>NC_060119.1:1124168901-1125418901 GCF_021461395.2 Schistocerca americana | reverse complement strand
TATTATTCTTCCTTGTTGTGACAATTATTTCACTTTTCTTTGCAGAGAAATGCATTCCATATTGTGCTGCCGTTGCCTCCCATGCATCTAACTGCTCTTGCACCTCCTTCTCGCAATTTCCCCATAACATCAGGTCATCGGCAAAAAGCACTGCTTTCATTTTATGATCTCCAATTGCATCTGATACTTGCTGTAGGATTTCATCCATAACAATAATAAACAATAAAGGCGAAAGTGCACTTCCCTGTCGCAGCCCATTTTCCAGCTTGAACCATGCAGTACGTTCCCTCCCCACTTTCACACAACTCTCACTTCCCTCAAACATTTTTCTGACTTTTCGTGTTATCTCTTCATCTATCCCTTTTGCGTTCAGCACATCCCAGAGCTTGTCCCTACAGATACTGTCATACGCCTTCTCAATATCTAAAAAGGTCATGATTAAGTCCTTCCAGTACTCATAGTGCCTTTCCTGCAGTTGCCTTACCGCAAATATGAGGTCCGTTGTTGATCTTCCCGGTCTGAAACCGTACTGCTCCTCTTGCAGTCTACTTTCAATACTGCTTCTTATTCTCTTATCCAGGATCTTTTCATAGATTTTTCCACAGTGGCATAGCAGGGTGATTCCTCTGTAGTTCTCACATCTCCTTTTATCCCCTTTCTTGAAGATCGGGACTATAATTCCTTTCTTTCAATCCTCAGGAATTCTGTTCTCCTTCCACACCACCCTCAGCACTCTGTATAGCCACTGGGTTCCTACTTCTCCTGCTGCTCGTATCATATCCACTGTTACTTCGTCCCAACCTGGTGCTTTGCCCCCTTTCATCCTCTTTATGGCTTCTTCCACTTCATTCCAAGTTAGATCATCAATTTCCCCACTATTATAATCGTCTGCTGCCTTAGGCTCTCCATCGCTGTTAGTTACCCGCTTGGCGGCATTCAACAGATCTTCAAAGTACTCCTTCCAAATCTTTTTGAGCTCATGCATTTCCTCCACAACTCTTCCATTATTATCCATGATCCTCAGGCACTCGCTTCTGTCGTTCCTCTTATTTCTTACCATGGTGTAAAGTACTTTTTTTGTTCCCTTCACTGTCCTCTTCTAACATTCTTGTCCATTTTTCCATCCACTTCTTCTTCTCCGCCCTTACTATGGTCTGTGCCGCTTTCTTTTTTTTCCTTATATTTTACCCTAGCTTCCTCTGTTCGGGTCTGGAACCATTCTCTGAAGGCTTTGTTCTTTCGAAGTACTGCCTCTTTACATATGTTGTTCCACCATGGGGTTTCCCTACTTCTCCTCTTTGTGCTAGTTCTTCCGCACACAGTCTCAGCTGCCTCAACTAGAGCCCTCTTAAAATCTCCCCATTCTTCTTCCACTGTTCTCTGATCTTCCTTTGGCAGCTTCTTCCTGATCAGTGTCTGGTACTGGGTCCTCCGTTCATCCTCTTTCAGCATCCATGTCTTCAACCTTTTCTCCTGTATATCTGCTGCCCTCCTATCTTCTTTCTCTCTCAGGGTGGCTACCAACAGCCGATGGTCACTGTCTAAGGCCTCAGATGGAATGACCTTAACATCTGTGAGGCTGCTCATCATCTGCCTATCCACTAGTACATAGTCTACTACTGAAGTTTGGGACCAGTCTCCACTGTACCAAGTTATTTTGTGGCTACTTCTCTTCTTGTACCAGGAATTTGCGATCGCCAGCCCATTCCTCTTGCAGAATTCCAGCAACAATTTTCCTTCTCTATTTCGGTTCCCCCAGCCCTCTGGTCCCATTATCTCCTCGAATCCTTTCCTGTCTGTGCCAACATGTGCATTGAGGTCCCCTATTATAATCTGATTTCCTCCATTTAGCTGCTTTTGCATGTCATCTTCAAATTCCTCTTTCTCCTTTTTTGTACACCCCACCTGCGGGGCATATGCTTGGATGATATCAATGCTTTTTCCTTTCACCCGTACTCTGGCTTTTATCATTCGATCATTGATACCTTCCACCTCCTCCTGCAGACCCTCTCTGACCACTATTGCCACTCCATTTCTTCCCCTCTCATTCCCTATCCAGTACAGTTTACATCCTTTACTTAGTGGTTTTTCACCAACTCCTCTCCACCTAGTCTCAGCAAGTCCCAAGATGTCCAATTTCCTCCTTTCCATCATTTCTACAATTTCTTCTAACTTCCCAGTTAGAGTCCTTACGTTTAAGGTGCCCAGTCGTAAACCATCTCGTAATCCTTTTCCATTGCTTGGTCGGTTTCCTTTAAATCCGTTCCGTGATCCGAGGCATGTTCCCTTTTTTAAAAGCAGTTGATTTATCCACTACTGGCTTGCTAGGCCTATCGCAGCTTCACCAGAGCCCCGTTAGCCGTCACGTTTCAGGGTTCCCATAGGGCCTTCTCAGCTACCGTAGCGGTCCTGGGGCACACGAAGTCCCCGCTGTACATCGCCCCTATAGGCAGTCCCCTACTTTGTGCCGTTGCCCATCTCCCACGACTTAGACGAGGGGTTGGACTTATGGGAGACTACCGAGTCCAAATATCAGACCATTTTTACATGGAATGAAACAAAACTGGCGGTGGCTCCAAGAAATACTACAAATTTTTTAACGGTTCCCAATTAGGGCCAGCCTAGTGTACGTGTTACATGAGACGAAAAGCAAACTAAGTTTACATTTATGAAAATATTTCCCTTAGCGATTATTTCCAGCACGTATCACGTACACGATACATCGTAGAAAATGATGGGAATTAGAACTGGTTATGTACTATGACACAGATGTAAAAAAAAAGTAAGAACTGGGATTCATGGCTATTCGTGTCTGTACACTGTGATCTGAATGCAAGCCTTGTGCCAAGTGGTCACATGGTCACAGGCCCAGTTAGCAGGGGGACGGTCCTCCTCAAAGAAGTCTACAACGGATCGAAATGACTACATCTTCAGTTTTTCGGAAACAATTAGGTTGTGAGACTGACTCTTGTAAGAAGAATTTACACTACTGGCCATTAAAATTGCTACACCAAGAAGAAATGCAGATGATAAACGGGTATTCAAAAATATTCAAATGTGTGTGAAATTTTATTGGACTTAACTGCTAAGGTCATCAGTCCCTAAGCTTACACACTACTTAACCTAAATTATCCTAAGGACAAACACACACACCCATGCCCGAGGGAGTACTCTAACCTCCGCCGGGACCAGCCGCACAGTCCATGACTGCAGCACCTTAGAGGTGCATAGATCCTGAGAAATCAGTACCCTGCCACCTGGCAGCAGTCGAACATTTTCTGTATCCAAAAGGCCCGTACAGGGCCTGCAACATGCGGTCGTGCATTATCCTGCTGAAATGTAGGGTTTCGCAGGGATCGAATGAAGGGTAGAGCCACGGGTCGTAACACATCTGAAATGTAACACCCACTGTTCAAAGTGCCGTCAATGCGAACAAGAGGTGACCAAGACGTGTAACCAATGGCACCCCATACCATCATGCCGAGTGATACGCCAGTATGGCGATGACGAATACACACTGCCAATGTGCGTTCACCGCGAAGTCGCCAAACACGGATGCGACTATCATGATTCTGTAAACAGAACATGGATTCATCCGAAAAAATGATGTTTTGTCATTGGTGTACCCAGGTTCGTCGCAGGCGCTCCTGTCTGTGATGCAGTGTCAAGGGTAACCGGAGCCATGGTCTCCGAGCTGATAGTTCATGCTGCTGCAAACGTCGTCGAACTGTTCGTGCAGATGGTTGTTGTCTTGCAAACGTCCCCAGCTGTTGACTCAGGGATCGAGACGTGGCTGCACGATCCGTTACAGCCATGCGGATAAGATGCCTGTCATCTCGACTGCTAGTGATACGAGGCCGTTGGGATCCAGAACGGCGTTCCATATTAACCTCCTGAATCAACCGATTCCATATTCTGCTAATAGTCTTTGGGTCTCGACCAACGCGAGCAGCAGTGTCGCGATACGATAAACCGCAATCGCGATAGGCTACATTCCGACCTTTATCAAAGTCGGAAACGTGATGGTACGCATTTCTTCTCCTTACACGAGGCATCACTACAACGTTTCACCAGGCAAAGCCGGTCAACTGCTGTTTGTGTATGAGAAATTGGTTGGACTCATGTCAGCACGTTGTAGGTGTCGCCACCGGCGCCAACCTTGTGTGAATGCTCTGAAAAGCTAATCATTTGCATATCACAGCATCATCTTCCTGTCGGTTAAATTTCGCGTCTGTAGCACGTCATATTCGTGGTGTAGCAATTTTAATGGCCAGTAGTGTAGTTAAAGGATCCTAGAGATTCCACCTGGTGTAAACGGAACCTGGTGTTCACTTTTATAATTTTTATTTTACTGTATTTTTTTAGTAAGGTGGTGACGTCAACGCTTTCACGGAACATAGGAGTCACTTGGGAGTGGTACCCTGTGTCCATAGTGCTAGTAAGAATGTGCTCGCGAGACCCATTGTACACAGAGAAAGAGAGAGAGAGAGAGAGAGAGAGAGAGAGATAAAACTTTTCAGTGTTGCCAGCGTGCTCTTCTCTCTGCCTCTGTTGCACATTAGAGGCTCCAACCACTGGCTACCCTAGGAATTCACTAGCGACAGGCAATGAGCCACAGTTTCTACTTCCTGGTTCTCTCCAGAAAAAAAAAATATATGCTCGGCTGTCGCTTGTTAATATAATAATTGAAGTGTCTGCCTTATGCCACTCATACAGAAACTCCACAATAGCAAAACAACCTACCCATACCTTAACCAAAACTTAATGTTAAAGATTATGCACACACCCCAAAGCACAGGCTGTAATCAGACACCGCAGAATGGCGCTATTGGCTAGTAGATCACATTGTACTCTGTCTCTTGCTGCTGCGCATGGCTTCACTACCCAGTTTTATAGGTTCCAGAATTTAATAGAAAGAGTACAGAATTGTGAACAAGAGAACAGAGTGTTAATGAAGAGTAAGCCAGGGGTGGATCGAAGCTTCGATTCTGAGGGAGCGCAAATTGTTCGTGTTTTAGGCTGATTCTCAAAATGTTTTATAATCGACATCTCTGTTGAGGTTAGATGGTGGCTGGGGGAGCGGAATGAAAGTAGTGCCTACACCTCCTTCAGTTCTTTTTTACAGTATGTAGCTTAGTTTATTTGTAGAGCTCCTCCCCGAAGCTCTGCAAACTCGGTGGGTCGGAGAGTGCATCATGTCATTATTTGACAACAAAAGAAAGAAAAACAGCTGTCCACACGTTGATGGTGTAGATAGTCACGCCCTTTTCTTTCTTTGTACGCGTCCTTTGTAAAGTTTCCAGATTTCATGAAGCACGGAAGGCAGTCTCAGTATTAGGCCATCTTTGAATCGGAATAAGAATCAACATAATTTAGTAGCCATTTTTTTTTTGAGTCATCAGTGTTCTGACTGGTATGATGTGCTACCAATTACTCATCTGTGCCAACCTTTTCGTCTCACAGTAGCACTTGCATCCTACGTCTTTAATTGTTTGCTGGGTTTATTCCATTCTCTGCCTTACTCTATAGTTTTTACCCTCCACAGCTCCGTCTAGTACCGTGGAAATTATTCCCTGACGTCTTCACATGTCCTATCATGCTGATCCCTCTCCTTGTCAGTGTTTCGCGTATATTCCTTTCCTCGCTGATTCTGCGGTGAACCTCCTCTTCAGTCCACCTAATTTTTAGCATTATTCTGTAGCACCACATCACAAATGCTTCGATTCTCTCCTGTGCAGGTATCCCCACAGTCCACGTTTCACTACGATACAATGCTGTGCTTTAAACATAAATTCTCCGACATTTGTTCCATCATTGATCACTTGAAATAATAAATGAAGCTCGATTCTGTATTGGAGCATACCAGTACAGCTGCATCGACAGATTTCTCGAGGTCAGGTATTGGGTAAAAGGAATTCCCCTGTCTTGATGTTTTGATCTCGAGTCGAAAGCCTATCCCGAAAAAATTCTTCATCTCTGAATAGCTACTGCAAGCTACATCCATCTATGCAACTTTACTGTTGTCAGGCCATGGTTTCTCCCCTTCAATTTTCTCCTACAGTTCCCTCCATTCGAAATTAACTGCTCCTTAATCTCAAAGAATATGCTCCGTTAACTTTTCAATTCCTTTAGAGAAGTTGTGCCACATTTCTTCCCAGTGCAGTTCAGTATCTGCTTATTAGTTATCGGACCTACCCATAGGAACTACACCATCTTGATCGCTTATTACCACTTAATGTTGGAGCAAACCAAGCGCTGTGTCTTGTGTGAGACACAGAGGCGAGCGAGTGCGCCGCGACTTACCCCAGTTCACTGCTAGTAGCGCCACGTCACCTTAACGAGTCTGCATGTAGCGCACAACAATTTAGTATGAAATTAAAAATCAAAATTTATGTTTAAAACTTCGTTAAATTATAGTTTAGTGTAATAATGTTGCAAATACCAAGTCTTGATGTTCTAAACTTAATAGTTTAAGGAAAAATACCGTTTTAAGAGAAAAATCAGAGGCCCTAAATAATGACGCTAGGAAGCCAGAATTGAGTCAAAAGGTGCAGTTAGAAGTTATAAATAAGTGATGCTGGTTTCCAAAACCATAAAACAAAAATTAACGCCAGAATTCACGTTTTTAGGAAAAATCAGAGGCGCTAAATAATGGACTTAGAAACTTGAAAATTTGTTTTATGCTTCAGTACACCCCAAAAATAATAACAGAGAGTCCACGTTAATCTACCTCTTATAGTTTTTGAGTAATTAAATAAAAACTAATTTTGTAACTAAAATGTACCTAAGTGTTGTAGATTAAGTACTTGAAATTTTAATGACAGAGGATTTTGGTTAAACCAGATGATTCAAAAAAATGGTTCAAATGGCTCTGAGCACTATGGGACTCAACTACTGAGGTCATAAGTCCCCTAGAACTTAGAACTACTTAAACCTAACTAACCTAAGGATAGCACACACATCCATGCCCAAGGCAGGAATCGAACCTACGACCGCAGCGGCCGGGCGGTTCCAGACTGTAGCGCCCAGAACCGCTCGGCCACCCCGGCCGGCTAACCAGATGATCAAATATATTAAATAATAGAGCTACACCAAGTTTAAGACTTGTAACATAAATAGCAACTGATATGTCTTAGCAAACGTATGGTTCAGAGGTAACAATCTACTGTTAGTTCCACTAAATAAATTCTATTAAGCAAAGTTTTCATTCTAGCGAGCTGAAACTTTCTACGTGCTTTCAAACTGCTTATCTGCATACCAGCAAAAATTAAGAAGTTTCTGAAGTAATGGGTAACTATATTATTGAAGATTATGTGCCTAGATAGCAGTCGTTTGTAGACTGCTGCCGTATGCAAGTAGAGACAACAGATGTTTTCTCGGCAGTCCACACCGGCACCTTATAAATACAGCCCCTGAAGCAGTAGGAAGGTTCACTTCGCTCTCAAACACTGTGAGGTGTACGCCAGTTAAACGTCTGGTCGCTCTCTGCCTCGGATGACGTCAGAGCCGAGCTGTGATAAGCGCGTATTTGGCAGTGGAAACGGATAGTGAACTCGCGAGGACTGTACACCGTCCTGGGTCGTTTAGAATTCGGTAAAATAACTGTTAGTGTGCCGTCCGTGTGAAATTCAATTCCGCGTGGTAAGTGATGAATTTATTTCCACTTTTATGGCGCGCATGAATTTTTGAACATTTATTGCGAACTTTCAATTGAGTAATGTTAGTGAGGGCGGAAAACAATCTGGTAGGAAGTTACCGCAGAGGTCGCCTCTGAACTGCTAAAGGTGCTGTTAGATTAGATTGAACATTTATTGCGAACTTTCAATTGAGTGATGTTAGTGAGGGCGAAAAACAATCTGGTAGGAAGTTACCGTAGAGGTCGCCTCTGAACTGCTAAAGGTGCTGTTAGATTAGAAAGACTTGTTTTCAATGGAACATAACGCAATTTTAAGTGTTGTTTGTGAGAAACTTTAATTAAATTAAATCTTGATTGGAACTTTAAACTTTTACTAAAGTCATAGTCCTGTTCCCGCAAAGAAATGGGAAATAGACAGTTTTCTTTCAGTGGGCTGGACCGGAATGTGGCCGTGCAGACTGGAAACTAAGGTCAGTATGTTTCCCTTCGCTTTCTGGCTGCCCACCAAATTAGTTGCCAGGCTCACGTGATTAAAGACGCCATCAAAACTTTAAACCAGTGAAGTAACGTAAGCCGGCCGAAGTGGCCGTGCGGTTAAAGGCGCTGCAGTCTGGAACCGCAAGACCGCTACGGTCGCAGGTTCGAATCCTGCCTCGGGCATGGATGTTTGTGATGTCCTTAGGTTAGTTAGGTTTAACTAGTTCTAAGTTCTAGGGGACTAATGACCTCAGCAGTTGAGTCCCATAGTGCTCCGAGCCATTTGAACCATTTGAAGTAACGTACTCGCCACCCCACAATGTGACTGGACAGTATTCCATTACTTGTGATTTGCTATTGTTGACGTTCATCTTGTAACCTCTTTCCAAGACACTATCCATTCCATTCAAATGATCTTCCAACACCTTCGATGTCTCTGAAAGAGCTATAATATTATCTGTTTATGCTGTGAATCTTTCCTGGGGAATCATTTTTTGGTTGCAGGCAAGTAGAGGACGCGGCCTCAATCTCGATGTGAATATCAGCAACATCGTCAGCGACACCTCGGACGAGGGGCGTGATTCCTACGCCGACATCCTAGTCTCGTATTCTGCATTCGAAGGTATGTATGTCATGAATTGGACTGAAAAGCTCCCTGCTAACTAGAGTGTTCGCTGGTTCTTAGCCACATGACAGATTAAAGTCGTGTACCAGTCTGGTAATGGAACACTCCCACACCGACTATGGTGTTCTCTGATGCTTTCTAAGCGGATGGCGGAAAGATATGTGAGGAGTCATTACACCAAGGAGGGTAAATATACTTAAATAAACTTGTGTACCCCAAACTAGATACATGAGAATACGTAAATGATTGTAATTGCGGAACTATATCTTATACTTTGCGCATGTGAACACAACACAGAGAGGCACCAAACTTTCATGGTTCAACTACGATGTGCTTCACAGGCTTAATTTTATGATCAGGTGACAATATTCTCGAGAAATCAAGGGTGTACATTATGTTTGGATATAAGAGCTTAGTATCGTATGAAGGCATCAGTTACGAGAATCAAGGTCTCTAAACGTCGTGATATTAAATTAAAGACGATCCAGATATGTTCCTGGCTATCTCCTGAGATTCGGTATTCATTAGAGTCCATAAAAAACCAGTAGTAAAAAAGAAAAAAAAAAGTGTGTGAATTCAGAAGGGACCAAACTGCTGACGTCATCGGTCCGTGGAGTTGCACACTACTTAAACTAACTTAAGGGAGGACGTTGATGAATGACCAAAAATGTCAATTATCGATTTATTTTTTTATTTGCTAGTACAACGGATGGGCAATAAGTTCCCAAAGTTTCAAGGTTTAAATCGCATCCGAAGTGCCTGAAAATTAATTAAAAGTGTGACACGGCCTCCCTGCCACGCCAAGCTCAGAGGGATAACAACCCCTACATTCACAAGGAGAGGCTTCCAAATTGTATCCTAGATCTTGTGAAGCCCACTTACAGGTTTCTGACCGATCCTGCACTTCTCAAAAAGTGTGTTCATGGCAAAACCCAAAATCCAAATGAGTCTCTTAATTCACTCATATGGAAACGATGCCCTAAAAACACATTTGCATCTGCTACAGTTGTCAGAATTGCAACTTATAATGCAGTTAGTGTATTTAATGATGGAAACGTCGGAAGGATGAAGGGATTAGAAAGAATGGGCTTCAAGATACGAAATTTTACCCAATACATCCTGAGAAAAATAGATTTACAGCGCGTCTCTGCAGCTGAAAAGTCAGTTGAATACCCGGTAAAGGAAACAAGACAGACAGCAAGAAAGCAGAAGAGAAGCCTTGAAGGGAAAGACGACCCAGAGTACAAATGTGGTGCCTTCTGAAGAAGTGACAAAAGGAAAAAAGTTAGGTTGAATTTTAAATTGCGTTTCCTCAAAAGTTTGTCTCTTAAAGTTTATGTACCTTTTCCTCAGATCCTCTCACTGCCAGAATTCTGAAATTTTGTTCACATATTTCTGTAAACCTAATAAACGTTGTCTCAAGAGAAAATTTTCAAATACTGATTGCAAGCTGAGATATGGGGCAAAGGGCTTAGAATTTTGCATGAATTTAAAATTGTACTTGAGGAATAATAATTAAAAAAATTATGAAAATTCTCCTATTTGACCTATTCCAAAAACCTCATGAGACAAGCTTACAATATAATGAGATGAAACAGAGAAATTTTTATAGAAATCTTTTGAATACTTTCTGAGAAAAAGGAACATACATTATTTTTTGAAAATAAAACTTCAAATTTCATTAAAAAAAAGTTGAATATATATAATCAAAAGATTTATATGTAAATGTGTTACTTTTATGTAAAGTGCGGTACAAAATTTCATTGCCATATCTCCAAAACTGTGTATTTGGTGCATTTTTGAAATAGTGTGTGTTTCTAATTAACGTCCCCCCATTAAAATAACTGATGCTAAGAACAAAACACACACACACACACACACACACACACACACACACACACACACACACCCATGCCCGAGAGAGGACTTGAACCTCTGGCGGAGGGGCCGCTCAATCGGTGAGATGGTGCCTTAAACATCACGGTTACTGCGCGAGGCACCAGTATCAGCTGACGGAGTTGAATTGAGTTGCCGACCAGTCATATCACAAACACGTTTTCTGGCTGCAATCCTAAGCCAATCTGAAAGGCAGGGGCTCAATGGTATCCATTTTTTTTCAAAGGAAGGTTGCACATTCATTGCCAAGTGCGCAAGGTTGTTGCCCTATGCGATTTCAGTCTTTCTCGGCGTATTCCACTGATGAATTCTTCTCGGCTTATCAGTCGAGTGGTGACGTCGTCTTGTCGCAAAGTTTCAATGAGTTCCGTACCCATCATCTTCTGGCGAAGTGTCGCGATGCTCTCTCTAACCTTTTAACTTTCCCCTCCTTGGCGAAATGTGTAGAGGAGTTTTTAGCTGTTGGTTTTTACTCTACAATGTGTGTTGTGAGTGTGTGATTGTCTTCGACTATTTTGGCTGCCTGTGTGTTGTGTTGGTGTTCTGGTGGCGTCTAGTACTTGCCTGAGGTTGGTGAGATGTTGGATATTTTAAGGATTAAGGATTGGTGTTAGGATTTGGAGATTTTTGGGATTTTGTTTTCGACTTAGTCGTTGAAGATCCTCATGGGGCGTTTGTGCTTGTCGAAGGACGTGACATACCGACCTAAGGTTTGGATAAGGTTATTTCCAGATCTGGAAGAGCTGTCATAGAAAGCCCTTGCCAGTGTGATTTCAACAGCGGCGTGCAGATCGTCAGTGGGGAATCCCATGGGTAGATGCAGTGCCCTGCTGAGTGGGCGGTTCTGCAGTGTCTGGAGTTTGTCCAGGTGCTGCTTTGCCGCGTATCCCCAGAGAGGGCACGTTGTAACCTCCCCACAATAAAAAATAATATAAATAATATTCACATTTAGTGTAACCTCCCAACAGAAAAATTCCTAAACCTCTCAACAGTAAAAAATATAATTATGTCGTTCACATTCAGTATAACCTACCAATAGAAAAATTGCGTAACCTATCATTAATAAAATGTGACTAATCTCTCAATAATAAAAAATGTGACTCACTTATAACCTTTCAATAATTGACTGTCAATTTAACCTGGCCAATTTTGGACGTCAGCAGTGCTGCGTCATGGCCCTGAAAGATCATACTGAATAAATTGAAAATTCTTACCTCAGTCTAGTCGCCGGATAACGCATATATATCTGCTCCTATATGAAACTAAACTTTTCTGGCACAGCCCAGTGCAATACTGGCCGATAGATTTGTCATCTATAAAAAGAAACAACTGGTTTTTCTTTACATTAATCGGGATGACCATGGATTGGAGAAATTAGTGAATTCTTTAAACTGAGATGAAGGATTGTCAAAAGTTAGTTTTTATGAGAAAGATTATTATTAACAGATTTTTTTAAAAACATTTACATGGGACTTGATACAACAATACTACATACGCGCGACGCTGCTTTTACTTTATACTACAAAGCTCAGGCTCCGCCATCGCTCCACACGACCGGCCCAGCCAACTTCACACACCAGACTGCTAGCTACTGCTTACTCCTACTACCACACAGTTCCTACTGCAGTCAACACTGCTCTTTGGCCTGAGATTCTCTTATCGCTTACATATCGCAGGCAGCGCGTGAGCAATCCATCGAAATTACATTGCTCGAGTGCGCTAGCAACAAATTCCTTAATCATGGACCTCTTACAACGTATACTCCATTACTGGCCGTATGAGGGCCTGATAGACGTTTAGTCCTTAGGTCGGTATGACATGTCCTGCGACAAGCACAAACGCCCCATGACGATCTTCCACGACAAAGTCGAAGAGAAAAATCCCAAAAATCTCCAAATCCTAACACCAATCCTTAATCCTTAAAATATCCAACATCTCACCAACCTCAGGGAAGTACTAGACACCACCAGAACACCAACACAACACACAGGCAGCCAAAACAGTCGAAGACAATCACACACTCACAACACACATTGTAGAGTAAAGACCAACAGGCTACCAACTTCTCTATACACTTCCCCAAGGAGGGGAAAGTTAAAAGGTGAGAGAGACCATCCCGACACTTCACGACGCAGGCACGCACTCCGCTGCTCCACTCGCTGCGGCTCACTTCGTTACCGTCGCTTGTGTACGCCATGTCCGGACGCGGAAAGGGAGGCAAGCTGGCTGCTGTGGCCAAACTCCTGCTCACGCCGGTGGGAGATGGCCGGGGCAGCAAGAAGAAGCATAGCAGGCCGCTGCACGAGAGGCAGTGTTACCGCTGCCAGAAGGCCGGGCACGTCGCCAGGACGTGCAGCGGCGCAGTCGCGTGTTTGAAGTGTGCCAAGGCGCATGACACACGAGACTGTGACAAACCGCGACACATCGCGCCCACGTGCGTGAACTGCGGTGGCGCGCACGCTGCAGACTCTCGCAGCTGCGCGTACTCGAAGCAGCAGACATCCACCGCCACAAGGGAGCAAGCGGTACACGGAGGAGAGGTTGCGGCCCCGTCATCCCACTCCATAGGGGGAAACGGACCGCGCCACCGAGAAGACGGCGAGGCTCAAGTTTCGCCCATCGCCGCAGTGGCTGCTCTCAAAGCCGCAATGGAGGCAGAGAGGGCAGCCATGCATAAGGAGCTCGTCGGTGTTCACCGGCAGCTGCAACAGCTGCAGGTAGAACTTAGGTTGGTGCAGAAGAAAACCGCCCCGCCTCTACGGCGGGACGACGCGCAGGGGTGGCTGTGGCGACGCAAACGGTCGTCCCTCCGGAATCTGTAGCAATACAGACGCCCATGGACCTACTGCCGTCTGCTCCTTCCCCACCTCGCGCTGGGGAGATCAAGCAGCACGGGAAACAAGAAGAAGAGACCGGCAAGCCACAGGGGAAACAAGAAATGGTGTCCATTCCGACACCATACCGTTTCCAGACAGTATCAACATGCCGCAGGTTACTGCAGTTCCTTCTCTAAATCCTCGCACAAACGAAAAAATGGCTGACGTCGAAATAAGTGTCCAAGGAATAGAAAAGCAACTGGAATCACTCAACAGAGGAAAGTCCACTGGACCTGACGGGATTCCAATTCGATTCTACACAGAGTACGCGAAACAACTTGCCCCCCTTCTAACAGCCGTGTACCGCAAGTCTCTAGAGGAACGGAAGGTTCCAAATGATTGGAAAAGAGCACAGGTAGTTCCAGTTTTCAAGAAGGGTCGTCGAGCAGACGCGCAAAACTAAAGGCCTATATCTCTGACATCGCTCTGTTGTAGAATTTTAGAACATGTTTTTTGTTCGCATATCGTGTCATTTCTGGAAACCCAGAATCTACTCTGTAGGAATCAACATGGATTCCGGAAACAGCGATCGTGTGAGACCCAACTTGCTTTATTTGTTCACGAGACCCAGAAAATATTAGATACAGGTTCCCAGGTAGATGCCATTTTCCTTGGCTTCCGGAAGGCGTTCGATACAGTTCCGTAGTGTCGCCTGATAAACAGAGTAAGAGCCTACGGAATATCAGACCAGCTGTGTGGCTGGATTGAAGATTTTTCTGGCAAACAGAACACAGCATGTTGTTCTCAATGGAGAGACGTCTACAGACGCTAAAGTAACCTCTGGCGTGCCACAGGGGAGTGTTATGGGGCCGTTCCTCTTCACAATATATTTAAATGACCTAGTAGCTAGTGTTGAAAGTTCCATGCGGCTTTTCGCGGATGATGCTGTAGTATACAGAGAAGTAGCAGCATTAGAAAATTGCAGTGAAATGCAGGAAGATCTGCAGCGGATAAGCATTTGGTGCTGGGAGTGGCAACTGACCCTTAACATAGACAAATGTAATGTATTGCGAATACATAGAAAGAACGATCCTTTATTGTATGATTATATGATAGCGGAACAAACACTGGTAGCAGTTACTTCTGTAAAATATCTGGGAGTATGCGTGCGGAGCGATTTCAAGTGGAATGATCATATAAAATTAATTGTTGGTAAGGCGGGTACCAGGTTGAGATTCATTGGGAGAGTCCTTAGAAAATGTAGTCCATCAACAAAGGAGGTGGCTTACAAAACACTCGTTCGACAAAGGAGATAGGGAAGATCCAAAGAAGAGCGACGCGTTTCGTCACAGGTTTATTTGATAAGCGTGATAGCGTTACGGAGATATTTAGCAAACTCAAGTGGCAGACTCTGCAAGAGAGGCGCTCTGCATCGCGGTGTAGCTTGGTGTCCAGGTTTCGAGAGGGTGCGTTTCTGGATGAGGTATCGAATGTATTGCTTCCCCCTACTTATACCTCCCAAGAAGGTCACGAATGTAAAATTAGAGAGATTCGGGCGCGCACGGAGGCTTTCCGGCAGTCGTTCTTCCCGCGAACCATACGCGACTGGAACCGGAAAGGGAGGTAATGACAGTGGCACGTAAAGTGCCCTCCGCCACACACCGTTGGGTGGCATGCGGAGTATGAATGTAGATGTAGATGTACGAAGAAGATTGCCGTCATGTTGCGGGAAGGGTGCAACAACGCCCACAATCACCCCTACCTCTTCGCGCTAGTCGAAGGTAAAAGGAAGCCAACAGTTCCGCACAGGCCGTACGAACTGCGTGTCGGGTATCGAGCAATCATGCTCGAATTCGTCAGCAAAAAGCACCTGCACACCAAGAACAGAACCCTGTCTTCACGCTGTGCGACTGGGACTTCATCCTGGAGGACGCAGTCGCCCGGTTACGGAAGGAGGTCCGCGATGGAGAGCGGAAGCTGTCAGCGGAGCTGGAGACCGCGCTAAACTACATCATGCGCTACGGAAAGAAGAGTCAAAAGGTCAACTCCCACCGCTAGCATGCCTGCATGCTGGCAAATAGGAACGACCACCAGTACAAGCGAGGACAAACCACAACGCGAGGCATCATCAACTCAACCCGCAAGGAACTAACAAGGGAACCTCCCCTTCGCAGCCCCCTCAGATTTAGTTATAAGTTGGCACAGTGGATACGCCTTGAAAAACTGAACACAGATCAATCGAGAAAACAGGAAGAAGTTGTATGGAACTACGAAAAAAATAAGCAAAATACACAAACTGAGTAGTCCATGTGCAACAAAGGCAACATCAAGCATAATGTATACTCGGGAGCGCCGTGTTCCCGTGGTTAGCGTGAGCAGCTGCGGAACGAGAGGTCCTTGGTCCAAGTCTTCCCTCCAGTGAAAAGTTTAATTTTTTATTTTCAGACAATATTAAGAAAGTTCAGGCACTCATTCATAATCAACTTCGCTCTCCAAAATTCCAGGACATGTTCAGATTTGCTTGTACATATGCGGGATTTGACGGTCTACACAGAGAAAAATTTGAAAACGTTAAAAATCATATGTTTTGACAGAGCACAGGGAAAACTGTGTGACTGTGAAACTGTTGCATTCATTTGTTGCAGTTTATGTGACAAACTCTTATGTTTTCATCACTTTTTTGGGAGCGATTATCACATCCACAAGAAAACCTAAATCGGGCAAGGTAGAAGAATCTTTTCACCCATTCGCCAAGTGTACAAGTTAGGTGGGTCGACAACATATTCCTGTCATGTGACGCACATGCCGTCACCAGGGTCGTATATTATATACCAGACGTGTTTTCCTATGGAGGAATCGGTTGACCTATGCCCTTGCGATCAAATGTTTTCGGTTCCCATTGGAGAGGCACGTCCTTTCGTGTACTAATCGCACGGTTTTGAGGTGCGGTCGTAATACACATACACTAAACTTATTACAGTGAACAGAGACGTCAATGAACGAACGGACAGATCATAACTTTGCGAAGATAAAGAAAGTAAACTTTTCACCCGAGGGAAGACTTCAACCAAGGACCTCGCGTTTCACAGCTGCTCGCGCTAACCACGGGACCACGGCGCTCCAGAGCTCACACTATCCTTGATGTTGCCTATCTTGCGCATGGACTACTCAGTTTGTATATTTTGCTTATTTTTTTCATAGTTCCACACAACTTCTTCCTGTTATCTCGACTGATCTGTGTTCAATTTTTCAAGGCCTATCCACTGTGTCAATTTATAAATAAATCTGAGGGGGGTGCGATGGGGATGTTCCCTTGTAAGGAGGAACAGCTGTTAAGCTTAAACTCCCACACCTCGGGCCAAGGTAAAGGCCCGTCTGTGTCAGCGTCAGTATCATCCCGACACTTCGCCAGAAGATGATGGGTACGAAACTCATTGAAACGTTGCGCCAAGACGACGCCACCACTCGGCTGATAACCCGAGAAGAATTCAACAGGGTGTTGCCCTGCTGAAGAACAGCAAGTTGTATAGCTAGGAGGGGTAGTACCACTCGCTCTAAAACCTCGTCGATTAAGTACTTGCTGTCCGTATCGCCGTCAATGTACATGATTCAAAATCGCATTTTGTATACAGTGTGGCACTCGAAGTAACCAGACATGGAGTAACCAATAAGCCCCTCAGCATTTCAGGCGGCCAAATTCCGGTCACCGAGACAGCTGTCAGCCATCACTGTAAAACAGGTTCCATTGTGCCTTGTCCAAAACCCTCTGGACGTTAGCAGACGCGCTCACGTGACAGTTGCAGTATGACGCATTTTGGCTTCCAGATTGTGGAAGCCAATATAAATAGCACGCTTATAGTCAGTTCAATCTGCATTTGACAGCGTCGCACCATCCGTGCTGAACTGTCGACATTCGCTGTACGTCTCCAGAGTTTTGTCGGCGCTATGAACCACAGTGTGCCGCTTGTGATATTCATATAGGATTAGATGATGTTGTCTTTTGGTCACATTGAGTGATCCAGTATCAACTCTTCATTGCATGTGAAGCTACAGATTCTACTCGTCCTTCGCTATTGGAAGAGCTTGCTTCATGCACATGAAATATCACAGGATGACGAACAGATTTCCCACAGACTGTTCATTATGCTCCTTTTTGGCGCATTCAGATGCTGATACTGAGGTTGTCGTTCTTGACATCGTCCAGACATATTGGTTGAAGCTGGCTTTTCAATTTTCACTTGGTCTGAAGTCTCTTTTTTTCTGAATGAGACGACGGTAGCCACTGCAGTCAAACAAGATGTGCATTGCTAGGCCGATGACGATGCGGACATTCACAGCAATAACTACTTTGCAGATAAACATCGCGTACATATCTTCATTTATGCGCGATAATAATTACGTTGTTACTAAAATTTAAGGGATGGTGTCAGTATTATGACTTTCGTCTGTTTCTGTTACATGACACAGATTGTAAGGATTGTTTAAGTTTCCAGTCACTGTTATTACCCACTTGGAACGGAGCCGCACTATACTGGTTTCAATTCCTAGTGTTCTGGTAAGGGTAGATTCGTCGTTAACTTTTGGAAGAACAAACGATGGCGACGTGCCGTTCTTCCTGGTGTTGCGCAACTTTTAGACGTGCATCCTATTTTCATCGCACCAGCAGCTACCTTATGTCTCTGCCATTCCTGCTTTGTTTGCAGTAAGAGATATTAAACTACCGAAAGCAGTAAAAGGCGACGTGAAGCTTGTCCTACGATATTCCATCCACTGGATTTTACGTCTCATTACATGATTCCTTTTTCTGTATCACAAACGACATAATGTATGGTATAAAATCAGCCAATCAGTCAATGTTCCTCTTAAATATACGAGGGCCGTTCAGAAAGTAACCTCCGGTTGATTTAAAAAAATACACCAAGTTAAATAAAAATATTTTAATATATACATCTTACAACTACATCTTTGCACTATTTTTCTACATAGTCTCCATAGCGATTAAGGCACTTATCGTATCTCTTCACAAGCTTTGAAATTCCTTCTGCATAAAAATCACCCGCTTGTGCCTGGAGCCAGCCTGTGACCGCATCTTTGAGCTCTTCGTCGTCATCAAACCGCTGTGACCCGAGCCATTTCTTCAAATGCATGAAGAGGTGATAATCACTTGGCGCCAGGTCTGGGCTGTAAGGTGGATGGTTGATAACGTCCCACTTGAAGGACTCAAGAAGGGCCGTTGTTCTGCGAGCAGAGTGAGGACGGGCGTTATCGTGCAAAAAAACGATACCGGAAGTCAGCATACCACGGCGTTTGTTCTGTATAGCCCGTCGTAACTTTTTTATTGTTTCACAGTATACGTCTTGATTAATGGTCGTACCACGTTCCATGAATTCAACCAACAACACCCCTTTGGCATCCCAAAACACCGTTGCCATCAGTTTTCTGGCAGAAAAATCTTGCGCGGCTTTTCTTGGTTTGGTAGGCGAAATTGAATGTGCCCACATCTTTGATTGTTCTTTTGTCTCAGGATTCACGTACTTAATCCAGGTTTCGTCACCGGTCACGATTCTGTTTTACAATGGTTCTCCTTCGTCCTCATAACGTGACAGAAAGTCTAATGCAGAGGCCATTCTTTGAGTTTTGTGGTCGTCGGTAAGAATTTTGGGCACCCATCGTGCACAGAACTTACGGTAACCCAATCTTGCTGTCACTATCTCGTACAAGAGAGTCTTAGAAATCTGTGGAAAACCAGTAGACAACTCAGACATTGAGAAACGTCGATTTTCACGAACTTTTGCATCAACTGTCTGAACGAGTTCGTCAGTCACTAATGATGGTCTACCACTCCTCTCTTCATCATGAACGTTTTCTCGTCCACTTTTAAATAAACGTACCCATTCACGGACAACTCCTTCACTCATAACTCTTGGTCCGTACACGGCACAAAGCTCACGATGAATAGCTGCTGCAGAATATCCTTTGGCTGTAAAAAACCTTATGACAGCACGCACTTCACATTTGGCGGGGTTTTCGATTGCAGCACACATTTCAAACTGCCACAAAAACTAAACTAGCGCAGGTACGACGTTCACTCGACCACGGCTTGATGCCGACTGACCTGCTGAGTGCGTGAACGCACAGATTGCGTCGCTACTCCCCCCACAATCCGCACTGTGACCAATCGGAGGTTACTTTCTGAACCGCCCTCGTATCTACAAGTACACAATGCAACGCTCAATACATTGAGACATGTAGCCTGTTAGCATTAATAAACATTATGGAAATAAAAATTGTGCGCGGCTCGGTGGCCAAATGCACCTCTTTCGATTGGACGAAAGTTCGGTGACTTGTGTGACCTTTATCGCATTTGTCCAACAGGGGAAAGGGCAGCTACAGTTTAACGTGGAATACGAACCACGTGTCACACCTCGTGACTCCTCACATAGTTGGGAGGTGAAGGTTGGCTTACAAGCAGACTCAAAATTTCCGTGGTCCTGGCGGTTTCCAGGAATACTCTTTACCGCTAAAACATGAGTCCTAACAACATTGTGGGGAATTTTCGCACACTTTATAAACGAACAATACCATAAACCTTTAGCAGTATGCAAATTGTGACAACTTGCAACACGACTTCGTATTACACTACCGGCCACTAAAATTGCTACACCACGAAAACGACGTGCTACAGACGCGAAATTTAACCGACAGGAAGAAGGTGCTGTCATATGCAAATGCTTAGCTTTTCAGAGTATTCACACAAGGTTGGCGCCGGTGGCGACACCTACAACGTGCTGACATGAGGAAAGTTTCCAACCGATGTCTCATACACAAACAGCAGCTGACCGGCGTTGCCTGGTGAAACGTTGTTGTGATGCCTCGTGTAAGGAGGAGAAATGCGTATCACGTTTCCGAATTTGATAAAGGTCGGATTGTGGCCTATCGCGATTGCGGTTTATCGTATCGCGACATTTGTGTTCGCGTTGGTCGAGATCCAATGACTGTTAGCAGAATACGGAATTGGTGGGTTCAGCAGGGTAATACGGAACGCCGTGCTAGATCCCAACGGCCTCGTATAACTAGCAGTCGACATGACAGGCATCTTATCCGCATGGCTGTAACGGATCGTGCAGCCACGTCTCGATCCCTGAGTCAACAGATGGGGACGTTTGCAAGACAACAACCATCTGCACGAACAGTTCGACCACGTTTGCAGCATCATGGACTATCACCACGGAGACCATGGCTGCGGTTACCCTTGACGCTGCATCACAGACAGGAGTGCCTGCGATGGTGTACTCAACGACAAACCTGGGTGCACGAATGGCAAAACGTCATTTTTTCGAATGAATCCAGGTTCTGTTTACAGCATCATGATGGTCGCATCCGTGTTTGGCGACTTCGCGGTGAACGCACATTGGCAGTGTGTATTCGTCATCGCCATACTGGCGTATCACCTGGCGTGATTTTATGGGGTGCCATTGGTTACACGTCTCGGTCACTTCTTGTTCGCATTGACGGCACTTTGAACAGTGGACGTTACATTTCAGATGTGTTACGACCCGTGGCTCTACCCTTCATTCGATTCCTGCGATACCCTACATTTCAGCAGGACAATGCACGACCGCGTGTTGCAGGTCCTGTATGGGCCTTTCTGGATACAGAAAATGTTCGACTGCTGCCCTGGCCAACACATTCTCCTGATCTCTCTCTTACCAATTGAAAACGTCTGGTCAATGGTGGCCGAGCAACTGGCTCGTCACAATACGCCAGTCACTACTCTTGATGAACTGTGGTATCGTGTTGAAGCTGCTCGGGCAGCTGTACCTGTACACGCTATCCAAGCTCTGTGTGACTCAATGCCCAGGCGTATCAAGGCCATTATTACGGCCAGAGGTGGTTGTTCTGGGTACTGATTTCTCAGGATCTATGCACCCAAATTGCGTGAAAATGTAATAATGTGTCAGTTCGAGTATAATGTATTTGTCCAATGAATACCCATTTATCATCTGCATTTCGTCTTGGTGCAGCAATTTTAATGGCCAGTAGTGTACTTCCCAGTATTCTACAAACGATCCGCATTAAATAGGTTTCATAATTATCACTGAAGTTTGTAACTTAACGAACTGTATTACGTAAATGAAAGGCTGTGTTGTATTAAAGTATGATCATGGTCAGCATCTATGTTCTTTATCGAATGGAATGCAGATGGAAATCCAGGAGAGGGTCAGTGATACCTTCAGAGTTATGTCCTACTGAACACGTTAAAGTGGTTTGGAAAATACCAGTATCCGTGATTGTGGATGCAGGTAAACGGACTTCTCGATACGGGACTGAGAGTGTAGTGTGAATGCAGATCTCATTTCTCTTACCCACAACAACTTCTACATATGACTATATTATCTTAATATCTTATAAATACGCTTAGCTTAAATTGATTCGGGCCCAATGGCTCGAGACCTTCTTTTATTGAATTTTAGCAGTGAGGATATCCATGATATACAATGTGTTACTGTAGCAGCAGAGTCTATTGACTTCCTGGAAATATTCTGAGTCTTTCAATTATGTTACAGGAGTCACACCCACCCGTGACACACAAAATGCCTCGCGGTTTGTGCAGACTCTGCACGACGAACTGGTAGCTCATAGGGGAGTCAAGGACCTGGTATCGTTGCTCACAGACGTGAACCGCACCGTGGCTCAGCAAGTACGCTTACGCACCGACAGAGAGCGCCTGTTACACGGCGGGCTGCTTCAACCCTGCTTCACCTCAACCTTGATGCGGCGTGTCTACTTCCGCTAGATCAATCCAATGCACTCACCTGGCCCCCGGCAGTGACACCCTACGTGTAGCCGCTAGGACCTGGCAACAATGCATCCACCTCAGCCCCAGAAACTTCGACTTCTGCAAGCAGTCAAACGGCTGCAATCTTCCTCCACTCTATGTTGCTGCAATGAGACACATTCTCGTTTTGATCGTCACAGTTCAACTGATTTACAGTAACTCATTTAGAAGATGTATCATAATGCTGTATTATTAATTTGTGTATACTTATAAATTAGATATGACTGCATGCTCACTCGAGACAGATGTATAACAGAGATATCAAAGGATGCACACTACAAAAATTGTTGATACTGAAGTGGAATGTTGGAAACCCATTCACTTCCTCTTGTCTGTTGCTCTTGGTAGGGGAGTAGAAACAAAATCACCAACATATCAACGAAATGAAGGAAACTTCCATATTATGGATTTGGATTATACATTCTACACACGTTTCTTTTAAAAAACACTGTAAACTACAATGATGCAATCTTGTGTAAATTCTATGAGACATGAAACAGCCTCTTTTTCCTTTAATGTTTCCACAACTCTTCATAAATAATAATATGCACATTGTTTCTTTTAACACATGCTGTGTGGACTTACTCAGAGTAATGCAGTACGGTGATTTCTGATATTCATTTCAACACAGACCAACAAAGCCCTGCAGGCTTAGTGTAGGTTATAACATAGATATTATGATGTCCCTGTGTCTCCTGCAAGTGTCTCATTTTTGATTATTAGTATTCCACTCTGTTCCACTGGAGATTTCTTACGCTATAGGCAACATGAGTTTGTTGTAACCTCGAATACATCTAATCTTGACATATCAGCAGTACTGATATTATGCTTTACTCTTGTATTTAGATTTACGATACAACTTCAGAAATTAAGTTAGTAAACTGTAATCTGAGAATCAGTTCTGATTGAATGTTAAATTTTGAAAAACAGATTCACTGAGAAAAAAATATTAACCGATTCCATGTGATGCCTGGGATACAGATAGACAATACCTCTGAAACTTTCTTAATTCCGTCTTTCCTTTCCCCCTAGCAAATATTTGCTATTCGTTGCAAATGTATAAAATAATGCAGAGGCTCTGGCACTGGATTAGCACTCAAAAGGTGCAGGGTTCAAAGCCCCATCTAGATTTAAATTTTCCGAGATTTCGGTAGAGTGTTTAAGGCAAATTATAGATGATTTTCTTTAGGTGTCACTGCTGAATTCTATTCTCACCTTTGTCCAACTTAATCTTGGTCTCCACCAAGAATCACAATTTTGATGCAAGTATTTTAGTATGAAAACATTCTTATTTTGTTGTCTTATTACAAAAATGTAAATTTATTCCTGTATCTTTACGCATTTTAAATATCTGTTTATACTTTATTAAGAGCATCTCTAATGCTTATAAATATATATTTTCATTGTATATCTATCAAGGTTTATCTGTTAGTTTATTTTGAAATATGTCTGTTGCAATAACAATTTATTGTCGCATAAAGTTGCTTTCTGCTATTCTGCAAAACGTAAGTCAATCTTGTATTCATATATAGACACTAAAATTACTATATTTCAGTCTTAAAAATTAGGAACATTGCATATTAACCTTATACTTGTGCGTCTGTAGGCAATTTCGGTTTCCAGTCAAATTTATTTTAGTTGTATTTTGTTAATATACTATTTTTCCTTCCTTTACTAATAAAAGACGATTTGTTTTGCTAATAAACGACATAGTGCTGCTAATATTTTAAATTTTTATTTCTGAGATCTATTTCAGATTGGTGTAATTTTTTATGTCTTAATAAAGAATTTTGGTTCAGACCTCCTTATTATTACTTTTACATTCAAATATCACGGATGTACTTTTTCTATGAAGTTGTGTTATTAGTCACATAGAAAATACTTGCCCTCTCAGTTTCAACAGTCATTTATCGGAACATCCACCACAGAATGTAGATATTATAAACAATTTACGGGTGGTATTAAAATAATTTATTTCGGTTTTATTAACATCTGTCTCCCATCTTATTAGTAGTGTATGTAGTGCATCTGATGTATGTATATTACTGGAACAAATGTTGACCAAAATGCTTATACCCATCTTTTCTGTCCTCAGGAAAGAGCTTAAAACAAAACAATACTGATAAACAGAAACACAGAGTGGAATTCAGAGTTGTATTAAAAAGTATCAGTTCATAAGGCATAGTTATCGATATCTCAGGTATTACAGTTCTTCATCTATATCATATTCCGCAAGCCACCTAATGGTGTGTGGCGGAGAGTACTTTTGTATCAATAACTGAGCCCTCCAACCCTGTTCCACTCGCGAGTAGCGCGTGGGAAGACTGATTGTCGGCAATCCTCTGTAGTGGTTCTAATTTCTCGAATTTTCTCCTCATAGTCATTACGCGAGACGTATTAGGGGGAAGCAATATGTTGTCTGACTCTTCCCAGAAAGTGCTGTCTCGAAATTTCAATAGCAAATCTCTCCGTGATGCACAACGACTCTCTTGTAACGTCTGCCAATGGGGTTTGTTGAGCATCTCCGCAACGCTCTCCTAACTACTAAACGATCCCGTGACGAAACGTGCCGCTCTCCGTTGGATCTTCCCACTCACTTCCGTCAGTTTTATCTGGTAGCGATCCCAGATGGATGAACAAAGCTCTAGAATGGATCGAACAAGCGCCTTGTCAGCCACTTCCTTCGTGGATGAGTTACATTTGCTTAAAATTATTCATACGAATCTGAGTCTGGCATCTGCTTTTCCCACTATTTGTTTTATATGGTCATTCCACTTAAGGTCGCTTCGAATAGTTACTCATAGATATTTTGAGGCAGATACTGTTTCCAGTAGTTTGTTATGAATAGTGTAGCTGTACAGTAGTAGATTTCCTTTCCTATGTATGCACAATACGTTACATTTACTTACGTTCAAGGTCAACTGCCAGAGCCTGCACCATTCAGCAATTCTCTGGAGGCCATTCTGCAAATTGTTACTATCTTCTGGCGTAACTCCTTTGTTACAGACAACCGCATTATCTGCGAGCAGCCTTAGAGAGTACCCGACGCTTTCTACTAGATCATTTGTATATACTGTAAACCGTAACGGACCTATCACACTTCCTTGTGATACATTGGAAATTACCTTTACATCTGTCGATATTGTTTCGTTAACAGCGACATGTTGAGCTCTGTCTGCAGGAATGTCTTGAATCCAGTCGCGAATCTGCTCCGATACTCGATAAATTCGTACTTTTTTCACTAAACGGCAGTGAAGGACGGTGTCAAATACCTTCCTAGAGTCAAGAAACACGGCATCAACCTGAGCGCCATCGTCTACGGCACTGTGGTTCTCATGGAGGAACAGAGTGAAATGTTTTTCGCAGGAACTCTATTTGCGGAATCCATGTTGGTTTTTATAGAGGAGACATTCCTTCTCCAAGAATGCCATAATTCTTCAGCATTAAACGTGTTCCATAATTCTACATCAGACTGACGTCAACGGTATAGGTCTATAATTGTGTGCATCTGTCCTACGGCAATTTTTAGAAACGGAAATGATCTGCGCTTTCTTCCAGTCGCTAGGTACCCTTTGTTGCTCAAGTCATCTATGATACATTACTGCTAGAAGGGGAGCCAGTTCTTTCCTATAATCTTTGTAGGATCTTATAGGTGTCTCATTTTATCCTGGCGCCTTTCCACTACTAAGTTGCTGTAGTTGTTTTTCTATTCCGCTATCGGTTATCTCAATATCTACCATTTTGACGTCCGTACGGCGAACGACAGCAGTTATCCGTGGACGGACAAAACAAGAAGAGGTGCAGATACGGAAAGGTGTCCGACAAGGTTGCGCACTATCCCCTGTTATCTTTAACGTATACATTGAAGAGGCGCTGAAAAAAGTAAGGGAAAATTCACAGACAGGTGTAGTAATTCATGGCCAACGAATAGATATAAGATATGCCGATGATATAGCTGTCCTGGCTGAAAGTGAAGAAGATGTTGTAGTCCTACTGAATAGAATGGATAAAGTTATGGGTGAAGAATATAATATGAGAATTAATAAAGCAAAAACAAAAGTAATGGCATGCGACAAAGAAGATCAAGTGAAAGTCCAAGTTCATGTAGGCAATGAACTGCTTGAACAAGTTGATAAATTTACTTATCTGGGCAGTAATATTACCAGGGATGGAAGGAGCAAGGCAGAAGTGAGACGCAGAATAGCTCAAGCAAAGGCTCCTTTTAACAAGAAGAAAAACATATTAACATCTAAGAGCATCAGCCTTGAAATCAGGAAAAGATTTTTGAAATCATATGTGTGGAGTGTGGCATGCTATGGGTGTGAAACATGGGCTCTTGGGACGGAGGAAGACCAGAAGTTAAATTCTTTTGAAACGTGGTGCTATAGACGCATGCTCAAAATAAAAAGGATCGACAAGGTCACAAACGAAGTGGTTCTGGAAAGAGCAGGTGAGAAGAGAAGCTTCTGGAGATTCATTGTTAACAGAAGAGTGCAATTTACAGGCCATCTATTAAGACATAAAGGACTCCTGAACACAATCAAAGAGGGATATGTTGAGGGAAAAAGACCAAGAGGAAGACCACGACTGAGGTACATGGATCAAATCGTGAAAGATGTGGGATCTAACACCTATAAAGAAATGAAGAGAAAAGCTGAAAGACGCACAGAATGGAGAAAAGCTGCCATTGTAGCTGTTGCAAACCAATCCCTAGATTGACCACTACAGAAGAAGAAGAAGAGACGGCGATCGAATGGAGGGGCACGATATTCCGCAGCGAAATAATTTTGGAAGACAGAATTTAGTTTCGGCTTTCTCTCTGTCATCTACCGTTTTGTGCCATAGTGGTCGCCGAGTTAATAAATAGCTGATTTTGACCCACTTACTGATTTCACATACGACCAAAATCTCTTACGTTCTTTACTCAGATCAGTTGACGAAGCTTTACTTTCGAAATCATAGAACATTGCCCTCTTTACGCTCATCTTCACATCGTTCAGCTTTTGTTTCTCAGCTAGATATTTACTTCTCTTGAATCTGAGGTGAAGTTCTCTTTGCTTACCTAGCAGTTTTCTAACACAGTTATTAGACCATGGTGGTTCTTTCCCGCCCTTAACATCTTACTCCGAACATACACTACTGGCCACTAAAATTGCTACACCACGAAGATGACGTGCTACAGACGCGAAATTTAACCGACAGGAATAAAATGCTGTCATATGCAAATGATTAGCTTTTCAGAGCATTCACACAAGGTTGGCGCCGGTGGCGACACCTAGAACGTGCTGACTTGAGGAAAGTTTCCAACCGATTTCTCATACACAAACAGCAGCTGACCGGCGTTGCCTGGTGAAACGTTGTTATGATGCCTCGTGTAAGGAGGAGAAATGCGTACCATCACGTTTCCGACTTTGATAAAGGTCGGATTGTGGCCTATCGCGATTGCGGTTTATCGTATAGCGACATTGCTGCTCGCGTTGGTCGAGATCCAATGACTGTTAGCAAAATATGGAATCGGTGGGTTCAGGAGGGTAATAGGGAACGCCGTGCTGGATCCCAACGGCCTCGTATCACTAGCAGTCGAGATGACAGGCATCTTATCCGCATGGCTGTAACGGATCGTGCAGCCACGTCTCGATCCCTGAGTCAACAGATGGGGACGTTTGCAAGACAACAACCATCTGCACGAACAGTTCGTCGACGTTTGCAGCATCATGGACTATCATCTCGGAGACCATGGCTGCGGTTACCCTTGTCGCTGCATCACGGACAGGAGCGTCTGTGATGATGTACTCAACGACGAACCTGGCTGCACGAACAGCAAAACGTCATTTTTTCGGATGAATCCAGGTTCTGTTTACAGAATCATGATGGTCGCATCCGTCTTTGGCGACATCGCTGTGAACGCAAACTGGAAGCGTGTATTCGTATCGCCATACTGGCGTATCACCTGGCGTGATGGTATGGGGTGCCATTGGTTACACGTCTCGGTCACGTCTTGTTCGCATTGACGGCACTTTGAACAGTGGACGTTACATTTGAGATGTGTTACTACCCGTGGCTCTACCCTCCATTCGATCCCTGCGAAACCCTACATTTTAGCAGGATAATGCACTTCCGCATATTGCAGGTCCTGTACGGGTCTATCTGGATACAGAAAATGTTCGACTGCTGCCCTGGCCAGCACATTCTCCAGATCTCTCACCAATTGAAAACGTCTTTTCAATGGTGGCCGAGCAACTGGCTCGTCACAACACGCCAGTCACTACTCTCGATAAACTGTGGTATCGTGTTGAAGCTGCATTGGCAGCTGTACCTCTACACGCCATCCAAGCTCTTTTTGACTCAATGCCTAGGCATATCAAGGCCGTTATTACGGCCAGAGGTGGTTGTTCTGGGTACTGATTTCTCAGGATCTACGCACCCAAAATGCGTGAAAATGTAATCACATGTTAGTTCTAGTATAATATATTTGTCCAATGAATACTCGTTTATCATCTGCATTTCTTCTTAGTGTAGTAATTTTAATGGCCAGTAGTGTATGTCAATGCAACCTGCCACTGATGATGCCTTGCAGAAAATAAAAGCGAAACGCGTATGGCACTAAAATTGTTTTTTATTCAGTTGCTCTCAGACGGTCTATAAGTAAAAATTATCAATATATTTTAATATTAAGGGGAAGCCTGCAATTCTGTATCCGACAGCAGAGGTCGATAAATTTGCATCCGATATGGTCGCAGAGTCGTCTGAGCCTCTGGTTTACACCTTCCACTGTGCTCCAAACCAGAGGACCGAGATCAAGCCTGTGAACGACGCTGCAAACAGGCAGCACAGCCTGCACCCGCTTGCGATGCTAGTTGCCTTCACCAAATCAGCCAGCCGCCGAAAGGAACCGAGGATGGCCTCAGAGCCCGAGTGGCAGGCGTCATTTGTGCCGAAATGTCGACATGTGCCACTACATGCAGCCGGTTGCACCCAGTGCACTCGATATCTGCCGGCAGGGCCTATTCCACATCACGGACGAGATCCCCCGGCAAACATACCGAGTGCGCGCTGGCACTCTTTCCCGCCTTGCGTTCTATTTCCCTGAGGGGCACCATCACCAGCCTAACATTGGACCTCCCAATGACAGGCATACCCACCATCTACGATTGTCCAGACTGGGCAGGTAAATCGACCGCTCGCCCATCAGGAGAGGCAACTCGTGTTGACCCAGAGTTATTATCAGCAGTGGATAGCACCTCATACCTGCTACTAAGGCGTAGGGAATCCACCGCACGACCTGCTCCCTCTCTCGCTTTCCGCCCAGTGAAACGCGAACCCACCACTGTCTGCCACCCGCTCTCGAGTGAGGATGGTCTGGTCAGATGTTGCGAAACACAAGGTGCAGTGACATCCGGGTTACCAGGCGTTTCCAAAGACACGAAAGGTGTCGCAGACCTCGTCCCCAGCTCCACGAACCCCGCAACTTTGAACATTAGCCAGAAGCATGTCGACGGTAGCCAACGCTGCTTCCAGCTCATAACGGTCAGCAGCCAATTCTCCTTGTGTCCGCTCACAACAAACAAAGTTCCTAGTCATACCGCACTGTGTAAAAATAGGTATAAAATCTCAAATGGCTTTACTGAGCTTGAAATGCACGTAAAATATAACGAGGAGAATAAAGACACACTAAAAACTGCTCTGCAGATTTCTCACTATGCGCTGAGACGGAAAACTCTTAAATAGAAATAAATTTCTCTACTGAGGTGGATGTATCTACAGTTACCTGTTACTCTGCTTATCCGGAAGCTACTGACGAGATAAGTATGCAAACTAGAATGCACTGTACTAAACTACAAACATCGAAAAATGTTTTGCATCACCTCGGGTCCGAGAGTTCTGCAACCTGTACAGAAAATTGGAATAGAGGTCAACATAAACATCATTTCCGCCCTTTATATTGCTCATGAAAACCTCACATTGCATGCTGTACCACCATACAGCGAGACTTTCAGAGGTGGTGCTCCAGATTGCTGTACTCACTGGTACTGCAACATGCGCTAATGCACGCGATACTCTTTAAAGCCTGTACTATGGTAAGTTGACGGGCTTCACCTTAAGAGAAAGGATTTTTGTATAGATTTTGACCGCGTGTACCTGAATGGAGGCAGATCAGACGTACACCAACTCAATGATACGTCAAGCAATTCCGGAGTGCAACCACACGTTAGAACGGACAAGAAACAACACAGCAGATGCTACCAAATTGTTAATAATACGGTCGCCAGCCTAATTAGGCATTAACTGTACAAGTTGATGTACGTTCAGACAAAACAATACGTAATAACACTGCATAATATGGTAAATTTTAAAATCTACTGAACTAATAATTTCACTTTCTGTACCAATATGGACAAGCCATAAATACACAACAATACACTATAATGTTTACTACAAACTTCGTACTGTCTATTGATCTGATTAAAATCGGGCATAGGTTACCCTAGAAATAGCACTTTCGAAACACACATACAATGTCAATTTTGAAAAAGGTAAAACACTGATAAATCTTGGTTTTATATTGACTTTAACTTTGCTGGTCAAATCAGTTCAGTACACTTCAGAATTCAAATGAATAGAAAAGAAAAAGGGGGGGGGGGACCCTGAAACTGTTATGATCACTGTACTGAAAATTTTGATTATTGAAATCATTAAGCACTCATGATTTCCAATATATGAGTTACTACTCTTTTTACCTTATTTACTGCTCATTTAATTACCATTATATCTGCCTCAAAATAATTAAACTTCATTACTAAACCAATTTCAACACGTCCTCTTGCACTGATGCATGCCTGTATTCGCCATGGCATACTATCCACAAGTTCATTAAGGTACTGTTGGTCCAGATTGTCCCACTCCTCAACGGCGATTAGGCGTAGATCCCTCAGAGTGATTGGTGGGTCACACTGCCCATAAACAGCCCTTTTCAATCTATCCCAGGCATGTTCGATAGGGTTCATGCCTGGAGAACATGCTGGTCAATCTAGGCGAGCGATGTCGTTATGCCGGCCGGTGTGGCCGTGCGGTTCTAGGCGCTTCAGTCTGGAACCGCGTGACCGCTACGGTCGCAGGTTCAAATCCTGCCTCGGGCATGGATGTGAGTGCTGTCGTTAGGCTAGTTAGGTTTAAGTAATTCTAAGTTCTAGGGGACTGATGACCACAGATGTTAAGTCCCATACTACTCAGAGCCATTTGAACCATTTTGATGTCGTTGTCCTGAAGGAAGTAATTCACAAGATGTAGACGATGGGGGCGCGAATTGTCGTCCATGAAGACGAAGCCTCGGCAATATGCTGCCGATATGGTTGCACTATCGGTCGGAGGATGGAATTCACGTATCGTACAGCCGTTATGGTACCTTCCATGACCACCAGCGGCGTACATCGGCCCCACATAATGCCACCCCAAAACATCAGCGGAACCTCCACCTTGCTGCATTCGCCGGACAGTTTGTCTAAGGCGTTCAGCCTGACTGGGTTGCCTCTAAACATGTCTCGGACGATTGTCTGGTTGAAGGTATATGCGACACTCACTGGTGAAGAGAATGTGATGCCAATCCTGAGCGATCCATTCGGCATGTTGTTGGGTCCATCTGTATCGCGCTGCATGGTGACGTGGTTGCAAGGATGGACCTCGCCATGGACGTCGGGATTGAAGTTGCGCATCATGGAGCCTATTGCACACAGTTTGAGCCATAACACGACGTCTTGTGGCTGCAAGAAAAGCTTTATTCGACATGGTGGGGCTGCTGTCAGGGTTCCTCCGAGCCATAATCCATAGGTAGCGGTCATCCACTGCAGTAGTAGCCCTTGGGCGGTCTGAGCGAGCCATGTCATGGATAGTTCCTGTCTCTCTATATCACCTCCATGTCCGAACAACATCACTTCCGTCCCCGAGATGCCTGGACACTTCCCTTGTTGAGATCCCTTCCTGGCACAAAGTACACTGAGTGCACTATCCGAAAATCACCTCGAGCAATTAAACAGAGAAGCGACTCGTGGAGATAACGTCTTGGACCTACTGATAACAATCAGACCCGAACTTTTCGACTCTGTAAGTGCAGAACAGGGAATCAGTGATCATAAGGCCGTTGCAGCATCCCTGAATATGGAAGTTAATAGGAATATGAAAAAAGGCAGGAAGGTTTACCTGTTCAGAAAGAGTAATAGAAGGCAGGTTTCAGACTACCTAACAGATCAAAACGAAAATTTCTGTTCCGGCACTGACAATGTTGAGCGTTTATGGAAAAAGTTTATCGCAATTGTAAAATGCGTTTTAGACAGGTACGTGCCGAGTAAAACTGTGAGGGACGGGAAAAACCCACCGTGGTTCAACAACAAAGTTAGGAAACTACTGCGAAAGCAAACAGAGCTTCACTCCAAGTTTAAACGCAGCCAAAACCTCTCAGACAAACAGAAGCTAAACGATGTCAAAGTTAGCGTAAGGAGGGCTATGCGTGAAGCGTTCAGTGAATTCGAAAGTAAAATTCTATGTACCGACTTGACAGAAAATCCTAGGAAGTTCTGGTCTTACGTTAAATCAGTAAGTGGCTCGAAAGAGCATATCCAGACACTCCGGGATGATGATGGCATTGAAACAGAGGATGACACGCTTAAAGCTGAAACACTGAACACCTTTTTCCAAAGCTGTTTCACACAGGAAGACCGCACTGCAGTTCCTTATCTAAATCCTCACACAAACGAAAAAATGGCTGACATCGAAATAAGTGTCCAAGGAATAGAAAAGCAACTGGAATCACTCAACAGAGGAAAGTCCTCTGGACCTGGCGGGATACCAATTCGATTTTACGCAGAGTACGCGAAAGAACTTGCCCCCCTTCTAACAGCCGTGTACCGCAAGTCTCTAGAGGAACGGAAGGATCCAAATGATTGGAAAAGAGCACAGGTAGTTCCAGTCTTCAAGAAGGGTCGTCGAGCAGATGCGCAAAACTATAGACCTATATCTCTGACATCGATCTGTTGTAGAATTTTAGAACATCTTTTTTGCTCGAGTATTATGTCGTTTTCGGAAACCCAGAATCTACGCTGTAGGAATCAACATGGATTCCGGAAACAGCGATCGTGTGAGACCCAACTCGCTTTATTTGTTCATGAAACCCAGAAAATATTAGATATAGGCTCCCAGGTAGATGCCATTTTCCTTGACTTCCGGAAGGCGTTCGATACAGTTCCCCACTGTCGCCTGATAAACAAAGTAAGAGCCTACGGAATATCAGACCAGCTGTGTGGCTAGATTGAAGAGTTTTTAGCAAACAGAACACAGCATGTTGTTATCAATGGAGAGACGTCTACAGACGGTAAAGTAACCTCTGGCGTGCCACAGAGGAGTGTTATGGGACCACAGCTTTTCACAGTATATGTAAATGACCTAGTAGATAGTGTCGGAAGTTCCATGCGGCTTTTCGCGGATGATGCTGTAGTATACAGAGAAGTTGCAGCATTAGAAAATTGTAGCGAAATGCAGGAAGATCTGCAGCGGATAGGCACATAGACAAATTTAATGTATTGCGAATACATACAAAGAAGGATCCTTTATTGTATGATTATATGATAGCGAAACAAACACTGGTAGCAGTTACTTCTGTAAAGTATCTGGGAGTATGCCTGCGGAACGATTTGAAGTGGAATGATCATATAAAATTAATTGTTGGCAAGGCGGGTACCAGGTTCAGATTCATTGGGAGAGTCCTGGGAAAATGTAGTCCATCAACAAAGGAGGTGGCTTACAAAACACTCGTTCGATCTATACTTGAGTATTGCTCATCAGTGTGGGATCCGTACCAGATCGGGTTGACGGAGGAGATAGAGAAGATCCAAAGAAGAGCGGCGCGTTTCGTCATAGGGTTATTTGGTAACCGTGATAGCGTTACAGAGATGTTTAGCAAACTCAAGTGGCTGACTCTGCAAGAGAGGCGCTCTGCATCGCGGTGTAGCTTGCTGTCCAGGTTTCGAGAGGGTGCGTTTCTGGACGAGGTATCGAATATATTGCTTCCCCCTACTTATACCTCCCGAGGAGATCACGAATGTAAAATCAGAGAGATTCGAGCGCGCGGAGGCTTTCAGACAGTCGTTCTTCCCGGGAACCATACGCGACTGGAACAGAAAAGGGAGGTAATGACAGTGGCACGTAAAGTGCCCTCCGCCACACACCGTTGGGTGGCTTGCGGAGCATAGATGTAGATGTAGATGTAACAATGAAGGCGCGATCGAAACGCAGTATTGACCTTCTAGGCATGGTTCAACTACAGACAATAGGAGCCATGTACCTCTTTCCTGGTGGAATGACTGGAACTGATCGGATGTCGGACCCCTCTGTCTAATACGCGCTGCTCATGCATGGTTGTTTACATCTTTGGGCGAGTTTAGTGACATCTGTGAATATCAAAGGGACAGGGTCTGTGATACAATATCCACAGTCAACGTCTGTCTTCAGGAGTCTGGAAACTGGGGTGATGCAAAACTTTTTTTGTGTGTGTATGTGCTATAAACGAGCATGAGATTTAAACTTAGTGGCGTGCCGTGGCGGTATGTTGGCGGGAAAATTTCGCTAGGGTGCCGCCTTACACGAGGATACGCAGCAAAAACAAAAACTTACAGTAATTTCCTAACCACTAGCCTACGCAGTAAAATACACAAATACAGTTCACTCCTTTCCAGCAACAGGTGAAAAAAAAAGAAACAGAAAGTAGGCTACATTATTATGTCATAGGCAAATGCTGCTGCTGCTGCCGCTGCTGGCGCGTCCGCTCGGCTTGGCGTCTGTCGATACTTGATGAAATATGTGTCCAGATGAACAGATATGGGACGGTGATTTTGATACAACCACTTCAGTGATTTAGGTAAACAAATGAAATCTATAATCAGGATAAACTCATACCATTATCCGTCCAGAATGTCCCTGCATAGTTAGTTTCGTATTCTGTGGATCATTTGTACGATCAATCATAAGAGGTGGAACAAGTCATTTTACATTCATATTACACATTATTCTGTAAAGATAGCTAGATGCTGATCATCTACAACTATCTTAGTGCTGTTGTGAGTTAATAATTTCTAAACGTCACCTTTTACGCATTAAAAACTTAGAAATTCTTCTATGGAATAGAAAGAGTTGTCAAGGAGAAAAATTTAACAGTTTGTTTTCAAATTTAACTTCCTTGTCTGTCAGACTATATAATAAGGTAGGTTATCAGAAATTTCTGTGGCAGGATTTTTCATCCTTTTTTGTGCTAAAGACAACCTTGATCTGAAGTAATGAGTGGAATTTTTAGTTCTGCTATTGTAATTATGTACATCATTATTGCTTTTGAACTGCAGTTGATTATTCACAATAAACTTCATGAGGGAACAAATATACTTTCAAGCAGTAGTAAAAATCATTAACTACAGAAGCAGATGTCTACAAGGTGATTCTGGGTGATCATCATATACTATTATTACAGCATGACTTTAAGCAATGAACACTTTCTGTCTTAAAGTTGAGGTACCACAGAGCATTATTCTGCATCACATTGTTGAATGAAAATACGAAAAATATGTCAAGTTGTAAATTCGTCTCTTCCCAAGATTTGCATTGATTCAGAGTGCATATTTGACTGAACTAAGTTATTGTAGATATTCCAAAATCTGTTTTTTTTTTTTTCAGCTTAAATTCTCATCAATATGGATACCTATATTTTTTTTTTGCTTTAACGCACTAGTTATTATATTGCCATTTCTTACCCTTGTAAGTGGCGTGCCGTGGCGGTATGTTGGCGGGAAAATTTCGCTAGGGTGCCGCCTTACACGAGGATACGCAGCAAAAACAAAAACTTACAGTAATTTCCTAACCACTAGCCTACGCAGTAAAATACACAACCTGTAGATGTTCAGAACTGAATGTGTTGTATCTCTTTGAAGTTGAAAGAAAGATTTTACATAGAAAACCTCTCAATAATAGCTTTAAGAACATTATTTTCCATTTCTTCTATTGCTGTGTGCATCTTTGGATTGATTAAAATACTAGTATCATATACAATAGGAACTAATTTTGTTCGTTATATGTTAGATGGAGGGTAATTTACACAGTGACAAAAAAAATATCTAAACACCAAAAAATAATTAATGTAGAGTAATGAAATCTCGAGGATACATTTGTCTTGGTAAAATATGTAAGTGATTAACATTGCAAGATCACAGGTTAATGTAAGCACGAGGTAAGCTACTGCAAATGTTAAATGCTGATACACTAATAACTGCTCTAACTGGAAAACTGTTGCATGTATTATGGAATGAGATTTTCATTCTGCAGTGTAGGTATGCTGAAATTAAACTTCCTGGCAGATTAAAACTGTGTGCCGGGCCGAGACTGGAACTCGGGACCTTTGCCTTTCGCGGGCAAGTGCTCTACCATCTGAGCTAGCCAAGCACGTCTTACGACCCATCCTTACAGCTTCAATTCTGCCAGTACCTCGTCTCCTATCTTCCAAACTTCACAGAAGCTCTTCTGCAAACCTAGCACAACTAGCACTCCTGGAAGAAAGGATATAGCGGAGACATGACTTCACTACAGCCTGGGAGATGTTTCCAGAATGAGATTTTCACTTTGCAGCGGAGTGTGCGCTAATATGAAACTTACTGGCAGAAGAGCTTTTGTGAAGTTTGGAAGGTAGGAGACGAGGTACTGGCAGAATTGAAGCTGTGAGGACGGCTCGTGAGTCGTGCTTGGGTAGCTCAGATGATGGAGCACTTGGCCACGGAAGGCAGAGGTCCCGAGTTCGAGTCTCAGTCTGGCATACAGTTTTAATCTGCCAGGAAGTTTCGTGCATGTATTGTGTTGTACAGGTGCCTACGTCCGTTTGTGGGAACAAGTTCGACGTCTGTGCACTTCATCAGTCAATTCAGGGATGGTTGATGCTGGTTGTGGAAGAAGTTGGAGTTGTCGTGTGATGATGCCTTATGTATGTTCCACTGGAGATGGGTCTGTTGATCAAGAAGGCCAAAACAAGATTTCCACGCTCTGAAGAGCATGTTGGATTACAGCAATTGTATGTGAGCGAGAGTTATCGTGCTGGAAAACACCCTTTGGAATGCTGCTCATGACTGGCAGCACATCAGGTCGAATCGCAACACTGACGTACAGATGCAGTCAGGGTGCATGGGATAACCAGTAGAGTGCTCGTGCTGTCCATACGAAATTGCCCCCAACACCACAGCTCGAGGTGTAGGTCCAGTGTGTCTAGCACACTGATAGGTTGGTTGCAGGCTCTCAACTGGCGTCAACTTTCATCTGAAAACACAACAGACTTCCACTTTGTCGTCTAACGAGCTCTTTCTTAATACCACTGAGGTCGCAAATGGCACTGGTTTGGGGTCGATTGAAAGCACGCTACTGGGCGTGTGGCTCAGAGATGTCCTTGAAGTAGCCGATTTGTAATAGCTTGTTGTGACACTGTGATGTCATCTGCTATTCAGATTGCTGCTGCAGATAAAGTATGAAGAGCCAGGGCCATATGCCAAACAGATGGTCTTCCTTCTTTTTAGTGCCATGTGGCCATGTGACCTGTTTTAGTGATGCAATACATACTTGAGAAAAGACAATGCTTGTTGTATGGGAACATATAAAAATTCATTGTTAAAAATATTTTGTACTCTGTTGGAAAGCTCATCAAATCCAGATGAGCTTTTCTCGTGTTAAGGGACCACACTGGATACTGCTAATGTGTAACTTCATGCAGAAGCACCACTAGCCTTGATTAACACAATGATAATTTAACTTTCTTTATAGATATAAAAATATACTGCAACTTCTGCATTGCATGTTTACTATTTTGGCGTGTCTTGTATATTTAAGTGTATTGTGTCTGTCAATAATTAATCAAGAATGCAAGTGTGCTGTTGATTGATATATTTGTCTCATAAATCTACTGAAGTCATGTATGTGACCAGGGATCAAATGTTTCCTGAAACTTCCTGGCAGATTAAAACTGTGCGCTGGACCGAGACTCGAACTCGGGACCTATGCCTTTCGCAGGCAAGAACTCTACCAACTGAGCTATCCAAGCACGACTCACGCCCCGTCCTCACAGCTTTACTTTCGTCAGTACCTCGTCTCGGTCCGGCACACAGTTTTAATCTGCCAAGAAGTTTCATATCAGCACACACTCCGCTGCAGATTGAAAATCTCAACGTGGAAATGTTTTCTGTTAGGTGATGTAGACAATATTTATGTTAGAGCTTTATTGTTATTATCGGGTCAAGGAGCTTGTATTACCTTGACTACTGCTACTACCACTACTACTACTATTACTACTACTGACACTCCTAGTAGTAATAATTATTATTATTATTATACTAGTTGAACCAGTCCCTCAGTTTCTGTAATTAGGCCAGCTGAAGGAAATGGATGAATGGACCCCAAAATAAATAAAAAGGAAACGAAAATGGCGTTAAGTATTTTCCTTAAATTAAATAGGGTTTTATAATCCATTGGGGATTTGATTTCTCTTTATCTCTGTCATTCTTTCCTTTCAGTAAACAGGAATGTAGGTTACATAAAACAAGGTTACATTAAAACATTTAATCTAATCTTAGCAAACACTAATACTAATAATCATCTTGATGTTGAAGCTCTTTTGTCTGTGTTTGCTTTAACAATAACGTATGTTTTTGAGTGGGGTCCGCCTTTAGCAAAACACAATTTTGTTTTTGTCCCAGACATGTTTCACTGCAATTGCAGCATCATCAGTGGGCTTTTTTTTATTATTGCAGCTGTTAAACATGAGGAATGTTTTTTACTGTTAAAATACAAACAAATATTAGTTTCTAAATCGTAATTACCGGTTTTTGAGGGGCACCTGAAACTGTGTATTCATACATTCTTACCACATGATGTGGTTTTCCTGCCATATTACGTTTTTATAGCGTCTGTTTTTCTTTACAGTTTTTCTTTATAGTTTGTCACCTGCAACTACGTACAACTTAATGTAGACAAAACTGTTGTGGCTATGCCTGAGATTAATTTTATGTGCTCCTCAAAAACCTGTAATTAAGATTTAGAAGCTAATATTTGTATGTATTTAATCAGTAAAGAACATTCCTTATGTTTAAGAGCCATGACAATAAAAAAAAACACTGATGATGCTGCAACTGAGGTGGAACATGTTTGGGACAAAAAAATAAAATCGTGCTTTGCTAAAGGCGGAACCGTCTCAAAAACATATGTTGTTAAAGCAAACACAACAAAAGAGCTTCATCATCAAGATGATTATCTCGACGCCCTGCCAGGCATTTCCAAGCAAGCTCTACAACAAATTCCGGAACACCACAGCAAAGTTATATGAAACTATTTTAAATATAAAGTTCGCCAGAGTCTGTCTTTCACATAATGTAATATCTAACTGTATAAATGTAAATGTAAACAGTATGTCACCTACAGCCCTACGTGCCAAACAAAAAGCTGAAATTGAGTGGCTCAAGCAAGAAATTAGATACCTACATACAAAAAATGCAGGAACTCAATGTTGAACTATTCAGAATTCACCTGGAACTAGGAAATCACATAAAAATCTTTGAAATATTTAATGATATCATGAATACAGTCAAACAAAACACAGAAACACAAATAAAAACTAAATGGAATGACCAACAACAAAAAATAAATGAAATCATTACACTTAAAAATAGAAAGTAAACAAACCACACATTCCACAATAGTCTGGCCAACCTTACTGACATACAACTGTCTAACCAAGAAATAAATTTTCTAGAAAAAGGCCCAAAATACAATGTCAACACATACATTACACGCAAGACAGTGGAGAATCTCATCACAGAAAGTGAATAGAACATAAAACAACAAGATAGAAACAGTAACCCAAACTTCAATGCAGGTCTGCCAAGAGAGCTAGTTGCAGAGGAAATAAGATACATAATAAAAGAAAACAAGAACAACATATTGACAGGAACAAAAAATTGAAGAAGAAAAAAACATACAGGAAAATAAAAAAACAAACTTAAAAACAATGAGGCACTCATTACAACAGCAGACAATGGCAGTACCATGATAATTACAAAACAGGATGAGTACAAAGATAAAACCTTAAAATTTCTGGAAGACAACACAATAACAAAGCTAACCAGTGACCCAGCACAAAGATACCAGAAAAACACACAAACACTTCTAAAAAATGTCTCACACATATTCACAAACAGAAGGCGAAATGGCTAAAACAAAAGAACCCTCAAGCACCCACACTGAACAGCCTACTAAAGCTCCACAAGGAGGGCATGTCAATACGCCCCATTGTCAACTTGAGAAGTGCACCCACATACCACTTAGCCTGAGAAATGCACAACACAAAAGAATTGATACAAAAAATTAAAGACATCAAGGTACCTACTACAGCCACAGTCAGATCATTTGACATCACATCCATGTACACCAATATCCCCACCACAGAAACCATCAGCATCATCAAACAACAATTAGAAGAACAGGTAGAAATAAACCCCACATAAAAGAAATAGCTAGAAACTAATCACAGAGCAAAATTATTTCTCGTTTGACAATAAGTTCTACTCACAAGACGACGGACTTCCAATGGGGCCATCAGTCAGTGAACTTCTCGCCAACATTTTTCTTAATCACATTGAAAATAAAATTTTTGAAACAGTAGTAGGACCCAAACAATGCTAGCTAATATATCGCTGCCGTTATGTAGACGATATCATGTGCCTTCTAAATGAAGCATGGCATCCAACAACTCCATAGTGATATGAACAAAGTCCACCCAAAAATAAAATTCACCTTAGAAACAGTAAACAACAAAATGTAAATTTCCTTGACATCACAATATACAGAGACAACAACCAACACCAATTCTCCATATTCAGAAAAGTAACCACCACCAGTATAGCCATTCACAAACATTGCAATCATCTGACTACACACATACTAGCCGGTTTCCAATACATCCTACACAGACTGAACAAAACTCCACTCACTGAAAGCAACTAAAACAGTGAATTACAGACAATCAGACAAATAGGTGTAGAGAATGGATATGACACAAACACTATAGATAAACCGAATGACAAAATTAAAATCAAAGTAAAAAAGACACACAACACACAAAATCCTTCTCACTAACTTACAAATATGTAGAACATACAAATGAGCACACATGAACAAGAAACACCCACAACAATGACCAAGTGGTTCACTCTCACCTCCAACAGCAAAGATGCCCACAGAATAGGCAACATACTCAAAAAACAAGGGCTAAAAATAGCCTACTAGACAGACAACTCAACAGAGAGGAAACTAAGGACAACCAACACAAGCACAGACAAACACAACACATCTGGTATTTACCAACTAACGTGTCAGGACTGCAAATCAGTTTAATAGGACAGACAAGCAGAAACTTTAATACCAGATACACAGAACACAGGAGAGCATTAAAAAGTAACAGCTGTCACTCCACGTTTGCTGAACACCTTATGAACAATAAACAGACATCAACACTGATTTGAAAATTCTCAAATACAGCAACAACCCCCCACAAAAACTAATAACTGAAGAAAATTATAAAATACAAAAAGCCACAGTTTAAGGAAAGCAAGTAATAAATGAATACACAGCTCTCTGCAGTGGAACTCTGTTCTCTGCCCTCAAAGAATTAGTAGATAATACCAACCTATAGGACTCCTCCCCCCCCCCCCCCACATGCACACACAGACACATACATCCATACACACACATAAAACTATATATAAAGATAAATCGTCAAACTTACTTTCTACCTCCCTCTCTCTCTTTCTCTCTCTCTCTCTCTCTCTCTCTCTCTCCCTTTCCCTCTTTCTTTACACACACACACACACACACACACACACATACACACACAAAACCTTTCACATATTATTAATCTCAGGCATAGTTCGGAAATGGTAGTTTTTGCGCAAATGTTTTGCCTACATTAAGCTTATATAGTTGCAGGTGACAAACTGTAAAGAAAAACAGACACTATAAAAACGTAAAACAGCAGGAAAACCACACCATGTGGTAAGAAGGTATGAATACACAATTTTATGTGCTCCTCAGAAACCTGTAATTACGATTTGGAAACTAATATTTGTGTGTATTTAAACAGTAGAAAACATGCCTTATGTTTAATAGCCCTAACAATTAAAAAAAAAACCACTGATGATGCTGCAACTGCAGTGAAACTTGTCTGGGGCAAAAACAAAATCGTGTTTTGCTAAAGGCGGACTCCACTCAAAAACTAATACTAATACTAACACTACATGCTCTCCCATGATGCCATTTAACATCCTGTTTTCCACATCACTGCCCTATGATTTTAAGAGTGAGTTAAACCTATTACCTTTTGTAGTGGTTTTGCTGAGCATTCGATACTGTAGATGGCGACATCGCTTTTAGCGATGTATTGGCTATCATAACAAAATCGAATGGTAACGTCTGAATTCTATGTAAACGACATATTTAAAAAGTCGCTTAGTACTTCATCTCTCACTGTGACCTATCGCCTGAAACGACATAGGTGAGAGAGGAGCAAGTTGAAACAGGGGTAAACTGCAACATCTGCATTTTTACATGAAGTATCCTATCACGTGCTGCCATCGTCCGGATGTACCTTCAACTGCGTGGTACCTTCACTCTGATGGTCGGAGTTGGCACTGTGTCCTCAATCTTTGGTCGAAATCGTCATTGGTGAGTAGCTATCCATTGTTTTAAAAACGTTGTTTATATATTAACATGTTCATTGAAATAGATTAAATTTCACTAGGTGAAGGTTCCATTCCGTAGCTGACAATGTAATAAATGACTTTAATGTGATAGTCCTGAAATGTATCTAACCGAGTGAGATGACACAGTGGTTAGCACATTGGACTCACATTTGGGAGGACAACAGTTCAAATCCGAGTACAGCTATTCTAATTTAGGTTTCTCGTTATTTCCCTAAATCGCTTCAAGCAAATGCGGGGATGGTTCCTTTAAAAGGGCACGGTCGACTTCCTTACCCATACTTCCCTTGTCGGATTGGACTTATGACCTCGCTGTTTAGTCCCCTTCCCCCAAATCAACCAACCGAGCTTCTTGTGTTTCATATGGTGGTGCGAAGAGGGCATGTTGCAACACAAAGTTACAACGTTCTCCACTCATGGTTAGGTAGACCTTTTACGCTTGTTGGATAATGTAATGCCTTTATTTTCTTTCTTCTTGTATTTTACTTCCACTTTGTTTAGATTTTTACTTTCAGATAAACAAAATACGTCATTGCAAACGCAAAACAAAAACAAGTTTGACACCTTTATATGTGATGCAGAGAACAGCCACTTTGGTTCTGAAAAATGGAGGAAGGGGCTATTACGCTATCAGAAAAATTACAAAAGAATGTAATATTTGTTACTATGCCCTCTCTTGATTCATCAAAAATAAAAAGAAAACAGACAAAAAAGTTACTTGCGGGTACTCTAAACACATTAAAATATTTTCAGAGTGTCAGGAAATAATACTTAGGGGTTATATCGTGAGATCGAGCGAAATTATGTTTAGGTTGACCAAAGAAGAAGTACGAAAAATGGGGTATATTTACGTGAATACTGTAACTTGAAAATACCATCATTCTGGCACAAAAGGAAATAGCTGGAGCTTTTGATTTTCAGTATGTTTGGAGAGAAAAGGTGATGTTTCCATCAGACAGCCCGAAAGCACAAGTCTGGAAAGAACACTAGCATTTAATAAAAATAAAATAAAAAAGTTAGGGAATTTTTCCAAAAGTTAAGAGATGTTTATTCTTTTCAACCTCTCCCTCCTTCGAGAATCTGGAACGTGGATCAAACGGTTATAACTACAGTCTTAAAGCCAGACAGGATAGTTGTGCTTAAAAGTGTGAGACAAACTGGAATTGTTAGCTATGCTGACTGGAGAGAGTAACAGTAACAGCTACTATATGTGCTCAAGGGATCTTCATAGCACTAATGACAGTTTTTCCAGGGAAAAATTTTAAACATTTTCTCTGTGACAGGCCCACCGGAGGCATCGGTGCTGCCACACGTTCTGTATGGAAGGAGGGTCAATCATTTTTAACATTTCTCGATCATTTTATTAGGCAAATCAGACCAACAAAAGATCTTGTCCTAATACGTCGGTGTAGTACTTTGTAACGCCGGGAATGCATATCCTCCTATTTCCATCTATTGTACTATTATTTTTTTTCCTTGTTTTGTTACCTCAAGATATGACATTTCTGTCTCTTTATATATTGTAATTGTTTTACTGTTTGTATATATATATTTATGCACTCATGTCGATGTATAATTGGTTTGTTTCGTAAATATTATTTGTATTTTTACGCTGGGTCTTGCCTAGGGAAAACTGCTATCGAACGATTACATCGATGGGTCGTGTGAAGAATCAAAGTGTGTAGGATCTTTGGTAGTGTTAACTCTGCCGCGTGGAGCGCGGGCAGAGCAGAGTGAGAGTCTGGCTGGAGTAGCGAGTGGAGCAGGTGTCGTGTGACGCTCCCGCGAGTTGCCGCGCTTTCGGGGTTTGGCAGCAAGTAATTGCGCTCGACTCGCGATGATAGTTTCTGACATGGTGTCGCGGACGGGAAGCATTAGCTGGCGCACATCAAGAGCCCGTTTCGCCTGGTGACCGTGTCGAGAAGAAGGCGCGCCAACATCCAGCTTCTGCAACAGCGACGGCCGACAATGAGTGACTGTCGCCACCTCCTCGATCGACGGCTTCAAACCTTCAATCAACCAACAAGGAAGACTAAAAGCACGTAAAGTTTCAGAACTGTATGGCAGACCTCAGCTTTTCAAATTGTTCCATTTGTCTCGCAAAATTACAGCAACTTAGCATGAACCTTTGTTGCTCATTGTCCCAATTGCATTGCCAAGCAGGGTCCCTTCCTTTTCCGAAATGAACCCGAGTGTCGTTGAAATTCAAACGCCAGCAATAAAATAATATAATTAGATTTCACTGCTTTAATTTCAAAGTTCAATTCAAGCATTAGCTGGCTACAATAGTTAGATTACACAAGCACAAATTAAGAGTGCGAGTTTTGTTACCGTATTTTAGCTTACCTGTGACTGCAGCTCAGCTTGGTACGTACTAAATTTTACTATTGTTAATTGTTCAGAATCGTTTAATTCAAGTTCAAAGTTAAATCTCTTATTTCTAAATTGCGTAGATTCAAGTAGTTTTTGAAATGATTGTTGAGGTAGTCCAAGACTAACCGTATTTTACTGAATTTCGATGTGCTTCAGAAAGAAAGCTCACTATTAACTTCAGTCACTAAATTAACTTTCGATTTTCCGGTTATTAATTCTTTTGCTAATTTAAGTCAGGGTGTAGCGAAATTTATTACTTCTGACAAACTTTCAGTTTTCACACTACACGTGTCAACCTTCAGTTGCCACGCTTCTAGTGTTAATTATATGTGTAATAACCTTTCTTTTTCAGTTACTATAGTAATTGTCCTTAGGACTGGCGACCGTGATTTCCCCCAAATCTCAAATATCTAATTACCGCTAGTTAATTGTTAACGTAACGGCCGCACATTTACTTTCTTTATTAACTTTACCCCTTTTCAAAGTTAATTTCCACCAGTTTCATTTGCATTTTTCCTTTCATTTAGATGTAACCCTTTCCTCCCTCTTTACCGACAGGTTAACTTCGGTGACGATTGCTTTTCCAAAATTACCATTAGGTACACGCGGTTTAATTTTTCACTGTCATTAAGGTCGATAAGTGAGGGGGAGGTTATACGTGGCGACCTGGTGACAGGACAATCTTCAGATTTGAGGTTGTTCTGGACACGAATTTTCTTTGGTGCAAATGTCGTAACAAAGTACTGGTTACGTACAGGCCGTTACGTCAGCGAGAATAAGTAGTGGGAGTAATCCTAATTACATTTGAGATTTGTCATTTATATTGAAAATTATTAAAATGAGTGAAGGCAACAATTACCAAAATTTGGTAGACTTGGATACGGAACAATCGGTCGAACAGTGGGAAACGCGCACGGCGGTTCCCATTGTTCAGGGGCAGGCGGCTAGCATGAAAGACGCGACCGCCGAAACGCAACAAAGAGCAGAAATGGAATTCCAAACTTTAGAAAATGTTTCGGAATCGGAAGCGAAAATCAAATCTGTACCCCTTGATGATGAATACGGGGGAACATGTATAGAGGAACCAGCTACGGAAGTAAAACCGGTAGTCTCTGGGAATTTAACTGATTTATTGAATGCTTTGATTAATGAAATCAAGAGTCAATCGGCAGAAATTATAGCTCTGTCTGCCAAGCAAGAAGCTCAGTCTGAAAAAATTGAACGAAAGCTAGACAATCAGAACAAAGCTATTAATGTTGTTAACAACAATGTTGGAGTTGTTAATACAAAAGTTGATAAAATCAAAGAAGATATTGTTGTAATTAATACCGAAATCGGTAATCTTAAACAGGAAATGATAGGCGTTCAGGCGGAAATTGCGAGCATAAATACTCGTTTTGATTCCGAAATTAGCAGAATCGAGAAAAGTGTAGGAGAAGCAGTTGCTCCGATCATCGAGAATAAGGTGACGGAACAAATTCAATTAGTGAAAAAAGAGGATCAACAGAAGGTGGAAACTTTAAAGGCTTTAGTGTCCGAAGTAGACACTAAAGTGAGGGAGCAGGCTAATACCTGCGAAGAGAAAAAGAGGGAAGTGGAAACGCTTGCGACAACCACTTGCCAAGTAATTACGAGAGTGTCGGAATTAGAAAAGAAACTTGACGAAAAACAGAGCTATGTGCCAATCTGTGCACATAGTTCGGAATTGTTGACGAAAGAGGAGCGGTTCGACCCCTTGAAAAAAGGCGGTATACACGCGACGGATTTCATTAAAAATTGTGAAAGAGTTTTACCCAGATCATGGACTAATGAGAGAAAAATTAATGCGGTTATTGATGTGCTGGCTGGTGATGCCAAGCGTTGGGGCTTAAACCTCGACATTACGAACCTGACTTTTGACGAGTTTAAAAATTTGTTTCTGGCTGAATACTGGTCAGAGCAAAAACAGCAAAGTGTCTGGCGCGAATTTGTCGTATCGAGGCCTTTCGATGCGAATTCGCGCGGTTCGATGAGGGAGTTTTGTGAGGGCTGGATCCGCAAGTTGGAATATTTGCGTGATCGCCGCACGGAATCCGAAATAGTCTGGGAACTCTACAAGAAGCTTCCAGATGATACAAAACGCTACGTAGGAAGCAATTACAGGACAATCAATGATTTCCTGGAAAGAGTTGAGGACGAGGACAATTGGCGCAATAATCGCGACAGTGGTAGAGGCCGTGGTAACAACAACGGGTACCACCCCAACCATAACAACGATAACCATGGGAATAATGCATACCGCAGCAATGACAATAATGGTTCGGACCGTAATAACAATCGGTACAATGCAAGTAATAACCGGAATGACGGAAACCAGTATCATACTAGCGTGATACGGGCTGCGCAGAATAGTAATAACGCCAGAGGGTGTGACCAGCCGCCTCAGCAGTATCCGGGGAGCGTATCTGCTGGGACGAGACAGGGAAACCATTAGCCGCGCCGGTGAGGGGCCGACCGGGCGTGGAGAAATTTTGGCGGCCCAATAACAGGAGAAAACCCAGGTGTCGTCGTTATGAAAATTCCGTATGGAATAATCAACGGCGGGAGAGTGTGCCAGTGTTAGGAGAAAGGAGTGCGCCCACAAGTAGTAAATCAGCTGTATACATGGCAGCAGAAAATACATTCACTGTCAGTGAGAACAATTTAAGTAGTGTTCCGGAAATCGATTATAAAGTGGCAGCTGTAATACCCACAGCGGAACTGGAGATTGAGTTTAAGAATGATTCGCAATTGTTGAGAGAAGATCAGATGTCGGATAAAACGTCCGTCATCGAGCGAGGGGATGCAGAGAGGGATGAGGTCTGGTTAAGGCAGTTCGGTCGCTTATACGACGAACTAAGAGATTATAGGGGCCTGTACGGGAGGAGTGTTTATAGGGAGCGCGGGCAGGATTTGCCGCGTCTCGTCCCACAGGAAGATAGTATTTGTGAAGTGATGGAAAGTTCTGGCCCTAACCGGCAGACTTTACCAGAAATAGTTGATGTTAATGGGGAGCACGAGCAACATTCGTCGTGTTTCGTCCCGCAGGAGTTAGATGTTGAAGTAGTAACGGAAAGTTCTGGCCCTAACCGGTAGACTTTACCGAAAGTTATAGTGGTAGAAGTAGCCGACCCATCCGACGCAAACATCCAGTTTAAACATTGCGAGAGTATTAAGGAGAAAGATTATGAAAATTTTAGTGGTAGCCGGACACGATTGGTAGAAAAGCACGTAGATTACAGCGTGTATGAGGTTAGAGCTGACGTTATACGGTCAGACGGTAGCAGTGTGGGTTGCGCAGATCCAGAGGAAGTAATTTCAGATGCTACTGGGCACATTCTTCCAGGTAGATTGGCAGATGAGATCAATCTGACCAAAGTGGAATCAACAAAGGTGACAATTAGTGAATTGATAGCAAAGCAACACTCACTAGTTGACGAGTTACAGGAAAAGGTTTCGGTATTGGAGGCGAAGCTACAGACTAAGCCTCAGGACAAACTTGTTGAAATTAAAACTGTAAGTAAACAGAGGCTGAAAAAGCCGCCAGATAAACCGGATTTAGGATCAAAGCCGGATGGTTTTTTCTGGAATGACCTGGATATAGATGAGGATTTACTGTGGGAAAATAAAGAAACAGTCGAGGACAAGTGTAGACAGATAGTAGTGTCCGTTAATATGCACGGCCTACAACTAAACGTGTTGATTGACACCGGGGCAGAATTGAGTGCTGTATCTGGGAAAATATTTGAGTTACTGAAAGACAGACCTGGCATCGTAGTTATGCCAGTAACAGGAGTGAAAATTATCGGTGCTACTGGGAAGGCCAGTAAACCGGTCACAAAACAGATTTTTGTCAACTTCGAGATATGTGGGGCACGATTTGAACAAGAGTTTGTCGTCGTGCCGGACTTAACTACGGAAGTAATGATCGGGTTAGATTGGCTATTAAAGTACCGTGCAGTGATTAACTGCGAAAGCAAAACGTTGACATGTACGTCCCAAGATAAAACAATAGTAGTTAGTTTTGACGAGGCAGGAGACGGTGTGCATAGGCAATACCAGCCTATACACATTGTTAACTGGCCGGATGACATTGACGTAGGAATGAGTTTGAACTGCCGTAACATGAGGAATTTCGGCATTGACAAAAGTGTAGAAAGTGAACTGGAAGAGATAATCAAATTCCCTCCACGGATTGACATTAGTATTGGTGTGAAAAACGATCGTTTGCGAGAAGTAATGAAGCTAAAAGCCGATGCTCGCATACGTCGTAATGACGCTAAAGTGCGTTTTGCTAAGTTTGCAATCGGAGACTTAGTACTTGTAAAAGCTCATGAGAAATCGCGCGAGATAGACAATGAAATCTCTAAATTTAAGTTTGTTTATAATGGACCATTGTAGACCTGAAATTGTACCAACCAAGGATTGATTAGTACCACAGATAAGGTAATTTGTACAGTATGTAGATATAGAGTGTAAGATTTAAGGATGTGCCATGTGGCGATGCTTTTGCCTGACCTAGAGGTCATTAAAGAAGTTGTAATTAATAAGTAATTTATGTTGATTAAATGATTTAAGAGTTACTGAATATTAATCAATTTAAAAATCCAAGCTGCTAGTTTAAGTTTTCAGCTGAGTCACAGTAGATTAAGCAATGTAAATATGATTTTGTAACTAGCTGTGAGATCCCATGAATATGTGTTTTACTAGTCATTGCCGATGTACTTAGACGCTGTTTTAAGTTTCAGGCTTGTACACGTGTGATGATGGACAGTGTTGAGTTATCCACTGTGATAGTATTAAGGGACTCCTTGAGATTACTCGGGAGTGAGTTTTTCCTAAAGAATTCAGTGAAACGGACGTTCTGGAAACGCCGTCACAAGGGCGAGTGAGATCAAGCGTGCCGCACACGCGGGCGCAACAATACTGGCGAGGCGAGCCGCTGTCGGCTCTTGTGCCGCTGTTGGCTCTTGTGCCGCTGTCGGCATTCTTTGTACTTGCGAGTACGAAAGGCGGAATAGTTTTTCTTCCTGGACAGCTGAAAGAATTCTACTGTCAATATTTATGTTTTTTTCGATCTGATGTGTGTTATTTTCTTGTTTAGCGTTTAATGGACTCCCATGACGAGAATATTAATTATGAAAGGGTTATGTAAAAATGTGTATTCTATGTAATTAATTATTAATTTGCGTATTTGATCTACCTGTTTCTATGACCATGTACTCTGATTAATTTTGTAAATTGTATTCCATTTCTTGATACTGTTGGGAATTTTGACAATTTTAGAATAGCTAAACCATTTTCTATGTTTTCTATGAATTTTAATATGTTGTCAACCTGTTTTATTTTGTGCAAGATGACAGAGTGGAATAAGATTAGGAGTGTCTCCACTCAATTATTATGGTCTAAAAAATTTATTTATGCTTAATTAGACGAATGCTAAATTTTGTTGATGTTTTGAGCATATGCATTTCCGCTGTTTCTTTTTTGGGACATTTTCTGAGTCTGTTTACGTTACACGAACATCCTCAGACAATGTGGGGCACGTGTAACGCCGGGAATGCATATCCTCCTATTTCCATCTATTGTACTATTATTTTTTTTCCTTGTTTTGTTACCTCAAGATATGACATTTCTGTCTCTTTATATATTGTAATTGTTTTACTGTTTGTATATATATACAGGGCGTTTCAAAAAGAAAGAGCAGATTTCAAACATTTATTTCTCAAAAACTACAAATGATAGAAACACAATTCAAACGTTTCTTGTCAGAGAAAGGTTCAAAGTTTTTCAATGGTCCGCGCAGAAGTTCCATGCAAATCCGCAGTGGCGCTGGCGTTTGTTTGTAGGAAAATGGCGACGACACCACAGGAACGATCATTTTGTGTGCTGCAATTTGCAAAGTTAGAGTCCATTGTTGGTGTGCAACGTGCATTCCGCCGTCAATTCAACAAACAGCCGCCTCGTCATAAGCAAATTTATGAGTGGCATCACAGATTCGTAGAAGATGGTTGCATCTGCAAGCGAAAAAGCACGGGTCGTCCACGCACATCGGATGAAAATGTCGAGCGTGTCCGTGCAGCTTACGAAAGGAGCCCTAGAAAATCCACGGCACGGGCAAGTCACGAACTAAACATGTCTAAAACAACGGTATGGCGCGTTCTGAGTAACCGTCTGCACATGAAGCCGTACAAACTGCAGTTATTGCAAGCATTGCGTCCTGACGACCACAACAAAAGGTTCGAATTTTCAACTGCAATTCTACAGGACATGGAAGAGGACAATTTTGCCGAACGATTAATTTTTTCAGATGAATCAACGTTTCACATTTCTGGTAAAGTTAATCGGCATAACGTACGAATTTGGGCGAGTGAAACTCCGAGGGACGTTATTCAACATGAAAGAGACTCACCAAAGGTTAACGTCTTTTGTGCAATTTCGGTAAACAAAGTTTATGGACCTTTCTTTTTCATGGAGAAAACTATCACAGGAACCATTTACCTGGACATGTTAGAAAACTGGCTATTTCCTCAACTTCAGGAAGATTCAAATCACTTCATCTTCATGCAAGATGGCGCCCCACCACACTTCTCTGAACCTGTACGACGGTACCTAAATAACACCATTCCAGGACGGTGGATTGGAAGAGCAGGAGCACAAGATCAATGTCATCGTCTGTGGCCTCCCAGGTCACCAGACCTTACTCCCTGCGATTTTTATTTGTGGGGGTACATAAAGGACTGTGTTTATGTCCCACCTATGCCCGCTACTCTTCAAGAGGTACGACATCGAATTGTTGCGGCCGTGAATTCGGTAACTAAAGACCAGTTGCGTCGTGTGTGGCAAGAAATGAGATACCGGTTTGATATTTGTCGTGTAACAAATGGTGCTCATATTGAGGTACAGTTTTGATATTTGTTGTGTAACATTTGGTACTCATATTGAGTGAAGGACCGTTGGAATTGTGTTTCTATCATTTGTAGTTTTTGAGAAATAAATGTTTGAAATCTGCTCTTTCTTTTTGAAACGCCCTGTATTTATGCACTCATGTCGATGTATAATTGGTTTGTTTCGTAAATATTATTTGTATTTTTACGCTGGGTCTTGCCTAGGGAAAACTGCTATCGAACGATTACATCGATGGGTCGTGTGAAGAATCAAAGTGTGTAGGATCTTTGGTAGTGTTAACTCTGCCGCGTGGAGCGCGGGCAGAGCAGAGTGAGAGTCTGGCTGGAGTAGCGAGTGGAGCAGGTGTCGTGTGACGCTCCCGCGAGTTGCCGCGCTTTCGGGGTTTGGCAGCAAGTAATTGCGCTCGACTCGCGATGATAGTTTCTGACATGGTGTCGCGGACGGGAAGCATTAGCTGGCGCACATCAAGAGCCCGTTTCGCCTGGTGACCGTGTCGAGAAGAAGGCGCGCCAACATCCAGCTTCTGCAACAGCGACGGCCGACAATGAGTGACTGTCGCCACCTCCTCGATCGACGGCTTCAAACCTTCAATCAACCAACAAGGAAGACTAAAAGCACGTAAAGTTTCAGAACTGTATGGCAGACCTCAGCTTTTCAAATTGTTCCATTTGTCTCGCAAAATTACAGCAACTTAGCATGAACCTTTGTTGCTCATTGTCCCAATTGCATTGCCAAGCAGGGTCCCTTCCTTTTCCGAAATGAACCCGAGTGTCGTTGAAATTCAAACGCCAGCAATAAAATAATATAATTAGATTTCACTGCTTTAATTTCAAAGTTCAATTCAAGCATTAGCTGGCTACAATAGTTAGATTACACAAGCACAAATTAAGAGTGCGAGTTTTGTTACCGTATTTTAGCTTACCTGTGACTGCAGCTCAGCTTGGTACGTACTAAATTTTACTATTGTTAATTGTTCAGAATCGTTTAATTCAAGTTCAAAGTTAAATCTCTTATTTCTAAATTGCGTAGATTCAAGTAGTTTTTGAAATGATTGTTGAGGTAGTCCAAGACTAACCGTATTTTACTGAATTTCGATGTGCTTCAGAAAGAAAGCTCACTATTAACTTCAGTCACTAAATTAACTTTCGATTTTCCGGTTATTAATTCTTTTGCTAATTTAAGTCAGGGTGTAGCGAAATTTATTACTTCTGACAAACTTTCAGTTTTCACACTACACGTGTCAACCTTCAGTTGCCACGCTTCTAGTGTTAATTATATGTGTAATAACCTTTCTTTTTCAGTTACTATAGTAATTGTCCTTAGGACTGGCGACCGTGATTTCCCCCAAATCTCAAATATCTAATTACCGCTAGTTAATTGTTAACGTAACGGCCGCACATTTACTTTCTTTATTAACTTTACCCCTTTTCAAAGTTAATTTCCACCAGTTTCATTTGCATTTTTCCTTTCATTTAGATGTAACCCTTTCCTCCCTCTTTACCGACAGGTTAACTTCGGTGACGATTGCTTTTCCAAAATTACCATTAGGTACACGCGGTTTAATTTTTCACTGTCATTAAGGTCGATAAGTGAGGGGGAGGTTACAACTTCTATCATTTCCTTCCCACTATTCTCACAGATTACAGCCCGTAGATGTAAGCGTTTATTCACCTTTCAGTAGGATGTGGAGCAGGGGAATCGATACCCTGCAGAAAGCAAATCCAGGAAAGACACCAGCAATTTATGATTTGCCTCCCATTGTAAGCAAAGGACTTCTCACAACTTTCACACCAGAAAAAAATCACTTCAGGATTGTGAGCAACAGAAATATTTCCGTTTGACCTGACAAATTCCAAGAAAGTGATTTTTCTGCGTCTTTTGTGATCGATACGACTGTTGCAGAAGAAAACTTCAAATGCTCTGGCTAACTCTGAGAAATTGGCGAATGCTGTTAATACTTGTAACCTCCCCCTCACTTGTCGACCTTAATGACAGTGAAAAATTAAACCACGTGTACCTAATGGAAATTTGGGAAAAGCAATCGTCACCGAAGTTAATCTGTCGGTAAAGAGGGAGGAAAGGGTTAGGTCTAAATGAAAGGAAAAATGCAAATGAAATTGGTGAAATTTTGAAAGAGGGTAAAGTTAATGAAGAAAGTAAATGTGCGGTCGTTGCGTTAACAATTGACTGGCGTTAATTAGATATTTGAGATTTGGGGAGAATTACGGTAGCCAGTCCTATGGACAACTACTATAATAACTGAAAAAGAAAGGTTAATGCACATATAATTAGCACTAAAAGCGTGGCAACTGAAGGTTGACACGTGTTGTGTGAAAACTGAACGTTTGTCAGAAGTAATAAATTTCGCTGCACTCTGACTTAATTTAGCAAAGGAATTAATAAAACCGTAAAATTGAAAGTTAATTTAGTGATTGAAATTAATAGTGAACATTGCTTCTGAAGCACTACGAAATTAAATAAAATAAGTTTAGTCTTGGGCTACCTCAACAATCATCTCAAAATCTACGCAATTTAGTAATAAGAGATTTAACTTTGAACTTGAATTAAATGATTTTGAACAATTAACAGCCGCGCGGGGTTAGCTGAGTGGTCTAGGCGATGTTATCATGGACTGTGCGGCTGGTCCTGGCAGAGGTTCGAGTCCTCCCTTGGGCATGAGTGTATGTGTTTGTCCTTAGGATAATTTAGGTTAAGTACTGTAAGCTTAGGGACTGATGACCTTAGCAGTTAAGTCCCATAAGATTTCACACACATTTGAACATTTTTGAACAATTAACAATAGTAAAATTTAGTACGTACCAAGCTGAGCTGCAGTCACAGGTAAGCTAAAATATGGTAATAAAACTCGCACTCTTAATTTGTGCTTGTGCAATCTGAATATTGTAGCCAGCTATGAATACTTTAACTGAAATTTGAAATTAAAGCAGTGAAATGGAATGATATTACTTTAATGCTGGCGTTTGAATTTCAATGACACTCGAGTTCATTTCGGAAAAGGAAGGGACCATGCTTGGTAATGCAATTGGGACAATGAGCAACAAAGGTTCATGCTAAGTTGCTGTATTTTAGTGATGCAAATGGAACAGTTAGAAAAGCTGAGGTCTGCCATACAGTTCTAAAACATTACGTGCTTTCAGTCGTTCTTCTTGGTTGATTGATGGTTTGAAGTTGTCGATCGAGGAGGTGGCGACAATCACTTATTGCCGGCCGTCGCTGTTGCAGAAGCTGGATGTTGGCGCGCATCTTCTCGACACGGTCACCAGGCGAAACGGGCTCTTGATGTGTGCCAGCTAACGTTCCCCGTCCGCGCCAGAAACTATCATAGCAAGTCGAGCGCAATTACGTGCTACCAGACCACGAAAGCGCGGCAACTCTCGGGAGCGTCACTCAACATACCTGCTCCACCGCCCTACTCCAGCCAGACTCTGCTCTGCCCGCGTTCATGCGGCACAGCCAACACTACCAAAGATCCTAAACACTTCGGTTCTCCACACGACCTATCGATGTAATCGTTCGATGGCATAGTTTTCCCTAGGCAAGAACCAGCGTAAAATTACAAATAATATTTACAGAACAAACCAATTATACATCGACATAAATACAAATTGTAAAACAATTACAATATATAAAGACACAGAAATGTCATATCTGCAGGTAATAAAACAAGGAAAAAATTTATAACACAAGAGATGGAAATATGAGGAGATGCATATCTGGCATTACATGCTGCTCCAAGTACTTCAGTGGGAAAACGTTTTTCTCCTGAAAACATTCGCCCTTTTCCTAAAGCTGGAACAAGGAAAGAAAGCAACCATAGAAAAAAGAAGAAGAAATGTGCTATCTTAAACTACATACCTGAAGAACAGGCTCTACAGAAAGAAAGAGAGGAGAGAAATGATAGGAAGGCACCGAAGAATGGTAAGGGCAGAAGGGAAGAAGGAAGCAACAACTAGCAGCAAAAGAAAATTCCGATTCCATTCATCTTCCGAAGGAAAAGAAGAAGAAGAAGAAGAAGATTGTTCGATCTGTGGGGACGTTTATAGAAAGGGAGAGAAATGGGTACAGTGTACTAAATTCAAGTTATGGTATCATTGATTATTTGTGAATAATGATCCATTCTACGTGTGTGCTAACTGTGGACGCAATGAAGACACTTCTGACATATCAGACATTTCAAAGGCAGAGGCAGTTTTCAGAGACACTTCAGTGTGTTGTAACATACCCCATTGGTGGAGTAAATTGAAACATATATCAGCCTCTCTTCTACGTTTTATTTTAACCATTCTAACAGTTGAATTGAACATTTTATTTGTGATATCAATGTGTATGGGTATGTAATTTCTCAATATCATTTTCAGTTTCAAACGGTTTAAAGTAAAAATAATAATAAAAATGAAAAACTGTTTTTTGTTGTAACGGTCCCATCACTCTCCTATTTTTTGTTACATATTCTTAGAAGTATATCAGCTATAACGTCCAATATTAATTTCTGCTTACTATGTATTAGGAGATTACAAACAATAATGTAACATTTATTTTCAAACTCTTGTTTTCTACAGACTGTTGGTTTCAAATTAGGTGTTAATACAAATGCATCGTCAAATACAAAATGCCTATGACAATTTAAACGCAAGGAGCAAACAAAGGTAACTCACTGCATTAAGTAGGACTGTGTACTGCAGTATATGTTACTGTATTGAATTTTAAAGTTAAAGGAACTGGTTAAAAAACTAAACAACAGTCTTTGCTGCGACTGTAGGAAACCAGAAAATTAAATTCCAAAGTGTGCTATTTCTTCAAAGTACGGTAGGTGAATAATAGTGTATTCGTTACTGATGTTTTGTGGTTACGAGTGCTGCATATTTTCAATGTGTTAGGTAGAGTATGTAGCATTTGTACAACATTTTAAAGAAAACAGGAAAAAGTGTAGACTCTTGTGCAATTTATGTACAAATTACTATATTTTCATTTTGCTATTATTGATCAGTTTTTGAAATACAGTAAATGGAATGAAGTTGTGTCACTTATGATTGTTGTACAATACAGCACTTACAGCAAGTTTTAAACATCCTCAACATTTTATCTTATTCAGTATCCAAGACTGTGTTAGGTATGATTGAACGGTTCACATTGTTGCTGCTTCTTTCTTCACTTATTCAAGGTTTTTACATTTTTATGCCATTGCTGTATGTAGTGCATAACATAAGAAAATATAGTCCTATATGGACGGCATAGTAATAAGCATTCCTGACTTAGAGAAACAAGTGAAGGAGTAGAAAACAAATAAGTTACCAGGTCCAGAATGAATCCCAGTACGGTTTTTCAGAGAGTATTGTACGGAACTGGCCACTTACTTAGCATGCATTTATCACGAATCTCTCAACCAGTGCAAAGTCCCAAGCGACTGGAAAAAGCGCAGGTGACTTCTGTGTATAAGAGGGGCAAAAGAACGGATGCGCAAAATTACAGATCAGTGTCCCTAACAGCAGTTTTTTTCAGAATCCTTAAATATATTCTCAGTTCGAATATCATAAATTTTCTTGAGACCGAGTAGGTTATGTCCACGAAGCAGTATGGTTTTGGAAGGCATCGTCCGTGCGAAACTCAACTTGCCCTTTTCTCTCATGATATACTGCGATCTATGCATGAATGGCAACAGGCAGATTCCATATATCTGTACTTTCGGAAAGTGCTGCCCTGTTGCAGGCTGTTAAAGAAGGCACGAGCATAAGTAGGTTCACAGATATGTGAGTGTCTCGAAGACTTCTTTAGTCATAGAACCCAGTATATTGCCGTCGACAGCGAGTATTCATCAGAGACAAGGATATCGTCAGGAGTGCCTCAGGGAAGTGTGATGGGACCGCTGTTATTCTAGACAAAATTTTTAGTTGGTGTGATGATTGGTAGCTAGCTCTAGACGTAGAAAAATGTAAGTTAATGCAGATGAGTAGGAAAAAAACCAAATCCATAATGTTCGGACAGCGATAGAAGTGTTCTGCTCGACACAGTCATGTCGTTTGCGTATTTCGCGGTAACGTTGCAAAACGATATGGTATGAAACTAGAATATGAGTATTGCGGTAGGAAACGCGAATAGTCGGCTTCGGCTTATTGGGAGAATTCTAGGAAAGCGTGCATTATCTGTGAAGGATACCGCATATAGCACGCTAGTGCGACCTATGCTGAGTACTGCTCGATTATTTGGGACCCGTACGAGATCGGATTAAAGAAAGACGTGGATGTAATTCAGAGGTGGGCTGCAGGATTCGTGACGGGTATCTTCGAACAACACACAAATGTTGCGGAGATACTTCGGGAACTCAAACTGGAATCCCTGGAGGAAATGCGACGTTCTTTTCGAGGAACGCAATTGAGAAAATTAGGAGAACCGACGTTTGAAGCTACCTCTAACATAAGTTGCGCGTAAACACGACGAAGATAAGAAACGAGAAATTAGGGCTGATACGGGAATACAGACAGTTGTTTATTCCTTGTTCTATTTAAGAGTGGAACAGGAAAGGAAACGAGTAGTAGTGACATGATACACTCCTGGAAATTGAAATAAGAACACCGTGAATTCATTGTCCCAGGAAGGGGAAACTTTATTGACACATTCCTGGGGTCAGATACATCACATGATCACACTGACAGAACCACAGGCACATAGACACAGGCAACAGAGCATGCACAATGTCGGCACTAGTACAGTGTATATCCACCTTTCGCAGCAATGCAGGCTGCTATTCTCCCATGGAGACGATCGTAGAGATGCTGGATGTAGTCCTGTGGAACGGCTTGCCATGCCATTTCCACCTGGCGCCTCAGTTGGACCAGCGTTCGTGCTGGACGTGCAGACCGCGTGAGACGACGCTTCATCCAGTCCCAAACATGCTCAATGGGGGACAGATCCGGAGATCTTGCTGGCCAGGGTAGTTGACTTACACCTTCTAGAGCACGTTGGGTGGCACGGGATACATGCGGACGTGCATTGTCCTGTTGGAACAGCAAGTTCCCTTGCCGGTCTAGGAATGGTAGAACGATGGGTTCGATGACGGTTTGGATGTACCGTGCACTATTCAGTGTCCCCTCGACGATCACCAGTGGTGTACGGCCAGTGTAGGAGATCGCTCCCCACACCATGATGCCGGGTGTTGGCCCTGTGTGCCTCGGTCGTATGCAGTCCTGATTGTGGCGCTCACCTGCACGGCGCCAAACACGCATACGACCATCATTGGCACCAAGGCAGAAGCGTCTCTCATCGCTGAAGACGACACGTCTCCATTCGTCCCTCCATTCACGCCTGTCGCGACACCACTGGAGGCGGGATGCACGGTGTTGGGGCGTGAGCGGAAGACGGCCTAACGATGTGCGGGACCGTAGCCCAGCTTCATGGAGACGGTTGCGAATGGTCCTCGCCGATACCCCAGGAGCAACAGTGTCCCTAATTTGCTGGGAAGTGGCGGTGCGGTCCCCTACGGCACTGCGTAGGATCCTACGGTCTTGGCGTGCATCCGTGCGTCGCTGCGGTCCGGTCCCAGGTCGACGGGCACGTGCACCTTCCGCCGACCACTGGCGACAACATCGATGTACTGTGGAGACCTCACGCCCCACGTGTTGAGCAATTCGGCGGTACGTCCACCCGGCCTCACGCATGCCCACTATACGCCCTCGCTCAAAGTCCGTCAACTGCACATACGGTTCACGTCCACGCTGTCGCGGCGTGCTACCAGTGTTAAAGACTGCGATGGAGCTCCGTATGCCACGGCAAACTGGCTGACACTGACGGCGGCGGTGCACAAATGCTGCGCAGCTAGCGCCATTCGACGGCCAACACCGCGGTTCCTGGTGTGTCCGCTGTGCCGTGCGTGTGATCATTGCTTGTACAGCCCTCTCGCAGTGTCCGGAGCAAGTATGGTGGGTCTGACACACCGGTGTCAATGTGTTCTTTTTTCCATTTCCAGGAGTGTATATCCGCCGCAATGCGCCGTAAGGTGGACTGCAGAGAATCAACGATGTGGATGTAGACGTAGAAAATTTCCTGTTCAGTCGCTCTTCATAAATACTGTAGGTGAACTGTATTTCTGCTGCTATGGCAGCTTAAAATAAACAGATATGAAACTTTTATCAAAAAAGAAAACGAAGCAAAGCACGGTTTGTCCGAGAGTCGTCTATAACGACCGTAAACCGTCACTCCGTTCGACGTCGTTATACAGGGCGTTTCAAAAAGAAAGAGCAGATTTCAAACATTTATTTCTCAAAAACTACAAATGATAGAAACACAATTCCAACGGTCCTTCACTCAATATGAGTACCAAATGTTACACAACAAATATCAAAACTGTACCTCAATATGAGCACCATTTGTTACACGACAAATATCAAACCGGTATCTCATTTCTTGCCACACACGACGCAACTGGTCTTTAGTTACCGAATTCACGGCCGCAACAATTCGATGTCGTACCTCTTGAAGAGTAGCGGGCATAGGTGGGACATAAACACAGTCCTTTATGTACCCCCACAAATAAAAATCGCAGGGAGTAAGGTCTGGTGACCTGGGAGGCCACAGACGATGACATTGATCTTGTGCTCCTGCTCTTCCAATCCACCGTCCTGGAATGGTGTTATTTAGGTACCGTCGTACAGGTTCAGAGAAGTGTGGTGGGGCGCCATCTTGCATGAAGATGAAGTGATTTGAATCTTCCTGAAGTTGAGGAAATAGCCAGTTTTCTAACATGTCCAGGTAAATGGTTCCTGTGATAGTTTTCTCCATGAAAAAGAAAGGTCCATAAACTTTGTTTACCGAAATTGCACAAAAGACGTTAACCTTTGGTGAGTCTCTTTCATGTTGAATAACGTCCCTCGGAGTTTCACTCGCCCAAATTCGTACGTTATGCCGATTAACTTTACCAGAAATGTGAAACGTTGATTCATCTGAAAAAATTAATCGTTCGGCAAAATTGTCCTCTTCCATGTCCTGTAGAATTGCAGTTGAAAATTCGAACCTTTTGTTGTGGTCGTCAGGACGCAATGCTTGCAATAACTGCAGTTTGTACGGCTTCATGTGCAGACGGTTACTCAGAACGCGCCATACCGTTGTTTTAGACATGTTTAGTTCGTGACTTGCCCGTGCCGTGGATTTTCTAGGGCTCCTTTCGTAAGCTGCACGGACACGCTCGACATTTTCATCCGATGTGCGTGGACGACCCGTGCTTTTTCGCTTGCAGATGCAACCATCTTCTACGAATCTGTGATGCCACTCATAAATTTGCTTATGACGAGGCGGCTGTTTGTTGAATTGACGGCGGAATGCACGTTGCACACCAACAATGGACTCTAACTTTGCAAATTGCAGCACACAAAATGATCGTTCCTGTGGTGTCGTCGCCATTTTCCTACAAACAAACGCCAGCGCCACTGCGGATTTGCATGGAACTTCTGCGCGGACCATTGAAAAACTTTGAACCTTTCTCTGACAAGAAACGTTTGAATTGTGTTTCTATCATTTGTAGTTTTTGAGAAATAAATGTTTGAAATCTGCTCTTTCTTTTTGAAACGCCCTGTATTCGGTGTCAATTGTGTATAACATTTCAATGTGCTTGTACGAGATTTTTCTTTATCATACAGGAAGATAAGTCACTTTAATCTTAAATACTGAATTGACTACATTAAGCTCCCGTTAAGAAGCAGCGCAAGATCGATAAAACTTATATCTGATATACACACATCAAAAAAGGTTTTGCATCACCCCAGTTCCCAGAACTCCTGAAACAGACATTGGCTGTGCATATTGTATCACAGACACAGTCCCTTTGACTGTTCAGAGGTGTCACTAAACCCGCCCAAAGAAGTAAACAACCATGCATGAGCAGCGCCTATTAGACGGAGAGGGGGGTTCGACAGCCGATCAGTTCCACTCATTCCACCAGGAAGGAGGTACACGGCTCGTGTTTCTGTAGTTCAACCATGCGGTTCGATCGCGTCCGCATTGTTACTTTGTGCCTGGAAGGGCTCTGAACAAAGGAAGTGTCCAGGCATCTCAGAGTGAACCAAAGCAATTTCGATCGGACATGGAGGAGATACAGAGAGACAGGAACTGTCCATGACATGACTCACGCAGGCCCTCCAGCGCTACTACTGCAGTGGATGACTGCTACCTATGGATTATTGCTCGGAGAAACCCTGACAGCAAAGCCACCATGTTGAATAATGCTTTTAGTGCTGCTACAGAACGTCGTGTTACGACTCAAACTGTGCACAATCGGCTGCATGATGCGCAACTTCACTCCCGACGTCCATGGCGAGGTCCATCTTTGCAGCCACGACACCATGCTTCGCGATACAGATAGGCCCAACAACATGCACAATGGACCGGTCAGGATTGGCATCACGTTCTCTTCACCAGTAAGTGTCGCATATACATTCAACCAGACAATCGTCCGAGACGTGTTTGGAGGCAACCCGGTCATGCTGAACGCCCTAGATACACTTTCCATCGAGAGCAGCATGCTGGAGGTTCCCTACTGTTTTGGGGTGGCATTATGTGGCGCCGACGTACGCCGCTGGTGGTCACGGAAGGCGCCGTAACGGCTGTACGATACGTGAATGCCATCCTCCGACCGATAGTGCAACCATATGGGCAGCATATTGGCGATGCATTCGTCTTCATGAAGGACAATTTGTGCCCCTATCGCCCACATCTTGTGTCAGACTTCCTTCAGGATAACAACATCGCTCGACTAGAGTGGCCATCGTGTTCTCCAGACATTAACCCTATCGAACATGCCTACGATACATTGGGAAGGGCTGTTTGTGGACGACGTGACCCACCAACCACCCTGATGGATCTACGCCGAATCGCCATTGAGGAGTGGGACAATCTGGACCAACAGTACCTTGATGAGCTTATGAATAGTATGCCACGACGAATACAGGCATGCATTAGTGCAACAGGACGTGATACTGGGTATTAGAGGTACCGGTGTGTACAGCAATCTGGACCACCACCTCTGAAGGTCTCGCTGTATGGTGGTACATCATGCAATGTATGGTTTTCATGAGCAATAAAAAGGGCGGAAATGATTTTTATGTTGATCTCTATTCCAATTTTCTGTACAGGTTGCAGAACTCTCGGAACCGAAGTAATGCAAAACTTTTTTTAATGTGTGTATAACTCATGCAAACTGCTTCATGAACACATTCTTACGAACTTCCCAAATAAAAATAATATTATAATTTCGAATATACTAATTACATCCATAATTGATTTTCATTGCGGGCTTTTATGTTGAAACAATAATCAACTCCAAAATTTCGCACGTTTAACTGGTCGATAGGTAAGTGGTGAGCCTCACAATAGAACAACTGCATAAAATAAAACGAAAACCTATACATCATTGTGAAATGTTTAATAATCGATTATGCAGCCTACACTTTTGGTCACAGTGAGCAGGGTCGAGTTTGAGACTGGGATCATATGAAACAGAAAACAAGGAAGGTTGTTCCACGAAAACTGTTGACGTTAGAGACTCTTTACACAATAATTTTTCCTTTAAGTCGGAGAAAGATATCAGAAACTTAGAAAGAGTTTTAAATTTGGGTACAACAAGCAATTAAAAACTGAAAAAATTGATATTAAATATCATATTCATCAGGAAGCATAATGCCAAGAAGAAGAATTTTGGGCGTTAAGAAGAGTGGGTGTCATTGAAACCATAAGAGTTGTGTTAAGTTCATCAATTACTAACTTTTGTTTGGTAATTTTAGAAGTGTGGACAGTATCAGAACACAGTCTTCTTTCAAATACGTTGCTGACACTTTTAGTTTCAAGCGAGGGAATGAAGAGGAAAATTTTCATTCACGGCGTTATATCAACGAAGTAGCGAAAGAAAGAACGTTTGTTGAGCGGAAGGTAGGGTTGTAAGGGAAGGAAGGAAGGCCGAAATAAGTATAAAAAATATAGGCAAACGTCTGATTACGAATCTAAAGGTACGGAATTCAGTCCTAAGTTGTTTCCCTAGAATTTTTTTCTGTCACTCGTCGCTTCTTCCAAGTGAAACTACGATTTTCATAAACGAAAAATGCTGAATTACGTCAGAATATGAAGTACATACTAAATTTCTGACCTCCCTAGAACTGAATACGTAGATACGAAAGCCAGTTCAAAGCTTGGGGACAGGAAAGGCCGTACCATCCTCAATAGAACCAACCCTAGTAAAACACTGTAGAACAATTGAGAACAGCTTTAATTTTTAACTAATAATAAACGCTTGTAGAAGGTAGTCAAATTACTATTCTTGGCTAAATTATTCGATCGAATATCATGGGGATCTGTAGTCCTAACCTCTACAGCAACTTTTGTCAGAAGCAGAGATGTAAAACAGGGTTTCAAATGGAAACGTCACGCTTTGCGCTCAAGACCGGAGAACCACTGCAGATTGAGGGGAACCTCAAACTCTCGACGCTACAATCGTCATGGAAGTACTAACACTGTAATCACTTTGACAGCCTGTAGTAGGCTGGTTCGTTAGAAATGATTCGATGTGTAGTCCAAGCTACACACGGAACGATTACCTAATTTCTCTCAATATCGGAAAAACAGAAAATTCTCTGTTTCACGAGCTGCGACATGATCGCGAATAAAACAGTGACCCGAATATAGAATAAATTTCCTTTACTTTACGTCTATGGCCACAAATTATCTGTCATCAGACTACCGGTTTCGGTCTATAATAACCATCTTCAGATCTGTTTCGTAAAAATGTGTTCTAATATACTGCAGCAATAGTGGCCTCATCAAATGTTAAACACAAATTAGCACCAGCATCGTCATATATATATATATATATATATATATATATATATATATATATATATATATATATATATATATATATATATGTGTGTGTGTGTGTATGTATGTGTCTGCGTGTAAACTTTAAGTTGACAAACCAGAATAACTCGAAAAATAGGCTTCACACGACAAAATGTGTAGATTCGAATGTTGATTATTTTCGAGGGGGACATCTGCTGCTGCTAAAATTTGCCCGCCACCCCAGCCCCCTGGGGATGGGGCGGGAGGCAACTTTAAAATTTCAAATGGGAACCTCCGTTTTTTATTGCAGAATCAGATTCTACATAAAAACTACGTACATTTTGTATTAAACATTTGTTCTAATTCTTGGTAATTGGCGCTGTAATTCAAGAAAATCCATGTTTTCATTTTTGCGTGGAAAATGGTTACGGATAAATAAAAAATAATTATTTACTTCTTAAATGTTGATTCGTTAAAACTAAAATTCTCCCTCTCTCCCCATAGGGTGGGGTTTGAGACAGAGGAATTAGAGTTTCACAAATGTTGACCCAAATAGTAATTTTTTCCGCAGATTTGGATAAGTTTAGTTTGTTTCGAGGTCATGAGGCGACACAACATTTAATTATCACACAAATCATCTGACTGGCTGACTAACTAACCAAACAACCTACTTTCTAACGAGTAAACTCATTAACTAAAAAAGTAGCTGACTCACACCGGCCAGGGTGGCGAGTGGTTCTAGGCGCTACAGCGCTCAGACCCATTTGAAACATAACTGACTCATGAACCTAACTTTTTATTAGATTCGGAGTAATCACTCTTGTTTGTCGAAAAGTCTCACAAATGGGGTGCTTGCTTATTTTGAGTCGTTTAGTTTTGGGTGGAATAACGAGGGAAACGACATTCATTAATTTATTGACTTAAATCACATTGTTTGCACCTACATTTTATTTCGGAATATCGCGGCTGTTACGTCGTTTACATTTTTAGAATTATGTACTGTAATCGATATCCCACTCAGCTCTGATCGATAATCGTTGTTCTTATCCAACCCTTGATGATGAGTGGCGTAATGTTTCGGAGTGCCGCCGATAGGCAGCGCAGGGACGTGAAATTCGCCCTTTCTCGTAATAAGACTGGGCTTTTGAAATTATAAGTATTAATGTAATAAACGCATTGTATCTTTTACCCGTATGAGCATCCAGACGGCAATACATCGTTTATAACAATTGTCTTTTGGGCGATTTATGTTTGATTAAAAAAATGTTCAAATGTGTGTGAAATCTTATGGGACTTAACTGCTAAGGTCATCATTCCCTAACCTTACACACTACTGTACCTAAATTAACCTAAGGACAAACACACACACCCATGCCCGAGCGACGACCTGAACCTCCGCCGGGTATGTTTGATTACTTTGTGTGACCGCGTTCGCGGCTTTTGCTCGCTACCAGTCGCGTTTGCGCGGAGTTAGTATTACTAAGCGGAATTACGCCGAGGGGGCCGCTTCTCGCTGATAGAAATTGTAACCCTGCCTTTCTCGACGCCCCTTATCTTTCCTCTCTTGAGACTAATAGGTGGCATATGTCATTATGAATTATCTTTCTGTGGAAGAAAAAATTGAGATGGTGTACATTTATGGAGAAAGTGGGAAAAATTTTGACGATGCAGTCGCGCTTTATGCGCAGCGTTTTCCTCGCCAAGTACGATAACGGTCCTCCTTTGTTCGAGTAATTAAACAATTTACTGCGGAAGGTAGTGTGAACCAGAAAAAAGAAACCGTGCAGCTACTGTTTGTGGAGAAAACAATCAAGCGGCAGTCCTAGTTGCTGTGGCTCATAATCCACATGCGAGTACAAGAGAAATATCAAGGCAATCATGAATTTCACACATGAATGTTTGGAAAGTCCTGAAGGCCCACAAATTTCATCCATACCATGTATTTATGCATCATGAATTACATGGCGACGACGTCCAAAACAGTCTAACGTTTTGTCACTTGGCAGTTCAGAGGATACAAACAAATCAAAACATTTTTGCCCGAGTACTTTTCTCCGATGAGGCAACAAAATGGTTTGAGCACTATGACTCTTAACTTCTGAGGTCATCAGTCCCCTAGAACTTAGAACTACCTAAACCTAACTAACGTAAGGACATCACACACGTCCATGCCCGAGGCAGGATTCGAACCTGCGACCGTAGCGGTCGCGCGGTTCCAGACTATAGCGCCTAGAACCGCTCGGACACCCCGGCCGGCGATGAGGCAACATTCACAAACCACGGCGAAGTTAATCGCCATAACATGCATTACTGGAGTGAACAGATGCCACACTGGATTCGGGAAGTTAACCATCAGCGACCTTGATCAGTTAATGTTTGGTGTGGCATAACTGGCGATCAACTTAACGGTCCATATTTTATCGACGGTAATTTGAATGGCAACAAATATCGAACCCTACTTGAAAATGAATTGCCAGATCTACTTGAAGACCTGAGCATCGAATTTCGACAAAACATCTGGTTTCAACATGATGGTTGTCCAGCGCATTGTTCATTAGTAGCGCGCGATGTACTAGATCGACTTTACCATGGTCGCTGGATCGGCAGGACAGGTACTGCGAACAGGCCAGCCAGATCGCCTGACATCACCTCGCCAGATTTTTTTCTTATAGGGTTATCTAAAAGATATTGTTTATCAGGAAACGCCTACCACTCGCGAAAACATGATGCAAAGAATAAGAGATGCTTGCGCTGCAATTACACCAGACATGTTATCAAGATGTGTGCAGGGATTTACAGCATGAGTCAATAAATGCATCGAAGTTGGAGGTCAGCACTTTGAACATTTGATTTCATAAAACGGTGAGATGCAAGGGATTTACGGACGACAAGCAGGCCAAAGGTGAGAGGTGAGGGGACTCACTGGAAACAAGCTCCCCGAAATTCATTTACTTGCAAGTATTTGCAAATAATCAACAATAAAACAAAATCAGTCGTTCATTTTCAGGACCACCAAATCTTAAACGGGAATATGTTCATCTTTAGTTAGCGAGTGGGTTAGTCTTTTCCTCAGTTAGTCTTTTACTTTGTTTACTCTGTTAGTTAATGAGTTCACTCGTTAGTAAGTAGGATGTTTGGTTAGTTGGCTAGCTAGTCAGGTGATTTGATAGATAATTAAAAGTTGTGTCGTCTCATGACCACGAAACAAACAAAACTTAACCGAATCTGTGGAAAAAATTAATATTTGGGTCAACATTTGTAAAACTAATTCCTCCCTCTCAAACCCCACCATATGGGGAGAGAGTGAGAGTTTTAATTTTAGCGAATCAAAATTCACGAAGTAAATAAGTATTTTTTATTTATCCGTAACCATTTTCCACGCAAAAATGAAAATATGGATTTTATTGAATTATACTGCCAACTACCAAGAAGCAAAACAAATGTTTAAGACAAAATGTACGTAGTTTTTTATGTAGAATCTGATTATGCGATAAAAAATGGGGGTTCCCATTTTAAATTTTTAATTAGCCTCCCGCCCCACCGTCAGGGGGTTTGGGTGGCGGGCTAATTTTAGCACCAGCTGATGTCCCCTCGAAAATAACCAACTTTGGATTCTACACATTTTTTCGTGTGAAGCTTATTTTTCGAGTTATTCTAGTTTGTCAACTTAAAATTTACACCCTGTGTATTTGACGATGCTGGTGCATTATATCTGGCAATACTGGTGCTAATTTTGTGTTTAAAATTTGAGGATGCCACTATGGCTGCAGTACACTAGGACATGTTTTTATAAAACAGATCTGAAGATGATCATTATAGACCCAAACCGGTAGTCTGATGACAAATAATTTGTGACCATAGACGTAAAGTAAAGGAAATTTATTCTAAATTCTCTGTTCTATAATATCTGCTTTCCCACACAATATTTTTCTTCGTACGTTTGTTTTCTGAGCCACGCAGTTTTTAACAGGGAGCAATGCAGTAGTACCATCTCACTGATAAAACTGAATATCCACTTGAAGATACCTGTAGCAATATATCAGTTCGAGCTACTGATAGACGGCCTGTCTGAAATTTTTACAGTTTCTTTCATATCATATAAAAACAGAACTTTTGTAAGCCTTCATATCACGAAGTACTTCTGTTATCATCTACTGTCGAAGGAAAGGTGTGATTCCCCGAACCAGAAGATACTGAGAAAACATTACCGTGGGAAATGCCGCTCTCTTAGTCCTTTCCTATAGTTGGTAAATTTCAGGTATAATTGCCAATTTGTTATTTGCATACCAGTACCTAGATATGTGTAATCCTTAACAGCACAGATCGAATCTATTTTGTCCCGTATCTAGAGTGCAAACTAAATTCAACTGAAGGTGAATTACATAACCATTATAAATGCTCTCTTCTATCTACCCTTTTCGCATTCTTTGGGTTCTGCGGTGTTCTCTTTCAGTACTGGTACTATAATAATATTACTATGGTATAATAATAATAAGAATAATTACCATCATCAAGGACTGAAACATTCTTGGTTTACTACACCATCAAAGTTCTTGATCCACCACAATGTTTTCCAATCCACCTACTTTCCTTCTCGTAAGTTTCTTGTGGTATCTTAACGTTTTTAGGATTCTGACTCTAAATATTCTTCCCACATATTCTTTTCAGTTCTTTGCGTGTCAAATGTCCAGCATTCAGTTTCGCAAAGCACTGTTGGACTGCCATTACCTCGTAGTATTTTAGAAGTGTCTCTTGCTTGCTGTGCCATACAGAACCTGAGAATTGTTTGTACCTTTGGTTTCGTATCACAATCTTTTATATAGATAATGCCGGTTCACAGTTACAGAACTTATTGACCTACTTCACTGGTAAGATCACTTGCCTTTTTGTGCTTCCGGCCCTCACGCGAGATGCACTTTGTAGAATCGTTCTGATTTGTGTAGCAAATGTTGTTCCTCTAACCTGTCTCAATAGCGTTTCACGAAAATAGCGTTGTCTTTCCCATAAACATTCTCTTTTATGTTTATCTACCCAGTTCAGCCGCTAACGGAATATTACACTACAATTATTTTCAACCTACTAACTTGAAAGGCAAGGCGATGCCGTAGCAACAAAATTATTCTCTGCCGCGGTAGAGCAAGTATCTTGAACTGGGTAAAGAATGAATCGTTATAGGTTTATGAAACATGTACCACACACCTACGTGTTGTTGATGGCATTGTACTATTTAATGCCAATGCACATGAAACTTAGCAAATCATAAGAGAACTTCATAGAGCAACCTCGAAAGTAGGATTGAAAATAAATTGTAAGAAGACTAAAATTATGTACATTCATCACATCGGAAGAGGAAATAACACAAGTTCACAATGGAACCGGAGAACAAGTTGATAAATTTTTTATTTTCAGTTATTTATAGGGTGAATAGAAAATGAAATAAAGAGAGAGTAAAATTGGTGTAGAATCCCTTTGGTAAGTTAAGTAGGACTTAATTTACCTACGTTAAACATACTTGAGCTCCGTGGCTAGGACTTAATAACTAGGAGAAATACAGGAACCTTTGTACAGCTTTATTACATACCAAAACGCATTTCGAGGTTTCACATATTTTCAACTGACGGAATATATGCATACCTTTGTCAACGTTTCCGTCGATGGTATTTTGATCGCTTCATTTGTCTTTTGTTCCGTATATTGTAGCTCCTTTTTACGCACAATCTCTTGATCTACAAGTGGCTTCGAGAAAGCATTTATTAGCAAAAAATGTAGGTATACAAAACGAGAAAGGTTACTGCGTTTCTTCAGATAACAAGCAGCGCTCCTGAAAGAAGATCTGAATGTGTCTCAACCAAAATTTACAGTCAGTAGGTCTATGTATTACCAGTTTCGGTTTAACCAGTGACACATTACTTTTAATGTGAGAGTATTAAAAAATGGAGGGTTGCTCAGAGAGCGGACGAGTAGAATGCTGGAAACTAAAAAGTGAAACAGGTAACAAGAAACACATACAGTCATGGAAAAAAGTAATCATACACCTCTGGTCACGTAGAATAACTTCTTTTATTAGAACTAAAGATCACAACCAGAGATTTTATTTTGTAAAGTAACAGCTATAGGTTTCCTCCCTAACCTCTACACAGGAAAGGATTAACCAAAATAGCCTTCTGAAAAAAGTAAATAATAGTTCTGTACCAGCTATGATCACGCAGTGGGAGAAAAGTATTCACACACACAAATAAAAATACATTGTGCACAAATACGACGATGTTAATACTTTGTAGGCATTCCACTGCTATGTAACCCTTTCATTAACACCATCTCATGGAATGAACCGGTTTTTTGGTAGCCTCTGAGGTAATATTTTGCCGTTCTTGTTGTAGACATTGTTTCAGAGCAGTTTTTGTACCATTCATTCAAGCGGACTCCAAGATGTTCTACTGGATTAAGGTCTGCGCTCTGCGCTGGTAACTTGAAGACTTGGGGAGCATGATACACCTACAGACGAAGAAATTCCGCTGAATGCTTAGGATCATTGTGTTGTTGAAAGTAGTAATCTGTGCCTAAACCCAAGTTATCAACATACTGACATTTTCCTTTAGGATATTTAAATACTGAAATCTGTCCACATTATTTACAACAAAAGCAAGTTGTCGAACACGAGATGTAGCCATACATCCCCATACCATAATTCCTCCGCCACTGTGCTTTACTGTGGGTTGAACGTATTTATGAGCCAACTCTGTATTTGGTCGTCTCCACAGCAAAATTCTGTCATTATTTACAAATATGTTCAGTTTGCTTTCATCTGTGAACAGTGCCTTGTCCTAGTAACTTGTGTTCTTGCTTATATGCTGTCGAGCAAATCCAAGTTTCAATTTCTTTTTTATCTTGCTGATGTATGGTTTTCTTATTGGTACCCCAGCTTCATAACCTGCACTACTTAAAACCTAGCGAACAGCCCTTGGTTGATATCCTTCTCGAAGTGATCATTAACATGCGCAGACAATGTGGACGCTGTTAATGTAGTCTTTTTTAGCCATCTTTATTAACATATTTATTTATCTTTGCATTAGCTTCTGTGGCCGACCTCTTCTTTCGCTATTAATGAGGGAATTTCTTTCTCGAAATCGCGATATTATGGATTGCACAATTGCCAGCTTCTTTCAACATTATCAGCCGTTTTTGAAAATGATTTTCACTTCTCATATTGCGGGATAACTATTTACCTTTCCTGTATAGTTGTTTCCTTCCGTTTGTGGCCCATTTTACTGCTGCACGTCATTCATGGCGTATCAACACCAACATGTACGATCAGCAGCTTGCCAATGAAGTCGTTCGTTAGCCGTTTCTATGTTACATTTCTAATAGTGTACGCATAAATTTTTCCTCACTGTGTGAAGCCATCTGGTATAGAATTTTTATCAGCTTTTTTCAGACTGCTAGTTTAGTTAACCCTTTTATATGTACAGTTTACGAAGGAAACCCCATACTGTTAGTTTACCAAATAACATTTCTGGTTGTGATCTTCAGCCTTAATAAATAAAATTATTCTACATGAACGACAGTGTATGAATACTTTTTTCCATGACTACAGATCACAGACCCAAAGTGGGACAAGCAGTGTGTTAAACATGCAGCTAGGCGAACGGATTTTAATGCATGGAGAAGTTTGGAAATATTGGCTGTCACGAGGCTGAAGATGATGATGGTGAAATGCTTCCACTGCCGAACTGGAAAACTCTTTACTTTTGTACTTAATAAAAAGAAAGTGAAGTGTTCAAGCACTGGAACTTTGCCCAGAATAAAGACGCTGGGAAAACCATTCTTTGCTAACGATTGCCAGCTACGGGGAAATATGAACTAATACCTAAATACCGGTCACGCTTGCCAGTACTAGCACCATGTGTCTCATGAAATTCTTACAACAGTTTCTTGTATCACAGCTCGTGTGTTTAACAGACATACCTAGTTTATTGTCCTAATCAAATTACTGATTACGTTCTGATATTTATTTCTGTGGAGATGCCTTTTTTTGAAAACTTCTAGTAAGAAAATCGAATGGAGTTATGGTAGGCTGTTTAGAAATTTCAGAAGATTTTGCTTTCCTTTTAGACAAACGGTTACCGAAAATCTCAAAAAAATGTCGGCACAGTTTAACAATTTCTTCTATAAGAATAAAATTAATAAAAAATTATGTAATGTGCACTGAGATACAGTACTAAAAGACTTAGCGAATTGTGGATTTTTATTCCTTGAACCACCAACCTTGCTCCAACAACAGCGTTTTTGTGCGTTTTACATCGGGTTAACTTTGACTGTCAGCTGTTCTACGCCTTCTGTTTCTTTCACTTGTCCCTTTAGCGTCTGCCACATGGATGGGTTCCCTTGGGTCCTCTCACCGTGACTTAAATCTGTTCGAGCATGCGAACCATATATCTTGCCCATAGAAGTCTCTTTAGCCTTTATTTTTGTGGATAATGACAACAAAACAAGGTAAAACAGAAATTGTGGGAAAGGTTACTTCGTGCTTGCCAAATCCTACCTTAGTCAGCAAAGTCCCCAGACCTCTGCCCATTTAATGACATATGGAGCGTAATGGGCAGGGTCATGCAACCAGCTCGGAATTTTGTCTATCTAACGCCCCAGTTGGGAAGAATTTGTCACGATGTCTCTCAGCAGGACTACCAACAACACTAACAAAAATGGCTCTGAGCGCTATGGGACTTAACATCTGAGGTCATCAGTCTCCTAGGACATCACACACATCCGTGCCCGAGGCAGCATTCGAACCTACGACCGTTGCAGCAGCGCGGTTCCCGACTGAAGCGCCTAGAACCGCTCTGCCACAGCGGCCGGCAACAACACTATTTACTTGGTCAATTTGTGAAGATGGTTCTCTTGAATAATTTATCCAATTTTTCGGAAATTTTAATCATTTGTTTGGTTGTACACGTAAGTAACATATACCGACTGCAGTCCCATTCGGATAGTTCCATGGTGGTGCGTTACATAATGCTAAATGCGGAGGAATTAGTTTCGTCTCCATTGCTTGTCGCAAACTGCGAAGCATATGTTCTCAAAGCCCTGATTGGCTAGCTCTGTTATCAACGTGCTGAGTGCAAGGTGGGATATGTCAGACTCGCTTATCACGCACGCAGACAGTTTCGTGGGAACAGGTGAGGAGGCAACGTCAGTGCAATTGGTGAGTGTGTGCTATGGTTGCAGTCGTGGATTCGAAATCCTTCTGTACCTCTCTCAAAACCTCACGAGGGGATTCTGGTGCTGAACCGCAGCACCCAATAAAAGAGCATAGGCAGTTTCAGTTTGACTCATAAGAAATTATTTTGAACTCCAATCCGTGCTCTTTCTATCGCAACTGTCGATGCGGAAACATGCTCACTGTCCAAGAGTAATAACTTTTGTTATTTGAATGTCAATTTTAATCGTTTGTGTTTGATCTCACTTTGGAAACGGTCCAATAAGTCTGCATAGCAAGAGCGAGACGATTTTTACCCTTTTCTAAATTGTCTGTCAAACTGCGGAATAAAAAGATACCCTCAAAATAACAAAGTGAGTTAAATAAGTATTTCATATTTTGAGAGGTGGTAGTGTGGACCAAAAGAAGACAAGAATGTCGGTTAAACATGGGCTCTAAAATTCGTGCCTTAAGAGTTACAAACTCTTATTCATTTCAGTTATTGTGAAACACATATCTTCTTCAGCAAGATCTCTGTTATTACGAACAACCTACAGAATGCACAAAATATTCTGTTATTGGCTATGGAAATAGCATGCAGCAAACATCTGTTAGTGTTGTTACTGTAAACTGCATTCACAGTTGTTACCGTAAACAGTATTCACAGCGGGTAAGTTCGACACATACATTAGTTCCAATAAAACGAGTTTGTGTTTCATAAGCTTTTGAGATGCTTTTACACTTTATTTTTATCTTTGCACTTACCACCATAATGGAATCCACTCTCGAAATGGGAGACGTCATATTGAGCAACTTCTTGAGCGATAGCTCACAAGTGCAGGACGCATGTAATTGCTATCAGATTACATTAGCGCTGTGCTATATCACAGTATCAGAATAATGTGTTCTCACTTGTTTACCTATTTGTTTACTACATTCTGCAGGTCATTCGTAACAGCAATGAACGTGCAGTAAAAGAGATGTGTTTCACAGAAGTGAAGATGAACAAGTGATGATAAATCTTAAGGAATGCAGTTTAAAGGCTATGTTTACTGGACATTTTCTTCTTGTTTTGGTCCATATCCATACTACCACCTCTCAAAATATGGAATACGTTTTTTTAATACCTTGTACATGAGTAATCAAAAAATAAAGTTAATCTTAAGTTCTAGTTTATATAAACGGAAGTTGGATACTTTCTGACTGTGTGTCGGACCAGAACTCGAACACAGAACTTTCCTTTCTGAGGCACATTCGCTTATCGATTGGGTATTCCAGGTACGACTAACGACCTGCGTTCACAGCATCAACTCTGCCAATACCATTAACCTAAATTCCTTACTACTCTAAGTGAATTTAACAAAGCTGGTCTTGGGTCGAGTCTAAATAACTCAGTCGGTAAGAGCATTACGCGCTCGAGGGAAAGTTTCGCGTTCGATTTCCCATCCTACACGCAGTTTAAATTCGTCGGGAAGTTTCAAAACAATATACCCATTTGCCACAGAGTGAGAGATCTATTACTAAACAAAATCTTTTCTCCATCAGTCACAATACACTGAGGTTACAAAAGTCATGGGATAGAAACATGCACGTATAACCCGCCAGGTTAGCCGAGAGCGCTAATGCGCTGCTTCCTGGACTCGGGTAGGCTCGCCGGCCCCGGATCGAATCCGCCCGCCAGATTAACGACGAGGGCCGATATGCCGGACAGCCTGGATGTGGTTTTTAGGCGGTTTTCCACATCCCTCTCGGTGAATACTGGGCTGGTCCCCACGTCCCGCTTCAGTTACACGACGCACAGACATTTGAAATACATCCGCACTTTTCCATGATTTACACTGGACGCAGACAGATGGGGTACTCTGATTCCGCCCTGGGGGATACGGGGTGGTGGCAGGAAGGGCACCCGGCCACCCCTTCAAATTAACATGTCAAATCCGATTTAACCATGCCAACCCCGCGCACGATGCGGGACCAAGGCGCAAGCGATAGATAGATCGATAGAATAGAAATCTGCACGTATATAGATGGCGGTAGAATCGTGTATGCAATATACAGGGTGAGTCACCTAACATTACCGCTGGATATATTTCGTAAGCCACATCAAATACTGACGAATCGATTCCACAGACCGAACGTGAGGAGAGAGGCTAGTGTAACTGGTTAATACAAACCATTAAAAAATGCACGGAAGTATGTTTTTTAACACAAACCTATGTTTTTTAAATGGAACCCCGTTAGTTTTGTTATCACATCTGAACATATAAACAAATACGTAATCAGTGCCGTTTGTTGCATTGTAAAATGTTAATTACATCCGGAGATATTGTAACCTAAAGTTGACGCTTGAGTACCACTCCTCCGCTGTTCGATCGTGTGTATCGGAGAGCACCGAATTACGTAGGGATCCAAAGGGAACGGTGATGGACCTTAGGTACAGAAGAGACTGGAACAGCACATTACGTGCACATGCTAACACTTTTTTATTGGTCTTTTTCACTGACGCACATGTACATTACCATGAGGGGTAAGGTACACGTACACACGTGGTTTACGTTTTCAATTACGGAGTGGAATAGAGTGTGTCCCGACATGTCAGGCCAATAGATGTTCAATGTGGTGGCCATCATTTGCTGTACACAATTGCAATCTCTGGCGTAATGAATGTCGTACACGCCGCAGTACATCTGGTGTAATGTCGCCGCAGGCTACCACAATACGTTGTTTCATATCCTCTGGGGTTGTAGGCACATTACGGTACACATTCTCCTTTAACGTACCCCACAGAAAGAAGTCCAGAGGTGTAAGATCAGGAGAACGGGCTGGCCAATTTATGCGTCCTCCACGTCCTATGAAACGCCCGTCGAACGTGTACCTCACCCCTCATGGCAATGTACATGTGCGTCAGTGAAAAAGACCAATAAAAAGATGTTAGCATGTGGACGTAATGTGCTGTTCCAGTCTCTTCTGTACCTAAGGTCCATCACCGTTCCCTTTGGATCCCTACGTAAATCGGTGCTCTCCGATACACACGATCGAACAGCAGAGGAGTGGTACTCAAGCGTCAACTTTAGGTTACAATATCTCCGGATGTACTTAACATTTTACAATGCAACAAACGGCACTGATTGCGTATTTGTTTATACGTTCAGATGTGATAACAAAACTAACGGGGTTCCCTTTTAAAAAGCGTAGGTTTGTGTTAAAAAACATACTTCCGTGCATTTTTATATGGTTTGTATTAACCAGTTACACTAGCCCCTCTCCTCACGTTCGGTCTGTGGAATCGATTCGTCAGTATTTGATGTGGTTTACGAAATATATCCAGCGGTAACGTTAGGTGACTCACCCTGTATAACAGGGCAATGCATTGCCGGAGCTGTCATTGGTACTCGGCTGATTCATGTGAAAACATTTGCGACGTGATTATAGCCGCAAGACGGGAATTAACAGTTTTTGACCTCGAAACGGTAGTTGGAGCTAGATGCATGGGACATTCCATTTCGGAAATCGTCAGGGAATTGTATATTCCGAGATCCACAATGTCAAGTGTGTAGCTAGAATACTAAATTTCAGACATTACTTATCAGCAGACACAACGTGGTGCCCGACGGCGTTCAATTAACGACTGAGAGCCGCGGCGTTTGAGTAGAGTTGACAGCGCTAAACGACAAGTAACACTGTGTGAAATAACCGTAGAAATCAATCAGAGACGTACGACGAATGTATTCCTTAGGACAGTGCCGTGAAAATAGGCGTTAATGGGCGATGCCAGCAGACAACCGACGCGAGCGACTTCCCTAACACCACGACATCGTCTGCAGCGCCTCTTCTGACCTCGCGACCATGTCGGCTGGACCCTAGACAGGTGGAACACAGTGGCCTCTGGGGAGATGAGCTCCGACTTCAGTTGGTAAGAGCTGATGGTAGGGTTCGAATGTGGCGCAGACCCAACGAAGCCATTGACCCAAGTTGTCAACGAGGCACTGTTCAAGTTGGTGATGGCTCCATAATTGTGTGGACTGTGTTTCATGTAATGGAATGAGTCCTCTGGTCCAGTTGCACCGATCATTGACTGGAAATCGTTATGAAATTACAATGAAATCCAGACCATTAGCTGCTCACAGGCGTTGATAAATATCAACGGGGACAGTTGAAAATGTGTGCCCCAACCGGGACTCGAATCTGGGATGTCGTGCTTGGTGGCAGACGCTCGACCCGACTGAGCCATCGAGGACACACAGGATACTGCGACTGCAGGGACTTATCTCTGGCAGGTTCCCCGTGAGATCCACACTTACAGCTTACTGTCCACACCCTACATTTGTAGTGCCCCTGCCCACTATACTCATTACTCGCGGCAGTCAATCTACCGATTTCCGTAAGATTTCAAGCAATGTGAGTGCATTCGCACTAAAGATCATTGGCCGGTGACCCTCATCTATATGAAGGTGGTATCTGCTCTTTTGGGCATGTCCAAAAGGACAGATACCATCTTCACATAGGAAATGGTTATGATCGGCTGCTTGGAGAACGTATGCAACCATTTATGGAAATCATGTTCCCAAACTACGATGAAACTTTTATGGATGGCAGTGAACCATTTCATCGGGTCACAATTTTTTGCATTTCGTTTGAAGAACATTCTGGACAGTTCGAGGGAATGATTTGGCCTCCCACATCGCCCGACATGAATCCCATCGAGCATTTATGGGCATAATCGAGAAGTCAATTCGTGCATATATCCTGAACCAGCACCACTTTCACAATTATGGACGGCCATAGATGCTGGATGGCTCAATATTTCTGCAGGGTACTTCAGACGACTTGTTGAGTCCATTTCACATTGAGTTACTGCACTACGCCGGGCAACATGATATTAGGAGATATCCCATGGCTTTTGTCACCTCAGTGTGCATTAGCAAACGACAAAAATTGGCAACTACTTAAATGAGCCCAGCGACCGCTTTGGAGCTCCGTGATTGGTGAAGAACTGGTACCAGACGGTCAAGAGACCAACCATCAATGACGTAACTCATAGCGGCGAAGTGTGATGTATGTGCCAAGAGATTCTACGGAATCAGCGCAGTAGGATGCCTCAAGACGAAGGAAGGAGCTATCGTCTTCGGACACACCCAAGACCACGTAGTTAATGACGTGTCAAAATATGCTGGTGTATCAGCGAGGACTGTCCAGCGTTTGTACAAGGAATGGCGTATCAGCCGCAACCACGTAACACGGGGTAAACACGGTCGCTTGCAAGCATATCCTAACCGACTGACACCGGTGATGAATGTCAAAGTCCGACTTGATCTGCTGCTGCCAGCGAACGCAGTTCCATCTCAACCAATTTCCGAGCGAACATTGCAAAGAGAACACCATTCAACGGAGATTCGAAGTAGGGTGCATCTTAAACGTCGTTGCTCAGAGCGGCACACAAAACTGCACGTCTCCAATGGATCAAACAACACAGAAACTGCGCAGCAGCCTGGTGGAGGCGTTCAGTGCGGCCCGACGAGTTACGATTTCGGATGCTGCTAGCAGTGGAGTGTTCTGAGGCTCCAGTCAGGCACCTAACCTGCAGTGTGTGGTGGGTGGTTCTATGATACAAGGTGCGGCAGGGAAATTTGCTTATTTGTACTTGTCGCTCTGAAGTGTTTATTGCTCCGAGGACAGTGGAGGTAGGCAAATTCGAGCGGACTGGTCGTAAAGTTGTAGCTCCGCTTGGTTTAGTTCACAGTGTTGCCAACTCATTTCCAACCATATTGCTACATGACATATGAAAAATCCCTACATTCCCCTTGAAAATCCCTGGGGAAACCAAAATTTCTAGACTGAGAACAAAAAGAAAAAAACTAATCACTTACTGTGTAGTAATATTTCCTCTTCATTAACATACACCACTCTGTGCCTCCTACTAAAGGTGCCAACAGACGCAGCGAAATGGTCCTTCTTTTGGAAATGACGCACTATTTCCAGTTATTCTCCACTGGAACTGTCTGAAAAGAACACTTTATAGTTTTTAATTTTAATTTGTTACATTAAAAAAAATTATTAACTGTTTCATTTATCTAAGACTGTTGGCGACCGGTTACTTGGAAAGTGCATTGATGCCAGTAGGGGTGCAGCGAGGAATAGATGTTCCGCATTATACAAAACAAGAAAGTTAGCTTCCAGACAGAAATTTTTATTTATTCAAATGACGAGTTTCATGGTTTCAGAGAGCCCCAATCTTCATTTTATTATATTGTGAAACCCTGTATCGCATATCTGCAGAATTAAAAATTTGGATCTAGTTGACCTTTTTCTGTATAATGGTGGAACAAAATAGATACAGGATAAGCGCTGAAACCAGTATCACTGCCAATATTCTCAAAATGTTCCGCATTTCTAACTTAAGCAGCTAGTGATTCGTACCGAACACTTGCTCTGATTGAAATGACGCTCAGGAGCATCAATGTTTCATAAAAGAGCGTTACAGAGACGGTCATGCACATCTGCGGTAGCACACCACCGACGTACAGCTCGTCGCAAAACAGTAGCCACTTGACAGCATAAAGGTATGTCCACAGGGTGCTTCTTTCCTCGTGAGCAGTCGCTGACGCATGGGAACAAAAGGGCGTGCACAAAATTTAGTAAAACAGGATGTATACAAGGACAAGGAAAAAAAATTCCGGATTTTTCCCGGATTTCCCGGTTAAGAAATACACTTTCTCCCAGGTGAAAACACACTTTTCCATGTTAAGTGACGGTACACTCTTATTCGGCACTGTAAAACTCATCAATCCTTTGAAAGTTTATGGTTTTATATACCAGAGTAGAATTTCCCTGCACTTTAGAAAACGAAACTCAGGAGGAAAAACACGTTTTGAAAGACCTTTGATGTGCAGCAACATGTACACTGCATATTTTCGTATTACGAAGGTATAAATTCGAATTCCATCAAACACTGCATGTCACTTTCTGAAGCATTGAAATCGAAATTGCGATGCGCTTTTGTAAGCCAGTCATAGCTCATATCACGTGATCTCGCCAGCTGATGACAGCACAGGACACGTGATGTACTCAGCCAATAGCAAGATCACTGTTACGTAGCACGCTTGTTACACTTTAAGATACATCACATAAATTTGCCAGTAAATTTTTAATAACGACGTAAATGTCTGATCTTCTGGGCTCGAAATTCTTCTAAATGGTCGTCCTCAAAGAGTTGATTTTTAAATGAGAATCAAACGATTTGTGAATTAAGAAATTCATCATACATTCTCGCACATACCTCATCTTACGTAAAAGGAAATCTGCTTTCAATGTAACGCTTTTCAAACCACCATTCGGAATATTTTCCCGCGACATGTTAGAAATAGGTTCGTTTCCGCAGTTGCCAGAGAGCGCCAGATGACAGGCGTCACCGCGCTTGCGCAGCTACGATGATGTCGCAGGGAGCCCGTATGTTCGTACGTGTAAGATATTAAAAGACCTTAAATTGTGTCATAAAAGAAACAAGACATCAGAGGATACTTCAAGAGCGTTGGAATTTCGTGAACAATACTAAAACGCATAATTTGGCTTAAAATGCACATTCGTATGTAAATTGTCTTGGAGTACCAGTACTGTATTATCTCATGTTTGGTCCTTTATTATGGCATAATGCCATACGTGCACTTGAAATGTAGTGAACAGTTAAAACTAGCCAACAGCGCGAAATTAAACACTTCATTTCAAATAAAGTGACTGCCTCAACATAAAAGATTAATAAAAGCCAAATCTCTTTAGCAAACCGGCAAAAGTAACTTCATTGTTCTGTAAGGCGATTAATGTTTGACTGTCAGAAAGGTGGAAATAAAATCTAAAACTAGTAACATATTTTAGCCTTCCGTAATTACGCGAACGTATCTTAATTCATTTGATAGCTCCCGGCCACAAAAATCCGTTTTGTTATCATTTAACGTGAGAGCAGTAAACAAAGAGGAAACACAGGTCACGTGGAGACGACCCACCTCCCCACCACAACTCAGACTGCTCTGTGCATCAGCCCCAGATTTACTGATTTCCGAACCGCGGCAATATTAAGTAGTGGCGCCCAGCCACACATCCTGTAACCAGAAGCTGTAGAAGCTACTACTCAAACGCGACTCAACTGCGCATGCGCAAGAGCCCTCCCGCGCCTGCTCAAACGAATCCAATTTAAACAGTTGTCACGTCACGCTCATCGGAGACAATTTGTTGTTACAAACCATTGCATAGTCTTCGTAAAGCTATTGACACGCTTTGCTGTTTGCAGACGCTTGTATGAGCACTGTTTTGTTGTTGAATACGGCGCATTTCCTTTACGACTTAAGTTTTATTTTCGTTTTTTTTTCTGTCGTTCATGTTTTGTTGCTGCAGTATTATTCTGCAGTAACGGGATACAGTAATATCCTTTGTTAGAGTATTGGTTCTTACCAATCAAGAATCACAAAAATTTAACTGAAAACTATAACAATGAAAAATTCCCGGAATTCTACACAGTTCCCGGGTTTTTCCCGGTTTTCTCCCGGATGAAAAAATTCCCGGGTTTTTCCCGGATCTTCCGGTTGTCCCGGGTCGTATACACCCTGTAAAAGGAATGCACGTAGATATGCACGTTCTCGAGTCCATACATTGTCTCATTGTATAAGCTGTCTGATATGCATCTATTACTTTGCTGGGCAATTTGTGATACGTTTATTGCGATGAAAGGCGACAGAAAACGTAAACACAAGACGTCTTTGGTTGAAATACACTGCTGGCCATAAAAATTGCTACACCAAGAATAAATGCAGATGATAGTCGGGTATTCATTGGACAAATATATTATACTAGAACTGACAGGTGATTACATTTTCACGCAATTTGGGTGCATTGATCCTGAGAAATCAGTACCCAGAACAATCACCTCTGGCCGTAATTACGGCCTTGATACGGCGGGCATTGAGTCAAACAGAGCTTGGATGCCGTGTACAGGTACAGCTGCCCATGCAGCTTCAACACGAAACCACACTTCATCAAGAGCAGTTACTGGCGTATTGTGACGAGCCAGTTGCTCGGCCACCATTGTCCAGACGTTTTCAATTGGTGAGAGATCTGGAGAATGTGCTGGCCAGGGCTGCAGTCGAACATTTTCTATATCCAGAAAGGCCCGTACAGGACCTGCAACATGCGGCCATGCATTATACTGCCGAAATGTAGGGTTTCGCAGGGATCGAATGAAGGGTAGAGCCACGTGTCGTAACACATCATGAAGTGTAACGTTCACTGTTCAAAGTGCCGTCAATGCGAACAAGACGTGACCAAGACGCGTAACCAATGGCACCCCATACCATCACTCGGGGTAATACGAATACACGCTTCCAGTGTGAGTTCACAGCGATGTCGCCAAACGCGGATGCGACCATCATGATTCTGTAAACAGAACCTGGATTCATCCGAAAAAATGACGTTTCGCCATTCGTGCACCCAGGTTCGTCGTTGAGTACATCATCGCAGACGCTCCTGTCCGTGATGCAGCGACAAGGGTAACCGCAGCCATGGTCTCCGAGATGATAGTCCATGCTGCTGGCAACGTCGTCGAACTGTTCGTGGAGATGGTTGTTGTCTTGCAAACGTCCCCATCTGTTGACTCAGGGATCGAGACGTGGCTGCACGATCCGTTACAATCATGCGGATAAGATGCATCTCAACTCGACTGCTAGTGATACGAGGACGTTGGGATCCAGCACGGCGTTCCGTATTACCCTCCTGAACCCACCGAGTCCATATTCTGCTAACAGTCATTGGATCTCGACCGACGCGAGCAGCAATGTCGCGGTGCGATAAACCGGAATCGCGATAGGCTACAAGCCGACCTTTATCAAAGTTGGAAACGTGATGGTACGCATTTCTCCTCCTTACACTAGGCATCACAACAACGTTTCACCAGGCAACGCCGGTAAACTGCTGTTTGTGTATGAGAAATCGGTTGGAAACTTTCCTCATGTCAGCATGTTGTAGGTGTCGCCACCGGCACCAACCTTGCGTGAATGCTCTGAAAAGCTAATCATTTGCATATCACAGCATCTTCTTCCTGTCGGTTAAATTTCGCGTCTGTAGCACGCCATATTGGTAGTGTAGCAATTTTAATGGCCAGTAGTGTAATAATTGTCAGTCAATCACAGTCTCTTTTACTCAGGTTTAAAACAATATTCCTGTATAGCGCAGCTGCCGACTATGGCCTGTTCCCCGGTCTCAAATTATGAGCACTTCAGCTGGCGGTCTCTTCATCTCGGGAAAAAAGGATTCCTTCTAGTATCTTGCAGAAGGCTGTTCTATGGAATGCTGGCAGTCCTCGTACGCCTGACGTGTAGAGATGGAACATTGTGACTTACCTGTTCAGATGCTGTTTTCTGCAGTGAACAAGTTTATGATACTCTGGTTCTTTTAACTTATCTTTCCTCTCGCAAGCCAGCTAAAGAAAGCTCCCAATGCTGTAGACAAAAACAGTTGGGGGAACTGTTATTTTTTTCATGCAGCATTAAATGGCTCTGTGCACTATGGGACTTAACTTCCGAGGTCAGCAGTCCCCTAGAACTTAGAAGTACTTAAACCTAACTAACCTAAGGACATCACACACATCCATTCCCGAGGCAGGATTCGAACCTGCGACCGTAGCGCTCGCGCGGGTCCAGACTATAGCGCCTAGAACCGCTAGGCCACTTCGGCCGGCCATGCAGCATTAAAGAACCGACTAAACTGAGTACTGGGATGTGCACAATAGACTATAAAATAGCTTGAGTGACAGTTTGGGCATGAACTGCCACGTAACACTGACCGCAGCATTAATTACCTCAAACCATACGACGACGGTTCAAGGTAAGGCCAGATTTCAGTTCACTGGGAGGATAATGGGACAATGCTATCTTTCTACAAAGGAACCTCTTTACAAATCGTTTCTGTGTAAAACTTTGGTATTTTGGTTGAATATGAGGCCCATACAGAATAGGGTTTACGGAAGATATTGAAATTAAGCATAGATGAGAGGCGTGAGTGGCTACAGATTTATTTGATTCATGAGAGAGAGTCACGGAAATACTGAAGAACCTAAATTGGGAGATGCGTAAATAGTCGTGGCGTGCACATAGGGCTTTTTTAGGGTAGAAAATCCCTCCCTTAGGAGTAAACACGATTTGCCTTTTAAATCAGCGACAGCAGCCTGAGAGAATCTTGGTCCTCGCAGATCAGAGATAGAAAAGATTAGTATGATTTTAGTAAACTGCAGGAGCATCCAAGGAATTAGTATCGCTTATTGGAGGTTATAATGCACAGATAGTATTGGGAACAGAAAGCTGGTTGAAGCCAGACGTCAATGATAACGAAATCCTAAGTTCAGACTGGAATGTATACCGTAAGGATAGGTTAGTCGCCAATGGTGGCGGCGTGTTTATTGCGAGGTTGTCACGGATTCTGAATGTCAGTTCTCCTGGGTGAATCTGAGTATCACAGAACGGTCAAAAATGGTGATTAGATGCTTTTATAGACCACCTCGTTCAGGATCTGTAGTTGTAGAGTGCTTCAGACAGAGCCTGCAGAATATCATTAGTAATTTTCCTGATCATGCCGTTGTAATAGGGGGGTGACTTCAACTTGCCAGGTATAGATTGGGAGTGTTATGCCATCGAAACTTGTGCAAGAGACAAGGAATCGTGTGGCACTGTTGTGGATGTCTTTTCCGAAAATTAGCTTGAGCAGATAGAGAACCAACTCGTGAAGGTAACGTCTTAGACCTCCTGGCAACAAACAGACCTGAACTTATCGAATCAGTTAGCGCAGACGAAGGTATCATAAGGCTGTAATAGCATATATGACAACGGGTCTGACAAAGAATGTTAAGAAATGTAAGAAGATATATTTGCTCAGCAAGGATGACAGGATACAAATTACAGAATATCTCAGCAGTCAGCATCAAATATTCGGTGATGAGGACGAAGATGTGGAGAACAAATGGAAAAAATTCAAAGGCATCGTTCAATATGCCCTAGACAAGAATGTTCCGACTAAGGTTTTAAGGGATGGGACAGATCCACCATGATTTAATAGCCTTGTTAGAAAAGCGCTACGTAAACAAAGAGCACTTCATCTCAGATTCAAGAGAAGTAAAAACCTAGCTGACAAACAAAAGCTGAACGAAGCGAAATTGAGCTTAAGGAGAGCAATGAGAGAAGTGTTAAATGATTTCGAAAGTAAGACGTTGTCAATCGACCTGAGTAAAACCCTTAGTGATTTTGGTCGTATGTAACATCAGTAAGTGGGTCAAAATCATTTATTCATTCTCTCAGCGACCACACCGGCACCGAAACGGAAGATAACAGAAAGAGGGCCGAAATACTGAATTCGGTCTTCCGAAGTTGTTTCATCGCGGAACATCGTAACACTGTCCCTCCTTTCAGTCGTCGTGCGAACGTCGAAATGGCAGATATTGAAATAAGCGATCGCGGAACTGAAAAGCTTAGTAGTGGAAAGGCTTCAGGACCAGATGATATACCTATAAGATTCCATAACGATTATGAGAAAGAACTTGCTCCCCTTCTAGCAGTAATTTATCGTAGATCGCTTGAGCAAAGAAAGGTACCAATCGACTAGATAAAAATCACAGGTCATTCACGTATTTAAGAAAGGCCGTAAGACAGATCCACACAATTGTAGCCCTATATCGTTGACATCAATCTGTTGTAGAATTATGGAACATGTTTTATGCTCAAGAAATATGATGTTTTTGGAAAATGAACAGCTCCTCTATAAAAATCAACATGGTTTCCGCAAACAGAGATCCTGCGAAACTCAGCTCCCTCTGTTCCTCCATGAGATCCACAGCGCAGTGGACAACGGTGCTCAGGTTGATGTCGTGTTCCTTGACTTTAGTAAGGCATTTGACGCCGTCCCGCATTGCCGTTTAATGAAAAAAAAAAAAACGAGGTTACGGAGTATCGGAGCAGACCTGCCATTGGATTCAAGACTTTTTTGCAGGTAGAACTGAACTCGTCGCTCTAAACTAAATAGACAGAGGTAAAGGTAATATCCGGATTACCACAGGGAAGTGTGATAGGACCGTTGCTGTTCACAATATACATAAATGATCTAGTAGAAAGCGTCGGATGCTCTTTAAGGCTATTCGCAGATGATGCGATTGTTTATACCAAAGTAGCAAGGCCAGAAGGTAGTAAGAATTTGCAGAACGACCAGCAGAGAATTGATGATTGAGGCAGACTCTAAAAGTTGACCCTGAACGTAAATAAATGTAAGAATTGCGCACATGGGAAAATAAATCCACTACTGTACAGCTACACTATTGATGACAAACAGCTGGAGACAGCGTCTGCCGTAAAATATCCAGCGTAACTATCCAGAGCAACCTTAAGTGGAATGACCATATAAAACAGATAGTGGGAGAAGCAGAAACAAGACTCAGATTCATCGAAGAATGTTAAGGAAATGTAACTCATCCACGAAAGAAGTGGCTTATAAGGCCCTTGTTCGCCCGATTCTTGAGTATTGTCCATCTATCTGGGATCGCTATCGGATAGGACTGATAGAGGAGTTAGAGAAGATCCAACGAAGAGCGGCGCGTTTCGTCACTGGCTCGTTTGGCTGGCGAGAGAGCGTTACGAAGGTGCTAAACAAACTCCACTGGCAGACGTTACAAGAGGGACGTTGTGCATAACCGAGAGATTTACTATTGAAATTTCAGGACAGCACTCTTCAGGAGGAGTCAAACAACTTATTACTTCCCGCGACATACAACTCGCGCAATGACTATGAGGAGAAAATTCGAGAAATTCGAGTCAGTACAGAGGCTTACCGATAGTCATTCTTCCCACGCACTATTCGCGAGTGGAACAGGGTTGGGGGGATCAGATAGTAGTACCGAATGTACCCTCCGCCACACATCATTAGGTGGCTTACGGAGTATGATGTAGATGTAGGTGCCCCACTATAGCCTACTTATTATTACTCAATTCCTCAACAAAAATAAATTTACTAACACTAGCCTAATGTAGGAGCATCTGTCTGCTTAGTCAGTTTCCTCCAATGAATAACAAAACAGCAAGAATACTATATTAGTTGAAGGTTCAAAATTGTTTGATCATAAGTTGCTACGTTTCTATTTTAAATTTATTGATAGTAAGAGAAAATATAAATCTCCAGGAACATGTTTAACTAGTAATTTCTATTATTCTTGAAGTCCTTATTAAAAGAGGTCGCATTTGAAAGAAAAAATATATGTTTTACAATGATCTCTGATGTTTTAAGACCAATTATACACACGGGGACTCGGACGGCAGCCACAGCACACACTTCGACAACACACGGGACGCTCGTAGCTTCTATTGTCAGCTGCTATGGTGGTGGCAAATACACATCAGCGCGCCGGCTTTAGTCTACAGGGCCCAGTACTTCCCTGAAAAAGGTCTTTGAGGGGCACTTTGTTGGCCACAAGAGCATATTTTAATCGGAAAGTGTACAGTCCGTGACTTAACACAGATATGAATTTCATCATTGACGATGATCTTTCATCAATTGACGATGGGTTTTTTATCAGTTGAGGAGGGCTTAGAACTTTAACTAGCCATTCCAATTGTTACTCTGCGGCATTCTGTAACCTATAACACAGCATTTATACACTCATGTTCAGAAAAAAGCAGAACACCTTGAACGACGAGAGACAGGACGTTCATATTCACAGGACATGTACATTAGTATGTTCTGCAGAAATGATCTGAATTTCAGTCACCTCGGTTCATCGTGTGTCCTGTTGCCTCGTAGGCCCAGGGTCTACTATGGGCTCTGATAACTTGTTCCAGGCGTGATGGTATTGACGAATATAAGACGCGAATGGCGTCCTGTGGTATAGACATCCATGCTGCATTCACTTGGTTCCAGAGTTCTCTGTGGTGACTGGCATTGGGTCATAGTGCTGCACCCGTCGTTTCACCATATCCCACACATTTCCAATGGGCGACAAGTCTGGTGATCTGGCCGGCCAGGGCGAAACGCTGACATCCTGTGACAGCAAGAAGGCAGCAACGTGTGGTCGTGCATTGTCTTGCTGAAAAATGGCGTCTGGGGCGTTGCGCAGAAGGGGTATGGCTACGGGTCGCAGGATGTCGTTCATTTAGGTCACACTGATCACAGTGCCCTAGACACGCACCTTCTGTGATTTTTGATTGTACCCAATAACACGCCACGCCGTAAGGCCTTGAGTTGGCGCTGTATGTCTTGCGCGAATGTAGTCACTGTGATGACTCTCCTCCTGCCTGCGGCGAACCAAAATGAGGCCATCAATTTCAAACAGATAAAACCTGAATTCATGCGAAAACACTAGATGATGCCACTCCTGTCTCCAGTGAGGTCGTTCCGTACGCTATTGGCTTCTAGCATGTTTCTGTGCATACGTCAAAGGTAGATGGAAAATTGGACGACGCGAACGTAACCCATGCACTGTGGCGTCAGAGCCGAGGAGGACGCAGGTCCATCCAGCAATGCCATTCTGATGAGGTGTCGGGAAGTGGTCTGGGTGATCCGACCTGACCCAACTCGTCGTGTTCTACGGCCATCCGTGAACCATTTTGCGTACACTCGTTGCACTCCCGAAATGCTTCGTCCCATACCAGCAGCAATTTCCTGGATGGATGCATGACATTCTTTCATGCCAACAATGCGGCCTCTTCCAAACTCACTGATTAGAAGGTAGGCCGGCCGATGTGGCCGAGCGGTTCTAGGCGCTTCAGTTTGGGACAACGCGACCGCTACGGTCACAGGTTCTAATCCTACCTCGGGCATGGATATGTGTGTCATGTCCGTAGGTTAGTTAGCATTAAGTAGTTCTAAGTTCTAGGGGACTGATGACCTCAGAAGTTAAGTCCCACAGTGCTCAGAGCCATTTGAACCATTTGAATCACGCATACGTCTGCGAAGCATCCTGCACGTTTGCTCAAGTCACACTGATCAGTTACCATCAGTTTATAACGACAACGAGAGCCACAAGCACATTTTAGCGGTAAGTGATGTTGCACCTTATGACGTCCCCTCTCCGCCGCGTGCTGGTGTTGTCGACGCCGTGGAGCTGTTACTGCTACAACTCGGTCAGTGGAGTCGAGACGCGATGCGCGATGATGGATGTCTCCGTCGGTTAACGAGAGCCACAATCTGAAAAAGCTCTTAAGAAATCGTTCCTCGCGTAGTTATTCAAGTTTGATTGCGAGTCTGCACAGTTTCCTTATTCATGCGAACTGCGCACTCTAGCTGTCTCTTATGGTTTGAAGCTGAATTATTATGTGCCCGGTTAGTACTTTAGTGCAGTAATTGATGGATCTTCCCTCATGCGCATCGTCCACATCACTAAAAGCGAGGAAAAAGTTCAATTGCAGATCGTATTCGTCGTTGTTTGTTCGTTGCTAAGTAAACTTGTTCGCTCTATATGACGCGAGATCCACAGATACTCTTTAACAATGTCTTAACTATCTTGCGTCGTAATATTATGTATGTCTAAACCTTCCTTGTCACAACTAACAGTCCACGAATTTACTTCCAAGTTAAATAGTCACTGTTCATTAACTTTTGATGAGCAGTTACCAAATACTCATAGAATGATGGAGGCGGCACGTTGAATTTCCACTTTTGATGAACAATTTTATTGTTCCATTTCGCTAAATCCTTTATAAACATCACGCCACACGCACACACGGTTAATTAGCACCGGCAGTTCTGTTAGTTTCAAGTATCGTGACAATTAAGACAGCTTTAACCCTCGGCATAATTGTATCTTCTTCATGTATTCGTGTCAATGCCTCCTACTAGAGACTAAACGATTATTATAGTCTTTTGAAACTTTGTCCATTCCTTTCTATAAGTTCACGTATATGCATGTCGAGTCAAATATTGCCTGCTTCCGTTAATAAAGTCCAACAACTCGGTGTATACAGTCACCATACTACCTCGGTTCAAGTCTCTAAGTCTGAATATCAGTTCACAAAATCCATGCGTCTACGTTACGAAACAACGACTCTTGAAAGTAAAACAATCTCGTCGCGCTCCGTTCGCTCAACTATGACAAGAGCTGCTCTCGTATAACTTGATAGCACGTTAGCTAGCGAGCGAATTACTTTCTCCGTGAATGAGTATTGTAGACGCATTGAATTTCTTCGTTGCGTTTACAACTCTCTTCCACATGAAAGTTCTCTCTGACCGACATTTCTTTGGACTTAACTTTCATGGTATTAATTTGCAATTATTACTTAGATATTTGGCATATAACTAAAGATGACCTTCCTTTCTTCTTCCTTTCTACCAAAACACACTCTGTAATGCTCAATGTTGGTGTTTATCAAGATTTCCTGGTGTTATATCATCGGCAAAGTTATCGTACCAGTCAGGATATCTTTTCCCTACTGGCCGACGGAATCAAATGCTAATTATTTCTGGAAACGTACTTACGTACATGTAAAGTGAATACGGATGTCCTATCTCTAGTACTTCGAGGTGTTCTGTTTTTCTTTTCTGAACATGAGTGTATTTGCATCAGAAGATGCAACTCAAAAGCTGCGAAACCGATTGTGTGGGTATGTAAGCGACCTGTACAAATACAGCAACAGCGCTAGATAGGACATTTCATTCAGTTTCATTTGAATGGTTTTAACACCTGTATTTTATAAAACAGTTCATTGTATGAAGTGTCAAGCTGTCATGTATATTTTAGCTTTGATTCCACCAGTAATAAAATCATCTGTATTGTAAAGATACACCACTAGCCATTAAAATTGCTACACAACGAAGATGACGTGCTACAGACGCGAATTTTAACCGACAGGAAGAAGATGCTGTGATGTGCAAATCATTAGCTTTTCATAGCGTTCACACAAGGTTGGCACCCGTGGCGACACCTACAACGTGCTGATACGAGGAAAGTTTCCAACGGGTTTTTCATACACAAACAGCGGTTCACCGGCCCTACCTGGTGAAACGTTGTTGTGATGCCTCGTGTAAGGAGCAGAAATGCTTACCATCACGTTTCCGACTTTGATAAAGGTCGGATTGTAACCTATTGCGATTCCGGTTTATCGTACCGTGACATTGGTGCTCGCGTCGGTCGAGATCCAGTGACTGTTAGCAGAATATGGAATCGGTGGGTTCAGGAGGGTAATACGGAACGCCGTGCAGGATCCCAACGGCCTCGTATCACTAGCAGTTGAGATGACAGGCATCTTATCCGCATGGCTGCAACGGAACGTGCAGCCACGTCTCGATCTCTGAGTGAACAGATGGGGACGTTTGCAAGACAACAACCATCTGCGCGAACAGTTCTTCGACGTTTGCAGCAGCACGGACTATCATCTCGGAGACCATGGCTGCGTTAACCCTTGACGCTGCATCACAGACAGGAGCGCCTGCGATGGTGTACTCGACGACGAACCTGGGTGCACGAATGGCGAAACGTCATTTTTTCGGATGAATCGAGATTCTGTATACAGCATCATGATTGTTGCATCCGTTTTTGGCGGCATCGCGGTGAACGCACATTGGAAGCGTGTATTCGTCACCGCCATAGTGGCGTGTCACCCGGCGTGATGGTATGAGGTGTCATTGGTTACACGTCTCGGCCACGTCTTGTTCGCATTGACGGTACTTTGAGCAGTGGACGTTACATTTCAGATGTGTTACGGCCCGTTGCTCTACCCTTCATTCGATCCCTTTGAAACCCTACATTTCAAGAGGATAATGCACGACCGCATGTTGCCGGTCCTGTACGACCCTTTCTGGATACAGAAAATGTTCGACTGCTGCCCTGGCCAGCACATTCTCCAGATCTCTCACCAATTGAAAACGTCTGGTCAATGGTGGTCGAGCAACTGGCTCGTCACAATACGCCAGTCAGTACTCTTGATGAACTGTGGTATCGTGTTGATGTTGTATGCGCAGCTGTACCTGAACATGCCATCTAAGCTCTGTTTGACTCAATGCCCAGGCGTATCAAGGCCGTTATTACGGGCAGAGCTGGTTGTTCTGGTGCTGATTTCTCAGGATCTATGCGCCCAAATTACGTGAAAATGTAATCACATGTCAGTTCTAGTATAATATATTTGTCCAACGAATACCCATTTATCATCTGCATTTCTTTTTGGTGTAGCAATTTTAATGGCCAGTAGTGTAATAGGACATAAATATTACTTTTCGCAGGCTTCGAAGCAGTCGATTGTGTGAAGCTTTTTCAGAGTTTTCGCCCATATTTTACACGAAAATGCTTTGTTCCCTCAGTTTATTACCCGTGGTTCTTTTAGTGGAAAGGTTTTTACGTATTTCGAGAAAAATTCGATCAGTACTAGAACTTATGTCCCTTCTCTCATAGACGTAAGTAATGACCTTCGTTGAAAAAAAAATACGGCTATTTTTTGTTTCGTGGGTCTTCACAGTGACTGACTTAGTTTTCTCACACATCACATGTTTTCAGTAAGCGTGTAGCCTCCCCCTTCCTAATAGGCCTACTGGATTGTCATATAACTGACCATGTTCGCGTATGCCTAATGAAATTTTGCTGTGAGTAACGCTATCGTTACCGAAGGAATATAACACCGATTAGTTAGAGGAAAGTGTACAGTAGACCCTTCTGAAGGACGCATCTATTCTAAACCCAATCTAAATGCTGATGATAATTTTGAAACGGGTGGAATATACAAAATCGCTGAAGTGATATCAGGTGTTCCCCAGGGAAGCGTCCTGGGACCTCTGCTGTTCCTCATCTGTATAAATGTCCAGGGTCACAATCTGAGCAGTTCTCTTAGGTTGTTCGCAGATGATGCTCTAATTTACCGTCTAGTAAGGTCATCCGAAGACCAGGAGCAGTTGCAAAGCGATTTAGAAAAGATTGCTGTATGGTGTGGCAGGTGGCAGTTGACGCTAAATAACGAAAAGTGTGAGGTGATCCACATGAGTTCCAAAAGAAATCCGTTGGAATTCGATTACTCGATAAATAGTACAATTCTCAAGGCTGTCAATTCAGTTAAGTGCCTGGTTGTTAAAATTACGAACAACTTCAGTTGGAAAGACCACATAGATAATATTGTGGGGAAGGCGAGCCAAAGGTTGCATTTCATTGGCAGGACACTTAGAAGATGCAACAAGTCCACTAAAGAGACAGCTTACACTACACTCGTTCGTCCTCTGTTAGAATATTGCTGCGCGGTGTGGGATCCTTACCAGGTGGGATTGACGGAGGTCATCGAAAGGGTGCAAAAAATGGCAGCTCGTTTTGTATTATCACGTAATAGGGGAGAGAGTGGCAGATATGATACGCGAGTTGGGATGGAAGTCATTAAAGCAAAGACGTTTTTCTTCGCGGCGAGATCTATTTACGAAATTTCAGTCACCAACTTTTTCTTCCGAATGCGAAAATATTTTGTTGAGCCCAACCTACATAGGTAGGAATGATCATCAAAATAAAATTAGAGAAATCAGAGCTCGAACAGAAAGGTTTAGGTGTTCGTTTTTCCCGCGCGCTGTTCGGGAGTGGAATGGTAGAGAGATAGTATGATTGTGGTTCGATGAACCCTCTGCCAAGCACTTAAATGTGAATTGCAGAGTAATCATGTAGATGTAGATGTAGATTCGCAAGGCTAATACAGAACAAATGAAATTGCGCGCTCTTAATTTGTACCTATCGTTATTAGTTTTGGCAGTGAAATTATACGTTAATTGAAGTGAATGAAGTTAATACTCAAAACTGAAAATTAGTTAAGCCTCTCTTATGAAATACAAGAATGAACTGAGGCAGAAAATTTGGACTGAAATACACACAAAACTGGCTGTAAATAATTAATCAATTTTCGTATTCTTACGACACTCGGTGACTGCATGGAAGGGAAAGGGTCCCTGCCTGGCAATAATGTCTGAGGACAATGACAACACAGGTGCCCTACAGGTTTTAACTACTGCAAGTCATTATTCAGGTTAGTCACACTTAGTGAAAGAAGTGCAACTGGGTAAAGCCTCTACATTACTATATCCTTCACTTGACAGTCTTACGATTTTGTAGCTGTGCGGACGACGAACACTGTAGCTGACGACAATGCTGAGCTACCGCTGCTGCTGCTGTTTGACAACCGCGAGTCGTCTCCAGAGCTACGGATAATTATGGAGCAGCCAGTGGTTAGAACTGCAGCTTCCTCCAGTTGTCCACTCCTACTCTCAATACTGCTCTCAATACTCGCGGGTTAACGAATCGGGCGTGTCTACACTGGGGCGAGCATAGCTGCACGCCGCATGTGCGTGAGCGCTCAACTCACACTTCCGCACTCTTTCATAACCCGAGTTGTTCTGCTTTCTCTGTGCTCGCAACGCGACAGACACATTCCATGCGCAAAGATAAACAAAGGCACGGCTACAGCCATTTCGCCGTTGCTATCGATACATTTAAATAAAGTTGCCTTGGCTATTACCCAGCAGTTTACAATATGTTCATAATAATTACAATCAATTATACACAGTCAGAAACAAACACACTATTACATCGATTACGTATTAAATATAATTTCTGTAATAAAGCTTACAGATTCAGAATCAGAAGCACAGTACAGGTTATCAATGGATATTAAACGACGAAAATTTTGGATGGTGCAGAAGGTATTTTATCTACATATTCCGTGTTACAAGTGCCACACCCACTCGGCCATGCTGTCAAACGTAAGATATGGTATTCCACTTCAGCTACTCTAACCAATGTGTGTTTGGTTGTACACAATTTTAATCCGTTTTGTGTTTATTAGTTCATCTACAGGGTGTTACAAAAAGTTACGGCCAAACTTTCAGGAAACATTCCTCACACACAAAGAAACAAAATATGTTATGTGGACATGTGTTCGGAAACGCTTACTTTCCATGTTAGAGTTCATTTTATTGCTTCTCTTCAAATCACATTAATCATGGAATGGAAACACGCAGCAACAGAACGTACCAGCGTGAATTCAAACAGTTTGTTACAGGAAATGTTCAAAATATCCTCCGTTAGCGAGAATACATGCATCCCCCCTCCGTCGCATGGAATCCCTGATGCGCTGATGCAGCCCTGGAGAATGGCGTATTGTATCACAGCCGTCCACAATACGAGCGCGAAGAATCTCTACATTTGGTACCGGGGTTGCGTAGACAAGAGCTTTCAAATGCCCCCATAAATGAAAGTCAAGAGGGTTGAGGTCAGGAGAGCGTGGAGGCCATGGAATTGGTCCGCCTCTACCAATCCATCGGTCACCGAATCTGTTGTTGAGAAGAGTACGAACACTTCGACTGAAATGTGCAGGAGCTCCATCGTGCATGAATCACATGTTGTGCCGTATTTGTAAAGGAACATGTTCTTGCAGCACAGGTAGAGTATCCCGTATGAAATTATGATAACGTGCTCCATTGAGCGTGGGTGGAAGATCATGGGGCCCAATCAAGACATCACCAACAATGCCTGCCCAAACGTTCACAGAAAATCTGTGTTGATGACGTGATTGCACAATTGCGTGCGGATTCTCGTCAGCGCACACATGTTGATTGTGAAAATGTACAATTTGATCACGTTGGAATGAAGCCTCATCCGTAAAGAGGACATTTGCACGACAATGAGTATTGACACATTGTTGGATGAACCTTTAGCAGAAGTGTACCCGTGGAGGCAAATCAGCTGCTGGTAGTGCCTGCACACGCTGTACATGATACGGAAGCAACTGGTTCTCCCGTAGCACTCTCCATACAGTGACGTGGTCAACGTTACCTTGTACAGCAGCAACTTCTCTGACGCTGACATTAGGGTTATCGTCAACTGCACGAAGAATTGCCTTGTCCATTGCAAGTGTCCTCGTCGTTCTAGGTCTTCCCCAGTCACGAGTCATAGGCTGGAATGTTCCGTGCTCCCTAAGATGCCAATCAATTGCTTCGAACGTCTTCCTGTCGGGACACCTTCATTCTGGAAATCTGTCTCGATACAAACGTACCGCGCCACGACTATTGCCCCGTGCTAATTCATACATCAAATGGGCATCTGCCAACTCCGCATTTGTAAACATTGCACTGACTGCAAAATCACATTCGTGATGGACACTAACCTGTTGATGCTACGTACTGATGTGCTTGATGCTAGTACTGTAGAGCAATGAGTCGCATGTCAACACAAGCACCGAAGTCAACATTACCTTCCTTCAATTGGGCCAGCTGGCGGTGGTTCAGATGGCTCTGAGCGCTATGGGACTTAACAGCTATGGTCATCAGTCCCCTAGAACTTAGAACTACTTAAACCTAACTAACCTAAGGACAGCACACAACACCCAGCCATCACGAGGCAGACAAAATCCCTGACCCCGCCGGGAATCGAACCCGGGAACCCGGGCGTGGGAAGCGAGAACGCTACCGCACGACCACGAGATGCGGGCAGCTGGCGGTGAATCGAGGAAGTATAGTACATACTGACGAAACTAAAATGAGCTCTAACATGGAAATTAAGCGTTTCCGGACACATGTCCACATAACATCTTTTCTTTATTTGTATGTGAGGATTGTTTTCTGAAAGTTCGGCCGTACCTTTTTGTAAAACCCGGTATACAGTACTCCACTCTGTGGCACGTATAGGTTCTTAATTTCTGCTTTCTGGCACATTCATTCTCCATCTTTACTAATGACGTACACTGGACGACGTTCCTCTGTCACAGCAAGTTTCTTAGTACCTTCCTGGTAGCTACCTCCTGTGTTACCCTTCACATTGGACGCATACTGGTTTGTGATACTGGTAGTTGTACCCTCTGTTGTTCAAGTTTCAGTGGTAGGCGAGAGAGCACAACCATGTACTCACTTGGTATGCACTTTGTCTCGAAATGAAACTCCTGCTGTTGGAGTTTTGTGGGGCACTGATGGTGATATAGGGATAGATTTGTAGGAATCATCCTTATGTTTTTCACTTGTTGCAGAGCAAACCATTCAGCAGAGAAGAAACAAAGATGGAATACCGTCATGCCGGACGCAGCGACGTCTGCAAGGAAGCGGACATTACAGCCCCAATGACGAATCCCCAACAGTACAGAAGAGACAACATTAAATATGCGCACTATGGAATACAACTCCAAGCTAGAGGCTTTACGTAAGTATCAAAGCCATGAAAATCAATTGCATTGCATCAGAAGCCGCGATTCTGGACGGTATGGCGACTTCTCAATCTGTGAACTTCCGAAATTCCAATACTCCTCACACCAGTCGCTCAACATCTTGAAGAATATACAACAAGTACCAGATTACCGAAGATCAACAGCCGATAAAATTCTTTGTCTGAAATTAAAGGTCGAGCGTATCTATGTCGTGAGAAGAGTAAAGCATTACCGTGGGATTACGCCGATTTGATCAGGTAATTAATCTTTCTTACGAAGAGGCTGGAGCTCGATTGTCTGGTGGCCTTCTGGCATCCTTTGCGTCATAGCGCTTGCTAGTTATTTCCATGTTCCATGAGTCATGAGTCAACTTGTCACTTATTTGTATGAATGGTATATTTTTCTCAGACAGCAAGGGGTTTCACACAAACTGTTAACGATTACTTTGTATTTAAATTTTAGTTATTAATGTTCATCTGTATTTAACCTGATTGTCATCTCTCTCTTGTGCCACCTCTTCATCTCAGAGTAGCACTTGCAACCTGTGTCCTCAATTATTTGCTAGATGTATTCTCTGCAGTTTTTCCCCTCTACAGCTCCTTCTTGTACCATGGAAGTCATTCCCCCATATCTTAACAGATGTCCTGTTATCCTGTCCCTTCTCCTTGTCGGTGATTTCCACATATTCCTTTCCTCTCCGGTTCTTCGTAAAACCTCCTCACTCCTTACTTTATCAGTCGACTATTTCGTCTATAGCACTCCTTACCTTATCAGTCCACCTAATTTTCAACATTCTTCTGTAGCACCACATCTCAAGTGCTTCGATTCCCTTCTTTTCCGGTTTTCCCGCAGTCAATGTTTCACTACCATGCAATGCTGTACTCCAGACGTACATTCTCAGAAATTTCTTCCTCAAATGAAGACCTATATTTGATACTAGTGAACTTCTGTTGGTCTGGAATGCCCTTTTTGCCGGTGCTAGTCAGATTTTGATGTCCTCCTTGCTCCGCCCGTCATTAGTTGTTTTACTGCCTAGTTTGCAGAATGCCTTAACTTCATCTACTTCCTGACCATCAATCCTGATGTTAAGTCTCTCGCTATTCTCATTTGTGCTACTTCTAATTACTTTTGCCTTTCTTAGATTTACTCTCAATCCATATTCTGTACACATCAGACTGTACATTCCCTTCAGCAGATCGCATAATTCTTCTTCACTGTCACTCAGGACAGCAATGTCATCAGTGAATCGTATCATTGGTATCCTTTCATCTTAAATTTTAATTCCACTCGTGAACCTTTCTTTTATTCCCATCGCTGCTTCTTCAATGTACAGAGTGAACGGTATTGGCGAAAGATTACATCCCTGTCTTACACCCTTTTCAATCCAAGCACTTCGTTCTTGGTCGTCCACTCTTATTATTTCCTCTTGGCTCTTCCACGTATTGTATCTTATCCGTCTCTCTCTATAGCTTACTCCTATTTTTCTCAGAATTTCGGACATCTTGCACCGTTTTACATTGTGGAACGGTTTTTAACTTTGTTAATGATATGATTACTACTGATACATACTGGCAGGTCAAAACCGTGTGCCAGACCGTGGAACTTCGCCTTTCGTGGAAAAGTGCTCTGCCGCCTGAGCTACCTAACCATGTCTCGCGGATCGGCCTCCAGCAGTACCTCATCTCCTACCTTCCAAAATTCAAGAATTCTCCTGCTTCTGCGATTAGCACTCCTGGAGTTAAGGTTAGTGTGGAGATGTGAGATACTGTCAGAATAAAGCCGTGAGGGCAGCGCACGAGTAATGCTTGAAGAGTTCAGTCGGTAGAGCGGTGAAAAGCGAAGGTCTGATGTATGAGTGCCTGTTCAGCACACAGTTTTAATTACTCAGGAATTATCGTATCAACATAAAATCCTCTGCTGGATGAAAATTAATTCTGGAGGATTAGTCTTGTTGCGTGACTATGTAATATCCTAAGTTTGTCTCCCATTCAAGTTCCAGAATTTGTTCACGTCAATCCAGATTCTTTTTAATATAATGAACCTTGCTTAGTCAAAGACTGGCACTAACAAGACAGACTAGGATATGCTGACTTAAAGGTTATTTATGGCTGCTGTGAAAATATACTTAATTGTAGTTGGTAAAGAGCAGTTAGTAAAGAGCTGATTTGTTTAATATAAACCGTTTGATCATTTTACTACTCACATTTTTAAAAATTCAGATTAGGCATTTGTTTTTGTGAAGAAACTCTTAGAGATTTTGCATAAAAACTGCCTGTTAATTAATAGTGATATTCACATTAACTGTTACAGATCTGAATAACGGAGACATTTTCCTGAACATCGTATGTTAGAGATTTTTTGTTAATGTTGCCTGCACTTAGTCTTTCATATGTTTTCATGTGATGTATATAATTCATGTGCTTGTTAATTTACTATTACGTATTATTTAACTGTTGTTTCTTTCCTGTCTACTATGGTCCTTCTCTGTTGATTAGTTTCACACTTCATTTCACCATAAATTTCCTAGAAAAATTTATTTTTTTGAGGTCGGGAATGTGTAAGGATCCTATGTCCTTCCACGTTAATACATTGGTGATTTTTCGTGACATTTATCTTAAGTTAATCGATTAGTTTCACCGCGTAATATGTTACTGCCGTTACCACTGGTTTAGCTGTGTCACATACAAGAAGATAGGTGGGAAAATCGATTTTCAGAGAGAATTGAAGGTGGACTTTGTGAGAACTGAAGGACCTCCCAATCTTTCTCAATTCGTGGGCGATACTAGCGAAGATAATGCTGGCATGCTGCCAGTGAGATGTGCGTAGTGCAATCTGTCGAGCCACAGCACGCCACCTGCACAGTGTAAGATGTCGGTTGTGGTTTGTTGGTGGCGGTGGTTTAAAAATTTGAATCTTTAATTGGAGACCTGTTTATCTGACAAAATTTAATCACTGCCCACCAAAACAGCGAAAAATATTAAACATAGGTCTCACTTCATTAAATTAATTACATAAAATTTCAAAAGCAACTGTTAGACAATCATTGATAGTAATAACCTAAAGCCATGGCAAACCTGGACGTGTGCTCTGGGGTGTGAGTCAAATGAATGCATATCTGGATAAAATAAATGTATTCGTGTAAGTAGTACCGTCATTGCCAAAGATTAGTGCACAAGGATAGAAAGAGCAACACATGGGAAAGGGTTGCATCTATAGCTGGAGTTGAAAGCATATTGAACGTCCAACTACAAGCACATCTCCAAAGTGGAGCTTGAAATTGCTGATCATCATTAAAAGTGACTCGACTGCTTCCCACAAGGAAGACTGGGTTCCCTGCGTTTTTCAGGCATCTCTTAATTTTGACTGGATGAAAGATAAAGGTTCTGAGTGCTAGATGTCTAAAAAGACGCTGGTCTCTCTCTCTTACTTTCATTTCACGTGGTTAACCAGTTACGAAAAGTGTTGTATTTAGCACAGAAAAACTACGTTCTACTCTATCCCTCTCTGTGTCTCAGTTTGTCTGCAGCTCGTGGTCTAGCGGCTAGCGTTGCTGCCTCTGGAACACTGGGTCCTGGGTTCGATTCCCGGTCCGGTCGAAAACTTTGTCCGCCCGGGGATAAGGTGTTTGTGTTGTCCTCATCATTTCAGCATCATTAGGGAAAGCGGAAAGACTCGAATGTGAAAAAATTGGGAATTTGTACGGGCGCTGGTAACCACGCAGTTGAGCGCCCCACAAACCAACCATCATCGTCATATGGATATGTGCGTGCTGGTCAGTAAGGTGGACCCCTGTAATCATTGTTGTATTCGTTAGTCCCGCTATGCTCTCTGGGCACAACCTGGAAATAATCTACTGGCCATTAAAATGGGTACACCATGGAGAAATGCAGATGATAAACGGGTATACATTGGACAAATATATTATACTAGAACTGACATGTGATTACATTTTCACGCAATTTGGGTGCATAGATCCTGAGAAATCAGTACCCATAACAATCACCTCTGACCGTAATAACGGCTTGTTACGCCTGGGCATTGAGTCAAACAGAGCTTAGATAGCGTGTACAGGTACAGCTGCCCATGCAGCTTCAAAACGATACCACAGTTCAACAGTAGTGACTGGCGTATTGCGGCGAGCCAGTTGCTCGGCCACCATTGACCAGACGTTTTCAGTTGGTGAGAGATCTGGAGAATGTGCTGGCCAGGGCAGCAGTAGAACATTTTCTGTATCGAGAAAGGTCCGTGCAGGACCTGCAACATGCGGTCGTGCGTTATCCTGCTGAGATGTGGGGTTCTGCAGGGATCGAACGAAGGGTAGAGCCACGGGTCGTAACACATCTGGAATGTAACGTCCACTGTTCAAAGTGCCGTCAATGTGAACAAGACGTGACCGAGACGTGTAACCAATGGCAACCCATACCATCACGCCGGGTGACGAATACACGCTTCCAATGTGCGTTCACTGCGATGTCGCCAAACATGGATGCGACCATCATGATGCTGGAAACAGAACCTGGATTCATCCGAAAAAATAACGTTTTGGCATTCGTGCACCCAGGTTCGTCGTTGAGTACACCATCGCAGGCGCTCCTGTCTCTGATGCAGCGTCAAGGGTAACCGCAGCCATGGTTTCCGAGCTGATAGTCCATGCTGCTGCAAGCGTCGTCGAACTGTTGGTGCAGATGGTTGTTGCCTTGCAAATGTCCCCCTCTGTTGACACAGGAATCGAGACGTGGCTGCACGATCCGTTACAACCATGCGGGTAAGATGCCTGTCATCTCGACTGCTAGTGAAACGAAGGCCGTTGGGGATCCAGCACGGCGTTCCGTATTACCCTCCTGAGCCCACCGATTCCATATTCTGCTAACAGTCATTGGATCTCGACCAACGCGAGCAGCAATGTCGCGATACGAAAATCCGCATTCGAGATAGGCTACAGTCCCACCTTTATCAAAGTCGGAAACGTGATGGTACGCATTTCTCCTCCTTACACGAGGCATCACAACAACGTTTCACCAGGCAATGCCGGTGAACTGCTGTTCGTGTATGAGAAATCGGTTGGAAACTTTCCTCATGTCAGTACGTCGTAGGTGTCGCCAACCTTGTGTGAATACTCTGAAAAGCAATCATTTGCATATCAAAATATTTTATTCCTGTCGGTTAAATTTCGCATCTGTAGCACGTCATTTTCGTGGTGTAGCAATTTTAACGGCCAGTAGTGTACAATCTATATTGTAACGTTAGAGTGTTAGATGCCCAGGACGTCTTGCCACAAAGCAGAGCCCATCCCAACAGCCTGTTATTGTCCCTTGCAGGCGTCCAAGCGCTTTCCGGAGGCTTCTTATTTAAATGGAAATGCAGTTCAACATAGGGAATTGTAAACTATGTATTTAAGTACTGGCAATCACTCGTAGTTATTCATACTTCATTTATCAGCAGAGATCAATTTTTCGTGGTTTGATGCGTCATTTTATTTTGAATTTACATAAGTTATTGTTGTTTGTGAGAAACTATCGTGTAACACCGCCAACCACTATTTCCAGTCCTTCTGAAGGGGCATTGCTGACACCTGCACATTTCGCCGGTCATGGCTGTCTACTATATGGATGTCATTGACTGCCTGCACTGCTGTAATTATTATAGAATGAAGGACTTATACAACCAGTATTGTTTCCGTGGAGGATCAGTAATGACTGTACACTCTAACATCTACACTATGGATGTATTCAATTGAGTAGGTTAGAAGCATAACTCACATGCTCCAAAAACATAAATTTTCACAAATGACTAAAAACGTGTTTTACATGCGTCGTGCGCAGTCCCATATATTGACATCAGTATGTGCAAGAACAATGGCTATAAATCATTATGTGTATTTTAGATTATGTTTGCTTATTGAGAAATTACAATAATTTAAGGTTATATTATGGATCATGTGAGTTTTGTTAATGAGCTATGGAACATATAAGTTTTGACAATCCCCATTTTGGATCTTGTGAGTTTTGGTACCGAGCTGTTTGGACGATGTTAGTTTCGCGGGAACTATCGTTTTGCGACTCGATATGCAACACTTTTTCTTCCATGACTTGTGTCTCAAATCAGTTTTATTCCAACCACTATATTGAATTATATTCCCCAAAGTAACTGAACAGAACAGAAAACACACTCCACTGGCATCAATATTTACTACTACACAAGAAAATGGCGCCGAGTGAGCTAATCGCTGATTGGTCAAGATGAGGTACGGGACAAAACTCACAAGATCCCGCGGATCATGAGTCTTTTGAAACTAACCATGAAGTTTAACACCGGTTTTCTCAATGATCTTGTGCCAAATGTGAATAACTGTTTCGTGAATTATGTTCTATGTATAAATCTATATGAGAATATGTCGGCATCTCAATTTTCATTATTTTGGAGCATGTGAGTTATGACTAACCTACACAATTGGATTGAAGTTGTTAGTAGACAGAACTCAGTATGCCGTCCTTGCTGCAGAGACATCACCAAGGGAAAGTATGATCAGGTGTACCTCAAAGCAGAGTGATAGCACCACTGCTGTTCTCGGCATATGTAAATGGGGTGGTGGAAAATATTTGTAGTTGTTTCTCTGTTATTCAGCTTATATTTTATTTAATTGCTGGACCATCGACACCAATGCTGGACCATCGACACCAATAAGTGTTTTGCAGTAACAAACGGCATTCTTAAAGGTACTCTGCTATTGTATTCATCATTTAAAGTCGTTAAAAATAGTATCTGCAGATTTAATTTAATTGAAATCTTTCATATATAAATTTCTATGTTACATTCAAAATTCTCAACTGCCGAGTGATGACCTTCGACCATTCGATTCACGTGTATATTCATATTGTATACTGTAGACTCAGCAGTATTTGGCTTGTAATGCGACAACTACGTATCCCAACCCCTAGACAACGAAACCAGTCAAAACTTTTGATATTTCAACTATGAGTCTGAGGGTATGTAGTTGAGGGTCGCGCCACATTTTTATTTGAAAGCCCGCAATATACAGGGTGATTCAAAAAGAATACCACAACTTTAGGAATTTAAAACTCTGCAACGACAAAAGGCGGAGCTAAGCACTATCTGTCGGCGAATTAAGGGAGCTATAAAGTTTCATTTAGTTGTACATTTGTTCGCCATTTCAGCCAATAAAGTTTTTGGTCCCTTTTTCTTCGAAGGTGCTACTGTAACTGGACTACAGTATCTGGAGATGTTAGAGAATTGGCTGTTCCCTCAGCTCGAACAAGAAGCACAACAATTCATATTTCAGCAGGATGGAGCGCCACCACATTGGCACTTATCTGTCCGTAACTACCTGAACGTCAAACTACCCGAGGCGATGGATCGGCCGCCAGGCAGCCCGTGACAGAGCACTTCATCACTGGCCTCCAAGAAGCCCTGATCTTACCCCCTGCGATTTTTTCTTATGGGGGTATGTTAAGGATATGGTGTTTCGGCCACCTCTCCCAGCCACCATTGATGATTTGAAACGAGAAATAACAGCAGCTATCCAAACTGTTACGCCTGATATGCTACAGAGAGTGTGGAACGAGTTGGAGTATCGGGTTGATATTGCTCGAGTGTCTGGAGGGGGCCATATTGAACATCTCTGAACTTGTTTTCGAGTGAAAAAAAAACCTTTTTAAATACTCTTTGTAATGATGTATAACAGAAGGTTATATTATGTTTCTTTCATTAAATACACATTTTTAAAGTTGTGGTATTCTTTTTGAATCACCCTGTACATTTAGTGTGGTCGATATGCAGCTTTCGGAAATGCGAGCGTGGAGCAAAGGAAATATCTGTTCCAATGCGAGTTTTTTGTTCAACTTCAGTCTCGTTCTGTTGATTGTTTACATCCTGTAAAGCACATTGGAGTTGCAGCTTGTGTCGAATTTTGTGCAGTGCTATGACGTAACTGGAAAAAATATGTTTTCCAGAGCAATTTGTGCACCAGGATTAATGCAATGAACGCTAATAACTGCGTGCAATGGCTTCAAGTCGATCTTATGATGTAAATAATTCTCGATACCTCTCCACATTCAGGTCTTACTTGTTTCACTCTTTCTGTCTTGCCGCAGCTACGCGACCACGAAAATGTACAATCACTAAAATTGTGTACCACTTAAAGAAGACTCGCTAGGCGGTTCGAAACCGATAATCTTACACTCGTAGTATTCTTCGTCTATAACGGAGAAGAGATGTGCAAAGGTCAATGCTTACAAAACACTCGTGCGACGTATCCTTGAATGTTATTCATATATGTGTGACCAAGACCAAAGAGGGCTAATGGGGGATACTGAACAGATAGAAAGACGGGCAGGGCATATGGTTACGAGTTTGATCCATGGGAGACGGTAACGGAAATACTGAAGATCCTGCACAGCAGACTTTAGAAGGTAGACACCAACTATCCTGCAAAAGCCTACCTGAGAAGTTTCAAGATGTGTTAAGAGAGGAATCTTGTAATACACTACACCCTCCTACGTGTTACATCCGTGGAGAGCACGAAGACAAAAATGGTTCAAATGGCTCTGAGCACTATGGGACTTAACATCTATGGTCATCAGTCCCCTAGAACTTAGAACTAGTTAAACCTAACTAACCTAAGGACATCACACAACACCCAGTCATCACGAGGCAGAGAAAATCCCTGACCCCGCCGGGAATCTAACCCGGGAACCCGGGCGCGGGAAGTGAGAACGCTACCGCACGACCACGAGCTGCGGACAGCACGACGACAAGAGAAGACTAATTTCAGAGCGCACAGGGGCATTTAAGCAATCTTCCCGCGCTCCAGAGGGATATGTAGAGTAGATGTAGCTGTAGAAACTCGTTTATTCTGGTGAACCTGTCCTACCAACCGATCCCTTCTTCTAGTCAAGTTGTGCAACAAACTTCTCTTCTCCCCAATCCTATTCAATACCTCCTCATTGGTTATGTGATCTACCCACCTAATCTTCAACATTCTTCTGTAACATCACATTTCGAAAGCTTCTATTCTCTTCTTGTCCAAACTATTTATTGTCCATGTTTCACTTCCATACATGGCTACACTCCATACAAATACTTTCAGAAACGACTTCCTGACACTTAAATCTATACTCGATGTTAACAAATTTCTCTTCTTCAGAAACGCTTTCCTTGCCATTGCCAGTCTACATTTTATATCCTCTCCACTTCGACCATCATCAGTTATTTTGTTCCCCAAATAGCAAAACTCATTTACTACTTTAAGTGACTCATTTCCTAATCTAATTCCCTCAGCATCACCCGACTTAATTCGACTACATTCCATTATCCTCTTTTTACTTTTGTTGATGTTCATCTTATATCCTCCCTTCAAGACACTGTCCATTCCGCTCAACTGCTCTTCCAAGTCCTTCGGTGTCTCTGACAGAATTGCAATGTCATCGGCAAACCTCAAAGTTTTTATTTCTTCTCTCTGAACTTTAATACCTACTCCAGATTTTTCTTTTGTTTCTTTTACTGCTTGCTCAATATACAGATTGAATAACATCGGGGAGAGGCTACAACCCTGTCTCACTTCCTTCCCAACCACTGCTTCCCTTTCATGCCCCTCGACTCTTATAACTGCCATCTGGTTTCTGTACAAATTGTAAATAGCCTTTCGCTCCCAGGATTTTACCCCTGCCACCTTCAGAATTTGAAAGAGAGTATTCCAGTCAACATTGTCAAAAGGTTTCTCTAAGTCTACAAATGCTAGAAACGTAGGTTTGCCTTTCCTTAATCTTTCTTCTAAGATAAGTCGTAAGGTTAGTATTGCGTCACGTGTTCCAACATTTCTACGGAATCCAAACTGATCTTCCCCGAGGTCGGCTTCTACCAGTTTTTCCATTCGCGTTAGTATTTTGCAGCTGTGGCTTATTAAACTGATAGTTCGGTAATTTTCACATCTGTCAACACCTGCTTTCTTACTACTTATATACCAGAATACAAACTTCCCCTTCTTTTGTAGCTTGTGAATCGAGTTCAAGATTTCTGTATCAATTTGAAAGCCAACTTATATTGAGATATACATCATGTGATACTCGTTTAGTCCCAGCATTAGACCAACCGCTGGTCCGTGTGAGGTGCTGGACGCTGGGGTCAGCAGTGAGGAGTACTTCATGGACCACCAACAGCGTGGTGTAGCACTCATCTTCAGCCACAAGAACTTCGACGCTCGTCAACATCCGGATGGGGATTACCAGCCTACTGCGAGAGAGGGCACAGACGCCGACAGAGACGCACTTCGCCTCACATTTGTAATGCTCGGCTTCGAAGTACTCTGCTTCAACGATAGGAGTCATGAGGAAATAACCAGTGAACTCAGACATGGTAAGTAAAAGTCTCTCTCCCATCACAAAACAAGAAATCTACAGCACTGTCAGCTGCGTGGGGTAGCCGCTTGGTCTGAGGCGTCTTGTCACGGTCCGTGCGGCTCCCCACGTCGGAGGTTCGAGTCCTCCCTCGGGCATTGGTGTGTGTGCGCTGTCCATAGCGTAAGCTAATTTAAGTTAGATTAAGTAGCCTGTAGACTTACGGGCCGATGACCTCAGCAATTTGGTCCCATGAGATCTTACCACAAATTTTTATACAGCACTGTCTGTGCTCAGCAAGCCATCATGTGGTGTAAGGTAGTTCACAGGGTGGACCGTATATGTGGAACCACCTTTCTAAAACAAAAAGAAGTGCATGAACAGAAATTTAAAATCAAGCCCCTAGAGCAGTCGGGTTTTATGCAAGAGGCGAAAAATCTGTGAGGCTGTGTTACCGACATGCTGGCCATCTTGCAAGCCTCGATCTCGTATTACACTCTAAATCAGGGCCGGCCAGAAATTCTGCTCACGTGCGATGCTCCTGCACACGTGCAACTTCCGGGTCAAAGCGTGCACGCCGCAGCCGTCAGCGTTCATGTAGTGCATGTTTCTACGCACAGATGTCGCTTTATCCACTTGCTGGGACACACTCTACCGGCGCATTCTAGTGCTCTTTCCACAGTTTGCAAGCCAACCATGGGAAGGTGTTTCGCTTATTAAACATTTAAAATACTCTCACAGTCTACTCATTGAGACATCTACTTTTATGTTAACAGTTTAACCCAGTAAGACATGTAATACAGTTAACAACCATGGGTTTTTATTAAGGAAGCTTGGCTGACGGCAGGTAAACACGCGTAATGGTTTTGAGCTAGTATTTAAGAAAGAGAGCACTTATCGACTTCCAACGAATCTTATTCATGATTTCAAATAACATTAAACTAGTGCAAGGTTGCCTGTAACTAATTCTCGGTGCCCTCAGTTACACCCACATAATTTCTCTCTCACTGACCTCTAAACAGAATGATAACCGCAGACCTCTCGATGATCACCTGTTATTTCAATACCATTATTGCTATATCTTTCATCAGCTCCGTCTGAAATCTGCATAATAACCGACAGTTGGATGAATGTTATGTTTTATCGACTTCAGCTGAGCGTAGCCCTTCACACATTAAAAAAAAACAACCTAAATGTAAGTATACATTGAAACAATCGGTTTAATGATCAATTTTCCTCTTGCTTGTACCACATAAACAGGGAAGTGGAGCCGCCGCCGTTCATTTAGCACACATGTCTAATAACAGATTCGCTGTCACTCCCTGTCGCACACGTGCGCACATGTGCAGCACTTCCCCACGTCTGCACACTGTGCAGCGTTTGGCCGGCCCTGCTCTAAATTTTCAATATGAAATGCGGTCATATGAAATATCAAACACACAGAGAATTACAAGTGGCGAAAACAATGCGGTCTTTCGCTTGAGCAAAGCTTTAGTCATTCTCGTCGCATCTGCAAAGAAAAAAAGCAAAGGCTGATACAATACATAGAAGCTACAGGATGTGCTTCACGTTTTGTCCGGCATGCTATAAAGCGTTGGCACTTGCTTCACCCATTCCTCTCAGGTGTTAACCAACTCATGTACTGGAAAGTGAACACAGGCACCAAAAATCTGTACGGAGGTGTGCAAGGTTTCTGATTTTTACTGCATACACTTGCCTTCTCATGTACTTACAGACAGAAATCTTATAGACTTAATCCTGGCACATGTGGCTGCAACGGGCCTTTAAAACCTATCCACATCCAGGGAAACTGGATACTCAAGTGCTGGTGTACCGAGAATGAGAAACGGTCCAACAGTATGAGATTGCTACATTCCACTCCAAATCATCACTTTTGATACGCTGTCTTGAGACATGGAGGTGTGCTGTCATGACATTGACATGCGGAAGTTGATAATTAAAGGAATTAAGTAATTAAGCATAATAATCAAGAAAACAATTAGCTGGCATACATGTTAATTGATGCAGTAGTTTATTACACTAAGGATGCTGAAGCAGCTTAGCGATCAGAGAACATTTAGTGGGGGGACTTCGGTTTTAATTCAGAGACCCTGTCACAATCTACTTGGTAGAGGCGGAGTGGACGGAAGTCAGACAGTACGTTCGGTGGTAGGCCACAACTGCCAGCCCCCACTACCTTCCGACAGCATAGCGGGCTAAGCCAGCGAGGTCTGGAAGACGGAGGAGCTGCTGGCGCAGGTATACTAAACAGAAACCGAAGTAAAAGTTAAGATGTGGTTTCCAGGGTCGGACACCCCTTCACTTTAGTTCCTGTGGACGGGTCCATCAATGAACTCAGTCCAAACGGAAAATAGCCCACATTGAACTCTATTGTGGCGGCCGTTAGAGATTTAGCAGTACTTCTTAAAATAGCATTTAGAGTTTTTCCATGTCAGTAAATCGCAGGGAATAATACATGGTGTTACAAAAAGGTACGGCCAAACTTTCAGGAAACATTTCTCACACACAAAGAAAGAAAATATGTTATTGGGACATGTGTCCGGAAACGCTTACTTTCCATGTTAGAGCTCATTTTATTACTTCTCTTCAAATCACATTAATCATGGAATGTAAACACAGCAACAGGACGCACCAGCGTGACTTCAAACACTTTGTTACAGGAAATGTTCAAAATGTCCTCCGTTAGCGAGGATACATGCATCCATCCTCCGTCGCATGGAATCCCTGATGCGCTGATGCAGCCCTGGAGAATGGCGAATTGTATCACAGCCGTCCACAATACGAGCACGAAGAGTCTCTACATTTGGTACCGGGGTTGCGCAGACAAGAGCTTTTAAATGCCCCCATAAATGAAAGTCAAGAGGGGTGAGGTTAGGTTAGGTTAGGAGGAGAGCGTGGAGGCCATGGAATTGCCAATCCATCGGTCACCGAATCTGTTGTTGAGAAGCGTACGAACACTTCGATTGAAATGTGCAGGAGCTCCATCGTGCATGAACCACATGTTATGCCGTACTTGTAAAGGCACATGTTCTAACAGCACAGGTAGAGTATCCCGTATGAAATCATGACAACGTGCTCCATTGAGTATAGCTGGAAGAACATGGGGCCCAATCAAGACATCACCAACAATGCCTGCCCAAACGTTCACAGAAAATCTGTGTTGATGACGTGATTGCACAATTGTGTGCGGATTCTCGTCAGCCCACACATGTTGATTGTGAAAATTTACAATTTGATCACATTGGAATGAAGCCCCATCTGTAGAGAGAACATTTGCACTGAAATGAGGATTGACACATTGTTGGATGAATCATTCGCAAAAGTGCACCTGTGGAGGTCAATCAGCTGCTGATAGTGCCTGCACACGCTGTACATGGTACGGAAACAACTGGTTCTCCCGTAGCACTCTCCATACAGTGACGTGGTCAACGTTACCTTGTACAGCAGCAACTTCTCTGACGCTGACATTAGGGTTATCGTCAACTGCACGAAGAATTACCTCGTCCATTGCAGGTGTCCTCGTCGTTCTAGGTCTTCCCCAGTCGCGAGTCATAGGTTGGAATGTTCCGTGCTCCCTAAGACGCCGATCAATTGCTCCGAACGTCTTCCTGTCGGGTCACCTTCGTTCTGGAAATCTGTCTCGATACAAACGTACCGCGCCATGGCTATTGCCCCGTGCTAATCCATACATCAAATGGGCATCTGCAAACTCCGCATTTGTAAACATTGCACTGATTGTAAAACCACGTTCGTGATGAACACTAACCTGTTGATGCTACGTACTGATGTGCTTGATGCCAGTACTGTAGAGCAATGAGTCGAATGTAAACACAAGCACCGAAGTCAATATTACCTTCCTTCAATTGGGCCAACTGGCGGTGAATCGAGGAAGTACAGTAGATACTGACGAAACGAAAATGAGCTCTAACATGGAAATTAAGCGTTTCCGGACATATGTCCACATAACATCTTTTCTTTATTTGTGTGTGAGGAATGTTTCGTGAAAGTTTGGCTGTACCTTTTTGTAACACCCTGTATACATTCAAGCACATAATATTTGGGAAACTGCAGAGTCTCACGTTGTCACAACCACTAAAAATCAGGTCTAGTGGGGTGACATCATGTTTTTAGAAGATACATGACGCGGAAATTGAACCGGACAGAAGTGTGCCGAGAGTCACTCTGCCTGTATTGCACAACAAGCTTTGCTAATGCTCATATTGTGTCGGTGAAGTTGTCTCTGTAAATTCATACAGGCTGTGGAATTTATGAACGTGTTTGAAGTATATTTGTGCTGATGACAAACTGCTGAGGCTTAGATCCAAGTAGTCTGCAGCTCGTGGTCGTGCGGTAGTGTTCTCGCTTCCCGCGCCTGGGTTCCCGGGTTCGATTCCCGGCGGGGTCAGGGATTTTCTCTGCCTCGTGATGACTGGGTGTTGTGTGATGTCCTTAGGTTAGTTAGGTTTCTGTAGTTCTAAGTTCTAGGGGACTGATGACCATAGATGTTAAGTCCCATAGTGCTCAGAGCCATTTGAACCATTTTTTAGTTCCAAGTACACTGAAGAACCAAAAGAAACGGGTACACCTGTCTGATGTCGTCTAGTGCCCCCACGAGCACACAGAAGTGCCGCACCCCGACGTGGCATGGAATCGACTAATGTCTGAAGTAGTGCTGGAGGTAAGTGACACCACGAATCCTGCATGGTTGTCCATAAATCCGTAAGAGTACGAGGGAGTGGAGAGCTATTCTTAATAGCACGTTGCAAAGCATCCAACATTCGTATCTAGATTCGTATCTAGACGTATCAGGAGTCTAATATCTCTCCAACTGCACACGCCCCAAACCATTACAGAGCCTCCACCAGCTTGAACAGTCCCCTGATGACATGCAGGGTCCATGGATTCATGACGTTGTCTCCATATCCGTACACGTCCATCCGCTCGATACAATTTCAAACGAGACTCGTCCGGCCGGGCAACATGTTTCCAGTCATCAACAGTCCATTGTGGCTGTTGACAAGACCAGGCGAGGTATAAAGCTTTGTGTCGTGCAGTCATCAAGGGTACACGAGTGGACCTTCGGTTGCGTTTCGTTGAATGGTTCGAACGCTGATAATTGTTGATGGCCCAGCATTGAAATCTGCAGCAATTTGCAGAAGGGTTGGACTTCTCTGTCACGTTGTACGATTCTCTTCAGTCGTCGTAGGTCCCGTTGTTGCAGGATCTTTTTCCGGCCCCAGTGATGTTGGAGATTTGTTGTTTTATCGGATTCCTGATATTCACGGTACACTCGTGAAATGGTCGTACGGGAAAATCCCACTTCATCGCTTCCTCGGAGATGCTGTGTCCCAGCGCTCGTGCGCCAACTATTACACCACTTTCAAATTCACTTAAATATTGATAACCTGCCAATTGATACCAACTGCGCCAGGCACTTGTTGTCTCATATAGACATTGCCGACCGAAGCCCTATATTCCGTCCGTTTACATGTCTCTGTATTCAAATATGGATGCTTATACCAGTTTCTTTTGCGCTCCAGTATAGTTACTGCGCTAAGAACGAAGGCAGGTTGGCAGTGGCGTGCACTCAAGCTATTAAATACTCAAGTGTTGTGATATTGTCGTCGTTGTCTATCTTTTGGTCGTGACTAGTAATTCAATAGAATTTTGTCAGGTATTCTGGCATGTTATTAATTGTTTCTGGCTTTCCAAACTATTCTAAGAGTTGTGGTAACGCGCCATGTGGCAAAGAGCATTAATTGCATCTTCCGAACATAGCTTAACTGTGATGGCGTTCATAAAACATAAATCCTCGGTGAGTAAAGTTTTAGTGTGTGGCTTTTGGGTCAGTTGTAACAGCACACTTGCATTGGACAAGCTTTGTGAATTCTGACCAACGTCTTCTTTTATTTTCTTTTAATTTATTACGAATGTACAACTAATTATTTTTAGGACACTAAGCCACTACAGTACAGATAACTTTTACCAGAATTAACTTCCTTTTGTTTGTAGGTGTATTAAAATTCCTCAGAGGTTGTATTGAAAACTTAACTCGGCAGAGTTCACATGTTGGAGCGCAGTGTACTAGTAACTGCACTGGAAATAAGGTTAGTTGAATTTGAGAACTTGAGGAAGTCCGAATGGCCTTTAAGGACTCAGTACTCGCGGATAGATCAGTATCAGTAGAGTCCATGCATCCCTGTACATTATCGCTCACTGTAACAGTGCTTTATGCTCACCAGTCTGCTATTTATTAGTGTCTGGTATTGTAATTTGGCTCAGAGTCGATTATGTAATTTTGTTGTGTTTGACAGCAGCACAGTTGTTGGATTCGAGTAGGAATTAACATGATCACTTTATTAGAAATGTCTGAATCGGTCTTCGATGGATCCATTCAGTAAAGATTGACATGTGATCAGTATCTGTGATTCTACTTATTTACCTGTTTGTTTACCTACAAACTAATCATCATAGTGAAACGACGGTTTCTGTCTAGCTTGCATGTCACACTTTCTGCAAGTTGAACAGGACGATCTCTATTGTCCTCAGTGAGAAGTTCTAACATTTGCGTTTGGTGAGGTTGCCATCTACGTTTGATCGAAGTTCCCATTATCGGAGTACAGCTGACGGCAGTTCCCTACGAGAAGGAGCAAGTACTGTGCTCTTGACTCAAGTGGAATGATTTCAGAACAGTGGTTGAGTTTCTTCATTTGTAGGCATTTTAGAAAGCTCAGTTTCCAGTTTGTCTGTGACACAGCCAGCATCATAGAATTTCGCGAGAAGTTTCACCACCGTACTTTGTGTAATGGGATGGTCTGGCTGCGTGGCTTTTGCAAAATCCTCTGGGTAACATGAGTACTCCTTTCTCCTGATATAAGGATGATCTCATTGTGTTTGGCTTTCTCGTTACCTGTAAGGAAGAAACATTAGTTGCACCTCGAGATAAATAAAGCAATGCTTAAATCAAAGACACTATTGTTTTTCTCACGTAATTCTCCATTTGTTTAATATGTCACGTAACTCCCTTTTCATTTGAGAATGTATACAGGGGTCATGAAAATTGTCACATGGATGAAACTGTCTATAAACACAATAAATGATAAAAAGGAGAAGCACCAAAAGGGGGAAGACGAAACGAAATGAAGATGTGAAGGGGTTGTGATACGCTTGGTGAAAAATACAGCGATCCTCCCTTGTGGTGGTCAGATGTGGTCGACTGCAACCTTGGCGACAAATATTCCTACCCTCAGGTATCCATATATTTCAACATCGCTCACTGCCACATCCAAATGCCCCTCAGATCTGGATGTTGCACGATTGGACCAGCCGGCCAAATGAAGGCCCCACAAGCAGGCACCTTTCAAATGCTGTCAGGTGCTGATAATGCTACCTCATACGACTAAAGTGCCTGTCATTTACAATGGCGGCCGAGTTTAGGTTCGTTCTGCGCATCTGACGTCACCAAAAACACAGTCAGACAATGAACAGAGAACGACATTGCCAGAGCTCGGCTACAGAGCAGAGCACGGACGAGTGGCTTCAGTTTTAGAAACGTTCAGTCATAAATAAAGTAATTGAACAAAAGCAATGTCTTGATAGCAGACTTTCTTTTATAGAAAGTTTGGAAAAAGCATTCTTTATATCAATTGCTTCATATTCTATTAATTAATTAAACCAAACAAGTAACAAGCCTCCTAATTCAGGCGATAGCAAGGACAGGTGTTTGTATCATTCTCACGAACCGCTTTTTCGCAATAAAGAACAGCAGTAATTGTTTATTTCCTATTGTACTTCGACGAAACGTGAATAATTCATAGTCATACCAACAGTGTTTGTCGAAATTGTGCGTGATGTTTTAGAGTCCTCCCGGAGTTTATTTGAATGACGAGTTGTGTTAGTGTAATGGTTAATGTGTTTGACTCCTAAGCGAAGGGATCTGAGTTCAAACCTTGTTCTGTGCTTACTATTCTGTTTATTTAAAAACAATATCGAAGTGTCTTACTTCATGAATTTTATTCGTTTGAATGCAATTTTTTGAAATTTCTAGTTCTTTGTCTCTTCATTATAATCATAATAAGTTTTCGGTTTTTCTAATTTTGTCCTCCAACATTTCTTTTCACAGCAATTAAAAACAATGAAAAGGCACACATACAATATTCATGTTATCTGTTTTGTTTGTATATCTTCTCTTCCGCAGTCGCTGTTTTACTATTCATATTGAAATATATTCTTTGTGACAGTATTAAAAGTATTGTTTAGAGCCGAATTTCAGCTCATACGTTACCGAGCTACTTGACTGTCTGACGCAGTTCTTTGCTTCGCTGCTTTGGCAACATCATCATATCCAATGTTTTCGTCAACTGATCTATGTTTTGGCAAGTATTTGCTACCTGTTGTGACAAACACAAATTTTTTGCGCACTGCGCCTCACTGACAATATATTTTACTTTCTATGTTTTATTACATCCACAATTCAGTTTTGTGTACTTCTCCAATTTTGTTTTAATCAGAACTTTTTAGACAAAAGCGAAATGTCTCTGGTATAAATAAAACTTTTATTATGGTCGCGAAAGACGGAATATTTCTCAGTATTACATACGACACCTATCTGGTACTTAAATGAGATATACAGTAAATTTTATATGAAATTTAGGTATATTGTCCACATTTAATTCTCAACATTGTGGCAACTAAAATCGACCATACGGAAAGTATACACTATGGACTTTTACCTCTGCAAACTCTTCAAAATTTCGTGCAATGGTTTACTACAATTAATGCTGCACAATAACTGTGTTGAACATCGAAACAAAATTAATTCATTTACGGGGGGAAGGTATTAGTCAAGAAGATGTGTAAAAATAAAATTTTTGGGCCAAATAGTTTTTGTGAAATCGAATGATAAGTGTGTCAAAGCAGTCGGAACACCATGTGTCAGCACAGGCGAGCAGTGCAGTGATGACAAAATCGCGTACAGCGTGGAATGCGGGGAGCACGTCTCTGTAGCAGCGAAAGGCTTAATGCGGCCGTGGTGGCTTTACTTCATAAACTGCGCGCTCCCCCCTAAACGTAAGTTTGCGAGCTACACTATACTATGACGCTGCTTCTCTTGGCGCGTGCGTCGTGTGCATCTGGCAACGCAGCAATCTCCCGCGTCTGGGCGGGCATGCGCGAGCCGCCAGGATAAAAGAATTCAACTATACATGGCATCTTCATGTGCTTCGCAATGATCTTGCAACTATAGTCTTAACACACATAAAGAAAAAGCTTTGCATCACCTCGGTTCCGAGAGTTCCAGAACCTGTACAGAAAACTGGAATAGAGATCAATATAAACATCATTTCCGCCCTTTTTATTGCTCATCAAAACATCGCATTGCATGTTGTACGACCATACAGCGAGACCTTCAGAGATGGAGGTCCACATTGCTGTACACACCAGTACCTCTAATACCCAGTAGCACGTCCTCTTGCGCTAATGCATGCCTGTATTCGTCATGGCGTACAAGTTCATTAAGGCACTGTTGGTCCGGATTGTCCCACTTCTCAATGGCGATTCGGCGTAGATCCCTCAGAGCCGTTGGTGGGTCACATCGTCCATAAACACTCCTTTTCAATCCATCCCAGGCATGTTCGATAGGGTTCATGTTTAGAGAACATGCTGGCCACTCTAGTCGAGCGTTATTCCGAAGGAAGTCATTCACAAGATGTGACGATGGGGGGCGCGAATTGTAATCCATGAAGACGAATGCCTCGCCAATATGCTGCCGATATGGTTGCACTATCGGTCGGCGGATGGCATTCACGCATCATACAGCCGGTCCTGCGCCTTCCATGACCACCAGCGGCGTACGTCGGCCCCACGTAATGCCACCCAAAAACAGCAGGGAATTTCCACCTTGCTGCTGGATACTGTGTCTAAGGGGTTCAGCCTGGCTAAGTTGCCTCCAAACACGTCTCCAATGATTGTCTGGTTGAAGGCATATGCGACACTCATCAGTGAAGAGAACGTGATGTTAATCCTGAACGGTCCGTTCGGCATGTTGTTGGGCCCATTTGTATCGTGCTGCATGGTGTCGTGGTTGCAAAGATGGACCTCGCCATGGACGTCGGGAGTGAAGCTGCGTATCATGCAGCCTATTGCGCACAGTTTGAGTCGTAACACGACGTCCTGTGGCTGCACGAAAAGCATTATTCAACGCTGTGGCGTTGCTGTCTGGGTTCCTCCTATTCATAATCACGGTCATCCGCTGCAGTAGTAGCCCTTGGGCATGTCATCGACAGTTCCTGTTTCCCTGTATCTCCTCCATGTCTGACCAACATCGCTTTGGTTCGCACCGAGGCGCCTGGACGCTTCCCTTGTTGTAAGAAAGCGGACGTGACTGAACCGCTTATTGACTGCCTAGGCATGGTTGACCTACAGACAACACGAGCCGTGTACCTCCTTCCTGGTGGAATGACTGGAACTGATCGGCTGTCGGACCCCTTCCGTCTAATAGGCGCTGCTCATGCATGGTTATTTACATCTTTGGGCGGGTTTAGTGACATCTCTGAACAGTCAAAGGGACTGTGTCTGTGATACAATATCCGTTGTCAGCGTCTATCTTCAGGAGTTCTGGGAACCGGGGTCATGAAAAATTTCTTTGATGTGTGTGCATACCCGTCGATTGTGTGTGCGTATTAGACTGACATATGTCGATGTCTCCTGAGTGCATCAGTGTTTTTATCAGGCAACCTTAATGATCTTTACACCAATGTTTGGTGGTTTTGTGATTGCGTGCTTCAAATACATTAAGGTTTTGCAGCACTCTGTGCCGAAAATATATTGAATGTTATGGGTTGAATCGAAGATGGCGGTTTCAAAAGTGGCCGCCAAATGGTGTTGGTAAAGTACCCTCACGAGATTTCCTCCTCTCACTCTCTCATACAAAGTAACTTTAATTTCTATTTATCAATCTGTTTCTATTTTTTTCTATTTCGTAGAAGAGTTATTCTACACGTATGCACCACCCTGTACATTTGAGCTGCACTCGGCAAGCCATCACGTGGTGTATGTAGTGAAACAGGATCATTTTTTCTTTTCAGTTTTTCTTCGTTTCTATTTCATTTTTGGATGGCGTGCAAGAGGAACAACTGTTGATATGCCCCCGTAAAAGAAGAAAGAAATGTAATTTTTCCGTGATTGTCATTGTGTAAGATGCGTTTGGGCGGAAGTAATATGTCTATTGATTTGTCTTGGCAAATCCGTTCTCTCACTAGAGGTAAACACAAACCATGTGCAAAACTTTTGTCCCTTACACTGTCTCAGAGGAGAATAACGCATCGTAATTTCTCAATAAAAGGCTAGTAGTTTTGAGTCGTAGCCTGACTCAAACCTAAGCAAGTCACTGCTGCGAACCAGTGCATGGAAACCAATATTAACCCTAAGTCGATGGCCGAAAACGGAGTAGGGAGTGACGTTGCAACTGAAAGTGAAGCGATCTTACACTAGTAGTGATGGACGTGGTCAGAACAGTCTCCAATAACAACACAGTTCCAAATTAATACACTGGTCTAGAAAGGCGAGGTAAACAGTAACTGTTTTCGAGAATCAGCGTAAAGTAGGCAGCAACAACGTGATGAGAACAGCCAATCCGCCGGACAGGCTCGGTGGTTACTTGATATAGAATATATGGTGAGAAACTACCCTAAAGGCGAAACAATCAGCAGTGATCAGCGACATGGGGGAGCCATTTGGAAACCACCGCATTAAGTATACACGTAGTGTATCCACAGGACATGTGTTCTGTAATTGAACATGTGTCATGATGATCTCCCCATTGGTGAATGATTCCGGATCAGTCCCACAAATGGATCCCTAGGAGTGGACTGCCAAGGGGCAGGAAAAGGTATGAAAAACAACAAAAGGATAATATTCTACGAGTCGGAGTGTGGAATGTCAGAAGTTTGAACTTCGCAGGGAAGCTAGAAAACCTGAAAACGGAAATCCAAATGCTCAGTCATATAGTGAGGGTCAGTGGAGTGACATGGAAAGGAGATAAGAATTTCTGGTCAGACGAATACAACGTAATATCAACCATCAGCAGAAAGATATAACGGTGGTTGGAGTAGAGTTCGTTATGAATAGGAGAGATGGGCGGGGGGTGAGTCATTGCTAACAGTTAAGAGATATGGTTGTTCTCATCAAAATCGATAGCAAACCAACGCCAGTGGTTCAGGTGTATACCCCGACTTCACAAGCAGAAGACGAAATGTTAGTAAAAGTATATGAGGATACGGAATGGGTAACTTAGTGTGTGGTTCAAATGGCCCTGAGCACTATGGGACTTAATTTCTGAGCTCATCAGTCGCCTAGAACTTAGAACTAATTAAACCTAACTAACCTAAGGACATCACATACATCCATGCCCGAGGCAGGATTCGAACCTGCGACCGTAGCGGTCGCTCGGTTCCAGACTGTAGCGCCTAGAACCGCACGGCCACTCCGGCCGGCTAACTTAGTGTGTAAAAGGCGGTAATAAGCTAATAATTATTGGGATTGTAACGCGGTAGTAGTGGAAGGAACAGCAGATTGAATTACGGGAGAATGTGGGTTTGCTAGTAGAAATGATGCAGGGCAAAGACTGAGTTCTGCAGTAAAGCCGGCCGCTGTGACCGAGTGGTTCTAGGCGCTTCAGTCCGGAACCGCGCTGCTGCTACGGTCGCAGGTTCGAATCCTGCCTCGGGCAGGGATGTGTGTGATGTCCTTAGGTTAGTTAGGTTTAAGTAGTTCTAAGTCTAGGGGACTGATGACCTCAGATATTAAGTCCCATAGTGCTTAGAGCCATTTGACCATTTTTTTCTGCAGTAAATCTCAGTTATAAACAGTGAATAAAAAGTTCAAAAACCAGAAGAGGAGAAGATTTATTTAGAAAAGGCCTGGAAATTCGGGAAATTTCTAGTTGGATTACATCATGGTCAGACAGATTCCGACATCAGATATTTGACTGTAAGGCGGACCCAGAAGCAGAAATCCATTCGGATTACAATTCAGTATTGATGAAGAGTAGGCTGAAGTTCAAAAGCATCAGGAGGAATCACTGTGGAAAGAAGTGGGATACAGAAGTGCTAAGGAATAATGGGATGTGCTTGAAGTCGTCTGAAGAATACTGGAATACTGGAATATTGAACACCTCAGAAGGGAAAAGGCTATCACAGAAGAAAGGAAAACACAGGTACAGGGAAGGTAACTCCGAAGAATCCTTAGGTAACAGAAGTAGTATTTCAGTTAATCGACGAAGAGGGGAGTACAGTTGTGTTCAGGGAAATGCAGGTATAAAGAAATATGTCACTTAGGTATGAATTATTTAGGAAGTGCACGGAATCTAAGGAAAAATATGAAGAGATCGAAAAGAAATATTCGTCGAAAGGACTGATTCAGCGTACAGAAAAGTCAAAACAGTCCTCAGTGAAATTAAAAACAAGAATGGTAACATGAAGAGTGCAGCCGGAGGAGAGAGGATGGGCGGAAAGAGTACACTGCAGGCCTCTGCAAGGGGAAAGACTTTTTGATGACGTGATTCAGGAAGGAACAGGAGCCGGTATCGAAGACATAGGAGATCCGGTATTAGAATCTGAATGTAATATAGCTTTGGAATATACAGGGTGATTCAAAAAGAGTACCACAACTTTAAAAATGTGTATTTAATGAAAGAAACATAATATAACCTTCTGTTATACATCATTACAAAGATTATTTAAAAAGGTTTTTTTTCACTCAAAAAAAAGTTCAGAGATGTTCAATATGGCCCCCTCCAGACACTCGAGCAATATCAACCCGATACTCCAACTCGTTCCACACTCTCTGTAGCATATCAGGCGTAACAGTTTGGATAGCTGCTGTTATTTCTCGTTTCAAATCATCAATGGTGGCTGGGAGAGGTGGCCGAAACACCATATCCTTAACATATCCCCATAAGAAAAAATCGCAGGGGGTAAAATCAGGGCTTCTTGGAGGCCAGTGATGAAGTGCTCTGTCACGGGCTGCCTGGCGGCCGATCCATCGCCTCGGGTAGTTGACGTTCAGGTAGTTACGGACAGGTAAGTGCCAATGTGGTGGCGCTCCATCCTGCTGAAATATGTATTGTTGTGCTTCTTGTTCGAGCTGAGGGAACAACCAATTCTCTAACATCTCCAGATACTGTAGTCCAGTTACAGTAGCACCTTCGAAGAAAAAGGGACCAAAAACTTTATTGGCTGAAATGGCACAGAAAACGTTCACCTTAGGCGAGTCATGTTCATACCGAGTTGTTTCCCGTGGATTCTCAGTGCCCCATATACAGACATTGTGACAGTTGACTTTCCCGTTAGTGTGGAAAGTTGCTTCATCACTAAACATATCCTTTGAAACGAAAGATTCATCTGTTTCCATTTGAGCAAGGATAAAATCACAGAAATCGATTCTTTTAATCTTATCGGCTGCAGACAGTGCTTGAACCAATTTCAGACGATAAGCTTTCATAACTAACCTTTTTCGTAGGACTCTCCATACAGTTGATTGTGGAATTTGCAGCTCTCTGCTAGCTCTGCGAGTCGATTTTCCTGGGCTGCGAACAATTGCTTGCTGGATGCGTGCTACATTTTCATCACTCGTTCTCGGCCGTCCAGAACTTTTCCCTTTGCACAAACACCCATTCTCTGTAAATTGTTTATACCAACGTTTAATACACCACCTATCAGGAGGTTTAACACCATACTTCGTTCGAAATGCACGCTGAACAACTGTCGTCGATTCACTTCTGCCGTACTCAATAACACAAAAAGCTTTCTGTTGAGCGGTCGCCATCTTAGCATCAACTGACGCTGACGCCTAGTCAACAGCGCCTCAAGCGAACAAATGTACAACTAAATGAAACTTTATAGCTCCCTTAATTCGCCGACAGATAGTGCTTAGCTCTGCCTTTTGTCGTTGCAGAGTTTTAAATTCCTAAAGTTGTGGTATTCTTTTTGAATCACCCTGTATATGATTAAGTAAGGCAGGTGGGATGGATAACAATTCTTCGGGATTTCCATAGCCATTGGGTGCGGGGGATTGGTAAGCAAGCGACTGTTCAAGTTAGTGCGCAGGACCTATGAGCCTGATGCTTTCAGAAGAAACATCATCCACACAATTCCGAAAACAGCAAGGGCCGTCAAATGCGAGAATTATCGCACAATCGCCTTAACGCCTCATGCATCTAAGCGGCTGACAACAGTAATATACAAAAGACTGGGAAAGAACGCTGAAGATTTGTGAAACGCCGATCAGTTTGGCCTTAGGAAAGGTAAAGGTATCAGAGTGGCAGTTATGACTTGCACCTGATAATGGAAGCAAGACAGAGGAAAAATCAAGACACGTTCATAGGATTTGTCCACCTAGAAAAAGTGTTCCTAAAATGGTTCAAGATGTTGAAAATTATGAGAAAAATAGGAGTAAGCTATAGAGGTAAGGTACTGTTTGTACAAGAACGAAGAGGGAACAGTAAGAATAGAGGACCAAGAAAGAAACGTTCGGATTAAAATGGGCGTGAGTCAGAAATAACCTCTTTCCCCCCTGCTATTCAATCTGCACATAGAAGAAGTAATGAGGGAAGTAAAAAAAAAAAACTTCAAGAGTCGGATTTAAATTCAAGGTGAAAGGATGTCAGTGATAAAATTCGATGACGACATTGCTGGACTGTGTGAAACTGAAGCAGAATTACAGAATGTGTTGAGTGGTAAGAAGAATCTAATGAATACACAATATGGGCTGACAGTAAGTGAAAGAAAGACAAAAGTAATGAGGTGTAACAGAAATGATCTTATTAATAAACGTAACACCAAAAGTGAGATCCACGAGATAGGTGAAGTGAAGGAATGGTGTTACCTTCGAAGCAAATTAACACGTCACAGTTCAAGGGAAGTATGATGGTATAAAGCAAAGTCCTTAATCCGAGGAAGAAATTTCTGAGAATTTTCGTTTGGAGCACAGTTTTGTATGGTAGTGAATTATTGACTGTGGAACATCCAGATAGGAATGAGAATCGAAGCGTTTGAGTTGTAGCGCTATGGAAGATAAAGATAAAATAAGGAATGAAGTGGTTCTCTGCATAATCGGCGAAGAAATGAACAAGTGGTAAACAGTTGAAAGTAGAAGGTATAGGATGGTCAGACATGTGTTAAGATGACACGGAATAACTTCCATGGTTTCAAATGGAGTTTTAGAGGGTAAAAACTGTAGAGGAAGACAGACATTGGAACGAATCCAACAAATAATTGAGGATGTAGGTTGCAAGTGCAACTCTGAGATGAAGAGGCTGGCACATGAGAGCAATTCATGGCGGGCCGCATCAAACCACTCAGAAGACGGATGTCCTAAAAAAAAAAGAAAGAAAAAATATTTTGCCGGGCTAGTGGCCATCCACATGTGACGTGTTTATTACGACCCCGGACGTCGCTGTTGCCGAACAAATAATACCATGCCACTCTCTGCAATTGTCTCCATATCGCTGGAGAGGTGGGATATTACGAGTGGGGTCTTAATGGCGAGAATAGCTGCTAATACAAGCGAAAGATGTAATGAAGTTGTTACTGTGATCGTTAGTCCGAAGACTGATTTGATGCAGCTCTCCTTGTTACTCTATGCTATGCAAGCCTCTTCATCTGTAAATAACTACTGCAACCTATATCCTTCTGAACCTTTTTGCTGTATTCATTTCTTGTCTCCGACTTTTGCCCTCCTCGCCCCTCCCCCCCCCCCCCCCCCCCCCCCCACACACACACACACTCTCCCTTCCAACACGAAACTGAGTCCATCTTTTAGTCAAGTTGCACCATAAAATTCTTGTCTCCCCAGGTCTATTCAGTAACTCCTCATTAGTTATGCGATCTTCCCATCTAATCTTCAGCATTCTTCTGTAGCACCACATTTCGAAGGCTTCTATTCTCTTCTTGTCTAAACCATTTATCGTCCACGTTTCACTTCCGTACATGGCTGCACTCCATACAAATACTTTCAGAAACGACTTCCTGACACTTAAATCAATACTCGATGTTCACAAATTTTCCTTCTTCAGAAACGCTTTCCTTGCTATTACATGTCTACGTTTTATATCCTTTCTACTTCTGTCATCATTAATTATTTTGCAGCCCAAGTAAAAACAAGTCAGCTACTACTTTAAATGTCTCATTACACATTCTAATTCCGTCGTCATCACCTGATTTAATTTTACTATATTCCATTACCAAGTTTCCCTTTTGTCGATGTTCATCTAATAGACTCCTTTCAAGACGCTGTGCATGCCGTTCAGCTGCTCTTCCAAGCCTGTTGCTGTCTGTGTTGAATTATAACGTCATCGGCAAACCTCAAAGTTTTTATTTCTTATTCATAAACTTTAATTCCTACTCCAAATTTTTCTTTGATTTCCTTTGCAGCTTGCTTGATGTACAGATTCTATGACAGTGGGTATAGGTTACAACCCTATCTCACATCCTTGTCAACTACATGTTTGAAAGAATAGCTTCAAATGGCTCTAAGCACTATGGGACTTAACTTCTGAGGTCATCAGTCCCCTAGACTTAGAACTACGTAAACGTAACTAACCTAAGGACATCACACACATCCATGCCCGAGGCAGGATCGAGCCTGCGACCGTAGCAGCCGTAGCACCGAGAACCGCTCGGCCACAGCGGCCGGCCCATGTTTGAAAGAACAGACACCACATACATGTAATTCATGTGAGGATGACCATTCAATCGCTTCATTGTGGATGTACACCACACTCGAACTCTTCTAGGAATCGGCGAAATGCCGCAAATAATGATGACAATAGGCAAGGCCAACAACATCAGAAATGTGTTGATAAGTCGAGAATTTGGGTCTGACGGGGGGCGCACTAGAGTATTCCAAGCAGTTGCGCTGACTGCTGTTTCTGGATGGCGCAGTGGTCAGCGCGTCTAACTTGTACGCGGGAGAATTGGGTTCGAATCTCACTCTGACACAAATTTTCAACTTTCCCACTAGCACCTAATGTCATTAATGCCTTTGTGTTTTGATTAATAATGGCTGTGGGATCAAAATATGTCTCTTCTTTCAGAAATGTCCGAAAGAACAGACACCACATATACCAAATTCATTCGTGACATGACACCCTGGTTTCGGATCTTGAGTTCACTAGTGGCTTTGTAATCAAGTCTTTGGCTCAGAAATAACTACTTACGAGCCGATCTCAAGCCGATTCAAAACACTTCCTTTTTTAAAATTAAATTTCATAATGTTTGTTTTTTAGTGCCTTATAACTAGAGCATAAAATGAATTTTATTTGGTGGAGTCAATGTGACTGTTTAAACTAGCTGAACTTTTGCAGCTGACACTGTTGAGAGAGCAACATAAGCTCGTAGCCAATGGACACAATACCTCTCTAAGTTCCGCGAAATGAAGAGTAAAGATTTTTCCCACACCTACTACTCATTTTGTTACGATATCTGACGAAAACAATAGAGTTCACAACATGAAAACATCTAAGCCCCATTGTGACCTCTATCGAAAAATTTTTGAGTCTCAACTAAGCAGCTGTCTACCGTCCAGAACTAAGATGAGCAACTTTCCTGTACTGTGTCTCTACATGAAGCCCTCACTGCAACGTCTCCCAGCAATGGACTGCCTACTCCACTATCTTCCACGACCAAGGCGAAGATGACGTGTAGGAAACTCCCTGAGACGTTGCCGCAGAACGACGCCTTGACGCGGCTGCTAACCCGAGAAGACGTCATTCCATTCGCACTATTCGTTCAGGGATCCAGAAAGTAGCGGATGCACTGGTCCAGGTTGATGCCGTGTATTTTTATTTACAAAAGACTGCGTTACAGATCCACACAGTCGCTTAAAAGAACAAAATAAGAGAGCGTGGAATATCAGGCCCGGTTTTTGATGGACCGAAGAGTTCTATCAAACATAACACAATATGATGTTCTTAAGAGAGAGATGTCTTAGGCGTAATATTAGCTTTGGGCTTACCAAAAGGGAAAGTTATAGGACCGTTACTCTTCACAATATACAGGGTGGTCCACTGATCGTGAACATGCCAAATATCTCACGAAATAAGCGCCAAATGATAAAACTACACAGAACGAAACTTGATTAGCTTGAAGGGGGAAACCAGATGGCCCTATGGTTGGTCCGCTAGATGGCGCTGCCATAGGTCAAACGGATATCAACTGCGTTTTTTAAAATAGGAACCCCCATTTTTTATTACATATTCACGTAGTACGTAAAGAAATATGGATGTTTTAGTTGGACCACTTTTTTCGCTTTGTGATAGATGGCGCTGTAATAGTCACAAAGGTATGGCTCACAATTTTAGACGAACAGTTGGTAACAGGTAGGTTTTTTACGTAGGTACTTTCGAACATTTTATTTCGGTTGTTCCAATGTGATACGTGTACCTTTGTGAACTTATCGAAGCACCATACCATGGCCCGCACGCTCACCGGATCTGATGTCCCCGGATTCCTTTCTGTGGGAAAAGTTGAAAGGATTTTCAAATAACTTCCGGGAATTCAGCCAGGTAACACTTTCAGCGACCGCTGATATTTGGGCTGGAGAACACCCCGCCATTTTAAAGGCAAACTGCAACGGACAGGCGGCGTACATGCAAATTTAATACCTCGGTTCTCGGACAGAAGCAGGAAAGATAACACACACACACACACACACACACACACACACACACACACACACACACACTGAACACCAGTGCCACCAAAGATGACCAAAGTCAGAGCTATCCATAGTGAGACTATGAATTCGCAGGTGAGGCAGCATTGACTCTGTTCCTCTGTTTTTTGACAAGGGAGAGAGCCGGATTCCAAACAGAGTTTAAACAGAAACCTCCATCCCTGCTAACGAGGTTCCTCGCTAATTTAATCTCAACTGCCTCCCTAATGACACCGTCCCAATAGCTGGACGTGCATGCCAATATCTCGGTGTTATTATATAACATGGGGTGACCAGTATCCAAGCAATGTTCGGCAATAGCAGATCTATTTGGCTGCTGTAATCGTGTGTGCCGTTTATGCTTAGTACATCTGTCCTCCACGGTCCTGATAGTTTGACCAATATATGCCATGCCGCAGCTACAAGGAATACGATATACACCCGCCTTACGCAGTCCAAGATCATCCTTAACGGAACTCAAAAGTGCTCTAATTTTAGATGGAGGTCGGAAAACACATTTCACATCGTATTTCCATAAAATACGACCGATCTTATTGGACGTGTTTCCTACGTAAGGCAAAAAGGCAGTAGACTTAGGTGTTGACTCAGAATTATCATCAATCACCCGATGTACAGTTGGTCGATAGCGCAACGCACGTTCAATCTGTCTATCACTACAACCTTTTTGACGAAATGTAACTTCAAGATGGGGCAGCTCAGCTGGCAAAGTCTCAGCGTCAGAAACGACATGTGCCCTGTGTACCAAGGTACGAAGTACCGCTTCACGCTGAGCCGAATGGTGACAACTGTTAGCTTGTAAGTACAAGTCGGTGTGAGTACGTTTCCTGTAGACTGCATGTCCCAATGATCCATCATCCTTCCTCCTAACCAACACGTCGAGAAAGGGAAGGCAACCATCCTCTTCCACCTCCATCGTAAAACGAATGTTCGGGTGGATCGAGTTCAGATGTTCTAGAAAGACATTCAAATTCTCCCTACCGTGAGGCCAAACAACGAAGGTATCGTCAACGTATCTAAATAAACAGGCGGGTTTTAAAGGCGCCGACTCCAATGCACGTTCCTCGAAGTCTTCCATAAACAAATTTGCGATCACAGGAGACAACGGACTACCCATCGCAACTCCATCTGTCTGCTCGTAATACTGGTCATTAAATAAAAAGTAAGTGGATGTCAACACATGCCTAAAGAGATTAGTTAAATCAGCACCAAACCTGGCTTCAATTAACCGCAACGTATCAGACAGAGGAACACGAGTGAAGAGAGAGACCACATCGAAACTCACTAAAATATCAGAGTCATTCAGCCTCAGTCCCTCCAAACGACGTAAAAAATCAGCTGAGTTCCTGATATGATGTTCACACCGTCCTACTTGTGGACTCAACAGAGAAGCAAGATGCTTGGATACACGATATGTCGGAGCGCCGATTGCATGTACGCCGCCTGTCCGTTGCAGTTTGCCTTGAAAATGGCGGGATGTTCTCCCGCCGAAATATCGGCGGTCGCTGAAAGTGTTACCTGGCTGAATTCCCGGAAGTTATTTGAAAGTTGTATACGCCAGGAGAAACTCAGGTCTCAAGTTGAAAGGATATTTGCTATTGTGATCCACCGACAACGCCTTACAACATGCGTCAGCGCATTATCAATGCATGTGCGAACATTGCGGAAGGCGAACTACTCGCTGTTGAGAGGAATGTCGTTACACATATTGCCAAATGCATTGAGGCTGACGGACATCATTTTGAGCACTAATTGCATTAATGTGGTATTTACGGGTAATTACGCTCTAACAGCGTGCGTTCTCAGAAATGATAAGTTCACAAAGGTACATGTATCACATTGGAACAACCGAAATAGAATGTTCAAAAGTACCTACGTTCTGTATTTTAATTTTAAAAAGCTACCTGTTACCAACTGTTCGTCTAAAATTGTGAGCCATATCTTTGTGACTATTACAGCGCCATCTATCACAACGCGAAAAAAGTGGTCCAACTAAAACATTCATAAAACCTCCTGGCACACCAAAACTGTGTGCCCGACCGAGACCCGAACTCGGGACCTTTGCCTTTCGCGGGCAAGTGCTCTACCATCTGAGCTCTCGAAGCACGACTCACGCCCGGTACTCACAGCTTTACTTCTGCCAGTATCTCCTCTCCTACCTTCCAAACTTTACAGAAGCTCTCCTGCGAACCTTGCTGAACTAGTACTCCTGAAAGAAAGGATATTGCGGAGACATGGCTTAGCCACAGCCTGGGGGATGTTTCCAGAATGAGATTTTCACTCTGCAGCGGAGTGTGCGCTGATATGAAACCTCCTGGCAGACCGAAACTGTGTGCCCGACCGAGACTAGAACTCGGGACCTATGCCTTTCGCGGGCAAGTGCTCTACCATCTGAGCTACCGAAGCACGACTCACGCCCCGTCCTCACAGCTTCAGTTCTGCCAGTAGATCTGCAAGGTTCGCAGGAGAGCTTCTGTAAAGTTTGGAAGGTAGGAGGCTAGGTACTGGCAGAAGTAAAGCTGTGAGTACCGGGCGTGAGTCGTGCTTCGGTAGCTCAGATGGTAGAGCACTTGCCCGCGAAAGGCAAAGGTCTCGAGTTCGAGTCTCGGTCGGGCACTCAGTTCTTTGGTGTGCAGGAGGTTTCATATCAGCGCACACTCCGCTGCAGAGTGAAAATCTCATTCTGTTCAAAAAAATGGTTCAAATGGCTCTGAGCACTATGGGACTCAACATCTTAGGTCATAAGTCCCCTAGAACTTAGAACTACTTAAACCTAACTAACCTAAGGACATCACACACACCCATGCCCGTGGCAGGATTCGAACCTGCGACCGTAGCAGTCCCGCGGTTCCGGACTGCAGCGCCAGAACCGCTAGACCACCGCGGCCGGCTCTCATTCTGTAAAACATTCATATTTCTTAACGTACTACGTGAATATGTAATAAAAATGGGGGTTCCTATTTTTAAAAAACGCAGTTGATATCCGTTTGACGTATCTAGCGGGCCAACCATTTTTCCCCTGCAAGGTAGACAAATTTCTTTCTTTGTAGTTTTTTCGTTTGATGCTTATTTTGTGAGATGTTTGGCCCGGTTACTATCAATGGACCACCCTGTGTACGAAACGTTCAGAAATTCTTTTGTTTCGTTTGCGAAGTAAATTTAAATTTACTTTTGTCACATGGTTCCTTTTCTTAAATATTTCTGTGTGTTGCAAAATCTCTGAGCCAACCAAAAAGATTAACAAGTAAAGATATACGCACAGTGATTTGTTGCGAGCAATCCAAGCGAAAATGTTTTGTGGTTGCAGTGGCGGAGCAGGACCACGACAGTCGCGACTGCGTTGCAGTGGCGGTTCTCTCCCACTGCGGGAGGGACGGGCAGCTGAGCGCCAGAGACCGCGAGTACCACGTCAGCGAGCTGTGGCAGCCGTTCGCTCCCAGGCGCTGCCCGAGCCTCGACGGGAAACCCAAGCTCTTCTTCATACAGGTACGTCGCCCGAACAAGTCTAGGGCATTCTGTCTATTTCTGTTCTGGGAGACCTTTTGCTTTAGGACTTTGAAATTACTCAGCCCCATTACAGCCTGTTTCACGCTTTAAGATGTGTTGTGTTTAGTTTCTCACTGGACGGTTGGTTAGCACTGCAGGAGGGAGTACGCGAAAGAACTTGCCCCCCTTCTAACAGCCGTGTACCGCAAGTCTCTAGAGCAACGGAAGGTTCCAAATGATTGGAAAAGAGCGCACGTAGTTCCAGTTTTCAACAAGGGTCGTCGAGCAGATGCGCAAAACTATAGGTCTATATCTCCGACATCGATCTGTTGTAGAATTTTACAACATGTTTTTGCTCGCGTATCATGTCATTTCTGGAAACCCAGAATCTACTCTGTAGGAATCAGCATGGATTCCGGAAACAGCGGTCGTGTGAGACCCAACTCGCTTCATTTGTTCATGAGACCCAGAAAATATTAGATACAGACTCCCAGGTAGATGCTATTTTTCTTGACTTGCGGAAGGCGTTCGATACAGTTCCGCACTGTCGCCTGGTAAAGTAAGAGCCTACGGAATATCATACCAGCTGTGTGCCTGGATTGAAGAGTTTTCTGATAAACAGAACACAGCATGCTGTTCTCAATGGAGAGACGTCTACAGACGTTAAAGTAACCTCTGTCGTGCCACCTCTTCACAATATATATCAATGACCTAGTAGATAGTGTCGAAAGTTCCATGCGGCTTTTCGCGGACGATGCTATAGTATACAGAGAAGTTGCAGCATTAGAAAATTGCAGCGAAATGCAGAAAGATCTGCAGCGGATAGGCATTTGGTGCAGGGAGTGGCAACTGACCCTTAACATAGACAAATGTAATGTATTGCGAATACATAGAAAGAAGGATCCTTTATTGTATGATTATATGATAGCAGAACAAACACTGGTAGCAGTTACTTCTGTAAAATATCTGGGAGTATGCGTATGGAACGATTTGAAGCGGAATGATCATATCAAATTAATTGTTGGTAAGGCGGGTGCTAGGTTGAGATTCATTGGGAGAGTCCTTAGAAAATGTAGTCCATCAACAAAGGAGGTGGCTTACAAAACAGTCGTTTGACCTATACTTGAGTATTGCTCATCAGTGTGGGATCCGTACCAGGTCGGGTTGACAGAGGAGATAGAGAAGATCCAAAGAAGAGCGACGTGTTTCGTCACAGGGTAGTTTGGTAAGCGTGATAGCGTTACGGAGATGTTTAACAAACTCAAGTGGCAGACTCTGCAAGAGAGGCGCTCTGCATCGCGGTATAGCTTGCTGTCCAGGTTTCGAGAGGGTGTATTTCTGGATGAGGCATCGAATATATTGCTTCCACCTACTTACACCTCCCGAGGAGATCACGAATATAAAATTAGAGAGATTCGAACGCGCACGGAGGCTTTCCGGCAGTCGTTGTTCCCGCGTACCATACGCGACTGGAACAGGAAAGGGAGGTAATTACAGTGGCATGTGAAGTGCCCTCCGCCACACACCGTTGGGTGGCTTGCGGAGTATAAATGTAGATGTAGATTCCGACTGATATCCGTGGATATTACTGGTGTAGGTTTTCTTGTTGTACACTGTTGGTCATTAAAAATGGAAAACAATGAAGGCGGCATGTACCAAATGTCAAACTGGCATGAAGGGCACCACACGCCTGAATAGGTTAATAATTAATTTGCTACACAGTCGCACAAAGTAGGTACGTATAACGGCGACCACATTTTTTGTATCCAAAGTGATTCAGCTGATATATTCATCTCAAGAGTTTTCCTGGACCGTTTGAGAGATCACAATGCTGCTTCCACCTAAGAAATGTAAAAAAAGTTCTGAGTAAATGACGTACAGTCTCTTTCCATAGCTATATTAATTACAGAGCTATCGCCATCAATTCGCTTTTTCAAATTTTCTGCTAATATTATCATAGTTATAGAAGTGACGAATTCACCAGCGTTTCATTCTACAAAATGCGATTAGTAGTTTCGAGGATATTACAATATCTAGAAATGTGCTCTCATCAATGAAGTAAGGATCAATCACGTAGACTTAATTAATTCCACACCAAACTCCAGTGCCTTTGATGTTCAACTTGCTTCACCCAGTGCGTATGTCTAGCAGACCAATAGTGCATATTTGTTACATTCAGCTTTCCATGATTTATAAAGGTAGTTTCAACGGTGAAGAGGATTTAATGAAGAAATAACCTAATGTCCTGATGTGGGGTCAGGACTGAGCAACAGAATTCCACATGTCTTCCGCAATACCGCTGTTTTACCTGTCGGTGAATTTGAAAAACGTCAAGCCATTGCGGCTGGCCACTTTTCATTCGTTTCCATAGTAAATTCCATCCAACGCAATACTTAAGTTAGCCCGCCCGCTTAGCGGTGCGCTCTAACGCACTGCTTTCTGGACGGGAAGGCGTGCCGGTCCCCGGCACGAATCCGCCCAGCGGATTAGTGTCAAGGTCCGGTGTACCGGCCAGTCTGTGGATGGTTTTTAAGGTCGTTTTCCATCTGCCTCGGCGAATGAGGGCTGGTTCCCCTTATTCCGCCTCAGTTACACTATGTCGGCGATTCCTGCGCAAACACTGTCTCCACGTAAGCGTACACCATAATTACTCTACCACGCAAACATTTGGTGTTACATTCGTCTGGTGTGAGAGGTTCCCGGAGGCGTCCACTGGGGGCCGAACCGCACAATAACCCTGGGTTCGGTGTGGGGCGGCGGTGGGGTGAGTGGACTGCTGTAGCCTGTTGTGGGGTTACGTACCACTGAGGGCTACGGCGGGACGAAGCTTCTCCGTCGTTTCTAGGTCCCCAGTTAAACACAATGCTCTAAGTCCGGGGTATTTACAAAAGATACGAGTTTCCTTTTATATGTCTTTAATCTTTAATGAAGTCTCTTTGTTATGCCCTATGCCCTGGGAACTTACGGGATGCTTGGATACAACTTGAAGCACTTACTGCTTTTGTTTATCAGTTTTGGTAAATAATTTCTTATACTCCTCAATGAGCTTTACGCATCTGGCTGCCAAGTCATTTACGATTTCATTATTATTCATTATGTGTAGAGCATTGGTGGAACTTCATTTTCATGCCACTGCGAAAGACCTGTCATAAGAAACTCGTCGCTCAAGACGAATCTGGTAACGATTAATCTTGTTTTATAAGAAAAATAATGTTCAAGTCCATAATTAATGATTTCTAGGATTTGGTCGATTCCTACTTGAACCTTTTTAATATTTTCGTCTGATGTTTCCATCTCATGATTCAGTTCATTGACAATTTTTATTTTCTAATCAGGATACAAAATTAGGATCGGCAAATGTAAAGACAACAGTTCCAGGAGACTGGTGCCATTCGTGAAAACTACACTCCTGGAAATGGAAAAAAGAACACATTGACACCGGTGTGTCAGACCCACCATACTTGCTCCGGACACTGCGAGAGGGCTGTACAAGCAATGATCACACGCACGGCACAGCGAACACACCAGGAACCGCGGTGTTGGCCGTCGAATGGCGCTAGCTGCGCAGCATTTGTGCACCGCCGCCGTCAGTGTCAGCCAGTTTGCCGTGGCATACGGAGCTCCATCGCAGTCTTTAACACTGGTAGCATGCCGCGACAGCGTGGACGTGAACCGTATGTGCAGTTGACGGACTTTGAGCGAGGGCGTATAGTGGGCATGCGGGAGGCCGGGTGGACGTACCGCCGAATTGCCCAACACGTGGGGCGTGAGGTCTCCACAGTACATCGATGTTGTCGCCAGTGGTCGGCGGAAGGTGCACGTGCCCGTCGACCTGGGACCGGACCGCAGCGACGCACGGATGCACGCCAAGACCGTAGGATCCTACGCAGTGCCGTAGGGGACCGCACCGCCACTTTCCAGCAAATTAGGAACACTGTTGCTCCTGGGGTATCGGCGAGGACCATTCGCAACCGTCTCCATGAAGCTGGGCTACGGTCCCGCACACCGTTAGGCCGTCTTCCGCTCACGCCCCAACATCGTGCAGCCCGCCTCCAGTGGTGTCGCGACAGGCGTGAATGGAGGGACGAATGGAGACGTGTCGTCTTCAGCGATGAGAGTCGCTTCTGCCTTGGTGCCAATGATGGTCGTATGCGTGTTTGGCGCCGTGCAGGTGAGCGCCACAATCAGGACTGCATACGACCGAGGCACACAGGGCCAACACCCGGCATCATGGTGTGGGGAGCGATCTCCTACACTGGCCGTACACCACTGGTGATCGTCGAGGGGACACTGAATAGTGCACGGTACATCCAAACCGTCATCGAACCCATCGTTCTACCATTCCTAGACCGGCAAGGGAACTTGCTGTTCCAACAGGACAATGCACGTCCGCATGTATCCCGTGCCACCCAACGTGCTCTAGAAGGTGTAAGTCAACTACCCTGGCCAGCAAGATCTCCGGATCTGTCCCCCATTGAGCATGTTTGGGACTGGATGAAGCGTCGTCTCACGCGGTCTGCACGTCCAGCACGAACGCTGGTCCAACTGAGGCGCCAGGTGGAAATGGCATGGCAAGCCGTTCCACAGGACTACATCCAGCATCTCTACGATCATCTCCATGGGAGAATAGCAGCCTGCATTGCTGCGAAAGGTGTATATACACTGTACTAGTGCCGACATTGTGCATGCTCTGTTGCCTGTGTCTATGTGCCTGTGGTTCTGTCAGTGTGATCATGTGATGTATCTGACCCCAGGAATGTGCCAATAAAGTTTCCCCTTCCTGGGACAATGAATTCACGGTGTTCTTATTTCAATTTCCAGGAGTGTATATACCGTACGCCGCATTAGTGGTGCATCATACAGAGAAATACGTTTCAACATACGCTAACATGGAGAATCCAAATTTCACAAGTTCCATTTTCTACTAGTTGGTGCTAGTTCTAGTTATTTACGATACACAAACCTTTAAACATCACAAATCTCATTCTGTTCTAGTTTGTGTTACGGAACACAAGCGCTTTCAAAAATCACTGTGGAGGACCGAGGTGGGTCGGTAGGGAGAGCGGCATGGCTCGCACTGCCCCTCTCTACGTATCCTGGGCTTATTGTGCTGTCTCGTTATTCAAACAGTACGATCTGTGACATCAGACGAATTTGATTTAGGAACTTCGAGTCAACGAACTACCTACACTGGGAATTGAATGAATTTGACTTGTAGATGTAATATTTTGCCAAGTTGATGGATTTAATTTTACAGATTAGTGGGTCCTATTATGCCCAAATTTCTCCTAGATCATTTTGACATGAAATGAACGAAACCAGAGGCGGCGGGGGTGGTAATCTCGGAAATAGTTTTGAAGGTGTTGTAAGTAGGCTGTTTAGGTTTTTATATTGGTAACGCCACGTAGCGCTCTGTATGAAAATCACTGGCTGTGCTGTGTGCAGTCTGTGGCTGGTTTGCATTGTTGCTGGCTATTGTAGTGTTGGGCAGTTGGGTGTTGACAGCGCGTAGCGTTGCGCAGTTGGAGGTGAGCCACCAGCAGTGGTGGATGTGGGGAACTGAGATGGCGGATTTTTGAGAGCGGATGATGGACGTGTGTCCATCAGAAACAGTACATTTGTAAGAATGGATGTCATGAACTGCTATATATATTATGATTTTTGAACAGTATTAAGGTAAATACATTGTTTGTTCTCTATCAAAATCTTTCATTTGCTAAGTATGCCTATCAGTAGTTAGTGCCTTCAGTAGTTAGAATCCTTTATTTAGCTAGCAGTATTGGCGCGTGCTGTATTGCAGTAGTTCGAGTAACGAAGATTTTTGTGAGGTAAGTGATTCATGAAAGGTATAGGTTATAGTTAGTTAGGGCCATTCTCTTGTAGGGATTATTGAAAGTCAGATTGCGTTGCGCTAAAAACTTTGTGTGTCAGTTTAAGCATAGTCGTGTACAATTTTTCTAAGGGGACGTTTCATAGTGTCTTTCAGCGTTCATATACTTAATAATTTTTATCTTTATAAGAAGACAGGCTGCTTTGTATTTGTATTTTTAATTTAGCAGACCCGTATGGAGCATATGATCGTCGTCAGACATTCTGTGAATGTATAATTGAAGGTATAATTTACAACGCAGGTTGTAGGTTATACGCTATGGGAAATTGTCTTTTTTTTTTTTTTCTTTTTTTTTTTTAGTCACCAGTCTTTTGATTCGTTGATGCGTGATGCGGCCCTGCCACGAATTCCTCTCCTGTGCAAACCTCTTAGTCTCGGAGTAGCACTTGCGAACTACGCCCTCAGTTATTTACTGGATATATCCCAATCTCTGTCTTCCTCTACAGTTTTTACCATCTACACCTCCCTCTAGTACCATGAAAGACACTCCCTCGCGTCTTAACGGATGTCATATCATTCCATCCCTTCTTCTCGTCAGTGTCTTACACACATTCCTTTCCTCGCTGGTGCTCTAGAGAACGCACTAATACCTTACCTTGTTAATCAACCTAATTTTCAACATTCTTCGGTAGCACCAAACCCAAATGCTTCGATTCTCTTCTTTTCTCGTTTTTCACTACCATACAATGCTGTGCTTCAGACTACATATTCAGAAATTTCTTTCTCGAAATATGGTCAATATTTGATACTAGCGAACTTCTCTCGGCCAGGAATGCCCTTTTTGCGAGTTACAGTCTGCTTTTTTGCCATCCGTCATGGGTTATTTTGTTGCCTAGGAAGCAGAAATTCTTAACTTCATCTACTTCGTAATCACCAACTATGATGTTAAGTTTCTCGCTGTTTTCATTTCTGCTGCTTCTCATTTTCGCCCTTCTTCGATTTACTCTGAATCCACATTCTCTTCTCGTAAGACTGTTCATTCCATTCAAGAGGTCCTGTAATTCTCCTTCACTTTCACAGAGCAGCAGTGTCATCCGCAAATATTAACATTTATTCACTTCCACATTGAATTTTAATCCCACCTTTAAACCTTTCGTTTATTTCCGTCATTGCATCTTCGATGTCTAGCTTGAATACTAGGGGCGAATGACTGCATCCTTGTTTCACACTCTAATTAATCTGAACACTTCGTTTTTGGTCATCCACTCTTGTTGTTCTCTCTTGGTTCTTGTACATAATGTATATTACGTGTCTTTCTCTATCGGTTACCCCTATTTTTTTCAGGATATCGAACATCTTGCACCGTGTTACATTCTCGAGCGCTTTCCTCCAGGTCAACAAATCGTATGACGCGTCTTGATTTTTCTTCAGTCTTGTTTACATTATCAACCGCAACGTCAGAACTGCCTCCATGGTGCATTTATCTTTCCTACAGCCAAAATGATCGTAATCTATCAGATTCTCAATTTTCCGTTCTCATGTATATTTTTCTTGTCAGCACCTTGGATGCATGTGCTGTTAAGCTGATTGTACGATAATTCCTGGGTCTTGCAATCTCGGAATTGTGTGGACGATGTTTTCCCGAAAGGCTGATGGTATATCGTCTCATACATTCTGCACATCAAGATGAATTATTTGCTTTGTTGCCACTTCCCCAATGTTTTAAAAATTCCTATGGAATGTTATCTACCTCTTTTCCCTTTCTATTTAAGGTCTTCCAATGTTCATCTAAGTTCTGATTCTAATACTGGATCCCCTATCTCTTCTCTATCGACTCCTGTTTCATCTTGTATGACGTCATCAGATAAGTCATCCCTCGCCTACAGGCCCTCACTGTACTCTTTTCACCTAATCGCTCTCTGCTCTGCATTGCACTCTTGATGTTACCATCCTTGCTTTTAGTTTCAGCATAGGTTGTTTTGACTTTTCTATATGCTGCATCAGTCTTTCCAACAATCATTTCCTTTTTCGATTTATCACATTTTTCATGCAACCATTTCGACCTAGCTTCCCTGCACTTCCTATTTAATTCATTGCTAAGTTACTTGTATTTCTGTGTTCCTAAATTTCCCTGAACATTTTGTACTTACTTCTTTCGTTGATCAACTGAAGTATTTCTTCTATTACCCATTGTTTCTTCATAATTACCCTCCTCTTACCTAAGTTTTTCTCTCCACCTTCTGTGATTACCCTTTCTAGAGATGTCCATTCCTCTTCAACTAAACTGCCTACTGAATAATTTCTAATCGCAGTATCCACAGCCTCAAAGAACGTCAAGCGTATTGGTTCATTCCATAATACATCCATATCCCACTTCTTTGCGCACTGATTGTTCCCGACAAGTCCATTAAATTTCATCCTACTCTTCATCATAACTAATTTGTGATCTGAGTCTGTATCTGCTCCTGGGTAAGCCTTACAATCCAATATCTGATTTCGAAATCTCTGCCTGACCATGACGTATTCTGACTGAAAGCTTCCTGTACCTCCCGGTCTTTTCCCAAGTATACCTCCTTCTCTTGTGATTTTTGAACGGATTATTCGCCATTAGAATCTAAAATTTATTACAGAAATAAATTTTTCTTTCTCCTTCTCATTCACACTTCCAGACCGGTATTCTCCCCGGGTGCTCCGTCTCCTACAACCGCATTTCAGTCACCCATAACTATTAGAGTTTCATCTCCCTTTATGTACTGAATTACCCGTTCAGTACGCTCAAAGATTTTTTCCATTCCTTCATCTTCAGTTTGCTACGTCGGCATGCATATCTGACTATCGTTTTCGGTAATGGTTTGCTGTCGATTCGGATAAGAATAATTCTATCATGAACTGTGCACAGTAACTCACTCTCTAACCTACCTTCCTATTCATGACACAATCCTGCCCCCGTTACACAGTATTGATATTGCTGTATACTCATCGGACCAGAAATCCTTGTCTTTTTTCCATTTCACTTCACTGACTACCACTATAACTGAAAAGAGCGTTAGCATTTCCCTTTTCAGATATTCTAGCTTCCCTACCACGTTCAAACTTCGGACATTCCACGCGCCGGCTAGTGGAACATTATCCTTTCCTTAATTATTCAGTCTTTTTTTTATGGTCAACTCCCCCTTGGCAGTCCCCTCCTAGAGATCCGAATGTGGGACTAATCCGGAATCTTTTGACAATGGAGAGAACACCATGACACATTTCTTTTCAGTTACAGGCGACATGTCATGTGGATACACGTTATGTGTCTTTAACGCAGCTGTTTTCATCGCCTTATGCATCCTCATGCCCTTGATCGTTGCTGATTCTTCCGCCTCTTAGAGGCAGTTTCCCACGCCAAGCAAAGAGAGAGGCCTGCACCTCTATCCGCTCCTCCGCCCTCTGTCACACGGCTGTTGGAAGAAAGAGGGTGACTTCTCATACCAGAAGTCTGTGGCCACCGTTGCTGATGATTGCTGGTATGTGTTCATAATTTCGTGTATTTTGATTTAGACTCATTAACATTTACTTGAAATTTATTTTTAAGCCTATAATACACCACTGGCCATTAAAATTGCTACACCAAGAAGAAATGCAGATGATAAACGGATATTCACTAGACAAATATATCATACTAGAACTGACATGTGATTACATTTTCACGCAATTTGGGTTCGTAGATCCTGAGAAATCAGTATCCAGAACAACCACCTCTGGCTGTAATAATGGCCTTGATACGCCTGGGCATTGAGTCAAACAGGGCTTAGATGGTGTGTACAGGTACAGCTGACCATGCAGCTTCAACACGATACCACACTTCATCAACAGTAGTGACTGGCGTGTTGTGACGAGCCAGTTGCTCGGTCACCATTGAACAGACGTTTTCAGTTGGTGAGAGATCTGGAGAATGTGGTGGTCAGGGCAGCAGTCGAACATTTTCTGTATCCAGAAAGGCCCGTACAGGACCTGCAACATGCGGTCGTACATTATCCTACTGAAATGTAGGGTTTCGCAGGGATCGAATGAAGGGTAGAGCCACGGGTCGTAACACATCTGAAATGTAACGTCCACTGATCAAAGTGCCGTCGATGCGAACAAGAAGTGACGTAGACGTGTAACCAAGGGCACCACATACCATCACGCCGGGTGATGCGCCAATATGGCGATGACGAATACACGCTTCCAATGTGCGTTCACCGCGATGTCGCCAAACACGGATGCGACCATCATGATGCTGTAAAGAGAACCTGGATTCATCAGAAAAAATGACGTTTTGCCATTCGTGTACCCAGGTTCGTCGTTGAGTACACCATCACACGCGCTCCTGTCCGTGATGCAGCGTCAAGGGTTCAAAATGGCTCTGAGCACTGTGGGACTTAACTTCTGAGGTCATCAGTCCCCTAGAACTTAGAACTACTTAAACCTAACTAACCGAAGGACATCACACACATCCATGCCCGAGGCAGGATTCGAACCTGCGACCGTAGCGGTCGCGCGGTTCCGGACTGTAGCAGCGTCAAGGGTAACCGCAGCCATGGTCTCCGAGCTGATAGTCCATGTTGCTGCAAACGTCGTCGCACTGTTCGTGCAAATGGTTGTTGTCTTGCAAACGTCCCTATCTATTGACTCAGGGATCGAGACGTGGCTGCGCGATCCGTTACAGCCATGCGGATAAGATGCCTGTCATCTCGACTGCTAGTGATACGAGGCCTTTGGGATCCGCCATGGCGTTCCGTATTTCCCTTCTGAACCCATAGATTCCATATTCTGCTAACAGTCGTTGGATCTCGACCGACGCGAGCAGCACTGGTGCGATAGGATGAACCGCAATCGCGATAGGCTACAATCCGACCTTTATCGAAGTCGGAAACGTGATGGTACGCATTTCTCCTCCTTACACGAGGCATCACAACAACGTTTCACCAGTCAACGCTGGTTAACTGCTGTTTGTGTATGAGAAATCGGTTAGAAACTTTCCTGATGTCAGCACGTTGTAGGTGTCGTCACCGGCGCCAGCCTTGTGTGAATGCTCTGAAAAGCTAATCATTTGCATATCACAGCATCTTCTTCCTGTCGGTTAAATTTCGCGTATGTAGCACGTCATCATCTTGGTGCAGCAATTTTAATAGCCAGTAGTGTAAGTGTGATTTCTAGCACATTCTTATTTTAGTGTAATTCAAGCTAATCGTGATTCAGAATACTAGTGATACATTTTCTTTGTCAAAGATCTGGAGTTTACAAATTGAAATGTAAAGACATGGCTCGAATAGGGTGAAATCTTAAACCGAAAATCTGAGACTACATGAAAAACAAAAAGTAAACACTTAAGAGAGTAAAATGACGAAAAAATAGCAAATTGCATGTAAATTCTATCCATAACTGATAAATGCAAATATCTCAACACTCTTGGTGAACCATAAATTCTTAATCACATAAAATATTTGAGTGGTATTCTAATGGAACAACTCGACCTGTTGAAAAAATATTTGGTCGAAACTTTTATGACTATTCTCGTCGAAAGATGAAGCTACTTTTTAAACCAAACATAACGGATTTTGTACTGTTTATACTTTTTACTTTTATATTAACTATATTTTGTTTATTTATTAGCAATAGGAGAAATAAAAAAGGTATCGCACATATTAACTAAACAAAAGAAAGCAGTCATCAAAACAATGCACAAGAACCGGAACCTTTCACACCTTTGAAAACCAAATATGTCACTGATTTAACAAAGCACAATTAGCCTCATTTATACTGATTTGAGAATGTGATAAAATCACATAAAATCAACAGAAGGTCTTAACATAACTTCTCCGATGGTCTGAAAATCATATACATCTAAGTAGTAAACACTCTAATAGAAATTCATAAAATTAAACACAAATACTAACTCCTAGAGATTATTGCCTATAACACGTATTACGTATTATATTCTGTGTATCTTCTATAGAGCCACTCATTATGTATGCGTGGTCGATAGAATTTCGATAAATCAAAAATATGAAAGAGCTAGTAGCCTTGTCTTCATATGGAAATATACATATCATTTCTTCTCTTAGCGGTTATTTTAGACACGTGCCACCCACATGATAATGCCATGGAATGATGTTGGGGCTGAGAAATGGTTATGTAAAATGATATGGATCTACTTGTAGAGACATTTGTAAGGACTACAACTCATGATATGTAAACAGAAGCAGACTGTGATGAGAATGCAAGCCTTATACCACGTGGTCATACACCCAGTTAGCAGAGGGTCGTTCCTCTGCAAGTACATCTGCAGGCAACTGAAATCATTATTTCTTTGATTTAATGAAGTCTTACAGTGTGGGACTGATTAGTATAAATAATTTTTTTAAACTGTAGCAAGATAACTCAAACACTTTCCCGGCTACTTTTAAGTGGTCCGCAGCTATGGTGGTGTAAAAGAAGGTGTGTGTGCAAGTGTGCAATATGCTTTCTGCATATGATTCTTGGTACCCTGGTGAGCGACACAGCAGACCACTGTTTGTGCTTCCGAGTCTCTATAAAAAAAACTTGGTTGCTGTCGTCTGTTGACATAACACATGTGGCATTTACTTTATGTCACTCATACACAATGGCCTACACTAACGTGAAAATGAATGATAAATATTATACACACACCCCAATGGGCATGCTGCAGTCGGACACTGCTGAATGACGCTGTTGGCTGGTGGACTGCATGGTACACTGCCCCTTATTGGTGTGCCCTGCTTCACTATCCAGTTTCTCACCTGCACATCGTTCTAATTTACCTAAGCTCTTCAAAATTGGTGGGTCGCAGAGATTAGCCTTTCCTTGATTGAATAGGGAAAGTAACAAAACGAGCAACAGTACACATTTCTTTCTAATAATTTCCGGGTATGCAGCCGGATCCCGTCGGCATTCTGCCACGATATTTCGGCCCACAGACGTCCGGCCATCATCAGATGAGTACACAACTATTAAAGAGCCCAGATGCAGTCGCGGTATTTATGCCGAATCTCACGCATGCGAAATGTACTGGCATCCTAAAGCGCATGCGTCAGGTGTTGACACGCGCGGCATAGCCGAGTTGTACGTGCTGCCCTCGGTGGTGAAAGTAAAAGATCATTTAGTCATTGAGTGTCGAATGACGCCGTCGATTCCGCTGTGGTTGTATGATTTTAATAACAGGATTCCAATTTTTATCCAGCTGAAAGCTGTTGTCACGATTTATAGGATTATCAGCAAGACGTATTTCCACTGATTCTTTGATTACAGAATCCCATAATCCGGAAACCGGGGCTAAAAGTTTTGTTCCATTGTATTTCGCTGAATGTCCCAAAGAAATACAGTGCTCTGCTACTGCCGATTTTGACGATTGCCGCAGACGGGTGTCTCAGTTCTTGTCGTCTGGCCAATATATGCAGAGCCATATTCACAGAGCCACAACTGCGTTCCTTCCATACACCGGGAATGTGTTGTCGAAAATAGGCAGATTACTGAAGAAAAACAAAATCAAGGTTATCTTCCGTCTACCCTGGTTGGATCCGTTAAAGACGATTTATAACTGAAGAAAGCAGGCGTCTACAAAATTCCCTGTGATAAATGTGAATAAGCCAGCACACAAACCTTCACATTAAAGGCAGTCCCCCCCCCCCCAAAAAAAAAAATAAATAAAAAAATCCTTAGCTCGGTGAGGGGGTGACATGTGGTAAAGGGGTCCAAATCACAATAGACGGAATAGATATTGGTGGTCTACAGGGGCCTAGCAGATCAGCCCCAAAACTTCCATTACAAGCCGCCACCTCCCCCGAGTTACTCAAAACCAGAAGATGTAGCAAGGGCGGTGCCTGCACAGACTCCGAACCACAGAGACTCTCGACACCGACCCTAAATCACCCAGTCGAGGTGTGAATGAATACGGCCCGACCAAGAAGCAATTACCACCTTCCCGCGGACAGGCAAACGAAAACTGTGGTGGGACGACCCCAACAAACCACTGGTGAAGAAACTCATACACACACACACATATATATATATATATATATATATATATATATATATATATATATATATATATATATATATATATATATATATATATAACAGTACTCAACTTCTCACACTCCACCCCAGTGCCGGGAAGAACACGTCGCACTTCCAAATGCTCGTCAGAATCAACCGCCGCCAGTGGTTTCAACGGCCGATAAGAAGACATACGGTCCCACGCGCTGATCTCCTGCACCACGGCTTCTTACCTTCGTAAGCCACGTACACGCGGGTAAATCGGACTTAGCCCCTGACAGCCAAGAGGTCGGCCAAAGCACGTGGCGAGCAGTTGACGACCCCCAACAGCAGGGCACCGCTCGCGCGACCACCTCTCTCGGTCACCGCCCAGTACGTACCCCTCGATCGTCACGCTACCGTACACTTCTTGCTCCACCTGCCACCAGAGGGCGGTAGCGATCCAAACAGCGCGCCAAACCGAAAGTGCCACCTCAAACACTAGACGCGAAGCAAAAGCACTCCGCCTGGTGCACTTTTCGAAGAGCCGGACACAACTATGGCTCATTAATGTCAGAAAAATGTCTCCTCTACGCTTGTGCCATGAATTTCGGCGGGTTTAACATCCGCGCACTAGGACGTGCGTCTCCAGCGTTTGCTTGCCGCCTGGTCACCCAGGGAGTTCGTCAAGTGTGGCGGTCTCTCGACAGCGCCTCTCCGCTGGTGCTGCACGCACAATTCCTGGCATTCTGGTTCTCAGAAAGACTGGACTGGCTGTATACAATTGAATTCTCTGCATGTCGTGGGTTCCTGTACTGACACACTGGGAGGGACAGAGTGAGGGAGAGAGAGAGAGAGAGAGAGAGAGAGAGAGAGAAGAGAGAGAGAGAGAGAGAGAGAGAGAAGAGAGAGAGACAGAGAGAAGAGAGAGAGACAGAGAGAGACAGAGAGAGACAGAGACAGAGACAGAGACAGACAAAGAGAGAGAGACAAAGAGAGAGAGAGAGAGAGAGAGAGAGAGAGGGGGGGGGGTTAGGGAGGGAGGGAGAGAGAGAATTAGACACATCCAGGTGTCTTAAAGTGGGAACATCCGTTGTGCACTTGGGCTGTGGTTCTTTAATGTTGTCTGATCAAGTGTATAATTCGGTGTTTTCTGTTTAGGATGTCTATTTCTGCACCTAGTGAACTCTTTTTGTCGCCCCCATATCCTAGCAATGTGTGGGACTTGTCTGCATTACATGAAACTACTGTTGCAATGGTAAATTTGGACAAACAAATTAATTTGAGATTTTGGGGGACTTCTGTGTATGGGTACTTGGTTTATTTTAGAAAACAGATTCCTGACATTCATTAATTAAAACTTCCGGGCTGAATTGGCGTGGTCCATATATAAAACTTCTTCTCCTTCCTGACGTTTCGTTGCCTACTGCGGGCAACATCTTCTGAGGTGAGTCGGCGACTGGCTGCTAGGCGCTGGTGATCCCGCTTATATTGAGTGCTTAGATGGCGCCACCACTCGAAACCACGTGACGAGTGGTGGCGCCATCTAAGCGCTCTGTATAAGCGGGACCACCAGCGCCTAGCAGCCAGTCGCCGACTCACCTCGGAAGATGTTGCCTGCAGTAGGCAACGAAACGTCAGGAAGGAGAAGAAGTTTTATATATGGACCACGGCATTTCAGCTCGGAAGTTTTAATTAATGAAGACGCCGGCCGCCTGAGTTTTACCATAACAGCTCTTTTTCTTTATCATTGTTGTTTACATTTAATTAGTTATACGTTTGTTAATTTATTCTGTGTGCTCGTTTTATCGTGAGGAAACATCTGTTGTGTTTATCAGATTCTAACTAAGAGGGTGTTCTGTGTAAGATACCCTGTCTGTTTTTGTAGAGTAATATTTTATTTATGATTTTGTCAAGTGGTGTACGAAAAACTGGAGTGCAAGTAATTTTCTGTGTTATTGATTCTGGTTTCTATAATTTATTTTGTCATTAATAAATTACAATAAGGTTTATAAATATTTACAACCCCAGAACCCCCAACCACCTACCAGCCCCAACATTTGCTGCGCCACAAACTCATTCGTAAGTCACATGAATAAAAGCGACTCCTCCTATGATTTGAGTATTAGTACTTATATATGCATACAGACATAAACCACAGTTGATAAGAAAAAACACAGACAAAATTCATACATGTATTGTGCTTCAGAGGAAGAAGAAATATTCAGTTATCTTGCAACATTACCGCATGATGTTATTGTGTGTGGATAAATTGGAAGTATTGTAGGGGCTGCCGCTTGTTTTTCAGGTCTTATTCTTCTTCACCCTCACTGCACTCCCACCGTAAAGGAAGCCACCAGTAACTGAGGAAATGTTTCCTAGGGTGGGCTTAAACGGTTGGAACTGTCCTCCATGTACCATAGTGGGATGAATACTAAGTTGTAATCCCCAAACTTGTTTTTTTTTCTTGTGGAATGCATGGGATTTTGACTATCGAGTACTTTGGCAGCTAAGCCTTCATTTTTAACGCCCCTTCGTACCACTCTATGGCTTTCGTATTTGGTCTTTTAACCTGGAACCATATGTCCCTCAGTCTCTACACAAAATTACACACTGCTGATATATCTTCCGCAAGGGATGGTTTACATAATTCAAAAGGAGAGGGCACCTTCTGACCATAAATGACATCATACGGCGATTATCCAGTACTCTGGTGCACCTTCGAGTTATAGTACCTACACTACAAGAGCGTCTCAGTCATTATTATGATAGCAATTTAGACATAGGCTCTCATGTTAATGCCGGGTCTTTGACTTTTGGAAGGCATTTGGTATAGTCCCACACTGTCATTTAGTGAAACAAATACGGACTTACCAAGTATCAAAAATGGTTCAAATGGCTCTGAGCACTATGGGACTTAACTTCTGAGGTCATCAGTCCCCTAGAACTTAGAACTACTTAAACCTAACTAACCTAAGGACATCACACACATCCATGCCCGAGGCGGGATTCGAACCCGCGACCGTAGCGGTCGCGCGGTTCCAGACTGTAGCGCCTAGAACCGCTCGGCCACACTGTACCAAGTATCGAACCAGATCCATGACTGCAGACATCCTTGCAGATACGACTCAGTAAGTCGCTCTTAATGCAACTATTTCAGGAGATGTAAAGGTACTTTCAGGAGTACCGCAAGAAATTATGACAGGACCATTAATGTTTACAAAATTTGTAAATGATCTAGTGCATAGCTTTGGAAGCTCCATGAGGCTATTAGCAGATGATGTGGTTGTCTCTAAGAAGGAAGCAACTCCGGAAGACTGCAGTAGACTACACAAAGACCTGCAGCGTATTTACGAATGGTGAAAGAACTGGCAGTTGCCCCTGAATGTAAATATATGTAACATATCACGCATACTTAGGAAAAGAAATCCACTACTGTATAATTACACTATTAGTGACAAATATCTAGGAATGGTAGATACTGTAAAATACCTGGAAGTAGCTGTCTGCAGCGATCTTAAGTGGAACTATCACAGAAAAACAAAAACAAATAGTTGGGTAGCGGATGCCAAATTGAGATTCATACGAAAAATCTTAAAGATATGTGCACTCTAAGCACAGAGAAAAAGAAAAAGAAACAGTACAACACGAGGGAATTATCCAAATGGAACGGAAATCGGTAGATGCAATGTACATGTACAGACAAACAAATGACTACGATTTCAAAAGAAATGGATCATTTAATAGAAGGGCTTCACATATTGAACTAGTCAATAATGAGTCGGCCCATCTCTGGCCCTCACGTAAGCGATTATTTGGCTTGGCATTGACAGATAGAGTTCGATGTCATGAGAGAGATATATTTATTTACACGTCAAGTTCAGTAGAACCAAATTGAGGAGCAAATCTCCAAGGTCATGGAACGTGCCAGTATATGAAATTACAACTTAAAAGTAATAAAAAGTAAAAATAAAAAGTTTATGAACCCGAAAAAAGTCAAGCCATAGGTTTAAGTACACGCAATCGACTGTATGACACAAGAATCAGCTTAATTCTTCTAGGAACTCCTCAACAGAATAGAAGGAGTGACCTATGAGGAAACTCTTCAGTTTAGATTTGAAAGCGCGTGGATTACAGCTAAGATTTTTGAATAAAATTAGAGTTAGAAGGAAGGTCAGCATTGGTCGTAATTTTGATGGATTATTAACAGCAAAATCGATTTTCGATCACATAATGATCATCTTCAGTGCTGGAAGTTAAGCATTTCACATAACGATCAGTGAATGAGAAAAGACCACGAATACACCTGAGTATAAACAAACTGTTGGTAAGAACATACCTTTAGTGTACAAATTAAAGCTCTTAGGCACTGGTGTCTAGTTATTAACAGTAACAGAAGCTATGAAACGATAAAAAATACTGAAGCCGCAGTTTACATTCACCTATACAGCAGACCTCGGTGTGATAGGGGCCTTTGAATTCTTGTGGTAGCTTACTGAAAATGGATGCAGCAGTATACTGCACACCTTTCTGCACAAGAGTTAAGAAAGTCCGATCCAAATGCAGGCTGAATTTCTGCCGAGTATTAACTGAGTGAAATCTGCTTATTCTTGGGAATAAGCTGATAATGTTAACAAGAAGCGACAGTAATTTGTGGTAAGATCTTGTGGGACCAGACTGCTGAGGTCATCGGTCCCTAAGCTTACACACTACTTAATCTAACTAAAACTAACTTACGGTAGGGGCAACACACACACACACCCATGACCGAGGGAGGACTCGAACCTACGACGGGGTAAGCCGCGCGGACCGTGACAAGGCTCCCTAAACCGCTCGGCTACTCTGCGCGGCAAAACGACAGTAAAATATATATATACTGAGAGGTCAAAGTCAAAATACTTGTACTCAGAGTAGTGAACAGGGCTCGACAAGAGGTTCGCGAACTTACACCACTTACTGCCCGAACCGCCCGTTTCTGAGCCAAAAATATCCTTTTAACATGGGAAGAGTTACCCCAAACTATAATACCGTACGACATAAGCGAATGTAAATAAGCAAAGTAGACTAATTTTCGTGTCGCACGATCACTTACTTCAGATACCGTTCGGATAATAAAAATGGCAGCATTAAGCCGTTGATCAAGATCCTGAACGTGGGTTTTCCACGATAGTTTACTATCTATCTGAACACCTATAAATTTGAACTGTTCAGTTTCACTACTCATATGCCCATTCCGTGAAATTAAAACGTCGGGTTTTGTTGAATTGTGAGTTAGAAACTGTAAAAAGTGAGTCTTACTGTGATTTGACATTATTTTATTTTCTACAGTCTATGAACTTGTATCATGACCTGCACTATTTGAACTGCCAAGCTAGTGTCATCAGCAAACAGAAATATTTTAGAGTTACCTGTAATACTAGAGGGCATAGCAGTTATATAAATAAGGAACAGGAGTGGCCCCAACACTGATCCCTGGGGCACCCCACATTTGACCATAGCTCACTCAGACCCTACATCACAGTCATTCTCAACTCTGTGAATAATGACCTTTTGTTGTCTGTTTTTAAAGCATGAGGTGAACCAATTGTGAGCTACTCCCTGTTCTCTGTAGTGATCCAACTTCTGGAGCAATATTTTGTGATAAAGGGAATAAAACGCTTTAGTTAACTCAAAAAATATGCCTAGCGTCCGAAACCTTTTGTTTAACCTATCCAGTATCTCACAGACAAAAGAGAATATAGCATTTTCAGTTGTTAAACGATTTCTAAAACCGAACTGTGCATTTGTGATATAAAATGATCAATTAGCCTTACATACACAGCCTTCTCAATCGTACCAAATTCAGTCCAGTCGGCGCGTTAGATCAGCAAAATACCGAGATGGCCCTGCCCATAATGTTCCAAACGTTCTCAGTGGAGGAGAGATATGGCGACCTTGGTGGCCATGGTATGTTTGGCAAGCATGGAGGCAAGCAATAGAAACTCTTGCCACATGTGGACGAGCATTATGTTGCTGAAATGTGAGCGCAGTATTGCTTGCCATGAAGAACAACAAAACAGGGTGCAGAATATCGTCGACGTACCGCTGTGCGCTAAAGGTACTACAGATGACAAACAAAGAGGTCCTGGTATGAAAAGAAATGAAACCCCACTCCTGGTTGTCAGATGGTTCAAATGGCTCTGAGAACTATGGGACTTAACATCTGAGGTCATCAGTCCCGTAGAACTTAGAACTACTTAAATCGAACTAACCCAAGGACATCACACACATCCATGCCCGAGGCAGGATTCGAACCTGCGACCGTATCGGTCGCGCGGTTCCAGACTGAAGCGCCTAGAACCGCTGGGCCAACCCGGCCGGCCCTGGTTGTCAGGCCGTTTGGCAGGTGACAACCAGGTTGACATCCCATTGCTGTCCAGAGCGTTTTCAGGCACGTCTTCTGGCTGGAATCTCATTAGTTGGGGTAGAACTGTCTTCTGTGACGACTCCCGCTTTGTACTGTGCCCTGATGGCCAGCAAAGACGTGTTTATAGACGCCCCAGACAGTGATGGGGTACCAACCTGTCACCTGCCACATGGCCCGACAATAGGAGTGATACTCTGGGATGCCACTTCCTAGCAGGACTCCTCTGGTTGTCATATAGCGCACCTTCACATTGTAGCAGTACATCTCTTACCATGGAAGTTATTTTCTATTAACAGATGTCCTATCATTCTATCCCTTCTTCCTATCAATGTTTTCATATATTCCTTCCCTCACCGACTCTGTGGAGGACCTCCTCATTCTGTACTTTATCAATCCAACTGATTTCCACAATCGCCTGTAGCACCACATCTCAAACGCTTCGATTCTCTTCTGTTTCAGTTTTCCCATATGCTGTGCTTCAAACATGCATTCTAAGAAATTTCTTCCTCAAATTAAGGTCTATGTTTGATACTAATAGACTTCTCTTGGCCAGCAATGCCTTTTTTGTCTGTGTTAAACTGATTCTTATGTCCTCCTTGCTCCATTCATCATGCGTTGTTTTGCTGCCTATGTAGCATAATTTCTTAACTTCATCTACTTCGTAATCACCAATCCTGAAATTAAGTTTCTGCTACTTCTCATTACTTTCGTCTTTCTTCGGTTTACTCTCTATCCATATTCTCTACTCATTAGACTGTTCATTCCATTCGACAGATTTTTATCAGTCTCCTTCTCTTTCATTTAAGACAGCAATGTCATCAGGGAATTCTTTCACCTTGAATTTTAATCCTACTCTTGAGCCTTTCTTTTACTTCCGTCGTTGCTTCTTCGTTGTATAGGCTGAATAGTGGGGGAAAAAGACTACATGCCTACCTTATTTTCTTTTTAAGCTGAGCATTTCATTCTTAGTTTTAGTCTTATTCTACCTTCTTGATTCTTGTACATATTGTATTTACCTGTCTTACCCTATAGGTTACCCCTATTTTTCTCATTAAGTTCGAACATCTTGTATCTTTGACATTGTCAAACTTTTTTGTGGGTCAACAAATACTATGAACATGTCTTGATTTTTCCTTCAGTCTTGCTCGCATTGTCAGCCACAAAGTAAGAACTGCCTCTCTAGTGCCTTTACCTTTTCTAAAGCCAAACTGATAGTCATCTAACAGATCCTCAGCTTTTTTCATTCTACTGTATATTATGCTTATCAGCAACTTCGATGCATTAGTTCTTAAGTTGTCTGCTCTTGGAATCTTGGGAATCATGTTGATGATGTTTTTGTGGAAGTCTGTTGATATATTGCCAGTCACATGTATTCTACACACCAACGTAAATAGTCGGTTTGTTGGCGCTTTCTCTAATGATTTTAGAACTTCCGATGAAATGCTGGCTATCCCTTCCGCCTTATTTGATCTTAAGTCATCCAAAGCTCTTTCAAATTGTGATTCTAATACTAGATCGTCCATCTTCTTGCGCCACGTCCTAGGACAGGTACTCCCCTTCGTAGAGGTCTTCAGTGTAACCTTTCCACCTATTCGCTGCCTCCTCCGCATTTAACAGCGGAATTGCATTGCACCCTTAATGTCACCGCCCCTGCTTTTAATTTCACCAAAGGTTACTTTCAGTTTTCTGTATCGAGAGCCAGTCCTTCCGACTATGATTCCTTTTTCAGTTTCTTGATGACTTGTATTTCTGTATTCCTGAATTTCCCAGAACATTTTTCTACTTCCTTCTCTTGCCGATCAACTGAACTTTTTCTTCTGTTACCCATGGTTTCTTCGCAGTTACCTTCCTTGTACCTGTTTTATGAATATAGACTGAAGCAGCGAGTGAAAAGTTGTACAAGTTTGGGAATCGAACCCAGTGTCCTGCTTACTAGGCAGGTGCGCTAGGCACTAAGCCACCTTGGCACAGCAGTTCATGGATTACACTGGCAAGTCTCCCTCCTCCATCCAAATTTTCACTGCTGCTCCAGTTTACTTTATATTCACCCTTAGACATGAACATAATTGCCGAGACTCTCCATGTTCTGGAATAACACCGCAGCATCGAGGGCAAATGGGCGATCCAGCCTGAAACCCAGGTGCACGTACGTAAACAAATGAAATTACTCAATTTCAGAGACTACACTAGTCTCATACAGATATGATTTTATGTATACAGACTGAAGCGACAAGTGAAGATTTGTACCAAGGTCGGGAATCGAACCCAAGTCTCCTGCTTAGTAGGAAGGTGCGTTGGCCATTAAGCTAACTTAGTGTCCAAGGCACCTGCCTAGCAAGCAGGAGACCCAGGTTCGATTTCCGGCCAAGGTACAAATTTTCACTCGCCACTTCAGTCTATATACATAAAATCATATTTGTATGAGACTGGTAAAGTCTCTTAACTCTTTCATTTTATTTCTTTGTACATACGTTTTTATTTCCAAGTTTTGTGTTTTCTCTTTTTAAAGATCTCCATTCCTCTTCAACTCATCTACTTGATGAGCTAATCATTATCACAATATCAGAATCCTCAAAGAATGCCAAGCGTACCTCTTCATTACTAGTACTTCCGTATCCCACCTTTTCGTGCATTGATACTTTCTGACAAGTCCATTAAACTTCAGCCTACTCTTCGTCATTTCTAAATGGCGATCTCAATCTGTATCTGCTTCTCGGTATCCCTTACAATCCAATATCGGATTTCGGAATCTGTGCCTGACTACGATGTATCTTCCTGTACCTCCTGGCCTTTTCCAAGTATACGCCTTCTTCTTGTCATTATTGAACAGAGTATTCGCTATTACCAGCTGCAATTTATTGCAAAACTCGGTTAGTCTTTCTCCTTATTCACTCCTAGTACAAAGACCATACTCTCCCGTAGCCGTTTCTTCACCTCCTTCACATACAACCGCATTTGAGTCCCTCATGACTATTAGATTTTCATCTCCCATTACGTAATAAATTAACCGTTCAGTATCCTCATAGACCTTCTTGTCTCTTCATCTTCAGCTCGCGTCGTCGGTATATACACCTGAACTATTGTTGACGATGTTGGTTTGCTGTCGATTGTCATGGGAACAACCCTGTCACTGAACTGTTCCCAGTGACTTACTCTGTGCCCTATCTTCCTATTCATAATAAATACAACTCCGGTTATACTATTTTCTGCTGCTGTAGAAATTCTCATACATTCGTCTGACTTGAGATCCTTGACTTCTTTCTATTTCATTTGACTGAATCCCTTCCTATCTAGACTAAGCTTCAGCATTTCCCTTTTAAGATTATCTAACTTCCACAACACGTTCAAATTTCTGATTAATTCGTAGAACGTTACCCTTTCGTTGCTCATTAAATCTTACTCTCATGATTAACTCCCCTTTGGCAGTCTCATCCCAGAGATCCGATTGAAGGACTAGTCTGAAATCTTTTGCCAACGGAGAGATCATCATGACACTTTTTCAATTACAAAATCCTATGTTGTGTCTTTTACACGGTCCATGAGTGATGCATAACTTTTCGTAGTCCAACAATAGTTCTTCAATTACCTTCCCATCCTTTGCTTGCTAATATGATACTTTCCCAAACATTGTGCTTTAACTAGCAGCCTGACCCTACGTAGAACGCTTTAAACTATAATTTCTGTCTCATTCATCTTACTTTAATACCATGAGACTGGCTATCATTTCATCTTGTATGGCTGTACTTCCATAGGCCAAAAATATGTTGGCGCTAGGTAGGTCCCCTCACTCTCGTGTACATACAACGAATTATAGCGTACAAAGCACTGTGCTTCTTCCAGTTCTTCGTTTTCTGACAAAGCGTCAACTACACATAACGTTGTTGTTGTTGTTGTCTTCAGTCCTGAGACTGGTTTGATGCAGCTCTCCATGCTACTCTATCCTGTGCAAGCTTCTTCATCTCCGAGTACTTACTGCAACCTACATCCTTCTGAATCTGCTTGTGTATTCATCTCTTGGTCTCCCTCTACGATTTTTACCCTCCACGCTGCCCTCCAATGCAAAATTTGTGATCCCTTGATGCCTCAGAACATGTCCTACCAACCGGTCCCTTCTTCTTGTCAAGTTGTGCCACAAACTCCTCTTCTCCCCAATTCTATTCAATACCTCCTCATTAGTTATGTGATCTACCCATCTAATCTTCAACATTCTTCTGTAGCACCACATTTCGAAAGCTTCTATTCTGTTCTTGTCCAAACTATTTATCGTCCATGTTTCACTTCCATACATGGCTACACTCCATACAAATAATTTCAGAAACGACTTCCTGACACTTAAATCTATACTCGATGTTAACAAATTTCTCTTCTACAGAAACGCTTTCCTTGCCATTGCCAGTCTACTTTTTATGTCCTCTCTACTTCGACCATCATCAGTTATTTTTCTCCCCAAATAGCAAAACTCCTTTACTACTTTAAGTGTCTCATTTCGTAATCTAATTCCTCAGCATCCCCCGACTTAATTCGACTACATTCCATTATCCTCGTTTTGCTTTTGTTGATGTTCATCTTGTATCCTCCTTTCAAGACACTGTCCATTCCGTTCAACCGCTCTTCCAAGTCCTTTGCTGTCTCTGACAGAATTACAATGTCATCGGCGTATCTCAACGTTTTTATTTCTTCCCCATGGACTTTAATACCTACTCCGAATTTTTCTTTTGTTTCCTTTACTGCTTGCTCAATATACATATTGAATAACATCGGGGACAGGCTACAACCCTGTCTCACTCCCTTCCCAACCACTGCTTCCCTTTCTTGCCCATCGACTCTTATAACTGCCATCTGGTTTCTGTACAAACTGTAAGTAGCCTTTCACTCCCTGTATTTTACCCCTGCCACCTTCAGAATTTGAAAGAGAGTATTCCAGTCAGCATTGTCGAAAGCTTTCTCTAAGTCTACACATAACGTATTTACTGTTAAATACGCTCCACATCCACCCACACTAACTTCCGTGTACCTTTCGGTGTTACATACTTCGCGTCGAGTGTACGGGACTTTGCGTCTAGTTAACATGGCTTTTACCAACATTTGGGACATACCAGGTGTCATTACCGTTTTTCTGGTAGTAAAATCTACACAAAATGATGTTCCACCTAGCTATAATGTAAGCTGTTCCAAAACGACTTCGGCCTAATGCTTTCCTGTGAAATCCAGTCCAAGTATGCCAATACGAGGAAGTAGTTCCATTCAATCCCGGAAGTCATCCGCGCCGAAGTAAGCTAATGAATACTACCCGTACCTCTTCCACTCAATCCCCAATGAGGCGGATCACGTTTCTCATATTAGGTACACCTTGCCTTGCTATTTGATCCCGTATCCAGTAAAAATTTACGTGGCCTTGTTCCTGCAAACCTGATTAAGAAATAGTCTGCCATTGATCCAGCACTCAGATACCCTGTATTCCCAATTACTGAGAACACTGCACAGTGGCCGCACCGTTCCCGTTTCAGCTTAATGCGAGGACATGGGCTCTGTCCAGAGACCATCTTCCTTGAGCTTGTGGAAACCTAAGCAAACATTCTCGGTCATGCTGACTGACCAGCTTTCTAACATTTACCGCACTGAGGTTTTCTGCGATTTCGCCAACTGTGAACAACTTCACCACAATGAAAGCAGACCTTTTCCGCTATAAAGACCACGTTCCTTTAATTTTCCTGGTCACTGTATTAGTCTCCGCTGACACTCTGCAGTTGTTACTCCTTCATTCAAGATCTGTAGGAGCTCCACTCGTGCCTTATGTGAAATTTCGGCTTAAAAATTCCACAAAAAACTGTCTAACCTCCTCTGTTCTGCTTCCTTTTGAATGAGCCTGTTGGTGATGTTGCGTGTTGACTTTCAGTTTCCTGATTTCATCGAAAAAAAGTCTACAGGTCTACAGACTCTCCGTCTTTCTGCACTGTACCAGTAAAGAGTTCGCTATAAAACTTCTGCACCGTTCCACCAACTGCTCCTAGAAGTTGTATAGCAACTTTTTAGCGGTCCATTACATGCGACCTCGCAACCCCTGACAGCTTTAATCGAGTCATACTTAGCTGCTGTTCTTCATTCCAAACCACCTGCCCCCTATACCAATTCTTCAGCTGTCGATAAGTTGTCTATGAAAGTAAAAATATCTTCCTCTGAGCTAAGCGAAAAAGGCGTTCCTTAATAAGCGGCACTGGTCTCCAGAACAGCGCAGGAGGGGGGGGGGGGGGGGGGGGGGGGGGAGGGGGCATGTCATATGCAGACTGTTCCCTTCTGTTCTCCTCAAGACTTCCAAGTTCTTTATGTAACTCTTAATTATCAGCTTGCATTTGAGCAACCTGATACAGATCTATATCTACATCTACATGGATACTCTGCAAATCACATTTAAGTGCCTGGCAGAGGCTTCATCGAACCACCTTCACAATTCTCTATATTCCAATCTCGTATAGCGCGCGGAAAGAAAGAACACCTGTATCTTTCCGTACGAGCACTGATTTCCTTATTTTGTCGTGGTGATCGATCCGCCCTATGTAGGTCGGTGTCAGCAAAATATTTTCGCATTCTGAGGAGAAATCTGGTGACTGGAATTTCGGGAGAAGGTTTTGTCGCAACGAAAAACGCCTATCTTTTAATGATTTCCAGCCCAAACCCTGTATCATTTCTGTTGTATTGGCAGAAGAGCCAGTACGTGTTACTAGTGGAGGCCGAAATGCACGTGTTATAGCTCGCGCAGGCTGGGGTGAGGAGGGAAGGACTATACTGACGTGAGGTCTGGAACATGACAAGGAATTAGAATTCAGAAAGTGGACGTAATTAGTTTGATACTTAACTTTAATCCATTAATGATGAGCGTCGCTCTTGACGGTACATGATTCACAATATTATCTGTTCAGAATACATTCTTGAAGAATATGGCGCCTTGCTAGGTCGTAGCAAATGACGTAGCTGAAGGCTATGCTAAACTGTCGTCTCTGCAAATGATAAAGTATATAGACGGTGAACCATCGGTAGAAAAGTCGGCTGTACAACTGGGGCGAGTGCTAGTGAGTCTCTCTAGACCTGCCGTGTGGCGGCGCTCGGTCTACAGTCACTGACAGTGGCGACTCGCGGGTCCGACGTATACCAACGGACCGCGGCCGACTTAAAGGCTACCACCTAGCAAGTGTGGTGTCTGGCGGTGACACCACATTTTCTGTGACACTTTCTCTCATATTTCGTGATAATACAAAACGTGCTGCCATTCTTTGAACTTTTACGATGTACTCCGTCACTCCTACCTGGTAAGGATCCCACACCGCGCAGCAGCATTCTAAAAGAGGACGGACAAGCGTAGTGTAGGCAGTCTCCTTAGTAGGTCTGTTACATTTTCTAAGTGTCCTGCCAACAAAACGCAGCCTTTGGTTAAATGGTTCAAATGGCTCTGAGCACTATGGGACTTAACTTCTGAGGTCGTCAGTCCCCTAGAACTTAGAACTACTTAAACCTAACTAACCTAATGACATCACACACACCCATGCCCGAGGCAGGATTCGAACCTGCGACCGTAGCAGTCGCGCGGTTCCAGATTGTAGCGCCTAGAACCGCTCGACCACCCGGGCCGGCGCAGTCTTTGGTTAGCCTTCCCCACAACATTTTCTATGTGTTCCTTCCAGTTTAAGTTGTTCGTAATTGTAATATCTAGGTATTTAGTTGAATTTAAGGCTTTTAGATTAGACTGATTTATCGTGTAACCGAAGTTTAACGAGTTACTTTTAGTACTCCTGTGGGTGACCTCATAGTTTTCGTTATTTAGGGTCAACTGCCACTTTTCGCACCATTCAGATATTTTTTCTAACTCGTTTTGCAGTTTGTTTTGATCTTCTGATGACTGTATTAGGCAATAAACGACAGCGTCATCTGTAACCAACCGGATACGGCTACTCAGATTGTCTCCCAAATCGTTTATATAGATAAGGAACAGCAAAGGGCCTACAACGATACCTTGGGGAACGCCAGAAATCACTTCTGTTTTACTCGATGACTTTTCGTCAATTACTACGAACTGTGACCTCTCTGACAGGAAATCGCAAATCCAGTCACATAACTGAGACGATATTCCATAAGCACGTTTACTACGATCCGCTTGTGTGGTACAGTGTCAAAACCCTTCCCGTAATCCAGGAATACGGAATCGATCTGAAATCCCTTGTCAATAGCACTCAGCACTTCATGAGAATAAAGAGCTAGTTGTGTTTCACAAGAACGATGTTTTCTAAACCAATGTTGACTGTGTGTCAATAGACCGTTTCCTTCGAGGTAATTAATAATGTTCGAACACAATATATGTTCTAAAATCCTGCTGCATATCGACGTTAACGATACGGGCCTGTAATTTAGTGGATTACTCCTACTACCTTCCTTGAATATTGGTGTGACCTGTGCAGCTTTCCAGTCTTTGGGTACGGATCTTGATCGTTGAAACCTTTCACTCTGGCGCCATTTTGATTACTGTCTGTTACTACCAAAAGCACAAATGAACAATACCCAAAGGAGGGGAAGGGTAACCACCATGCAAGCACAAACAGAAAACTAGAGTTAGTAACTTACTTGTTACCTTCCATTGCTCTTGCCATCGTTGCTCCTCGATGCTGCAAATGTCGAATCACTATTTCCGTCTCCATCAATATTTCTGACATCACTGAGGGTGGAGAGTGGCGGATCAGAATGAGTGAGAAGCTGCACATATGTATTCATTGGACAAACATATTGTACTAGAAATGACATGTGATTACATCTTCACGCAGTTTGGGTGCATAGATCCTGAGAAATCAGTACCCAGAACAACCACCTCTGGCCGTAATAACGGCCTTGATACGCCTGGGCATTGAGTCAAACAGAGCTTGGATGGCGTGTACAGGCACAGCTGCCCATGCAGCTTCAACACGATAGCACAGTTCATCAAGAGTAGTGACTGGCGTATTGTGACGAGCCAGTTGCTCGGCCACCCCTGACCAGACATCTTCAATTGGTGTGAGATCTGGAGAATGTGCTGGCCAGGACAGCAGTCGAACATTTTCTGTATCCAGAAAGGCCCGTACAGGACCTGCAACATGCGAGCGTGCATTATCATGCTGAAATGTACAGTTTCACAGGGATCGAATGAAAGGTAGAGCCACGAGTCGTAACACATCGGAAATTTAACGTCCACTGTTCAAAGTACCGTCAATGCGAACAAGAGGTGACCGAGACGTGTAACCAATGGCACCCCATACCATCACACCGGGTGATAGTCCATGCTACTGCAAACGTCGTCGAACTGTTCGTGTAGATAGTTGTTGTCTTGCAAACGTCCCCATGTGTTGACTCAAGGATCGAGTCGAGACGTGGCTGCACGATCACTTACAGCAATGAGGATAAGATGCCTGTCATCTCGACTGCTAGCGAAACGAGGCCGTTGGGATCCAGTACGGCATTCCGTATTACCCCCATTAACCCACCGGTTCCATATTCTGCTAACAGTCATTGGATCTCGACCAACGCGAGCAGCAATGTCGCGATACGATAAACCGCAATCGCGATAGGCTACAATCCGATCTTTATCAAAGTCGGAAACGTGATGGTGTGCATTTCTCCTCCTTACGAGGCATCACAACAACGTTTCACCAGGCAACGCCGGTCAAGTGCTGTTTGTGTATGAGAAATCGGTTGGAAACTTTCCTCATGTCAGCACGTTGTATGTGTCGCCACCGGCGCCACCCTTGTGTGAATGCTCTGAAAAGCTAATCATAAACAAATCCCAGCATTTTCTTCTTGTCGGTCAAATTTCGCGTCTGTAGTACGCCATCTTCGTGGTGTAGCAATTTTAATGGCTAGTAGTGTATTACAAGCCCAAGCTCTCACGTGACGGTGCTTAGAAGGTGGACATTACCTAAAGATCGGCAGCGTGAAGCATTGTCGTATGATGCTATCTACTGTTAGGCTCAGTTCTGAGACGACCTTGTGTAGTCAGTGGTCCCAGTTGTGGGTGAGCAACTTCAGAGCTGATGCAGCCGCCCGCACAGCCGTGGCAACTGACGAGTGCAGACATCCAGGGAACAAACCCCAGACCGGCAGCTGGCAGACCGTGGCTGGCAGTCGCCCATTGGTTTGGTGGCTGGGTGGTCCTCATTCCGGTTGTTCCATCAGGCTGCGGTTGCACCCCTAGCAGGTGGTCAAGTCAGGATGACGCCCTGGCGGCAGTGACCGATGACGAACCTGGCCTAATGACCAATATTTATACTCGGCATAGTGGACTTTTTGTTGTGCCTGCATGTTGAAATGCTCCTGGTTATGGTAAGCATCAGGAGAAAGTAGTGGCAGGTGGACGGCCAGGCGCAACACTGGGCTAGGGGCTCGCTTCACGGCAGACAGCCCATCCACCTAGGCTTCTGTCTTTACAAAGGGTGCAAATGGTTCAAATGGCTCTGAGCGCTGTGGGACTTAACATCTATGGTCATCAGTTCCCTAGAACTTAGAACTACTTAAACCTAAATAACCTAAGGACATCACACAACACCCAGTCACCACGAGGCAGAGAACTTTACATAGGGGATGTCAGCACTAGCCCTTATTTAGATCAAGAATAAAGATTCAAGAAAACTTATTAGCCTTTGATCATACGAAGTAATAAATGAAGGTCGACTTGGTATTGGCGCATTCATCTGTAACGACAGATTTCTCGGAGTGAGATGTTGGAAAAAATTTTTCTGTGTTATTGGTGTTGTTGTTGTGATCTTGATGCAGCTGTCACGCTAGTCCGTCCTGAGAAAATCGCTTCAACTCTGTACTGTTACTGCAATCTACAGCCGGCCGGTGTGGCCGTGCGATTCTAGGCGCTTCAGTCTGGAACCGTGTGACCGCTGCGGTCACAGGTTCGAATCCTGCCTTGGGCATGGATGTGTGTGATGTCCTTAGGTTAGTTAGGTTTAAGTAGTTCTAAGATCTAGGGGACTGGTGACCACAGATGTCAAGTCCCATAGTGGTCAGAGCCGTTTATTTGAACCATTTTGTAATCTACATCCATTTCAAAGTGTTTCCTGTAGTCAAACCACGGTTTCTCTGTAACAGTTTTTCCCCACAGAGTTCCCTCCATTACCAAATGAACTACTCCTTGATAACAAAGAAAGTGTTCTGTCGAATTAATCCTTGCTTTAGACCAGTTGTGTCATACATCTATTTTTCCCCTATGTAATTCATTAGTTATTCGATCTACACACAGAGCCTTCAGCATGTAATTCTCTCATCATCACCTCATTTAATTCAACAACATTCCATTACCGACTGTAACGCTGGAAATGCATATCCTCCTATTTCCATCTGTTGTACTATAAATTTTTTTCCTTGTTTTGTTACCTGAAGATATGACATTTCTGTGTCTTTGTGTATTGTAATTGTTATATATATGATTGGTTTGTTTTGTAAATATTATTTATTTTTACGCTGGGTCTGGCCTAGGGGAAACTATGCTATCGAACGATTACATCGATAGGTCATGTGGAGAACCAAAGTGTTTAGGATCTTTGGTAGTGTTAACTCTGCCACATGGAGCGCGGGCAGAGAGAGTCTGGCTGGAGTAGGGCGGTGGAGCAGGTGTATTGTGTGACGCTCCGCCACACACCGTCAGGTGGCTTGCGGAGTATGGATGTAGATGTAGATTTGCCGCGCTCTCGGGGTTTGACAGCATGTAATTGCGCTCGACTTGCTATGATAGTTTCTGACACGGTGTCGCGGACGGGAAGCATTAGCTGGCGCACATCAAGAGCCCGTTTCGCCTGGTGACAGTGTCGAGAAGGAGGCGCGCCAACATCCAGCTTCTGCAACAGCGGCGGCCGACAGTGAGTGACTGTCGTCACCTCCTCGATCGACTACTGCAAACCTTCAATCAACCAACAAGCAAGACTAAAAGCACGTCAAGTTTTAGAACTGTATGGCAGACCTCAGCTTTTCAAACGGTTGCACAATTTCAAAGTTCAGTTAAAGTATTCATAGCTGGCTACAATATTTATATTACACAAGTAGAAATTAAGAGTGCGAGTTTTGTTACCATATTTTAGCTTACCTGTGACTGCAGCTCAGCTTGGTACGTACTAAATTTTACTATTGTTAATTGTTCAGAATCATTTAATTCAAATTCAAAGTTAAATCTCTTATTTCTAAATAACGTAGATTCAAGTAGCTTTTGAAATGATTGTTGAGGTAACGCAAGACTAACCATATTTTACTGAATTTCGTAGTGCTTCAGAAACAAAGTTCACTATTAATTTCAGTCACTAAATTAACTTCTAATTTTCTGGTTTTATTAGTTCTTTTGCTAAATTAAGTCAGAGTGTAGCGAAATTTATTACTTCTGACAAACATTCAGTTTTCACACAACATGTGTCAACCTTCAGTTACCACGCTTTTAGTGCTAATTATATGTGCATTAATCTTTCATTTTCAGTTATTATAGTAGTCGTCCATAGGACTGGCGACCGTAATTTTCCCCAAATGTCAAATATCTAATTAACGCCAGTTAATCGTTAACGTAACGACCGCACATTTACTTACTTTATTAACTTTACCCCTTCTCAAAATTAATTTCCACCAATTTCATTTGAATTTGTCCTTTCATTTAGATGTAACCCTTTCCTCCCTCTTTACCGACAGGTTAACTTCGGTGACGATTGCTTTTCCCAAATTTCCATTAGGTACACGGGGTTTAATTTTTACTGTCATTAAGGCCGATAAGTGAGGGGGAGGTTACACTACGATTTGCTTTTGTTGATGTTCATCTTATAACTTCTTTTTCAAGATACTATCCATTCCATTCAAATGATTTTGCTACGCCTCTGCCATCTCTAAAAGAACTGCAGTACCATCGGCCAACCTTAAATTTTTTGTTTCTTCTCTCTATACTCTAATTCATTTCCCGAATTTCTCTCTGGTTTGCTATATTGCTTGTTCAATGTAAAGAATGAATAACATGTTGTAAAAACGACTGAGCGTCAATATCCTCTCTGTTACATACTGCAGAATCATCAGATCACCTGCTTACGCTATAAATTTTGGCTGAGCTGTTTTTGGTTGCAGGCAAGTAGAGGACGGGGCCTTGATCTCGGCGTGAACATAAGCAACATCATTACCGACGCCCCGGACGCGGGCCATGGTTCTTACGCCGACGTACTAGTCTCGTACTCTGCATTTGAAGGTATGTCACGAACTGGACCATTTTCGTTTGAAACAATGGAAGATCTACATTTATAAATCGCTGTCTCGGAACCCGATACTAGGCGCAGGCTGTCTATTCAGTCGTTCCCAGGAGCAACAGAGTTTAGATTTTTAATATTTCGAGCAATTTTTGCGTGAATTTAAAAATTTAAAATGCTGTCATAATCCATTCGCTAAAAGGTATAATGTTACACTACTGGCCATTAAAATTGCTACACCAGGAAGATATGCAGATGATAAACGGATATTCATTGGCCGAATATATTATACTAGAACTGACATGTGATTACATTTTCACGCAATTTGGGTGCATAGAATCTGAGAGATCAGTACCCAGAACAACCAACTCTGGCCGTAATAACGGCATTGATACGTCTAGGCGTTGAGTCAAGCAGAGCTTGGATGGCGTGTACAGGTACAGCTGCCCATGCAGCTTCAACACGATACCACAGTTCATCAAGAATAGTGCCTGGTGTATTGTGACGAGCCAGTTGCTCGGCCACCATTGACCAGACATTTTCAAATGGTATGAGATCTGGAGAATGTGCTGACCAGGGCAGCAGTCTAACAGTTTCTGTGTCCAGAAAGGCCCGTACAGTATCCGGAACAAGCGGTCGTGCATTATCCTGCTGAAGTGTGGGGTTTCGCAGGGATCGAATGAAGGGTAGAGCCACGGGTGGTAACATATCTGAAATGGAACGTCCACTGTTCGAAGTGCCGTTAATGCGACCAACAGGTGACCGAGACTTGTAACCCATGGCACCCCATACCATCACGCCGGGTGATACGCCAGTACGACGATGAGGAATACACGCTTCCAATGCGTGTTCACCGCGATGTCGCCAAACACCGATGCGACCATCATGATGTAGGAAACAGAACCTGGTTTCATCTGAAAAAATGACGTTTTGTCATTCGTGCACCCAGGTTCGTCGTTGAGTACACCATCGCAGGCGCTCCTATCTGTGATGCAGCGTCAAGGTAACCGCAACCTTGGTCTCCGAGCTGATAGTCGATGTTGCTGCAAACGTCGTCGAACTGTTCGTGCAGATGGTTGTTGTCTTGCAAACGTCCTCAGGTATCGATATGTGGCTGCACAATCCGTTACAGCCATGCGGATAAGATGCCTGTCATCTCGACTGCTAGTGATACGAGGTCGTTCGGATCCAGCACGGCGTTCCGTATTACACCCCCCCCCCCCCCCCCCCTGAACCCACCGATTCCATATTCTGCTAACAGTCTTGGATGTCGACCGACGCGAGCGGCAATGTCGCGATACGATAAACCACAATCGCGATAGGCTACAATCCCACCCCATCAACGTCGTAAACATGACAATACGCATTTCTCCTCCTTACACGAGGCATTGCAACAAAGTTTCACCAGATAACGCCGGTCAAGTGCTGTTTGTGTATGAGAAATGTGTTGAAAATTTCCTCATGTCAGCCGGCGCCAACCTTGTGTGAATGCTCTGAAAAGCTAATCATTTGCATATCACAGCATCTTCTTCCTGTCAGTTAAATTTCGCGTCTGTAGCACGTCATTCTAGTGGTGTAGCAATTTTAATGGCCAGTAGTGTATGTTAAAAATTTAACACAATAAGACAAGTATTACGATTATAAACCGTGTGTTTGTCTTGCGGGAGCCTAATTGCCGCTGCGCAAATAACACGATTACATCTTGAGTTATTTGAGAATGAGACGCTACGGTCGCAGGTTCGAACCTGCCTCGGGCATGGATGTGTGTGATGTCCTTAGGTTAGTTAGGTTTAAGTAGTTCTAAGCTCTATGGGTCTGATGATCTCAGAAGTTAAGTCCCATAGTGCTCAAAGCCATTTGAACCATTTAAGAATGAGAGCTCATCGCGACTTCCAACAAATTTTCACATAATTTCAAACATTTACGAAACATTTTCCCTCTGACATTCCCTCCCCCCTCTCGCCCTCCCCCCCACCCACACACAAAAAGATGGAAGGGAAAAAGTTTATCGCTTACTATGTTTTCGCTGTTTGTGCAGTCAGACTTGAGCATCAGCCATGACATTTTAAATTGCTAATTCTTTACCACCCACTGTATCTGCAACACAGTTTGCAGCGTACCTGCAAAATTATATTGTTCTGTGACTCTTAGTTCAGAAGATACCACGTCAGAAACTTTTAGATGCTTGAAAAACTAACTTTTCCATAAAACGGCACGCAGTAAAATTTCAGTCTCAGGCATAACGTTTTCATTTATTACTTCTTTGCTACTAATTCTATTCGCAACATATTTTGCAGGCAATATCCATATTTATATAGTTGAATGTACCTGCAAAATTATACCTTTCTACGCCACATTGAAACGGACGAAAATCTAGGTTTTGCTTAAAAAGGAGCGCAAACTATCCACACTGTATTCATCCAATGTCTCATAATGAGAGAACTACATCTACATTGATACTCCGCAAGCCACCCAACGGTGTGTGGCGGAGGGCACTTTACGTGCCACTGTCATTACCTCCCTTTCCTGTTCCAGTCGCGTATGGTTCGCGGGAAGAACGACTGTCTGAAAGCCTCCGTGCGCGCTCTAATCTCTCTAATTTTACATTCGTGATCTCCTCGGGAGGTATAAGTAGGGGGAAGCAATATATTCGATACCTCATCCAGAAACGCACCCTCTCGAAACCTGGCGAGCAAGCTACACCGCGATGCAGAGCGCCTCTCTTGCAGAGTCTGCCACTTGAGTTTATTAAACATCTCCGTAACGCTATCACGGTTACCAAATAACCCTGTGACGAAACGCGCCGCTCTTCTTTGGATCTTCTTTATCTCCTCCGTCAGATCGATCTGGTACGGATCCCACACTGATGAGCAATACTCAAGTATAGGTCGAATGAGTGTTTTGTAAGCCACCTCCTTTGTTGATGGACTACATTTTCTAAGCACTCTCCCAATGAATCTCAACCTGGTACCCGCCTTACCAACAATTAATTTTATATGATCATTCCACTTCAAATCGTTCCGCACGCATACTCCCAGATATTTTACAGAAGTAACTGCTACCAGTGTTTGTTCCGCTATCATATAATCATACAATAAAGGATCCTTCTTTCTATGTATTCGCAATACATTACATTTGTCTATGTTAAGGGTCAGTTGCCACTCCCTGCACCAAGTGCCTATCCGCTGCAGATCTTCCTGCATTTCGCTACAATTTTCTAATGCTGCAACTTCTCTGTATACTACAGCATCATCCGCGAAAAGCCGCATGGAACTTCCGACACTATCTACTAGGTCATTTATATATATTGTGAAAAGCAATGGTCCCATAACACTCCCCTGTGGCACGCCAGAGGTTACTTTAACGTCTGTAGACGTCTCTCCATTGATAACAACATGCTGTGTTCTGTTTGCTAAAAACTCTTCAATCCAGCCACACAGCTGGTCTGATATCCCGTAGGCTCTTATTTTGTTTAACAGGCGACAGTGCGGAACTGTATCGAACGCCTTCCGGAAGTCAAGAAAAATAGCGTCTACCTGGGAGCCTGTATCTAATATTTTCTGGGTCTCATGAACAAATAACCTATCGACTTCCAACAAACTTCACACATAATTTCAAGCCTTTCCTAAATTTTTCTCGCTTACATGATTGAAGTCAAATATTTAACACGCTGAATGATTTGTAAAGCAATCAGACGTTTGAAGCTATTTTATACATTGGAGTTCGATTTTTTAAAGAATTGGGAGTTTACCGGTTCTTCACTAACACAGCATACACTGATTCTTAGCCATATGACAGATTAAATTTGTGTACCTCACTGGGAATGAAACACACACAGATCAAATTGGCTCAAATGGCTCTGAGCACTATGCGACTTAACTTCTGAGGTCATCAGTCGCCTAGACATCACACACATCTATGCCCGAGGCAGGATTCGAACCTGCGATTGTAGCGGTCGCTCGGTTCCAGACTGTAGCGCCTAGAACCGCACGGCCAGTCCGGCTGGCACACACACATCGATTGTAATGTTCTCTGATACTTTGGAAGTGACTTTAATTGGAAAATATCTGTGAAATCATTACAAAAACTAAGGTAAATGCACTGAAATACCCTTTATACAGCGCATATTAGATTCATGACAATATTCAAGTGACGGTAATTACGGAATTGTGCATTATGCTTTAAATAACTGAGTATAACAAAAACAATCCCTAAAATTTAATAGTTCAGTTATTACGAGTTGCGGAGGCTTTGCTATATTACCTGGTGGTAGTTTTTGTGTTTAGCTCAGCAGCATTGCTCTTAAGAAATCAATGGTACACACTACATATGACTACGAGCATTCACTATCGAGTGAAGGCGTCAGGTGACTCTGAACGTCGTGACACTAAATTAAAGATGATACGGATTTGTCCCTGGATTTGTTCCCGGCATGCGGTTTTATTAGAGCCCATGAAACTTAAATGGTGATTGCTGAAATATCGTGACAAACGAGTTGTAGAACAATCATATCGCAAACCTGTTTTCTGACTGCCATTATAAGCCAATATGAAGCTCAGGGAGCTAGTGGTACCCATCTTTCTTCATAGGAATGTTGTATATTCCTTGCCAAATGTGACTGAGTATTGCCGTTCTAAAGTACAACAAGTGGAATAGATAGGAAGCTCAGTACCACTGGCTCTGAAACTCCTCATAAAAGTGGTTGCTGTCTGTACTGCCGTTAATCTGTGTGAGTCAACATCATAAACACATCAAAAAAAGTTTTGCATCACCTCAGCTCCAAGAGTTTCGAAACCTGTGCAAAAAATTGGCATAGAGATCAATATAAACATCATTTCCGCCCTTTTTATTGCTCACCAAAACCACACACTGCATGCTGTACCACCATACAGCGACACCTTCAGAGGTGGTGGTCCAGATTTCTGTACACACCAGTACCACTAATACCCAGTAGCACGTTCTCTTGCATTGATGAGTGCGTGTATTCGTCGTGGCATACTATCCAAAAGTTCATCAAGGCACTGTTGGTTCAGATTGTCCCACTCGTCAACGGCGATTCGGCGTAGATCCCTCAGTGGTTGGTGGGTCACGTCGTCCATTAAAAGCCCCGTTTCAATCAATCCCAGGCATCAATCTATCCCAGGCATTTTCGATAGGGTTCATGTCTGGAGAACATGCTGGCCATTCTAGTCGAGCGATGTCGTTATCCTGAAGGAAGTCATTTACAAGATGTGCACAATGGGGGCGCAAATCGTCGTCCGTGAAGACGAATGTCTCGTCAATATGCTGCCTATATGCTTGCACTGACGGTCGGAGGATGGCATTCACGTATCGTACAGCCGTTACGGCGCCTTCCATGACCACCAGCGGCGTACGTCAGCCTCACATAATGGCACCTCAAAACAGCAGAGAACCTCCACCTCGCTGCACTCGCTGGACAGTGCGTCTACCGCATTCAGCCTGACCGGGTTGCCTCCAGACACGTTTCCAACGATTGTCTGGTTGACGGCATAAGCGGCACTCATCGGTGAAGCGAACGTGATGCCAATCCTGAGCGGTCCATTCGGCATGTTTTTGGGCCCATCCCTACCGTGCTGCATGGGATCGTGGTTGCAAAGATGGACTTCGCCATGGACGTCAGGAGTGAAGTTGCGCATCATGCAGCCAAATGCGCACAGTTTGAGTCGTAAGGCGACATACAGAGGATGCACGAAAAGCATTATTCAACATGGTGCCGTTGCTGTCAGGGTTCCTTCGAGCCATAATCCGTAGGCAGCGGTCATCCACTGCAGTAGTGGCCCTTGGGCGGCCTGAGCGACGCATGTCATCGACTGTTCCTGTCTCTCTGTATTTCCTCCATGTCCGAACAACATCACTTTGTTTCACTCCGAGACGCCTGGACACTTCCCTTGTTGAGAGCCCTTCATGGCACCAAGTAACAACGTGGACGCGATCGATTCGCGCTATTGACCGTCTAGGCATGGTTGAACTACAGACAACACGAGCCTTATACCTCCTTCCTGGTGGAATGACTGGAACTGATCGGCTGTCGGACCCCCTCCGTCTAATAAGTGTTGCTCATGCATGGTTGTTTACATCTTTGGGTGGGCTTAGTGACATCTCTGAACAGTCAAAGGGACTGTTTCTGTGGTAAAATATCCACAGTCAACCGGGGTGATGCAAAACTTTTTTTGATGTGTGTATTTTGTATGCTATGTGACTCTCCAAATAATCACACATCTGGTGTCTAATACGCCCCTCAGCACTGCATATGGCCAAAGTCCGTCAACATGGTAGCTGCCAGCTATCACCGTAAAACAGGTTCTAACGTGCCTTATCGCTGTATCTTGCCACTCAGTATATCAACAGTGGTGTTCACGGGGTTTGATATCCAGCGGGGTCAGGGATATTCACCTGCCTCGAGATGACTGGGTGTTTGTGTTGTCCTCATCATTTCATCATCATTCATGAAAGTGGCGAGATTGAGCTGAGCGAAGGTTGGGAATTTGTATGGGCGCTGATAACCGCGCAGTTCAGCGCCCCACAAAACCAAGCAACATCATCAGTGGTGTTCACATGCCATTTGCAGTGAGAAACATTTTTGGCTTCGAGAACGCTTATAGCCATCCCAGTCCGCAGTTGATGGAATCTAACCATCCATGCAGAATGGTCGACGTTCGCTTTACTGCTCTGGATTTTGGTCAACACTGCGAACAAATATGTGCGGCTAGTAAACTTTATATAGGTTTAGGTAAACCTGTACTTGGTCACACCGAGTGGTCCAGTATCAAATCAGTGCATATAAAGCTACTGATTTCACACATGCTTCGCTACCGGTAAGACTTACCCGGTACACCTGAAATGTCACAGGATGACGAATTGATTTCCCACAGATTGTTCATTATGCTCCTTTTTGGCCCACTGATACTGCCATTGTCACTCTTGACATCGATCAGGTGTGTTTTTAGAGTTTTCACTTGGTTTGAAAGTTCTTCCTTTTATGAAGTAGGCAACACTGGCCGCTATGGTCAAACAAGACGGGTACTACTGGGCCTGTGAATATTCGCGGGTATTTGCAATAATTACTTTACGATGATACGCACGCATATTTACGAATATGCCTAATAATAATTAGTTAAAGTTAAGCAACTAAGATAAGATGTCGTGTGACTAGGGCCTCCCGTCGGGTAGACCGTTCGCCGGATGCAAGTCTTTCGGTTTGACGCCACTTCGGCGACATGCGCGTCGGTAGGGATGACATGATGATGATTAGGACAACACAACACCCAGTCCCTGGGCGGAGAAAATCTCCGACCCAGCCGGGAATCGAACCCGGACCCTTAGGACTGACATTATGTCGCGCTGAACACTCAGCTACCAGGGGCGGACAGTTAAGCAAGTGGGTCGGTATTACGATTCTCGTCTGTTTCCTTTGCTTTTCATCGACAGTAAGTTTAAAATATAGTTTTAAGTCACTATTATTACCCATTCGGGACAGATTCCCACTAAATTGGTTTCGATTCACATTGCCCTGTAAAGGTAAGATGTGTCGTTGACATTTACAAGAGCTAAAGGTGACGACATGCATTCCTCCCTCGTTTTTACACGTGAATCTCGTTGCGTGTCAATATCTGCATTATGTCAGGTACATTCCTGTTTCGTTAGCAGTAACATATGATTCTCATGGAACAACCGAAAGCAGCCACAAAAGAACATGAAAGCTGTTCCACAAATTTACATCCATTGGAATCTTTGTTTCATGGTATGATCGCTTTTCATGGTATGATCACTGTTCCTGTATCTCATATGACATAATCTTTGGTGATAAATCATCCAATCTGTCAACGTTCCATTAAAATGTATAAAACGTATTTGTGCAGTGCTCGTCACATTGAGAAATGTAGGACGTCGACATTATTTAACACTGTGTTGAAATTACGAATACTTCATAAATGAAGTATACAGGTAGCTTTTAATACAGGGCAACTGTACTGCTCGAAAGAATTGGGGGAACATGACTTTGGGTGTCTGCCACACTGTAGTGAACAGTAATTGAGGACTGGGTATGTTACCAAGTTATATCTTTATTCTTCGCAAATTAAATACACAGCAAAACATCATTATATCCTCTCTCATTTACATAATAAGAACTGAAATGTCTGAAAGATGTCTAAAACTCCTTTTTATTGGACAGTGGGAGTTTTAATGACTCGTATGCCCTCCGTGAGCGGTTTATCACCGACTATAACTTACATTGTATGCCCCAAATGCCCATATAAAGCTATGGAGGTAGCTCTGTAGTACACGTTCCCATTCTTCAATCAGAGCCTTTGAGAGTTCTTGGAGAGTCTCTGGTGGAACAGTACGATCACGACTGTCAAGCATGTCCCACACGTGCTGAATGGAGTTTAGGTTGGGACTCCCCGCAGGCCATGGCATGACTTCAATGCCTAGTCTCTGCAGGAAATCCCAGGTGACGACCGCCACCTGGACGCTTGCATTATAATGCACGAGAAAGAGTTTAAGAGCACTACGGTATGCAGCAACCACCAGTGGTCTAAAAGGTTCTTTTCGATGTACTGCCTGGCGGTAAGGCGATCATGGACAACGACAAGATCCATTCCGCTGTTGTCTCATCATATGATTACAGAGCCTTGATCGAATCTGTCGATGTCCTGGGCAGCACTGGGCAGGTACCACTCACTGTGGCGTCTCCACACACGAAAACGGCCTCCACCTTGCGTCAGAGGAAATCTGGACTCGTCTGTGAACAACACGTTTCACCAGTGACAAAGCAGCCAGTCGACATGAGAACGACATGACTGAAGCCGTGCTGTGAGATGGTGTCGTGCCAAGCTGGGTACTCGAAAGGACGTCTGAGTCGTAGGGTCTCGTAACCTGCTCGTTACAGACTGCCATAAACAAACGGGTTGGAGTTCACGAGTACCATGGAATGAGGGTGTCCAAAGATTTAGAAGTCAGAAGGGCAAGAAGATTCTAGGAGAAGGGCCGCACTGCGGAAGAAATAACTCAGAGACTGGGGAAATACAGAGACCTTAAGCAACTACTTAAAGACTGCATGAAATGTGAGCTGGAACCGATTAATGGCAGAGAACTTAGGTTTGGTCCATGGGGTAATCGGTATAAAATTTGCTGCCAAAAGATAAAATCTCCAGCAATGTTATCAATTCTAAAACTAGCATGACGGAAAACTGGCGGCAATCCGCACAATTACTGATGGACAAAGTTACAGACGATACTGCAGAGAACGAATCTGATGTACACAGTGCGCCGCGGAACAGAAGTAGGGAAACATTCTGTGGAGATTGGAGAGTTTGAGCATTTTCGAAAGAGAAGGTGTGAAAAGAAATATTGAAACTGAAAAGAAATCACCTGGCCCTGACCACATCCCTGTTGAAGTTCTACTAGCCCTTCATTTGCAAAATTACTTTATATTTATGCCCACTACACAACAATTGTTTACTGCGGGGAAGAATATAAATATATGGAAGAAAGTAAAAGTGATATCGTCGAAAATGGGTGGAGTCAAGGATCTCCGAAGTCTACAGATCAATTTGCTTTCTCGATAGCTTAGGGAAAGTTCTTATGATGCTGCAACAATATCATTCCAGAAGCGGAAAGTCAACAGAAGACGCTGTAAATGAGGCGATAAGACTTGTAAGAAACGCTCCACATAAAAATGTCGTAGCCATAACGCTGAAGATCTCCTGGGCGTTCGATCACTTTTTCACCGTTGGAGGATCTTGGACTGCCAACGATCGCTATACATCTGCTTTAAGAACTACTGCGGAAACCAAGAACCAACACCGTCGTCCCCAGAAGAAACTTTAACAAAGGAAATTTCAAAAGGCTGTCCACAGGGATCCACAAGCGGTCCTGTTTCCTGGGATTTAGCAGTCGACCTGGTGTTGGGAAAGCTACAGGATAATGAAGAGGTCGTAGGAGTAGCAGCATACGCTGACGACCTGATGATCCCTATGAAGGGAAGCTACGGAAGCAACCTGGAAGTTGAATGTAACAAAGTTGTTCAGTAATAACATCAGTGACAAGGAGCCAAACTGTCTGTAGCGCCTGGAAAGACCAAATACCTGCTGTTAGGAGGAAATCTTCAAAGAGAACCGGTCATGAAATGAAGCGACAGGTCTATAAAGAGAAAGTCCGTGACCAGATAATAAGGCGTCTTCTTAGACGAACGACAAAATTGTGATGCCACACATTATAAAAATGAGCAATGGAACCACGAAGAACAGGATCTCTCTCTCTCTCTCTCTCTCTCTCTCTCTCTCTCTCTCTCTCTCTCTCTCTCTCTCTCTCTCTCTCCACCTCCATCCAAACAGGCCTTGGAAGGCCCAACGGCGCCTAGCGGCCGCTATGGGGTGGCATGTGGTCAGCACACCGCTCTCCCTGCCGTATGTCAGTTTACGTGACCGGAGTCGCTACTTCTCAGTCAAGTAGCTCCTCAGTTTGCCTCACAAGGGCTGAGTGCAGCCCGCTTGCCAACAGCGCTCGGCAAACCGTATGGTCACCCATCCAAGTGCTAGCCAAGCCCAAGAGCCCTCAACTTCGGTGATCTGAGGGGAACTGGTGTTACCACTGCGGCAAGGCCGATGGCACGAACAGGATAAATCAAAGTATTAGGCGTGCCAGTTACGATTATAAGCTGTCTTAAATGAAATCGTGGGATACTGCCCGGTGATTGTGCCCACGAACTTGTGCTCATAACACCAGCACGGGCAGTTTTCAGGGTGCAATGTAAAATATTTCTTCGGCTGACAGCAGCTTTTGGTACTGTGTCAATTGTGGCGTTGCAAGTAATACTTAGAGTCTGTCCACTCGATCTCCAGACACGAAAAAAAGCGCGATTTATTGATTGAAGAAAGAAGAATATCACGAAGAGCTGAATTTAATAGAGATACGGGCCACAGGCTAGGAGAAAATTCAAAATCCGATCTTCCACCTATGGCAGAAACGATGGGATGATGCCCAAAGAGCGAGGAACATCTATAGTTTTTTACCAACTATAAAACAGAGACTGAGAGTATGTTGTTGTTGTTGTTTTCAGTCCTGAGACTGCTTTGATGCAGCTCTCCATGCTACTCTATCCTGTGCAAGCTTCTTCATCTCCCAGTACTTACTGCAACCTACATCCTTCTGAATCTGCTTAGTGTATTCATCACTTGGTCTCCCTCTACGATTTTTACCCTCCACGCTGCCCTCCAATGCTAAATTTGTGATCCCTTGATGCCTCAGAACATGTACTACCAACCGGTCCCTTCTTCTTGTCAAGTTGTGCCACAAACTCCTCTTCTCCCCAATTCTATTCAATACCTCCTCATTAGTATTGTGATCTACCCATCTGATCTTCAGCATTCTTCTGTAGCACCACATTTCCAAAACTTCTATTCTCTTCTTGTCCAAACTATTTATCGTCCATGTTTCACTTCCATACATGGTTACACTCCATACAAATACTTTCAGAAACGACTTCCTGACACTTCAATCTGTACTCGATGTTAACAAATTTTTCTTCTTAAGAAACGCTTTCCTTGCCATTGCCAGTCTACATTTTATATCCCCTCTACTTCGACCATCATCAGTTATTTTGCTCCCCAAATAGCAAAACTCCTTTACTACTTTAAGTGTCTCATTTCCTAATCTAATTCCCTCAGCATCACCCTTACTGAGAGTAAAGCACCTGAATCTCTCAAGGGGCCTTACGCACTTAGACTGTTCATGGGCCCTTTGCTGTATACTGGCATCGAATTAGTACAAGAAAAACATCGGATTGTGCCTGTGGTGAAGAATATTCACCGAAATGTACTGTCTGGGGATGTCCGATGTAGCTGATATTGATCGGCGGCAACAATCCCAACGGGAGAAACCGGAACAGAAGACTCGATGTCAAGGAGGTACTGTGTTGCGAAGCAGAATGGTATATATTGGCCAACATCCCTGACGCTATTGCAAGAAAGGCTTGGGTAGCGCGTTACCTCATCAACCAGCCCCCGTCTAGTGCACCACTAGAGGTTGCAACTGAAGTTCGAGAAGCAACGCAGCGAAGGCATCTGGGGTCAACAGCTGCGTCAGAAGGACTGCCAACGTCGTATGCGACACCATCGTAACAACACCAGAGAGAAACACATCCGTGGGCCGTATCTCGTCACCTAAGAAACCAGAACCGGGGTGACGTTGGCCGGTGTGCTTCTACGCTCGTAACCGGCAATAACGAAATAGCGATGCCCTCTTGGACCAGTGGAATCATTCTCTGCAACCAGGGAGTGAAGAAATGACGCAGAGGCAGATACGACCGGAGCCCCCTCCAAGCACCAAGGAAGCGGTTGGGCATGCCTACGGACTGGGGAGCGATGGAATGCTTTGTGGAATGTGACAGACAAAAACCGTAGTTAACGTAACAGTAGTAGACAGATTTGGCAGTACGTATAGTTTTAGTTCATAGTTAAAATAGGTCTTGTTAAATTAATTTATTATTATTTCCATAGCAGAAATAATTGTGGTGATGGGAGGTAGTATTATACAGGGTAAGTATTAATGTACGCTGCATAACTTCTGTAAGAATCAATATAGCCTGTGTTTAAATTAAAGGTGGTGTTGTTGTCTTCAGTCCAGAGACTGGTTTCATGCAGCTCTCCATGCTAGTCTATCCTGTGCAAGCTTCTTCATCTGCCAGTACTAACTGCAGCCTACATCCTTCGGTATCTGTTTAGTGTATTCATCCCTTTGTGTCCCTCTACGATTTTTACCCTCCACGCTGCCCTCCAGTACTAAATTGGTGATCCCTTGATGCCTCAGAACATGTCCTACCAACCGATCCCTTCTTCTAGTCAAGTTGAGCCACAAATTTCTCTTCTCCCCAATCCTATTCAATACCTTCTCATTAGTTATATGATCTACCCATCTCATCTTCAGCATTCTTCTGTAGCACCACATTTTAAAAGCATCTATTCTCTTCTTGTCCAAACTATTTATCGTCCATGTTTCACTTCCATACATGGCTACACTCCATACAAATACTTTCTGAAACGACTTCCTGACACTTCAATCTATACTCGATGTTAACAAATTTCTCTTCTTCAGAAACGATTTCCTTGCCATAGCCAGTCTACATTTTATATCCCCTCTACTTCGACCATCATCAGTTATTTTGCTCCCCAAATAGCAAAACTCCTTTACTACTCTAAATGTCTGATTTCCTAATCTAATTCCCTCAGCATCACCCGACTTCATTCGACTACATTCCATTATCCTCGTTTTGCTTTTGTTGATGTTCATCTTGTATCCTCCTTTCAAGACACTTTTCATTCCGTTCAACTGCTCTTCCAAGTCCTTTGCTGTCTCTGACAGAATTACAATGTCATCGGCGAATCTCAACGTTTTTATCTCTTCTCCATGGACTTTAATACCTACTCCGAATTTTTCTTTTGTTTCCTTTACTGCTTGCTCAATATACATATTCAATAACATCGGGGACAGGCTACAACCCTGTCTCACTCCCTTCCCAACCACTGCTTCCCTTTCATGCCCATCGACTCTTATAACTTTCATCTGGTTTCTGTACAAATTGTAAATAGCCTTTCGCTCCCTGTATTTTACCCATGCCACCTTCAGAATTTGAAAGAGAGTATTCCAGTCAACGTTGTCAAAAGCTTTCTATAAGTCTACAAATGCTAGAAACGTAGGTTTGCCTTTCCTCAGTCTAGCTTCTAAGGTAAGTCGTAGGGTCAGTATTGCCTCACGTGTTCCAGTATTTCTACTGAATCCAAGCTGGTCTTCCCCGAGGTCTGCTTCTACCAGTTTTTTCCATTCGTCTGTAAAGAATTCGCAGTTAGTATTTTGCAGCTGTGACTTATTAAACTGATAGTTTGGTAATTTTCACATCTGTCAGCACCTGCTTTCTTTGGGATTGGAATTATTATATTCTTCTTGAAGTCTGAGGGTATTTCGCCTGTTTCATACATCTTGTTCACCAGATGGTAGAGTTTTGTCAGGACTGGCTCTCCCAAGGCCGTCAGTAGTTCTAAGGGAATGTTGTCTACTCCCAGGGCCTTGTTTCAACTCAGGTCTTTCAGTGCTCTGTCAAACTCTTCACACAGTATCATATCTCCCATTTCATCTTCATCTACATCCTCTTCCATTTCCATAATATTGTCCTCAAGTACATCGCCCTTGTATAGACCCTCTATATACTCCTTCCACCTTTATGCTTTCCCTTCTTTGCTTACAACTGGGTTTCCATCTGAGCTCTTGATGTTCATACAAGTGCTTCTCTTTTCTCCAAAGGTGTTTTTAATTTTCCTTACCCCTAGTGAGATAAGCCTCTACATCCTTTCATTTGTCCTCTAGTCATCCCTGCTTAGCCATTTTAAAGTAACAGGCAAAAATGGAATGGAATAATTAAATAAATGTGTCGGGCACAGCGGCTCCAGTGGCCCTCCTGAGATCGTACTGCAGTGCTCTTGGGGTTACCGTATAACGCCGCAACGTACAGATGGCCAAATGTTGATCCTAACGTGGGACAGTAATGCATCGGCGACCTTGTCCAACTAGCCTTGTTTACTGACCTGTCTACCTGTAGCGTGTCCACAACCTATGGAGAACAGATTGCGAGACATTGGCATGTGCGGCAACACGACGGAAAGGCCCTATTCTTTCTTGGATTAAATAAATTGCCCTTGTAACTTGTACTGCATTAAGATGTTGCTTTGCATGTGCTTGGTTGAATACAATGACCGCAAATGACAACTCTTATCTGTGTATCGCACTACAGAACAATGCGACACAGTCACTCACTTTCTTCTGAGGAGTCACCTGATATTGTAATGCATAAAACTACCGATAGATAGCGAATGACTTAAGTTGTCGCATACATTGAGAGCCAAGGTTTTCAGCTATGCAATAAGCCCGGGCGTTGATACACGTGTTACCCTAATTCTCATGAGCGGTCCATAAAAGAGTCATTAGTTTTCAGATTTCTATATTTTCCAAAGCATTATATGTACAGCATGACTGATCCATGAACAGAACTTAAATTCACTGGGTTTGTATTGTGGTGCCCACTCTAGCGTCTTGACAAAATAGCTACGAAGGAAAACCAAAACTGTAGTTTGTTGGAATATGCGAGATGTTTATCTGCTACAAAAGTGAATCGTACATTCAGGAGGAATTGTGGGAAAGAACCACCATGTAAACAGAGAATTGTGTCTTGGTATTGACAATTTAGGGGCACAGGTTCTTTCTGTAAACAGAAAAGTAGCGGTCTACCAAGTGTGCTAGATGGAACTGTGAAGTAGGCGAGGGAAAGTTTTGTACGCAGTCCAAAAAAAAATCAACGTCCCGCGCAAGCCACCAACTTGGAATCCAACAGCACACTGTGTGAAAGAGTTTAAGACAGTGGTTATATTTCAAACCGTACGGGCCGACAATTGCCGGTGCCTTCAATTTTGCAGCACTGTGCAAGACTCCGTTTTGGATGAACATTTTGCTTCCGAGCTGACATTCAGTGACAAAGCAGCCTTCCATTTATCTGGAAGTTTAATCGCCACAATGTGGGAATATGGGGCACTGAAAATCAGCATGACATTGTGGCCCATGAGAGAGATTCGCCGAATATCAATGTTTTCTGTGAAACGACGCAGACGAACCTGTGTGGGATATTTTTCTTCTGTGAGAAGACTGTGATGGGTATCCCTTATAACACCCCTCTGCTTCCCGCGATTTGCGAAAATACAAGTTGACAATGACCATGAATTATGAATTTTGACCCGCGTCGGGATAAGGCATCCGAATCCGAAGTAAATAATGATTATTCCGGGGGAAACAGGAGACGTTATAACTTGATCGATATTGAATGAGTAATTTCATTCAATAACGATCGGTATCAGATAGATTATATAGTGGTAAGACAGAGATTTAGGAACCAGGTTTTAAATTGTAAGACATTTCCAGGGGCAGATGTGGACTCTGACCACAATCTATTGGTTATTAAATGTAGATTAAAACTGAAGAAACTGCAAAAAGGTGGGAATTTAAGAGATGGGACCTGGATAAACTGAAAGAACCAGAGGTTGTACAGAGTTTCAGGGAGAGCATAAGGGAACAATTGACAGGAATGGGGGAAAGAAATACAGTAGAAGAAGAATGAGTAGCTTTGAGGGATGAAGTAGTGAGGGCGGCAGAGGATCAAGTGGGTAAAAAGATGAGGGCTAGTAGAAATCCTTGGGTAACAGAAGAAATATTGAATATAATTGATGAAAGGAGAAAATATAAATATGCAATAAATGAAGAAGGCAAAAAGGAATACAAACGTCTCAAAAATGAGATCGACAGGAAGTGCAAAATGGCTAAGCAGGGATGGATAGAGGACAAATGTAAGGATGTAGAGGCTTATCTCACTAGGGGTCAGATAGATACTGCCTACAGGAAAATTAAAGAGACCGTTGGAGACAAGAGAACCACTTGTATGAACATCAAGAGCTCAGATGGAAACCCAGTTCTAAGCAAAGAAGGGAAAGCAGAAAGGTGGAAGGAGTATATAGAGGGTCTATACAAGGGGGATGTACTTGAGGACAATATTATGGAAATGGAAGAGGATGTAGATGAAGATGAAATGGGAGATACGATACTGCGTGAAGAGTTTGACAGAGCACTGAAAGACCTGAGTCGAAACAAGGCCCTGGGAGTAGACAACATTCCATTGGAACTACTGACGGCCTTGGGAGAGGCAGCCCTGACAAAACTCTACCATCTGGTGAGCAAGATGTATGAAACAGGCGAAATACCCTCAGACTTCAAGAAGAATATAATAATTCCAATCCCAAAGAAAGCAGGTGTTGACAGATGTGAAAATTACAGAACTATCAGTTTAATAAGCCACAGCTGCAAAATAGTAACACGAATTCTTTACAGACGAATGGAAAAACTAGTAGAAGCCGACCTCGGGGAAGATCAGTTTGGATTTCGTAGAAATACTGGAACACGTGAGGCAATACTGACCTTACGACTTATCTTAGAAGAAAGATTAAGGAAAGGCAAACCTACGTTTCTAGCATTTGTAGACTTAGAGAAAGCTTTTGACAATGTTGACTGGAATACTCTCTTTCAAATTCTGAAGGTGGCAGGGGTAAAATACAGGGAGCGAAAGGCAATTTACAATTTGTACAGAAACCAGATGGCAGTTATAAGAGTCGAGGGGCATGAAAGGGAAGCAGTGGTTGGGAAGGGAGTAAGACAGGGTTGTAGCCTCTCCCCGAAGTTATTCAATCTGTATATTGAGCAAGCAGTAAAGGAAACAAAAGAAAAATTCGGAGTAGGTATTAAAATCCCTGGAGAAGAAATAAAAACTTTGAGGTTCGCCGATGACATTGTAATTCTGTCAGAGACAGCAAAGGACTTGGAAGTGCAGTTGAATGGAATGGACAGTGTCTTGAGAGGAGTATATAAGATGAACATCAACAAAAGCAAAACGAGGATAATGGAATGTAGTCGAATGAAGTCGGGTGATGCTGAGGGAATTAGATTAGGAAATGAGACACTTAAAGTAGTAAAGGAGTTTTGCTATTTGGGGAGAAAAATAACTGATGATGGTCGAAGTAGAGAGGATATAAAATGTAGACTGGCTATGGCAAGGAAAGCGTTTCTGAAGAAGAGATATTTGTTAACATCGAGTATAGATTTAAGTGTCAGGAAGTCTTTTCTGAAAGTATTTGTATGGAGTGTAGCCATGTATGGAAGTGAAACATGGACGATAAATAGTTTGGACAAGAAGAGAATAGAAGCTTTCGAAATGTGGTGCTACAGAAGAATGCTGAAAATTAGATGGGTAGATCACATGACTAATGAGGAAGTATTAAATAGGATTGGGTAGAACAGAAGTTTGTGGCACAACTTGACCAGAAGAAGGGATCGGTTGGTAGGACATGTTCTGAGGCATCAAGGGATCACCAATTTAGTATTGGAGGGCAGCGTGGAGGGTAAAAATCGTAGAGGGAGGCCAAGAGATGAATACACTAAGCAGATTCAGAAGGGTGTAGGTTGCAGTAGGTACTGGGAGATGAAGAACCTTGCACAGGATAGAGTAGCATGGAGAGCTGCATCAAACCAGTCTCAGGACTGAAGACCACAACAACAACAACAACAACAACAACAACAACAACGATCGGCAAATGAAATAATGGAAATAATTTGGAAATAAGTTTTTGCCAGTGGAAATTTTGCCGAAAGAAGTGATTAAGTTGTAAAAGTAATTAAGAAATCGGTCGCCAGCTCAACTGATGAGCGACAGTATTGTTAAGTACGTGAATAATTGTGTCAAAAATAAAGTTTACCTGTTTGTAGCGCAGCAGGTGGAACGGGAACTTTTACGGAAGTGCTGTGCCAGGCTCAGCAGTCATATAAAACAATGTCATAACAATCTAACTACACTTATTTTGTTCATAATTTGTCAGCTAAGTGCAATGCTGACAACACAGATAATTATCCATCGAGATTTTGAATAATGGACTGTCATTCTGTCTTTAAAATTAGGTACTTTGCTCAGTTTAATCTACTGATAATGAAATATATTGCCAATAATTGATTAACTATGTTTTGACTGATAATAATTCATTAATTGGGGGATTGTCATGTGGAATAAGCTTTATAGTTTTATGAAATATCCTTGAAGTAACTTCAGATGAATATGCATTGAAATAAATCTTAATAATCAAATTTATTACTTCAGTCTATTATTATGTTACTACGGTTGGCGTAAGCTTATTAAGTGCAACAATTAACTACGATAACCATTCTGAAATTTACTCTTCACCGTCTATGCAAATAATTTGATAATTAACATATTTTCTCTTGATAATGGCGTGACACATTCCGTTCAATAAGGTAAGGATTGGAAGGAACCGACTTGGTGTTATAGTCAGGTGGAATGTAACTGCAACACTTCGATTATAAAGTGCTTGTTATTAACTGTTCAACTTCAGAGAAAAGCAGTCACTGGAAAGCCCTCTACAATTTATCCTACGAAAATTACGTAGATCTTACTTCCCTCGTTGTCGGTGGATCGACGGAAGTCCACGGCAGCGACACAATGCGGCATCGGGCTTTTACTGTTACGACTTGGGCCCACAGTGCGCTTAACATTTAAGTCCTCGTTTCTTCAGCACTATGCCCGTTAATCCATAATAACTTGCCCGGCCATGCTTCCAGATATGCCGACCTTTACTTTCCCGTCGTACTTAGATCGACACACTAGCCGTTAGATGTAACACAGCTAGGACTAGCAGCACTCGACTGTACGTCTTACTCCGAGCACGGCGTCACTGCTACTACTGCCCGCTGGCGCGGTCCCGCGTCAAGCGGCGCGACAAAACAATCTGACTTCAACGTTAACTAAATATGCCCTGACTTGCCACTGTTAAATATTACATAAGTTAAACATAGTATTTACAATACATATTTACACTAGACAATACATCGTATACAAACAGTTTCATGTGTTAAGTAAACGAAAAAATTCATAGCAAGGACTGCGTTGTAGCGTCACACCCTTACCTCGATATGATGCGACTGTTGTTGTTTCCACAACTAACTGCTGATTCCGAGAATTTCTTCTTCAAACAAGGTGGGTCACCTCATTCGAGTACCCATGTACGTCACTACACAAACAACGAACTTCCGCATGACTGCATTGGGCGTAATGGTGAAGATGATGGGTCTCCATTCCCTTGGCCCCCTTGGTCTTCTGACCTAATGCCTTGTGACTTTTTATTTTGGGGTTCCATTAAGGACCGTGTTTACTTATTCCCACTGCCAAGAACGCTGAAGCATCTCAGAGAAAGCACCAGTACTGTTGCGTTGACCATTGACAGGCTGTTCCTACACAAGGTATGCAATGAACTTGATATTGCTTGGATGACGTCTCGTGTGAACAGAGGGCCACTCATAGAATATTAATGGATTTAAAACTGCAAACTTGGCGAGTTTGCGGTTGCATGAATGCATCCGTCATATTTGTACACGTAATACTTCGGGAAAAGAGCTTTGAAAACGAATGGGTCATTTATAGTAGCACTGTAGAATACGAGGTGTCAAAACTTGCAACACCACTTCTTTTGATTCTCCAATGATTTGGAAATTTTTCGTAGGAAATTTCAGTAGTTTCAGTAATTACGACGACAGTTTGTAACTTGCGAAGTGTGTCAAGTACATGATACGCTACTTTGTGTTGAAATGTGATCACGATCGGTCACTACATGATTGGTCTACGAAATGCAAACTGCGCACTACATCTCCAGGAGAAAAAAATTCAGGCGAGGGGCAGTCATAGCGCCAGAGTTCCAGACTTCAGAATGGGTTAAAGTGGCCTGAAAACTTCTGATTACCCCAGACGTGGATGTGGGTAAAGTGTCTTACGGATGCTGGCCTGAGGAATCGGACCTCGTTTCTCTTATCCATGCCGACCTCTATGTCTACACCATCTTAATGTCTTATACATACCTAAATTCACTTGGGCCAGCTGGTACTATGACTCAGCTCAAGACATTCGTTCATGGAAATTTAACAGTAATTATTTCCACAAGCACCAGTACTGTTGCGTTGACCATTGACAGGCTGTTCCTACAGCGTTCCTACAACGTCTTATTGTAGCATCAGAGCACAGAAATTTTGTGATTCTTTTAATTACTCGTATGTTTCAGGTGTCACAGCCGCCGGTGAAACACAAAATGCCTCGCGGTTTGTGCAGACTCTGCACGACGAACTCGTAGCCCATAGGAGAGGCAAAGACCTGGTGTCGTTGCTCACAGACGTGAACCGCACCGTGGCTCAGCAAGTACGCTTACGCACCGACTGGGAGCATCTGTTGCATGGCAGGCTGCTTCAGCCCTGCTTCACCTCAACCTTGACGCGCCGTGTCTACTTCCGCTAGATGAATCCACTGCACTCACCAGGCCACCGGCAGTGACGCTTTCCTTGTCACTGCCGCGCGCCGACGACAACGCATCCACTGCAGCCCCGGAAGCTTTGACTGCCCAGTCTTGTCCAGCGGTTGCAGTCTTCCTCTACTCAATGTTCCTGCAGTGGAACAGATTGCCCCGTTGCTCATCACAGTTTAATTAACATACCTTGAATCATTTAGAAGACATAATAATATACCATTAACTTGCCTGTAGTTACAATTTAAAAACGGTTGCATTCCCACTTTATACAAATACATACACTGAGATATTAAAGGTAAACATTACCAGGGGCGTTCAGTAAGTAATGCTAAACTTTTTTCTCTGAAAGCAGGTTGGTTTCGTTCATGATTCAGATACACCATATTATTCCCCACTCTTTTGGCTGCAAAACTTACTTTTCTATATAATCGCAGTTCAATGTGACGACTTTACGTGACCCTACTTGGAGGGCTTGCATGCCCACATGGTACTACTCAACTGGACGTCAGAGCCAGCATCAATAACCTCCCCATCGCCTAAGTACTGCCTCCCATGGAGTGAATCCTCCACTGGGCCACATAGATGGAATTTGGAAGGTGCGGGTCCACGCTGTAACTGAGTAGTCCAACTGGTAGGCGAGTGTGTCAGCACCACCAAAAAGAGACGTCCAGTTAAGCAGCATTTTCGATTGTAATCTGTCGAACACCTCGAATGAGAGTGTCCACACGTTCCAACATTGCAGTAGCCACAGCTGTGTATGGTAGGCCAGCACGTGTGACATCGGACATGTTTTTGTGACCATGTTGCGGTGACGCAGACGCCTAGCTCAACGAATCAGGTGCTTTTGTTCACTGCTGGGTCTCCATAGACATTCTGCAGGCGCCTATGAATATCTGCGATGCTCTAGTTTCCCGCCAACAGAAACACAACGACAGCTTTCTGCCTTGGAATGGACCTCCGATACTGACGCCATTTTGAAGGCTACATATAGCGCTACCACCTATCAGAACTTCATGAAGTTATATAGAGGCTGAAGCGGTATTGTTCCACGATGTTCCACAAGAAATTCCACATTTTTCACCCGAAATTGGGCGAGTCAAAGATATTTTCGATTGCTTGCTGAGCGCCCATAATATTAATAATAAAATGGAACATTAGGAGACCATCAGATTCCTCATGGATAGTGCTCTTATTACAGAAATAAGAAATCACCAAATTGTCGTCGAATTGAAGGCTGGGGAAGACCACCACTTTATTATGAGATTTGGTTATACAGTCTAGGTATCTTGGTTTTGTTTGAAACATATTTTTCCTTTCTCAAGTCTTCATGGATAATAATATGTACAATATTTGTTTCATTTAACAAATGTAGCATGGATCTACTGTATGTAATAAAATATTTGCTGATATTCTTGGCTTATTATATACTATTGCTGGGAAATGTGCTAGAATTAGTATGAGAGAATATATCAGTTAACAACACCTACATTTATTCCAGAGCAGTATTCTGATATTCTGTGAATGTCCAGCAAAAACAGACTAACAAATCTCTACATGCTTAATGTAAGTTATAACATAGATATTATCATGTCTCTCTCTATCTCTTGGTGGTGTTTCATGTATGAAAATCAGTACATCATTCTATGATTTGATGTTTCCCACTGGTAATCCCCCCCACTACCTGTAACATGATTTTGTTACTATCTGAAATACACCAAATCTTGGCTTGTCAGCAGTGAAGGGATTATGTTTTAGTCTTTAATTTTACAATATTTTAGAGCATTAGCAATCAAGTCAGTAAACTTTAAATTGAAATGTCTTCTGATTAGATATGAAACTTTGAAAAGCAGATTCTTTAAATGACAGGGACACAAGTAGAAGGTAACTGAGTTTCATACTTAAATCATATCTTTCTCATATTAATTACAAATATGTCATTTGTTGTAATAAAATAAAATAATGCAGAGGTTATGGCATTAGATTAACATTCGAAAGGCACAGGGTTCAGCGCCCTACACAGAATTAAGTTTTCTGAGAGGTCTCTAAGCAGCTTAAGTGAAATTCTAGAAACTTCTTTTGAGTGTCACTGCTGGTTTTTTCTCGTCTTTGTCCAGCTTAACCTTGTTCTCCATAAAGAATCACGGTTTTATACAGTTATTCTAATATAAAAATCTTCCTGTTTTATTGACAGACAGCTGAATCACTGTAAAAATTATTTCCTTATTGTTAAACAGAAATGTAATGTTATACCCTTATATATTTTAAATATTTGTTTATATTTTATCAAGAGAATCTTTAATGGTGATGAGTATATATTTTCATTGTATTTCTTAAAGCTTTGTCTTTCAATTTGTTATCAGTACATCTATTGCTATAACAATTTACCATCACGTTCAGGGGATTTCTGGTATTCTGTGAAATGTAAATTAGTCTTACATTTATGTGTAGATAGTATTATTACTATTTTCACTTTTAAAAATTGGAAATAAAGCATGTGTAATCTTATATCCCCATAATTATAGGTAACATCTTTTTAACAAAAATTATTAATCTTTGTATTTGTTAATATATTATTTTTCATTCCATTTCTATTGAAGGACAATTTATTTTCCTAATAAACATCACAGTACAACTAATATTTGAAATTTTTTGCGAAACATCTCAAATTTTTGTAATTTCTTATATCTTCACAAAGAATTTTGGCTCAGACTTCTTTTATTACATATGTATGGAAATATTATGAATGTGTTTTTTCCATGAAACTATATGTCATCATTCAAATAAAAGCACTTTTTGTCCATTGTCCTAAATTTTTTGTTTAGAATATCCACCACTGAATCCACTTGTTTATACCCAACTTACTGGTAGTATTGAAATAATTTCTATTCTCTTTTTATTACTACTGCACATATTAAGGGAACTAACGTTGCTCGAAATAATTCACACGCGTATTTTCTGTCTTCAGAAAGAATTTAAAACAAAACAAATACTAATAAACAGAAATAGTGAGTGGGGTTTTGCAATGTACTTAAAAGTATCAATTCATGAAGCATAGATAATAAGTGGCTTACTCTTTATAGACAGAATCATTGTCCTGAAAACAAAGTATGTGATAATGATGTTGGCAGAACCACTTCCTCTGAAATAATTTAGAGAAATAGTGGAAATCCACAATCAAGATAAGGACATACCATTATCAATCATCTTGAATGTTCTTATTTTTTTTCATATCAAGTTATCATACAACATACTGGTAATGTACAACTTCATGCAGCAATATAACCATTCGTTTTGTGACTGTAAGAATGAAAGTTCAAAAGGCACATGACTTTGCTTAACAAACCTAAAGTAACAATTTAAACATCTGTTTTTAAATAAAAAAGATTAAATTCCAATTGCTGCACTGTATGGGCATTATTTTGGTATGTAATTCAGATTTAGGTGTATTGCATCTTTCAATGCATCGTCATGGATGAATGTGTGTAGATGATTAAAGTTTTTCTGATAAATTATGTATATGTCATTGAATCTAATGTTTCCTGCTCATTGAGACAGGCTATATTTACAGTAGAGCTGTTATTATTGTTATCAGATCAAGGAGATTGTCATTATATTTGCTACTACTACTAGTACTACAACTACTACTACTACTACTACTACTAATAATAATAATAATAATAATAATAACAGTAAAACCAATGTATCAGTTTTTGTAATTAAGACAGGCCAAGAAAATGGCTGAATGGGCACCAAGAAAGAATAAAAAAGATAGGAGAAACGTCAAGCTTTAAAATAAAGCTTCCATTCTATGTGTATTATCACAATTTCATGAGAGAAGAAACTATTTAAAGAATTTATTTCTATTAAACTTGAAAGAGCTTGTTACATTCAGAGAACATCACAGTTCTCAGTCTTGAATAAGCCAGTCCTCTGCTCTCTGGTCTACTTTCTTTACAGTAAATATTTTCTGTCATAGGCAAAAAGAATATATTTCATTTCACAAGTTGCATTTGAGGTTGAAATGATATGAGTATCCTCTTACTTTCTCACTTCTGTTCTCATTCATCACCTTTCTCTTCCTCAGTTTCTAGATTTTGTGTGATGATTTCTTCTCTTTCAGATCAAAACAGCACTTGGTAGTAACTACAAATGAATGTCGGAAATGCTATCAGTTAGCACTCGCTTGTAGATGTATGAAATGCAGTCACAGGGACCCAATGTATCCAATGTAATACATCAAAGAAAACATTATTTTGAGGAACTTGTGTTAACTTTTCTTTCAATTTGTTTGGTAGAACTGTGAACAAAGAATTGTTAACAACATTTTTGCGCTGCTTTAGAAGATACATTTAAATCAATAATTTTAACACTTACCACGCTAGGCTGCTCAAATACAGATTGTTTCTAATTGCTGCTGATAGCTCTTAGTGATGTGTACTTTCTTTGGGGCGTATCAAATAAGATACATACGATATTCAAACCATATACAGGGTACTTTTCAGGTTTATTAAAATGTAATAAAAGAGATCGCTGGAGGCAGACTATTTAGCTGTCAATTTGTCTTAAACTGAATTTGTACTGTGGGAACAGAATCGCATATATTATTTATCTGGCACATAGTGGAACACTTGCTATTGTGGTCATATGTGAAACAATGGCACTAATGAAAAATCAAAAAATAGGTGAGTGCAGTGTCTCGTGCATAAGGTAGAATATATTAATAGAGAAATATTACTAAATTCAGTTTGTCAATCGAGTCAACAACATTAGAGGTCACTGTCAGGAAGTCCTTTGCATTGCCTGAATATGATGTTAAATTACACACCTGCACGATGTGTTGGGGAGTCTGGGATGTCTCGCTGCAGCTACAAGATGGTTTGGGAATTTTTTTCTGTTTAAAGAGAAAGATGTCACACAGCACATGGTTAGTGCAGATCATATTAGCTGTCTTCCATGTATGTAGGATGCACAGACAAGTAGATATCTTCGTTATAAGTATACATAGCAAATAAGGTCGTATGCAACTAGGCATACTTCTTAAATACTGGGACAACTTCGCTGTCTGTACATTTGCCCCCACAAATGCCAGATCAAATAGGGAAACGGGAGATTGTGACGCCTTTTACCCAACGAATGTATATATGTGTAGCGTTTGAAAAGTCCGTGCAAAAATAAAAATAAAAAACACTTGCGTGTTTGGAGCAAGCATTTTTTATTATTCGACATAGTCTCCTTTTAGGCATATACACTTCGTCCAACGCTGTTCTAATTTGTTGACCCCGTCCGAATAATAGGAATTGCCCAAGTCTGCAAAATAGCTATTAGTTGCAGCAGCCACCTCCTTGTTTGAACAAAATCTTTGTCCCACCAGCTATTTCTTCAAATTGGGAAACAAATAGTAGTCCGAGGGAGCCAAGTTTGGAGAATAGGAGGGATGTGAAACGAGTTAGAATCCTATTTCCATTAATTTTGCGACCAGAACTGCTGTGGTGTGTGCTGGTACATTATCGTGATGGAAAAGGATTACTTTGCGTTTTTCTTGCAGCTCGGTTTGCAAACGATCCAAGTGAACGACGAATAATATTCACCTGTAATAGTTTTACCCTCTTCCAGATAGTAGATGAGGATTATCCCTTGCGAATCCTAAAAGACAGTCGCCATAACCTCTCCGGCCGAAGGAATGGTCTTCGCCGTTTTTGGTGCAGATTCTCCCGTGGTAACCCATTGTTTAGATTGTTGTTCGGTCTCAGGAGAATAGTAATGTATCCATGTTTCATGCACAGTGACGAAACGACGCATAAAGTCCTGCGGATTCTTTCTGAACAGCTGCAAACCACCCTTGCAACACTTCGCACGATTCCGTTTTTGGTAAAGCATGAGCAATCGCGGAACGCAGACTGCGGATAGCTTTCTCATGTCCAAATGTTTATGCAAAATATTATGTACCCGTTCATTCGAGATGCCCACAGCACTAGCAATCTCACACACGTTAATTCTTCTGTCATCCATCACCATATCATGGATTTTATCAATGATTTCTGGAGTCGTAACCTCCACAGGGCGTCCAGAACGCTCAGCATCACTTTTGTCCATATGGCCACTCCGAAAATTTGAAACTACGTATAAAGTGTTCTAATCGAAGATGCAGAGTCACCATAATGTTTATCATGCTTCTCTTTAGTTTCCTGAGGTGTTTTTCTTTCATATAGTAATCTTTAATTACCACACGAAATTCTTTTTCGTTAATTTTTTGACAATCACTCGACTTCCTTGATTCACGCGAATACCAAACACACAGAAATAGACCAATATGGCTGATATATGAAGATGGTACCTGTTCTTTCGGATATGTCCAAAAGAACAGATACCATCGGTGGCCGTGCAGCTTGTTAGAATGAAATTACAATTAAATCAATACTATGAAATGAATACCCTTAGCTGCATACAGGCATTGATATACGTCAACGGGGACAGTTGAAAATATGTGACCTGACTGGGCCTCGAACCTGTGACCTCCTGCTTACATGGTAGACGCTCTCTCCATCTGAGCCACCGAGGACACAGAGGATAGTGCGACTGCGGGGACTTATCTCTGGCACGCCCCCTTTGAGGCCCCCATTCGCAACTTATTGTCCCACAGTATATTTGTAGTGTCCTGCCCATTACACTCATTACTCGCGGCTTTACCGGTTCCCGTATGAGTTTGGGCAATGTGTGTGCATCCGCACAGAAGATGGTCAAATGGCCAGTGAGCCTTAACTATAGCTATATGAAGATGATATCTGTTCTTTTGGACATATATATATATATATATATATATATATACTTTCTTTATATATATATTTAAGGCTCACTGGTCATTAGACCGTCTTCTGTGCCGATGCACACACATTGCTCGAACTCATATAGGAATTGGTAAAGCCGCGAATAATGAGTGTAATGGGCAGGGGCACTACGAATATAGTGCGGGACAATAAGTTGGGGATGTGGGGCTCAATAGGGGCGTGCCAGAGATAAGTCGCTGCAGTCGCACTATTCTCTGTGTCCTCGGTGGCTCAGATGGATAGAGCGTCTGCCATGTAAGCAGGAGATTCCTGGTTCGAGTCCTGGTTGGGGCACACATTTTCAACTATCCCCGTTGACGTGTATCAACGCCTGTATGCAACTAAGGGTATTCATTTCATAGTATTGATTTAATTGTAATTTCAATAAGGCTGAACCTTGGTGTGCGTTCTTTCCAAAGATGCTACTAACTAAACATGACCTCGATACGCGCCGGTGGTACCATCTGTCGGACTTTGAATGGACTTTTCAAACGCCCCTCGTGTATCAGTTTGAAAATTTCTCAGTTAACTTTCAAAAAATGAAGTAGTGTGAAGTCTATGAGTCGCTAAAATGATAAGAATTTCTACAATATCAAAAGATTCTTTTCAGTTACTCACTTGAGTAAGGCCCCTACCTCCTTCAAGTAGCACCAGCCATGTAGATTGTTCGTTCGTTATATAATGACCTTCTAAGTAGAAATAAGGCACTTATTTGCTCTGTGTGCTTTCGAAGTTTATTTTTTAATACATTGTGTGTGTGCAGTATGGATTTACACCGCCTTTAGAATGCTTATGCTTCGATCCAAGCTAAGTCCGAGTGTCTTCACTCTCCGCTGCAGGTGGTGCCGGCTTGGGCACACAGCTTGAGACTGTTTCGAATGGGTACCGGTGTGGGTTATCAGATGTAGGGGATCCAAGGAATGTTCAGCACATCGCAAGTGTCCCCCATTCACTCCAGTGCTGTAGTCTGTCCAGTTACTCCTCACTTGACGTTGACACGTCAGATGAAGCCGTTTGCTCTGTTCAAAAAGAGGTGTCTCAGCTCGCATGGTACAGAAATTGACAGAGGTTTTTCATTGTTGGTAGCTCTAGTGTTCAGTGCACTGCTGTGGCCAGACATCAGCAACAAAGATGGCCGTGATGTCTGTGTGCAGGAATGCTGCTACCCACTAACCCGCTCAGTGGCGCGAGCACCAGTTACATACGGTGTGACTGCTTGCGAAAGCTTCCAGCAGCACAGGAGTCTTCTGGGATTCTGGCAGTCGATGGCAGCCTCTGGGAGTGGAACTGGCTCCTGCAAGCCAAGGAACAGGGTGCCAGGAAACCCACACCAATGTAGTAGCTGCCAGACAGATTCATTGGAAGAATCCTAAGCAAATGCAGTCCGAAAACAAAGAAAGTAGGTTACAGTACACCTGTTCGCCCGCTGCTTAAATACTGCTCACCGGTGTGGGATCCGCACCAGATAGGGTTGATACAAGAGATAGAGAAGATACGACGGAGAGCAGCGTGCTTCGTTACAGGATATTTGGTAACCGCGAAAGCGTTACGGAGGTGATAGATAAACTCCAGTGGAAGACTCTGCAGGAGAGACGCTCAGTAGCTCGGTACGGGCTTTTGTTACGGGCTTTTGTTGAAGTTTCGAGAACATGCCTTCACCGAGGAGTCAAGCAGTATACAGGGTGTTACTAAAAGGTACGGCCAAACTTTCAGGAAACATTCCTCACACACAAATAAAGAAAAGATGGTATGTGGACATGTGTTCGAAAACGCTTAATTTCCATGCTAGAGCTCATTTTAGTTTCGTCATTATGTACTGTACTTCCTCGATTCACCTCCAGTTGGCCCAATTGAAGGAAGGTAATGTTGACTTCAGTGCTTGTGTTGACATGCGACTCATTGCTCTACAGTACTAGCATCAAGCACATCAATACGTAGCATCAACAGGTTAGTGTTCATCACGAAAGTGGTTTTGCAGTCAGTGCAATGTTTACAAATGCGGAGTTGGCAGATGCCCATTTGATGTATGGATTAGTACGGGGCAATAGCCGTGGCGCAGTACCTTTGTATCGAGACAGATTCCCATAACGAAGGTGTCCCGACAGGAAGACGTTCGAAGCAATTGATCGGCGTCTTAGGGAGCACGGAAAATTCCAGCCTATGACACGCGACTGGGGAAGACCCAGAACGACGAGGACACCTGCAATGGACGAGCCAATTCTTCGTGCAGTTGACGATAACCCTAATGTCAGCGTCAGAGAAGTTGCTGCTGTACAAGGTAACGCTGACCACGTCACTGTACGGAGAGTGATACAGGAGAGCCAGTTGTTTCCGTACCATGTATAGCGTGTGCAGGCACTATCAGCAGCTGATTGGCCTCCACGGGTACACTTCTGCGAATGGTTCATCCAAGAATGTGTCAATCCTCATTTCAGTGCAAATGTTCTCTTTGCGGATGAGGCTTCATTCCAACGTGATCAAATTGTAAATTTTCACAATCGACATGTGTGGGCTGACGTGAAGCCGCACGCAATTTCGCAATCACGTCTTCAACACAGATTTTTCCTGTGAACGTTTGGGCAGGCATTGTTAATGATGTCTTGACTGGGCCCCATGTTCTTCCACCTACGCTCAATGGAGCACGTTATCATGATTTCATACGGGATACTCTACCTGTGCTGCTAGAACATGTGCCTTTACAAGTACGACACAACATGTGGTTCATGCACGATGGAGCTCCCGCACATTTCAGTCGAAGTGTTCGTACGCTTGTCAACAACAGATTCGGTGACGATGGATTGGTAGAGGCGGACCAATTCCATGGCCTCCACGCTCTCCTGACCTCAACCCTCTTGACTTTCATTTATGGGGGCATTTGAAAGCTCTTGTCTACGCAACCCCGGTACCAAATGTAGAGACTCTTCGTGCTCGTATTGTGAACGGCTGTGATACAATACGCCATTCTCCAGGGCTGCATCAGCGCATCAGGGATTCCATGCGACGGAGGGTGGAGGACATTTTGAACATTTCCTGTAACAAAGTGTTTGAAGTCACGCTGGTACGTTCCGTTGCTGTGTGTTTCCATTCCATGATTAATGTGATTTGAAGATAAGTAATAAAATGAGCTCTAACATGGAAAGTAAGCGTTTCCGGGCACATGTCCACATAACATATTTTCTTTCTTTGTGTGTGAGGAATGTTTCCTGAAAGTTTGGCCGTACCTTTTTGTTCAAATGGTTCAAATGGCTCTGAGCACTATGCGACTTAACTTCTGAGGTCATCAGTCCCCTAGAACTTAGAACTACTTAAACCTAACTAACCTAAGGACATCACACACATCCATGCCCGAGGCAGGATTCGAACATGCGATCGTAGCGTTTGCTCGGTTCCAGACTGTAGCGCCTAGAACCGCACGGCCACTGCGGCCTGCGTACCTTTTTGTAACACCCTGTATTGCTCCCTCCTACGTATATCTCGCGAAGAGACCATGAGGATGAAATCAGAGAGATTAGAGCCCACACAGATGCATACCGACGATCTTCCTTTCCACGAACAATACGAGACGGGAATAGAATGTAGAACCGATAGAGGTACTCAAAGTTCACTCCGCCACGCACCGTCAGGTGGCTCGCAGAGTATGGGTGTATATATAGACATAGATGTAGATTAATTTTATCTGCTCATTCCATTTTAAATCACTCCTAATACCTACTTCCATATAATTTATGGAATTAACTGCTTCCAGCTGCTGACCTGCTATATTTCAGCTAAATGATAAAGGATCTTTCTTTCTGTTGTCGATTGGCAAGAGAGCCAACCCACTATGAGAGGAAGCCGAAAGGCACGCGTTTTAGCTCACGCAGGCTGGCGTGAGGTCTGGAACAGGTCAAGGAAATGAGACTAGCAAAAAAAGGATGTAGCTGTGGAATACTTAACTTTAATCCATAAATGGTGAACATCGCTCTTGACAGTACATGTTTTACAGCATCAATAGTAACTGGTAATGGCGCCTTGCTAGGTCGTAGCAAATGACGTATCTGAAGGCTATGCTAACTATCGTCTCGGCAATTGAGAGCGTAATTTGTCAGTGAACCATCGCTAGCAAAGTCGTCTGTACAACTGGGGCGAGTGCTAGGAAGTCTCTCTAGACCTGCCGTGTGGCGGCGCTCGGTCTGCAATCACTGATAGTGGCGACACGCGGGTCTGACGTATACTAACGGACCGCGGCCGATTTAAAGGCTACCACCTAGCAAGTGTGGTGTCTGGCGGTGACACCACACTTTCTATGTATTCGCAGCTCATTACACTTGTCTACATTGAGATTTAGTTGCCATTCCCTGCACCACGCGTCAGTTCGTTGCAGGTAAGTGGGGTAACAGCGACAGTGCACCTGCTGCCCTACGCAATCGCACCACAGACCGTAACTCCAGGTATAGGTCCAGCGTGTCAGACACGTTGACTGCAGGCCCTCAACTGGTCTCCAAACCAACAACCGGCGGTCACTGACATCAGAAAACACAACAGACCTCCAGCTTGCTCCCAAATGAGCTCCCACTTGTCATACAATGAAGGCTTTCACGACCGGATGGTACTGCTGTTGATAATTCTTCCGGTTTATATGGCCGTGGTCCATGAAATTCTTCTGTTGCTAACGTTTCGTCCAATACTACGTTGGACATCTTCAGAGGTGTGGCTGGTCCTGCTGAGTCCTGCCGACTCAGTCGGCAGGACTCAGCAGGACCAGCCATACATTTGAAGATGTCCAACGTAGTATTGGACGAAACGTTAGGAATAGAAGAATTCAATGGACCATGGCCATATAACACGGAAGAATTATCAACAACAGCTCCCACTTGGCACTACTGAAGTCGCAAATGGCGATTGTTTGATATCAGTAGAATGCATGCTACAGGGTGTCTGGCTCGGAGGTGTCTATGAAGTAACCGATTTGTAACAGTTCGTTGTGCCACTGTGGTACCAACAGCTGTCAAATTGCTGCTGCAGATGCAGTACAATACACCAGAGCCATACTCCAAACATTGTGGTGGTTCCTCTCGTCAGTGCTACGTGGCTGTCCACCGCACTTCCTTATGGCCACCGCTGCCACTAGTCATGTACAGTGGCCAAATTCCAGCCAAGTCTTTCTGCGGTATTGAATAATGATCATCCAGCATCTCATAGCCCTGTTACACGACCTCGTTCAAACTCAGCGAGGTGCTGATAATGGCGTCTTTGTCCCTTTAAAGGCATTGTTGAGTAACACCAATTCACCATATCCTGTCTCAAATGTAACTAAGGCTGATAACCGTTACAGCCTACATCTAAAGTAGACTTGATGTGCTTCCACACAGTGGCGCTAACAGTTCCACTCTGATGCGACTGGCGCGAAATTTGAATAGACATCTTTCAGATGTAGAAACACGCCTACGAGCTTCTACATCTACATCTACATCCACACTCCGCAAGCCACCAGACGATGTGTGGCGGAGGGTACCTTGAGTACCTCTATCGGTTCTCCCTTCTATTCCAGTCTCGTATTGTTCGTGGAAAGAAGGATTGTCGGTATGCCTCTGTGTTGGTTCTAATCTCTCTGATTGTATCCTCATGGTCTCTTCGCGAGATATACGTAGGAGGGAGCAATATACTGCTTGACTCCTCAGTGAAGGTATGTTCTCGAAACTTCAACAAAAGCCCGTACCGAGCTACTGAGCGTCTCTCCTGCAGAGTCTTCCACTGAAGTTTATCTATCATCTCCGTAACGCTTTCGCGATTACTAAATGATCCTGTAACGAAGCGCGCTGCTCTCCGTTGGATGTTCTCTATCTCTTCTATCAACCCTATCTCGTACGGATCCCACACTGCTGAGCAGTATTCAAGCATTGGGCGAACAAGCGTACTGTAACCTACTTCCTTTGTTTTCGGATTGCATTTCCTTCGGATTCTTCCAATGAATCTCAGTCTGGCATCTGCTTTACCGACGATTAACTTTATATGATCATTCCATTTTAAATCACTCCTAATGCGTACTCCCAGATAATTTATGGAATTAACTGCTTCCAGTTGCTGACGTGCTATATTGTAGCTAAATGATAAGGGATCTTTCTTTCTATGTATTCGCAGCACATTACACTTGTCTACATTGAGATTCAATTGCCATTCCCTGCACCAGGCCTAATCCTTCCGTTTAGGTCGTGCAACTCTTGATATCTTTGCCACTTCGTGAGAAAGAGGTCTTCAGAGTCGGACAGAGAGACAGACGGAATAGAAAGTGATCCTTTAAGAGTGACGTTTTTACCAATTGAGGTACAGAACCATAAAAAAACCACGATCCAAGTACGGAAACCTTAAAAAATAAGATTCTGAACACTCTGTCTCTCTCTGTTTCTCTCTCTCTCTCTCTCTCTCTCTCTCTCAATTCACACACTGGTGCACCATCTTGAAAATTCCTGACCTGTTCAGAATGATTGTCGAGTCCAAAAAAAATTATCGCTTGCCGTAGAAACTTTCACGCTTGTCCCTGACTTCTTGTCGTTATACAGGTTGTACTACGTGTCTAGACAACCCCAAATAATTTTTTGTCGAGAAAGAAAATAAAAAATATATCAAGCACATGTTATTTAGCTACTAGAGTGACATTAACCAGCACGATCATCTTTGTTGTGACTTCGTTGGTCACTCCTTTCATCATGACCTGTTCAAAAAAGTATGACTGTGTGAAATCCACGCAACTATGGTATTACTAAAGACGTTAAAAGACACTGACTTTGAATCTCCTATGCTACGCACACGCAGCACAGGTAGCCGAAGTCGACTTGCTGGAACCGACAGCAAACAACTAGAAACACAAGAAGATATTACTGCGATTCCTGTTCTTCTAAGTCGCACTCTCCACAGGTCAGCAGCATGTCTACCTTCTTTTCGTTAGTGTTCATCTTACTCAGTGAAACCCTCAGCTGAAGACTGATGACTACAAGACCGATCTACGTTTCAAAGTTGACGTAAATGGTGCACTGGGATGCGTTTTTGGATAGCCTTGAGGAGAGGAAGTGGATTACCGAATTAAAAAATTCAGAGTACTATTTAAAAATGACGTACTGCTGTCCATATCTTAAGTTACAAGAAAGGCATTCTCTTCGTTAATGTCTCCCCGCTAACTAAACAACATTTTATTCATATATTTTGTATGTTACTTATGCAAAAAAAGTTACTTGGGTAATCAAGATAAATGTCACACGCAGTGTAGCTGAAGCTCCGCAGTGGTACATTTCCGACCAAAGGTTATCTGGAAAATCTCGCTCGGTTCGACCTTTCATACCCTGCTCTGACATTATCGGGTTGTTTTTCTCCAACTGGCATATTCCAGTGTAACTCAACTGTTCATTATATTAAAATGTTCCATGCAATATCTGATCAAAAATATCCGGACACCTGTTAATGGACCATAATATGAGATGTTTTCACCCTTCACCTTTATAACGTTGTAAGAGGTGCGATCAGATGTAATTTCGATGTATTGCTCATGCGCTGCCTGCGATATGCAAGGTATAAGAGAATCTCTGACCAGAGAGCAGTGTTGACTGCAGTAGGAACTGTGTAGCTGTAGCAGTAAGTTGTTGCTAGTCAGAAGTCTGGTCTGGTCTGGTCTGGTCTGGTGTATCGTGTTGGCTGGGCCGGTCGCGGTGCAGCGATGCCGGAGCCTGAGCATTATTGTATAAGGTAAAAAGCAGCCTCCCACGTATGTAGTAATGTTATCTCAAGTCCCATGTAAATGTTTTAAATATGTCCTAATAATAATCTTTCTCATATAAAGTAATTTTCAGCAACCATTCATTTCAATTAAAGAATTTACTAATTTCTCAAATCCATGATCATCCCGATTGTTGAAAAAGAAAAATCAGTTGTTTCCCTTTCATAAATGACAAATCTATCGGCCAGCATTGCACAGGGCTGTGCCAGAAAAATTTAGTGTTAGAGCAGATATATATGCGTTATCCGGCGACTTCATTGAGGTAAGAATTTTTCTCCTTTTTATTCAGAATGATCTTTCAGGGCCATGACTCAGCACTGCTGACGTCCAAAATTTACCAGGTTAAATTCACAGTCAACTATTGAAAAATTATAAGTGAGCGACAATTTAATTGAGAGGTTAGTTACATTACCAGGTTACTGAATTTATTTTTTGTTGGGACGTTACACTGAATGTGAACGACATAATTATAATTTTTACTGTTGAGAAGTTTAGGAATTTCTGTTTTGAGGTTACACTAAATTAGAATCATATTCATACTATTTATTTAATGTTGTGGGGAGGTTACACTTGGCGACAACCGGCCAGGATCGTATTTTCTTTGTGAATTTCTGAGAAGTAGTCATATATCTGCTCTTATTTACTTAAATGTAGTTTGCATCTGGCGCAACGCGTTTACTAATTTGTCACTCTTTCTTTCACAGATCATCGGCAATTTATTGCTCTTTGTTGTAATTGTGTTTGTTCCATTTCGCTTCGTCTTTGTTTCATTTTGTGCTTAATTTTGCTTTGTGAGAAAATGCTGCAAAAAACTGCTAACAGTACATCGCGATGCGCAATGAGTGAAAAAGCTGACTCGAATAATTTGACCGATAGTACTTGCGACACTCAGTGTAATAGTGATAATCCCCTAATTACAGATAATCAGTGTGTGCCGATCACTAGTAATGATATTGATTTTAATGATGAGCAAACAAATTCAATTATGTCCACAGTAAATTTAACAATTGATGACGCAGCACGTTCCGATACAATGAACGCTGCCCAGTTTGACACACCTGGTTTGCAAAATTTGAATTGTGAACAGATAAATGTTTTTCACGAAGATGAACAATCTAGTCAGAATACGTCAGATTTATTTGATTCCGATGTAGCGACCAACAGTGCACGTCTGATTGGCAAACCTTTTCAAGAATCAGAGAATGACCAAATGCTTACACAAAACGTGACAAATGCAGAGACACCATCACACAGACAGTGAACAGAGTCGCTAATTTTGGCTGGGATGAAGTTATGGCAGTATTGCTACAACTTAATGAAAAAATAGACAATACTTTCAAACAGTAGAAGAAAGAGCAAGACGACAATTACAAACGACTCAATGAATCGAACATACAACTTAATGAAAATCTCAAACAACAAATTAATGAAAAACTCAAACAGCGGAATGAAATACTCGACAACCATTTCAAACAACTTACTGAATCGTGCAAACAACTTAATGAAAGTTTCAAACAGTCGAATGAAAAACACGACAACCTTAACAAACAGAACAAACAACTTAGTGAACAGATTACAGCCGTTGCCGTGCAATGTCATGATAGTAAAGAACAGTTACATGAGGATTCTAAGACTTGTGCTAGGAACAGCAGTGAAGAAATTAGATCTGTTGCACAAGAATTAAGTAGTACACGTGTAGCCACAACGAAATTACTTAGAGATGAAATTAGTGCAGTCACTGAACAATGTTCAGAAAACGCAACACAGATACGCGACGAGTTTAAATTAATGTCAGCAGAAGTTTCACGCACTCTGGATACGGAAGTCGATAAGAAATTTGAACAACAGATCAGCCAAATTGACAGAAATGAAAAATGTTTCAGTCACTAACACGTCATAGCATACGCCACGTTCCGAACATTTGTCACACGCACACAGCCAGTATAACTTAAGTAATTGAAAGAGACCACTACACTTGACAGAAATGAAAAATGTTTCAGTCACTAACACGTCATAGCATACGCCACGTTCCGAACATTTGTCACACGCACACATCCAGTATAACTTAAGTAATTTAAAGAGACCACTACACTTAGAACCCGAAGAGACACAGACAAACAGATTCTCATGCAATCCTGAACCTGCTAAGACATACAGAGACGATAATTTGTATTACAAACACTTTCTACCCGTGAGAAAATTTAAGGTATTTAAAAATGACAGCACAGGTACACGCTTTGGACTGGATAAGACAACTTGCTTTTGTATTTTTATCAGCTTGGCCTGTAATGCAGAAACTGAAATTGGATTGGATACAACAACTTGCTTTTGAATTTTCACTGGCATTGCCTGTAACACAGAAACCTAAATTTATTTGCAGTGCCTAATAGACCTCAGGGGATTCATTACACTTCGATGAATATGTGCCGTAGCGTGCAAAGGGCCCCGAGCCGTAGTAGTGCTATTTCAGTTTTAGTTTTCTGCACTGCTGTCTTCTCTTTTACTATCCTTTATATCTATCAAAACAGCTCTTCAACTATCGACCTATCTAGGGTTAGGAATGAGTAAAGAAAACCTGATATGACAAGTTTAACCTGAAAGCGACAGTTTTCATTAGACACTCCCGAACTAACAGCGTAATTTCAATAAGGGACAAAATTTTTAATCATCAGTATCATCATAATTATCAGCAACAGCAAACATATTTTGGAAACAATAGAGGGTTTTCCCACAACAGCAACAAAAACCAGTCGGTTAGCATACCTAACCAACAATGTAGTCTGCAAGGTCAACCAAGCTTTAATGTTTCGCCGCCTACACGTATAGCGTCGGCTGCGCCAAATAGTAACGCACAGCAACAAGGAAATCACTTCGTACAGAAAACACATCATTTCAACTCATATCGCAATGCGCCGTATAGCAACGATTATTATGACAGACGTAAAAGTAATGAGCACAATTTTCAGCGTAACAGTCGGTCTTACCAGCAGCATAATCAACCACAACAACAGATTATCATGAATGAACCAGACAGTAGGTATCATCCCGAACCTAATACGTCAGGACGAAGTAACAGAACAGTACAAATAGTTGAAATGCCACAGCATCCTCCCGAAAATAACAGCACGTCAGAAAGAATTTGACTAGATACAGTGCAGAATGAATCTTCCAGCAACGCAAGCACTACTTTTGACACAGAGAATCTTATTCACGAAAATGTTATTACTTTTGACGACATCCGAAACACTCTTTTGCAGGAAAAACCAGTTATTCAAAAAACCATTTCCCACCCTGTCATTGAAGTAAAGATTGGATCATCCAAATTTTCAGCAGTAATCGATTATGGATCACCTATGTCAGTTATAAATGAGGAAACTTTCAACGAATGGAACAAAGAGAATACCTATCCTACGTTACCATTAGGCAAAACTAAAGTAAAAGGAGCTGTATCTGGTAACGGAGTAGATGTAAAGTTACAGACACATCATTTTGTATTGCAGGTCATACGTTTCTCTCAAATTTTTGGATTGTTCCCTTATTGACAACAGACGTTATTTTAGGTACGAGTTTTTTTGGTACAACACGACGCAGTTATTGACTTTCAATAATCCCTATTTAATGTTAAAGAATGAAAATGTACAACTGGCATTAGAATTTCAGCACTCGTTATCTGTAGAAGAACAAACAATTAATCGTACAGAGGTCATTTCTGCATCACGTAACATATACTGTCATTCCACATTGTTCACAGATACGTATGTTCACAACTATAATACTCCAGACGAAGCCGACTATGACGTTATGCATATGATTTCTGATAAAGTTAAACAGAACAGTGCAAATACAGACGACGAACGTACTCAACTACGCAAAATTCTTTTACAGCAAGCTCCAGTGTTTGACAACGTCCCTGGTACTATGTCCGGTTTTATGTATGAGTTTCAAGTTAAACAGCACGACACGTTTAAAGCCAAACATTATCCCATTCCGTATATTCACAGAGAACAAGTTAAGAAAGAATTGCAAGCTATGCTTGACCAAGGAATTATTGAACCGGCAGTTAGTCCGTACGTAAACCCGCTCCGTATTGTTAAGAAAAAGGATGGTTCACTTCGCCTCGTACTTGATTCGCGTCGCATCAATGACATTATTATTAATGAAACAGATCGCCCTCAAACACTAGAAGAACTTCTACAGAAATTTCATGGTACTTATATTTATTCTACGTTAGATTTGAAATCGGGATTTTGGCAAATTCAGTTCCATCCGAGCTGCAGAAAGTACACAGCTTTTCTCTATTTTGGTGACTTACCAATTTTGTAAATTACCGTTCGGTTTAATTATTTCTTCAGCAGCATTTATTCGCGGTTTGAATACTATACTTCCGACAGAACTAAAAGATAGAATCACAACGTATGTAGACGACATTCTTATTGCAGAAGCTAACTGGTCTGAACACAATCTGATTCTTGAACAACTGTTGCAAACTTTTCGAGCACGAGGACTCACAGTTAATCTTGGCAAATCACACTTTGGCAAAACTTCTATAAAATTTCTTGGACATGTAATTTCAGCAGAGGGCACTACGCCTGGCCCGGAAAAACTTCAAGCTTTACGTGACATTACTGTACCTACGACGAAGAAACAATTACGCAGCTTTCTGGGATTAATTAACTTTTTTCGTAAATTTATTCATTTGCTTTAGACACCCCTAGATTATGTCAATTGACAGGTAAAAACACTATTTGGTCGTGGGATAGCCACGCGCAGTCTGAATTTGTCAATCTGAAACAAGCTTTGTTGAATGCACCACTTTTATCACATCCAGATCTTACTAGAAATTTTTCCATTGCCACCGACAGTTCTAACACCGCTTTAGGCGTACACATTTTTCAGGAAATTGAAGAAGATGGTTCTACAGTAATTAAAAACATCGCCTTTGCGAGTCGCATTCTGTCACCTGCTGAGCGAAATTATTCTGTTACAGAACTTGAAACATTATGTGTTGTATGGGCATTTACGAGGTTTCGGCATTTTCTTTGTGGAAGACATACGACCGTTTACACAGATCATAGAGCTATACAGTTTTTACTTTCAGCAAAATTTACACACGACAGGTTAAGCAGATGGAAACTTTATTTACAGGAATTTAAGTTTTACAATTGTTCACATTCCTGGTAGACAAAATATTGTAGCAGATGCACTATCCTGTTCTCTCAGAAACAATTAGAAAGACATCGCAACCAGCTTCTGCCAAGCAAATCCTAGCGTCACGTATATTCAACAAGTTTCATTCGAAAATTTTATTTCGGCATCATTACGAGACATAGCACAAGAGCAGAGCAAAGACAACGTGTAGAAAGAAATTAAACACCTTTGGCAAGATAGGAATAATGTTACCATCAGAAACCATTACACTGTACGCAATAACATTCTGTTTCGCCGCTCTCACCCTGACAGCAACAACTGGTTGCTATGGATTCCTGACGAACTTGTTAACAAATTAATTTGGTATACTCATTTAAGTTACGCACATTATGGAGCTAGGAAAAGTTTTCTTATACTGAGACAGAACTGTTATTTTGACAACATGGAGAAACGTATTCGACGAGTTTTAGCGTCATGTAAAATCTTCCAGAAAGCTAAGTCAGACACGACTTCACATATTCCTCCGTTACATCCCATTGTACCTGTTAAATTGAGACACATGGCTGCTGTAGACATTTTTGATCCGATTCCCAGAACTAATAGAGGTTTTTGCTACATCTTTGTCGCTATTGAACTCACTTCGAAATTTGTTACCTTCACTCCGCTACGCAAAGCTACTGCTAAATCTGTTTCGAAAGCATTTGTAAAACATTTTCTATTTCATGTAGGGCATGTATTGAAAGTAATTTCCGACAATGGACCACAATTTCGATCTGCTATATGGACACGTATGTTACCAGCAAGAAACATTTCTCCGATCTATATATCCAGGTATCACGCTTCTTCGAACCCTTCTGAATGACTGATGAAAGAAATTGGTAAACCATGTACAATATACTGCCATTAAAAACATATTGATTGGGATACATACATACTCTCATTCCAGGATGTAATTAACTCCATACCAAATGAATCTACTATGCTATCTCTGACTGTTGTATTGAAAAATGTTGAACCACCTAACAAAATTAAGGAATTAGCATCCTTTCCTACATCTCGTCGACTACGCCACCATGAAATAATTGACATTGCGCTGAACAACATCAAACTTGAAAACTGTCTATGTTTTTGACATAATACGTTTTCTGTCATGCTATGCTGTATGCTTAATTATATCACTAGAAACAAATTTTTATTTAATGAGTATATGATTTAAATGCAAGATGTTAATCCCTATTCATCATTTTCAGAAAGCAATAACGTGTAAAAGAAATAACTGAAACAAACCACAGTGGATTACTATGAAATGGGAATTTCACCTTCGGAATGAACGAAAGAAAATGCAATACCTTGTCGTGAAGAGTAAATGGATCAGAATTAACAAGCATTAACAAGAATATACTATACACATCGTATGATAGCAGTCTTAACTAATTATTTTTCTTTCAGAATACGAGGCGACTGATGCAAGCTGTCAGATAGAACTACACATCTTAGTTTTAGTGATGAAATATGATAGAAATAAGAAACTCTATACTATGAATAGTTGTATGAAGTAAATGGTAATATGAATAATTTCTCAAATCCATGATCATCCCGATTGTTGAAAAAGAAAAATCAGTTGTTTCCCTTTCATAAATGACAAATCTATCGGCCAGCATTGCACAGGGCTGTGCCAGAAAAATTTAGTGTTAGAGCAGATATATATGCGTTATCCGGCGACTTCATTGAGGTAAGAATTTTTCTCCTTTTTATTCAGAATGATCTTTCAGGGCCATGACGCAACACTGCTGACGTCCAAAATTTACCAGGTTAAATTCACAGTCAATTATTGAAAAGTTATAAGTGAGCGACAATTTAATTGAGAGGTTAGTTACATTGTATTATTACCAGGTTACTGAATTTATTTTTTGTTGGGACGTTACACTGAATGTGAACGACATAATTATAATTTTTACTGTTGAGAAATTTAGGAATTTTTCTGTTTTGAGGTTACACTAAATTAGAATCATATTCATATTATTTATTTTATTTTGTGGGGAGGTTACAACGTCTTTAACTCTGTGGGGGTACTTTCAATAAGGTGTCTGATCTCTGTAGACGAATGACAGCAAATTATTCTTCGAGAGCCGAAACTAAAGAGGGTTGAGATATTTTTATTTATTTTTGATTTTTTTTTTTTTACCTTGTATTTGCTGCCGTTTGCAAGAACCTGCCAGCTGGCGACTAAGGCAGGTCATATTTTCACAATATTAAATTATAAATTATTAAAGTATAAAAAGGGATATATACAGGGTGGTCCATTGATAGTGACCGGGTCAAATCTCACGAAATAAGCATCAAACGAAAAAACTACAAAGAACGAAACTCGTCTAGCTTGAAGGGGGAAACCAGATGGCGCTATGGTTGGTCCGCTAGATGGCGCTGCCATAGGTCAAACGGATACCAACTGAGTTTTTTTTTTAATGGGAACCCACATTTTTTATTACACATTCGTGTAATACGTAAAGAAACACGAATGTTTTAGTTGGACCACTTTTTTCGCTTTGTCACAGATGGCGCTGTAATAGCCACAAACGGATAAGTACGTGGTATCACGTAACATTCCGCCATTGCGGACGGTATTTGCTTTGTGATACATTACCCGTGTTAAATTGGACCGTTTACCAATTGCGGAAAAGGTCGATATCGTGTTGATGAATGGCTATTGTGATCAAAATGCACAACGGGCGTGTGCTATGTATGCTGCTCGGTATCCTGGACAACATAATCCAAGTGTCCGGACCGTTCGCCGGGTAGTTACGTTATTTAAGGAAACAGGAAGTGTTCAGCCACATGTGAAATGTCAATCACGACCTGCAACAAATGATGATGCCCAAGTAGGTGTTTTAGCTGCTGTCGCGGCTAATCCGCAACATCAGTAGCAGACAAATTGCGCGAGAATTGGGAATCTCAAATACGTCGGTATTGAGAATGCTACATAAACATCGATTGCACCCGTACCATATTTCTATGCACCAGGAATTGCATGGCGACTACTTTGAACGTCGTGTACAGTTCTGCCATTGGGCACAAGAGAAATTACGGGACGATGACAGATTTTTTTGCACGCGCTCTATTTAGCGACGAAGCGTCATTCACCAACAGCGGTAACGTAACTGGCATAATATGCACCATTGGGCAACGGAAAATCAACGATGGCTGCGACAAGTGGGACATCAGCGACCTTGGCGGGTTAATGTATGGTGCGGCATTATGGGAGGAAGGATAATTGGCCCCCATTTTATCGATGGCAGTCTAAATGGTATAATGTATGCTGATTTCCTACGTAATGTTCTACCGATGTTACTATAAGATGTTTCACTGCATGACAGAATGGCGATGTACTTCCAACATGATGGATGTCCGGCACATAGTTCGCCTGCGGTTGAAGCGGTATTGAATAGTATATTTCATGACAGGTGGATTGGTCGTCGAAGCACCATACCATGGCCCGGATTTCTTTCTGTGGGGAAAGTCGAAGGATATTTGCCATCGTGATCCACAGACAACGCCTGACAACATGCGTCAGTGCACTGTCAATGCATGCGCGAACATTACGGAAGGCGAACTACTCGCTGTTGAGAGGAATGCCGTTACACGTATTGCCAAATGCATTGAGGTTGAAGGACTTCATTTTGAGAATTTAATGCATTAATGTTGTATTTACAGGTAATCACGTTGTAACATCATGCTTTTTCAGAAATGATAAGTTCACAAAGGTACATGTATCACATTGGAACAACCGAAATAAAATGTTCCAACGTACCTACGTTTGGGATTTCAATTTTAAAAAACCTACCTGTTATCAAATGTTCGACTAAAATTTTGAGCCATATGTTTGTGACTATTACAACGCCATCTATCACAAAGCGAAAAAAGTGGTCCAACTAAAACATTGATATTTCTTGACGTACTACACGAATATGTAATAAAAATTGGGGGTTGCTATTTTAAAAAACGCAGTTGATATCCGTTTGACCTATGGCAGCGCCATCTAGCGGGCCAACCATAGTGCCATCTGGTTTCTCCCTTCAACCTAGACAAGTTTCGTCCTGTGTAGTTTTATCGTTTGATGCTTATTTCGTGAGATACTTCGCCGGGTCACGATCAATGGACCACCATGTATATGTTGTTGTGGTGGTCTTCAGTCCAGAGACTGGGTTGATGCAGCTCTCCACGCTACTCCATCCTGTGCAAACGTCATCTGCTAATAACGACTGCAACATGCATCCTTCTGAATCTGCTTAGTGTATTCATCTCTTGGTCCCCCTCTAAGATTTTTACCCTCCGCCCTTCCCTCCAGTGCTAATCGGTGATCCCTTGATGCCTCAGAACTTGTCCTACGAACCGATCCCTTCTTCTAGTCAAGTTGTGCAACCAATTACCGTCCTCCGCAATTCCATTCAGTACCTCCTCACTAATCAAGTGATTAACCCATCTAATCTTCAGCATTCTTCTGTAGCACCACATTTCGAAAGCTTCTATTCTCTTCTCGTCTAAGCTATTTTTCGTTCTTCTTTCACTTCCATACATAGCTACACTCCATACAAATACTTTCAGAAACGACTTCCTGACACTTAAACGTATACTCGATGTGAACTATTTTCTCTTCTTCAGAAACTCTTTCCTTCCCATAGCCAGTCTACATTTTATATCCCATATATCACTGTGGGGGTAAGAACCAACCTCCTATCAAAGGGGTGGGGGTGAGAAAGCAGTGTACTCCAAGACGCGAGACAACAGAGACTGGAGTCATCCAGTATTTGAAAATGAGAGCACTTAAAGACTTGCAAAGAACTTTACACATAATTTTAAACTTTTATGAAACTTTTTCTCGCTGACGACCCCCACAAACCTATGAATGGAAAACAGTTCATCGCTTACTACATTTCTGCTGTTCGTGCAGTAGGACTGTCACATGGAGCATGACTTTTTACATTAATATTTTTTTACAACTGACTACATTCGTGAAATATTTTGGGGACAGTATTCGCATATAACACTGAATACACGGGAAAAATTACATCATGGTATGACACTTAATTCGGGAGATATGACGTCCTAAACACTGAGATGCCTGAGAAACTACTGCATCATGGAAGACGTTTAAATTTATTTCGTCGTTGCTACTAATTCTATTCACGACGTTTTCCACAGACACTAACCACATCTGCCTCTCAATGTAATTACAAAATTGTATCACTGTACGACACATATGACGTCAAATACTGAAACGCGAGAAAAAATGCACGACATTTTAGTTTTTTACTTCCTTTGAACTAACTCTATTTGAAACAAATTTCGGAGATAGTAGGCATGTATACCACTAGATGTGCCTGCAAAATTATATAATTGTATAGCTCACTGTTCAGGAGATACGACGTCATAAATAGTGAGCTGCGTGCAAATGAAACTGCAGGGCGAAATTCGCTAGACATACAGGGAAATATGTCTACATATATGTGCCAAAAAAGATTTAAATCACTACGGTTCCGAGAGTTTCCGATCCTGTACTAAAAATTGTAATATAGATCAACATGATCATTTACGCCCTTTTTATTGTTCATAAAAACCACACATTACACGTTGTACCACTAGACAGCGAGACCTTCAGAGTTGGTGGTCCAGATTCCTGTATACACCGGTACAACTAATACCCAGTACCACATCCTTTTGTATGGATGCATGCCTGTATTCGTATTGGTATACTATCCACAAGTTCATAAAGACACTGTTGGTCCAGACTGTCACACTCCTCAACGGCGATTCGGCGTCGATCCCTCAGAGAGGTTGGTGGGTCGTCACGTCGTCCATAAACAGCCCCTTCCAACCTATCCCAGGCATGTTCGATATGGTTCATGTCTGGAGAACATGCTGGCCACTCTAGTCGAGCGGTGTCGTTATCCTGAAGGAAGTCATTCACAAGATGTACACGATGGAGGCCTGAATTGTCGTCCATGAAGACGAATGCCTCGCCAATATGCTGCCGATATGGTTGCACTATCGGTCGGAGGATGGTATTCACGTATCGTACAGCCGTTAAGGCGCCTTCCATGACCACCAGTGGTGTACGTCAGCCCCACATAATGCCATACCCAAAACAGCGGGGAACCTACACCTTGCTGCACTCGCTGGACCGTGTGTCTAAAGCGTTCAGCCTGACCGAGTTGCCTGCAAACACGTCTCCGACGATTGTCTGGTTGAAGCCATATGCGACACTTATCGGTGAAGAAAACGTGATGCCAACCCTGTGCAGTCCATTGGGCATGTGTTGGGCCCATCTGTACCGCGCTGAATGGTGTAGTTGCAAAGATGGACCTCGTCATGGACGTCGGGAGTGAAGTCACGCAGCCTATTACGCACAGATTTCGTCGTAACACGACGTCCTGTGGCTGCACGAAAAGCATTATTCAACGCGGTGGCGTTGCTGTGAGGATTCCTCTTAGTCATAATCCACAGATAGCGGTCATCCACTGCAGTAGTAGCTCTGGGAGGGCCTGGGCGACTCATGTCATCGACAGTTCCTGTCTCTCTGTATCTCCTCCATGTCCGAACGAAATTGCTTTGGTTCACTCTGAGACGCCTGGACACTTCCCTTGTTCAGAGCCCTTCCTGGCACAAAGTAACAATGCGGACGCGATCTAACCGCATGGTTGAACTACAGACAACACGAGCCGTGTACCTCCTACCTGGTGGAATGACAGGAACTAATCGGCTGTTGGACCGCCTCCGGCTAGTAAGCGCTGCTGATGCATAGTTGATTTCATCTTTGGTCGGATTTAGTGACATCTCTGAACAGTCAAAGGGATTGTGTCTGTGATGCAATATCCACTGTCAAGTTCTGTCTTCAGGAGTTCTGGATGATGGACTCTTTCTGTGGGGTCAAACAGTTCTCCCAACCAGTTGCAATAACAAGCGACAATCAGTTATCGTTAACGGTAATGAAAGGGTAAGGATTAATTCGCCCCAACGCTTCACTTTAGATTTTGCATTTATTGTCACACCCTTCAGTGTAAACCACACAACAAGTAAGTGTAACAATGAGACAATATTTGTACTCATAATATTTGGTATATAACTTAAGAATTAATAAACAGGAATCTAAAATTGTCCTTTTTAAGACCATAAACAGTAAATGTCAACGATTAATAAAGTCCCATAAACTTGAACAAGGATCACCTTTTCAGTCTGTAAATGAGAAATTGCCGACAATCATACGTACAATAAATGTTACACCATTAAGGACGCTCACTCATTAAGAATTATAACCACAAATTAAAGAAGATTCATTTAAAGCCATTAACATCAATAGCATATAGTTAAGTCACGTCTCAGCAAATTTATCAAAACCAAGTCTTTCAGTTCTATAACAATGTTGGATCGTGGAATACGCCGGATTACCGACACAGAAAGTAAATTTTACCAAACAGCAATTTCTCCAAACCTAGAACTATCTTAGTTGTGTACAATACTTAGGTTACCAGCACTACTCTAATTCGCTTTTCTTGGGCATAACGGTGGAGTAGATAATTAACCCCTTATTTCATGCTCCTGGAACATTGAGCGGCAATAGACACTCTGGCAACTCTTACCCCAGCGTGGCTCGGGAAAGAGGATGGCTCCACTAGGAGGAGGAAACATTTACCCGAACTGGAAAGGGAACTCGTCTAACACGAGCCACTAGGTTGGACGAATTCCAGTTGGCGATTTTTAATCATTAACCAAAGCTTGCTGGCCAGCGGACGAAAATTACAGAGGCAAAGGTAGCTCTATTTGTTCTCACAAGAATTGATTACTTCTGCAATTGAGTTTCCGGCAGAACTACCGCCGTAGTATCAGTACGGGAATTCTGAACTGAGTACAGCAAAACGGTCTCTACCCGATAGGCCCAACATTTCAGACAGACCGAGCAACCGACATCAGTCGTGGCTAGGCTGATTACGAAATAGAAGCGGTAGCACAACCTTAAATATAATTAAACAGAGCATTTAAATACCACAGGGACTAAACTCCTTAACACAAGAATATATACACAATAACGACTGAAGTTAACCCTCTAACGGTAAGGTTGGGGTTGGATCCGACCCCACCGAGTGTGTTTTGTTTATAACTCTCCACTCCCTTTTCTGAGAGCGCTGTGGTTCCAGCTGCCCTACCAGCCAGTCGACCCGAGAACGCCGAGGAGGCCACGCCAGTCTGGTGAGTGACCTGCAGCTACCCTCTCTATCCGAAACCTACATTACCCGCGCTCGGGTTGGATCCGACGTCACACTTATTAGTTTCTTTTGTGGGGAGGATTCAACCCCATATTGATGTTTATACTACATCTAAGTTTGATTTCTCTTATAGTATCTTACTAAAATGGCGAATCAACTCCTTAGAACTCCTGAGGAGATATACAACGAGTTTGTCCGACGGAGGCTGAGTCAGAGGATGTCGACAATATCGATGCAGAAAACTGTTCAGAAACCACCTATTACATTATGTGTACTGCTGACACTATAATTATTTTCTACAAGTAGTAAGAGATGTTTCTCATTTAGTTCCTATCTGTAGAATTTCTAAAGCACTCAAGTTTCTAGTTGATGACTGAATCTATTGATTTTTACTATGTTTTCAACGATTTTATAGAGACTATTTCTATTAAGGTATTTTTTTGTAATCAAATTCCTGTTTTTTCCCAAAGTATTTTATATTCTTGCTTATTGGCTATAAAAATAAAAAAATTGTTATAACAAATATTATATATGTTTAATTGATAATAAAACTTTTTTAGATTATTCATTTTTTATTTTACCAAGAAAAATCGATATTTGGAGGGTGGGGTCTGATCCAACCCCACCTTACCGTTTATGTCAGGAAACTTCACGTTACCGTTGGAGGGTTAAATATGCCTATGTACTAAAACACAACAGATATCGGTGAACATTAACATAATATCGCATTTCAAATATCTATAAAATTAATTGGCTCTCTCTCTCTCTCCGCCAGACAGTACAATGTTATTTAACATTTTACTATGTGCTTATTCAAACAGTGACCTACGCCGTCCATGGGAAAACAACCGTTTGCAGAAGGTCCACAGCCAATAATTTTTCTTTTTTTTTTGTTTCTTTATTATGGGCGTCAGTATGGCCTAGAAATGCACGATCATGAAAGGGGGCAGTAACACACACGCAAGGCAATTTCCGACCACAAACTCAAAGCAGAGAAACGTTGCCACACAGTTATTAATAGCTGCCAAACACCGGGAGATTGTCCCCGCCAGACGACGGCCGTTGCACTAACTACATGAAAAATCTTACTTTCAGTGACGACACCACATTCCGGAAGTTATTGGCAGCCGCAGACGGACTTCACAGTTTCCACAGCCCATAAAGGAAACCAAACGTTGTCCACAGATTTACGGCCTCTTGTGTCCTCACGCCCCGGGTTCTTGGGCCCATCAAGACTTAGGATAGAGGGACCGAGCGTCCCGCTGCAGAACGGTCGTCCAGGGCCAAACACTCGCCTCAACACAGAACAACAAGAAAAGAGAAGCGCAACTCCCGCGCTAAAAGAGGGCAACACTGACCGATGGCAGCGTCTCTGGTGGTATGGAGATGAACTAAAAAAGGATAAACATTGCGGGTTGCATCCCTCCTAGCTTATGTACGCTGTTTTTTTTTTCCTTTTAATTTTCTTATCTCAGTTTTCTGGGCGTGCTATGTAATTATTTTGGCTAGCATCGTAATAATATAATTTAAACACAGCTATAGCACACTGCAATACAGCAGTGACAACCTATTATTCAGGAATATTTGTAGCCCAATTTAGCTGCAAAAATTTTATTTAGCTTCAGCTATTTAAGCTACAAGCTTGTTTCGACTTACTGTCAGTTTCAAGTGTTGCGTCTAGTTTTTATGACGCACAAAACATCCTGGAGCTCTTATATGTTGATAGAAATCAATATAAGTGTGTCAGTTTACAAGTCTATTCTTGACGTTTGCGTCTGACAGTGGCTGCTTCTATGATTTTTCTTGAGGCGCAAACGTCAAGAATAGACTTGCAAATTGACACACTTATATTGATTTCTATCAACATATAAGAGCTCCAGGACGTTTTGTGCGCTACAAAAACTAGACGCAACACTTGAAACTGACAGTAAGTCGAAACAAGCTTGTAGTCTAAATAACCGTTACAAACTAAATAAAAATTGTTGCATATAAATTGGACCACAAATACTCCTGAATATTGTCATACTTTGACATCTTATAATCTGTGGGGTCAATGGAAGAAAAAGAACTATTATTAAGAGAATAATCGCCAGTTAAAGAGGCCAATTAAGAAATCTTTGTCACAGTGTTAATGAATGAAAAACTCTAAAATTTGTTACAACTATGTTTCAGGAGTGTAATTTCTGAGTAATTGGCCAGGAAACGTGCACTACTGACCATTAATTTCTTAAAATAGTTCCTACATCTTACAACTGTAAACGCATCAACACAAAAAAGAAGACATCAATATTAAGTACCAAAAATAGGAAAGGTGGATAAAAACAATGAAATGAAAACAAAACTTCCTTTTTATTTGTTAAGCACACAATAAAAATTTCACTATGAGCAACAGTTTCACCTGATTCACTACTGACATTGACAATTTCACACGGAACACCTGCCACATGTTTTGGAAACTCACCCCTGTTTAGCCTGTGCCTAGTTTTATTCATAAAATCTTCCTCGAAAAAATGATCTTCACAAACAAAATAAGTAGCACAATTCACATCAGGTCACAGTTTACAAATACTTTTCCGCTTCTGAAGCAATCCTTGAAGTAGTTTTGGAAACCTGTTGAAATGCTTGTTACTAACTTTCTCCGTTGAACCGACGTAATATCCAGATGAAGAGTCTGGGAATTTACAGGAGTATTTCTACGTCAATTTGTTGTGTTGAATATTCTGGAAAACAAATATCTTCATCAAATAGAACTACTACTGACATATCAAAGTTATTTAAGTAAGCAAACAGAAATCACATAGCTTCATTCACGACAGAAGAGAATACATTTCATTTCTAGGCTACGAGTGATTTACCGAAAATTAAATGTCTTACCTTAGGATTAATTGCGGACATTTTTTCTGCAGGAAATCTCTTCAGTTCCACAGCGAACTTTAAATTTCATAAAGTAATACACCTCTTTATAATGAAGATAAGTAGTATGTAAATACGAAACATATACAAAGACGACTGTAACCGTGGACTTCAGTACAGAGCAAGACGATATGATATCAATAACCGCAACTGAACAGTTCTCATTGGTCAATTGCAGTTTCGTTTGACACATAGCGCCTCTAGTGGTCTGGAAGGAACTACCTGGCTTGTTACCTCTTCTCCCATATAGCTTTCACCCCCGTGCGCCTTAACTGCCTCCTCCGCCCTGGGCACGGCACCATCCAGCGGGCGTGCTAGCAGCGCGTCGCGGAGGCTCCGCAACGCCCTCTAGGAAAGCGCGGAGACTCCAAACAGGAGTAAACCAAGGGAAACGGGAAGCGTGGCAAAAGACACGGTTTACTGGGGAACGTGGTGATGCAAAACTTTTTATGATGCGTGATTGTTAATTGTAATACTCTCTTTCAAATTCTAAAGGTGGCAGGGATAAAATACAGGGAGCGAAAGGCTATTTAGAATTTGTACAGAAACCATATGGCATTTATAAGAGTCTAGGGAAATGAAAGGGAAGTAGTGGTTGGGGAGGGAGTGAGACAGGGTTGTAGCCTATCCCCGATGTTATTCAATCTGTATATTTGGCAAGCAGTAAAGGAAACAAAAGAAAAATTCCGAGTAGGTATTAAAATCCATGGAGAAGAAATAAAAACTTTGAGATTCGCCGATGACAGTGTAGTTCTGTCAGAGACAGCAAAGGACTTGGAAGAGCAGTTGAACGGAATGGATAGTGTCTTGAAAGGAGGATATAAGCTGAACATCAACAAAAGCAAAACAAGGATAATGGAATGTAGTCGAATTAAGTCGGGTGATGCTGAGGAAATTGGATTAGGAAATGAGACACTTAAAGTAGTAAAGGAGTTTTGCTATTTGGGGAGTAAAATAACTGATGATGGTCGAAGTAGAGAAGATATAAAATGTAGACTGGCAATGGCAAGGAAAGCGTTTCTGAAGAAAAGAAATTTGTTAACATCGAGTATAGATTTAAATGTCAGGAAGTTGTTTCTCAAAGTATTTGTATGGAGTGTAGCCACGTATGGAAGTGAAACATGGACGATAAATAGTTTAGACAAGAAGAGAATAGAAGCTTTTGGACTGTGGTGCTACAGAAGAATGCTGAAGATTAGATGGGTAGATCACATAACTAATGAGGAGGTATTGAATAGAATTGTGGAGGAGTTTGTGGCACAACTTGACAAGAAGAAGGGACCGGTTGGTAGGACATGTTCTGAGGCATCAAGGGATCACAAATTTAGCGTTTGAGGGCAGCGTGGAGGGTAAAAATCGTAGAGGGAGACCAAGAGATGAATACACTAAACAGATACAGAAGGATGTAGGTTGCAGTAGGTACTGGGAGATGAAGAAGCTTGCACAGGATAGAGTAGCATGGAGAGCTGCATCAAACCAGTCTCAGGACTGAAAACCACAACAACAACAACAACAATAACATATTTGACATATGCGTATGTGAGCAAATCGACGGGTAAAAATCGCATCGGAATGAGTTCAAAAATAGTTCAAATGGCTCTGAGCATTGTGGGACTTAACAGCTGAGGTCACCAGACGCCTAGAACGTAGAACTACGTAAACCTAACTAACCTAAGGACATCACACACATCCATGCCCGAGGCAGGATTCGAACCTGCGAGTGTAGCGGTCGTGCGGCTCCAGACTGAAGCGCCTAGAACCGCTCGGCCACACCAGCCGGCTGTGCTATTGCATTTCGGTTGCAGTGTTACATACATCAATGCATTCAACAAGGCGGACATGCATTTGAACATTTGTATTATAAATAATGCATTTATAATGATCTCAGTCAGTAACATACGTTTAAATGAATATGATTTACGATATTCATTATATTCATTGTTCTTTGTTGCAGTGAAAGATACGAATTGGTGTTTTGTGTTGTTAATAAATTAGCTGTCATATGTTGATATGCCTTGGATCAGATAATTACTATGCTTCGGCCCTTGTGCGTATTGTTTTAGTCATGAATAATCATTCTCCTACACAGATACCTTTCTGGAGCCCAGGAATCGAACCCGATACCGCTCCTACAACAAGCAAGCTTTCTAGCGACGAGCTATACGACCAGTTATACCTGTAAAGTGTTTGTTTCCAAGCTCTGGTTTTTCGTTTAGCAGGGTCTCCTCTCTGTTGGTGTGGAGTCCCCTTTAATGTTCTGCTTAGAGCCGGGTAAAGTCACTAGATGGACGAAATGGAGAGAGGGAAGAAGAGGGATGGACAGACAGGGGGGAAAAGAGACTGGCAGACAGATGGCGAATGAGAAGATGAGCAAAGGGGGGGACGTAATGGACAGGGGAAAGGGATGAGGAAAGGTGATGAGATGGAGAGGGTGTAGGAGGAGATGGACAGTGAGAGGGGGTAGACGAGGTGGACAGAGAGAGGGGGGAGACGAGGTGGACGGAGAGAGGGGGAATAGGAACTTGGCAGATAGAGGGAGGGGGCAAGATTGAATTAGAGGGAGGAAGAGGAGATGGACAGCTCGGGAAGAAGCGGCTGGGCAGAGGGGAGGAGGAGACAGTCAAGTAGAAGCAGGAGGAGATGGACGGAGAGTGGGTGGGGAGCTGGAGAAGGTGGAGAGATAAACGGGGTGGTGGAGAGAGAGACGGGTGAGGAGAAGATAGGCTAATAGAGGACTGGAATAAATACGTACCCAGGCAATGCCAGGTAGTCAGCTAGTTCTACCTAAACATAATATGAAGCCTCTTTGCTTTGTTGTTATTTTAATAAAATGTTAACAGTGTTGCAGCTTTAAAACCCTGTAACCTTGAAACTAATTAGGGAACGGAAATGCCTAAAACTAACAATTTACTTATTAAGAAGATAGAAAATGTGATGCCTACATGTCGGGTGCTGGGGTCTGGAGCGAAGCCTACGCTCAAAATCACACCAAAAGCTGTCTCTTTAGTTCACTTTGGGATTATGGACAGGTCACTCCATTTCAGGAACGTTATTGTGCACAAACTACTGTCTGACAGATGCTGCTTTATGGCAGAGTACATTAACATGACGATAGAATAAATCGTCGTCTTCGAACTGTGCCTCTAGTGTGCGTAGTATACGATGCTGTAGTAAGTGTTCCATGTCCAGCATCTAGCGTCTTCTTAAGTGCAATAAGGGGACTACGCAATAACCACGAAAAACACCTCTGCAACGTAACACCACTTCGCTGTTGGCGCTACACGTGATGGCTGTTCGTCCTCCAGATATTCGCCAAACCCAAATCCTTCCGTTGAACTGCCACACGCTACAGCGAGACTCATCACTCCAGATAACTCGTTTCCAGTAACCCATTGTCCAGTGGCGGCGCTCTTAACACCGACTCCAGCCTCGTTAGCACCGGTTACAGTTCAAATGGTTCAAATGGCTCTGAGCACTATGGGACTTAACATCTGTGGTCATCAGTCCCCTAGAACTTAGAACTACTTAAACCTAACTAACCTGAGGACATCACACACATCCATGCCCGAGGCAGGATTCGAACCTGCGACCGTAGCAGTCGCGCGGTTCCGGACTGAGCGCCTGAACCGCTAGACCACCGCGGCCGGCTACCGATTACAGTGAGGTACGTCGTATGAAGAGTTGCTCGACCATTGTACCGAATTCTTTTGAACTCCCTACGCACAGTCATTGTGTTAACTGCACTGCCGGTAGCACCTCACAACTCACGACTGATACTTTATGCTGATTACAGGCAGCTGGTTACAACCACACTCCGCGATCTTTGACGGCCTCTGTCTATCAGTATGCGAGGGTTCCTGGTCCTGGTTTAGCTAAGACTCTTCCTTCGAGTTTCCATTCCACAATCACACCATCAACAGTGGGCTTTGACATCTTTGGAAGGACTGGAGCGCTACAGATAATTTTGTTACTCAGGTGACTTTTTTTCATTAACACTATGCCGTCCGGCGACACCGCAGTGCTGTCGTGCGCGAAATAGCGCTCAACGGCCGGCGACACCACAGTGGTGCCGTCTGCATAGTATCGCTCAGTGGCCGGAGACACCACAGTGGTGTGAGTATAGTATCGCGCAGTGGCCGGCGACAGAACTTTCGTATCTTTTTCATTCTGTTGGTGTTTTGTTTAGGTAACAGTAAGTTATACACGACAATAAGTTTTTTGTTTTTATAAGTACTTGTGCCCTTTCATCATGGCAGACGAAAGAGACAATAGGATTATTTACGATGAATGCGCGGACGTCTTGTCTGATGTTCTGAACGACTTGGCCGATTGGGAAGAAGACATTGGAGATCAAAAAAATGAAAGTGAAGCAGAATCGTAGGAAGATAGTGAAATACGTCCAAGAAGAATTAGCCGAACGCTGCGGTTGCCCACTGATTCGGCTGAAGCAGACGAAGACAGTGCACAGTAGTCAGATTTTGATTTACCGAGGACAAATAATGAATTTGAAGGATCCCCGGGTGCAAACATATTTCCCAAAGATACTCAGAGGGTCGAGGATATCGTAGAGTTAAACACTGGGAACGCTCAAATAGAATATATTAGCAGCGAGACCAACAAGTACTCAGTCAAAATTGCAGTCGAAGGAAATGGATTTCAAAATGCCAAATTTGTCGACGTTACGAGACCCGAACTTAGAATATGCTTTGAGCTTATTATCCTTATGGGAACTGAAAAAAAAAATAAAAATAAATAAATAAATAAATAAAAATAAAATAAATAAATAAATAAATTGATCAATGATTTTGGTCAACGAACCTATTGATAGACACACCGATATTTCGCAAAACGATGTCCCCCAACAAATTAACACAAATATTATCGTTTTTATATTTTTCAGACAGCAACAATAAACCGGGTAATGCCGACCGGCTTGTCGAAGTGCAATTCGTAATTGATTATTTTTCCAAAAAGTTTAAAGGAACGTTTAATCCAAGTCAGAACATCTCAAAATGGTTCAAATGGCTCTGAGCACTATGGGACTTAACTTCTGAGGTCATCAGTCCCCTAGAACTTAAAACTACTTAAACCTAACTAACATGAAGGGCATCACACACATCAATGCTCGAGGCAGGATTCGAACCTGCGACCGTAGCGGTCGCGCGGTTCCAGACTGTAGCGCCTAGAAGAGCTCGGCCACCCCGGCCGGCAAAACATCTCAATTGATGAAGGAATGGTACAGTGGCGTGGGCTGTTAATTTTAAAGTTTATAATCCGTCGAAAATTACGAAATACGGCATACTCTTTCGGAAGCTGTGTGATTCGAGTACAGGATACATTTCCTCATTCAAGGTATATTCCGGCGCTGGACAGCCTTTAACAAAAACAGTGATGGAACTATTGACACCTTGTGATGGAAAGTGGCATCGCCTCTGCATGGATTATTCGTATAAAAGTGTAGCAGAGAAGTTACTTGAAAAGAAAATTCGAGTTTGTTTAACGGTACGGAAAAATAGAGGATTTCAGGAAAACTAAAGCACGCAAGCTCGTTCTGAGACACCATACTTGTGTTTGAAGCCTGTCATCAACGGAAAGGTGAGAAGCGGCCGGCGACAAGTCAAGTAACCCGAACTAGCGCTGCCGGCGCCAGGCGAATAAATTTGTACGAGAAGTGCGGACGGCAAAGTGTTATTATTATTAGTATTTTTTTCCTTTATTGTAATTTTGATATCCGTACAACAACAGGTAGGCTGGCAGGAGCACCTGACACCGCTCTTCAGCCTTAGAGTTAACAATGATAAAACATATAGAAGACACATAAGAGATTGAACAATTGGCGGGTAAAAAACAGTAGAGACTGAACATAAAAAAGACGAAGCCGTTCACACTAGACGAAAAACCACTAAAACTGTCGACACGACGCACAAACACTGATGATTTCGACGGCACATGTGAACGTTGAAGCGTGACGGCGGACACTAATCACAAAACACGACGGCACAACACACGAGAAACGGATGGCGATGATCTCCGGCGTGCGAATGTCCACGTAGCGTGTGCGAGTCTGGGGAACTGCCAATAGGGGAAGGAGGGGGAGGGAGAGGGAAGAGCAAAGATGCCAATGGCATAGAAGATGGGAGGAGGAACGGAGGTATGGGGGAGGGGAAGAACGGGGGAGGAGTGGGGAGTAAGGGAGGAGGGAGGGAGGGGGGAGAGAAAGGAGAGAGGGTGCCCAAAGAAACAAAGTTGGTAGGAGGGGTAAATGGAGGGGAGGAGGGCATCATCAGGGAGGGGGAGCTGGCAGAAGCCATCTTGGGAGAGGGTATGGAGAGTGGAGAGATGGAGAGCAGGTGGGACGTGGAAGTACAGGTGCAGCAGCAGACGGTGGTGGGACAGGATGGGAGAGACCAGCGGGTGAGGAGGATCGAGTTTGTGGGAGGTGTAGGGGATCCGTATCCATTCGAGGAAAAGGAGGAGGTGGGGAAGGGAATTTGGTCGTACAGGAACCGCATGGGGGAGGGGAGACGGATCCGATAGGCGAGGCGAGGAACATGGCATTCGAGGATCTGAAGGGATTTGTAAAAGGTTGGGGGAGCGGAGATCCAGGCAGGGTGGGCGTAGCAAAGGATGGGGCAAATGAGGGATTTATAGGTATGGAGGATAGTGGAGGGGTCCAGACCCCAAGTACGGCTGGAAAGGAGTTTAAGGAGACATAGTTGGGAGCGTGCCTTGGCTTGGATCGCCCGGAGGTGGGGGGTCCAGGAGAGGCGACGGTCGAGGGTGACACCAAGGTATTTAAGGGGGGTGAGGGCGATAGGACGGCCATAGATGGTGATGTAGAAATCGAGGAGGCGGAAGGAAGGGGTGGTTTTGCCTACTATGATCGCCTGGGTTTTGGCAGGATTGACCTTAAGCAACCACTGGTTGCACCAAGCGGTGAACCGGTCAAGATGAGATTGGAGAAGGTGTTGGGAGCGCTGCAGGGTGGGGGCAAGGGCAAGGAAGGCGGCGTCATCGGCGTACTGGAGAAGGTGGATAGGGAGTGAAGACGGCGGCATGTCCGCCGTATACAAGAGGTACAGAAGAGGGGAGAGGACGGAACCCTGGGGCACACCAGCAGAGGGGAAAAAGGTGTAGGAATCCGTGTTGCCGATGGTGACGTAGGAAGGACGTTGGGAAAGAAAGGAGCCGATCAGACGGACTTCGTTAATAGGAAGGGCGAAGGTTTGGAGCTTGAAGAGGAGACCGAATTGCCACACGCGGTCATAGGGTCGTTCAAGGTCAAGGGAGAGGAAGATGGCGGAATGACGGCAATTAAGCTGTTCGGAGAGGAGATAATATTATTAGTAGTACTAGTAGCTTTATTCATCCGTAGAACTCATTCTACAAAGATATAGGTCAAAGTATTTACAAATTTAGATCAATTTAAAATAAGCTAATTCGTATACACATATTTCAAGACTTCTACAATACTGGCCATTAAAATTGCTACACCACGAAGATGACGTGCTACAGACGCGAAATTTAACCGACAGGAAGAAGACGCTGTGATATGCAAAAGATTAGCTTTTCAGAGCATTCATACAAGGTTGGCGCCGGTGGCGACACCTACAACGTGCTGACATGAGCAATGTTTCCAACCGATTTCTCATACACAAACAGCAGTTGATTGGCGTTGCCTGGTGAAACGTTGTTGTGATTCCTCGTAAGGAGGAGAAATGCGTACCATCACGTTTCCGACTTTGATAAAGGTCGGATTGTAGCCTATTGCGATTGCGGTTTATCGTATCGTGACATTGCTGCTCGTTTTGGTCGCGATCCAACGACTGTTACAGAATATTGAATCGGTGGGTTCAGGAGAGTAATACGGAACGCCGTGCTGGATCCCAACGACCTCGTATCACTAGCATTCGAGACTACAGGTATCTTATCCGCATGACTGTAACGGATCGTGCGGCCACGTCTCGATCCTTGAGTCAATAGAAGGGGACGTTTGCAAGACAACCATCTGCACGAACAGTTCGACAACGTTTGCAGCAGCACGGGCTATCAGCTCGGAGACCATGGCTGTGGTTACCCTTGACGCTGCATCACAGACACGAGCGCCTGCGGTGGTATACTCAGCGACGAACCTGGGTGCACCAATGACAAAACGTCATTTTTTCGGATGAATCCATGTTGTGTTTACAGAATCATGATGGTCGCATCCGTGTTTGGCGACATCGCGGTGAACGCACATTGGAAGCCAGTATTCATCATCGCCATACTGGCACATCACTCGGCGTGATGGTATGGGCTGCCATTGGGTACACGTCTCGGTCACCTCTTGTTCGCATTGACGGCACTTTGAACAGTGGACGTTACATTTCAGGTGTGTTGTGACCCGTGGCTATACCCCTCATTCCCTGCGAAACCCTACATTTCCGAAGGATACTGCACAACCGCATGCATAACTCGTAAATTATCTGCATATTAACCTTAAACCACACTCACGCATCATTCATACTGCTAAAAGACCTTTATAACATTTTATATGCACAAAAGACGTAACACTTTATGAAAATAATAGAACAGTTTATGAAAAACATTTTATTACTTTAGTGCATTCTAGTGGGCTCAATCGAAATTAAATCATAGTCCCCTATCCAATACTGTCCTCTATCGGCTGATACATAAACTACGTGCGCGTCCAGTCTCACGTCACCATCTGTCACTATCCAGCTCTGAGACACATCTCGTACTTAACCGCCTCAAGGCAGGATCGGTATACGGCGCTACGCCTCAGCAGGTTAATGTAAGTGCGAGATAAGACACTGCAAAATACTGTTGACTGATAACTGGTGCATCCGCCTGCGTTGTGCAAATGGCAGATGTCAGTTTGTGGGATGGAGTTACAGGTCTGTTACATAGTCAATACCGAGATGGTTAATGCTGTTTGTCGATGACACTGAAGATGCCATCCAATGATGTCCCATAGGTGCTCGATTGGAGACATGTCTGGTATCGAGCACGCCAAGGCAACATTTGAACACATTGTAGAGCATCGTCGGTTACAACAGCAGTAAGTGGGAGAGCGTTATCCTGTTGAAAAATACCCCTGGGAATGCTGTTCATGAATAGTACACAATAGGTCGAATCATCAGACTGACGTACATACGTGCAGTCATCTACATCTACATCCATCTCCGCAAGTCACCTGACGGTGTGTGGCGGAGAGTACCTTGAGTACACCTATCGGTTCTCCCTTCTATTCCAGTCTCGTATTGTTCGTGGAAAGACAGATTGTCGGTATGTCTCTGCGTGGGCTCTAATCTCTCTGATATTATCATCATCGTCTCTTCGTGAGATGAACGTAGGAGGGAGCAATATACTGTTTGACTCCTCGGTGAAGGTATGTTCTCGAAACTTCAACAAAAGCCCGTACCGAGCTACTGAGCGTCTCTCTTGCAGAGTCTTCCACTGAAGTTTACATGTCATTTCCGTAACGCTTTCGCGATTACTAAATGATCCTGTAACGAAGCGCACTGCTCTCCGTTGGATCTTCTCTATCTCTTCTATCAACCCAATCTGGTATGGATACCACACCAGTGAGCAGTATTCAAGCAGTGGGCGAAAAAGTGTACTGTAACCTACTTCGCCGGCCGTGGTGGCCGACAGGTTCTAGGCTCTGCAGTCTGGAACCGCGCGACCGCTACGATCGCAGGTTCGAATCCTGCCTCGGGCATGGATGTTTGTGATGTCCTTAGGTTAGTTAGGTTTAAGTAGTTCTAAGTTCTAGGGGACTGATGACCTCAGAAGTTAAGTCCCATAGTGCACAGAGCCATTTGAACCATTTTGTAATCTACTTCCTTTGTTTTCGGACTGCATTTCCGTAGGATGCTTCCAATGAACCGCATGCACGACCGCATGTTGCAGGTCCTGTATGGGCCTTTCTGGATACAGAAAATGTTCGACTGCTGGCCTGGCCAGCACATTCTCCAGATCTCTCACCAACTGAAAACATCTGGTGGATGGTGGCCGCGCAACTGGATGGTCACAATACGCCAGTCACTACTCTTGATGAACTGTGGTATCGTGTTGGAGCTGCATGGGCAGCAGTACATGTACACGCCATCCAAGCTCTGTTTGACTCAATGCCCAGGCGTATCAACGCCGTTAGTACAGAAACGGTACAGTAGTTTCCGCTCTATAAGCAGTAGGTTTCGCTGCTCGCTCGCACCGGGAAATAGAAACAGAGGCGGCTCCGCAGGCAATTTTATTACACGACGCGGCAGGCCGCGGGTGCAACCAAACCCATGTGGACGGGTGGAAAGAAATGTGTCAGGCTTCATAATACGTATTTATATGTGTTGTGTATTATGCATTTCTTGTACGTGAATGTGAATCTGCACATGAAGTTTCCTAATCCTCGTCCCACCTTTCCGTAAAGCGTGGCCAAATCTTTGTTGGGAAGTAGTTCTGTAGTATAGTAGTGCCAACCTTACGCCTGGGTATGGGATCAGAGAGACAGCACAGGCAGGTAAAAGTCAAAGACTTTCCAGTGTCACAAGATTTGGGGTGGAGAGGTTGGTCACGGCCAAGTGGTTCGACCACCCCCTCCACCGGGGCCCAGGAAGACATCCGGGTTCCCGCCATATTCGATGAGGGGAGTGTTACAAAAGACGGGTAAGTGAGCAGACGTGCCCTCAGTGCGTCTGTCTCAATGTTCACGCATGGAAGAAAGGTATTTGAATATTTTTACTAATTCTCTTATTTCCAGCTTCGGCTTGTGTGACGAAACGAATGTGCTCGTTTAATCCCGGAAATTTGACCCCTGTGTTAAAGTATCTGGTCCCCAGTTTGCCCGTTATCCTCCTCACATAGTGAATGTCCTATGTAAAATATTGGGAGACTTTGGTGGTATACATTTGGCCAACGCAATTCCGTCTTACCCGTAGAAATGTGCGTGCAGATTAGTATATAACATACCCGAGCTATAAGTTGTTAAATTGTAATGTCTGTAAACTGAAACAATTGCTGCAATCTCTGTAAAGTCAAGTGATAATGTTTGAAATAAATAGGTAATCAACTGTCATCAATCTTTAACATACCTTAAAAATCACAAAGAAGTCAAGTTAAAGGAATTTATTTAAAATAAAAGCTATAGAATGCAGGGACCCACACATCAGCGTGTGAACCCTCCAGCCCCTTGCCTAGTATCGTACAGAAAGGGCACGCTCTCTAGGTAGCGCTATCAAGCTCCCCACCCCAGTTATCCGTTGCGCAATTTTCATTCAGGGCTTGACGACATCCACTTTCATCTGGCGTCCCTAGGCAAGGAGGTTAGACGGTAAACTTTCAGTACGGCCAGAGGTGGTTGTTCTGGGTACTGATTTCTCAGGATCTATGCACCCAAATTGCGCGAAAACGTTATCACATGTCAGTTCTAGTATAATATATTTGTCCAATGAATACCCGTTTATCATCTGTATTTCTTCTTGGTGTAGCAATTTTAATGGCCAGTAGTGTAGTTAGAGACAACCATTAGATTTACTCCAGGTATATAATACGTTTTTTACAAATAATGTATTAAATAATGTAATGCCACATTGTTCAATCATATTTCACTACCAGTCACTGCACACACTATACACACATCGTTTCGTAACACTTCACAAACTACACACACACACACACACACACACACACACACACACACATGCACACACACACTAGTGGATTAATTACATGTGAGACATGTTTGAAGTGGTGATGAAGCCATGCAGTATTTTCGGTCGCAGGTACGTAACGGAGTCCTGAAAACGCATCGGTGCGCGTCGTATTGCGGGAGAACCGCCGGTACGGTGAGGCGGGTTAACGCGGCTGCAGTGATCGATGTTTTCGCCAGATTTGGCACGGCGGCTCGTTGGCGATGAGCGGGGAGGCGGGAGGGGGCAGCGTCGGAGTTAGCCCGTACCAGCTGCCGCTGGCGGCTTAGGTCAGGGCGCGGCCGTTCAGTCCTGGGCTGCAGGGAGTCTGTTGCAGCCATGAGCCGTTGGACGCGCAGAACTCCAGCAGCTGGAGGGTCGCAGCTGTTCGTGCCGCGAACGGTCGCGCCGGCGACTGCTGCTTGCGTAATAGATGATTTGCTGTAGTCAAGTAAGTCTAACCTTTAGATTATGAAGCAAACGATTCCTTAAGCTCTGCAAACGTTATATGTTTCTACCTACATCTACATACGCACTCCGGAATCCACGGTGCGTGGCGGAGGGTACTTCGTACTACAACTAGCATCTTCTCTCCCTGTTCCACTCCCAAACAGAACGAGGAAAAAATGACTGCCTATATGCCTCTGTACGAGCCCTGATCTCTCTCATCTTACCTTTGTGGTCTTTCCGCGAAATGTAAGTTGGCGGCAGCAAAATTTTACTGCAGTCAGCCACAAATGCTGCTTCTCTAATGAAACTTCCTGGCAGATTAAAACTGTGTGCCAGACCGAGACTCGAACTCGGGATTTTTGCCTTTCGCGGGCAAGTGCTCTACCAACTGAGCTACCCAAGCACGACCCATGCCCCGTCCTCACAGCTTTACTTCTGCCAGTACCTCGTCTCCTATCTTCCAAACTTTACAGAAGCTCTCCTGCGAAACTTGCAGAACTAGCACTCCTGAAGAAAGGATATTTTCAGGAGTGCTAGTTCTGCAAGTTTCGCTGGAGAGCTTCTGTAAAATGACTGTGTCAAGCGCTACTCTACTAATGGAGTATTCGAACATTACAGGATTCTTTTTCCTATTCATCTGCATTAATTTACATTTATCTATATTTAGAGTTAGCTGCCATTCTTTACACCAATCACAAATCCTGTCCGAGGCATCATGTATCCTCCTACAGTTACTCAACGACGACACCTTCCCGTACACCACTGCATCATCAGCAAACAGCCGCACATTGCTATCCACCCTATCCAAAAGATCATTTATGTAGATAGAAAACAACAGCGGACCTTCCACACTTCCCTGGGGCACTCCAGATGATACCCTCACCTCCGATGAGCACTCACCATCGAGGACAACGTACTGGGTTCTATTACTTAAGAAGTCTTTGAGCCACTCACATACTTGGGAACCAATCCCATATGCTCGTACCTTAGTTAGGGGTGTGCAGTGGGGCACCGAGTCAAACTCTTTCCGGAAGTCAGGGAATATGGCATCCGTCTGATACCTTTCCTCCGTGGTTCGCAAGATATCATGTGGGAAAAAGGGCGAGTTGCGTTTCGCAGGAGCGATGCTTTCTAAAGCCGTGCTGATGCATGGACAGCAAATTCTCTGTGTCAAGGAAATTCATCATATTCGAACTGAGCATATGTTCGAGAATCCTGTAACAAACGGATGTTAAGGATATTGGTCTGTAATTTTGAGGATCCGTCCTTCTACCCTTCTTATATACAGGCGTCACCTGCGCTTTTTTCCAGTCGCTCGGGACTTTACGTTGGGCAAGAGATTCGAGATAAATGCAAGCTAAGTAAGGAGCCAGTGCAGTACAGTACTCTCTGTAAAACCGAATTGGAACCCCATCAGGACCTGGCGATTTATTTATTTTCAACCCATTCAGCTGCTTCACAACCCCAGGGATGTCTATCACTATGTCCTCCATACGGGAGTCTGTAGGAGGCTCAAACGGCGGTATGTTTCTACGATCCTCCTGCGTGAAAGATTTCTCAAATGCTAAATTTAAAATTTCAGCTTTCGTTTTGCTGTCTTCCGTTGCCAGGCCAGACTGATCAGTGAGTGACTGGATGGAAGCCTTCGACCCGCTTACCGATTTTACATAAGACCAGAATTTCCTTGGATTTTCAAAAAAATGGCTCTGAGCACTATGGGACTCAACTGCTGAGGTTATTAGTCCCCTAGAATTTAGAACTAGTTAAACCTAACTAACCTAAGGACATCACAAACAACCATGCCCGAGGCAGGATTCGAACCTGCGACCGTAGCGGTCTTGCGGTTCCAGACTGTAGCGCCTTTAACCGCACGGCCACTTCGGCCGGCCTTGGATTTTCAGCAAGATCTTTTGCTAAGGTATGACGGTGGTAGTGGTTGAATGCTTCGCGCATCGCTCTTTTTATAGCAGCACGAATCTCTACTAACTTTTGCCCGTCCTCATTCTTCCGATCCTTCTTGTACCGCGAGTGCAACTGCCTTTGCTTCCTGAGCATTCTCCGAATTGCGCTGTTAATCCACGGTGTGTCTTTTCTATCCGTAACCCACTTTTGCGGCACATACTTGTCCAATGCGTGATGTCTCATAACAAAGCGGCTCTCGCCTTCTTAGAACTTCATCAGGCGGCAACAGAATGTCGAGGCCATAGATATAATCTACATCTACATCTACATCTACATCTACATGGATACTCTGCAAAACACATTTAAGTGCCTGGCAGAGGGTTCATGGAACCACTTTCACAATTCTTTATTATTCCAATCTCGTATAGCGCGCGGAAAGAATGAACACCTATATCTTTCAGGACGAGCTCTGATATCCCTTATTTCATCGTGGTGATCGTTCCTCCGTATGCAGGTCGGTGTCAACAAAATATTTTCGCATTCGGAGGAGAAAGTTGGTGTTTGCAATTTCGTGAGAAGATTCCGTCGCAGCGAAAAACGCCTTTCTTTTAACTGTTTCCAGCCCAAATCCTGTGTCATTTTTGTGACACTCCCTCCCACATTTCGTGTGTCCGTCAGAAATCAGACACACATACTGCAGATACATAAAATGATGAGGTAATGAGGTTTACAGACGAAAGTATTATACGGATAGTATTACATGTAACAAGAAATGAAAAACTGAATTTACTATTGTAATCTAAATTTTCGTAATAGAAACCTGGCTTAATAGAGAGGAAGAAGGAAATTGTGTTTCTCCGTTCATAACTAAACTGACATTCTTTGTCATATGTTTATTGATATCAAATAATTCCGGTGGAGTTGTCTTTCTGCTTTACATCGCAGTTAAGCATCTTCTTTCATGTTCTGATAACGTAATTGTCATAGCCGTGATTAAATGATCAGCATCAAAAGTTGCCTTCTGTCTTGACTGCTGAACAATACTTAAGCTATGCTGTTGTTTTTCTAAACGCAGGTGTACAGTTAAAAATCTAGCTGTTTTGCACGGGTACCTGAAGTTTTACTAGAATACGGGACAATGCAACAGTTTTTAAAACTAATGACTGGTTCCTGCTGGCCAGCAGATAGAAGTGGTGTAATTTTACGCACCTTTCTTTTCTATAGAACACTGTGTTACCATTCTGGAATCGGTAAGTCCAAACGTCTGTAATTCGGTTAGACAGTCTGATTCGGATAATGAAACTAATATGAGGGCAACCACCATGCCCGACGAAAATGTGACAGTAGCTACAAAAAACTGGAGCACTATCCTATATGTTAAAAAAGTTTCAGACAACCTTGCGAAGAAGTTAGCCTTGCAACCAAGGACCAGCCTTTTTTAATAACAACAGCATAGTTAAATTATTATTCAAAAGCGAAAACACAATTAAAATTTCGGTGGAAAGTGGTGTGTATGAACTACCTCCGAGAGCTGTGTAAGAGTATACAGTATATGCGTTGGTTCACTGAGAAAGAGCGGAATGAATTAGGCTACCGGAAAACGAGGAAGCCGGCCGAAGTGGCCGTGCGGTTAAAGGCGCTGCAGTCTGGAACCGCGAGACCGCTACGGTCGCAGGTTCGAATCCTGCCTCGGGCATGGATGTTTGTGATGTCCTTAGGTTAGTTAGGTTTAACTAGTTCTAAGTTCTAGGGGACTAATGACCTCAGCAGTTGAGTCCCATAGTGCTCAGAGCCATTTGAACCATTTTTTTGAAAACGAGGAAATCTGGAGACTCAGCCTTGTATAGAATATCTTTTAACAGAAATCCGTCCATTCGATGCAGGTTGTGACGTTTTCTATACTATCGAGAAAAGTAAGGAACTGACATTACTGTAAATACACTCCTGGAAATTGAAATAAGAACACCGTGAATTCATTGTCCCAGGAAGGGGAAACTTTATTGACACATTCCTGGGGTCAGACACATCACATGATCACACTGACAGAACCACAGGCACATAGACACAGGCAACAGAGCATGCACAATGTCGGCACTAGTACAGTGTATATCCATCTTTCGCAGCAATGCAGGCTGCTATTCTCCCATGGAGACGATCGTAGAGATGCTGGATGTAGTCCTGTGGAACGGCTTGCCATGCCATTTCCACCTGGCGCCTCAGTTGGACCAGTGTTCGTGCTGGACGTGCAGACCGCGTGAGACGACGCTTCATCCAGTCCCAAACATGCTCCATGGGGGACAGATCCGGAGATCTTGCTGGCCAGGGTAGTTGACTTACACCTTCTAGAGCACGTTGGGTGGCACGGGATACATGCGGACGTGCATTGTCCTGTTGGAACAGCAAGTTCCCTTGCCGGTCTAGGAATGGTAGAACGATGGGTTCGATGACGGTTTGGATGTACCGTGCACTATTCAGTGTCCCCTCGACGATCACCAGTGGTGTACGGCCAGTGTAGGAGATCGCTCCCCACACCATGATGCCGGGTGTTGGCGCTGTGTGCCTCGGTCGTATGCAGTCCTGATTGTGGCGCTCACCTGCACGGCGCCAAACACGCATACGACCATCATAGGCACCAAGGCAGAAGCGACTCTCATCGCTGAAGACGACACGTCTCCATTCGTCCCTCCATTCACGCCTGTCGCGACACCACTGGAGGCGGGCTGCACGATGTTGGGGCGTGAGCGGAAGACGGCCTAACGGTGTGCGGGACCGTAGCCCAGCTTCATGGAGACGGTTGCGAATGGTCCGATACCCCAGGAGCAACAGTGTCCCTAATTTGCTGGGAAGTGGCGGTGCGGTCCCCTACGGCACTGCGTAGGATCCTACGGTCTTGGCGTGCATCCGTGCGTCGCTGCGGTCCGGTCCCAGGTCGACGGGCACGTGCACCTTGCGCCGACCACTGGCGACAACATCGATGTACTGTGGAGACCTCACGCCCCACGTGTTGAGCAATTCGGCGGTACGTCCACCCGGCCTCCCGCATGCCCACTATACGCCCTCGCTCAAAGTCCGTCAACTGCACATACGGTTCACGTCCACGCTGTCGCGGCATGCTACCAGTGTTAAAGACTGCGATGGAGCTCCGTATGCCACGGCAAACTGGCTGACACTGACGGCGGCGGTGCACAAATGCTGCGCAGCTAGCGCCATTCGACGGCCAACACCGCGGTTCCTGGTGTGTCCGCTGTGCCGTGCGTGTGATCATTGCTTGTACAGCCCTCTCGCAGTGTCCGGATCAAGTATGGTGGGTCTGACACACCGGTGTCAATGTGTTCTTTTTTCCATTTCCAGGAGTGTATTTGAAAGCAGTAAACACTTGAAAAAGGATGACACCTTAGTTTTAAGTGATCGAAAACATTTCCTATTTCCTCTCTATTAAATGAAGTTAAAATTATGCAAATTAAGATTACAGTTTATTTTTTATACACTCCTGGAAATTGAAATAAGAACACCGTGAATTCATTGTCCCAGGAAGGGGAAACTTTATTGACACATTCCTGGGGTCAGATACACCATATGATCACACTGACAGAACCACAGGCACATAGACACAGGCAACAGAGCATGCACAATGTCGGCACTAGTACAGTGTATATCCACCTTTCGCAGCAATGCAGGCTGCTATTCTCCCATTCAGACGATCGTAGAGATGCTGGATGTAGTCCTGTGGAACGCCTTGCCATGCCATTTCCACCTGGCGCCTCAGTTGGACCAGCGTTCGTGCTGGACGTGCAGACCGCGTGAGACGACGCTTCATCCAGTCCCAAACATGCTCAATGGGGGGCAGATCCAGAGATCTTGCTGGCCAGGGTAGTTGACTTACACCTTCTAGAGCACGTTGGGTGGCACGGGATACATGCGGACGTGCATTGTCCTGTTGGAACAGCAAGTTCCCTTGCCGGTCTAGGAATGGTAGAACGATGGGTTCGATGACGGTTTGGATGTACCGTGCACTATTCAGTGTCCCCTCGACGATCACCAGTGGTGTACGGCCAGTGTAGGAGATCGCTCCCCACACCATGATGCCGGATGTTGGCCCTGTGTGCCTCGGTCATATGCAGTCCTGATTGTGGCGCTCACCTGCACGGCGCCAAACACGCATACGACCATCATTGGCACCAAGGCAGAAGCGACTCTCATCGCTGAAGCGACACGTCTCCATTCGTCCCTCCATTCACGCCTGTCGCGACACCACTGGAGGCGGGCTGCACGATGTTGGGGCGTGAGCGGAAGACGGCCTAATGGTGTGCGGGACCGTAGCCCAGCTTCATGGAGACGGTTGCGAATGGTCCTCGCCGATACCCCAGGAGCAACAGTGTCCCTAATTTGCTGGGAAGTGGCGGTGCGGTCCCCTACGGCACTGCGTAGGATCCTACGGTCTTGGCGTGCATCCGTGCGTCGCTGCGGTCCGGTCCCAGGTCGACGGGCACGTGCACCTTCCGCCGCCCACTGGCGACAACATCGATGTACTGTGGAGACCTCACGCCCCACGTGATGAGCAATTCGGCGGTACGTCCACCCGGCCTCCCGCATGCCCACTATACGCCCTCGCTCAAAGTCCGTCAACTGCACATACGGTTCACGTCCACGCTGTCGCGGCATGCTACCAGTGTTAAAGACTGCGATGGAGCTCCGTATGCCACGGCAAACTGGCTGACACTGACGGCGACGGTGCACAAATGCTGCGCAGCTAGCGCCATTCGACGGCCAACACCGCGGTTCCTGGTGTGTCCGCTGTGCCGTGCGTGTGATCATTGCTTGTACAGCCCTCTCTCAGTGTCCGGAGCAAGAATGGTGGGTCTGACACACCGGTGTCAATGTGTTCTTTTTTCCATTTCCAGGAGTGTATTTTGTTAAAAGTATCAAGATCCATGTAAGAAAGCAAATTTTTCTTTGCAAACTTCTGTATCACTCCGTCTTATGAATGTCTATTTGCGCAAATTGCACGCCATTTTATCTGTTGTACCGATATTAAGTTGGCATTTAACGATGGACTACGAAGCTGAAAGCCGGTTTGTGAGGAAACTGACAATAGAGTATTTACGGAACAACAGGAAAGTGTTTCCTTCCTAATGTTGCCAGAATTAGGACGTCGTGTCACGAACCGATGGAGAATTCACTTAATCTGAGCTTGAGACTTTAGTGTCTTATTTATTGCTTTCATTTTCAAACGGTTTAAAACTGTGTGATGAACCGCACTTAGAATCAGAACCCTGGCCAGACAGAATTTTTCTCGAGAAAAACAAGCACCCCAGATCTAATTCCGGTAGGTGCACACTTCATATACATGCACAGGGTGTTCCAAAGAGGCCGGCCGGAGTGGCCGAGCGGTTCTAGGCGCTACCGTCTGGAACCGCGCGACCGCTACGGTCGCAGTTTCGAATCCTGCCGCGGGCATGGATGTTTGTGATGTCCTTAGGTTAGTTAGGTTTAAGTAGTTCTAAGTTCTAGGCGACTGATGACCTCAGAAGTTAACTCCCATAGTGCTCAGAGCCATTTGAACCATTTGAACTACAAGCTATGTCTTGAGATAAGGAATGTCCAATAAACATGCGCCCTAAAGTGCATAGCTTAGAAGCTACCGAGCGAGGTGGCGCAGTGGTTAGCACACTGGACTCGCATTCGGGAAGGCGACGGTTCAAACCCGCGTCATGTCCATCCTGATTTAGGTTTTCTGGGATTTCCCGAAATCGCTTCAGGCAAATGCCGGAGGGTTCCCTTGATAGGGCACGGCCTACTTCCTTCCCCATCCTTCCTTAATCCGCTCGGACCGCTGACCTCACGGTTTGGTCCCCTCCCACGAACCAACCAAGCAACCTTGAGCTATGGGCACTCGTTCATCTAATGTGAAACTTATCTCTTGCAGAGAACATGTGCTCATAACTTTTAAGGTATGCATTTTAGTGCCCATGTTAACAGAAAAATTTTTCTTATTTTGGTCCGTACTACGTTCTCCCAAGAAATGAAAAGGAAACAGCTTGCAGTAAAATAAATTTGCTTCACAGTATCGAAGATGAAGATGTACTCAGAGCTCTTCAGTTAAGTATTTTACTCGACTTTCCTAGGATCTATCGTTCCAGGCATATCGCAGAACATTGATCATTCCTCCTGGAACACCCAGTATACTGCGCCTTCCGACGGGGGAACTACTTATACTGCTACAATGTGACAAAAGGCATGGGACAGGATATGGCCATATACAGGGTGGTCCATTGATAGTGACCGGGCCAAATATCTCACGAAATAAGCGTCAAACGAAAAAACTACAAAGAATGAAACTCGTCTAGCTTGAAGGGGGAAACCAGTTGGCGCTATGGTTGGCCCGCTAGACTGCGCTGCCATAGGTCAAACGGATATCAACTGAGTTTTTTTAAATAGCAACCCCCATTTTTTATTACATAGTAGTGTAGTACGTAACGAAATATGAATGTTTTAGTTGGACCACTTTTTTCGCTTTGTGATAGTAATAGTCACAAACATATGTCTCACAATTTTAGACAAGCAGCTCGTAACAGGTAGGTTTTTTAAATTAAAATGCAGAACGCAGGTACGTTTGAACATTTTATTTCGGTTGTTACAATGTGATACATGTACCTTTCATTTATGAAAAAGCATGCTGTTACAGCGTTATTACCTGTGAATACCACATTAATGCAATAAATGCTCAAAATCATGTCCGTCAACCTCAGTGCATTCGGCAATACGTGTAACGACATTCCTCTCAACAGCGACTAGTTCGCCTTCCGTAATGTTCGCGCATGCATTAACAATGTACTGACGCATGTTGTCAGGCGTTGTCGGAGGATCACGAGAGCAAATCTCCTTCAACTTTCCCCACAGAAAGAAATCCGGGGACATCAGATCCGGTGAACGTGCAAGCCATGGTATGGTGCTCCGACAACCAATCCACCTGTCATGAAATATGCTATTCAATACCGCTTCAACCGCACGCGAGATATATGCCCGACATTCATCATGTTGGAAGTACGTCGCCATTCTGCCATGCAGTGAAACATCTTGTAGTAACATCAGTAGAACATTACGTAGGAAATCAGCATACATTGCACCATTTAGATTGCCATCGATAAAATGGGGGCCAGTTATCCTTCCTCCCATAATGCTGCACCATACATTAACCCGCCAAGGTCGCTGATGTTCTACTTGTCGAACACTCGTGGATTTTCCGTTGCCCAATAGTGCATATTATGCCGGGCTACGTTACCGCTGTTGGTGAATGACGCTTCGTCGCTAAATAGAGCGCGTGCAAAAAATCTGTCATCGTCCCATAATTTCTCTTGTGCCCAGTGGCAGAACTGTGCACGACGTTCACAGTCGTCGCCATGCAATTTCTGGTGCATAGAAATATGGATACGGGTGCAATCTATGTTTATGTAGCATTCTCAACACCGACGATTTCGAGATTCCCGATTCTCGCGCTGTTTGTCTGCTACTGATGTGCGGATTAGCCGAGACAGCAACTAAAACACCTACTTGGGCATCATCACGTGTTGCAGGTCGTGATTGACATTTCACATGTGGCTGAACACTTCCTGTTTTCTTGATTAACGTAACTATCCGGCGAACGGTCCGGACACTCAGACGACGTCGTCCAGGATACTGAGCAGCATATACAGCACACGCCCGTTGGGCATTTTGATCACAATAGCGATACACAACACGATATCTACGTTTTCCGCAATTGGTAAACGGTCCATTTTAAGACAGGTAATGTATCACAAAGCAAATACCGTCCGCACTGGCGGAATGTTATGTGATACCACGTACTTATACGTCTGACTATTACAGCGGCATCTGTCACAAAACGAAAAAAGTGGTCCAACTTAAACATTCATAATTCCTTACGTACTACACAAATATGTAATAAAAATTTGGGGTTCCTATTTAAAGAAACGCAGTTGATATCCGTTTGACCTATGGCAGCGCCGTCTATCGGGCCAACCCTAGAGAGCCAACTGGTTTCCCCGTTCAAGCTAGACGAGTTTCGTTCTTTGTAGTTTTTTCGTTTGACGCTTATTTCGTGAGATATTTGGCCCGGTCACTATCAATGGACCACCCTGTATATGAGGGTTGTATCGCGTAAAAAAGATAAATAAGGGCAGTATCAGGGGATCACCAATTTAGTATTGGAGGGCAGCGTGGAGGGTAAAAATCGTAAACTGAGACCAAGAGATGACTACATTAAGCAGATTCAGAAGGATGTAAGCTACAGTACGTACTGGGAGATGAAGAAGCTTGCACAGGATAGAGTAGCATGGAGAGCTGCATCAAACCAGTCTCAGGACTGAAGACCACAACAACAACAAAGGGCAGTACGTAGACGGAGCTGTCATCTGTACTCAGATGATTTTTGTGAAAACGTTTCCGTAGTGATTATGGAGCATGGCGGGCATTAACAGACGCTGAACGCGGAACGGTAGTTGAAACTAGATGCATGGGACATTCCATTTCGGAAACTGTTATGGAATTCAATATACCGAGATCAACAGTGTCAAGAGTGGTCGGACAATACCGGATCTCAGGCATTAGCTCTGACCACAGGCAGCGCAGTGGCGGAGGGTCTTCACTTAACAACCGATAGCAGTGGCGTTTGCGTAGAGTTTTCAGTGCCAACTCGCAAGCAACACTGCATGAAATTACCGCAGAAATCGTTGTGGGACTAGCTACGAGCCGGCCGGAGTGGCCGAGCGGTTCTAGGCGGTTCAGTTTGGAACCGTGCGACATCTACAGTCGCAGGTTCGAATCCTGCCTCGGGCGTGGATGTGTGTGTCGTACTTTAGCCGTCGGCACACGGACCGTGCTGTCGAACGTTAACGTTGAGCGTGCCAAGTTCAACGTGCTGCTGAACGCTCAGGAACGATGCGACTTGTGCATACGGTACGTGGGCCCCAACGTGGTATACGCGATCGCAACGCACTCTAGCGGCAGTTGAGGGATGTTTCTAGTTCGTAAATCACACTGTTTACTCAACGGGCGGGCGTAAATTTCCCGCGTTAGCTCTACTAAAACGCTCATTTCCTCCATCGTCAACGAAAGGGAAAGTACCATGTCCAATCAATAAGGACACAGGCTTATAAAAGTTCCGTTACAAACAGTGCGTTACAAATTTGGTATACTTATGTGCATAAGATAAACATTATTTCATCATTCCCACATTTTAGTAAAACCCCAAGGTCAGTCTTGATCACTGTTCCTGCCCAGTAGCAGAATCTTTGCAACACGTGAATTACGAAGCGTAAAAGAAAAAGGAGCAAAATATCTTTATACAAATAGCGCAAGCTGTCCTTTAAACTAAGCCAATCGAACAAAGTCACCCCTCAAAAAAAGGTGAACTTATATTTACATAACATCAAATATTATAGTATATACTTACATTAAACTAATAATAAAGTATCAAAACCTAATAAAAACGCCAATGTTAGGAAAAAAAAAGTGCAATGTCCAGTCGCGAACCACTGCCCCAGCAAACACTTATTAAGAGACTTTGGCGCTTCTCACTACGCTAAACCAACATCAGATTCTTAGCATCTAATCATATTATCGTACCCTTGCTGGAAACCTTCATCGTGGCTATGTTACTGATTGAAATTTAATTATAGCAAATTGTGCCAAGGACAATGCGTTTTGGGTGGTTCTTCAGTGTGTGGCTGCCTTCAAATAGCCTACGCTCATAATACGCAAGTTACAATAATTCTTTTGCCACGAATATGATGTTTCTCTTTATTTAATTGGAACGAACCAATCAGTTAACAACGCGTTTTCCAGTGATTTTCAATTTTCTGGTGCTCAGAAACGGCATGTATACGTATAAGCTTGAAATGATTGCCAATATGGCGCCCCACAACTCTGTTCTGAAGGGAGACGGCGTGCGTGTGACGTAGGTGGCGTTGTGCCATCTCATTGGTCAACGCTCAGACGCACGCTCAGAATATCTGACATGCCAGATATTGCTCTGCACGTTCGGAAACACTCCCGAACATGTTATTCCACGCTATGACGTAAGAAACTCGACACGCTCAACGCTCAACGTTCGCATGCATGGTCCGTGTGCCGGCGGCTTTAGGTTAGTTAGGCTTAAGTAGTTCAGAGTTCTAGGGGACTGATGACCTCAGATGTTAAGTCCCATAGTGCTCAGAGCCATTTGAACCATTTGAACTAACGACGAACGTATCCGTTAGGACATTGCGGCGCAATTTCGTGTTAATGGGCTATGACAGTAGACGACCGACCTGGCTGCCTTTGCTAATAGCACGGCATCGCCTCTCCTGTGGTTGTGGCCATATCGGTTGGTCCCTAGATGACTGGAAAATCGTGGCCAGGTCAATCGAGTCCCGATTTCAGCTCCTAAGAGCTGATGGTGTTGCACAAGTGTGGTGCAGAGCCAAGAAGCTCGGGACCCAAGTTATCAACGAGTCACCGTGCAAGCTGGTGGTGGTTCCGTAATGTCGTGGACTGTGTTTACATGGAATGTGCTGAGTTCCCTGGTCCAAGCTCATTCACTGGAAATGGCTACGTTCGGCTACGTGGAGACCACTTGCAGCCATTCGTGAACTTCATGTTCCCAAACAATGATGCAATTCTTATGGATGACAATGTGCTGTGTCACTGGGCCACAATTGTTCGCGTTTGGTTTGGAGAACATTCTGGACAATTTGACGGAATGATTTAGTCACCCAGATCTCCTGACATGAATATATTCCAACATTTATGGGTCATAATTGAGAGGTGTCAGAGACAGCAAAGGCCTTGGAAGAGCAGTTGAACGGAAGGGATAGTGTCTTGAAAGGAGGATATAAGATGAACATCAACAAAAGCAAAACGAGGATAACGGAATGTAGTCCAATTAAGTCAGGTGCTGCTGCGGGAATAAGATCAGGAAATGAGACACTTAACGTAGGAAAGGAGTTTTGCTATTTGGGGAGCAAAATGACTGACGATGGTCGAAGTAGAGAGGATATAAAATGTATACTGTCAGCGGCAAGGAAAGCGTTTCTGAAGAAGAGAAATTTGTTAACATCGAGTATAGATTTAAGTGTCAGGAAGTCATTTCTGAAAGTATTTGTATGGAGTGTAGCCATGTATGGAAAGAAACATGGACGATAAATAGTTTGGACAAGAAGAGAATAGAAGATTTCCAAATGTGGTGCTACAGAAGAATGCTAAAAGTTAGATGGGTAGATCACATAACTAATGAGGAGGTGCTGAATAGGATTGGGGAGAAGAAGTTTTTGGTAGAACTTGACTAGAAGAAGGGATCGGTTGGTAGGACATGTTCTGAGGCATCAAGGGATCACCAATTTAGTATTGGAGGGCAGCGTGGAGGGTAAAAATCATAGAGGGAGACCAAGAGATGAATACACTAGATTAAGAAGGATGTAGGTTGCAGTAGGTACTGTGAGATGAAGCTTGCACAGGACAGAGTAGCATGGAGAGCTGCATCAAACCAGTCTCAGGACTGAAGACCACAACAACAACTGAGAGATCAGAGATCAGTTTATGCACTGTATCCTGCGTCGGCAACACTTTCGCAACCGGCCGCGCGGGATTTGCCGAGCAGTCTGAAGCGCTGCAGTCACGGACTTTGCGGCTGGTCCAGTCCTCCCTCGGGCATAGCTGTGTGTATTTGTCCTTAGGATAATTAGGTTAAGTAGTGTGTCAGCTTAGGGACTGATGACCTTAGCAGTCAAGTACCATAAGATTTCACACACATTTGAACATCTTTGAACTTTCGCAATCATTGAGCCGCTAAAGAGGCAGGAAGGCTCTATTTTTCTGCAGGGAACTTCCAACGACTTGTTGAGCCCATGCCACGTCGAGTTGCTGCAATATGCCAGGCAAAAAGTGTTCCGCCACGATATTAGAAGGTATCCCATTACTTTCTTCACCTCAGTGTATTATTTTTGCGTGCATGTTGATGAAGATCTGAACAGGAAGAAACGTAATTGATCTGTTCAAAAAATTAAGCCCTGCTGTTTTTGCTCTTTGCGTAGTTGCTTGTTTGGAAGTTAACAAACCACGAACGCACATTTACGCCTGTTTCTGGGATTCTATCCTTTCACCGTTCCTTCCACTACAAAACTTCTATGTCTTTAAAAAAAAGGAATGGTTCAAATGGCTCTGAGCACTATGGGACTTAACTTCTGAGGTCATCAGGCCCCTAGAACTTAGAACTACTTAAACCTAACTAGCCTAAGGACGTCACACACACCCATGCCCGAGGCAGGATCCGAACCTGTGACCGTAGCGGTCGCGCGGTTCCAGACTGTTGAGCGTAGAACCTCTCGGCCACCCTGGTCGGCTCTCTCTCTTCAATTCGTTATATTTTTCATTAGAAATCTTTTTATCATTGATTCGTCTTCATTTCTAGTTCGATCAGTTCATCCGACCTTGAATGTTATGCTGTAACATCACAGTTCGAATGCTTCTGAACGTTTTCAGCACCTCAATATATTTTGAACATTTACAGTTAGTAATGTAAGAATACGATTCTTCTTTAACTTATCAATTTGAAACAAAGTATTTATTGCAGGAAAATTGGTACCGAGAACATTACTTGATGTTCACCCACAATCAGTCTGTAGACAACTATTCAAACATTTAGATATTTTACACTCTTTTCACAATCTGTATTTTCCCAGATGAATCCTGCGAGGAGCCGGGGCTAGCAGTGTATTTAACACTAAATTCTTCTACAATCTTCATATGGAAATGATGCTCTAAGTCCCCCCTTTTCTAACTCCGACTTTTGCCGTTGCACATGGATTAAGAAGAAACGCGAACTGACTGTAATCGACACTGCAAGTAGAGTAGAAAAGAGTTTGGCACCTGCAATAATTTAATTGGATAGAAATTAATTATATAAAGGAAAGTTTCATTAAGGTAGTGAGAAATGAAAGGATTGCTCTACCGATTAACAGAATGAAAGTTCTGTCCAAAATAACAATTTGATTTATTATGAGTAAACTCAAAATAATAAACAAAACACATGAAACATTTACAATACATCAAATTGGATACTCAAATAAATGCTGTGAAGGTGAAGCTGTCCATAAACTAGATTGTGACATTTATGACCAAGTCGTATGTGGAACCAACTTCTTGCAGCCCAGATCTTAAGAGAAACACCCAGCCAACCCAGCATTGATTGCAGCTACAGTAGTGATAACTGAGACAATGAACACCCAAGACAGAACAAAGTTAGAAAAGACGAACAGGCGCGCTCTGCAGAGCTCCGATTTTCACCTAGCAAAATTCCCCGATTTGCCGGTGCTGCGGACGTACAGTCTTAGACATAAAAACTGGCCGCCTGCCGGCCGCCACAGAGACTAAGTCCGAGTCGTTCACTTAAGGTGGCCAATAAAACTGGTCGTCCCTGACAACTCTTAAGTCCGGCCATCTGCACAATCTGGCAACACCGTAAGATGCGGAAGTGTTAGGAGGAAGTGTTGTCTACTTCCGATGTGTGCTCGCACTGTGTGAGCCCATGGTCTAGCGGTAATAGTCGCGCATTCTAAACTGATAGTCGCCTGTTTGCGTCCACCTATATGTATATTTTTTTTTTTTTACTACATTTCGGCCCTCGTATAAAGTTATGAGTCTGATTGAAAATCGAAGATAATTCGCTTGACATAATTCCGCAGGACAGCTCGTGGCTGCGTCACGATCATAACAGCTTACGCTCGAGCGTTTCCTCGCGCTGCAGCGGCTACCGGCCACCGGCCAGACGCCACCCACCGCCTGAAATCCGGCGCCGCCCATGTGAACGCGGCGCGACGCTGTCAGTATATGTTTTAACTGACATTTTCGAATTTGAAGTTCTAGTTATCATCTTGCAGTTAAGCATTGCATTTTGCATACTTGAAAATCATGAACTACGGTTAAGCATTGTAAAATTGAGTCGCAAGTGGAAGAAGGTGTAACATCTGCAACACAACGTTTACTTTTGGTATAACAGAGGGGTGAATGCAGAGGAGGCAACTAGAAAGATTTGAACTGTGTGTGGAGCGAGTGCTTTCGGGAAAAATACGCCAGAAAAAGATATTCTTGTTTCAACAAAGATTGTTCTGGCATGAATGATTTTCCACATTAAGGAAGTCTCGACTACTGATACATGTGATAGATTACCATTTCACCATCATGCGACATTTGCAATCAACAGGCAAAGTTCAGAAGTCTGGCGTAGGAGTACTGCATGCTCTAATTCGAAACAACAAAAATCATGGAGTGACTATTATTGAACGTCATCAGGTCGCTCATTGAGCATTCGTATGCAGTACTGTTGTTGGTGACGTGTTATGATGCCTTTATCGTTAACTTCCTAAGAAGAAATTAAAGGCTGAGCCCCACCAAAAGATGTAAACTCGAGCAAAGAGTAGTGTGAACATAATATTTTACATCTGATAGCTCCAAAAGTGTGTTTTGGGATATGATTTCTGCCCCACGGGGTGTGTGCAACACAGCTGGAATTTGTTGCCAACAACAAAGACACCTTTTGGTGGGAGTGTAAGGAAATCGAGCAACAAAAGTACATCACCTGTGCTACTGCATGATGACGCACTCTGTTGATTTGAGAAACAAAACTGTCCAGGAGATTGATAGTAAAGTCGTCTCTCAGGCATTTGTATTGATAGGGAAGTCCTCTCTCAAGCACATGTCTCTCTCGTCATATATTCGTAAACATTTACCTTTCCCGCTCTTGATCGATCTACCGTCAAGGCAATTCATTTCTAGACGAAAATACTCTGAAAACTACACTGGTTTAATGACGGCGTTAGAACTAGTGGGTTTCTACGGGCGTAGAATTTGTAAACAACATTAGCATTGTCAGATTGTTTTAGATATCGTGAAAGAAAATTGTGCTCCTGATTAATTTCTCTTTGGCGGTTACTGATGCGTTTAGTAAATTAATGGAAAATTTAATTAAAATATTCACTGTACTAATACAAATTAAATTCAGCTTACTACAGTAACAACACGACGGCAGTCTATCTTAATAAAACATTAAGTGTCTATAAGACGATTGATCCTATTTTAACGCGAATTAGTAGGATATTACCGACTTTTGACATCGAAAAGATCTGTATTTACTTCATTTCGTGTATCATTCGCAAGTATTATGAAAATGTGTCATTTCATAGATAAAATTATGTATTCACAACAACAAAAAATATGTAGGTAGAAAACAAAAGTGGCATTATGAATTTGGCAGTACCTTAAGGTTTTCGTTCTGACACTAACAAGGGGAGGCCGCCAATTGTGAAATTCAGATTCGATTCATACTGCGCATAATAAAAGCTCATGGCCAGAGGTGTAATGTGGCAAAGCACCAAGATGCACTTCTCAGCCGTTGTCGAGAAAATCGACAGTTAATAGAAACCGTTGCGGTGAAATACTCTCTACGATGTATAACTTCCTATAGCGTCGTGGCGCAGCGGGAAGTGCTTGGGTTCGTGAGTCAAAGGTCACCGGATCGAATCACGCGCCATGCAATTTTTTTTTTTAGTATTTGTTATTAGTAATTAAAAATATATATATACGAAACTTTTTTTAGTATTTGTTATTTCTAATTTTATATATATATATATATATATATATATATATTACATATGACAAATACTAAAAAAACAATTGCATGGCGCGAGGCTCGATCCAGCGATCTTCGGATTACGAACCCGAGCGCCTACTGCTGCGCCACGACGCTGTAGGAAGTTACAAATCGTAGAGAGTATTTCACCTCAACGGTTTCTTTTAACTGTCGATTTTCTCGACAACGGCTGAGAAGTGCATCTTGGTGCTTTGCCACATTACACCTCTGGCTATGAGTTTTTATTATGCGCAATATGAATCGAATCTGAATTTCACAATTGGCGGCCTCCCCTTGTAAGGGTTCCTGAAAGTAGCAAGATCAATTTTGCTCGAGCGTTGTCTGACGATTCCCTTATTGAGTTTGTATCTGCCTGGTTGTAGCTCTGCTACAAAAGAATTAAAAATCTGGCTTTCAGCGAGTCTCGAAAGGCGAACGAAAGCAGCTTGCACCTGGTAGCCAAGCATGTTACCTCAGAACTGGTTTTTTCCTAAAGTGGAAAGACATCCTTTTGAGGTTCAATTGTTGGCAAATGTCAGTCAGACATGTGCCGTTGGTCTAAACGTTTCGGTGCGTTTAATTTGTACCAATGATTTTTCTACAGGTTTTTTCTGTCCCAAATAGAGACTTGAAGTCTCCCATTAGTATTTTCACGTCATCTTGGTGAATTTTGCTCATAGTATTTTGAGTGTGTTCCAGAATTTTTCGACATTTTCGGTGTTTTTCTTATTTTCGATGTTGGTGGGGACATGTGCATTGATGAGTTTATATTTTTTACTGGGGCTCTTAATGGGCATAGTCATAAGTCGGTTGTTGATGGGCAGGCCGCGGTGGCCGAGCGGTTCTAGGCGCTTCAGTCCGGAACCGCGCGACTGCTACGGTCGCAGGTTCGAATCCTGCTTCGGGCATGGGTGTGTGTGATGTCCTTAGGTTAGTTAGGTTTAAGTTCAAGGGGACTGATGACCACCACTGTTAAATCCCATAGTGCTCAGAGCCATTTGAACCATTTCATTGTTGTTGGGTGTGATTTCTTTGACAGAGTTGATGATAGATCTGTGTTCGAGAAATTCAATGCCAAAGATTGGCACGCCTTTCGCTACCTTTTGTTGTATTTTGCTCTTGAAGATTCAATGGTTTCCGTAATGCAAGGATTCATTGTCAGTTAGTCGTGGTTCTTGAAGAGCAAGGGTGAGAATTTTTTGTCGGTCGATTTCTTATGTGAGATTATTTAGTTTTCGTGTTTGGATCAATGTATCGATGTTTAGTTTTCAAGTGCATGTTTTCTGCTAGTAGGGAAATTTACCAGAGATCTTCGATATTCTCTGCCTTGCTAACCTGGACTCCCCAGAATCCGAAAATCCGACTGCCGCCTGTCGACAGGCGGGTTGTGTACCACCTGGGGTAATGTTGACTTTGCTTGCATAGTTCGTTTGTTTGTGTCTCATTGGTTTGGCCTAGATGATTCCAGGAACGGACAGGACCATAGGGTGTTGAAGCCTTTGCAACCAAATATTTTCAGCTGAGCTCATTGAGCTGACAGACGGTGAACAGAGTAGCGGTGATTTTCACTCAGCCGTGTCTGGATTTTGGGTTCAACGGATTGAATAGCCGTTCAGGATTGTGTTAGTATTTGGTTCACCCCGAGTATTTGACTTCCTCGGTACCACCCATATAGGGGAGGGTTTCCCCTATCCACCACACTGGATTATTATTATTATTATTATTATTATCTTTCCTTTCTCAGACCTTGGGTCTGGTTCGGAATGAAAGTGACGCGGACCTTGATCAAACGTCACTTCCTTTTAACTGTACGGTATATGCTACATTGCGTTTAGGAACTTTCGGGTAATTGAACATGTATCAATAATTACGGATTTCTGAAGTTGTATATATAAGTTTGGATGTAGCTGTATTGCATTGATGTACTGGTGGATATTGCGTGGTATGACTCCTGTAGTTGAAAGTATAATTGGTATAATGTCAACTTTATCCTGATGCCACATGTCCTTGACTTCCTCAGCCAGTTGGATGTATTTTTCAATTTTTTCTCCTGTTTTCTTCTGTATATTTGCTGTATTGGGTATGGATATTTCAATTAGTTGTGTTAATTTCTTCTTTTTATTGGTGAGTATGATGTCAGGTTTGTTACGTGGCGTTGTTTTATCTGTTATAATGGTTCTGTTCCAGTATAATTTGTATTCATCATTCTCCAGTACATTTTGTGGTGTATACTTGTATGTAGGAACGTGTTGTTTTAAAAGTTTATGTTGTAAGGCAAGCTGTTGATGTATTACACTCCTGGAAATGGAAAAAAGAACACATTGATACCGGTGTGTCAGACCCACCATACTTGCTCCGGACACTGCGAGAGGGCTGTACAAGCAATGATCACACGCACGGCGCAGCGGACACACCATGAACCGCGGTGTTGGCCGTCGAATGGCGCTAGCTGCGCAGCATTTGTGCACCGCCGCCGTCAGTGTCAGCCAGTTTGCCGTGGCATACGGAGCTCCATCGCAGTCTTTAACACTGGTAGCATGCCGCGACAGCGTGGACGTGAACCGTATGTGCAGTTGACGGACTTTGAGCGAGGGCGTATAGTGGGCATGCGGGAGGCCGGGTGGACGTACCGCCGAATTGCTCAACACGTGGGGCGTGAGGTCTCCACAGTACATCGATGTTGTCGCCAGTGGTCGGCGGAAGGTGCACGTGCCCGTCGACCTGGGACCGGACCGCAGCGACGCACGGATGCACGCCAAAACCGTAGGATCCTACGCAGTGCCGTAGGGGACCGTACCGCCACTTCCCAGCAAATTAGGGACACTGTTGCTCCTGGGGTATCAGCGAGGACCATTCGCAACCGTCTCCATGAAGCTGGGCTACGGTCCCGCACACCGTTAGGCCGTCTTCCGCTCACGCCCCAACATCGTGCAGCCCGCCTCCAGTGGTGTCGCGACAGGCGTGAATGGAGGGACGAATGGAGACGTGTCGTCTTCAGCGATGAGAGTCGCTTCTGCCTTGGTGCCAATGATGGTCGTATGCGTGTTTGGCGCCGTGCAGGTGAGCGCCACAATCAGGACTGCATACGACCGAGGCACACAGGGCCAACACCCGGCATCATGGTGTGGGGAGCGATCTCCTACACTGGCCGTACACCACTGGTGATCGTCGAGGGGACACTGAATAGTGCACGGTACATCCAAACCGTCATCGAACCCATCGTTCTACCATTCCTAGACCGGCAAGGGAACTTGCTGTTCCAACAGGACAATGCACGTCCGCATGTATCCCGTGCCACCCAACGTGCTCTAGAAGGTGTACGTCAACTACCCTGGCCAGCAAGATCTCCGGGTCTGTCCCCCATTGAGCATGTTTGGGACTGGATGAAGCGTCGTCTCACGCGGTCTGCACGTCCAGCACGAACGCTGGTCCAACTGAGGCGCCAGGTGGAAATGGCATGGCAAGCCGTTCCACAGGACTACATCCAGCATCTCTACGATCGTCTCCATGGGAGAATAGCAGCCTGCATTGCTGCGAAAGGTGGATATACACTGTACTAGTGCTGACATTGTGCATGCTCTGTTGCCTGTGTCTATGTGCCTGTGGTTCTGTCAGTGTGATCATGTGATGTATCTGACCCCAGGAATGTGTCAATAAAGTTTCCCCTTCCTGGGACAATGAATTCACGGTGTTCTTATTTCAATTTCCAGGAGTGTATTTTTGCGACGTTGTCATGTCTTCTGGGGTACTCTGTATTTGCTAGTATTGTACATCCGCTTGTGATGTGATCTACTGTTTCCATTTGTTGTTTGAAAAGTCTGCATTTATCTGTTGTGGTATTGGGATCTTTAATAATATGCTTGCTGTAATATCTGGTGTTTATTGTTTGATCCTGTATTGCAATCATGAATCCTTCTGTCTCACTGTATATATTGCCTCTTCTTAGCCATGTGTTGGATGCGTCTTGATCGATGTGTGGCTGTGTTAGATGATACGGGTGCTTGCCATGTAGTGTTTTCTTTTTCCAATTTACTTTCTTTGTATCTGTTGATGTTATGTGATCTAAAGGGTTGTAGAGGTGGTTATGAAATTGTAGTGGTGTAGCCGATGTATTTATGTGGGTGATTGCTTTGTGTATTTTGCTAGTTTCTGCTCGTTCTAGAAAGAATTTTCTTAAATTGTCTACCTGTCCATAATGTAGGTTTTTTTATGTCGATAAATCCCCTTCCTCCTTCCTTTCTGCTTAATGTGAATCTTTCTGTTGCTGAATGTATGTGATGTATTCTATATTTGTGGCATTGTGATCGTGTAAGTGTAAGTGTATTGAGTACTTCTAGGTCTGTGTTACTCCATTTCACTACTCCAAATGAGTAGGTCAATATTGGTATAGCATAGGTATTTATAGCTTTTGTCTTGTTTCTTGCTGTCAATTCTGTTTTCAGTATTTTTGTTAGTCTTTGTCTATATTTTTCTTTTAGCTCTTCCTTAATATTTCTATCATCTATTCCTATTTTTTGTCTGTACCCTAGATATTTATAGGCATCTGTTTTTTCCATCGCTTCTATGCAGTCGCTGTGGTTATCCAATATGTAATCTTCTTGTTTAATGTGTTTTCCGTTGACTATGCTATTTTTCTTACATTTGTCTGTTCCAAAAGCCATATTTATATCATTGCTAAATACTTCTGTTATCTTTAGTAATTGGTTGAGTTGTTGATTTGTTGCTGCCAGTAGTTTTAGATCATCCATGTATAGCAAATGTGTGATTTTGTGTGGGTATGTTCCAGTAATATTGTAACCATAATTTGTATTATTTAGCATGTTGGATAGTGGGTTCAGAGCAAGGCAGAACCAGAAAGGACTTGATGAATCTCCTTGGTATATTCCACGCTTAATCTGTATTGGCTGTGATGTGATATTATTTGAATTTGTTTGGATATTAAGTGTAGTTTTCCAGTTTTTCATTACTGTGTTTAGGAACTGTATCAATTTAGGATCTACTTTATATATTTCCAATATTTGTAGTAACCATGAGTGGGGTACACTATCAAAAGCTTTTTGGTAATCGATGTATGTGTAGTGTAGCGACCTTTGTTTAGTTTTAGCTTGATATGTCACCTCTGCATCTATTATCAGTTGCTCTTTACATCCTCGTGCTCCTTTGCAACAGCCTTTTTGCTCTTCATTTATAATTTTGTTCTGTGTTGTATGTGTCACTAGTTTCTGTTTAATGACTGAAGTTAATATTTTGTATATTGTTGGTAGGCATGTTATGGGGCGATATTTAGCTGGGTTCGCTGTGTCTGCTTGATCTTTAGGTTCCAGATAAGTTATTCCATGTGTAAGTGTATCAGGGAATGTGTATGGGTCTACAATGTAACTGTTAAATAATTTAGTTAGATGTGAATGTGTTGAGGTGAACTTCTTTAACCAGAAATTTGCTATTTTATCATTTCCAGGGGCTTTTCAATTGTGAGTAGAATTAATTGCTTGGGTGACTTCATGTTGCAAAATTGTCACTTCAGGCATTTGTGGTATGATCTTGTATGTGTGTTTCTGCTTGTATCCACCGTGCATGCCTGTTATGTTGTACCGGGTTTGACCATATGTTGCTCCAGAAGTGTTCCATGTCTGTTATGTTTGGTGGATTGTTTATTTCAATGCGTGTGTTATCTATTGTCTGGTAAAATTTCTTTTGGTTTGTGTTGAATGTTTGGTTTTGTTTCCTTCTATTTTCACTTTTTTTGTATCTTCTGAGTCGTTTGGCGAATGCTTGTAATTTCTGCTTCTTTTCGTCTAATTGCTCTGTCGCTTCTTGTTGTGAGATTTTACCTAACCTTTTTCGTTTTTTTTTCCGAGATTTCATTTCTTATAAATTGTGTTAGCCGTCCGATGTCTTTTCTCAGTTTTTCTATTTTGATCTGTAGCCTGTGTTGCCATGCTGGTTTTGTGGGTTTCTTCTGTGTGTTGGTTGGTTCTGATCTCTGCCTAGTGTGTATATTTAGTGTAGTGAGTGAGTGCTCCTATATATACCAATAGTTGTAACTCTGCCATAGTTGTGTTTTCATTTATTTTGTTGTGTATGATTGTGTTGATAGTTTTTATTGTTGTTTCGACTTGTGGGTTATTTGGTGGTCTATGCAAGAATGGTCTAATGTCTGTATTTGTGTCTTTGTATTCTATATATGTTAGCTGAAATTTTTCTTCTATATCTAATATCTGTGTCACTTTGTGTTCTATTTGTGCTTGCTCTGGTGGCTGCCTTAAGATTTCGTTTTCCTCTGATTGTTTAATTGATGCGTTTTGTTCTTTGTTTGTTTGCTCTGGGATGTTTGAGTCCATTACTGTATTTTCTTCTTCTGATTGCACATTATTTTGATCCAGTATTTGTTGTACTTGTTGTTTGATGTTATCTAATTCTGACTGGGGTATCCTGTTATTTTTTATTATTACACGGATCTGATCAGCTAGTCGTTGTTCTGTTAAAAATTTTAATTCTGGGTATCTGGTAATAAATGTTGTGTATACTTGTGATCTGTATCCAGTTGTGCTGGTTCCTAGGTTTGTTGCTTGGTAATAACAGAACACGAGGTGTCGATTAACTTCATCTGACCATCTCATACTCTGTCTTTGTTTTCCTTCTAGGGTGGTTGCAGGAAGCATATCCTGCAAAACACCTCTATTTGGATTTAAATCATTTTCCAGTTGGCTAGCAGTGTCGTTACCATTGTGGGCGGGCATAGGGTTCAAGCGTCGTCCCCGACCATGACTGCGCTTGTCCGAGGCTTCATTAGTTCTGTCCTGAATCAACTAATCACACTAAAAGGGGGGTTAGCCTTATTAGTGGTTTGTTCTTTTCGTCGTCTTTTACGACTGGCAGAACATACCGGAGGCCTATTCTTTTCCCGGGCCTCCACGGGGGTTTATTATTATTATTATTATTATTATTATTATGTAATCAGCAAATCCGATATGGTGTATCTTCGAACCACTGAAATATATGTGTATTGTTCGATTCAGTATTTTCATCACATAAATATGGGTTATAATTACGTTACATTGCTGCTAGTAGACATATTTCTCACTTTATCTTAGACAGTTGCTACCTGTTACTCCATCATAGGAATTTATGTGCGCAGCATTGTTGCAATACAGTCGTTCAAATTATACGATTTCCGTAGTTTCATTTCGATACCAGATCGTTCTAATCGGATTCAGTCAGTCAGTCTTAATGTGGATATTCGACTACGACCCTCATCATATGATAGGCTGGGTAAACCACATTCTTAATCGGACTGTTGAATCTAGATCACTTATCTATGACAGGGCCTGAATTCTTAAACACTGTGGAAAATAATAATCCAATGTGCTTATTACAAACACGTTATTTAAATATAAATATATGAACTAACGAGATAACAGTTTATTTACAGGAGCAGAGCCCCATCCATCATAGCAGAGCAGTGCGAGATTGGATTCAGGGCCAAGAGAGGATAAAGGTGTTGCCGTTTGTTGCACGATCGCCGAACAACAGCCAGATAGAGAATATGTGGGTAGAAGTAACAAGGTCATAGCCATGTGGACCTACAAATGCAAGCGACTTTTGGACGAATATAGAAATCGTATGGTGGGAAGTAAACCATCACGCTACACTGTCGACAACTTAATTAAATCAATGCCCCTACGCCTGCGAGAAATCTTACGTAATGGCCGTTGGTCGGTTGGTTACTAAAAGTATAGTCCACAAAACCCATGTGGACAATTTTCTGATAATCGGTCAAGCTTTGCTTTGTCGCAGCTCTTTAGCATAAAAGTCCATTTACTTTCAGTCTCCTCCTTACAATTCTTGCAATGCATCCACTCGACGCCAACTGAGGAATTGACTGGTGCATGTGTTGTTCAACACACAGAAGTTGTCACCCTCACTGGAATCAATGACTGTTTGTGCGTGCGTGTGTGTGTGTGTGTGTGTGTGTGTGTGTGTGTGTGTGTGTGTGTTCACACACAATCTGAATCAATACTACTAACATTAGAGAGACAACCAACAATAAATATTGCATCAAATATGACTGTAAAGTATTTTAATGCGATGAAACTGAATTTTTACCCAACCCACGTCCTGCGTATTACGTTAAGTAAGATGTATTAACTCCATAGTTGTCGAGGCTTGCGACAAGTACAGCGATTAGCAGTGCCCAAGGCCGCCGCGCTTTGTTTATGCTGGCTGAGCGAGGACACTGCAGCAGACGCTTCGCCGTAAACACAAGGAAATCACCTTGGCTCTGACAGCAGTGAGCGGATATCACTGCCTGCGTGTTCTTATAGTAACCAACGTGAGACTCTACTCACAGGTGCCATGGAGCAATTGCAACGGGTATCATGTCATTAGCCATCAGAATATCAACCAGTGATGAAATGTCCACTATCTAGTATGAAGTAAAAAAATAAATAGTTTAGAGTTCTGAAGCATAGTATGACACCAGATTCTTATCGTAGGCGCTATCGGAAACGCAAAAACAGGGAGCTGTCCATCCTTTTGTCCAACAGGCTGTTTCCTTTCATGCCTTACTCTCGCTAGGAGATTCTTACTTAAGGACTTGTGGGCATCAAGTTCTTCAGCAGAATAAGCCTTATCTTATTGTGCTAATTACGGTACGGAAAAAATGCAACAAAGACGAGTTCCCCTGAAGCAGTGAGGATATTTGCACATGTCTGTATTCAGCAATGACTGCCAGCTGCTGCAACACTTCACAGAAACCATGCGGCAGGCAACAACTGTGCGTGCGCTTCAGACTTCATTCAGTAAGCCGTCAGGAGATGGCTGGAAACGTCAAATTAACGTCGCTTTCCGAGTCGTACTCAATCCAGAATGAGGTGTTATTAAGGTAATTGAGCGTTCTAGCAATTACACTTTCATAATTCCAATATGAGTATCCCGACAGCCAAAAGAACCCGTTAGTGTGAAACCATCGGGAACTGCATTAATAGCAAACTGCAAGAACTTGAGGCAATACGTCGACTCTTTTCTTCCCTGGGTGACCTATTACTGTTATTTAGGATTCTCTGTGTCCTAGTAGTAATGCAAATGGAACTTCAGAGGCGCTTTCTGCTATTCTTGACAAACATCAGCAACTTGTAATCACTGCGAGTTACAACTGCGTGAAGATAATGGTTCAGGTTGTCAGTAGTTGTGGTGGTGTTATGCTGTCAAACTGCTTACAGTAACGTTAATGTTGGCGCACATAATTTAGCGCTGACTACCTACTTAAGTAAAGATAGTGTTGTAGCGTCGTCGCTTCTCTTTATTTATCCTCAGCTTGAGTAATACAATTTTACGAACATACTACACCATTCGCGAGCTGCTAATGATACAGTATGACTACAGAGGTCATCGTGCGGGTATTACATTAATTCTGCAATGAATTGCTTAGCAAATATTACCCTCAGCTATGCAGCTGGAATGACTCATTACTCAGGTACTCTATGTTGCATTTGGTTAAGTGACCAGTTCGCTGCAATCCTGCTTCTACTGTTCGTAAATACTACTATATACTTAAAAAATGGTTCAAATGGCTCTGAGCACTATGGGACTTAACTTCTGAGGTTATCAGTCCGCTAGAACTTAGAACTACTTAAACCTAACTAACCTAAGGACATCAGACACACCCATGCCCGAGACAGGATTCGAACCTGCGACCGTAGCGGTCACGCGGTTCCAGACTGTAGCGCCTAGAAACACTCGGCCACCCCGGCTGGCATACTTGTATGCTGACCATCCGTTATTTGACTAAATATGAACTACAATCTGATTCGCATATATATGACATGGGTTATCGCCGGCACAAAGCAATGACTAAGGGTTGGATGCCGTTGAAGTCACGTTACACTGATGGCAAGACAAATGTTCGCAAATTTCCTGTGCTGCCTCAAAAAGCAATTGCATCTTAAGTATCGAAGGACCGACGTCCACACTGCCACAGCGCGTTGAAATACAGCAACGATGGCAGATGAAAATTTGTGACCGACTGGGCTTCGATCCTGGACCTCCTAGTAACTAGACCGACGTGCTGATCACTGCACTATTATTAATTTTTTTTTATAGTTTGAGAAGACTTTCAGCACCAGGTAGGCGGAGGCAAAGAAGGCAGGTGTCGCAGGTCCGAGGCCTCGCCACAATGCTTGCCCCATACCTGTCACTGAGCAGCTGCATTAATCCCATGTATTCCATATTTGCACCCATATATTCCTTTAAATTGTAGATCAAAATTGAAGTAGTAATTAAGGTAAAATAAATTACAGTTTCCGCCTCCAATGGCGTGCATTCCTTGTAGAAAATAACTTATAACAGTGAAAAAGGTGACGGAAAAATACATGACAAACATTCATTCTGAAATATATTCACAGTTTAGGTTATTATGCACTGGATGCGTATGAGGTCTGTAATGAAGACATATATTTATCAACAAATGAAAAACGTTTCGGAGCCGGAGGGGTTTTGCCAAATTAGAACAGTTCTAATTTTAGGACCAACGTAAAATAATATTCCGGGAATAAAAAAGTGAAAGAATAGTATTCTGCTTCTAATAAAAAAAGTGTCCCCCTTTTTGTAGCTCATATAAAGCAATAGATAAAAAAATTGATAGCATTCCATATATTTATTACTCTTCTTCAGCTTATAATGTTCTTCTGCAATATAAAGCATGTACTCTTCTTAGTTCTAAGTTTTGCTTGTTACGACATAAAACCCAAACGATCCCAGATGTCACGAATAACTGTTATTCTTTGCGGACGGGCAACATTTCCAGTCGGATTGTAAAGCTTCAGTTATCGGTATCCGACTTCTTGCTGTTCTGTGCTAATTTCTTCTCAGTCCAGTTGCAAATTCTGATTCTATTTTCACATAAGAACATGAGCGCTACAGTTTCTACCAGCCGACATTTGTGGCAGTATGGAGATGGTCTCAATTTGATTTTCCATAATCGTTCCGCTGTGGGTATGGTTTCGTTTACAACGTCGCACCATACGGCATTGACTCTAGTTGGTAGAATTTTATTGTTGATATTTTTCCTGACGTTCCTCCAGTCTTTTGTAGGTTAATTTACCGTCATTAGTTTGTGAAGACGATGTCTGGTAATATAATAATCATAGACGGTTCTAGTATTGGTTTGTGCTGGCGGAAGTCTTATACAGCTCCAATCGCCATAGTACTTTCGGACGTATTCTAGGCTGGCATGCTACATTAACGGGAGCGTTCCTATCCCCAGGATCTAACGAGAGGAACATAAGTTTCGTGACACCAGTCTTAGTAGCATGTATTAGTTTAAAAGCACGTCTTCACTTCCAAGTCCTCTGCCTCTGCAAGTCATTGCCTCTGCAAAGTCACCGTGTGGAAGGATACTTTGAAGATATTTTGTTTCCACACATACCAAGAGGCTACAGCTAATATTTTATGTGCAGTGACCTGCGGTATCGGTAAGACTGCTGCGACATGACATATTTCGCTAAGTATGTATGTATTTATAAACTGAACTTTCTGCAGTCGGTCTAACGATCGCATGTCGTTGTCCTTCAACAAGGTTCCGATGACCTTAAGTTTGCGCTTCCAATTGTTCGTAACCATGCGCTTGGGAATCGCCTTTAACCACAATCCGAGTTGGAGTCTCTCTTCAGTTACATCTAACCAGGGCGCACCTAATGCAATATTGTAAGAACCGAGATGCAGTATTTTGGATTTACAGTTTTGCAAATTTGTGGTAAGAACGTATGAGACCAAGCTGCTTTAATTCATCGGTCCCTAAGCTTACTCACTACGTAATCTAACTTAAACTATCTTACTCTATGGACAACACACACACCCATGCCAGAGGGAGGACTCGAACCCCCGACGGTGGACACTGTCGGGACACAGCGGCCAACCTCACTGCAGCACCCATCTACACGCGCTCCTCGTCAGACGCAAATTCCCCCGGTCCATTATTCCACTCTCTCGAGGCCACACTGTATTCCCACGAGGTTTCGGACGATGACGGGTGGTTAGCACTGAAAACTTTTGATGACCCGTCGAGACCTGAGTAATTATACAGGATGTTTCAGGAGGAATAGATAATCTTGTAGGAGATGGTAGTATAGACAAATTGCAGAAAAAATACCATATAGCACGTGTCCAATTTTTATTGCGTACATGTAGCTGGGTTCACTGCATTTTCGTTTCGTATGTTGGTCCTTACAGGACCCTGTTGTCTACAGTTCCTTGAAAATGAGCTTCCAGTGTTATTGGAAGGGTTTCATTTGGCTACAAGGATGCGTATGTTCCTCCAGCATGACGGGGCTCCTGCACATTCTAGTCGTCCGGTGACACAGTATCCAAACCTAACATTTACCGGAAGATGGATCAGTAGATATGGGCACTTTTCTTGGCCTTCAAGGTCCCCGGACCTTATCTCTTTGGATTTTTGCTTGCGGGGATGGTTAAATGCTAAGTCTACAAAGAAAAAGTAAACCCAAGAGCCGATTTCATCGTTCGGATGATGAATAGTGCAGCCCTCATAAAAGAACGCAAAGACGACCTCAGAAGAGCTACGCGTGGTGTTATCAAGAGAACTCAAATGTGCATTGAAGTTGGTGTGGGAATTTTTGAAAATCATCTTTGAACGTCCTCATTTGCCTTTGCTTTGAGTTTGTTAGGGTTACGTACTAACAACTGTATCTCTGTACTCAATAAAAAAATGGTTCAAATGGCTCTGAGCACTATGGGACTCAACTGTTGTGGTCATTAGTCCCCTAGAACTTAGAACTACTTAAACCTAACTAAGCTAACGACAGCACACACATCCATGCCCGAGGCAGGATTCGAACCTGCGACCGTAGCAGTCGCACGGTTCCGGACTGCGCGCCTAGAACAGCGAGACCACTCAATAAAAAGTGGACCCATTTATATGGAATTTTTTATGCAATTCGTCTGCACTACCACCTGCTAAAATATCTACTGTTCCTCCTGAAACGCCCTGTATATGGATATATGTGTGGTGTCTGTTCTTTCGGACATGTCCGAAAGAAAATGCTTCATGGCATTCTGCAACGACCTTCGATCTAGTTGCAGGGACTGATAGATATTTCAGAGCTTCTTGGCTGCCTGAATAAAAGTAGATGTTACGATTTTTGTAGGGTGTACTCTAATTCTCCTCCGTGCACATGCTGATAGAAGATACCGTGTAGTACTGTGGCCATCTTCCCTAAAGAGGTTCTAGGCAGTACACCAGACCTGGTACTTTCATCTGTTTTCGACCTGTCAGTAAACCACTATATTATGTCTCCTGCACGGTGTTGTGGTTCGTTCTTCCACTGCTCCCTGCTTCCAACTATTACATGGGAAGATTTATTGAAACAGCTATAAACTATTGTATACTTAGTCGGCATTTCCCCAGCCATAGCAATACTGATTTGGGATTCCGTATATTCTAACTATATCCAGTTATTTCCAATTTTTAGCCTTTATGTCCCTGCCGCTGCCTCCATTTTAAGCCACAGGTGTATTGGAGGCACGTCTAGCATAATATCCATTTTAAGAGGGCTGCTAATCCCATCTGTTTGTGAAAGCACGGCAGTCTCTGTAGTTTGTCAGACTCCCTAGCACCACCTTCTGTTCAACTTTGTTCTTATTGTAGGCCAACAAATTATCATTGGTCTTTTTGCAGAGGTGTATATCCAGTACGTACTGGGTTTAGACCCCAGTTTACCCTACAACAGCTTTTAGTGCTTATACGATTATCTTTCGCAGTGGAACATATTCTTTATGTGAGGTTTCATAATAGTTTTCCATCCAGGGCTACAAGTCTCTCTACAGTTTCAACGAGAAACATAATTTCTCAGTATGTGTGCTGGACATGCTTCTCCATAAATAATACTACACCAATTTTCGTGGGCTCGTCTTTAAATACTTTTCCATAATTTTCAGTGGACATAGGTTTAACAGTACTAGCAAATTTTCTGAGTCTTACTGTGAATAAATCGTCTGCTTATTATTTTCAAGAGTAGTCTCTCGCATTCAGCTCATCTATGAGTTCATTCACCACTAGCTTCTGCATCTCTAACCACTTACTCGAAGATCGTGTTACTAGAACCCCCTCGACATTCAGGAAGAGACAGAGCATCCAGAAAGGGTAGTGCTTTTTCCACCTTCCCAACAAGTTGGTGAAGTGTTACTTCACATGATTTGCTTCGCAAGTATTGTGAAAATGTGGCAGTTCATAGATAAAATTACGTATTCACAACAACAAAAAATATGTCGGTAGAAAACAAGAGTGGCATTATGAGTTTGGCAGTACCGTAAGGTTTTTGCTTTGACACTAAGGTTTACTAAAAGTAGCAAGGCGAATTTTGCTAGAGCGTTGTCTTACGATTCCCACACTGAATTTGTATCTGTCTGCTTGTAGTTCTGCTACAAAAGAACTAAAAAATCTGGTTTTCAGCGAGTCTTGAAAGGCGAACAAAGGCAGCGTGCACCTGACAGGCAAGCACTTTACCAAGGAGCTAGCGAATAGGTGCGGGCCTTTGCTGTACTTACTGGCTCAGTAGCCGCTATGGCAGATAAATCGCAACATAAGATACGAGAGTAGTTGTATTTCCCGTGTGGAACCACTTTCGTTGACTCAAAAGCATTAACTGATCTCCTTATGTCACATCTCAAGAGAAAATCACTCACAGTATTAAATTGAAATGACACGATAAAATCAAGTGAATTTAGCAGGATAGTTCTATGCCATCAAGGAAGTAACTCGTCGGTCACAGAGTTGCCAAACATATTCTGCGCTGTTGCCAAGTATCAGTTATACTGCCAGGAAGGATACCAGCTGATGTGTTCTGTGAGTGACCTCAGAAGTGACTGTAGCTTCGTCTCAAAGTTGCGGGTGGCTAGAGCCGCAAGACCCTCATTATATGTCAATGAGTCTTATTCACATTCTGTAACTAGGTTTTGGAGCTAGAATGCAATTACTTGTAATACATCGATGTACTGAATGCAAACTAAATGTCATAAATTAATACTGCGACAATTATTTGTGTTTTACTGTTTTCATCGGACCGAAACCTTTAAAGCGTATTCACCAGACGCGATTCACAATTTTGGAGCTTCTCCAGTGGTTGAGTTGGCAATGTCTCTTTGCTGTGCAATATTGTTATTGAGATCACTGTCATTGGCGTATCCCCCAGAAGACAGGCATGGCCTTGTTTATTGTTGTCAGCTTTCCTGACGGATATTCTGCCTTTGCTCGAAACGTGAAGACTTTGGGTGAATTCGACCATTCCATATGGCGAAAATTTATTGTTTCTATTCTTCCAGTTCTAACATTCAAATAACAGTTACAATTAGCGGCAGAAAAGCGCCTGTGAACTAACAGTTAATAATGCAATCATAATTAGTGGAATCTGACAAATTCCATCTGTCATCTGATAATTGTGAAAAACTACTTTTTCCATCTTCACAGCACCGCAATATGAACTCAAGGGTTTCATAGGATACCTATACTTAATTTCGTTGTGATCGTTTTCAATGACAAAGGGGAGGAGCAAAACCATCTGACTTGAAACATACTTATCCAGCGGAATTTGAATCTTTGGCTACAGTTGCAGTAGCACGTACAGTGAGGTATCAAGAATGTGAGCAATCACTCATTGCTATAGTATAGGCTAGGACAGAAAGAAGCAGGTTTCCGACAAATTAAACGATGAGAGGCACTGTCGCTGTCATTTTTTAAACAGGAATTGTTCAGAAAATTACAACTATATCTAGTGAAATGAGTAGGCTGATGCAGCTCCAGTCCGGCACTATCACTGAATTGCCGAACATTTTCCGAATAGCACTTAAGATAAAAATGTGTGTGTGTATGTGTGTGTGTGTGTGTGTGTGTGTCCGAAGAACAGACACCACACATATATCCATATACAGGGTGTTTCAGGAGGAACAATAGATATTTTAGCAGGTGGTAATACAGACTAATTGCATAAAAAATTCCAAATAAATGCGTCCACTTTTTATTGAGTACAGAGATACAGCTGTTAGTACGTAACCCTAACAAACTCAAAGCAAAGGCAAACGAGGACGTTCAGAGTTGATTTTCAAAACTTCCCACACCAACTTCAATGCACATTTGAGTTCTCTTGGTAACACCACGTGTAGTTCTTCTGAGGTCGTCTTTGCGTTCTTTTATGAAGACTGCACTATTCATAATCCGAACGATGAAATCGGCTCTTGGGTTTACTTTTTCTTTGTAGACTTCGCATTTAGCCATCCAAAGCGATAAGGCCCAGCGACCTTGAAGGCCAAGAAAAGTGCTCATATCTACTGATCCATCTTACAGGAAATATTAGGTTTGGATACTGTGTCACCTGACGACTAGAATGTGCAGGAGCCACGTGATGTTGAAGGAACATACGTATCCTTGTAGCCAAATGAAACTCTTCCAATAACGCTGGAAGCTCATTTTCAAGGAACTGTAGACAACAGGGTGCCGTAAGGACCAACATACGAAACGAAAATGCGTTGAACCCAGCTATATGTACGCAATAAAAATTGGACACATGTTATATGGCTTTTTTCTGCAATTTGTCTATACTACCACCTCCTACAATATTTACTATTCCTCCTGAAACATCCTGTATGATTATTTGGGTCTCGACGGGTAATCGAAAGTTTTCAGTGCTAGACGCCCGTCATCGTCCGAACCATCGCGGGAATACAATGTATCCGCGAGCGAGTGGAGACTCGAACTCTGATTGTGGTTAAGGGCGAATCCCAAGCGCATGGTTACGAACAATTGGAAGTGCAAACTTAATGTCATCGGAACCTTGTTGAAGGACAACGACATGCGACCGTTAGACCGACTGCAGAAAGTTCAGTTTATAAATACATACATACTTAGCAAAATATATCATGTCGCAGCAGTCTTACCGATACCGCAGGTCACTGCACATAAATTGTTAGCTGTAGCCTCTTGGTATGTGTGGAAACAGAATATCTTCAAAGTATCCTTCCACACGGCGACATTGCAGAGGCAAACCGGAGGACTTGGAATTGAAGACGTGCTTTTAAACTAATACATCCCACTAAGACAGGCATCACGAAACTTATGTTCCTCTCGTTACATCCTGAGGATAGGAACGCTCCTGTTAATGTAGCATGCCAGCCTAGATTACGTCCGAAAGTACTATGGCGATTGGAGCTGTATAAGACTTCCACCAGCACAAACCAGCACTGGAACCGTCTATGATTATTATATTACCAGACATCGTCTTCACAAAACCAATTCCGGTATAAAAACCTACAACAAACTGGAGGAACGTCAGGGAAAATATCAACAATAAAATTCTGCCAACTAGACTCAGTGCGGTATGGTGCGACGTTGTAAACGATGGTGGTGGTGGTTAGTGTTTAACGTCCCGTCGACAACGAGGTCATTAGAGACGGAGCGCAAGCTCGGGTTAGGGAAGGATTGGGAAGGAAATCGGCCGTGTCCTTTCAAAGGAACCATCCCGGCATTTGCCTGAAAAGATTTAGAGAAATCACGGAAAACCTAAATCAGGATGGCTGGAGACGGGATTGAACCGTCGTCCTCCCGAATGCGAGTCCAGTGTGCTAACGGAACTGGACTAGGAAGAAATTAGCACTATCAACAGAACCGCAGAATGTCATATACCGGTAACGGAAGCTTTACAACCCGACTAGAAATGTTACGAATAGCAGTTATTCGTGGTATCTGGGATCGTTTGGGATTTACGTCGTAACAAGCAAAACTTAGAACTTAGAAGAGTACATGTTTTATGTCGAAGAAGAACATTTTGAGCTGAAGAAGAATAGCAAATATAAGGAACGGTATCAAATTTTTTATCTATTGCTTTATGTGGGCTACAAAAAGGGGGACAGTTTTTTATTAGAAGCAGAATACTATTCTTTCACTTTTTTTATTTCTGGAATATTCTTTTACGTTGGTTCTAAGATCAGAACTGTTCTAATTTGGCAAACCCCTCCGGCTCCGAAATTTCTTTTATTTGTTGAAAATTATATGGCTTCCTTACAGACCTCATATGCATCCAGTGCATAATAACCTAAATTGTGAATACATTGCTGAATGACACGTTTGTTACGTGTTTTTCCGTCACCCTTTTCACTGTGATAGTTATTGTCTACAAGGAACGCACGCCATTGGAGGCGGCAACTGTAATTTATTTTACCTTAAGTACTACTTCAATTTAAAGGAATATATGGGTGCAAACATGGAATACATGGGATTAATGCAGCTGCTCAGTGACAGGTACGGGGGAAGCATTATGGCGAGGCCTCGGATCTGCGACACCTGCCTTCTTTGCCTCCGCCTACCTGGTGCTGAAAGTCTTCTCAAACTATAAAAAAAAAATTAATAATAGTGCAGTGATCAGCACGTCTGTCTAGTTACTAGGAGGTCCAGGATCGAAGCCCAGTCGGTCACAAATTTTCATCTGCCATCGTTGCTGTATTTCAACGCGCTGTGGCAGTGTGGACGTCGGTCCTTCGATACTTAAGATGCAATTGCTTTTTGAGGCAGCACAGGAAATTTGCGAACATTTGTCTTGCCATCAGTGTAACGTGACTTCAACGGCATCCAACCCTTAGTCATTGCTTTGTGCCGGCGATAACCCATGTCATATATATGCGAATCAGATTGTAGTTCATATTTAGTCAAATAACGGATGGTCAGCATACAAGTATGCCAGCCGGGGTGGCCGAGTGTTTCTAGGCGCTACAGTCTGGAACCGCGTGACCGCTACGGTCGCAGGTTCGAATCCTGTCTCGGGCATGGGTGTGTCTGATGTCCTTAGGTTAGTTAGGTTTAAGTAGTTCTAAGTTCTAGCGGACTGATAACCTCAGAAGTTAAGTCCCATAGTGCTCAGAGCCATTTGAACCATTTTTTAAGTATATAGTAGTATTTACGAACAGTAGAAGCAGGATTGCAGCGAACTGGTCACTTAACCAAATGCAACATAGAGTACCTGAGTAATGAGTCATTCCAGCTGCATAGCTGAGGGTAATATTTGCTAAGCAATTCATTGCAGAATTAATGTAATACCCGCACGATGACCTCTGTAGTCATACTGTATCATTAGCAGCTCGCGAATGGTGTAGTATGTTCGTAAAATTGTATTACTTAAGCTGAGGATAAATAAAGAGAAGCGACGACGCTACAACACTATCTTTACTTAAGTAGGTAGTCAGCGCTAAATTATGTGCGCCAACATTAACGTTACTGTAAGCAGTTTGACAGCATAACACCACCACAACTACTGACAACCTGAACCATTATCTTCACGCAGTTGTAACTCGCAGTGATTACAAGTTGCTGATGTTTGTCAAGAATAGCAGAAAGCGCCTCTGAAGTTCCATTTGCATTACTACTAGGACACAGAGAATCCTAAATAACAGTAATAGGTCACCCAGGGAAGAAAAGAGTCGACGTATTGCCTCAAGTTCTTGCAGTTTGCTATTAATGCAGTTCCCGATGGTTTCACACTAACGGGTTCTTTTGGCTGTCGGGATACTCATATTGGAATTATGAAAGTGTAATTGCTAGAACGCTCAACTACCTTAATAACACCTCATTCTGGATTGAGTACGACTCGGAAAGCGACGTTAATTTGACGTTTCCAGCCATCTCCTGACGGCTTACTGAATGAAGTCTGAAGCGCACGCACAGTTGTGTTGCCTGCCGCATGGTTTCTGTGAAGTGTTGCAGCAGCTGGCAGTCATTGCTGAATACAGACATGTGCAAATATCCTCACTGCTTCAGGGGAACTCGTCTTTGTTGCATTTTTTCCGTACCGTAATTAGCACAATAAGATAAGGCTTATTCTGCTGAAGAACTTGATGCCCACAAGTCCTTAAGTAAGAATCTCCTAGCGAGAGTAAGGCATGAAAGGAAACAGCCTGTTGGACAAAAGGATGGACAGCTCCCTGTTTTTGCGTTTCCGATAGCGCCTACGATAAGAATCTGGTGTCATACTATGCTTCAGAACTCTAAACTATTTATTTTTTTACTTCATACTAGATAGAGTGGACATTTCATCACTGGTTGATATTCTGATGGCTAATGACATGATACCCGTTGCAATTGCTCCATGGCACCTGTGAGTAGAGTCTCACGTTGGTTACTATAAGAACACGCAGGCAGTGATATCCGCTCACTGCTGTCAGAGCCAAGGTGATTTCCTTGTGTTTACGGCGAAGCGTCTGCTGCAGTGTCCTCGCTCAGCCAGCATAAACAAAGCGCGGCGGCCTTGGGCACTGCTAATCGCTGTACTTGTCGCGAGCCTCGACAACTATGGAGTTAATACATCTTACTTAACGTAATACGCAGGACGTGGGTTGGGTAAAAATTCAGTTTCATCGCATTAAAATACTTTACAGTCATATTTCATGCAATATTTATTGTTGGTTGTCTCTCTAATGTTAGTAGTATTGATTCAGATTGTGCGTGAACACGAAAACACACACACACACACACACACACACACACACACATACATACACACACACACACACACAAACAGTCATTGATTCCAGTGAGGGTGACAACTTCTGTGTGTTGAACAACACATGCACCAGTCAATTCCTCAGTTGGCGTCGAGTGGATGCATTGCAAGAATTGTAAGGAGGAGACTGAAAGTAAATGGACTTTTATGCTAAAGAGCTGCGACAAAGCAAAGCTTGACCGATTATCAGAAAATTGTCCACATGGGTTTTGTGGACTATACTTTTAGTAACCAGCCGACCAACGGCCATTACGTAAGATTTCTCGCAGGCGTAGGGGCATTGATTTCATTAAGTTGTCGACAGTGTAGCGTGATGGTTTACTTCCCACCATACGATTTCTATATTCGTCCAAAGGTCGCTTGTATTTGTAGGTCCACATGGCTATGACCTTGTTACTTCTACCCACATATTCTCTATCTGGCTGTTGTTCGGCGATCGTGCAACAAACGGCAACACCTTTATCCTCTCTTGGCCCTGAAACCAATCTCGCACTGCTCTGCTATGATGGATGGGGCTCTGCTCCTGTAAATAAACTGTTATCTCGTTAGTTCATATATTTATATTTAAATAACGTGTTTGTAATAAGCACATTGGATTATTATTTTCCACAGTGTTTAAGAATTCAGGCCCTGTCATAGATAAGTGATCTAGATTCAACAGTCCGATTAAGAATGTGGTTTACCCAGCCTATCATATGATGAGGGTCGTAGTCGAATATCCACATTAAGACTGACTGACTGAATCCGATTAGAACGATCTGGTATCGAAATGAAACTACAGAAATCGTATAATTTGAACGACTGTATTGCAACAATGCTGCGCACGTAAATTCCTATGATGGAGTAACAGGTAGCAACTGTCTAAGATAAAGTGAGAAATATGTCTACTAGCAGCAATGTAACGTAATTATAACCCATATTTATGTGATGGAAATACTGAATCGAACAATACACATCTATTTCCGTGGTTCGAAGATACACCATATCGGATTTGCTGATTACATAATAATAATAATAATAATAATAATCCAGTGTGGTGGATAGGGGAAACCCTCCCCTATATGGGTGGTACCGAGGAAGTCAAATACTCGGGGTGAACCAAATACTAACACAATCCTGAACGGCTATTCAATCCGTTGAACCCAAAATCCAGACACGGCTGAGTGAAAATCACCGCTACTCTGTTCACCGTCTGTCAGCTCAATGAGCTCAGCTGAAAATATTTGGTTGCAAAGGCTTCAACACCCTATGGTCCTGTCCGTTCCTGGAATCATCTAGGCCAAACCAATGAGACACAAACAAACGAACTATGCAAGCAAAGTCAACATTACCCCAGGTGGTACACAACCCGCCTGTCGACAGGCGGCAGTCGGATTTTCGGATTCTGGGGAGTCCAGGTTAGCACGGCAGAGAATATCGAAGATCTCTGGTAAATTTCCCTACTAGCAGAAAACATGCACTTGAAAACTAAACATCGATACATTGATCCAAACACGAAAACTAAATAATCTCACATAAGAAATCGACCGACAAAAAATTCTCACCCTTGCTCTTCAAGAACCACGACTAACTGACAATGAATCCTTGCATTACGGAAACCATTGAATCTTCAAGAGCAAAATACAACAAAAGGTAGCGAAAGTCGTGCCAATCTTTGGCATTGAATTTCTCGAACACAGATCTATCATCAACTCTGTCAAAGAAATCACACCCAACAACAATGAAATGGTTCAAATGGCTCTGAGCACTATGGGATTTAACAGTGGCGGTCATCAGTCCCCTTGAACTTAAACCTAACTAACCTAAGGACATCACACACACCCATGCCCGAAGCAGGATTCGAACCTGCGACCGTAGCAGTCGCGCGGTTCCGGACTGAAGCGCCTAGAACCGCTCGGCCACCGCGGCCTGCCCATCAACAACCGACTTATGACTATGCCCATTAAGAGCCCCAGTAAAAAATATAAACTCATCAATGCACATGTCCCCACCAACATCGAAAATAAGAAAAACACCGAAAATGTCGAAAAATTCTGGAACACACTCAAAATACTATGAGCAAAATTCACCAAGATGACGTGAAAATACTAATGGGAGACTTCAAGTCTCTATTTGGGACAGAAAAAACCTGTAGAAAAATCATTGGTACAAATTAAACGCACCGAAACGTTTAGACCAACGGCACATGTCTGACTGACATTTGCCAACAATTGAACCTCAAAAGGATGTCTTTCCACTTTAGGAAAAAACCAGTTCTGAGGTAACATGCTTGGCTACCAGGTGCAAGCTGCTTTCGTTCGCCTTTCGAGACTCGCTGAAAGCCAGATTTTTAATTCTTTTGTAGCAGAGCTACAACCAGGCAGATACAAACTCAATAAGGGAATCGTCAGACAACGCTCGAGCAAAATTGATCTTGCTACTTTCAGGAACCCTTACAAGGGGAGGCCGCCAATTGTGAAATTCAGATTCGATTCATATTGCGCATAATAAAAACTCATAGCCAGAGGTGTAATGTGGCAAAGCACCAAGATGCACTTCTCAGCCGTTGTCGAGAAAATCGACAGTTAAAAGAAACCGTTGAGGTGAAATACTCTCTACGATTTGTAACTTCCTACAGCGTCGTGGCGCAGCAGTAGGCGCTCGGGTTCGTAATCCGAAGATCGCTGGATCGAATCTCGCGCCATGCAATTGTTTTTTTAGTATTTGTCATATGTAATATATATATATATATATATATATATATATATATATATATATATATATATATATATATATATATATATATATATAAATTAGAAATAACAAATACTAAAAAAAGTTTCGTATATATATATTTTTAATTACTAATAACAAATACTAAAAAAAAAAATTGCATGGCGCGTGATTCGATCCGGCGACCTTTGACTCACGAACCCAAGCACTTCCCGCTGCGCCACGACGCTATAGGAAGTTATACATCGTAGAGAGTATTTCACCGCAACGGTTTCTATTAACTGTCGATTTTCTCGACAACGGCTGAGAAGTGCATCTTGGTGCTTTGCCACATTACACCTCTGGCCATGAGCTTTTATTATGCGCAGTATGAATCGAATCTGAATTTCACAATTGGCGGCCTCCCCTTGTTAGTGTCAGAACGAAAACCTTAAGGTACTGCCAAATTCATAATGCCACTTTTGTTTTCTACCTACATATTTTTTGTTGTTGTGAATACATAATTTTATCTATGAAATGACACATTTTCATAATACTTGCGAATGATACACGAAATGAAGTAAATACAGATCTTTTCGATGTCAAAAGTCGGTAATATCCTACTAATTCGCGTTAAAATAGGATCAATCGTCTTATAGACACTTAATGTTTTATTAAGATAGACTGCCGTCGTGTTGTTACTGTAGTAAGCTGAATTTAATTTGTATTAGTACAGTGAATATTTTAATTAAATTTTCCATTAATTTACTAAACGCATCAGTAACCGCCAAAGAGAAATTAATCAGGAGCACAATTTTCTTTCACGATATCTAAAACAATCTGACAATGCTAATGTTGTTTACAAATTCTACGCCCGTAGAAACCCACTAGTTCTAACGACGTCATTAAACCAGTGTAGTTTTCAGAGTATTTTCGTCTAGAAATGAATTGCCTTGACGGTAGATCGATCAAGAGCGGGAAAGGTAAATGTTTACGAATATATGACGAGAGAGACATGTGCTTGAGAGAGGACTTCCCTATCAATACAAATGCCTGAGAGACGACTTTACTATCAACCTCCTGGACAGTTTTGTTTCTCAAATCAACAGAGTGCGTCATCATGCAGTAGCACAGGTTATGTACTTTTGTTGCTCGATTTCCTTACACTGCCACCAAAAGGTGTCTTTGTTGTTGGCAACAAATTCCAGCTGTGTTGCACACACCCCGTGGGGCAGAAATCGTATCCCAAAACACACTTTTGGAGCTATCAGATGTAAAATATTATGTTCACACTACTCTTTGCTCGAGTTTACGTCTTTTGGTGGGGCTCAGCCTTTCATTTCTTCTTAGGAAGTTAACGATAAAGGCATCATAACACGTCACCAACAACAGTACTGCATACGAATGCTCAATGAGCGACCTGATGACGTTCAATAATAGTCACTCCATGATTTTTGTTGTTTCGAATTAGAGTATGCAGTACTCCTACGCCAGACTTCTGAACTTTGCCTGTTGATTGCAAATGTCGCATGATGGTGAAATGGTAATCTATCACATGTATCAGTAGTCGAGACTTCCTTAATGTGGAAAATAATTCATGCCAGAACAATCTTTGTTGAAACAAGAATATCTTTTTCTGGCGTATTTTTCCCGAAAGCACTCGCTCCACACACAGTTCAAATCTTTCTAGTTGCCTCCTCTGCATTCACCCCTCTGTTATACCAAAAGTAAACGTTGTGTTGCAGATGTTACACCTTCTTCCACTTGCGACTCAATTTTACAATGCTTAACCGTAGTTCATGATTTTCAAGTATGCAAAATGCAATGCTTAACTGCAAGATGATAACTGGAACTTCAAATTCGAAAATGTCAGTTAAAACATATACTGACAGCGTCGCGCCGCGTTCACATGGGCGGCGCCGGATTTCAGGCGGTGGGTGGCGTCTGGCCGGTGGCTGGTAGCCGCTGCAGCGCGAGGAAACGCTCGAGCGTAAGCTGTTATGATCGTGACGCAGCCACGAGCTGTCCTGCGGAATTATGTCAAGCGAATTATCTTCGATTTTCAATCAGACTCATAACTTTATACGAGGGCCGAAATGTAGTAAAAAAAAAAATATACATATAGGTGGACGCAAACAGGCGACTATCAGTTTAGAATGCGCGACTATTACCGCTAGACCACGGGCTCACACAGTGCGAGCACACATCGGAAGTTGACAACACTTCCTCCTAACACTTCCGCATCTTACGGTGTTGCCAGATTGTGCAGATGGCCGGACTTAAGAGTTGTCAGGGACGGCCAGTTTTATTGGCCACCTTAAGTGAACGACTCGGACTTAGTCTCTGTGGCGGCCGGCAGGCGGCCAGTTTTTATGTCTAAGACTGTACATTACCAAGCTGTCTTCTTAACTGCAAGGACACGATCTGGCATACCGGAGGCGATGGCTGGTTGCTTCGACGTCCCGTCGTGGTGATGATAATGTCGCGAGTATAGCCCGAAACAAATTCTCCTGGCCTGGTTGTTCCAGACTAAAGACTTCCTAGCAACACAAATACGCCCCTGAAGAGACGAAGAAGGCTCGTTACACAATCACTGGCGGTCGCATATTGACTTTGTTTGAATATCCTAATTCCCTTGTAATCATCTGCATCAGTAAAGGCTACCGGTCTTATCATTCAAATCATCATGTACCTTCGAAGATAAATTTGTTAACTGATCCGAAAGTTCGGCTACTTTTTCCGATAGTGTGCTGATTTCCTCCGTGTGTTGTTCTCAGCCAAGTTTTAGTGTGTCCATTTGTGTCGTAATCGTATCAAATGTGTGCGTTAAGTTTTCCCGATTTTTTACAAGTTGCGCTACCATATCGGTAGATGCAACTGAGTCAATTTTAGCCTGCAAGATGTCGTGATTTTCGTGTACGATGGTCGTTTGTTAAATTATGTCTAACTTTTGAAGCTGTTGCTGTCTTTGTCACTGATTTTGTTCCATTATGTCTAACATCTGAAGCCTTTGATCAAGTTCTTGAATTAATAGCAATAACAATGCATTAGTGACTGAAACATGTTCCGTTGTGTTTCTCATCAGTGAGTTTACACCGGCAACATTTATATTTTGAAAAGCAGAGAATGTCTCTTGACTTAATTGAGAAAAGTGTAATGACGCAAATCCTGAATCTACGGTATTTCCAAAATTTTGTTCTGTTATTTCGCAATCCTAAGGCGAACTGTTACCAACCGATCGATCGACAATACTTCCCTGTTCACTGATTGTTTCAATGGCTACACCACTATTTACTACCTGGTCTGTGTCCCTATGCAGTATTACCAAATTTGTCTTGAACATTCGTCAATTCATTACTAGGTGGTGCTAACAGGGCTACGTTCGTCGTCACTGTCATTTCTTACTATGTTTTGCACCCTAGTTTTGCGCTTTTCACTCGCCTTGATTATCACACTATTTCACACAATAACACACAAAAAACAATTTGAACAGCAAAAATAAGAAGACATACTAAAACAACACTGAAAATAATCAATATGTGATTAGTTGCAAAAGCGACTGCGAGATACTTAATGCAAATGCACATGCATGCCACAACTGCTTTGTTCATTACAATACAGTCCAACAATAAGAAACTACAACTACAAAGGAAATTCTATACATACAATTACGCGCTAGCAGTAAACAATTTTTAATCATGCACTAATTATTCAAACTACAAGAAAACCAGAAGATTCCTGTGAAGTATCCTCTGCTAAGGATCGAGAGATGAAACTTCTTAGTTTGTTTGTCTAACTGAAATAACTGAGTGCAGCTGAACCTGTCTCATTATTTATTTTTCTCAATTCAACACTGACCTACGGAATTTTCCCTGACAAGCAACTCAAGCTTTTCCTACTCATTTATTACCCTCAATATACAAGTGCAACACCGTCTGATTGCTTGAAAAATGACAACCTGACTTGAAATAATTAAAAGAATGGTCCTGAATTAGAAGGAATCCTAACAATACCCACACTTTTCATTAGTCACTTAACTCCCAGAAAACTTCATAACACGGACTACAGCAATTACAGCAAGCAGGAACTACATCCAGCTAAATAAGAGTAGCCTAACTATTAAAGGTTCTTATTACTAGTAGGCATATGTTTAGCAAAAGAAAGATTTTGTAGAAGAGCAAACAATGCACGTATTTAGCAGATTTTACCTTAATCATCTGACATTCAGTTGCCAAAAATTATATAATCGTCAATAATTCCACTACCAAAGCATTAGTTAATACATTAATCATCATTTTACAATGTGCGTCCTACCAATACTGGATCTCCATGACGGACACCTGACCAAGCAGACTGCTCGCTAACTGCCGACCGCCGACTGCTAACTGCTAGTCCGTCCAACCACAGAGGACGCAGTGTGTGGTCAGTGATTTTAATGCAGTCTATTGCGCTGCCAACATACAAACGTATAAACGGGCTACTTACAATATCTAACTGTCATTGCCGCCTGTCTCGCAGTTACAGTCTCCTTCGTTCGTCCTACTACTGTTGTCTCTCTCATACTGCTACCTCAATCATTTCTTCCCGCTGCTGCTGTGTGTTCTCACTGTCACTATCTCTCTTTCCCTCGTAGCCATTGTCGCAGACTCTGTCTATCATTATCACTGGCTCTCACCCCCTTCTCTTTATTGCTATCCCACTGACACTGTCTCCTTCAGTTTTTTCGTGCCACTGTTCTGTCGCTGTCAATAATGTTGCACTGTCACTGAGCCCCTCTTTTTGTCTCATACTGCCATCGTCTCCTTTGCTCTTTCTATACTACAACCACTGTCTACTATCTTCCAATATTTATTACTTTTCCGACTCTTTCCCACGACCACTGTCTCCTTCTCTCTCAGCATAAAAAGCGCGATATCATCGCATGTCAAAATTTTTGGGAAAATTTGTAAAGGAGGAAGATAGAATGCAGTAGCTGGGATCCTACTTTTCAGTCAGACGCTTTTAGACTGAAGCATATTCACCATTTTCGTGCTCCGATACAATACGCCCATTTTTCCTTTGCTTCCTTCCTTTTCTGTGCTATGGCTGGGCATGTCACTCTTATGAAAAGAAAGCAAAGCACAGCTAATTTTATACCACAGACCGGTTTTTACCTGCACAAAACTTTTGCGTGTGCTTCAATACTACACTTCATTGGGTTCCCAGAAGCTTTATGATAATAACACTCAAACCTCACAGCATACCTTTCCTTGCTAAGTGACTTTACGAACTACGTTTTCGCATCACACCGTATTTTACGTGTGCAAGTAGGGTAACTTTGAACCTCTGTATCTCAGAAACGGATAAAGGCGTCAAGAAAACTTTCAAAGTTGTTCGAGATCGAGATCTTAGGAATACATCGTAAAAATTTCAGCTATTTGCAACGCGTAGCCGTCTTGGAGCCCGCGACTGCGTTTTGATATCCAAAAACCCTGTTTTTAGGATGTTTATTGATAACGTATAAAATTTTTTGAAAACGCAAAGATGGCTGCGAAAAAATGGTGAAAGACGCTTTTTTTCGGGTTTTCTCAGGAACTGCCCATGAGCTAAATGGTGCCTCCAGAAGCCCATTCAGACGCACCGTAGAGCACATCAACGAATATGGGAAAAAAAGAAATTGCTCCATATTCTTAAGCTGGAGGAGTGTGTTATACTCAAACTTAGACCATGTAATTTAGCATAGTTACAGTGATAGGATCCTTTTGTTGGGTAAACAAATAGTCCCTAACCTAAGTACTATCCGAAACACTTGACCCTACCTTTATACCACTAACAGAACCCAGGGTATGAGCCTCAGTTGAAACCCATTTTTATGGGCGGCGTTTGGAACATATTGGTAGCGCTGAAAAGTCCCTTAGAAAAATTATTGAACTACGTTATTTGATTTTCAAACAGCTGAGCAGAACTGAACGTACTCAGACATTTCGCTGTTTACTTATTCTGATCAACACTAAACTGGCACACAATATTTTTAGCGCAACGCAATCTGACTTTCAAAAATCCCTACAAAAGAATGGCCCTGACTAACAATAAGCTATGCCTTTCATGAATCACTTACCTCACAAAAATCTTCGTTACTCGAACTACCGCAATACAGCGAGCGTCACTACTGCCAGCTGAATAAAAGATTCTAACTACTGAAGGGACTAACTACTGATAGGCATAGTTAGCAAATGAAAGATTTTGATAGAGCACAAACAATGTATTTACCTCAATAGTGTTGAAAAGTCATAATATATATAGCAGTTCATGACATCCAGTCTCACAAATTTACTGTCTCTGATGGAGACACGTCCAGATCATCCGCTCTCAAAACTCCGCCATGTCTCTCCCCACATTCACCACTGCTGGCGGCTCACCTCCGACTGCGCAACGCTACGCGCTGTTAACATCCAGCTGTCCAACACTACAATAGCAAACTCCAACAATGCAAACCAGCCACAGACTGCACACAGCACAGTCGGTGATTTTCATATAGAGTGCTACATGGCGTTACCAACATAAAAACCTAAACAGCCTACTTACAGCGCATGATGTCGAATGCTACCCGACGTGAAGGATGAAAACTGGTTTGTTTCACATTATCAAGATTAAAATCGTTCAGATGACCTACGTACCATTTAATTAAATTTCCTCACCACCTCATTCCCCCCCCCCCCCCCCCCCCCAAGTTCAATAACGAGTGGTAAGCGGAAAGGGCAACTGTTGGTATATGTCCGTATAGTTTGATTTTCTCTTCGTCTGCATTTCGCTAGAGGTATATTGGAGTAAAGTACCCTCTCAGAATTTTAACAGAAAACGGTTTGACTGTAGCGGTTCTGCTATGCTTACTGTACGGACCTGGGACAAACCACAATATTCTTCTTTGGATCTTCTCCATCTCTTCTACGAACCCCGTCAGTATGGCGAACGATAATCAAGAATTGGCCGAAGAAGGTTTCTGTATGTTACTGCTCTCGAGATGAATTTTCCTAGTGAATTCCTCACTGGCACCTGCTTTTGTTTGGTCGCTCCGTTTTAGGCCACTCCGGCCCATGCTCACCTTTGTGCGAGCTGATATTTATGCAGTTTTAAATGCGTTATATTTACAATACAAATACGTACAAAGGTGAAGAACATTTGTAGTTTAACCCTGAAAAACCGTACTTTAAATTTCCTAACTGTTGCTAGCGAGGGATTTACACAAAATGTGATCATTACACTTCACGTCTCCACACACTGCTCTTATGCGCAATTTCTAAGCCAAAGCTTGCTTCCTTTGTGAGTCATCATTGTGCATTGAGGGATTATAACATATCGGGAAGTGCACGACATTACATTTCTCTATATTTTGAGCTAGCTGCCATTCTTTGCAGTTGGTTAATAGGTTTTCATGACGTAACTTAATTTTACCACATGTAAGTCAGACGGAATTTTCTTATTCAGCGGTATGTTGTTCTAAGTGAATTAACTGAGATTATAGATGACATTAGCACCAGCTTTTCCGATAGCCATAGTGCCCCATCATATTGTTTAAAAGCTGCTATTAACTTCACGTGTTTTCAAAAGTGCTTTTATTTCCTCACGATTTGGTAAACGCTGCTAACAAAAAAAGGACATCCATTATATTAGTATTTGTCAGAGTTTTCCCAGCGAATATGAAATTTAAATTCTTTTTTGGTACTGTGAAGAGTTTAATTTGCACGAATTTTCGACAACAAGACTTTCTGCAATCTCTAGGCACTGTTGGTCGACCCGGGAGTCATTTTGCATTCTTATGGCGTGCGACGCGTTGGGGAGAGACGTCGCTGTCTCATCGTCACTGGGTTCGTATCCAGCTTCGTGCTATGCCCTCTGTATTTTAAGGACAAAATCTCATACTTTGCTAAGACAAATCCATTGTCTTTGTCCACCAACGTATCGACATTCATTGTATTAGTGGCAATACGACAAGCAACATCGGAAAGCTCTTTGGACGGCGAAACACCAAATGTGAATTCTGTCCGCCTCACAAAATCTCGGCGCAGTTAGGATGTGTGGGAGACGCGTCAGTCCCAAGCAAGCTGGTGAGGCGAACCGTACTAGCCGCGCGGAGTAGCCGCGCGGTTTGGGCGCCATGTCTACGGATTGCGAGATCCCTCCCGCCGGAGATTCGAGTCCTCCCTCGGGCATGGGTGTGTGTGTGTGTGTGTGTGTGTGTGTGTGCGTGTGTGTGTGTGTGTGTTGTTCTTAATATAAGTTAGTTTAAATAGTGTGTAAGTCTAGGGACCGATGACGTCAGCAGTTTGGTCCCTTAGGAATTCACACACATTTGAACATTTGAAACCGTGCTTTGGACAGGTAGTGTGCGTTACAGGTGGGCGAAACGGTTGTTCCTCAGTGGCAGTGGTTGGATTGTAAGCTATTTTTAAAAACGAATTTTTTAAACTGATTTTAATAAGCAACAGTTACATGTGATGCGTTTGGCTGCTGGAGAACAAAGCAGGCAGATGCTTTGGTTGATTTCATTATTCTGAAAAAAGTATGCCATGTTTTTTTTAATACAGAGTATTTTAAAAATAGTCAACCGATATCCCAGATTATACACTCCTGGAAATTGAAATAAGAACACCGTGAATTCATTGTCCCAGGAAGGGGAAACTTTATTGACACATTCCTGGGGTCAGACACATCGCATGATCACACTGACAGAACCACAGGCACATAGACACAGGCAACAGAGCATGCACAATGTCGGCACTAGTACAGTGTATATCCACCTTTCGCAGCAATGCAGGCTGCTATTCTCCCATGGAGACTATCGTAGAGATGCTGGATGTAGTCCTGTGGAACGGCTTGCCATGCCATGTCCACCTGGCGCCTCAGTTGGACCAGCGTTCGTGCTGGACGTGCAGACCGCGTGAGACGACGCTTCATCCAGTCCCAAACATGCTCAGTGGGGGACAGATCCGGAGATCTTGCTGGCCAGGGTAGTTGACTTACACCTTCTAGAGCACGTTGGGTGGCACGGGATACATGCGGACGTGCATTGTCCTGTTGGAACAGCAAGTTCCCTTGCCGGTCTAGGAATGGTAGAACGATGGGTTCGATGACGGTTTGGATGTACCGTGCACTATTCCGTGTCCCCTCGACGATCACCAGTGGTGTACGGCCAGTGTAGGAGATCGCTCCCCACACCATGATGCCGGGTGTTGGCCCTGTGTGCCTCGGTCGTATGCAGTCCTGATTGTGGCGCTCACCTGCACGGCGCCAAACACGCATACGACCATAATTGGCACCAAGGCAGAAGCGACTCTCATCGCTGAAGACGACACGTCTCCATTCGTCCCTCCATTCACGCCTGTCGCGACACCACTGGAGGCGGGCTGCACGATGTTGGGGCGTGAGCGGAAGACGGCCTAACGGTGTGCGGGACCGTAGCCCAGCTTCATGGAGACGGTTGCGAATGGTCCTCCCCGATACCCCAGGAGCAACAGTGTCCCTAATTTGCTGGGAAGTGGCGGTGCGGTCCCCTACGGCACTGCGTAGGATCCTACGGTCTTGGCGTGCATCCGTGCGTCGCTGCGGTCCGGTCTCAGGTCGACGGACACGTGCACCTTCCGCCGACCACTGGCGACAACATCGATGTACTGTGGAGACCTCACGCCCCACGTGTTGAGCAATTCGGCGGTACGTCCACCCGGCCTCCCGCATGCCCACTATACGCCCTCGCTCAAAGTCCGTCAACTGCACATACGGTTCACGTCCACGCTGTCACGGCATGCTACCAGTGTTAAAGACTGCGATGGAGCTCCGTATGCCACGGCAAACTGGCTGGCACTGACGGCGGCGGTGCACAAATGCTGCGCAGCTAGCGCCATTCGACGGCCAACACCGCGGTTCCTGGTGTGTCCACTGTGCCGTGCGTGTGATCATTGCTTGTACAGCCCTCTCGCAGTGTCCGGAGCAAGTATGGTGGGTCTGACACACCGGTGTCAATGTGTTCTTTTTTCCATTTCCAGGAGTGTATCTTCTACAGGAATAAAAATAGAAACTTAGGATGGGTTTTAACTTACACATCCAAACTAAACGTTTACCTTGGGACTAGCTGGAAGTTGCCAGATTATGTGTTTGGCGGTAGCGGTCTTACTGGTGCACCTAGATCGTTTGCTCGCTCGCTTTTCATATGGATTTTTCTGCAAATGGGAGCACATGACGAAAATTTCATTTTTCAGCAGGACTGAGAACAACCGCATTGGCATTTATTAACAGTGAGCTACCTCAACGATGGATCAGCCGAAAGGGTGACGCATTCCCCCATTTTTCTCAAAGCTCGCCTCATCTCAAGGTGTGTAATCGTTCTTTTTTTTTGTCTTGTCGGCGGCTGTAAAATGCTCCATTTGTCTCCCGTTCCACTAACTTTGGGCGAATCGTGACTCCGCGTACAATTCGCAATGAATGTAGATATGTTCATATAAATAAAGAACGAATTTGATTATCGTCTGTCTGTTTGTCAAGTGTCCGGTGGAGAGCACACTGAATATTTGTGAAAGGCGAATGAAAACTCCGATCATAAAAGTATTTGTAAAAAGTACCCAAATCTTGTATATGCATGCATGTAAAAGATGTACCTTTGCAAAAGCGGATGGCTCTTCAGAAAAAAAAGTCTTTGTAGACCTACCCGTAACCCCATTTTCATCCATGTACAAGACGTTACCTTATTAAATCGAGCGAATCTTCTTCACACATTCTATATTAAAACTTATGTGCAACGAGAAAAATTTACTAACAGCTTTTGGCGGATTAAAGATCCATCAATTCAGCGTTGTCTTTTTTTTACACGTCTTCAAAAATCTTACGGCAGAAAATGCTGTGCCGTTGTATAAGAACATTACCTCCGTTAGCTTTGATTAACACTCAGACCAGTTACTGCAGATAAAGTTTGAAGTTAATTTTCTGCTGCTGTGTAGTAGCTGCAGTAAGTATGCCGCTGTACATAGCCACAAAGGAACATTGCATTGTACTTCTGGACGTCAGAGGCGATATCGTATTTATCCGTCGAAACCGGGTAAGCGACTTTCAATTGATATTTGTCACCTGTAACGGAATATACGTAATGAATATACGAATGCAGGTTGTTGACGCATCGATGACGACATATGGAGGTTTGGGTTCGGCATGAGTCGTCATCGGATAACCTAATGGTAATTCAGAGGGTGACCTATGTTAACGTGTACCTAGCACCGAGACTCACTCACGTAGCGCATGTCCTGCCTTTAACGCGCACAATGGCATCACGGATACAAGCAACTTTCGGAACTTACGTGAGTGTGGGACACCTATTTAAGATCCAATACACATCGCTTACGCTCTTACGCTACCGTCTGGAGAGGGTGAACTTGGTCTGGTGAACGTATATGAAAAGGCAAGTGCGTTAATCGTCAGTACGATTTTACGACATGGCGCGGTGAATTTCGCAATATCTCGGGTGCGTTGGCCGATGTACTAGCGCCCACTTCAATGCTGCCCCCAGTCAATGTGCGCCATATTTCACCGAAGATGTCACATTTCAGGTCTTTTATTTATTTATTTATTTATTTATTTATTTTTTGGAGCTTCGCTATGCCAGGGAATCCTTCCCAACAACACGACTACCGACGACGCGAGATGTATACCAACTCTTACTGCGCCGGTGCCCCAGGAATACCGTTCGCTGTAAGTCGTACAAGCATCTTTGCGGTTGTTTCACACACTGCTTGTTGCCTGTTAGCAGTGACAACTCAGCGTAAAAGCTGCTACTGGTTGTTAAGTGAAGGTCGTAGACCACTGCTTCGTCCGTGTTGGGAAGTAATGCTTGAAATTCGGTATTCTGGCACACTCTCGACACTGTGGAACGCGGAATATTGATGTCTCTAACGATTTCCGAAATGGAACGTCTCATGCGTCTTGCTTCATCTCTCGTTCCTCATTCAAAGTCTGTTATTCACGTCGTGAGGCCGTAATCACGTCGGTAGCCTTTTCTCATGCACCACCCGAGCATAAAAAGACAGCTCCTCCAATGCACCATCCCTTTATACCTCGCGTACGCGATACTACCTCCATCTGTAAGTGTGCATATCGCTATCGCATGATTTGTGTCACTTAAGTGTAATGTTACTAGACAATGACGTGCTACAAACGCGTAATTTAACCGACAGGAAGACGATGCTGTGATATGCATATGATTAGCTTTTCAGAGCATTCACACAAGGTTGGCGCCGGTGGCGACACCTACAACATGCTGACATAAGGAAAGTTTCCAACCCATTTCTCATACACAAACAGCAGTTGACCGGCGTTGGCTGGTGAAATGTTGTTGAGATGCCTCGTGTAAGGAGGAGAAATGCGTACCATCAGGTTTCCGACTTTGATAAAGGTCGGATTTTAGCCTATCGCGATTGTGGTTTATCGTATCGCGACATTGCTGCTCGCGTTGGTCGAGAGCCAATGACTGTTAGCAGAATACGGAATCTGTGGGTTCAGGAGGGTAATACGGAACGCCGTGCTGGATCCCAACTGCTTCGTAGCACTTGCAGTCGAGATGACAGGCATCTTACCCGCATGGCTGTAACGGATCGTGCAGCCACGTCTCGATCCCTGAGTCAACAGATGGGGACGACGGCGTTTGCAGCAGCATGGACTATCAGCTCGGAGACCATGGCTGTGTCACAGACAGGAGCGCCTGCGATGGTGTACTCAACGACGAGCCTGGGTGCACGAATGGCAAAACGTCATTTTTTTCGGATGAATCCAGGTTCTGTTTACAGCGTCGTGATGGTTGCATCCGTGTTTGGCGACATCGTTGTGAACGCACATTGGAAGCGTGTATTCGTCATCGCCATACTGGCGTATCACCCGGCGTGATGGTATGGGGTGTCATTGGTTACACGTCTCGGTCACCTCTTGTTTGCATTGACGGTACTTTGAACAGTGGACGTTACATTTCAGATGTGTTACGTCCCGTGGTTCTACCCTTCGTTCGATCCGTGCGAAACCCTACATTTCAGAAGGATAGTGCACGACCGCATGTTGCAGGTCCTGTACGGGCATTTCTAGATACAGAAAATGTTCGACTGCTGCCCTGGCCAGCACATTCTCCAGATCTCTCACCAATTGAAAACGTCTGGTCAATGGTGGCCGAGCAACTGGCTCGTCACAACGCGCTAGTCACTACTCTTGATGAACTGTGGTATCGTGTTCAAGCTACATGGGCAGCTAGCTGTACCTGTACACGCCATCCAAGCTCTGTTTGACTTAATGTCCCGGCGTATCAAGTCCGTTATTACGGCCAGAGGTGGTTGTTATGGGTACTGATTTCTCAGGATCTACGCACCCAAACTTCGTGAAAATGTAATCACATGTCAGTTGTAGTATAATATATTTGTCCAATGAATACCCAGTTATCATCTGCATTTCTTCAGAAATGTTCGAATGTGTGTGAAATCTTATATTACTTAACTGCTAAGGTCATCAGTCCCTAAGCTTACACACTAGTTAACTTAAATTATCCTAAGGACAAACACACACACCCATGCCCGAGGGAGGATTCGACTCCATGACTGCAGTGCCTCAGACCGCTTGGCCAATCCCGCGATGTATTTCTTCTTGGTGTAGCAATTTTAATGGCCAGTAGTGTATACTCATCACAATTTACTGAAGAAGATATGAACAACTACAGAAAAATATACATGTTAGCATTTAAAATTACAAATTCTAACTATAAGAAAACATGTTCGTCATTCAGATGCAAGATAACAAAATGAACGCATCAACCAAGCAGGTTTTACCTATACCATATTCAAATACTGTTTTGTTACGCTGTTCAGTCAGAAGACTGGATTGATGGAGCATGCACGGTAGGCTACCCTGTGTAAACCTACATTGACACTAACCTGCTCACTCCCTTGAAGTTTTCATCTCCCTCTACTATTTTTACTTATTTCTCTTCTTTCCATTACCGAGCTGAAAATTCCTTAATGTTTCATGATGTGTCCCATCAATCGATCCCATCTGTTACTCAAGTTGTGCCGTAAATTTGTTTTTCCCCAGTCAGGTCAGTATTTCCTCATTGGTTACTCTACATATCCATCTAATTTTCAACGTTGCCATGTAGCATCACGTTTCAGAAGTTTCTGTTCTGATCTTGTGTGAACTGCTTATCGCCCACTTTTCACTTCCATACAAGGCTATATTCCATACAAATGTCTTCAGGAAATAGTTCCTAACATTTAAAGTTGTATTCGATTCTAACAAATTTCTCTTTTTCAGAAACGCTTTTCTGAATATTGCCACATAACATTTTGTATTCTCTGTATGTCTGCCACTCTCAGCAATGTTGCTGCCCAGATAGTAAGCCTACCGACTACTTGTAGTGTCTCATTTCCTCATGAAATTTTATTAGCGTCACCTGATTTAATTCAATTACATTCCCTTACTCTTGTTTCATTTTTGTTGGTACTCATAATTTCTTTTCAAGATACTTCTCATTCCTTTCGACTGCTGTTCCAAGTCCCTTGCTGTGTATGACTGAACTGTCAATTTTCTATTTCTTTTCCATGAGTTTAAATCCTCTTTCTGACTCTCTTCGGTTCTCCTTGCTGCTTGTTCAACCTACAGACTGAATAACATTGGAGAGAGCCTATGACCTTACCTCAATCCTTTATCAGCTGCAGTTTCCCTTTCATGAACTACATCTCTAATTCAAGTTGTACACAGTTTCATAAATAATCAGCCATGAAATTTCAGTTTTAAATAATATTATTAGATAATTAGTTTGGGCCCTTCTTTATACTGCTGAACCTTAGATTTCTTAAAATATCACTTTCAATATTGAGGGATGCCGAAAATTTGAGGCTGTCCTCTAATATGGAGGTTCGAAGCCTGTTTTTGAGCAATGTCAGTTTTGGAAATTACCCTTTTCCACAACAGTTAGCCATCGTATCAGTTGATTACTTAAAGATTTAACTGCATAAACAAATACAAAAATTGCGCTACCGTCTTTTACAATTATGAGGGCGGAACGTAGTATAAAATCTTTCCAAATTGCAGTTTTGAAGTGGAGTTTCTTTTAAGATTTCCAGCAGTTTACATGAATTACAGAGTCATCATTATTTCAACCTCACTGATTTGCCTAAAACACATTTGATCGTAAAAAGATCGGACACACCATTTCCGAGAGAAGTGTCTGAAGAGGAGAACTGAAACACCTTTAACAGCAACTCCGTTTTATCCTTAATATTATTTAAAATCTGCGAATATGTAGCTATGTATTTGTTACTGTGCTGGAATTTTATGAATGTTTCCGTGGTAATAATGCAAGGAAAAATTGCGAGTTTGAGAATGTGGAACTGCAGGAAAAAAATAGGTGGTCAATAGTTTTGCTTCTCCAGTACATGTGCACAGTGTTTCATCAGTTATTTTGAAGAACATAGAACAGTCTTTGAGTTTCTCGTGGCCTTTGAAAATGAGGGTAGAGTGCAGTGATATTGGTAGACTAATCGTTAAACGTAGGTGGATCATAGGAAAATACAGTTATCTATTTCATCCTTTTTTACTTCGTTGCCATTCAATATCCCATATACTTCTATAATCTTTTCTTAGTTTTTCCCATTCTTGCGATTATAGGTGTGTCGTGAGATTTAACATTTTACCGAAGTCTCTTAGCCGCGTATTTCGAGAGTGAATTACTACTTTAGGTTGCATCCAGTGATTCTCAGTTCTCCTTGTAGCATCTAGTTTACTACAATTTCGCGCAGTTTTTCCTTATTGGACCGCTTCAAGGCATATACGGTATGTGCCGTAATTGATTCTCAATAGTGCAGTCGAACAATGACGTCCTAACACCAGTTAGTGTGTAATACATTTTTTATGTCGAGAGTCAAATGTCATTTCCTGCACTAGAAGTCTATACTTTGCAAGTAGTCATGTATTTCGCACTCCGGATATCCCATATAAAACCGCAGTTTCCGCTAATAGCCTCATGTGGAAGGGGAACAGATGAAAACGAGGCAGATGGAAAACAAGTAAGTAAACTATTTATTATTTCAAAAGTACTCGTCATAACTGTTAATACATTTATCGCAGTGTGAGAGAAGACGGTCAGTGCCTTCATAGAAAAATGCTTGCGGCTGCCTAGAGAAGCATGTTTCTACGATTACCCAGGCTTGCACCTCTTCGTCCGAATGTCTTTCTGCAGGTCTCTAAAAATATGGGGATCACAGGAGGAGAGATCGGGACTGTGCAGGGAATGTATGAGGGCGTCCCACAGAAGCTTTTGCAGCGTACTCGAAAGAACATTGGCAACATGTGGGCACGCTTTAATTTGAAATAATGAACTGTTTTTATACTTTTTTTTTCCATCCGTGTCGAGTTCATTTGACTCTTAAACTGCAGAGCAACAAATAACTGTGGTGTCTGATAGCAATTTTTTGTTTAGAATGTAGTACTCCATCAAAACTGCTAAGAAAAGCTACTTTTTTGTGCAAATTCTGCGTAATGCCCATGTCCCACTTTGATAAGTCTTCACTAATAATAAAAAATTATCCCCTCTCGGTACTGTATTCACTTAATACTCTTGGTGCACGAGATATGACAGAAAGTAATTGCTATTACGAGGTGGCTGCCTTGCACGCAGCAACAATACAGCTTTGTCACAGGCCCAATTAGGTCAAGGCAACAGCTATGGCAAAAGATGGCTGGACACATAGACAGCAACAATTCATATTAATTTATTACTATGAACTGTGCAGTACTTAACTTGGCTGTGAAGATAACGTGTATCAAAGTAGTTAAATGTTCGCTTTCACAGATCAGTCTTTGAACACAGGCCTAGCCCTGAATCCAGTGAACAATAGGGAATACACTATCCAGTCACATCAATGTGACCACCTGTCTAAAGCCCGAATAACCACATTTAGCAGAGTGACCGCTGCGCGATATGCAGGAAGCAAGTCAGTAGGGTTCTGGAAGGTAATGATAGGGAAGTGAAGCCATGACGACTCCAGTTCCGTGCCCATCTGCGCTACGTTTCTCGGTTGAGACTCCATGGCGTGCTCCACAGATCCTCGGTTCCGGGGACTTTGCTGGTCAAGAAAGTATGGTAAACCTATCCTGGAGCTCTTCGATCCACGCACGTGCCACGTTGCACTGTCGAGCTCTTAGATGCATTGTGCTGACGAAAGGATGGACATGGTCCACAAAGACAGATGCACACTCGATGCAGTGTGCCATCCGGAATGACGACATCACCCAGAGAATGCCACTAAAACATTCCCCAGGTCATAACGCTCCATCTTCAGGCCTGGACACTTCTGTCGATTGTTGCACGCTATTTGCGTTCAGCTGTTTGACGCCGTACACGCCAACGGCCGTCTGTCTGACGGAGCATAAGACGTGATTCATCTGAAAAGATCACCCATCGCCTCTCAGTGGGCGTAGCCTTCTTCGCCAATGAACAGCAGTCAGCATTAGTGCATGAATGAGACATCTGCTGCAGATACCCTTACGCAGCTACGTTCGCTGAACGGTCGTTGATAAGACATTGTTGGTAGTCCCTTGGTTCATCTGGACTGTCAGTTGCCTAACAGTTGGACCTCTCTTCGCCAGTACACATCTCCGCAGCCGTCGTTCAGCCCTGCCAGAAATGGCTCTTGGAGCACCAAAGTTACCTCGGCGCCGGTTTTGGATAGCGCCATTTTCTCATGCACACTGCACTTTAACCACGGCGACATGCAAACAGTTGACAAACTTAGCCATTTCGGAAATGCTTTCATCCTTGGCCCGGAAGCCAATCGCCATGATACTCTTTTGGAGGTGAGGTAAATCGCTCCTTTTCCACATTAGGGCATTGGTTACGCTGTTTTACTGGTCTCCCAGACACGCTTACATTCTCTCCACTGCCAGTGCTGCCATGTGCCGTCTGTGCGTGGTTGTTGCACGTTGACATCAAACATAGGCGGTGGTCACATTAATTTGACCGGACCTTGTATGATTAGCTAGATAGCCGGTTGGGCTCTTCTGGGTGGCGACGGTAGAAAAGTCCTGAACGGTCTTGTGGACAGTCTTGATCTTGTCGAACTAACAGTTGATACTCTCTATTCGAGTGGAGCGTCCACTTCTGTCCGCCTTTGGTGGATGGGAGTTTATTTGGGAACCATTTGCATGACGTTAGGTGGAAGCGTAATGCAGTTCGTGTTGTGTGGCTTCTCTATGACGTCTGACCATAACTATGCTGTGCTCGTTTTGAGGCTGGTCTTACCATTTGAAGCCCTCTATGTGTATAGCTGCGCATGGTATCTTCTGACGGACGCAGCAACTATATTCAGGGAAACGTCGAAAGATATGTTCTCAACTTTCACATTATTTTCGGACTTTGTGAATGTAACAGTGCTTTATTCGTGTTTTCCTCGTTAAGTTAGGCGTAATAAAAAAGTCCTTCAGGGAAATGGTAAAGGTGAAGTACAAATATAATCAAGAAATATGAAGAACAAAACTCTAAAACCGAGCGAGGTGGTGCAGTGGTTAGCACACTGGACTCGCATTCGAGAGACGACAGTTCAAACCCGTGCCCGGCCATCCTGATTTAGGTTTCCCGTGATGTCCCTAAATCACCTCAGGCAAATGCCGGGATGACACCTTTGAAAGGGCACGGCCGACTTCCTTCCCTAATCCGATGGGACCGATGACCTCGCTGGTTGGTCTCCTCACCCCCAGATCAACCAACTAACCAAAACTCTAAAGGTAGCTAAAATTCAGCGTTTTGCTGAAAATCCCTACCAAAGCGGCAAGAACACAAGATGAGAGATACGTCAGTTTAAAGAAAAATCTCCGTGTTCACGATAAACTGCGTAAGTAAAGAATAATAAATCTTAAGCTGTCAAATTGGAAGGAAGAGGGTGACCCATACATTAGAGTTGACAGATAGGGAAAGTGAAAACTATCCGCTAATCCAGACCCAACAGCCTTTGTCTGAGACAGGTGAATAAAAAGCTGCTTCACATCAAAGCTTTCTGTACCCTCCTTTGCAGTACACACTTGTCACTTGAAAAGATGATGACATCGTGACAGTTTCCAAAAGATCATAAGTCTGTCAATGGTGAGAGATGAAAATTTTGTGTTACTTGTTGTATGAATGTGAAGAGGTCAGTTAGGCTAAAAGAAATGCTCAAAGTATCTTTTAAAATAACAGTAGCAGATGTTTTTGCGAGAAATACCGTTTACATTGAACTGTTGGAGAAATTAAGTGCATACTGTCAGCTAAAGCGTAATAAAACACTTTGAACTGAGTGCGCTCTTCCTCGCCAGCCAGCAAGGATTTTGAAAACATTGATGTTCAGAAACTCAGTTTGCGCCCTTCTCAGGAGAGGCTGAAAGCCGCAGACTAAGAAAAATAGAGGGCTGCCGCAGAAAACTGGAGGTCTGTACGTCACCCCCGTCACTGTCTTCAGGTGAGACTATTGCTGCTATTGTCGTTTAACGCTTCTTGGCGGTAGATGGTATTGAGGGTTTGAGGTGCTGTGAATCTACACTTTGATGATTGGTAATACATTGTACGTCCCCCTTCCTTTCTTTCTGCATTGTGTGACAGCAGGTAGCTACATGTATCTGCTGATCCTCCACGACTCTCATGTCCAACGTTTTGCCAGATCATGTACCCAAGTAGTCACCTACATTGACAAGTTCACGTGCTGTAAGCCCAACCTTTGTGACATGCTCAACGACAAGCTGTTCTAACACTTTCCTGAGGACCAGAGACTGTGTGGTACTGGGGTGCAAGACTCACACGTCTCTCGCGGGTGATTTACGTATTGTGTGCAGCCGATCTTCTTCTCAGGACAGGTGGCTGCGTCGAACTTCACAATGATTCTTCTCCGAAGATTTCGTGCTGATTAGGGAAAAGATACTGAACTACTTCTCTACTTTTGAAATGATTTCTTACTCTCGGAATACCTTCATATCAACTTCGTTATATTTTCTTCCTCACAATATAACAACACCACAAATGTCACATGCGCTTTTAAGTCTCGCAAATCAACCCCGTCTGGAAAACTTAAGTACTTAACATACACTATTGGCCATTAAAATAGCTACACCAAGAAGAAATGCAGATGATAAACGGGTATTGATTGGACAAATATATTATACTACAACTGACATGTGATTACATTTTCGCGCAATTTGGGTGCATAGATCCTGAGAAATCAGTACCCAGAACTGATGTGTTGGTAAATGTACCAACACCTTGTAGATCGAGAAGGCCGAAATGCACACTATCTAACGCAGACGGGCGTGAATTCTGGAACAGGATAAGTAGTGAATGATAATAAGAAAAGTATGCAGCTTCTCGAATACTTATCTTTATTCCATCCTTGTGGTATACATCGTTCTTCTTGTTGAGACATTTCATACGATAACTATCAAACTATGTAAGGCTAATGGCGCCTTGCTAGGTCGTAGCCATGGACTTAGCTGAAGGCTATTCTAACTGTCTCTCGGCAAATGAGAGAAAGGCTTCGTCAGTGTAGTCGCTAGCAAAGTCGTCGTACAACTGGGGCGAGAGACCTGCCTTGTGGTGGCGCTCGGTCTGCGATCACACAGTGGCGACACGCGGGTCCGACATGTACTAAATGGACCGCGGCCGATTTAAGCTACCACCTAGCAAGTGTGGTGTCTGGCGGTGACACCACATTCCTCCCCCGCAAATCGGCGAACGGTCGTGTTATAAGGCTTCCGCCCGCCGTGGGGAGGACCCCATGTTGACGTATGCGATGAGGTGGGGAGCCTAACAACAGGCGAGGCTGTGCCACCCGCACCCGCCCATTCGGTCCGAGGGGAGCTAGGAAACGCCTGAAAACCTAGTCCAGGGTGCACGTCAACATGCGGTGTATGCGCCCGTAAAGAGACAGGAGGGGCCGAAGGGTCGACCTCCATCGCGTCGGGGTATCCGACGCGCGATGACGTCATGTGGTCCAGATCGGGCAAGAGTTCCATGGCGGAGGACAGCTGGTCACGGGAAGCGATCGGTGGCGCGTGACCCAGGGAGGCGCTTGGCGGCTGCAGCGAAGCGTCGAATGCGGGCGGCGCCGGCGGGAGAACAGGCGGCGGCGGCGGCGGCGGCTGCGGCGGCGCGTCGCCATGGGGCAAAATGGAAGGCATCGTCGGTAACACCTGGGGATGAGGCGAGCCAGTAGATGGGTCCCCAGGGCGCTGACTGGACGGCACCGTCGCTGAAAGCAGACGGGGAGCGGCAGAACCCGTGCGACGACAGAGGCGCAGCTGATTGAGATGCCGACGCACCTCACCAGAGGCCCCCAAAACCAAATACATCGCGCGGCCGAATGCGCCCTGCGAGCCAACGCCGTGAACCTCGATAGTTGCGATAGAATACAACGTCGCCTGGAGCAAAAGCAGAAGTCGGCCGCTGCACAGGAACCTGATGCGGCGGATGCAGCAAAGACATCAAGGTTCGATGAGGACGACCGTGGAGCAACTCAGCCGGCGAGCGACCATCTCGGGGCTGAGAGCGATACGAAGACAAAAAGAGCAACAATGCGTCCTCCCGAGAATGCGACTCTTTCAACTTTAACATCTGTGACTTGAAAGTCCGGACCAATCGTTCAGCGGCACCGTTTGACTGAGGCGAAAACGGCGCGGATGTCAGATGTTGAATACCATTGGCCTGGCAGAGTGACTGAAATTCTGCGGACATGAATTGTGGGCCATTGTCGGAAACAATAGTCTGCGGAAGACCTTCAATGCAAAAGATAGCAGACAACGCTTGGATGGTGGCAGAGGACGTCGTGGAAGACATCCGGACAACAAAAGGAAAATTACTGAAGGCATCTACCAGAATCAACCATCGAGCATTCCAGAATGGACCAGCAAAATCGATGTGCAAGCGTTGCCAAGGGGAAGTGGCTTTCAGCCATGCAAAGACTTTCCGCGGCGGTGCGGATTGTTGTTCGGCACACGCCATGCAAGAAGAACACATATTCGTAACCGCAGCATCGATTCCGAACCAAGTACAGTGCTGACGAGCAAGTTGTTTCGTTCGCACTATACCCCAATGTCCTTGGTGACGAAGCCGTAAGACAGAGGACTGTAACGAACGGGGGACCACGACTCTGGACTGATCATTATCAGAACGCAACAACAAAACACCACGTAGAACAAAAAGTCTCTCCTTATGAGCAAAAAATCGGCGAACCAACGGATCCTCGATCCGAGACTTTGACAAAGGCCATTGCGTAGCAAGAAAACGCAAAACGGTAGCAAGGACAGGGTCAGCAGCTGTGGCTGTAGCTACGCGACGAAAATCAATCGGAAACGACTCGACCACTTCATCGGTTTCCGCATCAATGAACATGCAAGCAAGTTCGGAAGAATCGAATGCTTGATCCTCAGCAACAGGCAAACGGGACAACGCATCGGCGTTTCCGTGCTTAGCAGTGGACCGATACAAGATCTCGTAGCGGTACTGCGAGAGGAAAATAGACCAGCGAATGAATTTCTGCGCTGTACGCGGAGGTACAGGCTTGTTCGGATGAAAAAGCAATGTCAAAGGTTTGTGGTCTGTGATGATGGTAAAGTGACGACCATACAAGAAATCACGGAAGTTTGTAACACCAAAGACGAGAGCCAAAGCTTCTTTCTCTATCTGTGAGTAATTTCTTTGCGCAGACGAGAGCAATTTTGACGCAAAGGCAATAGGGCGATCATGCGAGCCAACTTTGTGCGCAAGCACAGCACCGATCCCGAAATCCGATGCATCTACCATCAACAAAAGGGGTTTCTGGGGATCGAATGGCGTAAGGCAAGTATTAGAAAGCAACGCCGATTTCAACTGGCGAAAGGCGCGTTCGCATTCCGTCGTCCAGACGAACGGACCACCTGTACGGCGTAAGCGATGAAGCGGAGCTGAAATGGAAGAGGCATTGCGCAGAAAGCGATGATAATAGTTAATTTTACCCAACACACTCTGTAGCTGCTTCACATTTTGTGGCGAAGGCAATTCTTGTATGGCACGGAGGTGCTCTGGACTCGGATGTATGCCTTGGGCATTGATGACATGGCCCAGGTATGGTAAGTCACGAGCAAAAAACACACATTTGTCCTTCCGCAAGCGAAGACCATGTTGGCGCAATACCTGAAATAATGTTCGTAGGTGTGCTAAATGCTCGTCTGCCGTCTTTCCGGAGATCACAATATCGTCCAGATAGTTCGCAGCAGTAGGGACCGACGCACAAATAGTTTGTAAATATTGCTGAAACAATGCAGGGGCGGATGCACACCCGAATGGCAGTCTTTTGAAGCGGTACAAACCAAGATGCATGTTAACCACCAAGACGCGCTGGGATTCGGCGTCCACTGGGATTTGCAAGTACGCATCTGCTAGGTCCAACTTGGAAAAGTATTTACCCGGGCACAGTTTATCAAAAAGATCTTCCGGGCGGGGTAAGGGAAAAGTTGCAATCACGAGTTGTGGATTCACTGTTGCCTTGAAGTCCACACAAAGTCTCAGTTTTCCGGAAGGTTTTGGCAAAATTACTAAGGGTGAGGCCCAGAGAGAAGATTGCACACGTTCAATTACACCTTGGGATTCTAAATCGTTTAATGTTCTTGCGACCTCATCACGCAATGCGTGGGGAACATTGCGTGCTCGGAAAAATTTCGGTTGCGCGTTTACTTTCAGTTCCAAGCGTGCTTCATAGTTCTTAGCGCAACCAAGGCCCGGTGCAAAAATGTCTGCAAATTCCTCACACAGACGAGAAACACTGTCTGAAGGCACAGTCTGATTCACTGATAGGACCTGATTTACTATAGACATGTTAAACAACTGAAATAAATCTAAACCAAACAAGTTCACTGCAGTAGAAGAACAAAGAACGTAAAATGACACAAGTTTTATTTGTCCCTTGTATGTTGCAAGAAGGCTGCACTGTCCTAACACAGGAATTTTCTGTCCTGAATATGTAGTGAGCTTAACATTTGCGGAACGCAACGGAGGTTTGCCCAGTTGTTTGTACGTGTCATGATTGAGCAATGAAACAGCAGCTCCGGTATCGAGCTGGAATGGGATGACCTTGCCATTAAAGTCCAAATCTACAAAAAGTTTATTGTCCTGCTGACGACAAGCGCGACTGTTTTGTGCAATTTGAACAGACACTGGTACAGAATCACCTGTTAATTGACGTGGTTTCCGGCGACGTCGGCGCACACTTTTTGTGGGACGAACACAGTCACTGTTAGAGAAAGTGGCACTGGATGGGGTGGAATTAACTACATGAATGTCCATGGGGGAAGGTCCACGAGCCTGAGTGTCGTTGGTTCGATTCCGGCGCGAAGCAAAGGGCCTGGAATGATTGTGATTGTCTGATGTGAGCTTTGTCGGGCAAACACTTTGAACATGTCCTTTCTTATTACAGAAAAAGCAAATAGCTTGGCGTGACGGGCAATGTTCACGCGAATGTCTAGTAGCACACCGCGGGCGTGATTTCACTGCATTTGTGTGCTGGGTTAGAGCGTGGCGGCAGCTGCATTGACGTGCGCGAGGGCAGTTGACCGGGCCGCGCAGCGCGTCCGGCGGGCCGGTTAATGTTACACACGGCTGGCGAAGTTGCAAAAGATTCCTGCGCAAAGTCAAGTGTGTCTTGTCTATCCAATATGTCTATCACTTGTTGAAGGGAGGGATTAACTAGTTTCAAAATCTGTTCCCGTATGCGAACATCAGAAACGTTCTGTAGAATTGCATCACGCACCATAGTATCTGAATAAGGAAGGCCACAGTCACATTCAAACACACAGTCCCTTGTAAGGCCTTGCAAAGTTGCAACCCACTCCCGATTAGTTTGACCGGCCGTACGCTTTGTACGAAAGAACATATACCTTTTTGCAACGACATTTACTGTTTCTTTGAAATAGGCGTCCAATTCCGACAAAATTTCATCGTAGGACAGAGTTGCTATGTCGCGTCGGGGAAACAATTTCACTATCACATGGTACGTTTGCACTCCTACACACGCCAATAAATGAGGCTGCCGCTCGTTACCTTGAATTTTGTAGGCGGCGAGATGAAATCCAAACTGGCGTGACCATTCCGTCCAGGATTCGTGCGCCGCATCAAAATTGTGAAACTGCGGTGCAACTGCGAGTTGTGGCTGCGGTAGCGGTGAAGCGGCGGCTGCCGCATCGGTTTGAATGGCACGTTGACCCTGGACGAGCTGTCCAAGGGCATCCAATAACGCCTGCGTCTGCTGATTCTGCAAGCGATAAAATTCGGACAGTACATCTGGCGAAGCCATGACACAAGTAAATGTAAGCAATTAGAAAGAACAAGACCCCATCCCATCCTCGTCGCCAATGATGTGTTGGTAAATGTGCCAACACCTTGTAGATCGAGGAGGCCGAAATGCACACTATCTAACGCAGACGGGCGTGAATTCTGGAACAGGATAAGTAGTGAATGATAATAAGAAAAGTATGCAGCTCCTCGAATACTTATCTTTATTCCATCCTTGTGGTATACATCGATAACGATAACTAGCAAACGATAACTATCAAACTATGTAAGGCTAATGGCGCCTTGCTAAGTCGTAGCCATGGACTTAGCTGAAGGCTATTCTAACTGTCTCTCGGCAAATGAGAGAAAGGCGTCGTCAGTGTAGTCGCTAGCAAAGTCGTCGTACAACTGGGGCGAGTGCTATCCCGTATCTCGAGACCTGCCTTGTGGTGGCGCTCGGTCTGCGATCACACAGTGGCGACACGCGGGTCCGACATGTACTAAATGGACCGCGGCCGATTTAAGCTACCACCTAGCAAGTGTGGTGTCTGGCGGTGACACCACAAGAACAACTACCTCTGGCCTTAATAACGGCCATGACATGCCTGGGCATTGAGTCAAACAGAGCTTGGATGACGTGTACAGGTACAGCTGCCCATGCAACTTCAACACGATACCACAGTTCATCAAGAGTAGTGACTGGCATATTGTGACGAGCCAGTTGCTCGGCCACCATTGACCAGACGTTTTCAATTGGTGAGAGATCTGGAGAATGTGCTGGCCAGGGCAGCAGTCGAACATTTTCTGTATCTAGAAAAGCCCGTACAGAACCTTCAACATGCGGTCATGCATTATCCTGCTGAAATGTAGGGTTTCGCAGGGATCGAATGAAGTGTAGAGCCACGGGTCGTAACACATCTGAAATGTAACGTCCACCGAGGCGTGTACCCAGTGGCACCCCATACCATCACGCCGGGTTATACGCCACAATGGCGATGACGAATACATGCTTCCAATGTGCGTTCACCGCCATGTCGCCAAACACGGATGCGACCATCATGATGCTGTAAACAGAACCTGGATTCATCCGAAGAAATGACGTTTTGCCATTCCTGCAACCAGGTTCGTCGTTGAGTACACCATCGCAGGCGCTCCTGTCTGTGATGCAGCGTCAAGGGTAACCGCAGCCATGGTCTCCGAGCTGATAGCCCATGATGCTGCAAACGTCGTCCAACTGTTCGTGCAGATGGTGGTTGTCTTGCAAACGTTCCATCTATTGACGCAGGGATCGAGACGTGGCTGCACGATCCGTTACAGCCATGCGGATAAGATGCCTGTCATCTCGACTGCTAATGATACCAGGCCGTTGGGATCCAGCACGGCGTTCCGTATTACCCTCCTGAACCCACCGATTCCATATTCTGCTAACAGTCATCGGATCTCGACCACCGCGAGCAGCAATGTCGCGATACGGTAAACCGCAACGCCACACACCATGGAACTTATCCAGATACTCTTTGACTTTTTGATATAACTTCTAGGGCGCTGCTTGTAACCACTTGTCGGGGCTGCTCGTATGACATAGCTCCTGGCTCTTCCTGACAGTTGTCCATCCTGCACACACAGACATGTGTGGCAAAGTAAAAGGCTCTCTCACCCTTGTCATTAAAATATGGGGTGTTCGAGACGGTGGAGAGCCAAGTGTTTCTAAGATTTACCCCGAAATTCTAGAAGCGCTACACTGTTTGTGCATCTTCCTTTCTTTCCCAACTTCTGAAAGCTCTGGCTGCAAGTCGCTGCTGTGCATTGTCAATCGACTTCAGTTGAGGCAGCTGTCACTACTGCCACATCATGTGACACAGCAGTCAGCATGAAAGAGGAACTGAAGCGGTGGAAAACAAACATTTTTTGTATAGCTGGTGACAAATTGTTTGTGTAGCTTACCTTCTGCATCTGCAACAGCAAGTAGCTGCATGATTTTGCTGAGCCAGTAAAACTGTCTGCAGCTGAGGCTGTTACCATTGTTGCTGCATCTTGCGTCCAAGGTGTCAGTAATATTGTGGGGTTCGATAGCTGTGAATCTAACATGTGTTTAAGCAGTTTCAATACTGCGTTGGCATAAAGGACCCGCAAATCAAATTATTTATTAAGGTTTCCGTCACAGTTGCATGTAATTCTTCTCATATTTTCGAAGGCTCGTGTTCATTTTCAAAAATTACCTACATCAGGAGGTACAAAATTAATAAACAAATGGTTCAAATGGCTATGAACACTATGCGACTTAACTTCTGAGGTCATCAGTCGCCTAGAACTTAGAACTAATTAAACCTAACTAACCTAAGGACAGCACACACATCCATGCCCGAGGCAAGATTCGAACCTGCGCCCGCAGCGGTCGCTCGGTTCCAGACTGTAGCGCCTAGAACCGCACGGCCACTCCGGTCGGCCATTAATAAACAAGTAAAATACAAAATTTTAAAATACACAAGTAGTTTTCTAACAATATAAAATCCAGGATGGAATAAATAATTTCATGAAGGATTTTTGCTACTCACCATATAGCGGAGAGGCTGAGACACAGACAGGCACGACAAAAAGTCTGTCAGAAAACAGGCTTTTGGCCAAAACGGCCTTTGTCAAAAATAGACGACAGGCACATACACCTGCTAACGCAAACGCAGCTCACACACGCATGACCATGGTCTCTGGCGGCTGAAGCCAGACTACAAGCAGGCGCAAAAGCAGTGCATGATGGGAGAGACATCTGGGTTAGGGCAAGGATGAGGCTGGGGTGGGGCAGGGGTGTGGGACGGTGAATTACTGCCTGGGAGCGTGCAGGGAAGATATGGAGAGAGAGTAGGGCAGCTAGGTGCAGTACTGTGATTAGAAACAGAGGGGGGTATGGGGGTACTGGAAAAGGAGAGAAGTAAATGGATAGATGCATTGGTGAAATAGGGGGTTTGCAGTGCTGGAAAAGGAACATGGAAGGGGCTAGATGGCTGAGGACAATGACTAACGAAGGTTGAGGCCACAAGGGTTACGGAAACATAGGCTATATCGCAGGAAGAGTTCCCACCTGAGTAATTCAGAAAAGATGGTGCTAGTGGGAAAGATCCATATGGCACAGGCTGTGAAGCAGTCATTGAAATGAAGAATATCATGTTGGGCAGCGTCCTCAACAACAAGTGGTCCAGTTGCTTCTTGGCCATACTTTGTCAGTGGCCATTCATACAGACAGACAGCTTGGTTGTCATGCCCACATAGAATGTTGCCCAATGGTTGCAGCTTAGCTTGGCTAACATCCAAACTGAACCTAGCTGCCCTACTCTCTCTTCACATCGTCCATGCATGCTCCCCAGCAGGATTTCACCATCCGCAACCCTTACCATGGTATCCCTCCCCCTCCCCACTCCAGCCTCCTCCTTACCCCCAGCCAGTTGCCTCTCCCATTATGCACTGCTGCTGCTGCTCATAGTCTGGTTTCAGCAGCCAGAGACTATGGTCATGTCTGTACAAGTTGCGTTCACGTGAATGGGCGTGTGTGTCTGTCATCCAGTTTTGATAAAGACCTTGTTGGCTAAAAGCTTATCTTGTGACAGAGTTTTTTTGTTGTGCCTATCTGCGTCTCAGCATCTCTGCTATATGGTGAGTAGCATTTAGCCTTTCCATAATATTTTTACAAATAGGTTTCTAACATTCTGTATGCATAGACTACAATAGTGCAATAATCCTTTATGACATACCTGTGTTTGCCTATACATTATTCCCATAGAACATTCAGACGTTTTATCGAAAGATTTGTTCATACATCATGTCAGTTCTACGGATGTGATGTGGCTGCAACGTAATTGCAATGGTACATTCAAAACTGGACAGGCGTCTTCAGTTGTTTGGCAGGCACCTGATGTCGTTTATCATGTATTCATGTTCGCTGTCTTTCTAGAGATTATAAACCTAAAAAGAAATACATTGATACTCTACTTATCAAGGCATCAGGCACTGTCGCACTGTTTTACAAAACATTAACATGCACAGCCATCAGCTGACTGCTGGAGTGAATCATATGTCATTTTCAAAAGGAGTAAAAAAGTTGTACTGTATTTGAAGTCGGACTGATCAATCGTCAGTTTGTCCAGCTCCTTTATGTAACAATTATTTATTTCTCATTCCTCAAGTACATTCAGTTTCACTCCCTTAGGTGATACATATAAAATTTTCATAGTGTTTCCAGTGCTACATGCTGCATGCTTTGTGCTTTGCAAATGACGGCCAAATGCAGTCTTGGTGTACAGGCCAATATGTTTTTTTGTACCGAATTACAAACGTCTGACCAGTATGATCTATATAAAAACGATCCCACGTTTCACACTGTAGTCTGTACTCGCCAGATGCATAACTATTTCTAAACTTTCTTTCATTTTTTACTGTTCCATGTGTTGGCTTACAATCAAATCACATTTATGACGTTGATATGATGTAAAAAGAAATGTTAAATCTTTTGAGCGTTCATGGGGAATTATGTACAGTCAAACATTAGAGGTGCATGTACATCATAACTGATGTATTTTACTATGGTAAACTACACATAGAGAATGTTGGAAAACTATTTTACATTTCAAAATTTTGTATATTATGTTCTTATTAATTTTATACCTCCAGAAAATTTGTTCAAGGGTTTGAAACTGGGCACCAATAAAACCTTGTGTGCAAATGTAATGGAAACCTTGATAAATAATAACATTTGGCTGAAGTTCAGTGACAAATCGTATATGTGCCATATTTTCTTTTCCATTTTGTGGTAGCAGTGCTGCATGTTGGCTGCATGTCTCTGACAAGCCCTCATGGCTGTATGCTATTGAGGCTGCTGCCATTGTTACTACGTCATTTCTCTGAGTAATCATCGATACTGAGAGGTTTATGTCCTGCAAACCAAATCTTTCTTCAATGCTTCATTTGTCTTCCTTTATTTTTCACTTTGATACAGTAGGCAGCTGCATGTGCTGCTGCACTTCCAAGGCTGACCACTGCTGAGACTGCTCCCACTGTTGCCACATCACAAGTCTGAGAAGTCGGCACTGTTGAGAGGTACAGGTGCCATATACCGTATCTCTAATTGATCGTCTGCAAAACTTTACATCTATATCTTTTCTTCTCCATTGTTGGCACCAGGTAGCTGAATGTCTCTACTGCGACCCTATGGTCGGCCGCTGGCGAGGCCGCTGCCACTGCTGCCAAATCGTGTGTCTCCGCCACCCTCACCGCCGTCGCCACCGCCGCTGGAATCGCCCCCATTCTCACCATCAGAGCTGCAGGAGCTGGTGTTGCCACGCCGCCCAGCATCAACCCACTTGAAATCGGCCCCTGACGAGGAAAACTCCTCATCCTCATTATCGTCGGCCAGCTCGCTGCCAGCTATTCTGTCAACAGGTGTGGACACTACCAGCAGTGACGAGTGAGTACTACAGTACACCGCTGCAGTACGCAAGTGTACAATTTTGTAAAGTTATTGTTGTGTCCCTAAATTATACAATAGGTGAAGTACCTGCCAATATACAAGTAGTTTGGATTACAGAACTGTACCAGATTTTTGACTTCAGGAATTCTGTACGGTGGAAAACCCCTGTATGCTGCAACAGCCCGTCATGGTATAAAATCAGAAAGGTCCTAGATAGGTTCCTGGAGGGAAATTACTTTTCAGGCATTTTTGAGGAGTAACATGTCATGCAAATATGCTTTTGAGGGCCGCAGTGTTTGGCCACCATTCACTGAAAATTACTTGCACATTCCTTCACCCATTTAACTGGGAATTTTCATGATAAAATATCACATATGGTGTGATCTGTAAGAAGGGCAGTACGAAGTTCTAGAACCTCCATGAAGTAGTGTTTGCTGCCAAGACTGCTTTCAAGGCGGTTGAGCAGAGATTGCATTTGGTTTCACGTGGCACCCTAAACCATGACGCCTAATATTGGACACGGTAGCAGGTAACATGGGACTGTCTGTCACATGGATAGCTCCATCACTGAACAACAGGCTGGCGCATCAGACTCATTGTGACCCCTCCTCAATCTCGAACGAAAAGAATGTTCATTTGTTTTCCATAAATCCAGAGCAATTAAAACAATACGATTGGCTTAGATAATTGGGCAGCCAAGGTGCTAAGATCGTCAACACTGTCTCTATATAATGTGCCCGCAGAATCTTGGCAATCAGATATGACTCCTCATATTGCAGAATACTGACTCTCAGGCATCACTGGGCAACTCTTAACTAAACATAATAGGGTGGATTCTGAGGCATAATTTCGAACTGGAATTACGGATCATTCTCTTACACAGTTGAATTAGTTTGTTTATAATATAGTTGTTGGATTAATGCGAAATACACTTGTATACATATTCTCCCCAAGTTTCGCAGCCTTAACTCTAGATGCCGTCTGGTAGAATTTTGCACAGAGCATAACTTAATCATAGCTAACACTTGGTTCAAGAATCATAAGAGAAGGTTGTATACATGGAGGAATCCTGGAGATACTAGAAGGTATCATATAGATTATATAATGGTAAGACAGAGATTTAGGAACCAGGTTTTAAATTGTATGACGTTTCCAGGGGCAGATGTTGACTCTGACCACAATCTACTGGTTATGAACTGTAGATTAAAACTGAAGAAACTGCAAAAAGGTGGGAATTTAAGGAGATGGGACCTGGATAAACTGACTAATCCAGAGGTTGTACAGAGTTTCATGGAGAGCATAAGGGAACAATTGACAGGAATGGGGGAAAGAAAGACAGTAGAAGAAGAATGGGTAGCTCTGAGGGACGAAGTAGTGAAGGCAGCAGAGGATCAAGTAGGCAAAAAGACGAGGGCTAACAGAAATCCTTGGGTAACAGAAGAAATATTGAATTTAATTGATGAAAGGAGAAAATATAAAAATGCAGTAAATGATGCAGGCAAAAAGGAATACAAACATTTCAAAAATGAGATCGACAAGAAGTGCAAAATGGCTAAGCAGGTATGGCTAGAGGACAAATGTATGGATGAAGAAGCTTATCTCACTAGGGATAAGATAGATACTGTCTACAGGAAAATTAAATAGACCTTTGGAGAAAAGAGAGCCACTTGTATGAATATCAAGAGCTCAGATGGAAACCCAGTTCTAAGGAAGAAAGGAAAAGCAGAAAGATGGAAGGAGTATATAGAGGGTCTATACAAGGGCGATGTACTTGAGGACAATATTATGGAAATGGAAGAGGATGTAGATGAAGATGAAATGGGAGATACGATACTGCGTGCAGAGTTTGACAGAGCACTGAAAGACCCGAGTCGAAACAAGGTCCCAGGAGTAGACAACATTCCATTAGAACTACTGACAGCCATGGGAGAGCCAGTCCTCACAAAACTATACGATCTGGTGAGCAAGATGTATGGGACAGCCGAAATACCCTCAGACTTCAAAAAGAATATAATAATTCCAATCCCAAAGAAAGCAGGTGTTGAAAGACGTGAAAATTACCGAACTATCAGTTTAATAAGTCACAGCTGCAAAATACTAACGCGAATTCTTTACAGACGAATGGAAAAACTGGTAGAAGCCGACCTCGGGGAAGATCAGTTTGGATTCCGTAGAAATGTTGGAACACGCGAGGCAATACTGACCCTACGACTTATCTTAGAAGAAAGATTAAGGAAAGGCAAACCTACGTTTCTAGCATTTGTAGACTTGGAGAAAGCTTTTGACAATGTTGACTGGAATACTCTCTTTCAAATTCTAAAGGTGGGAGGGGTAAAATACAGGGAGCGAAAGGCTATTTACAATTTGTACGAAACCAGATGGCAGTTATAAGAGTCTAGGGGCATGAAAGGGAAGCAGTGGTTGGGAAGGGAGTGAGACAGGGTTGTAGCCTCTCCCCGATGTTATTCAATCTGTATATTGAGCAAGCAGTAAAGGAAACAAAAGAAAAATTCGGAGTAGGTATTAAAGCCCACGAGGAAGAAATGAAAGCTTTGAGGTTCACCGATGACATTGTAATTCTGTCAGAGACAGCAAAGGACTTGGAAGAGTAGTTGAACGGAATGGATAGTGTCTTGAAACGAGGATATAAGCTGAACATCAACAAAAGCAAAACGAGGATAAGGGAATGTAGTCGAATTAAGTCGGGTGATGCTGAGAGAATTAGAATAGGAAATGACACACTGAAAGTAGTAAAGGGGTTTTGTTGTTTGGGGAGCAAAATAACTGATGATGGTCGAAGTAGAGAGGGTATAAAATGTAGACTGGCAATGGCAAGGAAAGCGTTCCTGAAGAAGAGAAATTTGTTAACATCGAGTATAGATTTAAGTGTCAGGAAGTCGTTTCTGAAAGTATTTGTATGGAGTGTAGCCATGTATGGAAGTGAAACATAGACGATAAATAGCTTGGACAAGAAGAGAATAGAAGCTTCCGAAGTGTGGTGCTACAGAAGAATGCTGAAGATTAGATGGGTAGATCACATAACTAATGAGAAGGTATTGGATAGAATTGGGAGGAGTTTGTGGCACAACTTGACAAGAAGAAGGGACCGGTTGGTAGAACACGTTCTGAGGCATCAAGGGATCACAAATTTAGCATTGGAGGGCAGCGTGGAGGGTAAAAATCGTAGAGGGAGGCCAAGGGATGAATGCACTAAGCAGATTCAGAGGGATTTAGGTTGCAGTAAGTACCGGGGGATGAAGAAGCTTGCAGAGGATTGAGCAGCATGGAGAGCTGCATCAAACCAGTCTCAGGACTGAAGACCACAACAACAACAACAACTCTAGATGTCAGATGATACTACTCTGCTCATATGTACCTCACTGTGTAAGTATCCTAAACTATCTGTATATGAACTAGGAATCGAATGAAGAGTGCAAGTGTAGCACGTTCTATCAAGGAACTTTTTAAGTGTGAGGTCGCAAGTTCAATCTTTAGTAAGGCTCGTTTGGAAGTGTTGTTTTCACAATTATGACAGAAAAAATATTAGGTGCTGATGATTCACCATGTGCATTAGAAGGGCGACAGAAAATGAGGGTTCGGGAGGTGCAGAGATCAACCTTCTGTAGGATGTATTCACAAAATAGACATCGTTGACATTCAAGATATGTTAAAAAAACCATTAACTTGCACCAAGAACACGGAATGGGAAATGGCAAGCCACAGTGATCACAAAGGTTCGCACCATCAAGATCGAATGTGAACTCCTTGGGAGCTATAAATCATGCATAGCGTTCAGCTAGGTATCCACTCTTCAAGTGTGGATATTGAATCATACTGATGTAACTAGGTGATGTGAACTGATGAAATGCATGAAACCGAATGTTAAACAGTCTGTCATGGAATTTAACTTAAACTGCTATCCTTTAAGGTGTAGCTGCTGATAGTGTGATAATATGTTTTAGAGGGTTGGAAAAATCAAACATCCAGAGGTTGAATTTGTCCAGTGCTTCCAGGTGGTATGAACTGTAATGTCACACACTTTTCAGGAGGGATAATTTGCTCTAAACAAGTTTTTATATGCATACCAGAAATCAAGAAAAAGTAAGTTATTTTGACAAGCTATTGGCCAAAAGCAGTGCTCATGCCGTAGCTGTAGTTCTCTTACGTCCATTTTCTCACGTAAATATTTCCTATAGACCTTCCACGATTACGCTAATGAGAAAGAGCCGTACCTCCAACTTCTCGCAGCACAATAAATTACTTTCCCGCCAACGTATCATCCAGATTAACAGTCGGCATAATTGTATGCGATTGCGTTAAGGCATTCATGTTAGTTGATCTTGATACAATTCTCTTTGTACCTCTAATTTCCAGAGTTCCTTTCATATGCATTTCCTCTTCAAATCCGGATTGGTCGGAGTTGAAAACAAATACCTTACTGAACAGTTGGATGAGTTTGTTTCTCTCATCTACGAGTTATCAGGCCGATTCCTCAGCTTGCTGTGCATCGTAAAGTTAACGCTTTTTTTGAAATTTTGTTATCTTACGTCTTCCAACTCTGTAGCACTGTGAAGATATGCAAGCATCCATTGCTTCTCTTGAAATCGTTGTAGTCTATGTCGCACGCAATTTGATTTGCATAATGTGGTAGGTGACTACCATGCACATCCTGTAAATTATACCTTGCTTCCTTGAAACGCGCAAACAGCAGTTTTTGTAACAAGTGCACCTTGTCCATCCTTGAATATCCGTAGGTTTAATTATACGCTACACGAGAGGCGGCCAAGATTTTGGCTCGTGGCCCGTGCCCGGATGCTAGTGCAAAAGTGCTCAGCGTGGCCGACATGCTTCGCCCACTGCCACGCCCCGGTTTCTGAGCCCGAGGAGGGGGAATGCGTCGCACTTAAATGGCAATGCAGTCGCACTGCATACGACTTTGTTTTATATTTCACATTTCTCAACAACATACATCACAAACAAAACAAATTACCAGTATTCAGAAATGAGATTTTCACTCCGCAGCGGAGTGTGCCCTGATATGAAACTTCCTGGCAGATTAAAACTGTGTGCCGGACCGAGACTCGAACTCGGGACCTTTGCCTTTCGCGGGCAACTGCTCTGCTAAATGAGCTACCCACCTACGACTCACGCCCCGTCCTCACAGCTTTAATTCCACCAGTACCTCGTCTCCTACCTTCCATACTCTACAGAAGCTCTCCTGCGAACCAGTCAGGACTAGCACTCCTGAAAGAAAGGATATTGCGGAGACAAGGCTTAGCCACAGGCTAGGGGATGTTTCCAGAATGAGATTTTCACTCTGCAGCGGAGTGTGCGCTGATATGAAACTTCCTGGCAGATTAAAACTGGTTTGCAGGAGAGCTTCTGTAAAGTTTGGAAGGTAGGAGGCGAGGTACTGGCGGAAGTAAAGCTGTGAGGACGGGCCGTGAGTCGTGCTTGGATAGCTCAGTTGGTAGAGCACTTGCCCGCGAAAGGCTAAGATCCCGAGTTCGAGTCTCGGTCCGGTACACAGTTTTAATCTGCCAGGAAGTTTCAAATTTGCAGTATTATTTAACTATTTTTGGCCCGCTGAAGACATAATTTTGTCTTTGGTACAAACTGTCGCCATACAGACAGAAGCAGAAAATTTCACAGAATTTCGCACTCTAGTTGCCACTTAACGTGATTTGTTTGGTTTCATAATCGAAAAAAGATCTTTCACACGAGTATCTCGATTCAAATACTGTAGCAATTTTGCAACCTCATTATGGAGACCCTACCTGAGAAAAACTATGTAAGTGTCCTGCACGATTTTAATGCAAAAGTATTTTTCATTAAAACTTGAATTTCCTTCCAGATCAGTCAGTTACAATTGAACTTTCACAGGGGCACTTTCAACTGAAGCAGCAAACAGTCTCGAAAACATATTGAAACCGTGCAAGATTGACACTGTCTTCAAAACCTTTATGAAACTATTCTTGTAATTCTTTCTAGGCCACAATGAATTCTTCAAACCTCGCGTTTTCTTCAATGGTAGTGAGGGAACTGCATCGTCTTTGCCAGAATGCGTCCCTTGTACAAAGCGAGTTTCTTTTTAAATGCACGTCATCCAATCACGAAGAAGGTAGCTTAGTGGAGCGTGCAGTCGAGTGCACTTAAAATGCGAAGTCTGCATTCCATCCCGGATGTTCTAATTTTCGTACCTGCACCCCTTATTCCTTCATAAATTCATCAACAGCGATTTTTAAATCGAAAAATCGTTCCGGGCATGCTGCTTGACTTAACCAACGTACTCTGCAGTAATCTATAACGTCTCCAAACTCTTCGTTCAGTTCCACTGAAAACTGTTACAAATGACAAATGATTAACGTGTGCGACTTCAGAAATGTTCGTATCACCAATTTCTTCACGTGCTACACGCCTGAAAGTTTAGCAAAAAGCACTTCTAGATGTGTAGATCAAGTAATCTCGTCTGCCTATCGCTGTAATTTTTTGCTCTTTCATTTTCAACTAAATCTTTAAATTCTTTCTGCGTGGTATTGCAATGTCGTGTCAGAAAACATGCAGTACCTGTCTCTTATGCGAATTGAGAAATCTCATCCCTCTCTTCTGTCATTCCGATTCATTTTAAGCGATTGTGACGATAGGTCACTAGACTGCCTCTTTGTTCAGACAGCCACTGGACCAGCGAACGTCCTTCATACCACAAACAAATAGCGAAGAGTCACCAGCGCTGACACCGCCATTCCGCCGAACTCAGGGTTTTGCCGACCGGAACTTGTTGCACTGCAATGCTAAATGAAATTTCGCGCTATTCCAGGTACTTCCGTGAAGTACCGAGTACAGCCGAGTGAAATGTTGAGTGCTGTGTGCTAATGACAAGGGATTTCAGATCGAGTCCGTACTTCTGGATTTGCGGAAGGCTTTTGCCACTGTATCGCACAAGCGGCTCGTAGTGAAATTGCATGCTTACGGAATATCGTCTCAGTTATGTGACTGGATTTGTGATTTCCTGCCAGAGAGGTCACAGTTCGAAGTAACTGACGGAAAGTAAGACAGAAGTGATTTCTGGCGTTCCCCAAGGTAGTGTTATAGGCCCTTTGCTTTTCCTTATCTATATAATCTATATAGGAGACAATCTGAGCAGCCGTCTTCGGTTGTTTGCAAATGACACTGTCGTTTATCGACTAATAAAGTCATCAGAAGATCAAAACAAATTGCAAAACGATTTAGAAAGGATTTCTGAATGGTGCGAAAATTGGCAGTTGCCCGTAAATAACAAAAAGTGTGATGTCATCCACATGAGTGCTGAAAGGAATCCGTTAAACTTCGGTTACACTATAAATCAGTCTAATCTAAAAGCCGTAAATTCAACTAAATACCTAGGAATTACAATTACGAATAACTTAAATTGGAAGGAACACATAGAAACTGTGGTGGGGAAGGCTAACCAAAGATCGCGTTTTATTGGCAGGACACTTAGAAAATGTAACAGTCCTACTAAGGAGACGGCCCACATTACGCTTGTCCGTCCTCTTTTAGAATACCGCTGTGCGTTGTGGGATCCTTACCAGATATGACTGACGGAGTACATCGAAAAAGTTCAAAGAAAGGCAGCGTGTTTTGTATTATCGCGAAATATGGGAGAGAGTGTCACAGAAATGATGTAGGATTTGGAATGGACATCATTAAAACAAAGGCGTTTTTCATTGCGACGGAATCTTCTCACGAAATTCCAATCACTAACTTTCTCCTCCGAATGCAAAAATATTTTGTTGACACCGACCTACATAGGGGGAAACGATCACCACGATAAAATAAGGGAAATCAGAGCTCGTACGGAAAGATGTAGGTGTGTACGTTCTTTCCGCGCGCTATACGAGATTGGAATAACAGATAATTGTGAAGGTGGTTCATCGATGAACCCTCTGCCAGGCACTTAAATGTGATTTACAGAGTATCCATGTAGATGTAGAGTGAGGGGTTGGACTTCGGCCCACACACTGCCCTCACAAATGGCACGCGTGAAGTCTGGCACAGCGTACGGTCGTATTGCTCCGGATTTATTCGAAATCTCTTCATAATCGTTTTTTTTTTACTATTCTACAGATGACTCTCAACGTACCTGCCTCTTAAACAATGACTGTCCTTTACTACAATACTGGCCATTAAAATTGCTACACCAAGAAGAAATGCAGATGATAAACGGGTATTCATTGGACAAATATATCATACTAGAACTGACATGTGATTACATTTTCACACAATTTGGGTGCATCGATCCTGGGAAAGCAGTACGCAGTACAACCACCTCAGGCCGTAATAACGGCCTTGTTACGCCTTGGCATTGAGTCAAACAGAGCTTGGATGGCGTGTACAGGTACAACTGCCCATGCAGCTTGAACACGATACCACACTTCATCAAGAGTAGTGACTGGCGTATTGTGACGAGCCAGTTGCTCGGCCACCATTGACCAGGCGTTTTCAATTAGTGAGAGATCTGGAGAATGTGCTGGCCAGGGCAGCAGTCGAACATTTTCTGTATCCAGAAAGGCCCTTACCGGACCTTCAACATGCAGTCGTGCATTATCCTGCTGAAATGTAGGGTTTTGCAGGGATCGAATGAAGGGTAGAGCCACGGGTCGTAACACATCTGAAATGTAACGTCCACTGTTTAAAGTGCCGTCAATGCAAACACGAGGTGACCGAGACGTGTAAGCGATGGCACCCCATACCATCACGCCGGGTGATACGCCAGTATGGCGATGACGAATACACGCTTCCAATGTGCGTTCAGTGCGATGTCGCCAAACACGGATGCGACCATCATGACGCTGTAAACAGAACCTAGATTTATCGGAAAAAATGACGTTTTGTCATTCGTGCACCCAGGTTCGTCGTTGAGTACACCATCGCAGGTGCTCCTGTCTGTGATGCAGCGTCAGGGTAACCGCAGCCGTGGTCTCCGAACTGATAGTCCATGCTGCTGGAAACGTCGTCGAACTCTTCGTGCAGACGGTTGTTGTCTTGCAAACGTCCCCATCTGTTAACTCAGGGATGGAGACGGGGCTGCACGACCCTTTAGAGCCATGCGGATAAGATGCCTGTCATCTCGACTGCTAGTGATACGAGGCTGTTGGAATCCAGCACAGCGTTCCGTATTACCCTCCTGAACCCACCGATTCCATATTCTGTTAACAGTCATTGGATCTCGACCAACGCGAGCAGCAATGTCGCGATACGATAATCCGCAATCACGATAGGCTACAATCCGACCTTTATCAAAGTCGGAAATGTGATGGTACGCATTTCTCTTCCTTACCTGAGGCATCACAACAACGTTTCGCCATGCAACGCCGGTAAACTGCTGTTTGTGTATGAGAAATCGGTTGGAAACTTCCGTCATGTCACCGGCGCCAACGTTGTGTGAATGCTCTGAAAAAGCTAATCATTTGCATAACACAACATCTTCTTCCTGTCGGTTAAATTTCGCGTCTGTAGGACGTCATCTTCGTGGTGTAGCAATTGTAATCGCCAGTAGTGTCTATTTCACTGGAAACGCGATTTGTGGTTCCCTGTCCGACGAGGATGATAAAACACTTCGACATCTGTTACAGTATCACTTTTACTTGCATCCTCATCATTGTACTCCTATTGGACATTGCCTCCACAGTGGAGTGTATGTGTGTCTACACACTCCACTGCCTCAATTTACAAAAACCCTACCACTTCTCTCTTACTTTGTGAAATTCCTTGGGTTCCCTTCTGACGAAATGTCAATATCGGCAACTGTTGTTGTAGTCATAACGCAATGTTTGCTTTGTTTACCGTTGCCACTTAAAAATGGTTCAAATGGCTCTAAGCGCTATGAGACTTAACATCTGACGTCATCAGTCCCCTAGTCTTAGAACTACTTAAACCTAACTAACCTGAGGACATCACACACATCCATGCCCGAGGCAGGATTCGATCCTGCGGCCGTAGCAGTGGCGCGGTTCCGGACTGAAGCGCCTAGAACCGCTCGGTCACAGCGGCCGGCTACCGTTGCCACTGCTCTGCTTTGTATCAACACCACTAGTACTGTAGCACTGTTTTGAGTTGCACATCGACTAAGCATCGCTCTGTAGCCTCATGCTGTGATCACCATCGGATACCGCCAATGCAGCCCCTGTTGCCATTTGCAGCCAGTATTGTGGTTGCATGGTGGACGAAACGTTGGGCGTCGAATGCCGTAAGTATCTTTGGCCTTTTGCAATGTCACACTCAAGGCTTTCCTTGTACGTGCCATATGTTACACTTGTCCGGATACTGAAGAAATCAATGTATCTTTCTGTACATAAATTATTTATATCCAAAAAACTGAAATTGTATTTTGATCCCGTAGAATTATGCTGCCCATGCCAGCTCTGTAAAAATAATAAATTAGAAAATAAATAATTTGTTAAGAACATTCTAAGAGTCATACCAGGAATGTAGCTGGTTCTAAATGTCAATAAGAAATTTTTGTTCCAAGTGTCATTTCTACAGAGGCCCTATGTTTTATTTGTGATAAACGGAACAGTAATGTTTTAGATAGCAGAACTGTAGTCAGCAAAAACATATTTCATTTTTTTTAAATTTTTTGTGAGAGAATAACAAAATCAAATTAATGAAAAAATCTCTCAGCATCTGTTTACATAAAAGTTTTCTGGGCATGGAACCGCGTCATAATGTAAAAAAAAAAAAAAAAAAAAAAGAAAACTGCTGCTGCTGGAGACAAACCAAGGTTTCGGCCACAGTTGCAACGGCATTGTTTTGGGTCTAATGGTGCGCTCTAGTTACGCAGTGTCCTTTATATTTTGTTGTTACTGCTCACTTCGCATGCCATTACGTCATAAAATTAGACCCAGAAGAAGGCCGCTGCAACCGTGGCCGAAATGTTGTTTTTTTTTTCCAGCAGCAGTAATTTTTATTTATTTATTTATTTATTTATTTTTTACTTTATGACGCGGTTCCATACCCAGAAAACTTTTATGTCGACTGACTCTGGCAACGGAAGCCTACGCAATTATATGACTTCTGTTTGTTATACAACTCAATTCCCCGTATCAGATGTTGCAAGCTCCCTGTGCTGTTGAGGAAAAAATGATATCAGCAGCTCTTTCTGTCTTGCAACTGATAAACAAACCTGGTCTTTCAGATAAAGATCGTCTTTCGTCTTTTGAATACACTGACTTTTTTCATTCCTCTGTTTCGGAGTGAGAGTATTTTTACAGTTATTTGAGATAGATGAGTACGGTATTTTGATGTCTGCAGGCATGTCAGAAGGAACATTTCATCGTAATTCGGAATAAGTGAGGCACTGACGTATCGTATTTATTCGTCGATACCGGGCAAGAGACTTTCAAGTAAACTGTCCCTCCTGTACGGCAATATACATAATGGATGTATGAGTGATGAAGAGTGGTTACGAAGTGCTGGAAGCCAGTCGTCAGCTTATCTGCGAAACCCATCGAAGAGGAAGTATCTTTTGAAGAGGCAAAGGAGATAAATGCACTCCAGGATACTGGGAAAACAAATTGATTAAAGTTAAAAACAGTTCAGAAACGTTATTGCATGGTGCAAGACATATATCATCCATTTGGAAGAGAAAGGAGAGGAAAGTCAGCGCTCAAAATTCCACGTGTTTGACGAGCATGCCGCTGAAAAATTCGGGTCGGCGAAAACTGTTCTAGGCGCTAATCTTCGCACAGAGATAATCGTGCTTGGAGTTTGGAAAATGACCGACAAATAAGACTGATCCGTTTCACTGGATATTTCCAAGGAAAGGTTGCAAGGTTTAAACGGTGACAGCATCTTGGCTCACGGGCAATAACGAAATGTGTAACCACTAAATGCGAAGCCTCGACTACAGATGGTGACGTGAATGAAAGATGTCAAAAGTTTCGCAAAAATCTATGTAGATTTATAATATCGATCAAAGTGTGTGGAAAGAACTTCACTCGTCGTAAACTCTGCATTTCAAGGGAGAGGAGGGTAAGAAGTTCAGTGCAGAGTGACTACGCAACGACTCATTCTGATACCATCGAACCCGTTATGTCGGCAAGTGGATACGAGTTTCCAAAGGTGGTGATAATTTACCAGGAACCTAGAGATCAATTTGAGTTCGAGAAGTGCAGGTCCATCCTACTCATGAAACGAATCGTAACGCGATTCTTTCAAGATGTCTACTTCCATATGCAGCGAAGGAGTCTCTTCTTCTGGCTGATTAGCTAGGGACATATTGTGACCGGACACATAGCGATGGCATTCTCATATACAGTCAAGGCCATCTCCTGGGTACACACCTTACATTCACTTTATGTGCTGTTCTTCCGACATTTCAAGGCGGTACTGAAGCGGATTGGAGATCGCAGTATCAAATTGCTCTGAGGACTATGGGACGTAATATCTGAGGTCATCAGTCCCCTAGAACTTAGAACTACTTAAACCTACTTAACCTAAGGACATCACACACAGCCATGCCCGAGGCAGGATTCGAACCTGCGACCGTGGCGGTCGCGCGGTTCCAGACTGAAGCGCCTAGCACCCATCGGCCACACCGGCCGGCATCACAGTATCCTTAACGACTATCAGTTCACTTCATCGTCGAAGGATTCAATTTCGTTGCTGATGTGTTCCACACAATGAGTTCTGCTCTCCAGTCTTTGCAGACTTTGACCAGTACTCATGGACTGTGGCTAGATATGATGAATTCAGACCAGAGAGGTTTAAAACACCGCCAGAATGTTTTTTCTTATGTTCGATCGTAGTGTGACTCGGAAAACTGCTTCATGCAATCACTTATGAAGCGATCCTACAGTGATAAGCAACTCTGTTTGTAGTTGTTTATACTCTGTCATTTTCACATTTTCATCGTCGTAATCTTTCATCGAGAGCTACCAACAGCCCATTTTTTGAACTCGGTGACTGAACATGTGCATGTTTGTCAAGCGTTATGTAACTGTCGATGGCAAATATTGTCCGCATATTTGCAATGTTCATTGAAACTCTAACATGTAAACAATAACTTTCGCTAACTCCCCTGTGAGGGAAGCGCTGCTTGGCACAAAGACTATGCGCCTTCTAGTAATGCACGTTTGAAACGATTTTCTCCATCATTTGACACGTGGAACAAGTCAAGCGCTACGCAACAGAGTACGGAGAACACAATAGCGCTGAAAACACGTTTTCGAGAAAGATGGCGCTTAGAGCGTTTTCCATTTCGAATCTTCAAATATTCTCATTGACGGCTTATGTTGAGCTGTTATAGTGTGGCAAGATGGAAGTGGAATCCTCTGAAAACACTACCTTTCTCCGCTCTGCACACCAGTGATGAGTTTCACACAACCATTTCCATCTAAGGAATGTCTGGTTTCTATAAGGGCGTGCTGAAAAGCACTGCTTCCGAATATTTTATGTGAAAACTCTAAAGCTTTTTAAATAAAACAAACAGCATTAACATTCTACAGCTTTTCCCTTCGCGTATAAGTATTTGCGGGCCTCTGCCGCTAGATAGCCCCGAACTGTAGCTAGTAACGTGTCGTGTCTAACGTAACTTCCTCGGTGCGTGAGAAACAGTCTGCTGTAATCGAGTTTCGAAATCGAGGGTTTCCACCACACTTGAAGCACCCAGTCCTCCAGTATGATAATACCAGACCACACACGAGCGCTGCGACAAGTGCAGCAGTCCGACGCCTCTGATTCACTGTCATCGATCATCCTCCACACAGTCCGGACTTGGCTCCATCCGATTTTCATCTGTTTCCAAAACTTAACGAACACTTTGGAGGACTTCACTTTGATAGTGGTGACACGGTGCAAGCAGAGGTGAGGATGTGGCTCCGTCAACGAAGTCATACAATCTAACATGACGGTATCAGCAAATTGATCTTTCTCTGAGAGAAATGCGTTCGTCGCCAGGGTGACTATTTTGTGAAATAAATATGTAGACAAGAAGAATAAAGATGTAGGACGTTAATAACGTTTGTTTCATTTAAAAAGACTTGAGTTTTCACATGAAAAATGCGGAGGCTTCACTTTTCAGGACGAATGGTACTCGACGCAATAACCAGCTTACCATCAGTCTAATCCAGGGCCGGCCAAACGCTGCACAGTGTGCAGACGTGCGGAAGTGCTGCACATGTGCGCACGTGTGCGACAGGGAGCGAAAGCGACATCTGTTATTAGACATGAGTCCTAAATGAACGGCGGCGGCTCCACTTCCCTGTTTATGTGGTACAAGCAAGAGGAAAATTGGTCATTAAACCGATTGTTTCAATGTATACTTACACCTAGGTTTTTTTTTTTTTTTTAATGTGTGAAGGGCTACGCTCAGCTGAAGTCGATAAAACATAACATTCATCTAACTGTCGGTTATTATGCAGATTTCAGACGAAACTGATGAAAGATATAGCAATAATGGTATTGAAATAACAGGTGATCATCGAGAGGTCTGCGGTTGTCATTCTGTTCTAAGGTCAGTGAGAGAGAAATTATGTGGGTGTAGCTGAGGGCACCGAGAATTAGTTATAGAAAACCTTGCACTAGTTTAATGCTATTTGAAATCATGAATAAGATTCGTTGGAAGTCGCTGAGTGCTCTCTTTCTTAAATTCTAGCTCAAAAACATTACGCGTATTTACCTGCCGTCAGTCAAGCTTCCTTAATAAAAACCCTCGGTTGTTAACTGGATTACATGTCTTACTGGGTTAAACTGTTAACATAAAAGTAGATGTCTCAATGAGTAGACGGTGACAGTATTTTAAATGTTTAATACGCGAAATACCTTCCCATGGTTGGCTTGCAAGCTGTGGAAAGAGCACTAGAATGTGCCGGTACGTGACCCGGAAGTTGCACGTGTGCAGGAGCACCGCACGCGTGCAGAATTTCTGGCCGGCCTTGGTCTAATCTGTACCAGATAGAGTTGGACTGTCAATGCTGAGAGGTCCACACTCGTAGTCCTGTATTGATTTATTGCCGTGAAAAACAGAAGTACAGTTATTTCGACATTTTTTGCAGCATATTGTAACGCGGTGAAATGTTTGAGTGCATCCACAAACTTAAAATTTCTATGTTATTATTTTCCTATTTGACTTCACAAATTCGGCTCAAAGATTCAAAGATTCCACAGATTTCCGTTTGAGCAGCAAACAGTCCTAGATCGGTACAGCACACTTGGGCTTTTGAGTTTGGCTCAAATGGCTCTGAGCACTATGGGACTTAACTTCTGAGGTCATCAGTCCCCTAGAACTTAGAACTACTTAAACCTAACTAACCTAAGGACAACACACACATCCATGCCCGAGGCAGGATTCGAACCTGCGATCGTAGCGCTCGCACGCTTCCAGACTGTAGCACCTAGAACCGCTCGGCCACTCTGGCCGGCTTTTTTGAGTTTCCTAAATATGTTTTTATGAGGCTGACTTGGAAAAATGTCGTTGGTGCCAAGTAAAATTTATCAGTAACTTCAGTGGAATTAAATGAAAATAATCTCAATCTTTTCTCCCACAATAAGAGGCTGATTCCAATAAAACTTCGAGATAGTACTATTAATATAGTATGCCCAGAAATAGAAAATCGATTGCTGTTTCACTAGTTTATCTTACTCTTTGCAACCATCAGTGTTGCTCGAACAGTCCACGGGTATACTGCCGGTTCATAGTGTCCAACGGGCACAACATTTCGGCGATCAGACATGTCGCCATCGTCAGGTGCGCTGACGAACTGAGCTCTTAAGGGCGGGCGGCCGATTTAATTACGATGGCGACATGTCTGATCGCCGAAATATTGTGCCCGTTTGACACTATGAACCGGCGGTATACCCGTGGACTGTTCGAGCAACAAATACGCCGGGAGAAACTGAAGAATCACAACGATCAATGTGTTTTTAAACTTATATTATCTACGCAACTCCTCCTCCCTCCGTTTTCTGTACATCTCATCCTTCCGTCTCTCACTATCCATCTTCTCCCTCTCTCTACCTGCTACACAAATCTAGCCCCTGCAATACATACTGATACTACCTGTGCAGCACACCTGCAGTGATGGTAGACCACTTGTTATGGGTTAAAAAACCGTATTTTGCCTATAGCTCCACTGTTATCGGTGCTACGATGTTCTAATTCCGAAGTGTTGATTCTCATAGAGCCGCACAGTGTGTACCAAGATGGTTACGCTTAAAACTCTCATAAGGCTTGATGAAGATGAAAAAACTATTAAACATCATAATTAGGTAACTACGAAATTTTTTAGTGGTTTTCATCCATTTGAAATGAATAGTGAAACATAATCAGAGGAAACCAATCGACAGAGATCTTGCAGTTGGACACTTCACCCATCTTTCACAGGATTCAAAAAAAAAAATACCAACAGCTATAATGTTGTAAACTACTCTACTTGACTACCAGTTTCGGTGCCTCATTGGCACCATCTTCAGACCCGTGTAAAAGTAGCTAGATGTTATCATTTAAACGTCCACGCTATTATTGGGATCACTGTTTTCAAATGGCTGCCATAGATTTCAGGGAGCGAAAGGCTATTGACAATTTGTACAGAAACCAGATGGCAGTTATAAGAGTCGAGGGACATGAAAGGGAAGCAGTGGTTGGGAAGGGAGTGAGACGGGGTTGTAGCCTCTCCCCGATGCTATTCAATCTATATAATTGAGCAAGCAGTAAAGGAAACGAAAGAAAAGTTCGGAGTAGGTATTAAAATCCATGGAGAAGAAATAAAAACTTTGAGATTCGCCGATGACATTATAATTCTGTCAGAGACAGCAAAGGACTTGGAAGAGCAGTTGAACGGAATGGACAGTGTCTTGAAAGGAGGGTATAAGATGAACATTAACAACAGCAAAACAAGGATAATGGAATGTAGTCGAATCAAGTCGGGTGATGCTGCGGGAATTAGATTAGGAAATGAGACACTTAAAGTAGTAAAGGAGTTTTGTTATTTGGGGAGCAAAATAACTGATGATGGTCGAAGTAGAGAGGACATAAAATGTAGACTGGCAATGGCAAGGAAAGCGTTTCTGAAGAAGAGAAATTTGTTAACATCGAGTATAGATTTAAGTGTCAGGAAGTCGTTTCTGAAAGTATTTGTGTGGAGTGTAGCCATGTATGGAAGTGAAACATGGACGATAAATAGTTTGGACAAGAAGAAAATAGAAGCTTTCGAAATGTGGCGCTACAGAAGAATGCTGAAGATTAGATGGGTAGATCACATAACTAATGAGGAGGTATTGAATAGAATTGGGGAGAAGAGGCTTTTGTGGCACAACTTGACTAGAAGAAGGGATCGGTTGTTAGGACATGTTCTGAGGCTTCAAGGGATCACCAATTTAGTACTGGGGGGCAGCATGGAGGGTAAAAATCGTAGAGGGAGACCAAGAGATGAATACACTAAGCAGATTCAGAAGGATATAGGCTGAAGCAGGTACTGGGAGATGAAGAGGCTTACACAGGATAGAATAGCATGGAGAGCTGCATCAAACGAGTCTCAGGACTGAAGACCACAACAACACCATAGGTTTCTCAAACTTCTTTGTAGACTTGAAATCTCCACACAACATAGGGGCCTAAAATTGATGCCAATTGGGCACCAAAACTGGTTGTCAAATAAAGTAATTCACGAAATTACGGCTGTCGGTGCTTATTTCTTTCGAGTCTTTGACCAGCCTCAGTCCCGTTCCATCTAGATGGAAGTACAGAATCTTTCAGACAGTTCCCAGCGCACAGTAACCAACGACTCAGTGACCTGAAGGCGTGTACTGGATTTTAGCATGTGGTGTCGCCTGTCCGACAGGGAGCCGTGGTGGCGGCCCCCTACGTCGCCGACGGTGCGCCCTCTCCGGCTGGCGCGGTCTTCCTCCATCAGCAGCCGTGCATCGGAGGTGGCGGGGGCGGCAGCGGCAGCCGGTTCCGCCCCCACGCACAGCGCCAGCAGCGACAGTGCCTACAGCCTGTGGAGGCTGCTGCGGCCCCTGGATCTGGACTCGGACCTGGGGTCTACCGTGTTCCAGCTGACTCCGCCCGGCTACGACTGGCTGCTGGACGCCATCAGCAGCGATGGCGACGGCGCGCCGTGGCTAGAATCGATGGCCGCCGTGTCGTGGGCGGCGGCCGAGCGCGCCAGGCAGAAGTGCAGCCACTGGCTGGACCGCTACTGCGACCTCGGTGCGCCCTGAGGCATCACGCAGCGAGCCCTTTCAAATCTGCTCTCACTTCAGACTACTCAACTTGAAACGTCCCCGTAGAAAAATTAATGAATTACTGTGCTGATAAACCTCTTACATTATTTGATTTTCAAACAGCTGAGCGGAACTGAACGTACTCAGACATTTCGCTCTTTACCTATTCTGATCAACACTAAACTGATCCACAATATTTTTAGCGCAACGCAATCTGACTTCTAATAATCCCTACAAAAGAATGGCCCTGACTAACAATAACCCATACTTTTCACAAATCACTTACCTCACAAAAATCTTCATTACTCAAACTACTGCAATATAGCGAGCGCCAATACTGCCAGTTGAATAAAAGATTCAAACTACTGAAGTCACTAACTACTGATAGGCATAGTTAGCAAATGAAAGATTTTGATAGAGCACAAACAATGTATTTACCTCAATAGTGTTCAAAAGTCATAATATATATAACAGTTCATGACATCCAGTCTTACAAATTTACTGTCTCTGATGGACACACGTCCAGATCATCCGCTCTCAAAACTCCGCCATTTCGGGAGCTATGTAAGTAGGCTGTTTAGGTTTTTATGTTGGTAACGCCATGTAGCGCTCTATATGAAAATCACTGGTTGCGCTGTGCGCAGTCTTTATCTGGGTTGCATTGTTGTTTGCTATTGTAGTGTTGGGCAGTTGGCTGTTAACAGCGCGTAGCGTTGGCAGTTGGAGGTGAGCTGCCAGCAGTGGTGGATGTGGGGAGAGAGATGGCGGAGTTTTGAGAGCGGATGGTCTGGACGTGTGTCCAGAGACAGTAAATTTGTAAGACTTGATGTCATGAAGTAATATATATATATTATGACTTTTGAACACTATTAAGGTAAATACATTGTTTGTTCTCTATCAAAATCTTTCATTTGCCAACTATACCTATCAGTAGTTAGTGACTTCAGTAGTTTGAATCTTTTATTTAGCTGGCAGTATTGGCGCTCGCTGTATTGCAGTAGCTTGAGTAACGAAGATTTTTGTAAGTGATTTGTGAAATGTATAGGTTATTGTTAGTCAGGGCCATTCTTTTGTAGGGATTATTAAAAGTCAGATTGCGTTGCGCTAAAAATATTGTGGGTCAGTTTAGTGTTGATCAGAATAGGTAAAGAGCAAAATGTCCGAGTACGTTCAGTGCTGCTCATCTGTTTGTCAATAAAATAATGTAAGAGGTTTATCAGCACAGTAATTCATTAATTTTTCTATGGGGACGTTTCAAACTCTATGTGAACTCAAGCACGCAGATACCCTCAAGAAACCGCTGGGAAATTAGTTCCATGTGATCACAAGCATCCAGACATCCATGGACCTATACATGAGACTACATCATGATATGGGCTGTAACCATTCACTTTTTTCGACTCTGGTGATCCATCGAGGACAGTGAGACAGCCGCTAGATACGAAGTACATGAATACTGATAACTGAAACCAACAGGTCTACTGTAATCCATTGTTCAAAACGTGATACCAGTTTCGACGACGAAAACCGTTATCTTCAGGCCTCGAGCGTAATCTGCCATCAAAGTACGAACCATAAAGACAAAAACCAACGGAGTCTTCAAACAGAAACAGTACAACTTCTTAAGCATGTTACGTCAGCATATGCAACACACGAAGTCGAATGCAGCGGGGTCAAAATCAACTGGATCCCGTAACTTGCAGTAACTGCAGTTGTCGTTTGGCCTCGGTGAGCTTGTTACTGGATTTTTTTTCGGCTGTGTCGTTGTGGCGAAATAAATAAAAAAAATTAAATTTATTGATTTTTTTTGAAAAGAGGAGAAATTATGGATATGGAACTGTAACTTTAGAATTTTTGAAAGGCTTTTTTACCGACTGTATTGACCGGCTTGAATGCGGACAATTACAGTGCTGCGTGAAATTTGCCTGTAATATAATTTACAATTCCGATTAATTACATTTTTGAATTCTACGTCATTGTTGATTTAATCAGAGTTCTAACCTTAGACATAGAATTAGTCCTTCTGCCACAATATTAATTCATTAGTCGCCATCGATTTTCTTCTCTTTGTTGACCGTGCGTATCTTCCTGAGTCGGCATCGCTCCACTTCACGAAGACGGTGGAAACCAAGGAATACAATGCTATATCGCTTTAAATAATTCTCATAAAACTTACATACTTCTCACTATTTTTTATTCACAACACAATAAGACTTGCTCTGCTCGTCGCACAAACCATAAATACTAACAATATGGCTGCCATTCCGCACACACCAAAAATTACGTCCATCCCCTACAAGGTAACAATTGAAAGTGTCTCTTAACTCCTTCTTGGAGTAAGAAACAAAAGAAAATCGAATATGAACATTACAGAGATTATATTCTACATGCCTCTCAATTTAATCTTTGGGCAGCAGGGGTATTGTATACCTCTGCGTCGGAATGTGTCATTACATCGACTAAATTGTGGCTCTGATTAAATTACTTATAAATCACCGTATTAGGACTATATATTGGTAAATTGGCAATTTTGTTCCATTCTTTCCGACCTGGATAAAATGACTCTCCTACTTAGGTACTCCGCAGGGTAGCTTCCCCCGATATATGGCGTGGATTCCGTTAACTTCCAGTAACTGCGGTTGTCGTCTGACCTTTGGTGCGCTTGTTACTGGAAGTTACGGGATCCGATTGATTTTGGCCCCGTTGCACTCGACTTTGTGAGTTGCACATGCCGACGTAACACGTTTTTCAAACACAGGCGTTATACAGCCAACCGGTTGCAAATAACTGTGGTACAATTGATCTAGGCTTCGACACATACTTGTCGTGCATGCTGTAAAGCATTTTATTTTATTTTTGACTTGAGCACAGCTGCTCTAAATTCTGGCCATTCCTTCTCGCAACGAAATTTTACGATTTCTCAAAATTTCATTCTGATGAAGACATCCTTAGTAGGTATCAAAACCTAGGTCAGATGTACAAAAGAGTTATTTGTAACCGGTTGGCTGTATAATTCCTATGTCTGGATATTGTATACGGTTACAAAGAAACAGCCATGTTTGAAATTGTAAGTTGTATTGTTTCAATTTGAAGGCTGTGTTGTGGTTCGTAGTTTGGTGGCGGATAACGTTTGGGGCCTGAAGATGACGGTTTTCGGCGTCGAAACTGGTAGCATGTTTTGAATAAACGACGCTGGATTATGGTACAGCTTTTGGTTATGATTATCGTTATTCAAGCACATTTTAGAGGTTTTAAGCAGCTGCCCAGAAATGACTGAATTGAGGCGTCAGCACTTCATTGGTAGAGACTTCTTTCGCCATTCCTCATTAAGTGATGTCAGCTGTCTTATTAAGTGTAGTATTCTTTGCCTTGCATTCCTCTGTAAACGATAAAGCATTGCCATAATTTTACCAATTTTTACGAAATTATTTCACAAATAAAACTTTATTTATTGCTGCTTTAAAATTCTGATTCAGCCCCCATTCGTATGAATATCATACCCACCAATTAACAACTTTTTAACTTAAGCTTACTATTCCTCTTCTTCCTGAACCAGTACCCTGTGAAATTACACTGCCTGAAGAAAAATTGCAACAGCAAGAAGGAGCTGCGCCACATAAAAAGTGTTGGTAGGTGTGTTTATACATCTGAAAAATGGTTTCTATTCAAATTTCGGACCAGTCAAATAAGAGTGACGCTATTAGTGCCACTATAACAATGCAAATCAAGTTTGCTTTAAATATGCGCTGCAGAGGTCGTGAGCGTTAGTTACATTAAATACTGGAGGTGGTGAGTTGATGTTAGTCGAGAACTACTTTAAGGCAGTACAGACACCATTTATCAACACCCCACTGAGTTTGAGTGGGGTCGTGTAAAATGGCTACGAGTAACTGGGTGTTCATTGTGCGATATTGCAGAAAGACTTAGCAGGAATGTAACCGTTGTCAACGACAGCTGGCGGCAGTGGGCACCAGTATGTGCGGTCGCAAGGAGACGGGGCTCTGGACGGCCATGTGGCAGTACCGAGAGCGAAGACCATAGTGTTCGGCTTATGGTTCTGGCGCATCGTACGAGGTGCATTCAAGTTCTAAGGCCTCCGATTTTTTTTCTAATTAACTACTCACCCGAAATCGATGAGACTGGCGTTACTTCTCGACGTAATCGCCCTGCAGACGTACACATTTTTTACAACGCTGAGCCCTGATTCCATGGCAGCGGCGAAGGCTTCTTTAGGAGTCTGTTTTGACCACTGGAAAATCGCTGAGGCAATAGCAGCACGGCTGGTGAATGTGCGGCCACGGAGAGTGTCTTTCATTGTTGGAAAAAGCCAAAAGTCACTAGGAGCCAGGTCAGGTGAGTAGGGAGCATGAGGAATCACTTCAAAGTTGTTATCACGAAGAAACTGTTGCGTAACGTTAGCTCCATGTGCGGGTGCGTTGTCTTGGTGAAACAGCACACGCGCAGCCCTTCCCGGACGTTTTTGTTGCAGTGCAGGAAGGAATTTGTTCTTCAAAACATTTTCGTAGGATGCACCTGTTACCGTAGTGCCCTTTGGAACGCAATGGGTAAGGATTACGCCCTCGCTGTCCCAGAACATGGCCACCATCATTTTTTCAGCACTGGCGGTTACCCGAAATTTTTTGGTAGCGGTGAATCTGTGTGCTTCCATTGAGCTGACTGGCGCTTTGTTTCTGGATTGAAAAATGGCATCCACGTCTCATCCATTGTCCCAACCGACGAACAGAAAGTCCCATTCATGCTGTCGTTGCGCGTCAACATTGCTTGGCAACATGCAACACGGGCAGCCGTGTGGTCGTCCGTCAGCATTCGTGGCACCCACCTGGATGACACTTTTCGCATTTTCAGGTCGTCATGCAGGATTGTGTCCACAGAACCCACAGAAATGCCAACTCTGGAGGCGGTCTGTTCAACAGTCATTCGGCGATCCCCCAAAACAATTCTCTCCATTTTCTCGATCATGTCGTCGGACTGGCTTGTGCGAGCCAGAGGTTGTTTCGGTTTGTTGTCACACCATCGTGTGCCTTCATTAAACTGTCGTACCCACGAACGCACTTTCGACACATCCATAACTCCATCACCACATGTCTCCTTCACTTGTCGATGAATTTCAATTGGTTTCATACCACGCAAATTCAGAAAACGAATGATTGCACGCTGTTCAAGTAAGGAAAACGTCGCCATTTTAAGTATTTAAAACAGTTCTCATTCTCGCCGCTGGCGGTAAAATTCCATCTGCCGTACGGTGCTGCCATCTCTGGGACGTATTGACAATGAACGTGGTCTCATTTTAAAAGAATGCGCATGTTTCTATCTCTTTCCAGTCCGGAGAAAAAAGAATCGGAGGCCTTAGAACTTGAATGCACCTCGTATTGCATTTGCAGCAGCAGCTCGAGCAGCAGTTAGCACCACAGTGACACAACGAACTGTTACCAATCGGTTACCTCGAGGGCAGCTCCTAGCCAGACACCCTGTAGCGTGCATCCATCTGACACCAAGTTACCACCATTTACGACGTCGGTGGTGTCAAGCAAGAGCTCGTTACAGAGCACGGTTGAGGTCTGTTGAGTTTTCTGATGAAAGCTGGTGCCAGTGATGGCCGTGTGTTGGTTAGAAGGAGGTCAGTTGAGGACTGGCTCCCAACCTGTCTGTGAGCTAGACACGTTGACCTGTACCTGGAGTTATGGTCTGCGGTGTGATTTCGTATTACAGCAGCAGCATTGCCATCGTCATCCCACGCAATCTGACTGCAAATTTGTACGTCAGTCTGGTGATTTCACCTGTTATGCTGTCATTCGTGAATAGAATCCCAGGGGATGCTTTCCAGCAGGATAACGCTTGCCCACATACCTCTGTTGCAACTCGACATGTTACTTAGCCTGCTCGATCACCAGATCTGCCTCCAGTCCGGCATAAATGGTACATTATGGGAAAACTCCAGCGTCATCCACAAACAGCATTAACTGTCTCTGCATTGATCGACGAAATGCAGCAGGATGGAACTCCATCCCACAAACTGACATGCGGCACCTGTACAGCATACTGCAGGTAAGTCTGCATGGTCGCATTTAACATTTTGACGGTCACACCGGTTATTAACGTATCAGTATTTCACATTTGGAATGGCTTACCTAAAGATTACATTAACCTATTATTTTTTAATGTCAATCACTTAAAAGTTACCTAGAGAAACCTATCTCCCAAATTTCATTACTCTACATTAATTATTTTTTGTTGTTGCGATTTATCTCCGTTAGTGGATATTCCGAGGAACTGCAGTTTCCTGCTTCCTATACTACACTGGCTCTCGTGGCAGCTCAGTCCATCCCATTGCAAACCCTAAAAGGAAAGTAATTTTATGGTACACTAGCACACGTGCCAGCTTAGAGTATTTTACTACATACACAGCCGGATAATATCGTGCAATACAAGCGTTCTTAACAGCTTAATCCGTCACCTTTCCTCAGCGTAGTAGCCATTACACTATAGTATCACTCCAAAACACTGAGTCACCTAACTGCAGCTTATCAGTGTTGCCTGATAATTTTAGACTGCAATTCTTTGAGCTGTTCCCATCCGAGAATGTTTATACGAAGAGATAAGTATTCCATATACCATTATCATAGGTTTGTGCACTTCTTTCAATATTACCATTTATTTCTTCATCTAGTTGCCGTGCACTATCCATAATTTCAGACGTTTACATACGGGCTTACCAAACTTGCTTGTAGGTGGTGTTGAGCATAAAGCACTCACACGCCTACCAACATTCATGGCGACTTCGTACGCATGATTCTTTGCCAAATTTGCAGCCACAGATGTATTTGAAATAGACCCCATACATTGCTGACCTACTGCCTAGTGCAATACATTCCCATTACAAAAAATGTTTTCACCTAGTACAACCATGTCCGATTCTAACTTCATGGATTACGGACTTTGAAGCCCTTCATCTTTCCATACCCGTCTACTCTATTTCGCACACTTTGTTTCTTCTAGACATTTTAATTTCACCTAAGCTACGAACCTTTAGCCAAAGCCTCACAGATGAACAAAAACTAAACACAGCCAAAACTAGCACAAGGATGGCTATGCGTGAAGCGTTCAATGAATACGAAACTAAAACTGTAGCTACCAAGTTGACAGAAAGTCCTAAGAATTTATGGTACTATGATATCGCAGTAAATGAACAGAAGCCATCTGTCCAGACACTGTGTGAAAATAATGGCACTGAAACAGGGAACGACTTAGAAAACACTGAAATACTAAACGTCTTCCTCCAGTTCTGTTTCACAGAGGAAGATCACATTGAAGTTTCTCCTTTAAATCGTCGCGGGAACGGCAAAATGACAGCTATCGGAATACGTGATCAAGGAATCGAAAACTAGATGGCATTGCTCAACAGAGGAAAGTCCACTGGACCTGACGGGACACCAGTTCGATTCTATAGACGTACGAGAATGTAGCAGTGTACCCAAGGGGTCTACTGGAGGTAAGCGTTCCTAGGGATTGGAAAAAAGCACAGGTCATTCACATTTTCAAGAAGAGTAGTCCAGCAGACGCACAAAACTATAAGCCTGTATCTCTGACGCCGGTCTATTGTAGATTGTTTGAAGACATTTCATGCTCGCGTATTATGAAATTTCTGGTAACCGAAAATAATCTATGTAGAAAACAACATAGGCTCGAAAAAGAACGATCGTCCGAAACTCAGTTCGCTCTGTTCGTCCACAAGAAACACAAAGCAGTAGACACAGGCGCCCAGGTACATACCCTGTTTACTGACTCCCGAAAGGCATTCTACACAGTTCCCCACTACCGCGTAATGAACAACACGCGAGTGTATGGAATATCAGACCAACTGTGTGACAGAACTGAAGCGATTATAGCAAACAGAACACCGTATGTCATGCTGAACGGAGACATGTCTTGAGACGTAAAAGTATACGTGTTATAGTACCATTACCTTTTACCATATATTTCAGTGACCTAGCAGATAACGTCAGGAGGTTTTTCACGGACGCTAGAACATTGTAGTTAAATGTCGAAAGACCTGTAGAAGATGGACGCTCATTCCAACGATAGGTAGTCGACCCTAAATGTAAAAAAAAAAAATAAAAAAAAAATTGTAGCATATTGGGAACATATAGACAGGAAGATCCTTTATTGTATGATTATTACACAATTACGGAACAATCACTGGAATCAGTTACTCCCATAAAGTATCTCGGTGTATACGTATAGAGCGATTTGAAGCGCAAGTGGAACTTGCACATAAATTAATCGCGAGTAAATTAGATACCAGACAGAGATTCATTGGAAGAATTCTCATAAAGTGAAGTCCATGAACGAAGGAGGTATCTTACAAAACACTAGTGCGCCCAGCACTGGAACACTGCTCGTCAGTATGGGATTCGTACCGGATAGGGCTGATAGAGGAAATAGAGAAGATCCTAAAAAGAGCAGCACAGGTTTATTTACACTACTGGCCATTAAAACTGCTACACCAAGAAGAAATGCAGATGATAAACGGGTATTCATTGGACAAATATATTATACTAGAACTGACATGTGATTACATTTTCACGCAATTTGGGTGCATAGATCCTGAGAAAGCAGTACCCAGAACAACCACCTCTGGCCGTAATAGCGGCCTTGATACGCCTCGGCATTGAGTCAAACAGAGCTTGGATAGCGTGTACAGGTCCAGCTGCCCATACAACTTCAACACGATACCACAGTTCATCAAGAGTAGTGGCTGGCATATTGTGACGAGCCAGTTGCTCGGCCACCATTGACCAGACGTTTTCAGTTGGTGAGAGATCTGGAGAATGTGCTGGCCAGGTCAGCAGTCGAACATTTTCTGCATCCAGACACATGCGGCCGTAGATTATTCTGCTGAAATGTAGGGTTTCACAGGGATCGAACGAGCGGTAGAGCCACGGGTCGTAACACATCTTAAACGTAACGTCCACTGTTCAAAGTGCCATCAATGCAAACAAGAGGTGACAGAGGCGTGTAACCAATGGCACCCCATGCCGTCACACCGGGTGATACGCCACTATAGCGACGACGAAAACACGCTTGCAACGTGCGTTCACCGCGATGTCACCAAACACGGATGCGACCATCATGATGCTGTAAACAGAACCTGGATTCATCCGAAAAAATGACGTTTTGCCATTCGTGCACCCAGGTCCGTCGTTGACTACACGACCGCAGGCGCTCCTGTCTATGATGCAGCGTCAAGTGTAATTGCAGCCATGGTCTCCGAACTGATAGCCCATGATGCTGCAAACGTCGTCCAACTGTTCGTGCAGATGGTTGTTGTCTTGCAAACGTCCCCATCTGTTAACTCGGGGATCGGGACGTGGCTGCACGATACTTTACAGCCATGCGGATAAGATGCCTGTCATCTCGACTGCTAGTGATACGAGGCCGTTGTGATACAGCATGGCGTTCCGTATTACCTTCCTGAACCCATCGATTCCATATTCTGCTAACAGTCATCGGATCTCGACCGACGCGAGCAGCAATGTCGCGATACGATAAACCGGAATCGCAGTAGGTTACAATCAGACCTTTATCAAAGTCGGAATCGTGATGGTACGCATTTCTGCTCCTTACACGAGGCATCACAACAACGTTTCACCAGGTAATGCCGGTGAACTGCTGTTTGTGTATGAGAAATCGGTTGGAAGCTTTCCTCATATCAGCACGTTGTAGGTGTCGCCACCGGCGCCAACCTTGTGTGAATGCTCTGAAAAGCTAATCATTTGCATATCACAACATCTTCTTCCTGTCGGTTAAATTTGGCGTCTGTAGCACGTCATCTTCGTGGTGTAGCAATTTTAATGGCCAGTAGTGTAGTAACTGTGACAGCGTCACAGAGACGTTCTGCTGTCAGACGCTGCAAGAGAGAAACTCGGCGTCAAGGTGTGATTTACTGTTAAAGTTCAGAGATCGTACCTTCGCAGAAGAGTCAGTCAATATACTGCTTCCTCCTACGTACATCTTGCGAAAGCACCGTGAAGATAAGATTAGAGCCCACACAGAGGCTTACTAACAATCGTTCTTTCCGTGAACCTTACTCGAGTGGAAGAGGAGAAGCAGGGAGTGGCACTAGTGTACAAACCACACTCTGCCACACACCATACGGTGGCTTGTGGAGTATATATGTGTTTTGTTTCCTTTCGTTAAATAGCACTGCAATGCCGAAAATTTCAACCTCAGATATTTCGTCTAAAGTATGGTTGCTGGAACTGCCATCCAGTCTATCACCTAATGTAGTGCTTGAGTCATTAGTAATACTCTGAGCCTGCCTCCGAATGGCAAGGTCAAATCTGGTTTTGCAATTCCACCATGTACCTTTTCAGTCTCCTTAAAGCATTTTCTTTCGCCTTTCACGCTTAAAATAAACCCTGAAACCTCAGAAATCGTTGTCTGTAGTTAACCATCTTCCCATCTACAGCACTGTTATGCACCATCAGTACTCTTTGCGACAACTATCATGCAGTCCACTCACCGTCAAGCATAGCACTCGTGTCCACTACATGTTTCCTAAGGCTAGTACACTGCTGTGGCATAAAGTTAGCGATCATACTAACTCTTTGCAAACGGCTTCTTTGCGCGTTGCTTGCTTTCTCTCTATATGTTCATTGAAGGTGTGATTAGCATTTGCATTGGCATCGAAGTTTTTATGGAAGTTTTTCTCTGATTCGTGTGCACTTGTTTCACAAAGTTGATGCTCTGAATTAAAATCTGCAGAATGAAATTGGTAATAATGACATCACACTTGGAACTTACATTTTCATCGGGTCGTAATCCGTAGTTGGCAAACTGTTTTTCAATGTCATATTTCACTTTGGATTTCAAGTTAGAGATTTTAGTTGAAATATGTGTTCATAAGTTATTAACTTCAGTTTTTGAATTTGCTTTGTCATTTTTCAATTAATCTCCGAAGCTGCTTACTGTATCTATTAAAGACAGAATAAAAAAAAATTCCCTCTCGGTACTGACATCGGGACACAGTTTCTCCTCTATAGATTCCGTCTTTATGCGAGTATCTTAAGTACTCTTAGACACTGAATCACACAACTTGAATGCTGCTGGTTCGATCTACGCTTGGTCTACCAGTCTCATATTAGGCAATTCTTCAGCAGTTTTTCCATTCTCATTAATACAAGTGCTATACATTCTAGGACTGAAAATTTCAGCACTTCTGAAGTCAGCTTTTATCAAGATCGATATCTTCACCCCAACCGGGTGACTAAGAAAATACCTTTTCCTTACTCTTGGATTTTCTGTTCTGGGATTTTACAAAAATGCCCAGCAATTGCAAAAAGCACCTTTTCACTTAGCTTCTGTGTAACCGCACATTGCGATTACCTCAGATCCTGTCTCACTTCCTTTTCAACCACTGCTTTCCTTTCATGCCCCTCCACTCCTATAACAGCCGTGTGGTTTACGTATAATTTGTAAATAGCCTTTCGTTCCCTGTATTTTGCCCGTGCTGCATTCAGAATTTGGAAGAGAGTGTTCCAGTAAACATTGTCAAAAGATTTCTTCAACTCTACAAATGCCATAACGTGGGTTTGCCTTTCCTTAACTTATCTTCTAAGATAAGTCGTAGGGCCAGTATTGTCTCGTGTATTCCTACATTTCTCTGGAATCCAAGCTGATCTTTCTCGAGATCGGCTTCTACCAGTTTTTCCACTCTTCTGTAAAGAATTCGTTTTAATATTTTGCAACCGTGTCTTATTAAACGGATAGTTCGATAATTTTCACACCTGTCAGCAACTGTTTTCTTTTTAATTAATGGAAGTATATAAGTTCTTTATTTGTTTGAGAGATAGTGATAGTTTATAACTAAATGGGATGATAACATTTTTGTCAATGTGGAAGATAGTGGTTGTAATGTTCATGATTCAGGAACTATAGTCATGAGTTAAATTAGCCTGTGATTTACGAAGAAAATAATCTCTCTGAACTACTAAAAAAAACACATGGTAAATGAATTGCTGATATAGATCTTTCGTAAAACCGAAATGTCACATCAGACTTATCTTACAAGATAGGTTGATGAAAATCAAATCGACATTCGGGGATTGTAGATTAATAAATAGATTTTGATTTAGTCTGCTGGAATACCCATTCAAAATTTTTGAACTTATACAGAGTGGAAGATCATTTATAACTTGTGCAGAAAGCAAACGTACGAAGAACTTGTCTCAGAAAATGCCAACAGAACTGGGACATTGTTTACAAGTTTACAAGAGCATCTCGATGGCTGAGGATCTTTTGTTAATATTTTATGTTTATTTCAAGAAAAATGTTAACTTAATATGTAATAAGAAAATGTAGATCTACCGTGTTCAAAGCAGAAGCACATTTCCTTATTCCATATTAGGAAGTAAATGCCTACAAGGAAAGAGTTTCGTCCAATAAATGATTAATAGGCATTAATTACCTTGACTGATGATACAACTGAGTCAATTAATTTTTTTAAGACTTGTCCAACACTTTTGATTTTGAGAAATGCGATGTAGTCGTGCATAAGAAAAATATTAAGGAATAGTAGACACTACATGTTAATGATTGACAGAGTGCACCCATTCCATTTCGATCACATACCAACAGACACACAGAATTTGTATCATCCAGAATTTCCGATCTGGATTATAGATAAATTATGGCAAGATTCAGTTGGTTGTGTACAAATCAATAGTGCTCATTAACCTCTACAGAAATTAAAAGTAATTTACTCAGTGAGGCACCAGGGTAGAAAGCGTAATGTATGTGGGATCCAGCTCATGAAACTGCGAAGCACACGCTACAGAACCAATTAAGTGCCGTAGATGAAATAAATTCACCGTACGTATAATTACCGCTTTAGATATTTAAAAATTAAGGAAGTAGTTTATCTGGCGTAATTCCGTTCACTGATGAGTTACAGAACCATTTCCTGGGAAAAGTCACAGCTACCAGACATAGCATTTTCGTATTACAGAAGCCTGATATTATCTGGCGTTTGATCATAATGCAGAATCTTCTACAAAAAGACCTTGCTATTTTGACAGTTGCTTCACAATAAATATATTTATGAGTTCTATCTCCCGTTACGAAAAATATCTATTTTTCCCGTACATAGTACAACGAGTAAAATAATACTAGGACCAACCACTACAAAAAATGCAAGGTGTTAACATTCGTACAGATGGGCGGGAGCTATAAGGCAGCACATGTATTCAGCGACCTGCCAGAGCGCATTACATGTCTTACAGCTGGTGTGAAGTTTGGGACTGCAGTAAACAACTGTATTTGGTGCAACTCATTATACTCTATTGAAATATAGAAATTAATAGTTTAGATTATTTTATAATTAAGTACTTGCGATACTTTAATAAAATAGATTAATAAAACACAATTTTAAGTCATTTCATTGTATTTCAGTTCAATAAAACGTACGTTTTCAATTTCTTTCTACACCTCACCACTTCTTTCCACACCATACCACTTCGTGATCTTTGGAATACTAGTGTAACATACTACTACTACTACTACTACGTGATCAGGCCCAGTGGACCGCACGCATCTACAAGTTTCCTCCTCCACTGTATTCTGTCCATTGCTGCTATCCGCCATCCGTTCACATCTATTGACACTTGGTTTAAATCTTCATGGAGTCCATCCCTCCAACGCTTCTTGGGTCTCCATGGCGGTCTCTTTCCTGTAGGTGTGAAATCCAGGAGCTTCCGAGGCCATCTGTGATCCTCCATCCGGGCCACATGGCCGGCCCACTGCATTCGTTTGGCTTTGACAGTTCCTGCTATGTTGGGCTGCTGGTATAGTTCCTCGAGCTCTTGGTTGTATCTGATCCTCCATTCCCCTGTATCTGCATCCAGAACCGGACCGAAGATCTTCCGAAGCACTTTTCTCTCAAAAACAAGGAGCTTATGGAAGTCCTGTTTCCGGATACTCCATGTCTCACAGCCATATAGAACAACAGCCTGGATCAGGGTTTTGTACAGTCGAATCTTGAACTGTCTGGAGAGATTTGGAGCGAAGCAATTGCGCTAGGCTGTGGTAATATCGGTTTCCTGCTTGTATTCTGGCATTGATCTCTGCTTCACATGACGAGTTCTCAGTGAAAAGTGCCCCTAGGTATTTGAATTCTTGCACTCTCTTGTAGGAATGGTCCCCAACCTGCAGTGATTGTAGATGATCAGCAGTCTGACAATGACCACGCGTCATAACGAGGTACTCTGTCTTAGCTTCGTTTATGTTTAGCACAAATTTGCTGGCAGCCTCCTTTAGTGCTTTGGTCATTTGCTCCAACTCTTCTTCCGACCTAGAGAATAAGCAGATGTCGTCTGCATAGGCTAAGTATGCCAGTCTCTTTCTTTCGATTTCAATCCCTTCGTTCTCTTGGAAGGTCTCGCGTACGATCTTCTCGAGGGCAAAGTTGAACAGGATAGGGGACAACCGATCTCCTTGCCTAAGTCCTGTCACAATTTCAAATTCCTCAGTTACACGATTTCCCATCTTCACCTTTGCATGTGTTTCGTTCAGACAGATCTTTATCAGATTGATGAGTTTCTTGCTATGCCAAACTCCCTTAAACAGTTGAGCAGGCTCTTGCGATGTATGCAATCATAGGCCTTCTTAAAATCAACGAATAAAATATGCAAATCTTTACCATATTCACCCAGTTTCTCAGTGAGCTGCCGGAGACTGAAGATGTGATCTATTGTTGACCGTCCTGGCCGGAAACCTCCCTGGTACTTCCCATTCACCGATTCTGCCACTGGCTGAATTCTATGTATGAGGCAATTGGACAGGACCTTATAGCAGACGTTAAGCAGGGCGATTCCTCGATAGTTGTCACATTTCAGTTTGTCGCCGTTCTTACGTATTGGACAAATCAAAGCTGTTTTCCATTCTCCTGGTAGTTCTTCTTTGGTCCATATTGCCTGTATCAGTCGGTGTATTTTTTCTGCAAGTTTCTCTCCTCCAGCCAGGATCATTTCAGCCTGTATTCCATCTTCATCTGGACTCTTATTCCGTTTGAGGTGTCTGACTCTGGTTTTTATCTCATACAGGGTAGGTAGGGGATAGTCTGCATCGCCTGTAATTGGGTACTGGAAATCAAAATGCAGTTCGGGTTCATCACAATTTAGCAGCTGTCGAAAGTACTCTTTCCATCTCTCAGCTATGTCCCTATCGTTCGTCAGCATCTTATCACGGGAATCTTTGACAAATTTCTGCTTGACCTGGTGACCTTTGCAGAGGTACTTCACCCTCAGAAACATTTATCTCGTCTTTTGTCCTCTGAAGTCTGTTTCTGCTTCAGTGATGATATTCCTTATGTATTTCCTCTTTGCTCTTCTAAGAATTACTTGTGTAGTCTTTCGGACGTCCTCAAATTGTGCTTTGGCCTGTGCCAGATTTGTCCCCTTCAGCCATTTGTTCCTGGCTTCCTTTCTCCTTTCCAGGGCATCTGCACATTCCTTTCCAAACCAGATCTTCTTGCCCACTGGGATTCCCATGAGTGTTTCCTTTGCTGTATCCCTAACTGAGCTCTGGATGTTTCCCCACATTAGTTCGAGGTCCTGATTCGCGCCCACTTCACTGAGTGCTTCTAAGCGGTTACTAAGTTGCAACTGGTATATGGTCTTCGTTGCCTCATCTTTCAGTTTCTCCACGTGGTACCTTTCCACTCTTTTTAACTTAGGCCCCGTTCTTCCTTTACAGTGTATGTTTAAACGGCCTCTGGCCAGGAAATGATCACTCCCACCTTCGGCACCCCGCGCTGTCTTAACGTCTAACACCCATCTCTTGGCTCTGAGATCTAGTGTAACATAATAACGCTAATTTTGTACAACTGTCAGCACTGCGCCCGTATTTAAAAAGAAATTGATTTCGTCTAACAATCGATTTTTTCTCTGCGGGGGCTTGAAGATTGGACGGATGAAGAGGTGGTACCGTGTCCGGGAAAACCAATGAAAGGAGTTTTCGCAGTCTGGTTTTTATCATCGAACGTCTCTGTCGAGTAAGGAAGTGACATTTATGTGCTGCCTATCAAACTTGCATTTCACCAAATATCGTGAAGAATGAGTATGAGTATATTTTTGATTTACATACTTCATATTATCACGAGCGGTATTTTTAATTTGTGTGACTTAGATAGCCTCTGCCGGCCGTTTCGCTCACTACAGATAAGCTCTCCCGAGCGTTTGTACGACGTCAACAGGAAGCTTCGCATCCGGAGTCAGTGGGCATTTTCTGTATTTCCAAGACGGGAACTTGAAATCTGCTGCCGTCTGATTCGCGAACTCGACAACCAGTAATGAGTCGGGGACAAATGATACGTCATTCGCGGAACTCATGTCTCCTAGAATGAGATAACTTCTATCTTGTGCAAGTCGTAGCACCAGACACGGCCCAGACGCGACAGCACTCTTAATAACGTAAGTACAGTGCATATTCTCATTTCTTTTTCGCTTGTATTATTGCTTTTCTTAAACTTGCTGAATGTTTTCTTGTGTACAACTCAATCTTGTGTGTAGAATTACATTGACGACAAATTCCATTAGGAAAAATATGTTCTCCAGAACTGGAAAAGGTCACTAACATTCTTTTCTAGCAGAATATCAGAGAACGTACTGTGACTTTCTACATTAAGACTTCCATGGGAGGAAAACGTCCTCCATTGACAGCAATACGTGTTTTCTTTTAGTTATCAGTCTTCTGACTGGATTGATGCGACCCACCAAGAATTACTCTTCTGCGTGACCATTTCAAAGTAGTATTTCCATTGTACGTCCTCAATTATTTATTTTACGCGCTCAGACATCTGCTGGATGTATTCCAATCTCTGTCTTCCCCTGCAGACCTTACCCTCGACAGTTCCCTCTAGACCTTAACACATGTACTAACATGCTCTCTGTTTTTCATGTCAGTGTTGTCCATGTGTTCCTTTTTTCGCCGATTCTGCGGACAACCGAATGACCTGTCTTATAAGTCATCTGGTTTTCAATGTTATTCTATAGCAACTCATCTCAAATACTTCGATTCTCTTCTTTTCCGATTTTTCACAGTCTGTGTTTCACTACCACACAATGCTGTGCTCCAAACGTTCACTCTCAGCAATTTCTTCCTCGATTTAAAGCCTATGTTTCTTACAAGGGAACCTCCACATCGCACCCCCCTCAGATTTAGTTATAAGTTGGCACAGTGGATAGGCCTTGAAAAACTGAACACAGATCAATTGAGAAAACAGGAAGAAATTGTGTGGAACTATGAAAAAAATTAGAAAATATACAAACTGAGTAGCCCATTTGAAGATAGGCAATAACAAGGTTCAAAATGGTTCAAATGGCTCTGAGCACTATGGGACTCAACTGCTGTGGTCATAAGTCCCCTAGAACTTAGAACTACTTAAACCTAACTAACCTAAGGACAGCACACAACACCCAGCCATCACGAGGCAGAGAAAATCCCTGACCCCGCCGGGAATCGAACCCGGGAACCCGGGCGTGGGAAGCGAGAACGCTACCGCACGACCACGAGATGCGGGCCAATAACAAGGATAATGGGACTGAAGGAGTGCCGTGGTCCCGTGGTTAGCGAGACCGTCTGTAGAGGTCTTAGGTTCAAGTCTTCCCTGGAGTGAAAATTTTAATTTTTTATTTTCAGTTTATGTGACAAACTCTTACGTTTTCATCACTTTTTTGGGGGTGATTATCACATCCACAAGAAAACCTAAATCGGGCAGGGTAGAAGAATCTTTTTACTCATTCGCTAAGTGTACAAGTTAGGTGGGTCGACAACATATTCCTGTCATGTGACGCACATGCCGTCACCAGTGTCGTAGAGAATATATCAGATGTGTTTTCCTGTGGAGGAATCGGTTGATCTATGACCTTGCGATCAAATGTTTTCGGTTCCCATTGGAGAGGCACGTCCTTTCGTTTACTAATCGTACGGTTTTGCGGTGCGGTCGCAAAACACAGACACTAAACTTATTACAGTGAACAGAGACGTCAATGAACGGACAGATCATAACTTTGCGAAAATAAAGAAAGTAAAATTTTCAGTCGAAGGAAGATGAGAACCAAGGACCTCTCGTTCCACAGCAACTCACGCTAACCACAGGACCACGGTGCTCCTGAGCCCACAGTTTCCTTGATGTTGCCTATATTGCTCATGGACTACTCAGTTCGTATATTTTGCTTATGTTTTTCATAGTTCCACACAACTTCTTGCTGTTTTCTCGATTGACCTGTGTTCAGTTTTTCAAGGCCTATCTACTGTGCCAACTTATAACTAAATCTGAGGGGGGTGCGATGGGAAGGTTCTCTTGTTAGGAGTAGACTTCTCTTGGCCAGGAATACCATTCTTGCCAGTGCTAATCTACTTTTTATGTCCTCCTTGCTCCGCCCATCAAGGGTTCTGCCTAGGTAGCAGGATTCCTTGACTTCGTTCATTGCACTGAAAATAGGAATGTCGTCAGCGAATGTTGTTGATATCGTTTACTTTGAATTTTAATTCGACTCTTGAAACCTCCTTTCATTTATGTCATTGCTTCTTCGATGTATAGACTGCATCCCTGTTTACACACTTTTTAGTGCGAGTACTTCGCTTTTGATGTTCCACCGTCGTTGTTCCTTGTGTATCATCAGTCTTTCACTGTAGCTTACCCTTATTTTTCTCTTAATTTCGAATATGCTTTACCATTTGCCACTATCGAATGCTTTTTTCAGGTCAACAGATCCTTTGAAAGTAGCTTGATTTTTCTTCAGTCTTGCTTCCGTTATCAACCACAATGTCAGAACTGCCTCTCTACTGCCTTTCCCTTGCGTAAAGCCAAACTGATCGCCATATAACAGATCTTCAATTTGCTTTTCCATTTCTCTGTACATTATTCTTGTCAGCAACTTGGGTGCATGAACTGTTCAGCTGATTGTACGATAATTCTTGCACTTGTCTGCTCTTGCTGTTTTCGGAATTGCGTGCATGATATTTTTCCGAAAGTATGGCGTTTTGTCGCCAGTTTTATACATTATACAACTGTCAATTGGTTGCCATGTCTCTCAGTGTTTTTCTTTAGAAATTTCGATGGAGCGTTATATATCCCTTATGTTTTATTTGCTCTCAAGTATTTGAAAGGTGTTTTAAATTATAACTCGAATACAGGACCCCTATATTCCTCTTACCGAGACCAGTTTCTTCTTTTATCAAGTCATACAGGCCCTCATGGAGGCGTTCAGAGTACTCTTTCCACCTATCCGACTTTTCGTCTGCTTTTAACAGTGGAATGGCCATTGCACTCTTAGTGGTACCACCCTTGCATTTAATTTCACCGAAGGTTGTTTTCACTTCTCTGCATGATTAGACAGTCCTCCTGACGATTATTTCTTTTCCGATTTATTCACATTTTTTCTGCAGACTTTTAGTCTCGGCTGCCCTGCACTTACTATTTATTTCATTCTTCTTACTATTTATTTCATTCTCTTAATGACCACGTTTGTACTTCATCTTTTCATCGGCCTACAGAAATATTTCTTCTGTTACACAAGATTTCTTCGGAGTTATATTCCCTGTATGTATGTTTGACTGTCCGACTGTGACTAGCCTTTTTAGAGATGTCCACGCCTCTTGAAGTGATCTGCGTACTGTGGTAGTCCTTATCGTTGTATCCACGTCCTAAGTTAATTTCAACGCGTCTCATCGTTTATCATTACTTTTGTCTTCCTTCCACATTGATTCTTCCTTCAGTCTATTCTATTTCTACTGAATATCTAATCAGATTTACGACTTCATCAGAGTTTCGTGACAGGCAGGGTGCAGGTTTGTATTCTTCGTGGACAGTCATTAACAAGCACTGGAGAAATATTAGGTTGGACCATAAGTTCGTAGCGTTTTGGTTTTGCATGTTGGTATTCCATTTGCTACGGGTTTATTTGTCGATTGTCATTTTTTTATTTGTAATTCGCTATTACTATTTGATTTTATATATTGTCATTTTGTCATCCGGAGGTAATGAATGGAGCTGCGGACGCTAGAAAATGGGGTGCCAAGTGGAGAAATTGGAACATTTCCGACATAATCTTCTGATGAGCTCACCCTGGAGGGGCGATATCAGCTCAGGCAGCCGGAAATATTTACATCATGTATGGTGATAATGCCATTGGACAGAGCACGGCAAGAAAATGATTATCTCCTTTTAAGGAGGATCGTTTTGACGTTTTTGACTCGCCACAAGTTCAGGAAAATCTTCCGGGTTCGATGAAGATCTTTTAAATGCATTAATCCTCAATGATTCAAGTCAGTGTACTCGATAACTGGAAAATGTGATGAACTACGATCGTTCCACCATCGTGCGACATTTGCATGAAACGGGGAAGATTCAAATTTGGGTGAATGGGTCCCGAATGCTCTAAACCAAAATCACAAAGCTGAGTGGGTGGCCATATGTGCGTCTCTGCTTGCTCGTCATCAACTGACTCTTGAACAACATCGGCCATTCCTAGCCTGTATCTTTACTGGTGACTAGAAATGATGTGTTTATGCTAACATAAGGAAAAGAAAGGAATGGTTGAGCCCAAACAAAGCTCCTCGCACAAAGAATATGAATCCCCAAAAATGTTATGCAGCTGGTGGAATAGCGACGGTGTGATGTACTACGAATTGCTTCCCCGAGGTGTAACCATCACTGCTGACATTTACTGACAACAAATAGGACGTCTTCCAGACGCAGTCGAAGAAGAACGACCAGGAAGGCTGCGTGAAGTGATGTAACTCGGCGGAAACGCCCATCCACACCCTGCTATACTCACAAAAAGCACTATACAAGAATTGGATTGGAAAATCATTTCGCACCTACCTTTTTCATCTGATCTTGCACCCTCAGATTTTCACCTGTTCCACTCTCTATTGAAGATCCCTCAGGGAACTTGCTTTTTGGATAAAATGCGTTCCGAACAAGGATCGACGAGTTCTCCGCCTCGCAACCACATGATTCCTACAATCGCGAAATCTAAAAGTTGTTCGGGGTTGACAGACTGTTGTAAATTGTGAAGGAGAATATATTATTGACGATTGAAGTCTGTCATGTGTGTTTGTTTTGTTTATTAAACTTATGGAAAAACGCTACGAACATATGCACCAACGTAATATCAGGTGTGCCGCAGGGAAGGCTTAGTTTTATGTCGCAATCATCATTTATACGATCAGACGTAAATATGTGCAAAGAACCATTTTAGATTCATATTACACTTTCATATGTAAATGTGTATACATAATAACCATTTTTTGTGTACAATGTTAATGCTGTGTATAGCGGTATTTTCGCAGATGTTGATGAGATTATCGATGTGGAAATTCTGCCAGAAAAAAAAGAAATCATTTATGTCCTATTAGATACCGATAGGAACATAGATTCTTCCCACACATACTTTCGTCCCAGAAGTGTAAAACTCCTTGAACATGGTGTTCATTTTACAGCTCGGAGTATTTAGTGAGCAAAAAAAAAAAAAAAATAAAATACTATACTGAAAGAGCTTTACACTTATGGGGCGAAATATACTGTTCACAATGTGCAAGAAGTAGTTCGTAAGATTTAGTATTTGCAACCACTATACAAGCGTTCTGATTAGAGACACTATTAACTTCTTAAAGACCAATTTAATTAAAATATGAAATTAAACAAGGCTGAAATACATGAACTGATGGAAATATTAGGACTTATCATACAATTGCTTCAAACAAAAAGACAAAATATATTCCCAACCAAACGGCATTGTCATGGGGACCTGTACAGCTGGAACACTGTGGGTTATATCGGTAAACCACATGGAACGCGAGGTTTTTTTTTAGTAAATATAAGCAGGCATCTGATAAAAGAGTTGCCATTAATCAGCCAACAATCAACTGGGATTATTACTGTGGAACATTGCTGAATGTCTTTTCTGGAAAATACCTGGAACAGATGGTTCGGAATCCAACTCATAAGGGATATATTAGATCTACTGGCAACAATTAGACCGGACCTCTTTGAGGATGCCCAAGTCGAATTTAACTTCAACGACCATGAGACAGTTGTAACAACAATTATTACCAACTTACAAAGGGCAAACGAAATAAGTAGAAATATTTATATGTTCAGTAAACTAGATAAAAAAGCAGTAGTGTGTTATCTCATTGAGGAATCTGAAACATTTACCTCAGGACTGGAGCATGTAGAGGAACAGAAGGTCAATTTTAAAAGAATATCTGACAATGCACGAGATATGTACAGGATGGTCCATTGATAGTGACCGGGCCAAATATCTCACGAAATAAGCAAGAAACGAAAAAACTGCAAAGAACGAAACTCGTCTAGCTTGAAGGGGGAAACCAGATGCGGCTATGGTTGGCCCGCTAGATGGCGCTGCCATAGGTCAAACGGATATAAACTAAGTTTTTTTAAAATAGGAAACCCCATTTTTATTACATATTCGTGTAGTACGTAAATAAATATGAATGTTTTAGTTGGACCACTTTTTTCGCTTTGTGATAGATGGCGCTGTAATAGTCACAAACGTATAAGTACGTGGTTTCACGTAACATTCCGCCAGTGCGGACCGTATTTGCTTCGTGATACATTACCCGTGTTAAAATGGACCGTTTACCAATTGCGGAAAAGGTCGATATGGTGTTGATGTATGGCTACAGTGATCAAAGTGCCCAACGGGCGTTTTCTGTGTATGCTGCTCTGTATCCTGAACGACATCATCCAAGTGTCAAGACCGTTCGCCAGGTAGTTACGTTATTTAAGGAAACAGGAAGTGTTCAGCCACATGTGAAACGTCAACCACGACCTGCAACAAATGATGATGTCAAACTAGGTGTTTTAGCTGCTGTCGCGGCTAATCTGCAGATCAGTAGCAGACAAATTGCCCGAGAATAGGAAATCTCATAAACGTCGGTGTTGAGAATGCTACATCAACATCGATTGCACCCGAAATGTATTTCTGTGCACCAGGAATTGCATGACGACGACTTTGAACGTCGAGTACAGTTCTGCCACTGGGCACAAGAGAAATTACGGGACGATGACAGATTTTTTGCACGCGCTCTATTTAGCGACGAAGCGTCATTCACCATCATCGGTAACGTAAACCGGCATAATATGCGCTATTGGGCAACGGAAAACCCACGATGGCTGCGACAAGTGGAACGTCAGTGACCTTGGCGGTTTAATGTACGGTGCGGCATTATGGGAGGAAGGATAATTGGCCCCCATTTTATCGATGGCAATCTAAATGGTGCATTGTATGCTGATTTCCTACGTAATGTTCTACCAATGTTACTACAAGATGTCTCACTGCATGACAGAATGGCGATGTACTTGCAACATGGTGGATGTCCGGCACATAGCTCGCGTGCGGTTGAAGCGGTATTGAATAGCATATTTCACGACAGGTGGATTGGTCGTCGAAGCACCATACCATGGCCCGCACGTTCACCGGATCTGACGTCCCTGGATTTCTTTCTGTGGGGAAAGTTGAAAAGATATTTGCTATCGTGATCCACCGACAACGCCTGACAGCATGCATCAGCGCATTGTCAATGCATGTGCGAACATTGCGGAAGGCGAACTACTCGCTGTTGAGAGGAATGTCGTTACACGTATTGCCAAATGCATTGACGTTGACGGTGATCATTTTGAGCATTTATTGCAGTAATGTGGTATTTACAGGTAATCACGCTGTAACAGCATCGAAATAAAATGCTCAAACGTACCTATGTTCTGTATTATAATTTAAAAAACCTACCTGTTACCAACTGTTCGTCTAAAATTGTTAGCCATATGTTTGTGACTATTACAGAGCCATTATCACAAAGCGAAAAAGTGGTCCAACTAAAACATTCATATTTCTTTACGTACTACACGAATATGCAATAAAAATGGGGGTTCCTATTTTAAAAAATGCAGTTGATATCTGTTTGACCTATGGCAGCGCCATCTAGCGGGCCAATCATGGCGCCATCTGGTTTCCTTCTTCAAGCTAGACAAGTTTCGTTCTCTGTAGTTTTTTCGTTTGACGCTTATTTCGTGAGATATTTGGCGCGGTCTCGATCAGTGGACCACCCTGTATATGTACTCGGTAGAATAGTTCATAATGGGAGGCTCCCTTTATGATATACAGTGACTGTAAAGAAACTTCTAAAGAAACAAATACTATTGCATAATAGGTGCACTAACAGACACCGTTGCATAGTGGGTGTAATAAGCAGCATAGCGCTATAGACAGATAGAGAATTAAACGCTTTCGGCTGTCAAGACAGTAAAGCGTGAAGGCTGCGACGACTACCGCAGCAGGGCAGTGTCCTAAGACGTTCTACAAAACCCGAAACAAATTCTCGTCATATGTAAAGGCTGTCAGTGGCACCAACGTTAGTACCCAGCCACTCAGGGACGAGATAGGATCGGAAATTGAGGGTAGTAAAGCAAGGGTGGAAGTGCTTAACTTCATTTTCAAATGTTCCTTTACAAAAGAAAATCCAGAAGCATTCCCAAGTTCAATTCTCGTGTTACTGAAAGGATGTGTGAAACGGATGTTAGTGTCAGTGGCGTCTGATACTGTACCGAATTTTCGGCTGAGTTAGCCCCACTTTAAACCACAACATGTTGTAAGTCGCTGGAACAAAAATTCCTGCCTAGTTGGTGGAAAAAAGCACAGTACAGACCAGTGTGTAAGAAGGGTAGCAGAAGTGATCCAGAAAAGTTTCCGCCCATTATCCTTGAAGTCCATTTATTGTAAAATTTTAGAAGATATTCTGAGCTTAAACGTAATGAGGTATCTGGAACAAAGATCTCCATGCCACCCAGCATGGATCCTGAAAACATCGATCATATGAAACGAAACTTGCACTTTCCTCACATGACCTAAAGCCATCGATCAAGGCAGTCGAATAGATGGAGAATTTCTCGATTTCCGAAAAGCAGTTGACTCAGTATCACATTTCGGTTTATTTTCAAAAGTACGGTCGTATGATGTATGAAGCAAAATTTGTGACTGGATTAAGAATTTTATGGTACGGAGGGCGCGCCAAGTTATCGTGTATGGAGAGTCGTCGACAGGTGTAGAAATAAATTCGGGTGTCTCCCAGGGAAGTGTGTTGAGGCCCTTGCTGTTAATGTTGTTTATTAATGACCTTGTGGACAATGCAAGTTAACACTAACCTCAGACATTCCTCAGATGATGCAGTTATCTGCGTTGAAGTACTGTCTGGAAGAACCTAATATTCAGTTAAATCGTGATGAGATTTCAAAGTGATGGAAATGTTGGCAACTTGCTTTAAAAGTTCAGAAACGTGACATTCGGCAGTTTATAAAACGGAAAAAAATGTAGTGTATCTAACTATAATATCAATGAGTCACAGATGGAGTGGTTCAGGTCATACGAATACCTGGGTGTAAAGTCTGTTGGGATACGAAACGGCACGATCACACAGTCATAGTCGTGGGTGAAGTAGGTGACAGAACGTGGTTCACTGGTAGAAATGCGGCCAGTCTACAAAGGAGGCTACGTAGCAGGCACTCGTGCTACACATTCTAGAATATTGCTCCGTATATGACCTGTACCTAATAGGACTGGTACCTAAGCAATTCTATTGGTTCTACTTTATGTGGGACGTTGTCGAAATATCGCAGAACATTTATAGCGTTTCACGTTACGAAATATCTTCTCAACGTGAAATAGCGAGAAGTCACTTCACAAAACACCCATAGCACCACGTTGTCGTTAGCTACTCGTCCCTTATCAGTCTATCCATTCATTTCGTCAAATTACTGTGTCATATAGGTCTTATAGTCTCATTTCTAGGCCGTAGCTTTTCATCAGTTACTCCATTTCCCGATCTAATCTTCAGCGTGCTTCTGTAAAAAGCACCTTCTGTTCCCCTCATGTTTATATTTTTTATCATCCAACGAAATACCTTTAGTGCCTCATAATCTGATTCATTACCCTCAAGCTTCTCCTGATTTAATACGACTACATTCTATTAACTTTGTTACTTTTTTATGTTCTTCTTATGTCCGCTTTTCAAGACAGTATCTATTCCGTTCAAACGGCTTAGGAAATCCTATGACGTCACTAACAGAACTATAGCACCACCGGTAGAGCCCTGAGTTTCATGCAAATGCGTGTTGCATGCATGTTTGCAAGTTTTGGGCGTTTCGGTAGTAAATTTTGACGATTTCATCAGTATATTTGCATTATATTCAGGTACTTCATAATTTTTCTACCCATTGAGCATATATTGCTACAAATTGCATGATAGCACCTTTTACTTAAGTTTTTTCACATGCATTACGCCAAACATTCAAAATACGAGAAATTTCGCTTTTTTGTTGCAGCTTGTAAACTTAATAGAGTGCTCTGGCACCCTAGTTCGGCTCTGTAGATGTCGCTAGAAGTCAGTATACTCCATGCCAATAAATTTAAATAGAAAGGTGTCCTCCTGTTGTTAAGCGATGATGTCGCATATATGATGAAGACCGGGAAAGCAATTAAAATATTTTACCCTAACTCAAAGCACATTACATATTTAGCACGTGCCCTACGCCGCGTAGTTGGAGCTGTACGTCTAAAATATGAAAATGTGAATACGCTGATATCGTCCACACACAAGGTAAATAGGCGCACAAAATACGAAGGATTGATAATTCTGAGAGCATTAATTAAGTCAAATGCTGACTTGTTTTCTATTGTAGGTGTTCTTGAAAGCCCCTATCCGTGTTACACCATCTAGAGATATACTGCCAGATTTACCTTGGAGCCACAACTAATTCTAATAGATAGAGTACATGGAAAAATGTTCCTGTCTTTCATTGTAATAAGAGATCGTAAATTCCAGTAAATTTATTGAAGTTAGTATACGTGAGCTTCATTCTACTTAAAAAAAGCTTAAGTTACTTCCCCCTAATTGATTTTTTTCCAGTTTTGGGTCGTACACACTTTAGAAGCCACTCACGCAGCTTGCATTAAAGACACGGAACTAGCATCCAAAAAACTGATTTGAAACAAAACCTGAATTAGGTTACACCAAATCAAATTTTGTGCAATTTCCTATGGTAATAACGAAATTGGAAGCCACAAGTAACTGGTAGGATGTTTGACAACTATTGCAGATTTCAACCAGCATGGTAAGGAGGCAACAGTGATCTGTTCTTGATGATCAATTAGTCAAATCCGTCAATATCCCAGAATATCTCATTTATAAAAATAACCAATTTTGGAACTTTTAATCGGCCATCTTCAGTTTAGGAGCACCGTTATGCTGAGATGGAGGCACAGCGAACAGCTGCGTTTGGTCACAACCGTAACTAAATTATTGAAGAGGCTGAAAAATCTTTGCAATCATCCTATGGAGAAGTGAGTGTTGCATCACAAAATAAGGTGACCAAAGTTATCGGATCAAATTCTGGTTTTGAGTTTTTTTTTTGGCGAAAATGAAGAAAGCTTCCATCTTGAGCTGACTTTGTGCGAAATTTTTTCAGTTAAGTTTGCACCTGTCACTTCTTGTGGCGTAGAAAGGTCTTTTTCCGTGTTCAAATATGTCCTATCTGATAAACACACGAGCCACAGTGAAGAACATTTGGAGAAATTGGTTGCTGTGTCTTGTTATAGAGCTGAATTTTGATACCGCATAATTTTATTGTTTTGCTGACTCTTGGTGCACGTTTAATGGCATGATACTGCACGAATGTATGTATGTTCTACGACTGGACAGTTGTTGAATATCCGGGCTCTCATTATCGACAACCGACAAGTTTTTATATCTTTCCCTCATAACTTTACTTCTCTTTCTATTCTTATTAATTATAATTTCCTCTAATGTTTCTACAGGGCTATTACAAATGATTGAAGCGATTTCATAAATTCACTGTAGCTCTATTCATTGACATATGGTCACGACACACTACAGATACGTAGAAAAACTCATAAAGTTTTGTTCGGCTAAAGCCGCACTTCAGGTGTCTGCCGCCAGAGCGCTCGAGAGCGCATTGAGACAAAATGGCAACAGGAGCCGAGAAAGCGTACGTCGTCCTTGAAATGCACTCACATCAGTCAGTCATAACAGTGCAACGACACTTCAGGGCGAAGTTCAACAAAGATCGACCAACTGCTAACTCCATTCGGCGAGGGTATGCGCAGTTTAAAGCTTCTGGATGCCTCTGTAAGGGGAAATCAACGGGTCGGCCTGCAGTGAGCGAAGAAACGGTTGAACGCGTGCGGGCAAGTTTCACGCGTAGCCCGCGGAAGTCGACGAATAAAGCAAGCAGGGAGCTAAACGTACCACAGCCGACGGTTTGGAAAATCTTACGGAAAAGGCCAAAGCAGAAGCCTTACCGTTTCGAACTCATTGATGGGGACATGCTGCGTCGAGTGTGGGAGGAACTTGATTATCGGCTTGATGTCTGCCGAATCACTAAAGGGGCACATATCGAACATTTGTGAATGCCTAAAAAAACTTTTTGAGTTTTTGTATGTGTGTGCAAAGCATCGTGAAAATATCTCAAATAATAAAGTTATTGTAGAGCTGTGAAATCGCTTCAATCATTTGTAATAACCCTGTACATGTATATTGTGTTATACAGGGCGTAGTCTACAAACCAGTCTCGTTCTCTTTTCAACAATTTCTTCTCTTTCGGGTCGTTTTAGTCTTAGAACTCAAGTCTGGTTTGAGTACAAGCTGAGGACAACCACAAATTCTGCATTTTATCCCCAGTAGCTAGAATTCCAAAAAAATGTGCTCAGGGGTATTGCGTATTTGTTTTCTAAAGGGAGAATCCGTATTGCATCAACAAAATTTTGGAAACCTGGGTTATTGTTTTATGAGTAGTTTGGTGTAACGGACCCATAGTCCACGGCGGCGCGTTGCAGAGTTCTTTCGATTTCTTACCCCGATTTACGTTGGTATCTGCAGGGTGTTTACAGCTCATATTACACACTTCTAGAGGCTGTAGAGAGAACAGTACATTAAGTTTTACATAGAAACTCATGTCCGGAAATGTCACCCAACGACGCTACATAGCGTCAAAGTTATAGGCACCGGCGCCTGTAAACGTATGTGTATATAAGGTGATTTCACTTCAGGATCGTGGAGAAGGATAGAAGTATCAGTTTGATGTAAAGATACCTGTGCCGGAAACGAACGCTACTGTGAAACACTTCTATTAAACAAGCGCTCATAGCTGGTAAGGTGTACATTTTAGAGCCCGTGTTTACTAAACATTTTTTCTCGTTTTGGTCCATACCACCACCTCAGGAAGTTGTCTACCCGATAATCTTAGCAAAAACAGTACCAATACATGTATTCCATCGTCCGAGGTGTGAGAACGGTTTCCGCTTATAACTTTCAATTCGTTCGTTTCAAGTACAGAGACGATTACCTCAAATTGATACATTTATCCTTCTCGATCATGCGAAAAAGATTGTAACAATCATTGCGGAATCACCCTGTATATACTAGTACATACATTTACAGGCTCCATAGCCTGTAACATTGACGCTCTGCAGCGTTTGTCGGGTGACGTTTCCGGGCATGGGTTCCCCCGATAAACTTGAGCTACAAAATCCCTCTACAGCCTCTAGAAGCGTGTGAACATGAATTATGAAACACCTTGTGTATTGCACTGAAATTATCTGCTGAGTAGTATAATCGTCGATGATATACTCTGGGTGTCTCGTTTGGGAATAAACTTGTTTCATTTAGAGACGGGGCTTGCTTTTGACAACAATTTAATCTTCGCCCTCAAGTTTGAATTCAGCATTACTCGGTTCTGCCTAAGTTTTTTTTTTCAGTAGTATTAGCTGTGCCTTGCGGATAGGTTAACTGATGATGAATTGGCCGATATGCATCTTGTACATGGGTTACGGACTGCAATGGAAGCGTACCACCAAGGCGCTATGCTCAACAGTGATGGAACCGCATCGCCGTACTTTTCACCTACGGAGGTTGTTGCATTACTCTGAGCTTTGTGTTGTACACTACTGACCATTAAAATTGCTACACCACGAAGATGACGTGCTACAGACGCGAAATTTAACCGACAGGGAGAAGATGCTGTGATGTGCAAATGATTAGCTTTTCAGACCATTCACACAAGATTGGCGCCGGTGGGGACACCTACAACGTGCTGACATGAGAAAAGTTTCCAACCGATTTCTCATACACAAACAGCAGTTGACCGCGTTGGCAGGTGAAACGTTGTTGTGATGCCTCGTGTAAGGAGGAGAAATGCGTATCACCACGTTTCCGACTTTGATTATGGTCGGATTGTAGCCTATGGCGATTGCGGTTTATTGTATCGTGACATTGCTGCTCCCGTTGGTTCAGATCCAATGACTATTAGCAGAATATGGAATCGGTGGGTTCAGGAGGGTAATACGGAACGCCGTGCTGGATCCCAACGGCCTCGTATCACTATCAGTCGAGATGACAGGCATCTTATCCGCATGGCTGTAACGGATCGTGCAGCCACGTCTCGATCCCTGAGTCAACAGATGGGGACGTTTGCAAGACAACAACCATCTGCACAAACAGTTCGACGACGTTTCCAGCATCATGGACTATCAGCTCGGAGACCATGGCTGTGGTTACCCTTGACGCTGCATCACAGACAGGAGCACCTGCGATGGTGTACTCAACGACGAACCTGGGTGCACGAATAGCAAAACTTCATTTTTTCGGATGAATCCAGGTTCTGTTTACAGCATCATGATGGTCGCATCCGTTTTTGAGGACATCGCGGTGAGCGCACATTGGAAGCCTGTATTCGTCATCGCCATACTGGTGTATCACCCGGCGTGATGGTATGGGGTGCCATTAGTTACACGTCTCGGTCACCTCTTGTTCGCATTGACGGCACTTTGAACTGTGGACGTTACATTTCAGATGTGTTACGACCCGTGGCTCTACCCTTCATTCGGTCCCTGTGAAACCCTACATTTCAGCAGGATAATGCACGACGATATGTTGCAGGACCTGTATGAGCCTTTATGGATACAGAAAATGTCCGACTGCTGCCCTGGCCAGCATGTTCTCCAGATCTCTCACCAATTGAAAACGTCTGGTCAATGGTGGAGCAACTGGCTCGTCGCAATACGCCAGCCACTACTCTTGATGAGGTGGTCGTACTGGGTACTGATTTCTCAGTATCTATGCACCGGAATTGCGTGAAAATGTAATCACGTGTCAGTTCTAGCATAATATATTTGTCCAATGAATACCCGTTTATCATCTTCTTCTCTTCTTGTTGTATCAATTTTAATGGCCAGTAGCGTATCTTTACCCGCCTGTCGGCTGCACAGCTAAATCGGACGATCCGGTACGTGGTTTCCCCTGATCAAACTTCTTTGGGAGGTCCCAGTAACATCCCCACTGCCCTCTGTCGCTATCGGAACGTAATCGCTCTTGGTCACTCTCGCCGTGTCGCTGACGTTTTGGCAGCTCTTGACTTCAGCCAGGCGTTCGATCGGGTCGATCACGACTTCCTGAAAGGGGTGCTCTGCAATATGGGATACCCTGACACTACCGTCGAAGTCGTAATGCGTCTCCTTCGTGGAGGCACGCCCGTGTTCTCTACAATGTCTGTCTCATACCTTCCCACTCTCAGCACTGTTGTATGCTTTCGCCGTGGAACCACTGCTCCGGGGTCTCCGTTAACGACTGTCTGGGACGTCTCGCGCTGACCATGTACTCAGTTGCACTCCTTGTGCGGACATTGTCATAATCATTCTTCGTAGCGGTGCTGAGATCACGGAGTTACCACCCACTGCCTTAACGTCGGAAAATCGAGATGCTGGGCTTCCTGCGGACGGTACTGTTACATTGCGTGAAGCTGCTACTGTCCGATGCTGAGGACTCGATTTCGCACGGGATCTGCGGCGCACTATTGCCCTCAATTGCCGTTGCCTAAACTATGAGCTGGGCTCGTAGATCATCGTTTATTCGCCTTCGATCTTCTTAAGCAGACACAGTATGTAAATGTATATTTGGCATCACGTATCCCCTACATGGCACAGACACTTCCTATTCGGTAGTCTATGGCCCGCAACATGCTAGCGGTACTAGGCTCGTATGTTCAAGATACAGCACGAGACCCTCACTCTCCCACCGTGCGGGGGCTGTTTAGGTCTGTATCATGCCCCTGACACAGCAATAGCCCTTTTAGTCAGTTCTCAGATGGCGCTATGGCATCGTTGCACAGCTAGTCTGCATGGTACCTTACGGTCAATGCGAAGCGACTATGCCGGTCACACCTTCACAGGATTCACCTTGCAGACACCCCATTGTGATGCACTGGACACGGTCAAGCATCGCTTGGTGTGCAGATCGCCGATGGGTGTGCGGTTCTTGGTGCGACAGATGTTGTTCCTAATTACCCGAACGACTCCTCGCCAGATACCTCCTCGCGTCGTCCTCTTTCTGGGCTCGGGATGCTTCCCGAAAGCGAAGACGAGCTCCATGAAGTTGATTTGCGGACTCGAGGTTTACTACTTGCTTACTGACGGCGAGAAAAATATTCTTGATTTTTGGCACTTCCTTAGTGAACTCAATCTTGCAGTTATCCGCACTCTCTAATTCAGACAATTTCCATTTTTCTCGAATTTCATCAGTAGTGTCTCTCTTAACTAATCACAGAGTTGGGGTGTTACACCAATGAGGAGGCGATCCACGGCGTTTCCATTGTTAGAACTGGACATTCTCTGGCTATCGCCATGTTTAAAAAAATGTTGCTGTTGTGGTCTTCAGTCCTGAGACTGATTTGATGCAGCTCTCCATGCTACTCTATCCTGTGCAAGCTTCTTCTTCTCCCAGTACCTACTGCAGCCTACATCCTTCTGAATCTGCTTAGTATATTCATCTCTTGGTCTCCCTCTACGATTTTTAACCTCCACGCTGCCCTCCAGTACTAAACTGGTGATCCCTTGATGCCTCGGAACATGTCCTATCAACAGATCCCTTCTTCTGGTCAAGTTGTGCCACAAACTCCTCTTCTCCCCAATTCTATTCAATACCTCCTCATTAGTTATGTGATCTACCCATTTAATCTTCAGCATTCTTCTGTAGCACAACATTTCGAAAGCTTCTATTCTCGTCTAAACTATTTATCGTCGATGTTTCACTTCCACACATGGCTACACTCCATACAAATACTTTCAGAAACGACTTCCTGACACTTAAATCTATACTCGATGTTAACAAATTTCTCTTCTTCAGAAAGGCTTTCCTTGCCATTGCCAGTCTACATTTTATATCCTCTCTATTTTGACCGTCATCAGTTATTTTGCTCCCCAAATAGCAAAACTCCTTTACTACTTTAAGTGTCTCATTTCCTAATCTAATTCCCTCAGCATCACCCGACTTAATTCGACTACATACCATTATCCTCGTTTTGCTTTTGTTGATGTTCATCTTATATCCTCCTTTCAAGACACTGTCCATTCCGTTCAACTGCTCTTCCAAGTCCTTTGCAGTCTCTGACAGAATTACAATGTCATCGGCGGATCTCAAAGTTTTTTTTTCTTTTCCATGGATTTTAATACCTACTCCGAACTTTACTTTTGTTTCCTTTACTGCTTGCGCAATATACAGATTGAATAGCATCGGGGAGAGGCTACAACCGTGTCTCACTCCCTTCCCAACCACTGCCTCCCTTTCATGTCCCTCGACTCTTATAACTGCCATCTGGCTTCTGTACAAATTGTAAATAACCTTTCGCTCCCTGTATTTTACCTCTCCCACCTTTAGAATTTGAAAGAGAGTATTCCAGTCAACATTGTCAAAAGCTTTCTCCAAGTCTACAAATGCTAGAAACGTAGGTTTGCCTTTCCTTAATCTTTCTTCTAAGATAAGTCATAGGGTCGGTATTGCCTCACGTGTTCCAACATTTCTACTGAATCCAAACTGATCTTCCCAGAGGTCGGCTTCTACCAGTTTTTCCATTCGTCTGTAAAGAATTCGCGTTAGGATTTTGCAGCCGTGACTTATTAAACTGATAGTTCGGTAATTTTCACATCTGTCAACACCTGCTTTCTTTGGGATTGGAATTATTAAATTCTTCTTAAGTCTGAGGGTATTTCACCTGTCTCATAAATCTTGCTCACCAGATGGTAGAGTTTTGTCAGGACATACACCAATGAAAAAAGCAAAGGATTTTAGTAAATAAAAGAATCAACCTTTGACTCTCTATGTACCTCTACTCCAGCATATTCGATTAGTAATCAAAACGTCCGCCGTTCGGGGTTGGAACCAACCCACCGCTTAAGTCCTGAATAAAAATTATCAGCAATGGCGGCTGAAGACTGCCGGCATGGAGAAGTCACCGTCATTCGGCTAAGGGGATTGTCAAACGTCGCCGAGGAGCTGATTGAGGTTCTGGGCCTTGAGTGGGTAACTACACCTAACGGCTGAAGAATCAGCAATGTTCAAAGACATGAGGATGCAGACGGCAATGAGAACCACAGCATTAAAGACACATAAAGTGTATCCACGGGACATGTCTCCTGTAACTGAATAATTGGAATAATTGTCATGATGATCTCTCCATTGGCCTACGATTCCGGACTTGTCCCCTAATCGATAACCAAAGAAAAGGATAACGTTCTATGAATCGAGGCTTGGAATGTAAGGAGTTTGTACGTGGTAGGAGAACTAAAATATCTGAAAAGGTAAATGCTAAGGCTCAGTTTAGATGTAGAGGGGATCAGTGAAGTGAAATGGAAAGAAGACAAGGATTTCAGGTTAGATAAGTGTAGGGTAACATCAACAGAAGAAGAAAATAGTATAACCTTATGAATAGGGAGGTAGTGCATAGAGTGATTTACTGTGAACAGTTCAGTGATAGGGTTGCTGTCATCAGACTAGACGGCAAACAAACACAGATAATAAGATTTTAGGTATTCATGCCGTCGTCGCAAGCATAAGATGAAGATACAGGGAAAGTATATGAGAATACTGAGCATAATATGAAAAGATAGAGAAACAATATGAGAAGATTTAGCAGGTAATTCAGTACGTAAAGAGAGATGAAAATTTAATAGTCATGGGGTATTGAAATACTGTTGTAGGGGAAGGAGTAGGTCAAAGTGTTACGGGGAGTATGGGCATGGTTGTAGGAACGAGAGAGAGGAGGAAGTTTAATTGAGGTCTATAATAAATTTCAGCTAGTAATAGTGAATGTTCTGTTCAAGGATCACAAGAGGAGGAGGTATACTTGGAAAAGGCCGGGCGGTACGGCTATATTGCAGTCACACTACAGCACGGTCGGGCAGATATTCCGAAGTCAGATACTGGATTGTAAAGCGTACCCAGGAGAAGATATAGACTGATCTAAAAATTTATTAGTGATGATGGGTAGGCTACATCTACATCTACATGAATACTCTTGCAAATCACATTTAAATGTCTGGCAGAGGTTTCATGGAGCCACATTCACAATTCTCAATTATTCCAACCTAGTAGAGTGTGCGAAAAGAACGAACACCTATATCTTTCCGTGCAAGCTCTGATTTCCCTTATTTTATCGTGGTGATCGTTTCTCCTTATATACGTCGTTGTGAACAAAATATTTTCGAATTCGGAGGAGAAAGTTGGTGGTTGGAATTTCGTGAAAAGATTCCGTCGCAACGGGAAACGCCTTTCTTTTAATGATATTCAGGCCAAATCCTGTATCATTTCAGCGACACTCTCTCCCATATTTCACGATAACACAAAACGTGCTGCCCTTCTTTGAACTTTTTCAATGTACTCCGCCATTCCTATCTCGTAAGGATCCCACACCGGTCAGCGGTATTCTAAAAGAGGACGGACAAGCGTAGTGTAGGTAGTCTCCTTAGTAGATCTGTTACATTTTCTACGTGTCCTGCCAATCAAACGCATTCTATGGTTAGCCTTTCCCACAAAATTTTCTATGTGTTACTTCCAGTTTTTGTTGTTCGTAATTGCAATTCCTAAGCACTTAGTTGAATTTACGGCCTTTAGATTTGACTGAGTTATCGTGTAACCGAAGTTTAACGAATTCCTTTTAGCACTCATGTGGATGACCTCAAACTTTTCGTTATTTTGCGTCACCTGCCAATTTTCGCACTATACAGATATATCTTCTAAATCGTTTTGGAATTTGTTTTGATCTTCTGATGACATTATTAGTCGATAAACGACAGCGTCATCTGCAAACAACTTATGACGGCTGCTCAGATTGTATCCCAAATCGTTTATATAGATAAGGAACAGCAAAGGGCCTATAACACTACCTTGGGGAACGCCAGAAATCACTTTTGTTTTACTCGATGACTTTCCACCAATTAATACGAACTGTTGCCTCTCTGACAGGAAATCACAAATCCAGTCACATAACTCAGACGATATTCCATAAGCACGCAATTTTACTACAGGCCGCTTGTGTGGTACAGATTCAAAAGCCTTCCGGAAATCCAGAAATACGTAACCAATCTGAAATCCCATGTCGATAGCACTCAACACTTCATGCGAACAAAGAGCTAATTGTGTTTCACAAGAACTATGTTTTCTAAACCCATGTAGATCGTTTTCCTCGAGGTAATTCATAATGTTCGAACACAATATATGTTCCAAAATCCTGCTGCATATCGACATCAATGATATGGGGCTGTAATTAAGTGGATTACTCCTACTACCTTTCTTGAATATTGGTGTGACCTGTGCAACTTTCCCGTCTTTGGGTACGGATCTTTCATCGAGGGAACAGTTGTATATGATTGTTAACTATGGAGCTAATGCATCAGCATACTCTAAAAGAAACCTAATTGGTATACAGTCTGGACCAGAAGACTTGTTTTTATTAAGTGTTTTAAATTGCTTCACTACTCCGAGTATATTTACTCGTTATGCATGTTGGCAGCTGTTCTTGATGCGAATTCTGAAATATTTACTTCGTCTTCTTTTGTGAGGGCATTTAGGAAGGCTGTGTTTAGTAACTCTGCCTTGGCAGCACTGTCTTCGATAGTATCTCCATTGCTATTGAGCAGAGAAGGCATTGATTGTTTCAAAAAATGGTTCAAATGGCTCTGAGCACTGTGGGACTTAATATCTGAGGTCATCAGTCCCCTAGAACTTAAATCTACTTAAACCTAATTAACCTAAGGACATCACACACATCCATGCCCGAGGCAAGATTCGAACCTGCGACTGTAACGGTGACGCGGTTCCAGACTGAAATGCCTAGAAACGCTCGGCCACCCCGGCCAGCCATTGATTGATACTTCACATGAAACCAAAATCTCTCTGGATTTTCTGCCAGGTTTAGAGACAAAATTTCGTTGTGGAAACCGTTATAAGGATCTCGCATTGAAGTCTGCCCTAAATTTCGAGCTTCTGTAAAAGATCGCCTATCTCGGGTATTTTGCGTCGGTTTGAATTTGGCTTGTTTGTTTCGCTGTTTCTGCAACAGAGTTCTGACTCGTTTTGTGTACCAAGGAGAATCAGCTCCGTCGTTTGTTAATTAATTTGCTATAAATGTCTCAATTGCTGCCGATACTATTTCTTTGAAATAAAGCCACATCTGGTCTACGCTTTATTATTAATTTGGAATGAGTGGAGATTGTCTCTCAGGGAGGTGTCAAGTGAATTTTTATCTGAATTTTTGAACAGGAATATATTTCGCTAATTTTTGTAGGATTTGGCCGTTACAGTATTATCTCGCTATGACAACCCTGTGTTCACTAATCCCTGTATCCGTTTTGATGCTCGTTATTAACTCAGGATTATTTGTTGCTAATAGGTCAAGTGCGTTTTCACAACGGTTTACTATTCGCATAGCGTCATGAACTAACTGCTCAGAGAATGCGTTCAGCACAATTTCGGATGATGTTTTATGCGTACCTTCGGAATTAAACATGTATTTTCGCCAGCATATCGAGGGTAAAATAAAGTCGCCACCAACTATAATCGTATGAGTCGGGTGCGTGTTTGACTCAAGTTTTCTTTCAATCTTTCAGCAACTGTATCATCTGAATTGGGAGGTCGGTAAAAGGATCCAATTATTATTTTATTCCGGTTGCCAACAATGACCTCTGCCCATACTAACTCACAGGAACTATCTTGTTCAATTTCGCGACAAGTTAAACTACTTCTAACAGCAACAAACACAGCACCGCCCACCGTGTTTAGCCTATCCTATCGTAACACCGTTACGTTGTTCGCAAAATTTCGGCTGAGCTTATCTCCGGCTTTAGCCAGCTTTCAGTGCCTATAACGATTTGAGCATCAGTGACTTTGTCAGCGCTTGGAGCTCTGGTACTTTCCCAACACAGCTACGACAATTTACAAGTGTACTACCGATGGTTCCTGTATCTACGTTCTTCCTGTGTTCGGCCTGCACCCTTTGTGACTGAAGCCTTTCTTGTGTACCGCCCAGTCCACGCCACACAGCCTCTATTACTCGTGTAGCCGCCTTCTGCGTATAGCGGACTCCTGACCTATTCCACGGAACCCGAAACCCAACCACCTTTTGGCGCAAGTCGAGGAATCTGCAGCCTACACGGTCGCAGAACCGTCTGAGCCTCTGATTCAGACCCTCCACTCGGCTCTGTACCAGAGGTCCGCAATCGGTCCTGTCGAGTGTACTGCAAATGGTCAGCTCTTCTTTCATCTTGCAAGTAAGACTGGCAGCCTTTACCACTCCTGTTAGCCGCTCGAAACCAGAGAGAATCTCTGCTGATCTAAAGTGACACACATTATTGGTACCTACGTGAGCAACTACCTGCAGTTGGCTGCACTCTGTGCTCTTCATGGCATCTGGGAGAACCCATTCCACATCCGGAATGATTCCACCTGACTGAAGTTTTAGAGCCCAATCAGGAAGAATGAACGGGTAAAGGAGTGGGATAGGAAGATACGACTGAAGTTGTCTGAGACTGTAGATACTGCAAAAAGGAATATCTCAGTAGGCATTTCAGTTGAAGGCGAATAGACAACTCTAAAAAGGGCCATCACAGAAGTTGGAAAGGAAAACCATAGTTTGAAAACCATAGTGTTTAAAAACAGTAGTTGGTTGCACAATGTTCTTTATTAACTCAAGGACGACGTGTTTCGCTCGTATACGACATCGTCAGGTTACGTTAAAAATGTATTCTCTATGTGAATACGGACGGGTCTCTGAACCCCTTGAGATCTACGGCTGTATTTACAGTTTGTGAGCGAGTTCCTGTTCTGCGCTGCTACGCCTGTTGTCGCCTCTATGAGATGGCCTTTTAGTACGTCTTATGCGGTATCATGCCATCTTGACGAATGTTTTCTGGCAGAAAATTTCTGATTTTTTGATATAACATGAGGATCCCCTATCCGGGCGAAACGTGACGTCCTTCAGTTAATAAAGAACATTGTGCAACCTACGACTGTTTTTTAAATAGTGGCAATAGAAGGTTGCTGTACCCCCACGCCAAGATTGAATGAAATAATTTTTAGAAAAATAAAGATACAAAGAAGGTATGCAATTTTGTCATATGATGACATGATGGAGACCGTGGCTGTTATTTGAAGACAAATGTTGATGGTGTTGGGACAGCAACCAGCCACAAATTTACTTTCAGATCCTTTAGGTGGTGCGTGGTAGTGTTCAGTGAGAAAAATTTACATGTGCAACAATAAGAATGCAGTGGGAATGTATTCACATCTGTTGGACGAATGTTATGAAAACAAACACTCCAAACCGACATTTCACGACAATTAATCTGTAAAAAACACACCACATGTCATAAGGAAAGCGTGTAAACCGTCTGATGATGAATCACAACGATTCGAAACCGGTAACGGTACCCTTTGAATAAAGCAACTGAAAGCAAATTTGTGGCCGGTTGCAGTCCCAACACCATCAACAAAGAAGGTAATTGCAAAGAAACCGTGAGTAACAGAAGAAATACTTCAGTTGATCGATGAAAGACGCAAGCTCAAAAATGTTCAGGGAAATTCAGGAATACAGTAATATAAGTCACTTAGGAATGAAATAAACAGGTAGTGAAAAACAACCATCGTTGTAATTAAAAGCAGGGATGGTACATTAGCAGTGCTGTGGGAATTCCTTGTTAAATGCTGGGAAGAGAGTGTATAGGTGGAAAGAGTACATTGAAAGGTTGTATGAGGGGGAAGACTTGTCTGATGGCGTGATAGAGAAGAAGCTGGACAGTCGATACAGAAGAGATAGGGTATCAAGTATCAACATCAGAAGAGCTTTGGAAGACTTAATATCGAATAAGGCAGAAGGGATGGATAACATTCCATCAGAATTTCGATAATAATTAGGTGAAGTGGCAACAAAACGAATTTTCACGTTGGTGTGTAGCATGTATGAGTCTGGCGATATACCATCTGACTTTCAGAAAAACATCAACCTCACAATCCCGAAAATAGCAAGAGCCGAGAAGAGCAACAATTAACGTATAATCAGCCTAACAGCTCATGCATCCAAGTTGCAGACGAGAATAGTAAACAGAAGAATGGAATAGTAATTGAGTTTGCGGTAGATGCCGATCAGTTTGCCTTTATGAAAGGTAAAGGCACCAGAGAGGCAATTCTGACGTTGCGATGATAAAGGGAACAAGACTGAAGAGAAATCAAGATACTTTCATAGGATTTGTCGACCTGGAAAAAGCGTTCGACGATGGCAAATGGTGTAAGATGTTCGGAATTCTGAGAAAAGTAGTGGTAAGCTGTAGGAGAAGAATGGTAATATACAATACGTACTCGTACAAGAGCCAAGACGGAACAATAAGACTGGAGGGCCAAAAACGATGTGCTCGAATTTAAAAGGGTGTAAGACAGTGACATAGCGTCTCGACCCTACGGTTCAATCTGTACATCGAAAAAGCAATGATGGAAATAAAAGAAAGGTTCAAGAGTGGAGTTAAAATTCAATGTGAAAGGATGACAAGATTCGCTGATGATATTGCTACCCAAAGTGAAAGTGAAGAAGAATTACAGGATCCGCTGAACGGAATGAACAGTTTAAGGATTATAAATTGTGGATGGATCAAGAGTAAATCGAAGAAAGGCAAAAGTAATGAGAATTGGCAGAAATTAGAACGGCGAGAAATTTAAGGTCAGGACTGGTGATCACGGAGCACATGAAGCTAAGGAATTCTGCTTCCTACGCATCAAAATAACCAGTGACAGACAGAGCCAGGAGGATAAAGAAAGCAGTCTAGCAATGATTAAAGGGCATTCCTAGCCAAGAGAAGTCTACTAATATAAAACATACGCTTTAATTTGAGGAAAATTTTTCTGATAATGTACATTTGGACTGCAGCATTGTACGATAGTGAAACATGGACTGTGGGAAAACTGGAAACGAAGAGAAACGAAGCATCTGAGATGTGATGCTACAGAAGAATGCTGAAAATTATTTGCACAGAAAAGGTAAGGTTCTCCGTAGAATAGTCGAGGAAAGGAATATATGTAAAACATTGACAGGAAGAAGGGACAGGATGGTAGGACAGCTATTAAGACACCAAGGAATAATTTTAATGGTACTAGAGGAAACTGTAGGGGGTAAAAGCTGTTGAATAAATCAGAGATTGGAATACGTCCAGCAAATGCTTGAGGACAAATGTTGGAAGTGCTACTGTGAGAAGAATAACTTGCCTTTTTACTGCTGAGAAGGTTTATCCTCAGACAAAAGTTAAACATGCTAACAAAACAAATATGTCAGTATTTTTATGCTGGTACTCATTAACAAGCCAGCAGAAAATATCCGTGAACAGACTCCGAAGATTTGTCGGTAGAATCCAGTTCAACCAGGTACTTAATATGAAAACTGCGACTCTCCTACATTGCAGCTAAGCAGAGTGAGTATAAAGCTGGTAATGTCATGCGACTAGCGGGAAGAATACTGATGCCGTAGGAACAGATTTTTCAAATTAGTAAAGTCTCGGTAGGGTCCATGTCTTTCCATCCAAACGGCGTCTGGTCTCGCAAACGTTTGTCTGTCTGGCGGAAGTTGCCATCTGTAATCAGCAGTGACGTCCCAACGCTGATATGAATGCCTTGGAGCCCACTTGTCATGGTAGGCAATTAATTCAAATAAAAAAGATCTATCTGTCTCCGTGTTAACAGATGGGTTTACGCTGTCTGACATAGTTGCAACACGGATAGCTATGTTACTGTGTACATTGCTCAATAAAAAATTCGTTGATAGTGTTCTGTACATCCAATAACGAAGAGGAAACTTTAGGGACATGGAATGAGGCAAGGTTCACGTTAAAGAAACGGATGAAACACTTAGAACTTTACTCCATGCACTGCATAAAACAATAAACTGTATCACACTGAAGAGCCAAAGAAACTGGTATAGGCATGCGTATTCAAATACGAGATATGTAAATGGGACGTTTCTCTGCCTCGTGATGACTGGGTGTTGTATGATGTTCTTAGGTTAGTTAGGTTTAAGTAGTTCTAAGTTCTAGGGGACTGATGACCATAGATGTTAAGTCCCATAGCGCTCAGAGCCGTGCTCATAGTGCTCAGGCTTTCAGTCCTGAGACTGGTTTGATGCAGCTCTCCATGCTACTCTATCCTGTGCAAGCTTCTTCATCTCCCAGTACCTACTGCAACCTACATCCTTCTGAATCTGCTTAGTGTATTCATCTCTTGGTCTCCCTCTACGATTTTTACCTACACGCTGACCTCCAGTACCAAATTGGTAATCCCTTGATGCCTCAGAACATGTCCTACCAACCGATCTCTTCTTGTAGTCAAGATGTGCCGCAAACTCCTCTTCTCCCCAATTCTATTCAATACCTCCTCATTAGTTATGTGATCTACCCATCTAATCTTCAGCATTCATCTGTAGCACCACATTTCGAAAGTTTCTATTCTCTTCTTGGCTAAACTATTTATCGTCCATGTTTCACTTCCATACATGGCTACACTCCATACAAATACTTTCAGAAACGACTTCGTGACACTTAAATCTATACTCGATGTTAGCAAATTTCTCTTCTTCAGAAACGCTTTCCTTGGCATTGCCATTCTACATTTTATAGCCTCTCTACTTTGACCATCATCAGTTATTTTGCTCCCCAAATAGCAAAACTCCTTTACTACTTTAAGTGTCTCATTTCTTAATCCAATTCCCTCAGCATCACCCGACTTAATTCGACTACATTCCATTATCTTCGTTTCGCTTTTGTTGATGTTCATCTTATATCCTCCTTTCAAGACACAGTCCATTCCGTTCAACTGCTCTTCCAAGTCCTTTGCTGTCTCTGACAGAATTACAATGTTATCGGCGAACCACAAAGTTTTTATTTCTTCTCCATGGATTTTAATACCTACTCCGAACTTTTCTTTTGTTTCCTTTACTGCTTGCTCAATATACAGATTGAATAATATCGGGGAGAGGCTACAAGCCTGTCTCACTCCCTTCCCAACCAATCCGTCCGTAGAATTGCATCTGAGACTGGTTTGAAACGTTCCAGCACGCAGAAAATACTGACAAAGAGTCTACAAATGTTTCCATTCAAAATTCAAACGCACCAGGCCATACCAGTACGTGCTCTGCAACAAAGGGTTGCCTTTGCTAATCAGATGCTCACAATGATTGATAGTGAAGGATTTGATGTTGGCTGCATCTGGTTTACAGATGAAGCACACTTCCACCTGAATGGATACGCGAATAAGCAGAACTGGCGATTTTGGGGTTCCGAAAAGCCATATTGGTGTGAAGCGAAACCCCTGTGTTCTCCTAACGATACTGTGTGGGCTGCAGTATGCAGCAGAGGCATTATTGGCCCTTTTTTCATTCGAGAAACGGTCACTGGTGCACGTTACGTTGCAATTTTGGAACAATTTATCGCCACACAGCAAGCGTTAGAGGATCGACGAGGTACTGAATGGTTTATGCAGGATGGAGCCCGACCACATCGGACCGAATAAGTGTTTGGCTTTCTTGAAGAATACTTCGGGAATCGAGTCATTGCTTTGGAATATCCCAAATTTACTGGTGCAGGCATGGATTGGCCTCCATATTCGCCGGATTTGACTCCATCTGACTTTTTTTGTGGGGCACAGTGAAAGACATGGTCTACCGAAAGCATCCCGCCACGCTGGACGAGCTTGAATCGGCGATCTCTGTGACATGTGAATCCATTTCGGTTGAGACACTAAGAACTGTGATGTGCTGAAGTCTAAAATTCACCAGCTTAAATTCACAGTCATTATTTAAAGGTTATAAGTGAGCGACAATTTTATTGAGAAGTTAGTCACATTGTATTATTGGTAGGTTACAAAATTTTACTTTTGGGAGGTTACACTGAATGTGAATGATATAATTAATTATATTTTTTATTATTGGTAGGTTACGCAATTTTTCTGTTGGTAGGTGCGACAAATTAGGCACCAAGAACCATAAGGACAAAAAGCACACCGTCGTCGACTCCACGTTTAAGTGAATATAGAGAAACCAATGGTACAGCTTTTAGGGAATGTTCATGTACACAATGTGAGGCTTCAGTACAGGTAAACCAGACCTATTGTAAGATAAACAGATGTCACAAGCGTGGATAAATGCAACACTCTCACAATCGACGAAGTTGTGCTTTATGGTTCTCAGCGCCTCAAATGGATCACTGTATCGTAAAACCCAAAACTTAATATACCATATCTCATTCAGAAGCTCACAAAATAGATTTTCCTATCAGTATAACTTGGAGCCCACCTTCCGACTAGCGAGGCGAGATGCCGCAGGGGCGCTCTCGGGCAAAGCTGGGCCCTCAACGCCACCTCCGAAAATCGAGAGGCTGGAACGGGCACACCTACAAATTTAATCATGCATTCTTCCAATGAGACTGCATGCGCTATCCTCCCATGGTATTGTAATTCCGATGGCCAACAGTGTATTTTAATGAAATCTTGAAATACGGTATTTATTATGACACCAGCAGTGAAAACGCTATTGACGTCTGCTTTGGCCAAGCTGTGTGTTTCTTCGTCCTGATTTTCACTTCCGTAGGATGGAGCTACAGGAGTTCCTCAGCGAGTCGTATTCCTAGCACGTGGACGGTAGTAAAGGGAGCGAAGCACGCGACCTGCCGCGGCTGATGACGAGTGGGTTTCCGCTTCGGAAGACTTACGATTTCGTGTAGGTTTTCGTTCTTATTTATTTATGGAACGCTGGAATTACCTGTAGCATTCTGCATACGTATGAATTGGTGCATTATTTGCTGCGGCAGGAAGTTCAGCTCTGAGAGTAGTTCCATACGTGGTCAGTAAACGTACTTTTGTTGTGAAGTGTTACTTCATATTGCCTTCACTGTTCTCTCACCTGTTCCTCGATTCTGAAGTATACTGTGCCGCGTTCGACACCACTACCTAATTTGGCACTGCCAGGCCTAAGCCAGAGGTCGGTTACATTTCCTGGAGCCTTGTGGGCTGATATCTCTCGTCCCGGAAGCCTTTATCTGCGTGCACTAGGGACACGGAAGTGGTCTGTCAGCCGGCGCGCGGATCCACGAAGAAAGGCAGTTACTCGCTCGCTCTGGAGGAGCATTGCCGGAAATTACGAATGCATCTAAATCAACAGCTGCATTAACATGGAATTTCTGCAAACCATAGTTAACGCCTTTCAGATCGTTCATCGAACACCTTCACAATAATTCTGTTACTCCACTCTCGAACAGAGCGTGGAAAAAACGAACACCTATATCTTTCCGTGTGAGCTCTGATTTCCCTTATTTTATTACGATGATCGTTTCTCCCTATGTATCGCGGCGTCAAGAATACATTTTCACATTCGGAGGAGAAAGATGGTGATCGGAATTTCATGAGACGATCCTCCTCCAGCGATAAACGCTGTTGTTTGAATGATGCCCACCCCAAATCGTGTATCATGTACGTCACCTTCTCTCCCCATTCCTAGATACTATAAACTCGCTAACCTTCTTTGAATTTTCTCGATGTTCTTCGTTAATCCTACCTGGTAACGATCCCACACCACACAGCACTACTCCAAAAGGGGACGGACAACCGTAGTGTAGGCAGTCTCTTCAGTGCATCTGTTGCATCTTCTAAGTGTTCTGCCAACAAAACGAAGTCTTTCATTGGCATTCTACACAAAATTTTCTTTATGTTCTTTCCAATTAAAGTTGTTCGGAACTGTCATTCCTCAGTACACTACTGGCCATTAAAAATGCTACATCACGAAGATGACGTGCTACAGACGCGAAATTTAACCGACAGGAAGAAGATGCTGTAATATGTGAATGATTAGCATTTCAGAGCATTCACACAAGGTTGGCGCCGTTGGCGACACCTACAACGTGCTGACATGAGGAAAGTTTCCAACTGATTTGTCATGCACAAACAGCAGTTGGCCGCCGTTGCCTGGTGAAACGTTGTTGTGATGCCTCGTATAAGGAGGAGAAATGCATACCATCACGTTACCGATTTTGATAAGGGTCGGATTGTAGCTTATCGCGATTTCGGTTTATCGTATCGCGACATTGCTGCTCGCGTTGGTTGAGATCCAATGACTGTCAGCAGAATATGGAATCGGTGGGTTCAGGAGGGTAATACGGAACGCCGTGCTGGATCCCAAAGGCCTCTTATCACTAGCAGTCGAGATGACAGGCATCTTATCCGCATGGCTGTAACGGATCGTGCAGCCACGTCTCGATCCCTAAGTCAACAGATGGGGACGTTTGCAAGACGACAACCATCTACACGGACAGTTCGACGACGTTTGCTGCAACATGGACCATCAGCTCGGAAACCACGGCTGTGATTACCCTTGACGCTGCATCACAGACAGGAGCGCCTGCGATGGCGTACTCAACAACGAACCTGGATGCAGGAATGGCAAAACGTCACTTTTTCGGATGAATACAGGTTCTGTTTACGGAATCATGATAGTCGCATCCGTGTCTGGCGACATCGCGGTGAACGCACATTGGAAGCATGTGTTCGTGATCTCCATACTGGCGTATCACCCGGCGTGATGGTATGGCGTGCCATTGGCTACACTTCTCGGTCACCTCTTACTCGCATTGACAGCACGTTGAACAGTGGACGTTACATTTCAGATGTGTTACGACCAGTGACTCTACCGTTCATCCGACCAGTGCTAAACCCTACATTTCAGCAGCATAATGCACGATCGCATGTTGCAGGTCCTGTACGGGCCTTTCTGGATACAGAAAATGTGCAACTGTTGCCCTGACCAGCACATTCTCCAGATCTCTCACCAATTGAAAACGTCTTGTCAATGGTGGCCGAGCAACTGGCTCGTCACAATACGCCAGTCACTACTCTTGATGAACTGTGGTATCGTGTTGAAGCTGCATGGGCAGCTGCACCTGTACACGCCATCCAAGCTCTGTTTGACTCAATGCATAGGCGTAACAAAGCCGTTATTACGGCCAGAGGTGGTTGTTCTGGGTACTGATTTCTCAGGATCTATGCACGCAAATTGCGTGAAAATATAATCACATGTCAATTCTAGTATAATATATTTGTCCAATGAATACCTATTTATCATCAGAATTTCTTTTTGGTGTAGCAATTTTAATGGCCAGTAGTATATTTAGTTGGGTTATGGCCTTCAGAGGTGATTGATGTACCGTGGAACAGAAGTTTAGCGGATTCCTTTTAGCACTCATGTCGATGACCTTACACTTCTCTTTATTTAGGTACAATTGACAATTTTCGCACCATTCAAACATTTAAATCGTTTTGCAATTAGTTTTTATCTTCTGACGACCTGACTAGATGAGTCTGCAAACAACCTAAGACTGCTGCTCAGATTGTCTCCTAAATCGTTTATATACTTATAGATAAGAAACAGTAGAAGCCTATAACACTACACTGGGGTGCGCTACAAATCACTTCTATTTTACTCGACGGCTTTCTGCCAGTTACTACTAACTGTGGCCCCTCTGACAGGAAACCACGAGTCCAGTCGCAGGACTGAGAGTATATGCCGTATATCTGATTACGTGCGGCTCGAGAGGTACTGTGTCGATAAAAGCCTGCTTCATATCGACGTTACTGATATGGGGCTGTCATTTAGTGGATTACTTCCATTGCCTTTCTTGAATATTTGGGTGCGTTCGCAAGTTTCCAGTCCTTGGGTACGGTTGTTTCTATGAGCGAGCGTTTATATATGAGCGTTAAGTATGGAGCTATCGCATCAGCATAGTCTGAAAGGAACGTAATTAGTATACAGTCTGGACCAGAAGGGTTTCTTTAATTAAGTGATTTAAGTGTCTTCACTACTCCGAGGATATCTGCTTCTAAGTTACTCATGTTGGCAGCTGTTCCCGATTCGCATTCTGGAATATTTAGTTCGTCTTCTCTGGTGAAGGCATTTCGGAAGGCTGTGTTTAATAATTCTGCTTTGGTAGCACTGTTTCGGTAGTATTTTCATTGCTATCGCGCAGAGAAGCCTTTGATTGTGTCTTGCCGCTATCATACTTCACTTACTACCAGAATGGCTTTGGAATTTCTGACAGATTTCGAGACAAGGTTTCGTTGTGGAAACAATGCAATTTGTTTATAGGACTAACCGCGCACACCGAGCACTCGGGGGTCAGCTGTATTGTGGATTCTGGAGGTGGCGCACCCTGGGCTTACGGCGGTGGTTGTATTGTGTCAGAGCAAGTCGGACTCACGGAGAGAATTCTGGATGTAGTACACGTATGCTCAAAATGAAAACAGGTACTGTTGTTTGGTGTGGCTTTATCATCATTTTCTACTTACCACTTACAAACTGTGCGCCGATTGACTACGTTCAAGCCGGACGGTGTGGCCGAGCCGTTCTCGGCGCTACAGTCTGGAACCACGCGACCGCTACGGTCGCAGGTTCGAATCCTGCCTCGGGCATGGATGTGTGTGATGTCCTTAGGTTAGTTAGGTTAAAGTAGTTCTAAGTTCTGGTGGAGTGATGACCTCAGATGTTAAGTCCCATAGCGCTCAGAGCCATTTGAACCATTTGAACTACGTTAGAACTATGCTCATGTATTTGGCCATACCCTGGGTTCGTGTGAGTTTGTACAAGGTGTAACTTTGTATCAGCGAACGGCGTTAACAGACAGTTATCCGATTAACTTACTCTCTTTATATCCATCTGAGTGCTCACTTCATATTTGTTGTATAGCGATGGGTTTTGTATGACTACTGGTTATTGGTGCATAACCGGCATCTAGTACACCTATACTGTATGGCTGCGCTAAGAAGCGATGGTTTCCTGTTTCTAATACTAAGTTGTTTCAGAGTAGGCTGAGGCATTTCCTTATACTTGTATAAGCTGGAGTGGAGTGATGTTCGTACGCCGAAGTACATCTTACGACAGAAAGAGCACCGGAGATCCAACGGGCTGTGCCAGGGAAGTTACCGTTGTCCTCGTGGTTCTACGTAAATTCAGTTTTCGCACCAATCTGTTTGTGAATTGTTAAAGTGATCATATGCCTTTCCGAAATACAGTTAAATAGAAATATTATTATATTTTAAATCAATGTAGTGTCCATTTTAATGAGTTCGATTAGAGAGCGTTTCTGTAAATATTTCATTTTCAAAGCTGAATAAGACTTGGAAGTACTTGTTCCACTGGTCGTTATGCTTATGCATAATTTCTTGTTATCGTAAATGCTGTAGAATTTTATTGAGTCAGAGTATTTAAAACATTTTACTGTCCTCAATTTTATTTTAGTTTTTACGACAGGTTGACCGTTCAAACAAAACTGCATTTTTGTATTGACCTTGAATGAAGTTATTAATAGATGAATAGGTGATCAAATGTTAACCTGAACTCAATCAATCAACTCCACCCTTTTATCCAGTCCACCCAATCCAGCACGCTACAATACGTGTCAGTTTTCCTGGTGGAAATGAAGGCTAATAGTGAGCAGACACGTCTTCTCAACTATGTCTTCGAGTACATTTTCATTTATTCCTTTCAGTGTTTACAGATTTGCCACAGTAGGTTTTTCAAATTTATAATGTAGGTCGAAAGGCAGACGCGCAGAACACATGGCAAACTAATGCCGGCCTATTTTGTGCTCGCATATGGGGACCTAAAAGCACATTTACAAAGTAAAGTCACGTGAACAATCTTTAGCAAGTTGGTTAACACCAGTAGTGAGAATATATTCACCAATAACTGTTTTAGCTGCTTACACGTTTTTGCAGGTCCTGTATGTCCTATATTACACGTGATGCAACTAGTTGCTCAAGGAACAGGAAGAGACACGGGTGAAAAATTAATTTTACGTTATTTGGTTCTATAACTTAACGCACATCTCTTATCATCCTGTAAAGTGAACAAGATTGTTAAATGTTGCCACCTTAGTGTTACTTGGGAGGACAAAAGATGTTGAGAAATATTCTAAGATATAAAATTACACAAAATTACTTTGCAAAATAAAACACTTTCTTAATGAAGTACGGTAAAGGAATGCTTTACATTCGGAGCACCTCTCATTTATCAGACTCGAACGCCCCACTTCCCTGTACTATGATCTGCTTCTTTTTTTCGGTAGCGAGTTTTAGCATGTGTAAAACACATTTGTATCTTTTGGCCAATTTTCCTCTTCCTCGGCACTAGTATGTCCAATAATGGTGTTTCTTCTTTCATTTGCGACATTTTCTGTCTTTCATAAATAACATTGTTTGCTTTGTGAAGAGTCGGTGCAAGGTCCAAGCGACATAAGCGGCCGCTTTGGGTACCAAGCTGAGGAGCGCGCCAAGTACAAAAGATTTTACGATTTTAACAAGCACCCAGCTAAAGACAGCTAATGCCGAAAGGATTGGGACGGGGGAGGGAGGGTGGGCGTGAGGCGAAAAATTATGTGTTGCTTGTACGGAAAAATGACTGGAACTAGGTTCTGTACTTATACTCATTGTATGGTTCTGGAATGGCTAAATAATTATCTTTGTTCCCAGCGCATTTTCATCTAAGAAAAAGTAACAAATGACATAGTAGTTATTGAAGCCGTCATGCATGTCTTAAAAACTACAAAACGATGAACACAGTAAAACTGTAACGACTGTCAGTTGCTCATATACGCATAAGGCCCCCCCCCCCCCCTCTCCTCCAGTTGCTCATATATGTATGAAATGTAGTTTCAAATTTGATACATCTAAAAACGCACTATTTTGAGGAAGTAAAAGCAACTATTACTTCTTTTTTTATAGAATTGGAATCAGACGACTATTAAAACCTGTTGAACACTGCCTGAGAAGGAAATAAGCCTAAATCAACGACACTGACCCTTTCTTCGTAAAGTCATTTTCAACTACTGGAAGACCAATTGTTTCCGGTTGCTCTTCGCGCATACTGTTGACGTGAATATCCTTGAGAAGGATCCCATAGAAGCCCAGGTGAATGTCTCCATAACGTAATATTGCTCCCATTGGCGGATGTTGCAAGTTTCGAGCGGTCGTCCGCCTGGATGACGGTGTATCTGGATACGAGCGTCAACAAGCAGAATTCTTCCGACCAGGCGACACGATTCCATTGATCCGCCGTCCGATCTCGATGATCCCGTGCCCACTGTAATGGTAACTGACGATATTGTTGGGTCAACATGAGAACACGAAGGGGTCCTCTGCTGTGGACCACCATGTTCAACACTGTACGCTGAAGTTCCTGCTCCAAAACACTTGTGTCTGCGACAGCACTGTGTTCTGTTGTCAGATCAGCCGCAGATCGCCGCCTATCTTGCTTTAGAGAGCACGCAAGCCTCCGATCCCTGCGTTCTGTGATGACGTATGGGCCTCCTACTTCTTGTCGCCTGATCATGGTTTCTACATTCTTTAACCACTTTTCGAAGATGATCACGACAGTAGCACGCGAACAGCCGACCACCTTCGTCGTTTCCGGGATCCTCGCTTCCAGACACAGATCCACAACAATTTGGCTTTTGTTAAAGTCACTTAAGCCGGTGGTATTTCGCATTTGCGCCACTTATCGCCACTAGAATGATTCCCCATTCGTCTCTGCTCCGCTCATATACTTCTCTTTCCGCGTCACGTGCCCGCAGTGCCACCAGACAGCTTACAACTTCACGGTGGGCTGTCGTCATAATGTTTTGCCTCATCACTGTACGTGGAAGGAAGCTACACTATGTGTACAAATGTATCCGGACACCCCCAAAAACATACGTTTTTCGTACTAGGTGCATTTTGCTGCCACCTACAGCGAGGTACTACGTATCAGTGACCTCTTTAGTTATTAGACATCGTGAGAGAGCGCTACGCGGAATTCACGGATTTCCAACGTGGTCATGTGATTGGGTGTCACTTGTGTCATACGTCTCAAGCGAGATTTCCACACTCCTCAACACCCCTAGGTCCACTGTTTCCGATGTGATAGTGAAGTGGAGACGTGAAGGAACACGTACAGCACAAAAGCGTACAGGACGACCTCGTCTGTTGACTGACAGATCACCGACAATTGAAGAGCATCGTAATGTATAATAGGCAGACATCTATCCAGACCATCACACAAGAATTCCAAACTGCATCAGGCTCCACCGCAAGTTCTATGACAGTTAGGCGACAGGTGAGAAAACTTGGATTCCATGGTCGAGCAGCTGCACATAAGCCACACATCACGCCGGTAAATGCCAAACGAAGCCTCGCTTGGTGTAAGGAGCGTAACGTTGGACGACTGAGGGGAAGAGCTTTGTGTGGAGTGACGAACCACGGTACACAATGTGGCGATCCGATGGGTATCGATGGCTATCCGATGGGTATCGAGATTGCCCGGTGAACGTCATCTGCCAGCGCATGTAGTACCAACAGTAATATTCGGAGGCGGTGGTGTTATGGTGTGGTATTGTTTTTCATGGAGGGGAGCTTGTACCCCTTGTTTTGCCTGGCACTATTACAGCACAGGCCTACACTGATGTTTTAAGCACCTTTTTGCTTCCCACTGTTGAAGAGCAATTCGGGAATGGTGACTGCATATTTCAAGACGATCGAGCACCTGATCATAATGCACGACCTTTGGCGGAGTGGTTACACGACAATAACATTCCTGGAATGAACTGGCCTGCACAGAGTTCTGACCTGAATCCTATAGAACACTTTGGGATGTTTTGGAACGGCGACTTCGTGCCAGGCCTCACTGACCGACATCGATACCTATCCTCAGAGGAGCATCCGTGAAGAATGGGCTGCCTTTCCCCAAGAAACCTTTCAGCACCTGATTGAACGTATGCCTGCAAGAGTGGAAGCTGTCATCAAGGCTAAGGGTGAGCCAGCACCATATTGAATTCCAGCATCACCGATGGAGGGCACCACGAACGTGTAAGTCATTTTCAGCCAGATGTCCGGATACTTTTGATCACATACTGTATGTATTTGTTGTCACTTCTAGGAAGGTACGAATTTTAACAGTAAACCACACCTGATAAAAAAGGCAGTCTTGTAGTATGCGATGCACTTCGTTGAATCTTCTGTGTCAGTCCCACCTGATACGGGGCCAGATTGATATGAAATATTTAAATATCGGTCGTAGAAGAGCTTCCTGAGCTACCTTTTCCTGAGGATTCTTCCAATGACACAGGCTGGCATCTGCTTTATCTTCAATTAGTTTTACGTAATCGTGTCACTTTAATCGCTCCGTTCTCATACACATAGACAATCAATCGATGTGACTGCGTCCTCAATATTATGCTATCTCGTATTCATGTAACAGTGCGTCTTACCACCTATTTATGCACATTGAGCCATTGTTGAGGGTCAACTACCAATCCCTGTACCAAGCGTCAATCCTGTATATGTCTTCCTGAATTTCATTACCATACAGGTTTGCTGCTTCATCCGCAAGCAGCCTCATGGAATTTACGAAGTTATCCACTTAATTATTTGTATACACTGTGTAAAGTAATAGTCCTCTGACACTCCCTTCGTGTGCGCACAAAGTTACTTCTAAGTCTCAAGATTTCTCACCGTTCACTAGGAAATATTCGCTCCTCCACTGACCGTTGAGAATGACACTCTGTACACCCTCGTATTTTGCTCCCTAAGCAGCAGTGCTGCTACAAGACGAGTAAGTTCTGTGGCGTACTGTATACAGAAGCGTATGACATCAGATTCTGTAGCCTTTCCTCTGCTGAGCGTTTCCAGTCAAATCTAGATATGATTCTACAAGCTTGCTTCCATCAGGAACTGCGTGCTCCACAGCCGTATTAATAAGATTCAACACAGAAGGAAGGGTAGCATTGGTCGTAATTAAAAGAAAAAATAAATAAAACAAACAAACGGATAACCGTGAACGACGTGAGATAGGACGTTCATATTCGCAGGACGCTTATAATAGCATGTTCTGTAGATATGATTAGCATTTGAACCATGTCGGCCTGAGGGTTCAAGGACAACACCGATATCACGACGCAACGACGCCTACCGGTAAAATATGCTTTCGGCTCTCGTTGTCGCTATAAATCGAAGGTAATGGATCAGTGTGAGTTGAGCAGACGTGCAGGATGCCTCGCCGCAGACGTATCCACGATCCGTACCGTCGAATTAGTGAGACTGAAAGAGGGCACATTACTGGCGTGAGGGAATGTGATGCATCCATCCGGAAAATTGCTGCTCGTGTGGGACAAAGTGTTTCAGCAGTGCAACGAGTGTATGCAGAGTGGTTGACGGAAGATCGTAGAACACGACGAGATGGGCCAGGTCACACCAACCAGACCACACCCCGAGAAGATCGACACCTCGTCCGAATGACATTGCAGGATAGATCTTCTTTCTCCGCGGCTCTGACGCAACAGTGGAACAATGTAGTACATCGTAAACTATCAGAGGTCACAAACCGTCGCCCTCTATTACGACGTCGTCCACTTCTCCACCTACCTTTGATGAATGTTCAGAAACATGCTAAATGACAATGGTGTAGTACGACGTCAAACATGACAGGAATGACGTCATATAGTTGAAGACAGTAACTGTTCTCGGAAGAACAGGTACAATTGATGACCGTGCAGCTTCTCTAAAATAAATGATAATTAATTGAAACCCTCAGCTGCCGATAGGTGTTGTTGATATACCTCGATGGGGACAGCTGAAATTGCGTGTCCCGACCGGGACTCGAACCCGGGATCTCCTGCCCTAATGGCCGACGCTCTATCCGTCTGAGCCCCCGAGGACAACGGGCAACCTGTGCGTTTTTTCTCTTACAGGAATCGTCACCTTAGTTGGCGCGAGTAACGAGTGGATGGCCAATATATCTGTTAGGAACATTAGGTATGTAGATTGTGGACAGTTGGGAATGTGGGTCTCACCGGGAGGCGTGCAAGGCATAAGTCCCTGCAGTCGCGTTATTCATCTGTGTGTCCTCGGGGGCTCGGATGGATAGAGCGTCGGCCATGAAGGCAGGAGATCCCGGGTTCGAGTCCCGGTCGGGACACGCAATTTCAGCTGTCCCCATCAAGTTATATCCACAACACCTGTCGGTAGCTGAGGGCTTCAATTAATTATCATTCACATCGTATAGTGTTTTCGGTGAATCCAGATTCTATTTGTTTGAAAATGGTGGTCGCATTTTGGTTCGCCGCAGACAGGGGAAGCGTCATCGCAGTGATTGCATTCGCACAAGGCGTACAGCGCCAAGACAAGGCCTTACAGTTTGCGGTGCTGTTGGGTACAATCGCAAATCACAGTTGATGCGTGTCCACGGAACTGTGGCCAGCGTGACCTACGTGAAAGACATTTTGCTGCCTGTAGCCATACTCTTACTGCACTACACCCTCGTTTCCATTTTTCAGCAAGACAAGGCACGACCTCATGTTGCTGCACGAACGAGTGCCTTCTTGATGGATGGATGGATGGATGGAGAGGGTTTTAAGGGCGCACGACGGCGAGGTCTTCAATGCCCACTCAATAACAGATTGAGACGTGTGTCAAGAAAAGACTCATAACAATAAGATAAAACAGAACATAAGACACAGAAAAAATATGTGCCTACCCACACCGAAGCGAGGGACGAAGCATGTCGCTATCGTTAAAACATGGACAACCCAGGAAGAAAGTGGTAGAGGAAGCTAAAACAATATAGCAGATGGAAGTGGCTGGCTCACCGCAAGGAAAATGGGAGGAGCCAGCCACTCTGCAATACACTAAAACCTCCAGCCTAAAAGTTTAGGCCAGAGTCCAGACACATCACAAAAATAGTCAGAGGAGCTAGCCTTTTGCATTGGCCCACCAGATCACGAGACTTGCCGCCAGTCTAAAATGTGTGGGATATGGTCAAACGACAGGTGCAGTACTGTAACCCAATGCCCACCACCAGAGATGAACTTTGGAACCATGTGAATGCAGTACGGGTGACTATACTACAGAGCGCCATTCGCGCCTTATACGAGTCGTTGCCATCACGCGTGGCACAAGTTACGCTACTGGCCATTAAAATTGCTACACCAAGAAGAAATCCAGATGATAAACGGGTATTCATTGGACAAATATATTATACTAGAACTGACATGTGATAACATTTTCACGCAATTTTGGTGCATAGATCCTGAGAAATCAGTACCCAGAACAACCACCTCTGGCCGTAATAACGGCCTTGATACGCCTGGGCATTGAGTCAAACAGAACTTGGATGGCGTGTACAGGAACAGCTGCCCATGCAACTTCAACACGATACCACAGTTCATCAAGAGTAGTGACTGGCGTATTGTGACAAGCCAGTTGCTCGGCCACCATTGACCAGACGTTTTCAATTGGTGAGAGATCTGCAGAACGTGCTGGCCAGGGCAGCAGTCGAACATTTTCTGCATCCAGAAAGGCCCGTACAGGACCTGCAACATGCGGTCGTGCATTATCCTGCTGAAATGTAGGGTTTCGCAGGGATCCAATGAAGGGTAGAGCCTCGGGTCGTAACACATCTGAAATGTAATGTCCACTGTTCAAAGTGCCGACAATGCGAACAAGAGGTGACCGAGACGTGTAACCAATGGCACCCCATACCATCACGCCGGGTGATACGCCAGTATGGCGATGACGAATACACGCTTCCAATGTGCGTTCACCGCGATGTCGCCAGACACGGATGCGACCATCACGATACTGTAAACAGAACCTGGATCCATCCGAAAAAAATGACGTTTTGCCATTCGTGCACCCAGGTTCGTCGTTGAGTACACCATCGCAGGTGTTCCTGTCTGTGATGGAGCGTCAAGGGTAACCGCAGCCATGGTCTCCGAGCTGATAGTCCATGCTGCTGGCAACGTCGTCGAACTGTTCGTGCAGACGGTTGTTGTCTTGCAAACGTCCCCATCTGTTAACTCAGGGATCGAGACGTGGCTGCACGATCCTTTAAAGCCATGCGGATAAGATGCCTGTCATCTCGACTGCTAGTAATACGAGGCCTTTGGAATCCAGCATGGCGTTGCGTATTACCCTCCTGAACCCACCAATTCCATATTCTGCTAACAGTCATCGGATCTCGACCAACGCGAGCAGCAATGTTGCGATACGATAAACCGCAATCGCGATAAGCTACATTCCGACCTTTATCAAAGTCGGAAACGTGATGGTACGCATTTCTCCTCCTTACACGAGGCATCACAACAACGTTTCACGAGGCAACGCCGGTCAGCTGCTGTTTGTGTATGAGAGATCGGTTGGAAACTTTCCTCATGTCGGCACGTTGTAGGCGCCAACATTGTGTGAATGCTCTGAAAAGCTAATCATTTGCATATCACAGCATATTCTTCGTGTCGGTTAAATTTCGCGTCTGTAGCACGTCATCTTCGTGGTGTAGTAACTTCTATGGCCAGTAGTGTATCAGGGCCCATGGCAGACCCTGTGACTACTAGGCAACAGGACACATGCTCAACAGAAGTGACTGAAATGTTAATCATTTCTGCAGAACATGCTAACGTACCTATCTTGCGAATATGAACTTCCTTTCTCTAGTCGCTCAAGGCTTCATGTTTTTTTCTGAACGTTACTGTAAAATCGCACTTAGGACAAACTTGCCATTAAAGATAAACAGTTTACTGAGGTTGCTGCTTATATTTACATCCCGCTAAACTCATTATGTTGACATTCCGACAGTTTATTTGAGATGAGTCATCATGGCTTCCATGTAACTACGCTGAAGACAGCTACACATTAGCTGAAATCAGTCTGCAATAAATAGATTAAAATTAACGACCGATACTTTCCTTCCTCCTATCTTGGATTAAGTTAGTATGATATATAACCTGACGTTGCGAGCTACCTCCCATTTTGACATAACTCTTCTGGGGAGGTAAACGCAAGCAAAGATGATCCGCAGTGCTTAAAGATACTGACATTTCGTCTGAAATTTGAAGAAACAGTTGACTAATCAGACTGGTCAGTTTAGCGACGAGCGTGGGTGGGCGACCAGGCTACAACAGGGGTGAGAAAGAAGGCAATTAGCCTTTGTACAGCTATTTTACGGAGGGGATTTTCTGACGCCACGGCTCACAAAGCTGTCCTGCAGTGCTTGAGAGCGACTGGAATCAAATATATGTTCTCATTCTGCGACCATCAAAATTTTCACATGAGTTTTTTTCCTTCACACGGCATGATCAAGATAGTCCAACAACAGAATTTTGGGCCTATACAGAACCATTCCAACAGCGTTCTTCCCGCCCACGGTTCGCAGAAGGAACATCAAGTTGAGAAATGGAACTGGTGTGGTGTGATCCTCTGCTACACACTGTACAGTGCGGCCCCTACAAACATAGATGTAAGTAGCTACTAGTTCGGGAGAATAACATGGGGTGTACAGCTGGACAGAGGGCTTTGAAAAGATGTGGAAGTAAGTATTCGCGGAAACAGAAGTTCGCACTAGCATGTTATGCTGAATGTTGTTGCTGGCTTCCAATGATTGTTTTCTGCATTAAAAGCAACATTTCATTGTTTTAGTTTCAGGTATTTACGAGGTAACGAGTCTCTGAAGCAGGTACTCTTATCCCCGTGTGATGGAAGAAAAAAGTGTTCAGGTCAGCGAGTTGAAAGAAAGCAGACAAGAAGACTCACTGGCAAAGCCATCTGATGATCACGCCAAACCCAGTGAACAAGATGAAGCGGTCACCACCTTACAGGATGGCATCAGGTAGGCAGACTATGGGTATTGCTTGCAAAATTTAGCACACGACATAAAAAGGTAGTTGTAATCAGAGCAGTGCCGTGATGAGTTGTGAGCCATGGCTGGCTCATGCTATGCGTTGGATTAAACCTTGGTTGCTATTCTGCATTCAGTCTTCCGCGGTTATTGCGATTATTCTGTTACCCTCTTTTTGGACAATCTTTGGCCTGGCGCTTATAGTTTCCAGCTTTGCTGTGTGCGGGCAGTTGGGCAGTTGGCGTGGAGCAGCGAGGAAATCTCCGCAGCATGTAGTTTGGCCGGGCCCGCTGGTGGCCTCTATGTGGTGTCAGAATATGTGGTACTTTTCCCATTGCTACGAGGTTCGTGGCTCACCGATCCTGGACATGAAAGCTGAGTTTGACTTAATCTACCAGCAAGTCATGACTGTTCACATTGTGTCGTTTGGAGTTCGTTGTCGGCTGTTGGGATATTCCTGCGAGCTACAATGTGTGTTTTTAAGTTGGCAAATTTTAGCCACCCTCTGGTGGCGTTTAACTGTACTCGGTTATTTTAACTAAAGCGCACCAGAGGAATCTTCTGCCTTGTGGAAGTTAACGTTCCGGCTACCTGCCCTAGCCGTTGATGTAAATTCAGGCAGTGTATTTTCCTCATTGTGTTGTCGCTGTCCAGCATGGTGTGTAGTTTGACAGCTCAACGCATAATTGGTTGTGGGCGCCAACACCTTCTACGTTGTTCCATTGAACTCCCTGTTGTGTGATGGTCGGGTGAAGCGGAGGTTATCCTGTAAGTGGGTCCGTTGACTGTCTGTCGGTTGGGTTGTCGTCGGATCGACAATAGTTGGGCCGGCTGCCTGTCTCACCTAAGTGAGCATTTGTGTTTGAATTCCAGGCCGACCCTCGGAACTTCTGAGCGCCCTTGGGTGTACTGCCTTTTCTTGTTTGTTCTTGTTGTTTGCACTTGTATGGCTTCTAGCAGATTTGTAGATTAAGATTGTTTTGCCCTTAAGGCGTCAGATGGTTTGGGCCTTCAGCATAATTTAAGAACTGTTTTATGTAAAGCCATTGGTATTTTTTTTAAACCACTGATATTGAGTTTTAAGTAACGGGCCTTCAGCCGATTTTGAATTTAAGTTGTTTGCTCTTAATGTATCAGATTCTTTGGCCCTCAGCCTAATTAAGGAACTGTTTTTAGATAAGACTTTGCTTTTTAAATTTCTGATTTTGGTTGAGCTTTAAGTTATTGGCTGTCAGCCGTTTTTAAATTAAAGTGGTGTTGGCATGAGATTGTACGGAGCATTCAGCCGGTAAGTAAGCTCCAAAACATATGCTGACTTTTGAAAAATTCGGCGACCCAATCATCGGGTAAAGTGATGTTGAATGTTTTTGGGAATACCACCATGTGGTGTTGACAGATTACGCTCTAAAAGTCAAACTTGCATACATTAAACATAGTCTCACAATGTTATGGGTGTCTGTCAAGGTGATGTGTCATTTAAGCTGTTCAAGGGCGTGGTTTGCTCCACGAAAACTCCCCAGCTCATCCAGAACATTTAAAGCAAGTTGCCAATCGTCGCACCACTTTGGAATATTTTCAAGATTCGACAATATTTCTACAGCTTCTTTAGCATAGTATTTCATTGCAAATAATTCCATTATCTGAACAAGTTTGAGCTTACAATTAACAGTGTCTGTCAGGTCGCTAATGTGCAACATGAACATTAAGCGTCCCTACATACTTCCCTGGGACACGCCTCAAGTTACGTCAACAACTACCGACGTCTCTCCAGACGACGTAACACCCTGGGACTTTCCTAGCCAGAAATCCTTAATACAGTACCACATTACACTTGATATCCCGTACGATCATACTTTCGATAATATACGTAGATGTGGTACTGAGTCAAACGTTATTTGGAAGTGGAGAGATACTACGTCTCACTGACTGCCTTTATTCATAGCTTCCCAGCAGTCACGTGAGAACACAATAAATCTCTTTTCGAAAGGTCTACGTTTGCGGAATCTGCGCTGGCTGGCAGGGAGAAGGCCCTTGTGTTTGAGATACGTCGTTAAGTTCGAGCTCGCCATATGCTCCAAAATGAAAAGCGTCCCCTGGCATACACTTCACAGTGATACCGAGAGAACATGTACATATGTAGAAATTCAACAAATAATTTCATTGGACCGTCCATCTTTCGAGCTACTTGATCTGCCTTCTTCCGTTTAATTCTGTCTACATTCTTACTTCTTACAACATAGGCTGTTCTCTGGTGCGTTAATTTATTTTTCTGTGTCTGTTAGTGTTTGTTTGGTCCAATAGATTTATATTTGGACTGTTGCGTCAACATGGCTGTGTATGGCGGCAATTGCAGATTAAGTGTAATTTTTTCGGTTTGTGTTTTCTACACTCGGACGAGCTGAAGGTTTCTCAAAATAACAATCTTGAACGTGGGTGGAGTTCAGCAACCGTATTGAAGGTTTGATGGAGGATAGATGTGCCAACCGGTTGCACAAATTTTATTGCATTTCCCTGGTTTTTGTACCAACTAAGACGACGATGATGATGATGTTTGGATTGTGGGGCGCTCAACTGCGCGGTTATCAGCGCCCGTACGATTTTACCATCTTTCCTCAGTCCAACATCGCCACTTGCACGAATGATGATGAAATGATGAGGAAGACACAAATACCCAGTCATTTCGAGGGAGGTGAAAATCCCTGACTCCGCCGGGAATCGAATCCGGACCCCGTGCTCGGGAAGCGAGAACGCGACCCCGAGGCCACGAGCTGCAGATTGTACCAATTAAGGGCATCTTCATCAGAATGAGCTATAGTTACCTATAAAAAATATTAATCAACATATCAGAATAACAAATATGCATAACGTACATAGGTTCCATCGAGAGGTAATAAAACAATATAAACTGAAGTGCAGAAGTCCAATCAATAAAAGTTATCTTGTAAAGTCAGTGTTAAAAGCATAAGCAAATCAAACAACTAGGGCTAGTATCAGACGCAGTAACAGCACTGCAGGATGGTAACAGCGCAATGCGCCCCACTTTTGGGGCGCGATTGCCGTAGAGTGGCACGCGAGAAAAAAACTATGTTACAAATGAAAATAATTACCACAACAGAACTATGTAAATAACGGACATATAATAATATATAATAAATGAAAGATACAAGAAATGCTGCACGTTGAAACAACAGTTCTTACACGACATCTGTCGAGTGCATAATGCATTAAAGTGTTCAAAATGAGTAGAATTAACACAGCAGGAATAGCAGCCATGGAATACAATAAAAACCATTAAAAAAAGAGGAAAACTATGTTTCAGAACTGTCTGTGTAAAGACCGACAACCAAGGAACGGCAGTAATCGCTAAAATAAATTCGTAGTTAAGTCTGCTGTAAACGAACAGAATGTCATCATGTACCTAGAATGTAACTGAAAAGGTACATAAACAAAGCAATAAATTTTTGAAAAATCTTTCCTTCAAAGAATTAGCGAAGATGCCTGCCACTGGGCTGCTCACTGACAAGCAGTCAGGTTGTTTCTACATTTTACCATTAAATTCAAAGTAGTTGTATTTCTGCACTGTTTCTAGCTAACAATGAGTAACAAACACCTTTTTTAAAGGTGTTCTTTACGTTACTAAAGCACAAATGTAAGGTTATAGATGCATATCTCGCTAGGGGTAAGATAGATACTGCCTACAGGAAAACTAAAGAGACCTTTGGAGAAAAGAGACCCACTTGTATGAATATCAAAAGCTCAGATAGAAACCCAGTTCTAAGAAAAAGAAGAGAAAGCAGAAAGGTGGAAGGAGTATATAGAGGGTCTATACAAGGGCCATCTACTTGAAGACAATATTATGGAAATGGAAGAGGACGTAGATGAAGATGAAATGGGAGATATGATACTGCGTGAAGAGTTTGACAGAGCACTGAAAGACCTAAGTGGAAACAAGGCCCCGGGAGTAGACAACATTCCATTAGAACTACTGACGGCCTTGGGAGAGCTAGTCCTGACAAAACTCTACCATCTAGTGAGCAAGATGTGTGAGAAAGGTGAAATACCACCAGACTTCAAGAAGAATACAATAATTCCAATCCCAAAAAAGCAGGTGTCGACAGATGTGAAAATTACCGAACTATCAGTTTAATGAGTCACGGCTGCAAAATACTAACGCGAATTCTTTACAGACGGATGGAATAATTGGTAGAAGCTGATCTCTGGGAAGATCACTTTGGATTCCGTAGAAATGTTGGAACACGTAAGGCAATACTGACCCTACGACTTATCTTAGAAGATAGATTAAGGAAAGGCAAACCTACGTTTTTAGCATTTGTGGACTTAGAGAAAGCTATTGCAATGTTGACTGGAATGCTCTCTTTCAAATTCTGAAGGTGGCAGGGGTAAAATACAGGGAGCGAATGGCTATTTACAATTTGTACAGAAACCACATGGCAGTTCCAAGAGTCGAGGGGTATGAAAGGGAAGCACTGGTTGGGAAGGGAGTGACACAGGTTTGAAGCCTATCCCCAATGTTATTAAATCTGTATATTCAGCAAGCAGTAAGGAAAACAAAAGAAAAATTCGGAGTGGAAATTAAAATCCATGGAGAAGAAATAAAAACTTTGAGGTTCGCTGATGACATTGTAATTCTATCAGAGGCAGCAAAGGACTTGGAATAGCAGCTGAACGGAATGGACAGTGTCTTGAAAAGAGGATATAAGATGGACATCAACAAAAGCTAAACGAGGATAATGGAAAGTAGACGAATTAAATCGGGTGATGCTGAGGGAAATAGATTAGGAAATGAGACACTTAATGTAGTAAAGAAGTTTTGCTGTTTGGGGAGCAAAATAACTGATGGTGGTCGAAGTACAGAGGACATAAAATGTAGGCTGGCAATGGCAAGGAAAGCGTTTCGGAAGAAGAGAAATGTGTTAACATCGAGTTAAATGTCAGGAAGTCGTTTCTGAAAGTATTTGTATGGAGTGTAGCCATGTATGGAAGTGAAACGTGGATGATAAATAGTTGGACAAGAAGAGAATAGAAGCTTTCGAAATGTGGTGCTACAAAAGAATGTTGAAGGTTAGATGGGTAGATCACAAAACTAATGAGGAGGTATTAAGTAGAGTTGTGGAGAAGAGAAATTTGTGGCACAACTTGACTAGAAGAAGGGATCGGTTGGTAGGACCTATGCTAAGGCATCAAGGGATCACCAATTTAGTATTGGTGGGCAGCGTGGAGGGTAAAACTCGTTGAGGGAGACCAAGAGATGAATACACTAAACAGATTCAGAAGGATGTAAGTTGCAGTAGGTACTGGGAGATGAAGGAGCTTGCACAGGATGGAGTTACATGGAGAGCTGCATCAAGTCAGTCTCTGGACTGAAGACCACAACAACAACATGTTATTCTTTATGATGTTGATGATTGTTTGAACTGGTGTACGTGAGTAGCATTTACTTGTGCGCATGTAATCGTAAATGCAAACCTGGGAATGTGAACTGACAACCTAAGTGCGCTATTGAGCACAACGCCACATCACGTACATGAAATTGAAGATAATACTTTGTGTGTGTGTGTGAAAACCGATCTCATTCATAAGCAAATAAATAAGCAAACCAATAATTTCACGCCCAGCAGGCTTGGTCAGTGCAAAATGTTTGAAAAAAAAAATCATAACTGTATTTAAAGAGTATTGTAATGTCGACCATTATAAGAAAACACACGAAAATTTCTGCAGTGACATATGACTCTGGTAAAGTAAAGAAAATGGCAAAACCTACATTGCGCAAAGGTAACGAACAGTCAAGTATTATGTATCTCACCTGCACAGTAATACTCCGAATCGGCTATATATGAAAAAAACTGCTAAAAACAAACTACAGTTGGTCCATCTTGACACAGAATGACAAAGAAACACATGACAAACTCTAAGTCGAACTTATCAAAGTAAACAATTACAGACTAATACGAAAATTCATTTAATCTGATAACTTCCACGGTTCACCAAATTAACTCAGGTGATCAGTTCAATAGAATAATTATCAAAAAGTCGACTGTGACGAGGGTGAAATGGACCAACAATACAAGTCTACAAAAACAAACTTTTTACCTCATCAAATAATACCTTGTTCTTCATTTCAAAAGCCTTTCTTCGTCCTTATGCTATCGAGCAATTGTTGTGATTCATCATTCTTCCTCGTAATAAATCTGCAAGTCACATAGCTCCAAAAATGCGACCATGCATTACACTGTATACTCAACGAAAAAAAAATCCGACTGCTGCAAATTACAGCTGTCCATTACCGGCTGTCAAAGATTCTATGACTCCACAGTGCTGCCAACACAGACACAGATACTGTTGCCTAACAACTGTTTCTCTGGCCGCAGTTCTTCGAATATATCATTTTCCTTTACAAATATTAACACATCCAACAACATCACCAAAAAATAGCCATCTTACACCGGTACATTGCTGTTCAAATTGGTAATATCGAATGAAAACTATTTTATATCTTGACCGCATTCTAAGGTCTTAATTTGATTTACTAGAGGCTGGTTTTTAGTGACTGAGTAAATATTTTGAAATACGAACGACATTTTTATATTGTCGTTAAGAAATTTTGCCAAATTATGATTAGCATTGTTCGTACTATTCGTGATTGGTCGAACTGGATGAAGCAATCATATGTACTTTGGACTGTGAGTGCAATTTTGGGGCGTGTGAATTCATGTTAACTATCTGTTTTTTTATGGAATGCTTCGAGGAAATGCTTAGCGGCGCCAGTAAATGATTTAATTTCTTTTCGTAATGCAGGAATTGGGTTCACGTTAGATCCTGAAATGCTGTTTCTTCAAAAAACTTTAAAGTCTTTGTTACATGTCCGCGCTTAATGACAATAACTGAAGCATTACGCTTGTCTGATTTCGAATTGAGGGCTTCATTTTTTTAAGTTTGGCATTAATGTTTTTAATCACTTATAGAGTGAACGCGTTGTCTAGGGGTAGTGCCTCTCATTAGTAATGAAAACGTCCTCGGTCTTAAATTTCGAATAAAAACCACCAGCAAAGGAGGCCAAAGACTTGCGGCTAACAAGTCACCCTCGTTCTGCCAACGGCCTTGTCGAAGAGGGCAGATGAGCAGACAGAGGTTCAGAGCAAGCTCTTGCCCTCGGAGTAGAAAAATGCCCCGGAAAAATGAAAAATGGAATAATCACCAATGATCAACGGCATGAGAATGCAGATGGCAACCATTGCATTAAATACACATAACGTGTGTCCACAGGACATGTAGCCTGAAACTAAAAGTGTCTTGATGATCTTTCCATTGGCAAACGATTACGCACTAGTTCCCCATTCGGATCTCCGTGTGGCGATTGCCAAAGGAAGGTGATCATGCGAAAAAATTAAATAAACAACGAAAGGGTAACGTTCTACGAATCGATGTGTGAAATGTAAGGAGTCTGTACGTTGTAGGAAAGCTAGAAAATCTGAACAGGGAGCTGTTAAGGATCAGTCTAAATATGGTGATGCTCAGTGAAGCGAAGTGGGAAGAAGGCAAGGATTTCAGGTCAGACGAATTTAACGTAATAACAATTGCAGCAGAAAATGGTATTAACGGGAGTAGGATTCGCTATGAATAGGAAGGTAGAGCAGAGAGTGAGTTATTGTGAACAGTTCCGTGATAGGGTTGGTCTCATCAGAATCGACAACAAACAAACACCGACAACAAAAGTTCAGGTATACATGCCAACGTCGCAAACAGAAGATGAAGAGACAGAGAAATTTAGGACATGAAAAACTAATAGTAATGGAAGACTTCAGCACGGTGGTACGGCAATGAGTGGAAGAAGGGGTTATGTGAGAATACGGGTTTAGCTGGCCGCTGTGGCTGAGCGGTTCTAGGCGCTTCCGTCCGGAACCGCGCTGCTGTTACGGTCGCAGGTTTGAATCCTGCTCGGGCGTGGATGTGTGTAATGTCCTTAGGTTATTTAGATTTAAGTAGTTCTAAGTCTAGGGGACTGATGACCTCAGATGTTAAGACCCATAGTTCTTAGAGCCATTTGAACCATTTTGAATACGGGTTTGGTAATAGAAATCAGAGAGAAGGAAGGCTAATTGAGTTTTCCAATAAATTTCAGCTTGTAATAACAAACACTCTGTCCAAGAATCAAGAGAGGAGTAGGCGTATTTGGTAAAGGCCTGCAGACACAGTAATGTTTCAGTTACATTACGCCAAGGTCAGCTGGAAATTACGAAATCAGGTATTGTATTATAATGTCTAGCGAGGAACTGATATAGACTGAGATCACAATTTAATAATCATGAAAGGTAGGGTGAAGTTTAAGAGAGTAGTCACGAAGAATCGAAGAAATGGGCTACGAAAGTACTAAGGAATGAAGACATCGTACGCTTTAAGTTCTCTGAGTCTATAGACATTGCAATACAGAGTACCTCAGCAGGCCGTTCATTTAGAGGCCAATGGACATATTCCAAAAGAGTTATCACAGACGTTGGAGAGAAAAACATAGGTGCGAGTGAAGTAACTGCGAGAAAAACCTGGGTAAAAGAAGAACTACTTAGTGATCGACGAAAGGCAAAAGTACACAAATTTTCAGGGAACTTCAAGAACAGAGAAATACAAGTTACTAACGAATGAAATAAACAGGAAGCTAAGCGAAATGGCTGCATGAAAAATGTGAAGTAATAGAAACAGAAATAATTGACTGAAGGGCTGACTCGCCATACAGAAAAGTCGAAACAAACTTAGGCGAAATTAAAAGCAAGAGTGGTAACATGAAGAGTGCAATGGGAATGCCACTGTTAAATGTGGAAGGGCGAATAGGTGGAAGCACTAAACCGAAGGCCTCTATGATGAAGAGAGCTTGTCTGGTGACGTGACAGAAGAAGAAACAGGAGACAATAAGGAAGAGATACGGGATCCAGTATTAGAAACGGAATTTTAAAAGGCTTTGGAAGACTTAAAATCAAATGAGGCAGAAGGGATGGGTAACATTCCTTCGGTATTTTTAAAATCGTTTGGGCATTGGCAACACCCAAACGACTATTCACGTTGGTGCGCAGGATGTGTGACACTGGATAAATGCCATCAGATTTTCGGAAAAACATCGTCCATGCAGTTCCGAAGATTGCAGCAGCCGAAAAGTGCGAGTTATCGCACAATCAGCTTAAAAGTTCATACATCATAGTCGCTGACAAGAATAATATACAGAGGAAGTGATAATAAAACTGGGGGTCAGTTAGATGACCATTAGTTTGGCTTTAGGAAAAGGAAAGGCACTGCAGAAGTAGCTCTGACGTTGCTGCTGATAATCAAAGCAAGACTGAAGAAAATTTAAGACATGGCCATAAGATATGTCAACCTTGAAAAGGCTTTCTACAATGTAAATTGGTGCATGATGTTCGACATTCTGAGAAAAATGGGGGCAAGGTATAGGGAAAGACGGGTGATATACGATATGTACAAGAATCAATAGGGAACAATAAGGGTGGAAGATCAAGTACGAAGTGTTCGAATTGAAAAGGGTGAAAGATAGGGATGTATTCTTCCGCCACTACTGTTCAGTTTATACATCGAAGAAGCAATGAGGGAAACAAAGGAAAGGTTCCAGAGGGGGATTAAAATTCAACGTGAAAGGATATCAACGATAGGTTTTGCTGTTGACGTTGCTATCCTCTGTGAAAGTGGGGACGTATTACAGGAACTATGTGCTGAATGTGGCTTGAGAGTAAGTCGAAGTAAATAGTGAGAAGTAGCAGAAATGAGAATAGAGAGAAACTTCACATCAGGATCAATGGTGCGAAGTATATGAAGCTAAGGAATTCTGCTACTTATGCAGCGAGGAGGGTACAGGAAGCAGACTAGCGCAGGCAAAAAGGGCATTTCAGGCCAGGAGAAGTCTGCTAGTATCAAACATAGGCCTTAACTTGAAGAAGAAGTTTCTGACAATGTATGGTGGTGAAACATGTACTGTGAGAAGACCGGAAAAGAGCAGGATCGAAGCATCTGAGATGTAGTGCTACGGGAGAATGTTGAAATTTAGGTGGACTGATAAGGTAAGAAACGAGGAGGTTCTCCACAGAATCGAAGACGAAAGGAATATGTCAAAAACACTGACAAGAAAAAGGAACAGGATGGCAGGACCTGTGTCAAGATATTCGGGAAATACTTCCATAGTACTAGAGGGAGCTGTAGAGGGTAAAAGTTGTAGAGAAAGACAGAGATTGGAATGCATACAGAAATAACTGAGGCCGTAGATTTCAAATGCTACTCTGAGATGAGAAGCTTGGTACAGGAGATGAATTCATAGCGTGCTGCATCAAAGCGTGCGGAAGACTGATACCTCAAAAAAGAAGTCGTTATTAAACGAACATTGATTTTTAACTAAATTTTTGTTGGAAATGTTACATACGTCATAGGCTATCCTAATTTGAAGAGAATTTTTCCAATTTAATACTGTCAAGACCCGCCACTTTTTCAACCAAGTTTTGGTCTGACATTTGGCATTACATTGTATTTTAAATTGTTTTCTAAGAGTGATGATTCTTCACGCGGAAAATGTATTTCAGTCTTATTTGAAGATATATCAAAAAACCTATGATCTGACATTTGAAAGCTATTAGTAACAAAAGATTTTGGCACAGTTAAAACACATTGAACCTTAGCGAATTTTTTTTCACAGCTACTGTAAATACGATTTGTACTGTTATCTTACCCATGGTTAGTAAAATCCCAGACATATCAGTCTGATAATTTGATTCATAAGAAAACTTTTTGTAAGTTCTAAGTGCAGTAAGAAAGCTTCTTCATTTAGTCTGTCATCTTGCAAAGAGAACTGATTTTTTTCGGAAATTACTTCTTGTTCTATGCCCTTAAAAGTTGTTGGTTCTTTCATACACTGCCTGAAGGTTCAGAATGGCTTTTACGTGACTAGGTTACAATCCCATTTCTTCACAACGCATGTTATAAATAATTACTGTACATGTGTATAATAATTTTCCTCTTACGTCTTTGTACTTTGTGACAGCATTGCATACTTGGCCTAGGAAAAATCTGACAACACGTTGACTTATTACAATGGATCTAGATTTCAACTGTAGCATAGTCATATTTAGTGCATACCTTAAAATGACTTCCATATTATTATACTACATCCTCGTACAAAAAACAGAAAAATATATATAACCAAAAGAACTGGTGGCTTGTCCACGTGGGTATACACTGCTGAGCCAAAACATTATGACCACTTGCTTAATATCTTGTTTGCCCGTCTTTGGAACAAAATGTACCACTGATTCTGTGTAGCAGGGATCCGATAGTTTGTTGGTAGGTTTGTGAAGTTATGTGGCATTAGAACTCTACGCACAGGTCATGCAATTCGCGTAGATTACGTGCCGCTAATTCGCATACGCGGTGATCGCACCCGATAGTGACCCAAATGGGTTCGATAGGACTTATATGAGACGAATTTGGTCACCGAGATATCAACGTGAGTTCACTGTTAAGCTCCTCAAACCACAGTGGAACGGTTCTAGCCCCCAGACGTGGACAATTTAACGGCTGAAAGATGACATCGCTGTAAAAATTGTTTTCCACCACCACGGTTCCGAGAGTACAGAAAATGGGAATAGAGATCAACATAACCATTATTTCCACCCTTTTTGAAACCTTTTTGAAAACCGCACACTGCATGTTGTACCACCATACAGCGAGACGTTCAGAGGTAGTGGTCCAGATTGCTGTACACACCAGTACCTCTAATACCGAGTAGCACGTCCCCTTGGATTGATGCATACCTGTATTCGTCATGGCATACTATCCACAAGTTCATCGAGGCACTGTTGGTCCAGATCGTCCCACTCCTCAACGGCGACTCGACGTAGATCCATCAGAGTGGTTGGTCGGTCACTTGGTCACTTCGTCCGTAAACAGCCCTTTTCAATCTATTCCAGGCATGTTCGATAGCGTTTATGTCTGGAGAACATGCTGGCCCCTCTAGTCGAGCGATGTCGTTATCCTGAAAAAAGTCATTATTAACAAGATGTGCACGATGGGCACGCGAATTGTCGTCCATGAGGACGAATGCCTCGCCAATATGCTGCCGATATGGTTGCACTGTCGATGGCATTCAGGTATCGTACAGCCGTTACGGCGCCTTCCATCACCACCAGCGGCTTACGTTGGCCCCACATAATGCCACCCCAAAACAGCAGGGAACCTCCACCTTCCTGTACTCGCTGGACAGTGTGTCTAAGGCGTTCAGCCTGATCGGGTTGCCTCCAAACACGTCTCAGACGATTGTCTGGTTGAAAGCAAATGCGACAGTCATCGGTGAAGAGAACCTGATGCCAATCCTGAGCGGTCCATTCCGCATGTTTTTGGGACCATCTGCTCCGCGCTGCATGGTGTCGTGGTTGAAAGATGGACATCACCGTGGCCGTCGGGGGTGGAGTTGCGCATTATGCAGCCTATTGTTCACAGTTTGAGTCGTAACACAACGTCCTGTGGCTGCACGAAAAGCATTATTCAACATGGGGGCGTTGCTGTCAGCCATAATCCGTAGGTAGCGGTCATCCACTGCAGTAGTAGTCCTTGGGCGGCCTCAGCGAGGCATGTCATCGACAGTTCCTGTCTCTATGTATTTCCTCCATGTCCGAACAACATCCCTTTGGTTCACTCCGAGACGCCTGGACACTTCCCTTGTTGAGAGCCCTTCCTGGCACAAAGTAACATTGCGCACTCGATCGAACCGCAGTATTGACCGTCTAGGCGTGGTTGAAGTACAGGAAACAAGAGCAGTGTACCTCCTTCCTGGTGGAATGACTGGAACTGATCGGCTGTCGGACCCCATCCGTCTAATAGGCGCTGCTCATGGATGGTTGTTTACATCTTTGGGCGGGTTTAGTGACATCTCTGAGCAGTCAAATGGACTGTGTCTGTCATACAATATCCACAGTTAACGTCTATCTTCAGGAGTTCTGGGGACCGGGGTATGCAAAACTATTTTGATGTGTGTATAAAGGGACGCAGGTTGTTCGCAGCTGTCAGCGCGTTTTCGATTACTACCACACTATCCACACAAGCGCAGGTGACTGTCTTCCATAGCATAATACCGCTCTCACCAGCTTGCGCCGTGGCGTCACCGTTCACCTCGATGACGGCGTTGGTGCAGCCGCGCATCGGCCTAGTGCAGGAAAAATGTGCTCACCTGAAGAACTCATGCATTTTAATTGATCGACGGTCGACTCCCGATGTTCCCGTGCCCACTGCAATCGTAACTGACGGTGTCCTTGGGTCAACCTGTGAACACGTAGGGGTGGTCTGCTTTGGAGTTTCCGAAATTCCTTCACCAGGGAAGACGAATGGAATATTCCAGAATTTGAAACACGAGCAGCTGCTAGCATGAGTTTCTTAGAAGTAGATACCTTAGTGGTTGCGAAGCAACTCAGATCGCTTGATACGGGCAAGTCTTCAGGTCCAGATTGTATACCGATTAGGTTCCTTTCAGATTACGCTGATGAAATAGCTCTCTACTTAGCAATCATATACAACCGCTCGCTCACCGATAGATCTGTACCTACAGATTGGAAAATTGCGCAGGTCGCACCAGTGTTTAAGAAGAGTAGTAGGAGTAATTCATCGAACTACAGACCTATATAATTGACGTCGGTTTGCAGTAGGGTTTTGGAGCATATACTGTATTCAAACATTATGAATCACCTCGAAGGGAACGATCTATTGATGAAGTAATGGCCGCTATCGACAGGGGATCTCAAGTTGATTCCGTATTTCTAGATTTCCGGAAAGCTTTTTACACCATTCCTCACAAGCGACTTCTAATCAAGCTGCGGGCCTATGGAGTATCGTCTCAGTTGTGCGACTCGATTTGTGATTTCCTGTCAGGAAGGTTGCAGTTCATAGTAATAGACGGCAAATCATCGAGTAAAACTGAAGTGATATCAGGTGTTCCCCAGGGAAGCGTCCTGGGACCTCTGCTGTTCCTGATCTATATAAATGACGTGGCTGACAATCTGAGCAGTTCTATTAGGTTGTTAGCAGATTATGCTGTAATTTACCATCTAGTAAGGTCATCCATAGACCAGTATCAGTTGCAAAGAGATTCAAAAAAGATTGCTGTATGGCGTGGCAGGTGGCAGTTGATGATAAATAACGAAAAGTGTGAGGTGATCCACATGAGTTCCAAAAGAAATCCGTTGGAATTCGATTACTCGATAAATAGTACAATTCTTAAGGCTATCAATTCAAGTAAGTACCTGGGTGTTACAATTACGAACAACTTCAGTTGGAAAGACCACATAGATAATATTGTGGGGAAGGCGAACCAAAGGTTGCGTTTCATTGGCAGGACACTTAGAAGATGAAACAAGTCCACTAAAGAGACAGCTTACACTACACTCGTTCGTCCTCTGTTAGAATATTGCTGCGTAGTGTGGGATCCTTACCAGGTGGGACTGACGGAGGACATCGAAAGGGTGCAAAAAAGGGCAGCTCGTTTTGTATTGTCACGTAATAGGGGAGAGAGTGTGGCAGATACGATACGCGAATTGGGATGGAAGTCATTAAAGCAAAGACGTTTCTCGTCGCGGCGAGATCTATTTACGAAATTTCAGTCACCAACTTTCTCTTCCGAATGCGAAAATATTTTATTGAGCCCAACCTACATAGGTTGTCAAAGTCACTTATCTCAATGGACTTCGCCATTTGCAGCCAATATCTTCGGTATGATGATCCCCCGTCCGTGTTTGCTCCAGTTATACACTTTTGTTACCGTGTCACTTGCCAACATCGCGTTGGGAAGTAGTCATAACGTTTAGGCTTATCGGTTTTATCGCATCTTATCTTACGTAGTATACTGGTTTAGCTACTTTACTTATGAGTCTATTTATCACACCTGTTTTGCTCTTCTGGTGGTTTTAACCTTCTTGGCTTGTCCCATTGCGCCCTTTTATCTTTTTCGCTTTCACACTGCAAGCTTACACTCTCATTCTTTCTTATGCTCTAGGATGGTGGATTTTGAGCCAGTGTGACAGTGCAATGAAAATCACTCTCGTCCATCGTTGTCCTTCATTGAACTGCTCTACATGCTGCAGTAACCGTGACACATTGTTGGCTCCGGTATCTGAATAAAATGACAGAAATTTTGAAAATAAAAATTAGTAAATCAGTATGGTTCCTTTCTGATTGAGCAACTGAACAACGATCATTGTTGACGGTGGCACGCATTCTCTCTATTGCATCTGATACACATGTAAAAAGACTGCGCGGCCAGATTGGCCGAGCGATTCTTGGCGCTACAGTCAGGAACCGTGCGACCGCTACGGTCGCAGGTTCGAATCCTGCTTCGAGCATGGAAGTGTGTCCTTAGGTCAGTTAGGTTTAAGTAGTTCTAAGTTCTAGGGGACTGATGACCTCAGAAGTTAAGTCCCAAAGTGCTCAGAGCCATTTTGTAAAAAGACTGCAATGATTTCAAAATAAAGCTGGCTCCTGAAGTTTTTATCATTTACGAGTCGTCGTAATTTAACACCACCATCATTTCTGTGTGTGGGGCCTGTATCTTACAGAAGCGAGAGCAGTAGACTCGCAGTTCGCAGACAGTGGCCAGATCAAATGTAGTTTGCGCTTGCTCAGAATTATATAAGCCACTGTTAAATGATCCGCAAATAATATAAGGAATGCGCTTTGCTTACAGCAATGGCGGAACACAAATTTCATTCTGCATGTTAGTCTCTTTACCATGATCTGATGACCCCACAGTTACAGGTTTTCTGAAACAAATATTAGAAAAAATTATAAAGCAAGTATCAGTTAATAATTACAGGGAGTGCATATCCTTTTAAATGGAACATAAATATATCCCATTGTGACAGATTTAATTCTAAATCAAACTAATTCCATTACAGAGAGACTTAACATAAAATATGTCTTTTCAGTTCGATGGAGACAACAGAAACGAGTATAGTTTGTTGAGAGGAGCTTGGCTTCCAGCTTACGTTTTGCAATAAAGCATTTGAAAATACAATTCCTCCGATTCGTTTCAGGCATAGGCTGATTTCACTGTTATCGCTTATATGAATTCACAGCTCATAAACATTTTATTATATTTTTTATAGACAATCCTTCAGCTGATGCACTGAAATGTGCCCTGCCTGCACTTCAGTATATCGATCTGGCCAACGGATTAGGTCAGGTTCTAACGTTGGTTTACAAATGTTATATTCGGCGCTGGCAATAATTCCAGAGGTACTTCTGGACTGTGCAACTGTGGTTGCGTGATTACTGTAATTTCTGCTGGTAGATGGAAGATTGATCCTGTTATATAGCATCTAGACCTGCTGATTGATAAGCCACTACCCTTCAGTTGAATCCATCTGGCCTCCGTGAGCTTTCACTGCTCGTAACAACTAGTCAATACTACCATGTCACCACAAGTATAGCAAATCCAATGAAAAGCTGCTTGCTGGAAATGCACTTTAGGTTCCACGATATCCCTCACACTATCTTGTCCATTCTGTTTGACTAAGAACAACTGTAACACGCATGTGCTCAAGCTAATTTGTTTAACTCTTGTCGGACCTCCCTCCGATGTTAGTAATGTTCCACGGATTCCAATCTACACGAACTCCTCAAGGGCTGCCCCCCTGGCTGGGTATGTGTGAATGGCGTAACACTTCAGCTGTATATGTCTTCCTGTTACTATAAATCGAAAGAGAACTCACAATCGTGCCCGGTCAGTTTTCGCTTTTAGTGATGCTATGCGGGGACAGAAGGGCACGTTTTGTCTACTGGGTTCCGTAATCAGGTATAACTCAGGCGGCAGCTTTCTCCATGCTGTCTATAACACTCACAAGTACTGTTCAGACGACAGAAAATTAGCACCCAGTTATCCATGAAACACATGATGTATATCTTCTTCCAAGTTTGAGACTACCCCTCATGTGCCCCATAAGCTATCTGATAATATTTGTAATAGCCTCCTCACTACAATTCCCTTGCGCATTACTTCTACTCATGCTTGCAGCACTCACAAAATCCGATTTATCGTGTCCTCCGATTTCCTAGCGTAATCTATTACACTACTTGACGATTTCCGTAATCACCATGTGTTGTCAAGCATTTCACTCTCACTGTCTTTGTAACCTGCCACGGTTCTGGCTACTTATTTCCCTCCGCCAGTCTACTTACTGCTCGCACAGTTTTTCGTTTCACTCTCTAATATCACCCTCGCATGTTATGGATAGTGAGAATATCCTAGTAGTATTCTTGCAAATCCTAAGATGCAGTGAGAGAAGAAAGTTAGATTTACTCCAATAAATGTAACTGTGAAATGGATTTTTGATCATGTATTACTTACGGTTACTCCTGTAAATACACCTAAACCTGCGTACATTACACTTAGTGCCTCGCAGAGGGTCACCGAACCACCTTCGCGATAATTCGGTTTTATTCTACTCTCGAACAGTGTGCAGAAAAAACGAACATCTATTTCTTTCCATGCGAGCTCTGATTTTCCTCACTTTGTTGTGGTCACCGTTTCTTCCTACGTAGGTCGGCGCCAATAAAATATTTTCACATCCGGAGGAGACAATTGGTGATAGAAATTTCGGAAAAGTTCCCACCGCAACCAGAAACGCCTTTGTTTTATTGATGTCCACCCCACATCCTGTATCATTTCCGTGACGCTCTCTCCCCTATTTCTCGATAATACAAAACGTGTAGCCCTTCTTTGAACTTCTTCGATGTACTCAGTTAGTCTTTTCTGGTAAGGATCCGAGACCACGCAGCACTATTCCAAAAGAAAACGGACAAGCGTAGCGTAGGCACTCTCTTTAGTACATCTGTTGCATCTTCCAAGTGTTCTGCCAATAAAATACAGTCTTTGGTTCGCTTTCCCCACATTTTCTGTGTGTTCTTTCCAATTTAAGTTGTTCGCAATTGCAATTCTTAGATATTCAGTTGCTTTTACGGCCTTCATATTTAAATGATTTATCGTGTAACCGAAGTTAAGCGGATTTCTTTTAGTACTCACGTGGATGACCTCACAATTTTCATTATTGGGCTCAACTGCCAATTTTCACACCATACAGATAACTTTTCTAAATTGTTTTGCAGTTTGTTTGAATCTCTTGATGACTTTATTAGACAATACACGACAGTGTCATCTGCAAACAACCTAAGACTGCTGTTCAGATTGTCTCCTAAATTGTTTGTATAGATAAGGAACAGCAGAAGCCTATGACACTACGTTGAGGAACGCCAAAAATCACTTCTCTGGTACTTGATAACTTTCCATCCATTACTACGAACTGTAGCCTCTTTGACAGGAAATCACGAACAATTTGAAATCCCTTGTCAGTAGCATTCAATACTTCGTGTGAGTAAAGAGCTAGTGGTGTTTCACAAGAAAGTTGTTTCTAAATCCGTGTTGACTGTGTCTCGCTTGACTGTTTCCTCGAGGTAATTCATAATTTTTGATCACAATACATGTTCCAAAATCCTGATGCATATCGATGTTAATGATGTGGATCTGCAATTTAGTGGATTACTCCTATTGCTTTTCTTGAATGTTGGTGTGACCTGTGCAACTTTCCAGTCTTTGGGTACGAATCTTTCTACGAGCGAGAGGTTGTATACGAGTGTTAAGTACGGAGCTATTGAATCAGCGTAGTCTGAAAGAAGCATAATTAGTATACAGTCTGGATAGGAATACTTGCTTTTATTAAGTGATGTAAGTTGCTGCACTACTTCGAAGATATCTACTTCTGAGTTACTCATGTTGCCAGCTGTTCTTGATTCGAATTGGGAAATATTTACTTCGTCTATTTTGGTGAAGCAATGTCAGAAGTCTGTGTTCAGTAACTCTGCTTTAGTAGCACTGCTATCGATAGTATTTCCGTTGCTATCACGCAGACATGGCATTGATTGTGTCTTGCTGCTAGAATACTTTACATATGAACACAGTCTCTTTGGATTTTGTGCCATGTTTCGAGAGATAGTTTCGTTGTGGAAACTGTTATAAGCATCTCGCATTGAAATCTGCTCTAAATTGCGAGCTTCTGTAAAAGATGCCAATCTTGAGTATTTTGCGTTCGTCTACATTTGACATACTGTTTTCGTTGTTTCTGAAACAGTGTTCTGGCCTGTTTTGTGTACCACGGGGAATCAGCTCCGTCTATTCTTAATTTATTTCGTACAACTCTCTCAATTGCTGTCGACACTGTTCCTCTGAATCTAAGTCACGTCTGCTCTACACTTACATAGTTAATTTAGAAGGAGTGAAGATTGTCTCTCAGGAAGGCGTCAAGCGAATTTTTGTCTGCTTTTTTGAATAAATATATTTTTAGTTTGTTTTTGGAGGATTTGAGAGTTATGATTTTCAGTGTCGCTACGGCAAACCCGTGTTCACGAATCGCATTACTCACTTTGATGCTCATTAGCTCAGGACTGTTTGTTGCTAAGTGGTCAAGTGTGTTTTCACATCTGTTTTCTGTTCCAGTAGGTTCATGAACTAATTGTTCGAAATAATTTTCAGACAATACGTTTAGCACAAAATGCGTATCTGTGGATTTAAACATGTATTTTCGACAACATATCGAGGGAAAATTTGAAGTCACCATCAACTTTGATTGAATAGGTCGGGTATGTGTTTGAAATTAGAATCAAGTTTTCTTTCAACCTTTCAACAATTGTATCATTTGATTTGGGAGGTCGGTGAAAGGATCCAATTATTATTTTATTCCGGATGAAAGGAATGACCTCTACCTATACGAACTCACAGGAACTATCTACTTCCATTTCGCTACAAGATAAACTCCTTCTAAAAGGACCAAAGACGCCACTGCTGTTTTTAGCCTAGCCTTTCTGAACACCATTAGGTCCCTCGCAAAAATTTCGGCTTAACTTATCTCCGGACTTAGCCAGCTTTCAGAGCCTATAACGAAATGAGCACCAGTGCTTTCTATTAGCGTTCGGAGCTCTGGCACTTTCCGAGAGCAGTTAAGACAATTTACAACTGTTATACCGATTGTTCCTAGATCTAAGTTCTTCCTGCGTTCGACTTGCACCCATTGAGACTGAAGCCTTTCTATATTTCCCCCAGACCCTCTAGCCTAAGAAACCGTCAAGTCCACGCCACTAACCCCCGTTACACGTGTAGCCACCTCCTGCGTGTAATGGACTACTGACTTATTTAGAAGAACCCGAAACCCCACCACCCTTCGGCGCAAATCGAGGAATGTGCAGCCTACACGATGACAGAACCATCTGCGCCTCTGAGTCAGACCTTCCACTTGGCTCAGTACGAGAGGTCCACAATCGGCCCTCTCAACTATGTCACAAATGGAGAGATCTGCTTTCATCTCGCAAGCAAGACTGGCAGCCTTTATTACTTCTGATAGCCACTCGAAACCAGAGACAATCTCTTCTGATCATTGGTACCGACGTGAGCCACCACCTGCAGGTGGCTGCATCCTGTGATCTTCGTGGCATCTGGAAGGATCCATTCCACATCTGGATTGACTCCACCCGGTACGCACACAGAGTTCACACTGGTTTTTTTTCCACTCCTTAGCAGCCATTTATCTGATGGACCCCATAACGCACCTAACATTGGAACTCCCAACTATCAATAATCCCACCCCCTGTGACTGCCTGGGTCTTGCAGGCTGAGAGGTTTCCTCTGGAAAAGGACAGGTGACTGCATCTGGCTGAGCGACAGTGTCAGTCACAGACAGCACCTGTAACCTGGTCGTCAGATTAACCAGGGAGTCCTTACTTTCCGCCCCCTGGGGAGTCTTTCACTGCCTGCCACGCCACAAGGCGACCTCCCACTCGGCCACTGGTGAGGGTCAACCTCAATGCGAGCAGTAATAGGGCTGGCCACCAGTGCGGACCCATCGCCAAACTCCCGAGTCATGTTGGACGTCCGTTGGATCCCCACAGCTGGGCCACAACAGTGGTGCCCATTCACTGGAGCCTCAAGCTGTGTAAATGAAGCCATACCATCTCAAAAACCGTTTTCTAGATTTTGCCCACAGCATCCCACCGTCCCCTCTTCCATGTGTACGTGCCACAACTTCCACTACCCATCTTATTTGTTCCCGTAGTTGCTCATAGGATGTATGCAGCTTACTACACCCGATTCAGCACCCCTTGCCAAAGTCAGTTGAGTACTTTTCCCAAAGTTCTCACGTTATTCCGCATTTCCCTTCCATTAAAAATCACCTTCAGCGCCACTGATGCCTAGTAAATATGATGAAATGCAACAGGGGCTAATGTCACTCTTACACCCCCCCCCCCCCCCCTCAGAAGGCAACTGCTGCTAGAAATCCCATTAAATATAACAAAAATAACGAAAAAAGTATTTGTGTTAAAATAAGTAATTCACTACAATCCTATATACGAGGTAATATATAAATATAAGAAACGAAATCTGTAACAAACACCCCTCATATCCTTGATCTTAATATATATGGTACTTCTTGCATAGGCTCAACCACATTTTCTTGTCTCTTCCTCTTATTCCTTCTCCTCATGTTATTCTCTGACTCTGCCATAAAAATTCTTGGAACTGAGTTCAGACTATTTCGAAAAGGTCGTAGATGTTCAAAATACCCTTCTTCTCGTTAACTAATGCTTTAGGTTGACTCGTGAAGTAGCCTTCACCACCTGATACCTTGTGATGAACTTCTTCATCCTCTTCTTCAGCCTGTGAGGGGCGTATAACATCACCCAGTGCCCTAATTTAAACTGCAGTGAATTGCCATATGTTTCACTGATTCCTTCTGCTTCTCTCAAGCCTTCTAATTCGTCTTCTGTACTCGTTCTCATTCTTCTTGTATTTTATTCTTCGTGTTTATGAAATCGAATGATGATGCTACCGCCCGTGCATCAAATCATATGGGGATAACCGAGTATTCGCGTGTACTTTTCAGTTATACACGAACCTAAGATATGTATCCAAATCAAATCGCTGTGATGTGGCATCACATAGGACCAGCATTTTTCTGATTGTTCTATGAACCCACTACATTCTGTCCTTAGCCTTTGGATGAAGAGGACTCATTCTTAACTTCTTCACATGCAACAACCAACGCAGCTCCTTCAAAAAGACCAACATGAAATTCGTGCCATGGTTGAGGTCAGTCTACTTGGATCTCCAAACTCGATTATCCAGTTGTTAGCCATTGCTTGTGCTGGTGTCACTGACAACATACCGAGGAAAATGATTTATCATTGTTAATACAAATCAATTTCTTGCTGGTATATGATTTAATGGTTCCAGTACATCGATCCTAGGCAGTTTAGTTGATTTTGATGCCTTCAGTACCCTCTGCAATGGCACTTCCCTGCGATTCAAGTCTGTTCGCTGCACACTCTCCAAGCAGTTCCTCATAGATGGATCCACATCTGGGTGATTTCATCTCAAATCATACAGCTCATGTCAACTCATGGTCATGAATTTCTCTGAAAAAATATATATTAGACCTCTATATCGTTAAGTGTTAAAAAATAAAATATATTCGTTTTGTCTTAATTTTCGTAAATGTTATGGCCTTTTGAAGAATGTTTATTTTGTAAATTACTCTTCAAACAGTAGAGAACAAAAAAAAAAAAAAATAACTAATGAACCAAAAGTACTGGGGACATGGCAGATGTTTTGCTATAAAGCTCCCTGTTAGTGTGTTGAAATTTATTTAACCCATACACCTAAAGGGTTCCTTTAACTTACAAATTTAAGACGAAAAACGAAATTTAAATTATTTTTCCAATTAAAAAACTTTTTCTTCTAATTTAGAAATTCACAGAACGCTAACTTTTCTGATATATTACCAGATACTACTGATGTAATTATAAACAGTATCTTTCCTGCTCCATCTGTCTGTATTATGTAAATATTTATTACTAAAAATGTAAAAAATTGCATTTTTACGAGTTTTTACGAATTATTCACTAGAAAATCCACATCCGAAAACTTTTGAGAATTACGCTAAATATTATTTGGTTAATATGTTAGTAGTCAATGCAAACCAGTGGGCAATATTTTTCTCTGTAAAGTGTTAAAAAATTTTCAATATTCTGCATAATTCGCAACACTGAATTTCTGGTGTAAAATATGCATGTTGGTAACACTGTTTCCAGCGCTCTTCTGTTTATAACAAATGATTGAGAACTTGCACATGAATCGTTATGCATTGAGTTTTGTGTTTGTTTTGAACTTTTTGTTGGATACAGTGTCAGTGAGAAAATACGGTAGTGAAAGAGTGAGATGTGTCGGCTATGAAAAAAGACACAGAAAGGTGGTGTTTAAGAAAGTGAAAAACACTTCACAATTGTTGGAAATGTGTCAGAGGTATTGCAGAAATATCTTGGTCCTCAAGTAACAGTATTATCATTACATCAATTGTGCAGGAATTGCTACACTCATCACAAGAAGAAATTCAGTGACGACTCACCTGAACGACCCCCATCACCCAAATGTGAAACTGAAGAAGACATTGCAGATGTTTATATTTCTGGGTGTGAAGTTGTTGATGTGTTGAATGTTAACGTTTCTACTCTAGCTCCAACGATATCCCTCCTTAAAGGTCCAGGAAAGGTAAGATGCACAAGAAGAACACGGTATGTAAAAAGAAAAGTGGAAGAAAGTGAAACAACTTTGAACAGGCAACATTTTCAAAACTTTCTGAAGTGTATAATGTAGATGCACTTGGTGCAGACCCTGAAGATAGTGATATGTGCACGAAATGTGATGTGTGGTTTCAAAACCTAAATACCTCTGTCCCAGAAGCCACTTGTACTGAGAAGGTACTGTTACTAACACTGATATCAGGCATCTACTCTAAGCAGTAGATACAGAAATAGATAGCCACTTCCTCACATTATTTGATTTCAAAAGCTTGTAAAATAAAGAACGAGAAAGGTATTTGGGCATGCCCATATTCTGACTGTGGGAATCCGTTGCAAGACGAAATGTTTACTGTTGCTCTGGAATATTACCTAAGTGATGACAAAGATTACAACAGGCGAGGTCGTAACCAGGCATATGTTATCTCTGTTAGTGAAAATGGTGAAGAAGTTAAAAAGGTAAAAATACATATGACAAGATGATTCAGAAAAGCATATCTCCTAATAAAAAAAGGAGAACCCAAATTTGAAAATTGGTCTCACAGAATTCTACTCCTTACTACCAACATGAGTAAAATGCTAGGCAGTGAAAGAAGTATGCACATTTATTTACTGCACTAATTGGAAACTTGTTTCTTTCGCCATAAGTAGTGTCGCAGAAAAATAGCACACAGAGATGGACCTGACATTTATATGTATATGTCAAGAGCCGCAAGATAAATGATGGTTTCAGGAGTACGTAATGGGGATTCAGAGACAGATCATAGGAGAAGTAAAATCAGCCACATCCCAGAATACTTATACATTAATTCTTCATTTCGAATTTGCTGAGAATTGGTCTGTTGCTCAGAACGAAATTCAAAGCTACCACTGGCACACATCACAGGTATCAATCTTCACGTGTTGCTCACTTCCTTGGAACATCACGCTGTTTTGCTATTGTCAGTGACTATCTCATTCATGACAGTGCACATGTTTGCTACGCTGTCAGCCTGATAATTGATGACATAGTGCGGCGGCGCGGTTCTTTCCGTCCCTTTACGACGGACCTGCACCTACCTGTGAACATTGTGTCAGCAGATCATCAGTAGGGAAGCCGAGTGAAACCTACTGTACTTCGACGTGAACCAGGCTGCAATTAAAGTCACTAATCTACGTTTCGGGAGAAACACGAAATGAAAGGTTGGAAATTTTGTCCTCAATTAATATATTCTGAAACTTAGGTGAACAAGTATCACTGCCAAGCCTGTGCTAGTCTTAACACAGTCACTCACAACCCCTTTCACTCACGTTAGCAAGTTTATGGCGTTGCATTTCCCGAAAACGTAATAGCTACAAAAATCCTGATTGTTTTTGATTGATAATGCTCGCCAAATATTAAGTCTGTCGGTTCAAAAAGCAGTCACAGTTTTTAGCCACCAACCTGATCAATACGCCACGCGGAATATATGTCTTTTCTCGTCACAAAATTCACTTAAAAATTCCGAAATTTCTACACATACATCGGAATAATTACGCCGTCACTTTCTAACACTTTTGATGTATGAAACACTGCTAGATCCGGCAACTTATCATTTCCATCGGAACTACTACTGCACACGTCCGATCTCTTTCATGGCTACGCTTCCACTCTTGTCTAGAATACTCTAGGTCTTCTCTATCAGCAGAGAAATGCGCGCGAAGAATACTGCTTTACCATTGGTCAGTTTACGTAACAGCCAATAGCAAAACAACACTCTCCCACGTCAGTCTACGCTTTTCACCCATAACCAATCGCAAAATAGTAAACCTCACGACTGAACTTCTTACCGACGTAATTATCTAATATGCTGAAGTTTTGCTTATGCATAAAGTTATTTACTGTTGTTATTTATACCTAAATTAACTTTCCCTTTACCATAAACTTACTTTACAAATCTATTCTGCAAAAATCCCCTTTGTCCATATCCATACTTCTTCGAAATGTTCCCACACTATATCCTACTACATAACTTGTTAAACAATTATCTTCATATTAACCTTAAACCACACTAACGCATCATTCATACTGCTAAAACACATTTATAACATTTTACGTACACAAAAAGAAATAATAACACTTTATGAAAATACTAGAACAGTTTATGAAAAACATTCTATTACTTTAGTGCACTCTACTGGGCACAATCGAAACTAAAATCACAGTCCCCCTATCCAATATTGTCCTCTATCGGCTGATACATGAACTAAGTGCGCGTCCAGTCTCGTGTCACCATCTGTCATAATCCAGCTCTGAGACACATCTCTCACTTAACTGCCTCCAAGGCAGGATCGTTATACGCCGCTACGCCTCAATAGCATCTAGAGGCCATGCATTTTTTAAATATGTGTATGTGACAGATGATGCAGCATGACCGCTTTCAGCTTTAAGATCTTGGTCAACACTGTAGTACATGAATTAAGACAACAAAATGGATAATTTCAGTAACAGGTGTTGGAAAAAGTGCATGTGATGTGATGGGGTGAACATCTTGCAACAAGATTTAATCTCCAGCATGAGGCTGTTGATGCTATAAGAGATGCTGCTTGATTTGTACGCCTCATATCAACATTAGTAACAAACATGAAACTCTGAATTCGATGTTATTTTCGTCAGTGATGAGTCTCACACTAATTTTTTGGCATTCGTAAATAAGTAGCCAGACAACTTCATCATTAAATACACATCTGCGTTATTTTTATTTGAATGGATTTCTAAAAAGATCAAGTTACTTTGCTCTACAATGTACAGACACTGAATGACACCCAATTGGTTGCAGAATTTCCAAACCTTCACGAATGATGCAAGCGCTGCCGAACCCTGGCGTCTCGAAAGACGACGAGGAGTACTTCATGCGCAATACTAAGCGTGGTTTGGCTCTCGTCTTCAACCATTATGAGTTCGACATCCGTGAGTTCAAAGACGGAGAGTTGTACAGGCCGCCGAGAAGGGAAGGAACCAGCCGAGACAAAGACGCAGTCTTGAAGACTTTTAGCAAACTCGGCTTCAAAGTCAAACCTTTCGACAATAAGCGTTACCAGGAAATAAAGGAGATACTGGCAGAAGGTAAGTAAACATCTTCAGAAACATCTTAAATATTTGTTGTTGTTGTTGTGGTCTTCAGTCCTGAGACTGGTTTGATGCAGCTCTCCATGCTACTCTATCCTGTGCAAGCTTCTTCATCTCCCAGTACCTACTGCAACCTACATCCTTCTGAATCTGCTTGGTGTATTTATCTCTTGGTCTCCCTCTACGATTTTTACCCTCCACGCTGCCCTCCAATGCTACATTGGTGATCCATTGATGCCTCAACACATGTCCTACCAACCGGTCCCTTCTTCTTGTCAAGTGGTGCCACAAACTTCTTCTCTCCCTAATCCTATTCAATACCTCCTCATTAATTATATGATCTACCCATCTAATCTTCAGCATTCTTCCGTAGCACCACATTTCGAAAGCTTCTATTCTCTTCCTTTCCAAACTATTTATCGTCCATGTTTCACTTCCATACATGGCTACACTCCATACAAATACTTTCAGAAACGACTTCCTGACACTTAAATCTATAATCGATGTTAACAAATTTCTCTTCTTCAGAAACTCTTTCCTTGCTATTGCCAGTCAACATTTTATATCCTCTCTACTTCGACCATCATCAGTTATTTTGCTCCCCAAATAGCAAAACTCCTTTACTACTTTAAGTGTCTCATTTCCTAATCTAATACCCTCACCGACTCCCGACTTAATTCGACTACATTCCATTATCCTCGTTTTGCTTTTGTTGATGTTCTTCTTATACCCTCCTTTCAAGACGCTATCCAGTCCGTTCACCTGCTCTTCCAAGTCCTTTGCTTTCTCTGACAGAATTACAATGTCATCTGCGAACCTCAAGGTTTTTATTTCTTCTCCATGCATTTTAGTACCTACTTCGAATTTTTCTTTTGTTTCCTTCACTGCTTGCTCAATATACAGATTGAATAACATTGGGGAGAGGCTCCAACCCTGTCTCACTCCCTTCCCAACCACTGCTTCCCTTTCATGCCCCTCAACTCTTATAACTGCCATTTGGTTTCTGTACAAATTGTAAATAGCTTTTCGTTCCCTGTATTTTACCCCTGCTACCTTCAGAATCTGAAAGAGAGTATTCCAGTCAACATTGTCAAAAGCTTTTTCTAAGTCTACAAATGCTAGAAACGTAGGTTTGCCTTTCCTTAATCTAGCTTCCAAGATAAGTCGTGGGGTCAGTATTGCCTCACGTGTTCCAACACTTCTACGGAATCCAAACTGATCTTCCCCGAGGTCGGCTTCTACTAGTTTTTCCATTCGTCTGTAAAGAATTCGCGTTAGTATTTTGCAGCCGTGACTTATTAAACTGATAGTTTGGTAATTTTCACATCTCTCAACACCTGCTTTCTTTGGGATTTGAATTATTATATTCTTCTTGAAGTCTGAGGGTATTTCGCCTGTCTCATACATCTTGCCCACCAGATGGTAGAGTTTTGTCAGGATTGGCTCTCCCAACGCTATCAGTAGTTCTAATGGAATGTTATCTACTCCCGGGGCCTTGTTTCGACTCAGGTCTTTCAGTGCTCTGTCAAACTCTTCACGCAGTATCGTATCTCCCATTTCATCTTCGTCTACATCCTCTTCCATTTCCATAATATTGTCCTCAAATACATCGTCCTTGTATAGACCCTCTATATACTCCTTCCACCTTTCTGCTTTCCCTTCTTTGCTTAGAACTGGGTTTCCATCTGAGGTCTTGATATTCATACAAGTGGTTCTCTTTTCTCCAAAGGTCTCTTTAATTTTCCTGTAGGCAGTATCTATCTTACCCCTAGTGAGATAAGCCTCTACATCCTTACATTTGTCCTCTAGCCATTCCTGCTTAGCCATTTTGCACTTCCTGTCGATCTCATTATTGAGACGTTAAATATTTAAAAATAAAAATTTACGTATCTTGACAGTGATAATTTTAAAAGTGATCATAACAGTTTCAAGACAAATGTTGATTTCTTTTATGTTGGAAATGAAGAGCTTCACCTTCGCCGGCAGAGTATGAGCGTTAAATGGCATCGTTAGTGAAACGACTACATAAAAAAGGAGAGAGAGATAATGTAGACAATTATGAAATAAAATCCTTGAATCCAGTGTTTTCGAAAGTTTTGAGACACGACGTGTAAGGGACGAATGTCACATCTCAGGACACGTAATTTATTGGCAGACTGGAAGTTTACCTTCGAGGAATTAGCATTCACAGGAAAAGGAATTTGTTGTTTTGAGTGTGAGGCATTACTAGGGCAGCACAGGAGGACAGAAGTTATTGTCTTTGATTTAACAAAGGCCTTTGTAGTGAAACAATTTTGCATAAATTGGAATATCATAGGATAACGGAAAAACTTCGGCAATAGCTCAGATCTGGGAAGAAGAAAGAAGCAGAAAGTTCTTCTCCAGTTTAACAAGTAGGGAATAAGTTTGAATATGTAAAGTGGAAAGTTGCCACAGGTTCTGTTACAGTCCGTTTTCTTAAAATAATTGTATGAATGATCTACTACTGAACCTGAGAGATGGTTCGAAACACTTTCCCTTTGCAGATGACACAATTGTTAGATGGGGAACAGTATGTAAAAGATCTAAGCTGCTTACACTACGCTTGTCGCCCTCTTCTGGAGTGCTGCTGTGTGGTGTGGGATCCGCGTCAGATGTGATTGATTGAGGACATCGAAAAAGTTAAAGAAGAGCAGATCATTTTGTATTACCACGAAACAGGGGAGAGAGTGTCACGGATATGATACACGAATTGGAATGGTGGTCATTAAAACAAAGGCGTTTTTCGCTGAGGCAGGAACTTCTGACGAAATTTCAATAACCACCTTTCTCCTCAATGTGTGAAAATATTTTGTTGGTGCCCACCTAAGTAGGAAGAAGTGATCATCATAATAAAATAAGAGAAATCAGAGGTCGCACCGAAAGATTTAACTATTCATTTTTCTCGCGCACTGTTATAGAATAGAACAGCAGAGAAGTAGCTTAATGGTGGTTCGATGAACCTCCTGCCAGACACTTAATTGTGAATTGCACAGTAATCGTGTGGATGTAGATGTAGAGCTATCTAAGAGGTTAGTAAATAACATTAGCAGGTGGCTTCCAGAGAGTAAATTAACGTCGAACTGCAACAAAAAGCAATGCTCTTCACTCTTGTAAGAGCTGAAATGTGTTGTCCCATGGTGGTCACACAGTAAAGTCTCGTATTTTAAATATTTGTGACTAAGGTTAGATGAAAAGCTTTCTTGTATCACGTGAAAGAGTTTGTGCTACAGCTGAATACCGGTACTGCTATTTTCATGGTAAGAATAATCTCCACCGTCTCTGAAGGCTTCTTTACTTTGCTTACATTCACTCCATTATCTGTTACCATATTCTTACCCCAGAAGAAGGCTTTCCGACAAATCTGCAACGTCAGTTAGCGAGAAGCATGTGGGCTAAGCCTACCACGAAATGCCCTCTTTCCTCTCCACTTTCTGCTTTCAAAATAAAAATTCCTAAAAATGGAAAATCCAGGATAGAATAATGACAGTATTATGTAAAGGATAAATTGCTACTCGCCTTATAGTGGAGATGCTGAGTTGCAGACACACGCATCAAAAAGACCGCTAAACAAGTAAGTTTTCGGCCAAAAGGCCTTCTTCTGAAATAGACGAAATACGCACACAAACACGCACACACACACAAACACGCACACACACACACACACACACACACACACACACACACACACACACAACTCACAAACACACACACATACACACATGACCACTGTCTCTGGCCACCGAGGTGTTTGTGTGAATGTGTGTGTGTGTATGTGTGTGTGTGTGTGTGTGTGTGTGTGTGTATATTTGTGTTCGTTGTGCACTTCAGCAGAAGAAGGCCGTTTGGCCGAAAGCTTGCTTGTTTAGTGGTTTTTGTTGTGCCTGTTTGCGACTCAACATCTCCACTCTATGGTGAGCAGCAACTTATCCTTTTCATAATACTACATGTGCTAAGTAATTTACTTCCTGCAGTGCCAACTAACACTTTTCTGTGCTAAGGTTTATGTTTGCTGATCATATTCCCTTTAACACCAGCGTACACGCCCCTCTGTATCTCTAGCAATCACAAGGATCTCGTCCAGATAAACGATACAGTACTTTAAATTTAATCCACTCCACACTCCATCCATCAAACGCTGGAATGTGGCTAGTGCGTACTTCATGTTAAACAGCATATGCCGAGACTGGTAATGACCTCAAGGTTCAATGCTGTTTTCAGCTAATGATATCCACTCCTTAGATCTATAGTGAAAATATACGTACAATGCCACAAATTGTCCAGTATTTCTGTTATATTCAGGATTGGGTATATGTCTGTAATTGAAGACTATTGAGGCATCTATAGTCACAGATAAACCTCTGCTCCTTCGTTTCATTCACTCTCTTTTCTCTTTTGGTACTACCACTACAAGATCACCTCATGAACTGTAGTTTCCTCAATGTTGCCACTACACAGTTGCTGGTTAATAGGCTCCATCATTATGTGATGCGTCGCAGACTACACCAGTGATTCACACCAGTTGGTATTCTGTGTTGCGTCACTGTAGGTGGTACTCTTTTCGTTACCTTTAAATGTTTCACCTTCTCACATAATGCAGTTACGCCGATGGTTATCTTATAGGTAGGCTTCAAATTCATCCTGTCTAGATCATCTTCATCTAGAACATCTAAACCGGTGACCAACAATGCTATAGGTAACTCTGTGTCTTCATTCACGAAATCATCAATGCTGAAGTGCACTATCCGCTTACTGTCTACCTCCTGTACAAGTAAAATGCTTTTGTGTTTTATCCAGTTCATTATTTTCGAACAGTGATTCAACTACAATAGCACATTTACTGGTAGATCTGTTACTACTTTCATCTGTAGTAGTTCCCTGTACCTTGTTGTATGCTATCATATGAACTGATCACTTGTGCTTTTGCACGTAGTTCTATCGGTTCATTATACTGGAAAGATGAGACTTGAAGCAGTATGTCACTGACAACACTTTCCCCAGACAGAACTATGTTTCATAGAGAGTAGTTTTAGCGTGGTGCTTATACAGAAAACCCAATGAAGGATATGCTGTAACTGACATCTGCATTATATGTAACCTCCACATTCTTCCAAAGTGGCTTTGTTCCCGCCTGAAAACCTAATACTGCCAATCCCACCGAATGCACGTCATTACCCTCTATTCTACATAATCTATCCTGTGAAGGGTTTAATAACCTCTTTCCTATGGGGTGCAAACTTAATACAGACATGTACACCACTGTGTATGATAGGCATTTGTGCTTCCCTTCCATCCAATACTCTGCTAACATTCACTGAGAGTGCTGCCTAGTGGACCTGGGCCTTCCATTCTCATTTAATGGTTGGCTATTTCTGTTTAATAACGTTCTGTTATCCTTCATATTTTTCTACAGTCTTGTTCTTAATGTCCAGCTTTCCCACATTTTCTACATTGTGGATAAAGACAATCTCATTGTATCCAGAATGACATTTTCATTCTGCAGCGGAGTGTGCGCTGATATGAAGAGATACTGGCAGAAGTAAAGCTGTGAGTACCGGGCGTGAGTTGTGCTTCGGTAGCTCAGATGGTAGAGCACTTGCCCGCGAAAGGCAAAGGTCCCGAGTTCGAGTCTCGGTCGGGCACACAGTTTCAATCTGCCAGGAAGTTTCAATGCCATTGTATGTGGCCCGATACTCTACAATGGTAGCATTTGAGGTCAACGGAAAAAATGATTGATTAGCCATCTGTTTCTTCTAAATCCGTTGCTGTGCCAATGGCTCCACCTAATTCTTTCAGAGATTCTGTTCTTACCTTCCTTGACACAATGGGTGGCAATGCATCTAATACCCTGTGCGCTGCTTCTTGTAGAAGGATCTTATTTGTGTTGTAACTCTCCTTTAACTCACAGGGAGGGCCGTTGTAGCCGAGCGGTTCTATGCGCTTGAGTCTGACCGCTACGGTCGCAGGTTCGAATCCTGCCTCGGGCATGGATGCGTGTGATGTCCTTAGGTTAGTTAGGTTTAAGTAGTTCTAAGTCCTAGGGGACTGATGACCTCAGATGTTAAGTCCCATAGTGCTCAGATCCATCTTACAGGTATTAATACTGAGTCTTCTTATTCTCTCAGTAAAACTGTTGATAGATTCGCCCGGCTTCTGTGACATACCATTTAACTGATTACACTGGTGCGTAAAGTTATTCTTTCTTCTATGCTGCTGTAATGAACGTCCCTTAGAACATGAAACGTCTGAGCGTTTCTCAGTTCCTCGTGGTACATCGCATAAGTTTACACATCCCCTCTTAAACATAGTTTGGCCCTTCATAACAATTGTTCATCAGCCCAAGAACAGTAGCTTTGAGACTGTCAACAGATTTTCACTAATACTAATGCATCGTCTCCTATCCTGTCCAGGAAAGGATTAACTAGGCTAACAGCACTATCATCTAGTATGGGCACCGATAAGCTGGACGGAAACCCTCCTCCTACAAAGCATCCAACTGCAGATATGTTTCATCTGCTCTCATTTGAACTACTTGGTATAGTCATGACTATACTTCAATAGGTTCCTGACTGGTAACCACCTGTGCCTTTGATTTATACATACTGTATCTAAACCACTGATACAACCGCAATAGGACAAACACAGGGACTCTTAACCTTAGCACTACTGTAACAATTCTTGGCATGCCCTGATTTTTGCACCTGTACACTCATCACGCTCCTGGCGTAATGCCCATACCTTCTGCACTTGAAGCGCATTACAGGTGATGACTGAGTACAGGGGGCACTAACACAAGTAAATTACATTTCGTACATGGAACAGGGCGCATGTCTGCGTAAGTCTCGTGCATTTCCTCTGAACTGTCCAAGACAATGCCCTCAGTAACTCTCATAATTTACTGTAAACCCAGTCCTCCAATCCAATCTAACCAACATCGCACAATATTTGAAGATAGAACAGCCACTGACCCCACTGCTCCATTGATGTTGTATGCTGGCCCAAGACGCAGCTCAGTTTCACTGGTCGCTTCTGACAGCAGTTATTACAAGTCAGGATGGTCCAGGTATGTTGTTGTTGTGGTCCTCAGTCCTGAGACTGGTCTGATGCAGCTCTCCATGCTACTCTATCCTGTGCAAGCTTCTTCATCTTCCAGTACCTACTGCAGCCTACATCCTTCTGAATCTGCTTAATGTTTTGATCTCTCGGTTTCCCTCTACGATTTTTACTCTCCACGCTCCCCTCCAATGCTAAATTTGTGATCCCTTGATGACTCAGAACATGTCCTACCAACCGGTCCCTTCTTTTTGTCAAGTAGTGCCACAAACTCCTCTTCTTCCCAATTCTATTCAATACCTCCTCATTAGTTACGTGATCTACCCATCTAATCTTCAGCATTCTTCTGTAGCACCACATTTCAAAAGCTTCTATTCTCTTCTTGTGCAAACTATTTATCGTCCATGTTTCACTTCCATACATGGCTACATTCCATACAAATACTTTCAGAAACGACTTCCTGACACTTAAATCTATACTCGATGTTAACAAATTTCTCTTCTTCAGAAACGGTTTCCTTGCCATTGCCAATCTAAATTTTATATCCTCTCTACTTCGACCATCATCAGCTATTTTGCTCCCCAAATAGCAAAACTCCTTTACTACTTTAAGTGTCTCATTTCCTAATCTGATTCCCTCTGCATCACCCGACTTAATTCAACTACATTTCATTATCCTCGTTTTGCTTTTGTTGATGTTCATCTTATACCCTCCTTTCAAGACACTGTCCATTCCATTCAACTGCTCTTCCAAGTCCTTTGCTGTCGCTGACAGAATTACAATGTCATCGGTGAACCTCAAAGTTTTTATTTCTTCTCCATGGATTTTAATACCTACTCCGAACTTTTCTTTTGTTTCCTTTACTGCTTGCTCAATATTCAGATTGAATAGCATCGGGATGAGGCTACAACCCTGTCTCACTCCCTTCCCAACCACTGCTTCCCTTTCACGCCACCTCGACTCTTAAAACTGCCATCTGGTGTCTGTACAAATTGTAAATAGCCTTTCGCTCCCTGTATTTTACCCCTGCCACCTTCAGAATATTCCGATATATTGGCCGTAATTCGTCAACGTGGTGTCACAGGAACGTAGACTGAGCAGCAGGTATGAAGAACCTGTTCCTCATCCATCATGGTATCATAAGTGCAGTGTTAACGACAACATCTCACATTCAGTATAATTCATAAAGTGGCTGAAGACAGCTCCTCAGAGGCATGCGACGTCCCTGGGTGCTGCTGGCCCCATAAAAGCACGCATCAGCATCTGGCGGCAAACGGCGTTAGGACGCCACGCCGATAACGCGGCCACTTTTCTATGGATAATGCGGAAGGTCCACGAAGAGCTAAAAGGTATCCCAACAGATGGCGTCGAGCAATGTGCAAACAGTTATTATTAGAAGGACACTGATACTCCATGCAGAAGATAAAAAGCAAACCTCCAGTAGGACGAATGCACGAAATAGGTTATCTTGCAGCTGTTTCTCATGACTCACAAGTGAGCTCCAGAGAAACTGCGAGTGCCTCTGGAATAAGTCAGCCTACGATTGTTCACACTTTGTGTGGAAACAACTTCCAGCCACATCATGAGCCACTTCACCAGCAGAAAACCAGCGGAACTGCAGAATACACATGGAATTCTCCCGTTCGGTTCTGTTGCAACACCAGGACAGTAGCTTCTTTCTTCAAAGAATTCTCTTCTACATCTACATCCATACTCCGCAAGCCATCTGACGGTGTGTGGCGGAGGGTAACTTGAGTACCTCTATCGGTTCTCCCTTCTATTCCAGTCTCGTATTGTTCGTGGAAAGAAGGATTGTCGGTATGCTTCCGTGTGGGCTCTAATCTCTCTGATTTTATCCTCATGGCCTCTTTCAGAGATATACGTAAGAGGGAGCAATATACTGCTTGACTCCTCGGTCAAGGTATGTTCTCGAAACTTCAACAAAAGCCTGTACCGAGCTAGTACGCGTCTCTCCTGCAGAGTCTTCCACTGGAGTTTATCTATCATCTCCGTAACGCTTTCGTAACTACTAAATAATCCTGTAACGAAGCGCACTGCTCTCCGTTGGATCTTCTCTATCTCTTCTATCAATACTATCTGGTACGCATCCCACACTGCTGAGCAGTATTCAAGCAGTGGGCGAACAAGCGTATTGTAACCTACTTCCTTTGTTTTCGGATTGCATTTCCTTAGGATTCTTCCAATGAATCTCAGTCTGGCATCTGCTTTACCGACGATCAACTTTATATGATCATTCAATTTTAAATCACTCCTAATGCGTACTCTCAGATAATTTAAGGAATTAACTGCTTCAAGTTGTTGACCTGCTATGTTGTAGCTAAATGATAAGAGATCTTTCTTTCTATGTATTCGCCACATTACACTTGTCTACATTGAGATTCAATTGCCATTCCCTGTACCATGCGTCAAGTTGTTGCAGATCCTCTGCGGCACACCTGAAATCACTCTTACTTCGGAAGACTTCTCTCCATTGAGAATGACATGCTGCTTTCTGTTATCTAGGAACTCTTCAATCCAATCACACAATTGGTCTGATCGTCCATACGCTCTTACTTTGTTCATTAAACGACTGTGAGGAACCGTATCGAACGCCTTGCGGAAGTCTAGGAACACGGCATCTACCGGGACATGAAAGGGAAGCAGCAGTTGAGAAGGGAGTGAGACAGGGTTGTAGCCTCTCCCCGATGTTATTCAATCTGTATATTGAGCAAGCAGTAAAGGAAACAAAAGAAAAATGCGGAGTAGGTATTAAAATCCACGGAGAAGGACAGCAAAGGACATGGAAGAGCTGTTGAACGGAATGGACAGTGTCTTGAAAGGAGGATACAAGATGAACATCAACAAAAGCAAAACGAGGATCACAGAATGTAGTTGAATTAAGTCGTGTGATGCTAATTAGATTAGGAAATGAGACACTTAAAGTAGTAAAGGAGTTTTGCTATTTGGGGAGCAAAAAACTGATGATGGTCGAAGTAGAGAAGATATAAAATGTACACTGGCAATGGCAAGAAAAGCGTTTCTGAAGAAGAGAAATTTGTTAACATCGAGTATAGATTTAAGTGTCAGGAAGTCGTTTGTGAACGAATTTGTATGGAGTGTAGGCATGTATGGAAGGGAAACATGGACGATAAATAATTTGGACAAGAAGAGAATAGAAGCTTTCAAAATGTGGTACTACAGAAGAATGCTGAAGATTAGATTGGTAGATCACATAACTAATGAGGAGGTATTGAACAGAATTGGAGAGAAGGGGAGTTTGTGGCACAACTTGACAAAAAGAAGGGACCGGTTGGTAGGACATGTTCTGAGGCATCAACGGATCACAAATTTAGCATTGGAGGGCATTGTGGAGGGTAAAAATGATAGAGGGAGACCAAAGGATGAATACACTAAGCAGATTCAGAAGGACGTAGGTTGCAGTAGGTACTGGGAGATGAAGAAGCTTGCACAGGATAGAGTAGCATGGAGAGCTGCATCAAACCAGTCTCAGGACTGAAGACCACAACAACAACAACAACCTGGGAACCCGTTTCTATGGCCCTCTGAGTCTCGTGGACGAATAGCGCGAGCTGGGTTTCACACGATGGTCTTTTTCGAAACCCATGCTGATTACTACAGAGTAGATTTCTAGTCTCCAGAAAAGTCATTATTCCAAAATTCTACAGCTGTCGACGTTGGAGATATAGGTCTATAGTTCTGCACATCTATTCCACGTTCCATCTTGAAAACGGGGATGACCAGTGGCCTTTTCCAATCTTTTGGAACGCTACGCTGTTCTAGAGACCTTCGGTCCACCGCTGCAAGAAGAGGGGCAAGTTCCTTGGCGTACTCTGTGTAAAATCTAACTAGTATGCCATCAGGTCCAGCGGCCTTACCTCTTTTGAGCGATTTTAATTGTTTCTCTATCCCTCTGTCGTCTATATCTATATCTACCATTTTGTCTTCTGTGCGACAATCTAGAGAAGGAACTACAGTGCAGTCTTCCTCTGTGAAACTGCTTTGGAAAAAGACATGTAGTATTTCGGCCTTTAGTCAGTCATCCTCTGTTTCAGTACCATTTTGGTCACAGAGTGTCTGGACATTTTGTTTTGATCCATCTACAGCTTTGACATAAGGCCAACATTTCTTATACCACTCTCCAACAGCGTGCTGCAAAAACTAACTCCTATGTCTTTCCGTGCGAGCTAGGATTTCCTTTATTTTATTACGATGTTCTCCCTATGTAGGTCGGCATCGACAAAATATTTTCCCATTCGGAAGGGAATGTTGACGATTGAAATTTCGTGAGAAGTTCCCGCCGCAAATAGAAACGCCTTTGTTGTTACGCTGTCCGCCCTGTATCATGTCAGTGACACTCTCTCACCTACTTCTCGATAATACAAAACGTGCTGCCCTTCTTTGAACTTTCTCGATTTACTCCGTTAATCTTACCTGTTAAGTATCCCACACCACGCAGTAATACTCGTAAAGAGGACGGACAAGCGTAGTATAGGCAGTCTATTTAGAAGATCTGTTGCATCTTCTAAGTGTTCTACCAATAAAACGCAGTCTTTCGTTCACCTTGCCGACAGTATTTATCTAAACTAGTCGACAGATTTTGGAAAGTGTCAAATGTCTCGTTTACAACTACGGTACCAGCGACAGAAAATACAGGGTGTCTGAAAAGTCTTTCTCTGATTACATTAACTGATAACTCAGGCTAGAAGTAAGACACAAACATGAAACTGGTGTCTAATTGTTTACAAACTATCGAAGTTTTTTACGCACATCAGTAAACTTCCACGTGAGCACCCTTGGTAACACGTAGCACATTTAGGCGATTTTTAATTTCCGTCCACACATTAGCCAAGATCACAGGAGGGATCGATTCAACGACTGTGGTTATCCGTTGCCGCAGGGTTTCAAGATCGGGTACACGTGTTCGGTAGACCTCGTCTTTGACATAACCCCATAAAAAGAAGTCTAGTGGGGTTAGGTCAGGAGAGCGTGGAGGCCAAACCGTTGACCCATCACGACCAATCCATCGCCCAGGAAAGGTCATTTCGAGTTAGGCACGGAAGTCCAAACCCCAATGAAGCGGTGCACCGTCTTGCTGAAACAAGACATCGTGGTGATACTGAAGCAGCTGAGGAACAGCATACAGTAGCAACATGTCCAGATACACTGCAGATGTGATGGTAGCCTCAGCGAAGAAGAATGGCCCGATAATTCGATCGTGCAATAGCGCACACCAAACATTCACCTTCGGACTGCCTCTGGTGCACTCCATGACCTCGCCAGGGGGTCGCGAACCCCAAATGCGCACATTATGGCGATTCACTAATCCACTGACAAAAAAGGTCGCTTCGTCGGAAAAGGCAATTCGTCTGAGATAACCAACATCGTCCTCAATACGTGATAGCATTTCGACCGCAAAGTCATATCGACGTGTACTGTCATTGGGCAACAAGGCCTGAACGATTTGCACTTTGTATGCACGAAACAATAAACGTTTGTGTAAAATGTCATGGAGAGAGCTTTTTGGCATCTGTAATTCACGTGAGGCCCTGTACACCGATTTCTTCGGACTTCGAAGAAAAGACTGTCTTACAGCTTCCACCCTGTCTGCTGAGGTTCTTGGTCGACCAGACCTCGGAAGGTCAGCAACTGATCCTGTGTTCTTGAACTTTTCATATCAGGCTTTAATGCTCTTGACATCAGATGGATTCCTTCCAAATGTTGCCCGGAAGTGTCTCTTTACTGTTGTTGGTGATCGTGTCTCATGTTACCACAGAACACTCTGTGCCTTCTCCTGATTGGTTAACTTGGCTTCGCCGGCCGAAGTGGCCGTGCGGTTAAGGGCGCTGCAGTCTGGAACCGCAAGACCGCTACGGTCGCAGGTTCGAATCCTGCCTCGGGCATGGATGTTTGTCATGTCCTTAGGTTAGTTAGGTTTAACTAGTTCTAAGTTCTACGGGACTAATGACCTCAGCTGTTGAGTCCCATAGTGCTCAGAGCCATTTGAACCATTAACTTGGCTTCTTGGGCACTGCACCTCATCCACTACTTACGTACTGCGAACCTAAAACAGTAAAATAAAAAACTTTGATAGTTGTAAACAATTCGACACAAGTTTCATATTTATATCTTACTTCTAGCCTGAGTTATCAATTTATGTAATCAGGGAAAGTCTTTTCGGACACCCTGTAGTATACTCCTGTTTGAAAACGAGAAATTGTAATTAATACATTTATGGAATGGCATTGTACGTCATTTAGCAAGGACTCTTCATCGTTTGAAAACATTATTACGGGCCGGCCGCGGTGGTCTAGCGGTTCTAGGCGCGCAGTCCGGAACCGCGCGACTGCTACGGTCACAGGTTCGAATCCTGCCTCGGGCATGGATGTGTGTGATGTCCTTAGGTTAGTTAGGTTTAATTAGTTCTAAGTTCTAGGGGACTGATGACCTCAGCAGTTAAGTCGCATGGTGCTCAGAGCCATTATTACGGTATCTTCAGGAACAAACAGGTGAAGAGCTTAGCTGCATAGCCTTGTATACCAGTCGCAAATAAAAATAGAGTAAGCCATTGTGTGAGGCAACGGTTGTGACAGCGTGGTCGTTGCGTGGTTCCAGCGGCTCAACAGGACCACAGCGAGCACGACTGCCTGGCGGTGATCGTGCTGACGCACGGCGAGCGCGGCGGCAGGCTGGATGCGAAGGACGGGGACTACGACGCCAGGAGGCTGTGGGAGCCCTTCATAGCCACCAGCTGTCCCACTCTCGCTGGCAAGCCCAAGCTCTTCTTCATTCAGGTAGGCTGGCCCGTCAGCTCCGTTTACTTCCATTATTTATGTCGTACTACAAACAATATTGTCAGTAAATAATGCACACTGATAAGACAGGAACATTATGGCCACCGACCTACTATCGATATAAACCCGTCCAGGTGACAGCAGCGCCACCTAGCGAGGAATTACTGTTAATCAAACACACGCACGGTGCATTTACACTACTGGCCATTAAAATTGCTACACCACGAAGATAATGTGCAACAAACGAGAAATTTAAGCGACAGGAAGAAGACGCTGTGATATACAAACGATTAGCTTTTCAGAGCATTCACACAAGGTTGGCGCCAGTGGCGACAGCTACAACGTGCTGATATGAGGAAACTTTCCAACCGATTTCTCATACACAAACAGCAGTTGAGCGGCATTGCCTGGTCAAACGTTGTCGTGATGCCTCGTGCAAGGAGGAGAAATGCGTACCATCAGGTTTCCGGCTTCGATAAAGATCGGATTGTAGCCTATCGCGATTGCGGTTTATCGTATCGCGACATTGCTGATCGCGTTGGTCGAGATCCAATGACTGTTAGCAGAACATGGAATCGGTGGGTTCAGCAGGGTAATACGGAACGCCGTGCAGGATCCCAACGGCCTGGTATCACTAGCAGTTGAGATGACAGGCATCTTATCCGCATGGCTGTAACGGATCGTGCAGCCACGTCTCGATCCCTGAGTCAACAGATGGGGACGTTTGCAAGACAACAACCATCTGCACGAACAGTTCGACGACGTTTGCAGCAGCACGGACTATCAGCTCGGAGACCATGGCTGCGGTTACCCTGGACGCTGAGTCACACACAGGAGCGCCTGCAATGGTGTACTCAACGACGAACCTGGGTGCACGAATGGCAAAACGTCATTTTTCCGGATGAATCCAGGTTCTGTTTACAGTATCATGATGGTCGCATCCGTGTTTGGCGACAACGCGGTGAACGCACATTGGAAGTGTGTATTCGTCATCGTCATACTTGCGCATCGCCTGGCGTGATGGTATAGGGTGCCAGTGGTTACACGCCTCGGTCACCTCTTGTTCGCATTGACGGCACTTTGAACAGTGGACGTTACATTTCAGATGTGGCCCTACCCTTCATTCGATCCCTGTCAAACCCTACATTTCAGCTGGATAATGCACGAACGCATGTTTCAGGTCCTATACGGGCCTTTCTGGATACAGAACATGTTCGACTACTGCCCTGGCCAGCACATTCTCCAGATCTCTCACCAATTGAAAACGTCTGAACAATGGTGGTCGAGCAACTGGCTTGTCACAATACGCCAGTCACTATTCTTGATGAACTGTGGTATCGTGTTGAAGCTGTATGGGCAGCTGTACCTGTACACGGCATCCAAGCTCTGTTTGACTCAATGCCCAGGCGTATCAAGGCCGTTATTACGGCCAGAGGTGGTTGTACTGGGTACTGATTTCTCAGGATCTATGCACCCAAATTGCGTGAAAATGTAATCACGTGTCAGTTCTAGTATAATATATTTGTCCAATGAATACCCATTTATCATCTGCAATTCTTCTTGGTGTAGCAATTTTAATGGCCAGTAGTGTACTATCAGTGAGCATGCTGCCCGTGTGCAGAAATGGGGAAGGCAGGCCTTCTATCTTAGTTTGATAGAGGGCAGATCGTGATGGCGCGGAGGCTCGGCACGACCATTTCGAAAACGGCACGACTTTTCGGGTGTTCGAGGAGTGCTGTGCTGAGTGTCTTCCACACGTGGCCAAACTAGGGTGCAACCACGTCCAAGCGTCGTCGGGTTGGGCGGCCACCCCTCATTACAGATGTCGGACGTCGTAGGCTGGGCAGACTGGTAAAACAGGACAGGAGGCGAACTACGGCGTAACTGACATCAGACTTTAATGCTGGATGGAGTGCAAGTGTGTCTGAACACACTCCTAACGATGGGCCCCCACTGCCGACAACCCATGCATGTGCCAATGTTGACACCTCAACATCGGCAACTACGACTAAAATAGGCACGTGACCATCAGCACTGGCCATTGGCGCAGTGGCAGAGCGTTGCATGGTCAGATGAATTCCGATACTGAACCGTAATTTTACTTTCAAAACCTTTTCTTAAAGAATTACTTTATTTACTGGCGATTCATCAAGAACATTGACACATTTAATCATACTAGGTGAGCGTCGAAGTAGTTGCCATAAAGTAACTGACGGAAAATTTACCTTTAACAGATGTGATTTTATTCCTAAAAGCTTTTCAAAACAAATTTAAAATTATAAGCAGAAAAGCACACTCGAATTATCAAATCACAATTTAATAAATGTGAATTTTATTCCTAAAGGCCTTTTCAAAACACACATAAAATTATAAGCAGAAAAGCACCCTCGAAATATCAAGTTACAGTTTTATTTTGAGGCAAGAACAATATTAACATTAGGAGCCCTCGGGCTGAGAAGCTTGCCTGCTCCCTCTCAACATGGCCGTAGTCATGACTGCTCACAACAACCTCTCAAAGAGTACACTGGTGCAAATCTGCAACACACCAGATTACTTTAAACAAAAATTTTAACAACTCATACAAACATGTAAACTATGCACCCCGTAAGAGGAATGGAAATGGTACAACCCATAAATTATTTGCCAATGAAAGTGCAATTTTTAAAAATTGTTTTAGGACTATTACGGTGGAAGGGTGGCAAGCTTATAACCTAAAATGACTATTTAAATAAAACCCATAAAATGCAGACTTACATAAAATGTACAACATGCTCTACGTTACACATATACCACCTCAGAAGATGATAAACAAGATAGAAACATATTTCAAGAATTCGGCCTTTAAGCAATAATATCGTTAACACCGAATCCGACAAACATGACAGAGGCAGTTATTAACGCACGGCAGACCGACAGACAGGCACTAACTGCCTAACTAATGCCGACGAGAGACAAACAAGCAAGCTCGGGACGAGAGACTGACCAAGATCACAAGTAGAATTTTACAAGTAAATGAAACAATATATCCGCAATCAGTTAACTTCTAATAAACGGCGATGTATAGCGAAGACCTGCCGCAGCACCCTCAAACATTCTCCCGAACCGTCCGCTGCCAGCCGCTTCAACGGAAGCAGGAAGGCGCGCCGATCTCCTGTCTCACGGCGTTAAAACTCTTACCGGCCAGACTGATGTCGTAGGTTAGCCCCTGTCGCTCTCGTGCCGGCCGCGAAACCCCTACGTCACGCTATACGGCGCGGCCCACTGGACTCACGTGGCGACCTCACATGCGCCGACGCTCCAGGCGGACAAGTCATCTCGTGTCTCTGTACGCGACCGACCAACTGATTGATCCAACCGCCAATGACCATTGCCTGAGCAAACTCGAGCAGACTGGCGGCTTAACACATGCTAGCACACCGGACGACCGACAGACACTGACTGCTGGCCCAAACTGACCTGGCTGACCAACTGCCCAGACTCGCCCCCCTCCTAGTGCCTGCTTTTTATCCAGACATACTAGAACTCCAAATGACGAACAGACACTAACTGCCACACACTGAGCCGCATGACCAACTGACCAGACTCGTCGAGACTGAGAGACTGCCCCTCTACCGAGTTTTTTTTTTTTGTTTCTTTGTTGTGACTTCATTCCCCTGCTCCATAAGGGCAGGGGAGGGCTGTCAGCGGCACAATCTGCCACTCTTCAGCCGAGTGACATGACAACTTAAAATAAGAATAAAATGTTACATACGTAAGGCGATAAAAAAGGGGAACTTAAAACAGAATAATAGGAGAAAATGGAGGTAAAAATAGACTGACATGGAGACGGTCATGTAGGACAGTTAAAAAAGTCACCAGAATGTTAAAAAACACAGGTGGCGACTCTTAAAACACAGAGAAGACACTGAATGGACATGCACAGGTTAAAAGTCGGCCACAGTATTAAAAACACTCTAGAACAACAAACTTAAAACCCACTTGGAGCACACACAACGAAGAATATAAAACTGCCAGGTGGAACCTGCCGAGGGAAAGGTCAGAGAGGATGAAAAAGGAGGGGAGAGCAAGGGGCAGCAGGGGAAGCGGCGGGATGAAGAGTGGAGGGGCATCAGTGGGTACACGAAGAGGCAGGAGACACGTGGGGCGGGAGATGAAGAGGGAAGACAGGGCAGGAGGGGGTGCAGAGACACTGAAAGGGGGCACAAGAGAGAGAGGGGAGTAGGAGGGGGGAGGGGGACTCTACCGAGCTCACAGCGCCCCTTAAATGCACGTGAACAGGCAACTTTTCCCTTTTCCCACCAGAGGGGCACACCAAAGCTGCGACTGCCACAGCGGCGCCACCGCCAGAAACGGAAGGCGACTGCTTTACACTACGCGCTGCGGCGCGCTCTTCAAAACAGCAAATTTTACTATGGCTCAAATACATTCTTCATGAAGCCGATGGGAGGGCGCGAATCCGTCGTCTCCCAGGAGAACAGCTACTTCACACCTGTACTGCGGGACAGAGACAGACTGGCGGCGGCTCCATTATGCTCTGGGGAACATTCACATGGGCATCCATTGGTCCAGCAGAGCTTTGCAAGGCACCATGACGGCCAAGCAGTATCGTACACTGAATGCAGACCGCGTACACCCCTTCAAGATGATCTTGTTTCCCGAAGGCAATGGCATTTTTCAACAAGATAATGCGCCATGCCACAAGGCCAGGAGTGTGATGGATCGGTTCGAGAAAGACACTGATGAACTCCAAGTGATGTGCTGGCCTTCAACTCGCCGTAGGAATCCGTCTTGGATGTGACTGAACGTCGTGTCCGAGCCCATCGTCCATCTCCCCGGAATTTACGGGAATTAGGTGATTTGTACGTGCAAATGTGGTGCCAACTTCCTCCAGAGACCTACCAAGGCTACATTGTAGCGACTAATCGCTGCTCTTATCCATGCCAAAGGTGGACATACAGTTACTAGGTAGGTGGTCGTCATCTTCTGGCTATTCAGTGTATACAGCCAAGTGGTTGAATGATGTTCATTCGTAATAGGCCTTGTCCAGGTTTCAGTACTACTAGATATATCTCCTTCAGAATGAATGAAATCTTCAATAGTGTTTTAAACATTTTTTCTTTATTATTAATATTTGAGGTACTGACATGGGAAACGTAGTAAGTCAAAACAAATCATTTTTCAGATTTGTTATCGAAAAGGAAGTGAGACATGTCGCCAGTGGCACAGAAGAAGCAGAATGTCGAAGTTGTCAGCCGTTGCGTTCTTACGAACGATGCGAGATGGCACTTGTTACACAAAGTGAGCTGGCGTGGGTTTGGAAGTAAGCCAAGAAGCCACAGGGATACCAGCGTTTACTCTGTAACCAACCGTTCATTACTGTGTTATTGAATCGATAGTAACGTTGCTTGGAGTTGTTAGAACGACAAAATGACTCCCAAACTTGTTCCATTGACGTATCTCTGATTGTGTGGTGTGCAAAATGCGCGGGCCAAAATAAAAAGTGGATGGTTTTGACGGGTTTAACCTACTCAGTGGACAACAGTATGGTTGAAAATGTCAATTTGTGATTTCTAGTATCGGAGTATTCGTAGATGCCTTGTCTCCCAGATTTCGGAATAATAGAGAAGAGAAGAGAAAGAATATTTCACAACCAATGACTCCTCACACAATAGCTGATATGATTAGAGGAGCACAGCATATACAGCAATTCAATGTTGTAAAGATGTCGGAGGAACATTTCTATGATTTCGCCTCGGCATGCGGTATATTATTGCATGCAGAACTAGTTAAGGTCAGTTCTGCTTCTTGGAATAGAATTGTGAGGGAGAAGCTGTTCATTGTACGAATAAAAGATTCATACAATGAAATGTAACCGCGGGGGGAAGGGGGGGGGGGGGGAGCACGAAATTTTGAACAAGGGTAAATTCAGCTAGAATTAAAAAAAAACTTCTTGGCGATTTTGGACTACATGGAGGTCAAATATTCACCACAATATTTGTACACCATAGTTATATTTCTTATAAAAATGTGCAGCTTGCTGTAAATATATAACCATTTGGTAAATACAACTTCATTTTTCATAATGTCAAACCAGTGTTTTGCTTCTCCTCTCAAATTTGCCTTCATGAGTTACTCCCTTCCCCATGTCAACGACTCGAGAAGAAAATCTAAATAAGATGAAAGAATAATAAACATAAATGTGAGATATACACAATGAATTAGAAAAATTTTAAGGCGAAAATAAAATGGAAGTTTTTGTACATACGAGACATGACTTCCTTCGCTTTCAGTTAAAAACAGTTGCCATAAAATGTAAAAAACAGACACACGGCAAAATTACATTGAAAAACATATTTAATAACCTTGGTGGGGAACACTGATGTTAAGAAGAAACACGTCTGTGGCACTAAAGCTGAAGGACCTGCCCTGGTGTGGGTAGTCTAATGTTGAATCGGAATGGCTGGTCGTCAAGGAGGGCACAACGGAGGTAGTATACAGATGGAGGAAAGCGATAATCGCTCAGCCGTATGAAACACGTAACTGAAGCGGTAATACAACAGTGTGACATACATATTCAGGTCTTAAATAGAAAAAAATTGTACGTAGTCTAAAGGCATGGACATTGTAAAAGAGAATCATCATCATCAGTTATCTGCTATATTAGCAGGTCCTTTGCCTCTCCATTTTCTGCGATCCATTGCTTTCTTCTTAAGGCTGCTGTATGTTGTACCGTCCATCATGTCATCCAGTATATGGAATCTCTTCCTTCCTCGCTTCCTTTTCTCTTCTACATAACCTTCTAAAACTGTTTTTATCAGTCCGTCATTCTTTCTTAATATATGCCCAATACAATTTCTTTTTCTTTTCTTTATTACATCTAGTAACTGTCTTTTCTCTCCCACTCTTCTCAGTACCTCCTCATTTTTTACTCTGTCCATTCAACTTATTCTTTCCATCTTCCGCCATGTCCAGATCTCAAAAGCCTCCAGCCTTTCTCTGTCTTTTTTCCTCATAGTCCATGTTTCAGCGCCATATAGAAAAGCACTCCATACAAGACATTTTATGAGTCTCTTTCTGAGTTCTCTGTCCAGGCCGCTGCAGAAGATTCTCCTTTTCTTATAAAACGCCTCTATTGCCATTACTATCGTTGTTTTAATTTCTGTGGTGCACTTCCAGTCGGTGTCTATCCTGCTTGCAAGATACTTAAAATTTTTCACCTGTTCTAGTGTTTCTCCATTCAGCATAATTTTTATTTACTTATTTCCTTCTAGTGCCAATACTTATGTTTTATTTGTGTTAATTTTCATTCCATATTTTTTTCCGTTAGTTGCAATGGTGTCCACCAAATCCTGTGGCTAGAAGGACCACGTCATCAGCAAAGCTCAAACACCCTACTCTTCTTCCTCCAATTTCTACTCCTTTGTCATCTAATGAGCATTGGTCAATCATATTTTCCAAGTAGAGGTTGAAAAGAGTAGGTGATAAACAGCATCCTTGTCTTACTCCTTTTCCTAGTTTGATCCAGTTTGTACTTTCTCCTCTCACTTTAACTGAAACTTTTTGATTAAGATATAACGAGTTTATAAGTCTTCTGGTTTTCCAGTCCACTCCCTTTCCCTCATTATAGTAGCCAGCTTGTCCCAAACCAAAAGAGAATACAAAACGAATAAAATAATTTCCTTTAAAATGACTACGACAATATGTAGCACAAACGAATAAAATGATTAATTGCAAAAATATGTGCTGAGGCAAAATAAGAAACTTAAACAAGGTATTGTTATGTGCAAAGAAGAAAAATATTCTTGTGTTTACATGTATAACCAGAATCCCGCACCGTCTGCATTCTAGCGGTAAGGAAATACAGGGACCGCTAAGTAAAGTTTTTTTTTGCAAACCTTTATTTGTGATGAAAGCAATGTTGCGTCCACATTTCTAAACCAACAGATGCTGAATCATGTGCGATAATAAAGTGCGTTGGTCCCGCTCTGAACCTCCTGCAAGCAGTTATTTGCCTTGGCGTTCAAAATGGCTCTGAGCACTATGGGACTTAACTTCTGAGGTCATCAGTCCTCTAGAACCTAGGACTACTTAAACCTAACTAATCTAAGGACATCACACACACCCATTCCCGAGGCAAGATTCGAACTCTCGACCGTAGCAGTCGCGCGGTTCCAGACTATAGCGCCTAAAACCTCTCGGCCAACCCGGCCGGCACATTGACGTTCATTGATAGAGTTGTTGGTTGTCCACATAAGGGATAACGTGTCAGATTCTGTTCTGAATTGGGGAGGGATCTGGTGATCTTGCTGGCGAAGGTAGAGCTTGACAAGCACGAAGAAAAAACGAGAAACTCTTGCTGTGTGCGGGCGGGCTTTATCTTGCTGAAACGTAAACCCAGGATGGCTTTCCACGAGCGGCAACTAAACGGGGCATACAATGTTGTCGACGTACCGCGGTGCTTTAAGAGTGCCGCGAATGACAACCAACGGGGCCCTGCTATGAAGTGAAGTGGCTCCCCAGACTTTCACTCTTGGCTGACAGTCAGTTCGAAGCGAGACTGATCAATGAAGAATTTTTTTTGAGTCATCGGTCCTCTGACTGGTTTCATGCGATTGACACGAATTCCTCTACTGTGCCAATCTCTTAGTCTCAATTATGTACTCCATATCCTCAATTATTTGCTGAATGGATTCCAATCTCTTTCTTCTTCTAAAGGTTTTACACTCTCAGCTATCTCCAGTAGCATGGAAGTTATTCCCTGATGTCTTAACAGATGTCCTGCCACCCTGTCTACATCTATATCTACATCTACATCCATACTCCGCAAGCCACCTGACGGTGTGTGGCGGATGCTACCATGAGTACCTCTATCGGTTCTCCCTTCTATTCCAGTCTCGTATTGTTCATGGAAAGGAGGATTGTCAGTATTCCTCTGTGTGGGCTCTAATCTCTCTGATTTTATCCTCATGGTCTCTTTGAGAGATATACGTAGGAGGGAGCAATATACTGCTTGACTCCTCGGTGAAGGTATGTTCTCAAAACTTCAACAAAAGCACGTACCGAGCTACTGAGCGTCTCTCCTGCAGAGTCTTCCACTGGAGTTTATCTATCATCTCCGTAACGCTTTCGCGATTGCTAAATAATCCGGTAACGAAGCGCGCTGCTCTCCGTTGGATCTTCTCTATCTCTTCTATCAACACTATCTGGTACGGATCCCACACTGCTGAGCAGTATTCAAGCAGTGGGCGAACAGGCGTACTGTAACCAACTTCCTTTGTTTTCGGATTGCATTTCCTTAGGATTCTTCCAATGAATCTCATTCTGGCATCTGCTTTACCGACGATCAACTTTATATGATCATTCCATTTTAAATCACTCCTAATGCGTACTCTCAGATAATTTATGGAATTAACTGCTTCCAGTTGTTGACCTGCTATATTGTAGCTAAATGATAAAGGATCTTTCTTTCTATGTATTCGTAGCACATTACACTTGTGTACATTGAGATTCAATTGCCATTCCCTGCACCATGCGTCAATTCGCTGCAGATCCTCCTGCATTTCAGTACAATTTTTCATTGTTACAACCTCTCGATATACCACAGCATCATCCGCAAAAAGCCTCAGTGAACTTCCGATGTCATCCACAAGGTCATTTATGTATATTGTGAACAGCAATGGTCCTACGACACTCCCCTGCGGCACACCTGAAGTCACTCTTACTTCGGAAGTCTTCTCTCCATTGAGAAAAACATGCTGTGTTCTGTTATCTAGAAACTCTTCAATCCAATCACACAATTGGTCTGATAGTCCATATGCTCTTACTTTGTTCATTAAACGACTGTGGGGAACTGTATCGAACGCCTTGCGGAAGTCAAGAAACACGGCATCTACCTGGGAACCCGTGTCTATGGCCCTCTGAGTCTCTTGGACGAATAGCGCGAGCTGGGTTTCACACGATCGTCTTTTTCGAAACCCATGCTGATTCGTACAGAGTAGATTTCTAGTCTCCAGAAAAGTCATTATACTCGAACATAATACGTGTTCCAAAAATCTACAACTGATCGACGTTAGAGTTATAGTCTATAGTTCTGCACATCTATTCCACGTCCCTTCTTCAAAACGGGGGTGACCTGTGCCCTTTTCCAATCCTTTGGAACGCTGCGCTGTTCTAGAGACTTACGGTACACCGCTGCAAGAAGGGGGGCAAGTTCCTTCGCGTACTCTGTGTAAAATCGAACTGGTATCCCATCAGGTCCAGCGGCCTTTCCTCTTTTGAGCGATTTTAATTGTTTTTCTATCGCTCTGTCATCTCTTCTTTTTCGTAGTGTTTTCCATCTATTCCTCTCCTCACCGATTCTGTGCAGATCCTCATATTGCATACATTATCAGTCAACCTAATTTTCAACAGTCTTCTCTAGCATCACATATCAAACGCTTCGATTCCTTTCTGTTCTGATTTTCCCACAGCCGATGTTTCACTACCATACAATGCCGTCCTCCCAACGTAAATTTTCAGAATTTTTTTCCTGAAATTTTGACATTTGTTTGATATTAGCAGTCTTTTCTTGCCCAGGATGGCCCTTTTTGCCAGTTCTAATCTGTTTCTTATATTCTCTTTGTCCGTCATGGGTTAGTTTGCTCCAAGGTAGCAGAATTCCTTAACTTCATCTACTTCGTGATCATCGACCCTGATGTTAAGTTTCTCACTGCTCTCATTTCTGCTACTCCTCATTACTTTCGTCTTTCTTCGATATGCTCTCAATCCAAATTCTGGACTCATTTAGACTGTTCATTCCATTCAGCAGATCGTGTAATTCTTCTTCACTTTCATTGAGGACAGCATTGACATCAGCGAATGTTATCGTTGATGTCCTTTCTCCTTGAACTTAAATCCCACTCTTGAACGTTTCTTCTATTGTGGCTAAGTACCCTCTGTCAACCACTTTACAGTGTTGTCCAGGTAATACATACAGATGCAGATGTAGATACATGGTTGAGATACGATCTGTTTATTGCAGGCGTGCAAAGGTCGAACCAGGGACCCTGGCGCCATTGTCCGAAACTGCATCGGTGACTCAACAGATGCTGCTGCAGTTATCCCAGCCAGCTTCCAGGTGCCATCGTTCGCTGACTTCCTCATCGCCTACTCCACATTCGAAGGTGTGGTACAATGTCAACTACCAGAACATCTGTTCTTTTTTTTAATTTTTATTAAGAGTAATCAGTTTACCAAACATACATCTATTCTATGCAGCTCAATTCTGCCCATCTATAAATGCTACGCGAATGATAGAACTTAAAAAAATTTTTTGCGTCTGTACTGCTGAGAATTTGAACAGGTAAAAACACATTCATGAACTCCCACAACAACTTTGTTCAGCAGCATTTGTACATCGAATCATTGCAAATCTTTGGGAGTGGCAAATCAGGAGGGTAACATACGAGGGCTATTCACAAAGTACATTACGTTTTCGTTTGTGTCCGTTAGGGGCGGGGCTAGCGCGGCCATCTTGGTGTCATGGCATTCCGCCGCTCAGTCGGCATCCTGCCGTGCTAGTGAGAGGTTCGTTCTGTACTCTGTTGAGTTACTGTGACAGTTTGAAATGTCAGTGTTAATTGAAAATGCCACGAAGTGTGAAGTGCGTGCTGTAATAAGGTTTCTGACTGCAAAAAACTGTACACCGATAGAAATCTATCGGCAGCTTTGTGAAGTGTATGGGGACAACATAATCACTGAAGGTGGAGTGCGTCAGTGGGTCATAAAATTTAAAAATGGCTGAACTAACGTTCACGACGAAGAGCGAAGTGGAAGACCCAGCATAGTGACTGCCGAACTTGTCGAAAAAGTCGATGCCGCGGTCCGTGAAATCCGTAATTTCACAATAACGGAACTCTCTATGAGTTTCCACAAATTTCACGAAGTTTGTTGCACGAAATCATTACCGAAAAGCTACGTTACCACAAGTTTTGTGAAAGATGGATACCAAAAATCTTGACAGAGATTCATAAAAGTCAGCGAATGGCTGCAGCGTTAACGTTTTTGGGCGCTTACGAGAAACATGGCGACTCATTCCTCGATCGCATCGTTACTAGTGACGAAACATGGGTTAAGCATGTGAACTGCGAGACAAAATTGCAGTCAATGCGGTGGGGGCACACAAATTCCCCCCAAAAACCCAAGAAATGCATGCAGACAATGTCGGCAAGGAAGGTGATGGCGACTGTCTTTTGGTACAGAAAAGGTGTGGTTTTTGTGGATTTCCTCGAAAGAGGCACTACAATAAACTCCCAAAGGTATTGCCAAACTCTGCACAACCTCAGAAGAGCAATACAAAACAAGCGCAGGGGAAAGTTGGGCTCAAAGATCTTGCTGATTCACGACAACGCCTGGGCCCACACGGCAAATGCCACTTGTGAAGTTCTCGAATCTTTTAAGTGGGAGTTGTTTCCTCATCCGCCGTACAGTCCCGACCTGGGACTGAGCGACTTCCACTTATTCCCAGAAATGAAGAAGTGGTTGGCTATGCAGCGTTTTGATGACGCCGCACAGCTTCAAGAAGAGGTAACCACGTGGTTGAAGGCGCAGGCGGCCGAATTTTACGACGAAGGAATTTGCAAGCTCGTCCATCGATACTATAAGTGCCTTAATTTAAATGGCAACTATGTAGAAAAGTAGTATTTAAGTGTGGCTTTCATCTGTATATAATAAAAAAATTTCCAATATTTTATTTATTTTTAATTACAAAACCTAATGTACTTTGTGGATAGCCCTCGTATAATGCGTATTTAAGTAGCTGTACGCCCTTCTCGGTTGCCAGAATATAGTGAAGTTGGGTGTGCTCTTTCTCCGCGTATTCACTGCTGTGGTTCAAGGTGGTTACTATTCAGAGGTATTTTTTCCTGCAAACGTCACTTAGAAATATAAGCGACGTAATTGTTTGTTAAAAGGTTCTATCTGGGCTCGCGCGGAGTTAATCTAATGGGAGGAGGCATCTACCTGTTGCAGAAAATTCTTTCCGTCATAGTTTACTGTACCTGTGAATCCGTATATCGACTGTCTGAGCTCTTTGCTCCAATGATGTTCCACAGCTTATGTTTCTAAACCGAGTTATTATTAATGAAATTTTTACTTATAAAAGTTTCATTATTCATGGTCTTGTTTGTTAGTATCTTTGTAAAATTGAAACGATGTGACTTCATAACTTGAAATTACTTTTAACTCGTTAAAATCATTCGAGGCACATTTTAGTTTACGCAAGATCACTGCTTCAGAGGTTCATTAATACTTTTGTGATGCTTTTACTAACAAAAGTTTAAAATTCAACAGAGCAGTTTTCCTTCGCCACACAATTTAAAAAAAAAATGTTGTGACTCGACTTCATTGTGTTCTTCTCATTGAATCACACACAGTACATGACAAAAGTTTCTGCCGCAGTCAACGATAACATGTTCGATGCTGTGAATGGGTCGGCAGATGGACGTATATACAGTTACAATGAAATGTTTTCCTTTTTAAAATATGTACACTAGTTAAGGGACAGCGACCCAGGCGAGTTCCGGCGCATCTACATTTGTGGGCTCGCTGTCGGCTGGTAGATTTTCAGCGATCGTCGCTCTCAGGCCAGTTACGAACGAAGTACGGTATACGACGCTGCTCTCCACTGTCCCCACCTGGCGCCATGAAACAGAAAACACGAAACAGAAAACGATTACGTACTTCAGTTAATTGTTTCGGAGTTAAAACATTACAAACCTCACAGAGAAAGAAAGAAACTGACCTAATTGTCGCACTGTTGAACATGGAGCTCCGTAGCAGACCGAATGTATGAATTCTCCACCGTTACTGGTTAAAAGGTAAAAAAAAAAAAAAAAATCTGTTCATTTATGCAGAAATTTGGTTCGGAACATATACACAGTGACGTTGCCCAAGCGGAGCACAAAATAAGTAAATAAATAAATGGACAAGTAATTTGTCGTCAGGTTTTTGAAGGTCTATTTGTTGGCCGGTTCAATGCTGAAATTTGTTAAACTTACGTCAGAGAAGCACTCGACCCAAAGGACAGGAAAGAAGGCTCAAAAATATTATAGTTCAAGAATGCATTTGCAGATGATCAAAAAATTGAAGAGACTAACAAAAATTAAGAACCTATTAGGGAGGTGGTTCTTGATCAAACTGAAGGACTTAAAGAAAACGTAGAAAATCTTCCACATAACTGCTATGCAAAAGAAGATAGTGTATTAGTTGAAGAAAGAGCAAATGGAGAAGAATCCAATGAAAGTAGTAGTAATATTGTCTTTTCTGACATCTGTCAGTGACCTTTGAATGTCTTGGAAATCTAACAGTTGAGTCATCAAAATAATGACAAAAAACTTAAAAAGAAATATCAGCCACAGCGTGAGAATGTTTATAGGACTTGGATGGCACTTTCAACTAAAAATCACAGTTTGTCTATTATTGTTGCAGTCTCTTTACCACAGGCACGAGTTTGAACAACGCATATACTCGTAAATTTGTTAAAAGTTTTCAAGCCCCACTAGAAATCTGCCAACCCTCTGCCTCGTACCTGCGTCCATTGTGTCCCGCCCTAGCTGCATCCGGACCGTCCCAATCACCTTCCTCTACCTGTTCCCTGGGCGCGGCCCAACTCCGCCCGCACAGTCCCGTCTGCCTATTAGTGTCGCTCTAGTTTTCGTAGACTTCACATCGTGCCATTGGATCTTACCATCTCAATAGTTGTGATATGGAAGTTTCAACGACAAGTCGTGGTAAGCCTAGTTGCCGCTATGAAGGTTATTCTTACACGGAAGCATAGCCGCGGAAAGCTTAAATCCAAGAATTCTACAGTGCTCTTTTCGCACCAGCATCAATATGGAGCTCTGGATGGCGCAAGGTTGGAAGTACAGAGGACTCTGAACCAGGCAAAAAAGAGGGCACGAGAGGAAAATACGTTTATTTCTAAAATCTATTCAGAGGAGTTAGGTAGTTTGCATAATCGAGGGTACGACTTTGTGACAGAAATGCCAGAGCAGCGAGCAACGAAGAGGGCGGGCAAAGTCACAGGGAAGTGAGAGGGATCCAGAGACAAGAGAAGAGACTGAACTTAAAGCAGAGCTATTAACTATGGATGATGACAGCAGTGTCCTGTTAAGCGACGATAAATCAGGAGACAGGATAATAGTTTCTTGTGGAAGAGCAGGGAGAGAGGCTCTAAGAAGTAAACGAGACTTTTTTTATGGATGGCACGTTCAAGTGCTGTAGCAAACAGTTTTCACAGATATACAGGGTGTTACAAAAACGTATGGCCAAACTTTCAGGAAACATTCCTCACACACAAATAAAGAAAAGATGTTATGTGGACATGTGTCCGAAAATGCTTAATTTCCATGTTAGAGCTCATTTTAATTTCGTCAGTATGTACTGTACTTCCTCGATTCACCGCCAGTTGGCCCAATTGAAGGAAGGTAATGTTGACTTCGGTGCTTGTGTTGACATGCGACTCATTGCTCTGCAGTACTAGCATCAAGCACATCAGTACGTAGCATCAACAGGTTAGTGTTCATCACGATCGTGGTTTTGCAGTCAGTGTAATGTTTACAAATGCGGAGTTGGCAGACGCCCATTTGATGTATGGATTAGCACGGGGCAATAGCCGTGGCGCTTTACGTTTGTATCGAGACAGATTTCCATAACAAAGGTGTCCTGACAGGAAGACGTTCGAAGCAATTGATCGGCGTCTTAGGGAGCACGGAACATTCCAGCCTATGACTCGCTACTGGGGAAGAGGACACCTGCAATGGACGAGGCAATTCTTCGTGCAGTTGACGATAACCCTAAAGTCAGCGTCAGAGAAGTTGCTGCTGTACAAGGTAACGTTGATCACGTCACTGTATGGAGAGTGCTACGGGAGAACCAGTTGTTTCCGTAGCATGTACAGCGTGTGCAGGCACTATCAGCAGCTGATTGCCCTCCACGGGTACACTTCTTCGAATGGTTCATCCAACAATGTGTCAATCCTCATTTCAGTGCAAATGTTTTCTTTACGAATGAGGCTTCATTCTAACGTGATCAAATTGTAAATTTTCACAATCAACATGTGTGAGCTGACGAGAATCCGCACGCAATTGTGTAATCACGTCATCAACACAGATATTCTGTGAACGTTTGCGAAGGGATTGTTGGTGATGTCTTGATTGGGCCCCATGTTCTTCCACCTACGCTCAATGGAGCATGTTATCATGATTTCATACGGGATACTCTACCTGTGCTGCTAGAACATGTGCCTTTACCAGTACGACACAACATGTGGTTCATGCACGATGGAGCTCCTGCACATTTCAGTCGAAGTGTTCGTAGGCTTCTCAACAACAGATTCGGTGACCGATGGATTGGTAGAGACGGACCAATTCCATGGCCTCCATGCTCTCCTGTCCTCAACCCTCTTGACTTTCATTTATGGGGGCATTTGAAAGCTCTTGTCTACGCAACCCCGGTACCAAATGTAGAGACTCTTCATGCTCATATTGTGGACGGCTGTGATACAATACGCCATTCTCCAGGGCTGCATCAGCACATCAGGGATTCCATGCGACGGAGGGTGGATGCATGTATCCTCGCTAACGGAGGACATTTTAAACATTTCCTGTAACAAAGTGTTTGAAGTCACGCTGGTACCTTCTGTTGCTGTGTGTTTCCATTCCATGATTAATGTGATTGGAAGAGATGTAATAAAATGAGCTCTAACATGCAAAGTAAGCGTTTCCGGACACATGTCCACATAACATATTTTCTTTCTTTGAGTGTGAGGAATGTTTCCTGAAAGTTTGGCCGTACCTTTTTGTAACACCCTGTATACAGTTCATGCAGATTTTGGAAGTAATAAAAATGAGACTAATATCGAACCAGTTGCATTTGCATTTTTACCAAATAAAAGGAGAGAGACATACATCCGACTTTTCAGAAATGTGCTGGAAAATATTCCAGAATGGAACCCTGCAGGTGTGACTGTAGATTTTGAGTCAGGAGCGATTTCTGCAATTATACATACGTTACCAACTTCCTCAGTGCATGGACGCTATTTCTACATGAGAAAGTCTTTCTGGAGGAAAGTACAGGATCTTGGACTCACTCGAGAATATAAAGAAAATGAGGAAGTGAGACAACAAGTTCGCACGTGTGCTGCACTGGCGTTTCTACGGCCTGAAGATGTATGTGATGGCAGGCTGGAGATACATTCACAGGCAGCGGATGTTCCTAGGCTTTCTGATTTTTTCGACAATTTTGTAGAGAGGTGGTTGGAAAATGAAGAAAACCCTATCAGCCTTTGGAGCTGCTACAAACGGCTCCATCGAACAACTGACCACCCCTGCGTGTTCATATTACGATTGCAGTGGGCGCGCAAACATCGGGGCTCGACCGTCGATCAATGTAAACGTGTCGACTCTTCTGGTGAATCACATTTTTGCTACACTAGGTCGATGGCCGCCCCCACAGACGCCGTCATCGAGATGAACGGCGCTCGAAACGTCCAGCGCGCCACGGACGCAGGCTGGTGGGATCAATATTATGCTACGGGAGACATTCTTCTGCGCTTGCATAGGACCTGTGGTAGTAACTGAAGACCCGCTGATAGCTGCGGACCACCCGCATCCCTTTATATCTTCCCCAACGGCGGTGTCATCTTTCATTAATATAATTGTCCTCAGTGGTTTGAGGAGTTTAAGACTGAACTCACGTTGAAATTTCGCCGATCAAATTCGCCTGATGTAAATCCTATGGAATCCATTTGGGTCCGCATCGGGTGCCATCGCCGCGTACTCAGATAACAGGCTCGTAATTTATTCGAATTACATGACCTTCGCGTCGACATCTAATGCCACATACCTCCATAATCCTATCAACAAACTGTCTGATCTCTGATACGCAGAATCAATGGTGTATTTCATTACAAAGATGGACAAACAAGCTGTTAAGCGGGTGGTCATAATACTTTAGCTCATCAGTGTAAAATATAGACTGGCATTGCCAAAAAATTCGGTTCTGGAGGAGAGAAGTATGTTTGCATCCAATATAGCTTTAAGTGTCAGGAATTCTTTTCTGAAGGTACTAGTCTGAAGCTTGCCCTTGTATGGAAGTGAAACGTAGACGATGAGCAGCTCAGGCAATAAGAGAAGAGCTTTTGAAATGTGGTGCTATAAAAGAAAGACGAAGATTAAATGGGTAGGTCGTGTAACCAATGAGAAGGTACTGCATAGATTTGGAGAGAAAAGAAATTTGTGGCGTAACTTGACTAAAGAAAGGAATCGGTTGATAAGGTGCATTTTGAACCATCAAGGAGTCATCAATTTAATACTGAAAGGAAGTGTGGGGGCTAAAATCTGTAAAGGGAGAACAAGAGATGATTACAGTAAGCAGGTTCAAAAGGATGTAAGTTGTAATAGTTAATTGGAGATGAAGGGGCTTGCACGGAATAGAATAGCTTGGAGAATTGTACAAACCAGTCTTTAGACTGAAGACCGTAACAACAACGTTTAGTTTGTTTCTAATGTTCAATTGTCATTTCACGTTTTAATGGAGTCCAATAATGGTAGTAGCCGAAACTAGTTATTACGGAAACTAAAATTTCTATCCTGATGGAACGTTTTGACAAAAAGTACAAAAAGTGATCGCGGGATCTTACTAATACTTTACGTATTTGACTGATGGAAGCAATAAGATGGGTATGGTGAGAAATAAGTAGATGCTGAGGGTAGTGGGAGAGCAAGACAACTACTGAGTGTAATTAAAAGAATGAAAAGAGCCTTAGAAAGGTGTGTGGAAGGTGAGTTGAAGGGTGAAGAGATTTCTAATCCTGGACGGTGTGGAGGACGGCGGAACGTACATAAGCATGAAGAACCGCCTGAGACGCAGATGAGAAATACCTGTTAATGTAGTAGTTAATGTCTGATAATACTGATGATGACTTTTCTCATAAAATGTAGAGTTAGTGTTACGTTAGAAGAGCGAGTATATGTTATTATTTCTCTAATCTCAAAAGCAACATCCATCTATGCACAACAAAGAAAGATGCTTTCTTATATTATGAAATGAGTAGTAGAGATACTATTATTATGGATATTCGGTTATACCTATTTCTTTACACAATTGTATAATATGCCTCAATATAGTTCCTTAACTTCATGTTATTATCAGTTGTTAGTCTAGAACCGGTAGGAGCATTAACAGAAACATGACTGGGACTGATCATTTCAGTGGAGGTGTATTCGCATATTACATCACTCCAAACGGAATAAGACAATGAAGCAATAAAAGAAGGAAGTAATTGAAACTTTGATTGACCAGGTTATTTTTTGTAACTCTTTATAGTTAACAATGAACAACTTAAAAAAAGTTACGATTTGTAGAATGGGTTTGATTTCATTGGTCCATCATTTGACAGGCCTCTTAGCGATGGACACTTTTATTTTTCCATCATATGACAGGCTTTATAGTGAGGAACACATTCATTGGACTGTCAGACGATGGCCATTGCTGCGAGGGAACGCTTTTGTGATCTGTGATATTATGCGTTTCATAGTGATGGCTGTTGTGTACATAGTTCCGCGTAGTCAGCGTGTACACATCTTTCCCACTAGAGCTCGCCCCGCTAAGCACAACAGCGAAGGCGCAGCGCTCGTTGGTTTCCGCACTACGAGATGGCGCTGCCATAGAGACAGACCAAATTCTGCTTCCGCCAATCCGCGTATTAATATGTAACGCAGCCAATGAGATTGCTGCTAACATAGCACCTTTTCGCCTCATGGATCACACTCGCGCAATGATTCATGAACACGCGTGGTATTATAATGAGTGTACAGACCTCCAATTAGTCAGTCTGTACAAGTTCTACATTTGTCTGTACCAGTCTATAGTCAAGTTTCAGTCTGGGCCCAATAAAATTACCATATTCCTGTACATCGCCATGAAGATAAATGTATAGACACTTTTGTCAAGTATCAGAGATATATGTGAGAATAAGATTAACGTACCAATACCAAAGGAACTTCAGACTGTCAATTGTAAACAGCATCCAGAACCAAGTTAAGTAATTTTTAAGCTTTTTATTATTTTAATAAATGTGGGTGAAAATTAAGCAAGTTCTTTTTAAAGTTGGTCACCGTCAATCTGCTACTCTAAGCATGCAAGAGGCATTTCTATCGTCTGACCTAATGGCAGAAGATAAACACTCCACGATAAGACCACGAGACATATTGCTGATCTTCACCTACTTCGTAAGAGCGACAAGTCAAATAATCTGAGGATGTGTGTACCGAAGGTCTTACAGTACGCTCACCACAATGCCACACTGTGATGTATCCACAGTTAAATGTGTCTTGTAATGGGGGCACTCTTTTCTTGGCACATAGTGAGGACACACTTTTATTGGTATGCCAAAATACAGAACTCGCAGCAAGAGCACACTGACATCAGTCCATTAATGACACTTCTCACAGTGTGAGTGTGTGTATGCGTTCTTAAGGGAACAAACTACAGAGGTCATCGGTCCCTAGACTTACACACTATTTAAACTAACTTAAACTAACCAACTCTAAGAACAACACACACGCCCGTGCCCGAGGGAGGACTCCAACCTCCAGTGGGAGTGGCTGTTTCTCATAGTGAGGGCACACTTTCGTTTGTCGTATGACCGCCCTCACAACAAAGTAATACTTTAATTCTTCTGTGATACTATGAACCTCGCAGTGATCAGTCCTTGTACTGAGTGCGTTTGGTGATTGATTTGATTTGCACAGGGAGACAAAAACAACAGTGGTCAAGCCCATTGTTGCCCACCTGTGATACCAGCAACGCTAACCAGTAGCCTAAATATGTAGTAGGAAACCCTTTAGTAGTTCCTTATTGGACACTATTTCTTCAAGACTTAATGACACGAATATCCTGTGTCTTTGGACGTCTAACGCTTCTCATTACAAGCTCAGGTGTGTCGCGATTTCATCCCTCTCATCACAATGTTTACACTTAGGGGCTTCTTTCTCCATAGTAATAGTATCTTGGTGTTTCTCAAAGTTCTCATGGCCAGTCATTACTTATACGTTGTCCAAGTCCGGGATTACGGAACTTCTCGTGAAACTTGCCTTTGGCTTCATTAACTTGCCAAGTTTTTGCTTTTGGATCATCAATATTCTACATGTTGCCTCCTGATCCAGCTACGTAGTCTTGATTTTACCGTTGCGTTAGTATGGTTAGGGTAGGTTCTGGTGCAATAAATGTATCGTCACACCTGTCTTGGCCAGCTTATCAGCTTGTCCGTTGCCAGTTGTTCCTGAGTGACCAGGGATCCACAGCAGTTTTATTCTGGTGTTTTCACCTGGTCTCACAAGGGCATCGTGGCATTCTACTATGATCTTTGATATCATTGCAAGGGATGATAGAGATTTCATAGATGCTTGACTGGCTGAAGATGGCTCAAAAAATGGTTCAAATGGCTCTGAGCACTATGGGACTCAACTGCTGAGGTCATTAGTCCCCTAGAACTTAGAACTAGTTAAACCTAACTAACCTAAGGACATCACAAACATCCATGCCCGAGGCAGGATTCGAACCTGCGACCGCAGCAGTCGCGCGGTTCCGGACTGCGCGCCTAGAACCGCGAGACCACCGCGGCCGGCCGGCTGAAGATGCTACGAGCCTTTAAGCATCTACGCTAGTTCTCCTCAAATGGTTCAAATGGCTCTGAGCACTATGGGACTTAACTTCTGAGGCCATCAGTCCCCTAGAATTTAGAACTACTTAAACCTAACTAACCTAAGGACATCACACACACCCATGCCCCAGGCAGGATTCGAACCTGCGACCGTAGCGGTCGCGCGGTTCCAGACTATAGCGTCTAGAACCGCTCGACCACCCCGGCCGGCCAGCGCAGAGTCCCAGATGATCGGAGAAAAGCGCAAGTGATTCCTCTATACAAAAAGGGCAAAACCACGGACCCGCCAAATTAAAGAGCAATACCCCTAACATCGATTTGCTGCAGAATTCTTGAACAGATTCTCAGTTCGAATATAATAAATCTTATAACCGCAAATCAGCATGGTTTTAGAAAGCGCCTCTAGTGCGAAACTCAGGTTGCCCTGTACCGCGAGATAGGGATGCCGCGGTGCCCCATTGGAGCTGTTAACGAAGGTACGAGCATATGGAATAAGTTCGCAGTTACATGAGTGACTCGAAGGCTTCTTAAGTAATCGAGCTCAGTATGTTGTCTTCGACGGCGAGTGTTCAACAGACATTAGGGTATCGTCAGGAGTGCCCCAGGGAAGTGTTCAAATTGGCTCAAATGGCTCTGAGCACTATGGGACTTAACTGCTGAGGTCATGAGTCCCCTAGCACTTAGAACTACTTAAACCTAATTAACCTAAGGACATCACAAACATCCATGCCCGAGGCAGGATTCGAACCTGCGACCGTAGCGCCAGGGAAGCGTGGTTGGATCGATATTATTCTCTATGATTTGGTGGACGGGGTGGGCAATAATGTGCGGCTGTTTGCTAATGATGCTGTCGTCTTCAGTAAGCCAACGAAGTCAAATGACTGTGGGAGGATTCAAGATGGCTTAGACCAAATTTATGGTTGACATGATGAATGGCAGCTCGATCTAAATGTAGAAAAAATCGTAAGTTTTGCGAATGAGTAGGAAACAAATATTCGGATAAGGCATTAATAGAGTGCTGCTCGACACTGTAACATCGTTTAAATATCTACGCGTAATGTTTCAAAGTGATGTGAAATGGAACGTGCATGTGAGGATTGTGGTAGGAAATTTCCACAGAAACCAGATGGCAGTTATAAGAGTCGAGGGGCATGAAAGGGAAGCTGTGGTTGGGGAGGGAGTGAGGCAGAGTTGTAGCCTCTCCCCGATGTTATTCAATCTGTATATTGAGCAAGCAGTAAAGGAAACAAAAGAAAAATTCGGTGTAGGAATTAAAATCCATGGAGAAGAAATAAAAACTTCGAAGTTCGCTGACGTCATTGTAATTTTGTCAGAGACAGCATAGGACTTGGAAGAGCAGTTGATCGGAGTGGACAGTGTCTTGAAAGGAGGATATAAGATGAACATCAACAAAAGCAAAACGAGGATAATGGAATGCAGTCGAATTAAGTGGGATGATGCTGAGGGAATTAGAGTAGGAAATGAGACACTTAAAGTAGTAAAGGAGTTTTGCTATTTGGGGAGCCAAATAACTGATGATGGTCGAAGTATGGAGGATATAAAATGTAGACTGGCAATGGCAAGGAAAGCGTTTCTGAAGAAGAGAAATTTGTTAACATCGAGTATAGATTTAAGTGTCACGAAGTCGTTTCTGAAAGTATTTGTATGGAGTGTAGCCATGTATGGAAGTGAAACGTGGACGATAAATAGTTTGGACAAGAAGAGAATAGAAGCTTTTGAAATGTGGTGCTACAGAAGAATGCTGAAGATTAGATGGGTAGATCACATAACTAATGAGGAGGTACTGAATAGAACTGGAGAGAAGTTTGTGGCACAACTTGACTGGAAGAAGGGATCGGCTGGTAGGGCATATTCTGAGGCATCAAGTGATCACCAAGTTAGTATTGGAGGGCAGCGTGGAGGGTAAAAATCGTAGAGAGAGACCAAGAGATGAATACACTAAACAGGTTCAGAAGGATGTAGGTTGCAGTAGGTACTAGGAGATGAAGAACCTTGCACAGGATAGAGTAGCATGGAGAGCTGGATCAAACCAGTCTCTGGACTGTAGACCACAACAACAACAACAACAACAACAGGTTCGAATAACATTAAAGTGTCACGGACAAGCTTCAGAAACTCAAATGGCAATCCCTGGAGGGAAGGTGACATTCTTTTCGAGGAACACTACTAAGAAAATTTACAGAACCAGCCTTTGAAGTTGACTGCAGAACGATTCTACTGCAGCGAACATACACTGCGCGTAAGGACCACGAAGATAAGATACTAGCAATTAGGGCTCGTACGGAGCCATATACACAGTTGTTTCCCCTCTCTCCATTTGCGAGTGGAAGAGGAAAGTTCATGACTAGTAGTGTTACAGTGTACCCTCCGCCACGTGCCTTAAATTGAAGTGGTGTGTATTTATGTAGATAAAAATGTAGGTGTTGCACGATCAGCTGCTACTTCCCTAACCATTCCCATATTTATCATAGTCATTATATTTCTGTAGATTGTGGATATCTTGAGGGTATCTAGTTACTTAGACTTTTTTTTAACATTTATGTCCCCACCGCTGCCTCCATTGTAACCCAAAGGTGTAATGCGCATGTCCGGCTTGGCCTCCAATCAAGCAGTGGGCGTGCTGCTAATTCCTCCTGTTATGGATAAGCAAGCCAAGCTCCTTAGCACCCACCCTCTGTTCACTTCATTCCACCATTCTGTAACCCCATATGTTAGCCTGGGTCCGACTACAGTGGTATATATTCAGTACAAACTCCCTGAGTTTGGACACCAGTTTTTACCACAGGCCCTTCTAATTCCCATACGAGTACCTTTTGCCTTGGAACATATATTCTTGAGGTGAGGGATCCATCACAGTTTCGCATCCATGGTTGCCCGTAGATACTTCACTACCCTCTTTGCTTGTAAAGTTTCGTCGAGAAGCTTGAGGTTCCATTACGTGAACTGGAATGCTGTCTCGTAAATGGTACTACGACAGTTTTCTTGGGACTGACCTTTAGATCCTGTTTTCCACCCCTGTTTTGCACAATATTCAGTGCACCTTATGCCACTCTTCGAACAGTATTAACAAATTAGCCAAGTATTACTATTAGTAAATCGTCTGTGTATCCTTGGTAAAATATCCTCCGATATGTGACTTTCCAATCAGTTCATTTTTTGCTACGTTCCACAGGAGTGGGAAGAAAACACTTGTCGTGGACACCCTATGATAGTGATGATCACCATTTTCTCATTCATCATGGAGGCTTATACCTTTCTTCTACTCAGTATGGTCTTAATCCACCGGCATATGGTAGTCTCAGTACCATGCTCTTATGCAGCTTGATTCGAAGATAACATTGCTAAAAGCTCCCTCAATATGCAGGAAGATGGAGAGAGCAATGCCTCAAAGTGTGCAACTTTTTCTGCCTTTTTCTGCCTTCGTACGATTTGCGTGGTTCAGACGCACTTTGGTTTCCATGTAGAGGGACCTAACTTAAATCTCTTTTCCTAACATACACATTAACCTGTACTTCTAATCTCTTTAAAATAATGGAAGCCAAATTGATTGGTCTCGTATCCTTAGCCTTCGTATGATCAGTTCTCCATGGCTTCGAAATGAAAGCAACCTTCTCTGTTCTCTGACGGTATATTTTTTACTGGAAGAGATATATAGTCTCTTGTTTGACTCTATGGCTATCCTCGTCCAGAGCGTGCGTGAATTTGTGGCGTCTTTGGGCTGTTATATCTAGAGCAAAAATAATGTTACGAGCGGTATTCAGACAGAAAATGTTAGGCAAAAGGGCTAAAATATTGACACCCGAAAAACTTTCAATGTTTGGCTCCTTGTAGGCCTGTCTCAGGCACTACAGGTACGACGAACGTAAAACTTGGGTAGTAGCAATCTAACAACACAAGATTCGCAAATACAAAGTTTCATTTAAGCACCACTTTCCAGTACTGAATACGTTGAGCGTAAAGTCGAAGATTCTGTAAAAATTTTAAAGCTGTAGTATTTTCGATCTGATTTTGCAAAAAACAGTTTTCTATAAAACTCTCCAAATTGGGCTCATTAGAAATAGTATGATGTGAATCGCAAAACAGACTGTGTTTGATTATCCAACGCGGTCTAACAATGCCATATAATTTGGACCAAAGTTGGTTGTGAAATCACGGCAAGAAAAAATATAAATTTCGGATTCTTATATATCTTAGAACAAACTACGCTGAATACGTGCTCGGTAGCACAAGGATGTAGAGTACAAAATTTAATTCCCCTACTATTTCAATAATCCACAAATTTGTCGAAAAGATGTCAATTTTTGTGAAACTGTAAAAATACGGTATATTCGACCAGGCCCATTTGTAACAATATGTTTTAATCCACCGCAGAACAGCGGGTGTAATTTCCAATATGAACTAACAATGTTACACAAATCGAGGCAAAGTATCCGGGAAATCAGTTAGAGAATAAAGTTTTAACTTTGACTTCTTACGTATTGTTGAAATTTTGGATACAACAACTTAGCATCATTAGGTTTTCCTATATGAAATATCGTCCCCGTACCGTTTTCCAAATTTCTACTAAATCAGTTCAAGTTTGATTTACGTAAAAACTGCAAAAATAGATCACATTCAGTTTGCTTTTTGAAAATTTGTTTTGCTCTCCACAAACTCGCATGTCAAGTCAAACAAATGACTGTACCTGGCCAATATTGTTTGGAAGAACGTTAAACTTCATCAGTGTTCACTGGGGACATGTGCGACCGTTAACATAAAATTTCATCGAACTCCCTGATGATCGAGAAGGAAAATGTTCCAAAATTAGGCAATCCGGCATGGAATGACCCCAATGTGGCCCCACTCCGAGGTGCGTCACGTGACTGACATCATAGAGAACGCGCGCCTTCTTTCGGCTAGGCTGAGATGGGGCTCGTAGTGAAAGCACGCTTTTAGTAATCTGTCAAATGACGGATCTAATAATGAGGGCTCACTTTGTAAGACTTCTATAGAAAAAATATCAGTATGTGAAAAGACTGATTATATTGATTTCAGTAACTGTCTCCTCACGTAACGTGTACTGTAGGTAACCTATTCAGTTGCTGAGCGAAACTGACTGTTGGATGGCCCCGTGTTGCGCATGTCAACAGTTTCGTGAAATAAACCATTAATCTACATGAAATGCAAAATTTAGAGTAAAAAAATGAATCTAACTAAATGACCAACGAAACTCATTGTGGGCTCAATGAAAACTATATAACTAAAACTCAGTACTTCAGCGCATTATGAACGTTGTGTGAGATGAAGTGCAATGTTTGACTTGGAATATACACAAAAACAAATTACTGCTATCCTTAGAAGAAAATAATTGTATGAAATTACCAATACTGTTCACTGAAACTTACTCTGCTCGCTAGCACGACATCTGAGAATCCCGACTACCCACTGTTAGCTCAAGAATGCAACGTGAGATCTGCTCTTAAATAAAAGTGACTTACCTCTTGCTCAGCATGCTGGTTTTGTGTCCAGAGTACTGACGTTCTCGAAAGCAAATACAACTCAGCAGATGAAACAGCTAAAGACAAGTAATCTACCCCAAATATGTTTTTTCAGAAACAATCTGTGTCTTCGTCTGGCGTAAGGTGCAATGCACACACTTCAGAATTCAAAACCTTACTGTGAATCATGGAGGTGGGTTTCACTTTAAAGAAAATCGTTCTCAAGAAATCGAGCTCTACGAACTAGCAGCTCCGTCATAAATTACGTTGAGAAGTATCTACCTTTCATTTCTTGATGGCGACTAGTTTCATACACCTGTGTCCATTTTCAAACCATCCGTGCTATCCGACCGCTGTGGCCGAGCGGTTCTGGGCGCTTCAGTCCGGAACCGTGCTGCTGCTACGGCCACAGGTCCGAATCCTGCCTCGGGCATGGATGTGTGTGATGTCCATAAGTTAGTTGGATTGAAGTAGTTCTAAGTCTAGGGGACTGATGACCTCAGATGTTAAGTCCCATAGTGCTTAGAGCCATTTGAACCATTTGAACCATCCGTGCTGTAAGTGTGACAAATACAGGCGATAGTCCACGAACAGAAACTGCCCCTGCAGTATTCGAAGTGGTATATGGCCGACTTAACAGCAGCAAAATACAGTACGTACTTTGCTGTTGACGGAAAAAACAGCTATTATGACGGAGCTACAACTGTTTACGACAAATCAGACTCTAATTATTGACGGAAAGAGTGCACGACATAAAAAGATTCTAACAATTACCAAATTCTCTCATTACAAAGAAACTAAAAACACATATTTAAAATTTCTTCAAAGTTCTTGCCATCAATGTAAATAACAGCAGCCCGGCTAGCCGCGCGGTCTAACGCGCTGCTTCCCGAGCGGGAAGGCGTGCCGGTCTACATCTGCATCTACATTTATACTCCGCAAGCCACCCAACGGTGTGTGGCGGAAGGCACTTTACGCGCCACTGTCATTAGCTCCCTTTTCTGTTCCAGTCGCGTATGGTTCGCGGGAAGAACGACTGCCGGAAAGCCTCCGTGCGCGCTCGAATCTCTCTAATTTTACATTCGTGATCTCCTCGGGAGGTATAAGTAGGGGGAAGCAATATATTCGATACCTCATCCAAAACGCACCCTCCACGAATCCGGCCCGCGGATTAGTGTCGAGGTCCGGTGTGCCGGCCGGCCTGTGGATGGTTTTTAAGGCGTTTTTCCATCTGCCTCGGCGAATACGAGTTGATTCTCCTTATTCTGCCTCAGTTACGCTATGTCGGCTATTGCTGCGCAAACACTGCTCCGCGTACGCCTACACCATAATTACTCTACCACGCAAACATTTGGGGTTACACGTGTCTGGTATGAGACGTTCCAGGGGGGAGGGGGGGGGGGAGTCCAAACGCACAATAACCCTGCGTTCGGCATGGGGGGGCGGTGGGGTGGATGTTCTGCTGTGGGCTGTTGTGGGGTTGTGGACCACTGAGGGATACGGCTGGACGAAGCCTCTCCGTCATTTCTAGGTCCCCAGTTTCATACACAAATACACAATATAAATAACAAGAAAGTATTATAAATATGTTTTTATCTTCATAAGAAAGTATTCCAGGTATTTTCTCCGATATTCCAAAATAAAAGATCTCTTTCTCTGAAACACTCAACTTGCCACGACTCCGATTATACACTGTGACTAAGTATCGCCAAAATACCCGAGAAGTACCGTGTTAACTAATGCAGTCAACGTCAAGTCGTATCTAAATAGACGTTTCTCCAAATTTTACTTCCCAACACAATATCTGACCGTGCATTTATCCCAGTTTAGCGTAGAATAACCATATTAAATAAGATTTAATGACATTGACCAAAGAAAAAAAATTGCTTCTAACATCAATAGACAAAAGAATACCAAAGTTGAGTGACGAACCCACAATTTTACACGATTCTCATTCAAAGTAATGACAACCCGTGTGGTTTGACAGCTACCCACCTTTGAATTACCCACTATAGAATGTTAGCACCAGTAGCAAGCGACCTTCACAGTCATTGGTCGACGTCTAAGAAATTAATGGCGGGCGCCCTTGTCCAAGTAGCAAAACATTACAATACTTCTGGCAAATGTCACGGCACACGAATTTTGACACATACACCCCCCCCCCCCCCCCAAAAGTTATAAAAAATATCCATGCAGCGGCAGCGGATTTAAAATGTAAAAAAAAAATGGAAATAATTAAAAGGGAAATGGCTACTGCTAATGAAAGTCAACAATGTCTGCATAGAACACTCCACTACGTGGAGCACACTTTTATTCTGAAGAAGACAAACGTTATGCGAATGTCAGGCAAAAGCAAAAGAAATTACAAATTAAAATTGTTAGCAATAATTTTGAGTCTTTGAGAAGAGTGCGCTGATTTTAAATCCTATGTTGTGTGTTGTGACGATGGTCGCGATATCGACGGCAGCTGGCTGGTCCTGGTGAAACGCTGAGATCTGCTCCCACGGTCGTGTGATTGCTGCTGATGATTTTTCCTCGTAATCGGGCGGGCGGTGGTATTCATTAAGCTGCAAATCTGATTACAGTGGCGTTTTGCAGGCCACAGGCTGGTCGATGTAATTGTTGTTACAGATGTCCGTATGTGCACAGTTTTAATGTTTCTGGCGCACACAATTTAAGTTTATTTAAGCCACACACAGTTTATAAAACTTGCCGACCGCGAATTCTGTAGAAAATCAATTCGTATTATGAGTGCCGCGATCGCGAAAAACCATCCTGGGCTGGAATGTACTCCCACACAATAGACAGTTCGCCTAAGTTCTATTACTGATTTACCAGAAGTATTGTAATGTTTTGCTACTTGGACAAGGGCGCCCGCCATAAATACGTAAGTTCACAGTACTTGAGTGTACGAAAACACAGTCAAAATACAAGCGCAGTTCAATTCATAGACACAGAGCTACAATACCGTCCATTCTCGGTTGCATTATCATAGTTACTTCCTCTCACGGTACAGTCTCAGTATTTACTTCGCCCAGTTTCTACTCTCACTATTATCATATCACGTCCTGGCATAAAACAGTAATTAAAAACGTACATCGCTTGCCACTAAACTCAATCTTCACCAGCTCGTAAAAGTCACGACTCCCACAGTAAAACATGTGTCCGCCTCTCTAGCTACCCAGCAACACACCCCCGCTTTGTTCGATCGACTATCGATATTGCTCTCTCTCAATACTCTCGCCCGCAGTTTATACAACATCAAAGTAAATTACGTATATCTTTACACAACTATTTTCTACCAAACTTATTACAGTAAACGATAAACAAAAAAATTAAAGCTTTCCACAATCAATAAACTCTAAACATATTTATCTACTTACAAAAAAGAAATAATTTCCAGTTACATATTACATCCAGAAAACAACTTTTATCTCTATATTACAGGACAAACGAAAAATGCGCTACAACATCGAAGAGATATGAACAGACGGAAAAAAGGAAAAACAAAAAACATGGTAAATACATATCTATCGCAAATAACGATGTCTTCACAAACTGCTCGCTACTATGCCGCAAATAAGAAGTACGTCAATCACAGATAAAATTAAACACAGAGACAAGGATCTTATTCGCAACTCATGAAGTTCGCTCATTCGTCTTTGTCCTAGCACAGGAAAGGTGAATTATTTACAACAGCAGAAAAAATATGAGAACGTTACAACTTTCATTGATCCCTTATATGACAGGCTTTGTTTCGAAGGCATGCTTACATTGATCGGTGGTTTTACAGGCCTTGCGCTGAGTACACACTTTGAGGCACCTTATCTACCGTTTGAGGGCTCTAGTGTGGGCATGCTTTCATTGGTCTGTTGAATTACCGGTCCAATAGTGAAGGCATACTTTCGTTTGTCTGTGATGTTATGCACCTTGTGATTTCTGTGATCCATCACAACACACCTCGTAGTGAGGGCACACCTACATTGGCCTGGGTTATGATGGGCTTTATATCGAGGACATTCTTTCATTTGTCCATCAGACGATGGGCTATATGGGGTGGGTGCGCACTTTCTGCAAAACTTCACGCGCGCACTTTGCTCCATACTTCTCGGAGGTACCCAAAACCGCACCACGTTTCACTTAGCATTGCAGTACGGCATTTTTCGGTCGACACAATTATCTGAGTTCGGCAAAATCGTAGTGTCAGCCTTCTTCACCCTTCGCTACTTGGTCGTGGTATGAAGGACGTTCACAGGTCCAGTGACTGCACAAAAAAAGGAAGTCTAGCGATCTATCGTCAGAAGCCTTTCAAACGAATAGGAACGACAGAAGAGAGGGATGAGAATTCTCAGTTCCCATAACTGACGGGTACTGCACATGTGCTATGAAACGGTGTAACAGTTCCTTGCAGCAAAAATGTAAATGCTTAGTAGACAATGAAAGAACAAAAACTTACAACAGTCTACAGACTGGAGTCATTGTTCTGCATATAAAGAAGCGCTTTGTGATGAACTTGCATGTATGGAGCATTTGAAGAAGTTGGAGATATGAACAGTAAAATTTCTGAAGTCACACTCATTATTCCACCGTCAGCTGCAATTGTTTTTAATGAAACTGAATGAAAATTATGGAGGCTCCATATTTTACTGAAAAGTATGTTCCAAGAGGCATACTTGGAGCGATTTTCCGATTTAGAAGCCCCTATTGATAATTTTATTAAGGAAAAAGGATTGCACGAAAGAAAATTAGAACATCCGAACTGGATTGGAGACTTCAGATTTTAAGTGGACTTGACTGCACACTGCCTACAGTAAACTATTGCAAGGTGACTTCTCTCTAATTTGATGGGGATGCATTTAAAAGAAAACCGTCTCGCAGAACGGACACATTCTGACAAAGACAGACCTCTCCCCTAAGACCGTTGGCATTAAGGAACGCGAGGTTCGAAGAATTTATTGTGACCTTGAAAGAATTTTAAGGATAGTTTCCTAAACGTTTTGAGGACACTGGTCTTTTATCTGGTTTCAAGCTGTTTTCTGGACCGTTGCTGTTCCAGTTGAAAGCGCCCCTGTGGGTGTTCAGATGCAACTGTTTGATCTGCAAGGTAATTCCGGTTTTGAAGACAAATATCCTTAATTTTAACATCGTTTAGAGCCTCTACATTGTTTTCTTGAGGCAGAGTTTCCACGTCTCCATAATGGGGCTGCAAATGTGCTATAATATTTGGATCAAAACATGTGTATGAAAAACGTATTTTCGATTATGACACCAAATAAATCACCATTACATGGCAACCTGAGTGCGAAAATCTGTGATATTGTCTGAGTCTTTCCGTAAGCCGACAGTTCGTATCAGAAAAAAAAATATCTGATGTCTTCAGCGCGCCAAAAATAATTAAATAACACTGAAAATTTAATTTTTGTAGCTATGTCATTGAGAAATGTGAGATATAAAACCAAGTCGTATGCAGTGCGACTGGACTGCCATTCAAATTGACTTCTTCGCTGTTTCCCCCCTTTCCCCCTCCTAGCGATCAGACAGCGTAGCGTGGTGGTGTGGGAAATGTGCCGGCCAGGTTGAGAACTGTGGCACTCCTGTCAGGGCACGGGGCGTGAGCCGGGTTCTTTGCCGCGCTGGGTTAAAAGTTACGTACAGTGCCTCTCATAAGTTTTGGGACAAACATTGTTCACAGTGTGAATTTAGGGTAGTTAATACTGAAATAAAGATGTACGTCGGCAAGTCGTACATGTGACTATGGGCGATGGAAAGCGCAATCACGTATATTTGCTTGCTTACAGCAGAAAAAGGCCCATTTCTTACTGCGTGTTATGAAACTCTGTACTTCAAAAGTTTTGGGACAAATGTTGGCAACAGTGCCAGTGTGCATATCTCTGTTATTCGTTACTTCCTGCGTTGTCGAGAGCTCAAAGGAAACACAAGTGTGTTTGTACAAAATGGTACATAGAGATAAAAACAGCACTTTTGAACAGTTACTAATATTCCACGACGAAAAGGAAACAACGTGCCAAGAAATACCAACGTTACTGTATGTGAGGAAAATTACTACAGGGAAGATCGTCCGTCGATATAAATATGAAGACAGGACAGAAAATCTCCCACGGACAGGCCGTCCAACGACATTTGTGAGGAGAGAAGAGAGGGCAATAGTGCAGAAGGTTAAGCAAGATCCACGAATCACAGCTACACAAATTGCCATTGAGGCTGAGGAAGAGTTTGGGGAGATGGCCAGTCCTAGCAAAATCAGACGACTACTGTACAGAGAAAATTACCAGGGCGAATTGCAAGAAGGAAGCCTTATATCAGTCTTGCCAGTAGGAAGAAGAGGCTGCTATTGGCAAGGAAACACATCAACAAGATCATGGAGAGGTGGAATCAAGTAATATTTTTGGATGAATCAAAAGTTTAACATGTCGGGACCCGATGGACGAATAACGGTCCGGCGGCAGCCCAAGAAAGAGCTGCAAGGAAAAACTGTGCAATCCACAGTGAAATATGGCAGGTGCCAGTTATAGTTTGGAGTTGTATGTCGGCCCAGGGAGTGAGTGAGCTGGTCTTCATTGACGTAACAATGGATAAAGATGTATACCTGCAGATTCTAAGGAACAAGTTGAAGAAGAGCGCAGAAAATATGGGAACTGGAAACTGTTTCAAATTTTATAAGGACAACGACCCCAAACATACCGCCTATATTTGTACGGTTGTGGCCCCTGTACGACTGTCCGAAAGATGTCATCCTCCTCCACAAAGTCCGGACACGAATCCTATAGGTAATTAATGGGATGCTTTAGAAAGAAATATTGGAAAAATCGCCCTACGGTCCTAACAAGACGTCAGGAGAAGACTGCAAGAAGAATGGAAAAATCTAAGTATTTCGTACTTACATAAGCTTGTACAAAGCATGCGAAAACAGCTGAAACAAATGTTACAACGTCGCGGTGGAAGTACAAAGTAATAACTCCTCATTATTTCCTGGTTTTTAGTTTATTTCAGCACTTCGTTCCAAAACTTTTGCGCCGGAAATGACATATTATTTCGCATAAATATTAAATTATTTGTATTTTGTGGGTCATTAAATGATGTAAAATGTGCAATTTACTGCTCTGTCAATTTCATTCTGTCTGTTGAAATAGCAAGCATAATATGTTTAAGTAGCGTGACACGCACCTGCCTCACGCTTACGTCGGTGATTTTGTGATGTCGCAGGTCTGTACTCCTTCCGCCATCCCACTAAAGGCTCGTGGTTCATCCAGACGCTGTGTACTCAGCTGGGAAAGCACGCGGGCGACAAGGACGTTGTGTCACTGCTAACCGACGTGAACCGCATCGTGGGCCAGGAGTTCCGCTCCAGCGACCCGTCCGAGCCGTGTATGGACGGCTTGGTGCAGGGCCCCTGCTTCATCTCCTCCCTCACACGCCGGGTACACCTGTGGCCGCCTGTTGCAGCTGCCCCGGACGCCTTGCCTAATGTGGAATAACTCCAACTTCCATCTTTTCTTTCATCTGATTTTCTTGGAACTAAGTCTTTAACTTAAATAAAACCTTCTGATTATATTGTCATGGTGTAATTGTTCCAATATTTCGGTTGCTTTTGCTGATGGATATGCAAAAAACTGGTGATTTCTCATACTGGGGAACAATCAAGAATGGGGTGCCGCAAGGTTCGGTCCTGGGTCCTCTGCTGTTCTTAATGTATATTAATGACTTGCCATTCTATATTCACGAAGATGCAAAGCTGGTACTTTTTGCCGATGATACAAGTATAGCTATCACACCCGACAGACAATAATTAACTGGTGAAATTGTAAACAATGTTTTCCAGAAAATCATTAAGTGGTTGTCTGCAAATGGGCTCTCATTAAACTTTGACAATACGCAGTACATACAGTTCCACACAGTAAATGGAATGACACCATTAATGAATATAGACTTCGATCAGAAATCGTTAGCTAAGGTAGAATATTCAAAATTTCTAGGTGTATGCATTGATGAGGGGTTGAACTGGAAAAGGCACATTGAGGATCTGCTGAAACGTTTGAGTTCAGCTACTTATCCTATTAGGGTCATTGCAAATTTTGGCGATGTACATCTCAGTAAATTAGCTTACCACTCCTATTTTCATTCTCTGCTTTCGTATAGCATCATATTCTGGGGTAATTCATCATTGAGTAAAAGAGTGTTCATTGCACAAAAGTGTGTAATCAGAATAATTGCTGGAGCTCATCCAAGAACATCCTGCAGACACCTATTTAAAGAGCTAGAGATTTTCACTGTAGCCTCACAAGATATAAAGGGCTATTACAAATGATTGAAGCGATTTCATAAATTCACTATAGCTCCATTCATTGACATATGGTCACGACACACTACAGATACGTAGAAAAACTCATAAAGTTTTGTTCGGCTGAAGCCGCACTTCAGGTTTCTGCCGCCAGAGCGGTCGAGAGCGCAGTGAGACAAAATGGCGGCAGGAGCCGAAAAAGCGTATGTCGTGCTTGAAATGCACTCACATCAGTCAGTCATAACAGTACAACGACACTTCAGGACGAAGTTCAACAAAGATCCACCAACTGCTAACTCCATTCGGCGATGGTATGCGCAGCTGAAAGCTTCTGGATGCCTCTGTAAGGGGAAATCAACGGGTCGGCCTGCAGTGAGCGAAGAAACGGTTGAACGCGTGCGGGCAAGTTTCACGCGTAGCCTGCGGAAGTCGACGAATAAAGCAAGCAAGGAGCTAAACGTACCACAGCCGACGGTTTGGAAAATCTTACGGAAAAGGCTAAAGCAGAAGCCTTACCGTTTACAATTGCTACAAGCCCTGACACCCGATGACAAAGTCAAACGCTTTGAATTTTCGGCGCGGTTGCAACAGCTCATGGAAGAGGATGCGTTCAGTGCGAAACTTGTTTTCAGTGATGAAGCAACATTTTTTCTTAATGGTGAAGTGATCAGACACAATGTGCGAATCTGGGTGGTAGAGAATCCTCACATCCTCACGCATTCGTGCAGCAAATTCGCAGTTCACCAAAAGTTAACGTGCTTTGTGCAGTCTCACGATTTAAAGTTTACAGCCCCTTTTTCTTCTGCGAAAAAAACGTTACAGGACACGTGTATCTGGACATGCTGGAAAACTGGCTCATGCCACAACTAGAGACCGACAGCGCCAACTTCATCTTTCAACAGGATGGTGCTCCACCGCACTTCCATCACGATGTTCGGCATTTCTTAAACAGGAGATTGGAAAACCGATGGATCGGTCGTGGTGGAGATCATGATCAGCAATTCATGTCATGGCCTCCACGCTCTCCCGACTTAACCCCATGCGATTTCTTTCTGTGGGCTTATGTGAAAGATTCAGTGTTTAAACCTCCTCTACCAAGAAACGTGCCAGAACAGCGAGCTCGCATCAACGATGCTTTCGAACTCATTGATGGGGACATGCTGCGCCGAGTGTGGGAGGAACTTGATTATCGGCTTGATGTCTGCCGAATCACTAAAGGGGCACATATCGAACATTTGTGAATGCCTAAAAAAACTTTTTGAGTTTTTGTATGTGTGTGCAAAGCATTGTGAAAATATCTCAAATAATAAAGTTATTGTAGAGCTGTGAAATCGCTTCCATCATTTGTAATAACCCTGTATATTCATTTATGAAATTTGTTATTAACAATCCGAACGAATTCAAAAGTAATAGCAGTGTACTTGGCTACAACACCAGGAGAAAGGATGATCCTCACTACTCAATGTCAAATCTAACTTTGGCTCAGAAGGTGGTAAATTATGCTGCCACAGAAGTCTTGGGTCACTTCCCTAATACCATCAAAAGTCTGACAGATATAGCATTTAAAAGGAAATTAAAAGAATTTCTTAATGGCACCTCCTTCTACTCGTTAGACGAATTTTTGGATATAGTAAGTGGGTAATTTCCCCAATCCCCACAAAAAAATTAAAATTAAAAATAATAAGTGTCATGTAATATTTTGTGTAATGTAATATCTGGTATAGACGTCTTTTATTAACCTGACACGTTTCACATCATTACGAAGTGCCATATTCATGATCTATGGAACAAGTACTAATCTAATCTAATCTGATCTATATAAATGATAATGTTTGGTTTGAATTATTCTGCTTTACGAACTTATGTGACTACATTAATCAATTATTCAGCCAACTCGTCATTTTGAATTCCAGTTCAGTCACAATCCTGCAATGCATTGCCTGCAATACCACTTTCTCATCAATATCATTCAGAAATTTGATTTGGTTTAGTATATCCTACAACTTAAAATCTTCAATACTTATTCTAGACTGTCATGTAAAATCCTTTTATTTCAAAAAGACAGTTTATTACTAAAATAAACTCAAAATTACGATGTATTTTACAAAAAAAAAAAAAAGTGTGTGAAATCTTATGGGACTTAACTGCTAAGGTCATCTGTCCCTAAGCTTACACATTACTTAACCTAAATTATCCTAAGGACAAACACACACACCCATGCCCGAGGGAGGACTCGAACCTCCGCCGGGACCAGCCGCACAGTCCATGACTGCAGCGCCTGAGACCGCTCGGCTAATCCCGCGCGGCGACGTATTTTACAGTTCGTAGTGGTTTTACCAAAGGAATTAAAGGTCTGGGAGAGGAAATAAAATCTTTTAGGTTCCCCGAAATCGTTATCAGTCTGTTAGAGACGGCGAAGGGATCTGGAAGAGAATTTGAATGGAATTAACACTAAAATACGTTCAGTCTGTTGATGGCCATTTATCATTCCTTCTATGTTTTTGGTTGGTGCATAAATTCGTAAAGTTTTTGTTCTGCATGTTGGTATCATGGTTGCTATGTAATTATTTATCAATTGGCATTTCTTATTTGTAGTTCACTGTTGCTATTTCAGTTTACATATTGTCATTCTGTCATTCGGAGTAGTCAGGGGAACTACGGAGGTTAGACAATGGAGTGCCAAGTGGAGAAATTGGAACACCTCCGACATATTCTTCTGTTTGAGTTCAATAGAGGGATGACAGCAGCAGAGGCAGCCAGAAAGATTTGCGCTGCGCATGGGGATAATACCTGGTGATAGTGTACGGCAATAAAATGGTTTTCTCGAATTAAGGACGATCGTTTTGACATTTGAGACTTTCCACCTTCAGGGTTTGACGAAGATCGTTTAAGCACATTAACTTAATCTACGGTGATACACATCAATGTACTCTAGAACCGCAAAATGTGATGAACAGTGATCATTCCACCATCGTGTGACTTTTGCATGCGATGGGGAAGGTTCAAAAACCGGGTGTATAGGTATCGCATGCTCTAAGCCAAAATCACAAAAAATCGTTGGTTGCCTTGAGTGCATCTCTACTTGTTCGTCATCAACTGGCTTGTCAGTAACACCGACCATCCCTATCCTGTATCGTTACTGGTGATGGGGAACTTAATCTTTACGCTAGCGCAAGGAAGAGAAAGGAATGGTTGAGGACAATCCGGCCGCTGTGACCGAGCGGTTCTAGGCGCTTCAGTCTGGAACCGCGCTGCTGCTACGGTCGCAGGTTCGAATCCTGCCTCGGGCATGGATGAGTGTGATGTCCTTAGGTCAGTTAGGTTTAAGTAGTTCTAAGTTCTAGGAGACTGATGACCTCAGATGTTAAGTCCCATAGTGCTCAGAGCCATCTGAACCATTTGTTGAGGACAAACAAACCAGCAACTCCGCCCACAGAGACCTGCGCGCATCTACGAAAGATAGTTTTATGCATCTGGTGGAAAAGCGACAGCGCAGTGTACTACGAATTGCTTTCACGAGGTGTAACCATCATAGCTGACATTTATTGTCAACAACTGAGACGTCTTGCTGACACAGCCCAAGAACAACGACCAGTATGACTGCGTAAAGTGAAGCTACTCCACGATAACGCCCATTCTGCTAGACTGACAAAAACCCCAAGGAGCTATGTTGGGAAGTCATTCCACACCCACCTTCTTCAGCCGATCTTGCGCCCTCGGGTTTTCATCTTTTCCGGTCTCTATCGAACATCTTTCAAAAAATTTCCTTTCCAAATCAAAATGGGCTCCGAACGTAGCTCGACGAGATCTTCGCTTCGTAACCATTTGATTTCTACAGTTGTAGAATCGAAATATACCGCAGCGTTGGCAGTCTGTTGTAGATAGTGATGGAGAATATATTATTAATCACTAAAGTCTCTGTTATGTTTATTTGTTGTGTTTATTAATAAGATGGAAAAACTCAACGAATTTACACACCAATCCAATAAGACACAACAAACAACAGGACTGAGGCAGGGTAGCTTCCCCCGATATATGGTGTGGATTCCGTTAACTTCCAGTAACTGCGGTTGTCGTCTGACCATTGGTGGGCTTGTTACTGGAAGTTACGGGATCCGATTGGTTTTGGCCCCGCTGCACTCGACTTTGTGAGTTGCACATGCCGACGTAACACGTTTTTCAAACACAGGCGTTATACAGCCAACCGGTTACAAATAACTGTGGTACAATTGATCTACGCTTCGACACATACTCGTCGCGCATGCTGTAAAGCATTTTATTTTATTTTCGACTTGAGAACAGCTGCTCTAAATTCTGGCCATTCCTTCTCGCAATGTAATTTTACGATTTCTCAAAATTTCATTCTGATGAAGACATCCTTAGTAGGTATCAAAACCTAGGTCAGATGTACAAAAGAGTTATTTGTAACCGGTTGGCTGTATAATACCTATGTCTGAAAATTGTATACGGTTACAGAGAAACAACCATGTTTGAAATTGAAAGTTGTATTGTTTCAATTTGAAGGCTGTGTTGTGGTTCGTAGTTTGGTGGCGGATAACGTTTGGGGCCTGAAGATGACGGTTTTCGGCGTCGAAACTGGTAGCATGTTTTGAATAAACGACGCTGGATTATGGTACAGCTTTTGGTTATGATTATCGTTATTCAAGCACATTTTAGTGGTTTTAAGCAGCTGCCCAGAAATGACTGAATTGAGGCGTCAGCACTTCATTGGTAGAGACTTCTTTCGCCAATCCTTATTAAGTGATGTCAGCTGTCTTATTAAGTGTAGTATTCTTTGCCTTGCATTCCTCTGCAAACGATAAAAGCATTGCCATAATTTTACCAATTTTTACAAAATTATTTCACAAATAAAACTTTATTTATTGCTGCTTTAAAATTCTGATTCAGCCCCCATTCGTATGAATATCATACCTACCAATTAACAACTTTTTAACTTAAGCTTACTATTCCTCTTCTTCCTGAAACAGTACCCTGTGAAATTACACTGCCTGAAGAAAAATTGCAACACCGAGAAGGAGCTGCGCCACATAAAAAGAGTGTTGGTAGGTGTGTTTATACATCTGAAAAATGGTTTCTATTCAAATTTCGGACCAGTCAAATAAGAGTGACGCTATTAGTGCCACTATAACAATGCAAATCAAGTTTGCTTTAAATATGCGCTGCAGAGGTCGTGAGCGTTAGTTACATTAAATACTGGACGTGGTGAGTTGATGTTAGTCAAGAACTGCTTTAAGGCAGCACAGACACCATTTATCAACACCCCACTGAGTTTGAGTGGGGTCGTGTAAAATGGCTACGAGTAACTTGGGTGTTCATTGTGCGATATTACACAAAGACTTAGCAGGAATGTAACCGTTGTCAATGACAGCTGGCGGCAGCGGTCACCAGTATGTGCGGTCGCAAGGAGACGGGGCTCTGGACGGCCATGTGGCAATACCGAGAGCGAAGATCATAGTGTTCGGCTTATGGTTCTGGCGCATCTTACGAGGTGCATTCAAGTTCTAAGGCCTCCGATTTTTTTTCTAATTAACTACTCACCCGAAATCGATGAGACTGGCGTTACTTCTCGACGTAATCGCCCTGCAGACGTACACATTTTTTACAACGCTGACGCCATGATTCCATGGCAGCGGCGAAGGCTTCTTTAGGAGTCTGTTTTGACCACTGGAAAATCGCTGAGGCAATAGCAGCACGGCTGGTGAATGTGCGGCCACGTAGAGTGTCTTTCATTGTTGGAAAAAGCCAAAAGTCACTAGGAGCCAGGTCAGGTGAGCAGGGAGCATGAGGAATCACTTCAAAGTTGTTATCACGAAGAAACTGTTGCGTAACGTTAGCTCGATGTGCGGGTGCGTTGTCTTGGTGAAACAGCACACGCACAGCCCTTCCCGGACGTTTTTGTTGCAGTGCAGGAAGGAATTTGTTCTTCAAAACATTTTCGTAGGATGCACCTGTTACCGTAGTGCCCTTTGGAATGCAATGGGTAAGGATAACGCCCTCGCTGTCCCAGAACATGGACACCATAATTTTTTCAGCACTGGCGGTTACCCGAAATTTTTTGGTGGCGGTGAATCTGTGTGCTTCCATTGAGCTGACTGGCGCTTTGTTTCTGGATTGATAAATGGCATCCTCGTCTCATCCATTGTCACAACCGACGAAAAGAAAGTCCCATTCATGCTGTCGTTGCGCGTCAACATTGCTCGGCAACATGCCACACGGGCAGCCGTGTGGTCGTCCGTCAGCATTCGTGGCACCCACCTGGATGACACTTTTCGCATTTTCAGGTCGTCATGCAGGATTGTGTCCACAGAACCCACAGAAATGCCAACTCTGGAGGCGATCTGCTCAACAGTCATTCGGCGATCCCCCAAAACAATTCTCTCCACTTTCTCGATCATGTCGTCAGACCGGCTTGTGCAAGCCAGTGGTTCTTTCGGTTTGTTGTCACACCATCGTGTGCCTTCATTAAACTGTCGCACCCACGAACGCACTTTTGACACTTCCATAACTCCATCACCACATGTCTCCTTCACTTGTCGATGAATTTCAATTGGTTTCACACCACGCAAAGTCAGAAAACGAATGATTGCACGCTGTTCAAGTAAGGAAAACGTCGCCATTTTAAGTATTTAAAACAGTTCTCATTCTCGCCGCTGGCGGTAAAATTCCATCTGCCGTATGGTGCTGCCATCTCTGGGACGTATTGACAATGAACGCGGTCTCATTTTAAAACAATGCGCATGTTTCTATCTCTTTCCAGTCTGAAGAACAAAAAATCGGAGGCCTTAGAACTTGAATGCACCTCGTATTGCATTTGCAGCAGCAGCTCGAGCAGCAGTTAGCACCACAGTGACACAACGAACTGTTACCAATCGGTTACCTCGAGGACAGCTCCTAGCCAGATACCCTTTAGCGTGCATCCATCTGACACCAAGTTACCACCATTTACGACGTCGGTGGTGTCAAGCAAGAGCTCATTATAGGGCACGGTTGAGGTCTGTTGAGTTTTCTGATGAAAGCTGGTGCCAGTGATGGCCGTGTGTTGGTTAGGAGGAAGTCTATTGAGGACTGGCTCCCAACCTGTCTGTGAGCTAGACGCGTTGACCTATACCTGGAGTTATGGTCTGCGGTGTGATTTCGTATTACAGCAGCAGCATTGCCATCGTTATCCGCCGACTACAAATTTGTACGTCAGTCTGGTGATTTCACCTGTTATGCTGTCATTCGTGAATAGCATCCCAGGGGATGCTTTCCAACAGGATAACGCTTGCCCATATACCTCTGTTGCAACTCGACATGTTACTGAGCCTGCTCGATCACCAGATATGCCTCCAATCCAGCATATATGGTACATTATGGGACAACTCCACTGTCATCCACAAACAGCATGAACTGTCTCTGTATTGATCGACGAAATGCAGCAGGATGGAACTCCATCCCACAAACTGACATGCGGCACCTGTACAGCATACTGCAGGTAAGTCTGTATGCTCGCATTTAACATTTTGGTGGTCACACCGGTTATTAATGTACCAGTATTTCACATTTGGAATGGCTTACCTCCAGATTACATTAACCTATTATTTTTGAATGTCAATCACTTAAAAGTCACCTAGAGAAACCTATCTCCCAAATTTCATTACTCTACATTAATTATTTTTTGTTGTTGCGATTTATCTCCGTTAGTGGATATTCCGAGGAACTGCAGTTTCCTGCTTCCTATTCTACACTGGCTCTCGTGGCAGCTCAGTCCATCCCATTTCAAACCCTAAAAGGAAAGTAATTTTATGGTACACTAGCACTCGTGCCAGCTTAGAGTATTTTACTACATACACAGCCGGATAATATCGTGCAATACAAGCGTTCTTAACAGCTAAATCCGTCACCTTTCCTCAGCGTAGTAGCCATTACACTATAGTATCACTCCAAAACACTGAGTCACCTAACTGCAGCTTATCAGTGTTGCCTGATAATTTTAGACTGCAATTCTTTGAGCTGTTCCCATCCGAGAATGTTTATACGAAGAGATAAGTATTCCATATACCATTATCTTGGGTTTGTGCACTTCTTTCAATATTACCATTTATTTCTTCATCTAGTTGCCGTGCACTATCCATAATTTCAGACGTTTACATACGGGCTTACCAAACTTGCTTGTAGGTGGTGTTGAGCATAAAGCACTGACACGCCTACCAACATTCATGGCGACTTCGTACGCATCATTCTTTGCCAGATTTGCAGCCACAGATGTATTTGAAATAGACCCCATACATTGCTGACCTACTGCCTAGTGCAATACATTCCCATTACAAAAAATGTTTTCACCTAGTACAACCATGTCCGATTCTAACTTCATGGATTACGGACTTTGAAGCCCTTCATCTTTCCATACCCGTCTACTCTGTTTCGCACACTTTGTTTCTTCTAGACATTTTAATTTCACCTAAGCTACGAACCTTTAGCCAAAGCCTCACAGATGAACAAAAACTAAACACAGCCAAAACTAGCACAAGGATGGCTATGCGTGAAGCGTTCAATGAATACGAAACTAAAACTGTAGCTACCAAGTTGACAGAAAATCCTAAGAATTTATGGTACTATGATATCTCAGTAAATGAACAGAAGCCATCTGTCCAGACACTGTGTGACCATAATGGCACTGAAACAGGGAACGACTTAGAAAACGCTGAAATACTAAACGTCTTTCTCCAATTCTGTTTCACAGAGGAAGATCGCATTGAAGTTTCTCCTTTAAATCGTCGCGGGAACGGCAAAATGACAGCTATCGGAATACGTGATCAAGGAATCGAAAACTAGATGGCATTGCTCAACAGAGGAAAGTCCACAGGACCTGATGGGACACCAGTTCGATTCTATACACGTACGAGAATGTAGCAGTGTACCCAAGGGGTCTACTGGAGGTAAGCGTTTCTAGGGATTGGAAAAAAGCACAGGTCATTCACATTTTCAAGAAGAGTAGTCCAGCAGACGCACAAAACTATAAGCCTGTATCTCTGACGCCGGTCTATTGTAGATTGTTTGAAGACATTTCATGCTCGCGTATTATGAAATTTCTGGTAACCGAAAATAATCTATGTAGAAAACAACATAGGCTCGAAAAAGAACGATCGTCCGAAACTCAGTCCGCTCTGTTCGTCCACAAGAAACACAAAGCAGTAGACACAGGCGCCCAGGTACATACCCTGTTTACTGACTCCCGAAAGGCATTCTACTCAGATCCCCACTACCGCGTAATAAACAACACGCGAGCGTGTGGAATATCAGGCCAACTGTGTGACAGAACTGAAGCGATTATAGCAAACAGAACACCGTATGTCATGCTGAACGGAGACATGTCTTGAGACGTAAAAGTATACGTGTTATAGTACCATTACCTTTTACCATATATTTCAGTGACCTAGCAGATAACGTCAGGAGGTTTTTCACGGACGCTAGAACATTGTAGTCAAATGTCGAAAGACCTGTAGAAGATGGACGCTCATTCCAACGATAGGTAGTCGACCCTAAATGTAAAAAAAAAAAAAAAAAAAAAAAAAAAAATTGTAGCATATTGGGAACATATAGACAGGAAGATCCTTTATTGTATGATTATTACACAATTACGGAACAATCACTGGAATCAGTTACTCCCATAAAGTATCTCGGTGTATACGTATAGAGCGATTTGAAGTGCAAGTGGAACTAGCACATAAATTAATCACGAGTAAATTAGATACCAGACAGAGATTCATTGGAAGAATTCTCATAAAGTGAAGTCCATGAACGAAGGAGGTATCTTACAAAACACTAGTGCGCCCAGCACTGGAATACTGCTCGTCAATATGGGATTCGTACCGGGTAGGGCTGGTAGAGGAAATAGAGAAGATCCTAAAAAGAGCAGCACAGGTTCATTTACACTACTGGCCATTAAAACTGCTACACCAAGAAGAAATGCAGATGATAAACGGGTATTCATTGGACAAATATATTATACTAGAACTGACATGTCATTACATTTTCACGCAATTTAGGTGCATAGATCCTGAGAAAGCAGTACCCAGAACAACCACCTCTGGCCGTAATAGTGGCCTTGATACGCCTCGGCATTGAGTAAAACAGAGCTTGGATAGCGTGTACAGGTCCAGCTGCCCATACAACTTCAACACGATACCACAGTTCATCAAGAGTAGTGACTGGCGTATTGTGACGAGCCAGTTGCTCGGCCACCATTGACCAGACGTTTTCAGTTGGTGAGAGATCTGGAGAACGTGCTGGCCAGGTCAGCAGTCGAACATTTTCTGCATCCAGACACATGCGGCCGTAGATTATTCTGCTGAAATGTAGGGTTTCGCAGGGATCGAACGAGGGGTAGAGCCACGGGTCGTAACACATCTTAAACGTAACGTCCACTGTTCAAAGTGCCATCAATGCAAACAAGAGGTGACAGAGGCGTGTAACCAGTGGCACCCCATGCCGTCACACCGGGTGATACGCCACTATAGCGATGACGAAAACACGCTTGCAACGTGCGTTCACCGCGATGTCAACAAACACGGATGCGACCATCATGATGCTGTAAACAGAACCTGGATTCATCCGAAAAAATGACGTTTTGCCATTCGTGCACTGTTTGGACTCTGCTACTCACTCCAACTGCCATCTAGTGGCAGCTTCAGACTGGCCAGGTCAGACTGTCCATTATAGTCTGCTCCCTGTCGGAAGAATTTGCAACCTATGTGCGGAAGTGGACCTCCCAGGTCCTTTGTGTGCGCAGATAGTATTAGCCGTTGTAACGGCCGAGCAGGTAGCTGCGAGACCCCGTAGCGGACGGGCGTGTATGTCTTCCAGCTAAGCCAGGAGCCGCAGTTGGCGCGCTGCCTGTGCAAGTTGTAACGTTTAATGTAATAAACAATTATACTAGATAACTTGTTCCGTCTAGTTATTGTGAGTGGAAACAAGGGGAGGACAGTAAGTTCTCTCGCACTATACATTCACACAAAAAATGTGCGCGCGGGCTCTTCTTCCCATGTGGCACATTGAAGTGTGAATGTATAGTGCGAGAGAACTTACTGTCCTCCCCTTGTTTCCACTCACAATAACTAGACGGAACAAGTTATCTAGTATAATTGTTTATTACATTAAACGTTACAACGTGCACAGGCAGCGCGCCAACTGCGGCTCCTGGCTTAGCTGGAAGACATACACGCCCGTCCGCTACGGGGTCTCGCAGCTACCTGCTCGGCCGTTACAACGGCTAATACTATCTGCGCACACAAAGGACCTGGGAGGTCCACTTCCGCACATAGGTTGTAAATTCTTCCGACAGGGAGCAGACTATAATGGACAGTCTGACCTGGCCAGTCTGAAGCTGCCACTAGATGGCAGTTGCGGGAAGGCAAACACCCATTGTAATGTTTTGTTGGCAACAGCTGTTGTCAACATTAAAGACAGCATGGGTAGACAGCAGGTTTGCAGAGTTCTGCTAGATAGTGCGAGTCAGCTATCCTTTATATCTAAGGACATGGCAGAGAAATTAAAACTGAAACGAAGTAAACATTCGTTTCCTGTGAAGGGCATAAACAATGCCTTTGCTGCCTCAGTGTCTTACACTTGTGATGTTGAACTGTCGTCTAGGGTCAACGACTTTCGTGTCAGAACTACTTGTGCTGTCGTAGATCATGTCACCAATGACCTACCAGCGAGCAAGATAGACACAAGGTCCTGGAGTGTCCCATGTAATCTTCCGCTCGCTGATCCAGAATTCAACAAGCCTGCCACAGTAGATTTAATTCTTGGTGCAGAGGTTTTCTTTGACGTTGTTTGTAAGGAAAGGCTGGTGAAACCAGGTCATCCCTCACTGGTCGAAACAAAATTTGGCTGGATTTTGTCTGGTAGGATGCCTTCAGTTTCATGCAACATGCCTCGTTCTACAGTGACCTCGTGCTTTGTTAGAGGTGACAATTTAGATGCCAAACTGCAAAGATTTTGGGAGTTAGTGGAACTGTCTACGAAAACGATTAGTAAGCAGGATAAAATATGTGAGGCTCACTTTCAGCGCCACACGGCACGAGATGAAGAAGGGAGATTTGTGGTTCGACTACCAGTGAAACCTGACTGCAAATCATTAGGCGAATCACGACAACAAGCATCTCGGAGATTGGCACATCTTGAGAGGCGGTTTAAAAGGCAACCGAATCTGCAGAAGGAATACGCTGCATTCATGCATGAATATGGTAATGAGATCGCTTTGCTGATGGACAGTTCCCCTATTCCACACAATAGCAAATTAAGGGATTTGCACCCGTTTGTTGATGCCGAAGGTATTTTACGAGTGGGAGGGAGATTAATGAATGCTAGTGTACCATATGATGAGCGCCATCCTATTATTGTACCACCTATGCATCATTTGACAAAACTCTCATAATACGTGAACATGAAAATCTGTTGCATCCTGGGTCACAAATTTTGTTGGCTATGTTGCGTAGGAGGTTTTGGATTCCCAATGGGCGTAACACAGTCAAGGGAGTTATCACAAAATGTTTAAAATGCTTTAGGCTTAAGTCCAAGACAGCAGTTCAACTCATGGGTCAGCTACCTGCAGCTAGAGTAAACCAGTCTCATCCATTCCAGCACTGTGGAGTAGATTATGCAGGCCTCATTGCTGTAAAGCATGGTGGAAGGCGGAGTAAAGTTACCACCAAGGCTTATATTGCTTTATTCATTTGCATGGCAACCAAGGCCATCCACTTAGAATTAGTTAGTGACTTGGTAACAAGTTCATTTTTGGCCGCCCTCAGGAGATTCATTGCAAGAAGAGGGAAACCTTCTCACATGTACAGTGACAATGGTACCACATTTGTAGGTGCAGACAATGAGCTTAAACGTTTTCTCTCCAACGATGTTACTGTTGAAGGTGTGGTGAATTATTCGACCTCACAGGGAATCAGTTGGAGGTTCACTCCACCTCGTGCCCCTCACTTTGGTGGACTCTGGGAGGCAGGAATCAAATGCATGAAGTCGCATCTCAAACGTGTCATCCGCAATGCAGTGCTGACATTTGAAGAACTGACTACTGTGCTAATTCAGATAGAAGCATGCTTGAATTCAAGGCCGTTGTGTCTTCTCTCTGATGACCTAGATTCTCCTGCTGCTCTCACTCCTGGTCATTTCCTAATCGGACAGCCTCTTTGTGCTCATCCTGAACCCTCTGTCCTTGAGGTTCCCGCCAACAGGTTGCACAGATGGCAACTTGTGCAGCAGTTGCATCAGTCCTTTTGGAAGAGGTGGTCCACAGAATATATACATGATCTGCAGCAACGCAAAAAATGGACATCGGAAGGAGCATGGCAACCCCAGATCGGCGATCATGTGCTGGTCAAGGAGGATAATTTGCCTCCCTTGGTGTGGAGGCTGAGTGTCATTGACCAGCTGTTTCCCGGTCCTGATAAGTGTGTGCATGTGCTAATGGTAAAAACTGCTAATGGGCATATTAAGAGGCCTATAGCAAAATGGTGTCCCCTACCTAAACAGTGAATCAGTTAAGTGTTCCCTCAGATCTGTGTAGTGATATATGATACAGAGCCACTGCCAAATTGTCATTTACTGGAATAACCTCATAATTCATAAAATCAGCTTGGGAGGCTGTGGATGTTTCTTGTGGACTAACTGCTGTTAGTATTGATTTCATGTTTTTATGCAGTATAATATTAATACTCTATTGTTTTGTGTCCTGCATGTTAATACCCATCGTGTTTCACATGCAGCATGACAGTGGTGTTTGGTGATGTGGGCATCCCAAATGTTAGTATATTCATGTTTTATGTGCATTGATATTGTGTCTAGTTATATTTTTACTGTTTACTTGTTTTGGTGTTGATGTTTGTTAAAATGTTGGTTATCTGTAAAAAATGTTAGTGTATTCATGTTTTATGTGCATTGATCTTGTACCTAGTTATATTTTTTATTGTTTACTTGTTTTGGTTTTGTTGTCTGTTAAAATTTTGGTATTTGTAAAATGAGAAAACTCATTTTCGAGTGGGAGTATGTTTGGACTCTGCTACTCACTCCAACTGCCATCTAGTGGCAGCTTCAGACTGGCCAGGTCAGACTGTCCATTATAGTCTGCTCCCTGTCGGAAGAATTTGCAACCTATGTGCGGAAGTGGACCTCCCAGGTCCTTTGTGTGCGCAGATAGTATTAGCCGTTGTAACGGCCGAGCAGGTAGCTGCGAGACCCCGTAGCGGACGGGCGTGTATGTCTTCCAGCTAAGCCAGGAGCCGCAGTTGGCGCGCTGCCTGTGCAAGTTGTAACGTTTAATGTAATAAACAATTATACTAGATAACTTGTTCCGTCTAGTTATTGTGAGTGGAAACAAGGGGAGGACAGTAAGTTCTCTCGCACTATACATTCACACTTCAATGTGCCACACGGGAAGAAGAGCCCGCGCGCACATGCACCCAGGTCCGTCGTTGACTACACAACCGCAGGCGCTCCTGTCTGTGATGCAGCGTCAAGTGTAACCGCAGCCATGGTCTCCGAACTGATAGCCCATGATGCTGCAAACGTCGTCCAACTGTTCGTGCAGATGGTTGTTGTCTTGCAAACGTCCCCATCTGTTGACTCGGGGATCGCGACGTGGCTGCACGATACTTTACAGCCATGCGGATAAGATGACTGTCATCTCGACTGCTAGTGATACGAGGCCGTTGTGATACAGCACGGCGTTCCGTATTACCTTCCTGAACCCATCGATTCCATATTCTACTAACAGTCATCGGATCTCGACCGACGCGAGCAGCAATGTCGCGATATGATAAACCGGAATCGCAGTAGGCTAAAATCAGACCTTTATCAAAGTCGGAAACGTGATGGTACGCATTTCTCCTTCTTACACGAGGCATCACAACAACGTTTCACCAGGTAACGCCGGTGAACTGCTGTTTGTGTATGAGAAATCGGTTGGAAACTTTCCTCATATCAGCACGTTGTAGGTGTCGCCACCGGCGCCAACCTTGTGTGAATGCTCTGAAAAGCTAATCATTTGCATATCACAACATCTTCTTCCTGTCGGTTAAATTTCGCGTCTGTAGCACGTCATCTTCGTGGTGTAGCAATTTTAATGGCCAGTAGTGTAGTAACTGTGACAGCGTCACGGAGACGTTCTGCTGTTAGACGCTGCAAGAGAGATACTCGGCGTCAAGGTGTGATTTACTGTTAAAGTTCAGAGGTCGTACTTACGCAGAAGAGTCAGTCAATCTACTGCTTCCTCCTACGTACATCTTGCGAAAGCACCGTGAAGATATTATTAGAGCCCACACAGAGGCTTACTAACAATCGTTCTTTCCGTGAACCTTACTCGAGTGGAAGAGGAGAAGCAGGGAGTGGCACTAGTGTACAAACTACACTCTGCCACACACCATAAGGTGGCTTGTGGAGTATATATGTGTTTTCTTTCCTTTCGTTAAATAGCACTGCAATGCCGAAAATTTCAACCTCTGGTATTTCGTCTAAAGTATGGTTGCTGGAACTGCCATCCAGTCTGTCACCTAATGCAGTGCGTGAGTCATTAGTAATACTCTGAGCCTGCCTCCGAATGGCAAGGTCAAATCTGGTTTTGCAATTCCACCATGTACCTTTTCAGTCTCCTTAAAACATTTTCCTTCGCTTTTCACGTTTAAAATAAACCCTGAAACCTCAGAAATCGTTGTCTGTAGTTAACCAAATTCCCATCTACAGCACTATTATGCACCATCAGTACGCTTTGCGACAACTATCATGCAGTCCACTCATCGTCAAGCATAGCACTCGTGTGCACTACATGTTTCCTAAGGCTAGCACACCGCTGTGGCGTAAAGTTAGCGATCATACTAACTCTTTGCACACGGCTTCTTTGCGCGTCGCTTGCTTTCCCTCTATATGTTCATTGAAGGTGTGACTAGCATTTGCATTGGCATCGAAGTTTTTCTGGAAGTTTTTCTCTGATTCTTGTGCACTTGTTTCACAAACTTGATGCTCTGAATTAAAATCTGCAGAATGAAATTGGTAATAATGACATCACACTTGGAACTTACATTTTCATCGGGTCGTAATCCGTAGTTGGCAAACTGTTTTTCAATGTCATATTTCACTTTGGATTTCAAGTTAGAGATTTCAGTTGAAATATGTGTTCATAAGTTATTAACTTCAGTTTTTGAATTTGCTTTGTCATTTTTCAATTAATCTCCGAAGCTGCTTACTGTATCCATTAAAGGCAGAATATAAAAAATTTCTCTCTCGGTACTGATATCGGGACACAGTTTCTCCTCTATAGATTCCGTCTTTATGCGAGAACCTTAAGTACTCTTAGACACTGAATAACTCAACTTGAATGCTGCTGGTTCGATCTTCGCTTGGTCTACCAGTCTCATATTAGGCAATTCTTCAGCAGTTTTTCCATTCTCATTAATACAAGTGCTATACATTCTAGGACTGAAAATTTCAGTACCTCTGAAGTCAGTTTTTATCAAGATCGATATCTTCACCCTTACCGGGTGACTAAGATAATACCTTCTCCTTACTCTTGGATTTTCTGTTCTGGGATTTTACAAAAATGCCCAGCAATTGCAAAAAGCACCTTTTCACTTAGCTTCTGTGTAACCGCACATTGCGATTACCTCAGACCCTGTCTCACTTCCTTTTCAACCACTGCTTTCCTTTCATGCCCCTCCACTCTTATAACAGCCGTGTAGTTTACGTATAAATTGTAAATAGCCTTTCGTTTCTTGTATTTTGCCCGTGCTGCATTCAGAATTTGAAAGAGAGTGTTCCAGTAAACATTGTCAAAAGATTTCTTCAACTCTACAAATGCCATAACGTGTGTTTGCCTTTCCTTAACTTATCTTCTAAGATAAGTCGTAGGGCCAGTATTGTCTCGTGTATTCCTACATTTCTCTGGAATCCAAGCTGATCTTTTTCGAGAGTGGCTTCTACCAGTTTTTCCACTCTTCTGTAAAGAATTCGTTTTAATATTTTGCAACCGTGTCTTATTAAACTGATAGTTCGATAATTTTCACACCTGTCAGCAACTGTTTTCTTTTTAATTAATGGAAGTATATAAGTTCTTTAAGCTCTTTGTTTGAGAGATAGTGATAGTTTATAACTAAATGAGATGATAACATTTGTGTCAATGTGGAAGATAGTGGTTGTAATGTTCACGATATGTTCATGATTCAGTAACTATAGTCATGAATTAAATTAGCCTGTGATTTACGAAGAAAATAATCTCTCTGAACTATTAAAAAAAACACATGGTAAATGAATTGCTGATATAGATCTTTCGTAAAACCGAAATGTCACATCAAACTTATCTTACAAGATAGGTTGATGAAAATCAAATCGACAATCGAGGATTGTAGATTAATAAATAGATTTTGATTTAGTCCGCTGGGATACCCTTTCAAAATTTTTGAACTTATACAGAGTGGAAGATCATTTATAACTTGTGCAGAAAACAAACGTACGAAGAACTTGTCTCAGAAAATGCCAACAGAACTGGGACATTGTTTACAAGTTTACAAGAGCATCTAGATGACTGAGGATCTTTTGTTAATATTTTATGTGTATTTCAAGAAAAATGTCAACTTAATATGTAATAAGAAAATGTAGTTCTACCGTGTTCAAAGCAGAAGCACATTTCATTATTCCATATTAGGAAGTAAATGCCTACATGGAAAGAGCTTCGTCCTATAAATGATTAATAGGCATTAATTACCTTGACTGATGATACAACTGAGTCAATAAATTTTTTTAAGACTTGTCCAACACTTTTGATTTTGGGAATTGCGATATAGTCGTGCATAAGAAAAATATTAAGGAATAGTAGACACTACATGTTAATGATTGACAGAGTGCACCCATTCCATTTCGATCACATACCAACAGACACACAGAATTTGTATCATCCAGAATTTCCGACCTGGATTATAGATAAATTATGGCAAGATTCAGTTGGTTGTGTACAAATCAATAGTGCTCATTAACCTCTACAGAAATTAAAAGTAATTTACTCAGTGAGGCACCAGGGTAGAAAGCGTAAAGTATGTGGGATCCAGCTCATGAAACTGCGAAGCACACGCTACAGAACCAATTAAGTGCCGTAGATGAAATAAATTCACTGTACGTATAATTACCGCTTTAGATATTTAAAAATTAAGGAAGTAGTTTATCTGGCGTAATTCCGTTCACTGATGAGTTACAGAACCATTTCCTGGGAAAAGTCACAGCTACCAGACATAGCATTTTCGTATTACAGAAGCCTGATATTATCTGGCGTTTGATCATAATGCAGAATCTTCTACAAAAAGACCTTGCTATTTTGACAGTTGCTTCACAATAAATATATTTATGAGTTTTATCTCCCGTTACGAAAAATATCTATTTTTCCCGTATATAGAACAACGCGTAAAATAATAGTAGGACCAACCACTACAAAAAATGCAAGGTGTTAACATTCGTACAGATGGGCGGGAGCTATAAGGAAGCACATGTATTCAGCGACCTGCCAGAGCGTATTACATGTCTTACAGTTGGTGTGAAGTTTAGGACCGCAATAAACAACTGTATTTGGTGCAACTCATTATACTCTATTGAAATATAGAAATTAATAGTTTACATTATTTTATAATTAAATACTTGTGATACTTTAATAAAATACATTAATAAGACACAATTTTAAGTAATTTCATTGTATTTCAGTTCAATAAAACGTACGTTTTCAATTTTTTTCTACACCTCACCTCTTCTTTCCACACCATACCACTTCGTGATCTTTGGAATACTAGTGTAACATAATAATGCTAATTTTTTACAACTGCCAGCAATGGGCCCGTATTTAAAAAGAAATTGATTTCGTCTAACAATCGATTTTTTCTCTGCGGGGGCTTGAAGACTGAACGGATGAAGAGGTGGTACCGTGTCCGGGAAAACCAATGAAAGAGTTTTCGCAGTCTGGTTTTATCATCGAACGTCTCTGTCGAGTAAGGAAGTGACATTTGTGTGCTGTCTATCAAACTTGCATTTCATCAAATATCGTGAAGAATGAGTACGAGTATATTTTTGATTTACATTCTTCATATTATCACGACCGGTATTTTTAATTTGTGTGACTTAGATAGCATCTACTGGCCGTTTCGCACACCACACATAAGCACTCCCGAGCGTTTCTACGCCGTCAACAGGAAACTTCGCATCCTGAGTCAGCGGGCATTTTCTGTATTCTCCAAGACGGGAACTGGAAATCTGCTGCCGTCTGATTCGCGAACTCGACAACCAATAATGAGTCGGCGACAAATGATACGTCATTCGCGGAACTCATGTCTCCTATAATGAGATAACTTCTATCTTGTGCAAGTCGCAGCACAAGACACGGCCCAGACGCGACAGCACTCTTAATAACGTAAGTACAGTGCATATTCTCATTTCTTTTTCGCTTGTATTATTCGTTTTCTCAAACTTGCTGAATGTTTTCTTGTGTACAACTCAATCTTGTGTGTAGAATTACATTGACGACAAATTCCATTAGGAAAAATATGTTCTCCAGAATTGGAAAAGGTCACTAAAATTCTTTTCTAGCAGAATATCAGAGACCGTACTGTGAGTTTCTACATTAAGACTTCCATGGGAGAAAAACGTCCTCCATTGACAGCAATACGTGTTTTCTTTTAGTTATCAGTCTTCTGACTGGATTGATGCGACCCACCAAGAATTCCTCTTCTGCGCGAACCATTTCAAAGTAGTATTTCCATCGTACGTCCTCAATTATTTATTTTAGCCGCTCAGACATCTGCTGTATGTATTCCAATCTCTGTCTTCCCCTGCAGACCTTACCCTCGACAGTCCCTCTAGACCTTAACACATGTACTATCATGCTCTCTGCTTTTCATGTCAGTGTTTTCCATGTGTTCCTTTTTTCGCCGTTTCTGCGGACAACCTAATGACCTGTCTTTTAAGTCACCTGGTTTTCAATGTTATTCTGTAGCAACCCATCTCAAATACTTCAATTCTCTTCTTTTCCGATTTCTCCACAGTCTGTGTTTCACTACCACACAATGCTGTGCTCCAAACGTTCACTCTCAGCAATTTCTTCCTCTATTTAAAGCCTATGTTTCTTACAAAGGAACCTCCCCATCGCACCCCCCTCGATTGGGAACAAACTTGTTTCATTCAGAGACAAGGCTTGCTTTTGACAATCTTCGCCCTTAAGTTTGAATTCAGCATTACTCGTTAATGACAAAGTTTTTTTTTCAGTAGTATTAGCTGTGCCTTGCGGACAGGTTAACTGATGATGAATTGGCCGATATGCATCTTGTCCATGGGTTACGGACTGCTATGGGAGCGTACCACCAAGGCGCTTGCTCAACAGTGATGGCAACCGCATCGCCGTACTTTTCACCTACGGCAGTTACTTTGAGCTTTGTGTTGTGCACTACTGGCCATTAAAATTGCTACACCACGAAGATGACGTGCTACAGACGCGAAATTTAACCGACAGGGAGAAGATGCTGTGATGTGCAAATGATTAGCTTTTCAGAGCATTAACACAAGGTTGGCGCCGGTGGCGACACCTACAACGTGCTGACATGAGGAAAGTTTCCAACCGATTTCTCATACACAAACAGCAGTTTATCGGCGTTGGCTGGTGAAATGTTGTTGTGATGCCTCGTGTATGGAGGAGAAATGCGTACCACCACGTTTCCGACTTTGATTAAGGTCGGATTGTAGCCTATGGCGATTGCGGTTTATTGTATCGCGACATTGCTGCTCCCGTTGGTCAAGATCCAATGACTATTAGCAGAATATGGAATCGGTGGGTTCAGGAGGGTAATACGGAACGCCGTGCTGGATCCCAACGGCCTCGTATCACTAGCAGTCGAGATGACAGGCTTCTTACCCGCATGGCTGTAACGGATCGTGCAGCCACGTCTCGATCCCTGAGTCAACAGATGGTGACGTTTGCAAGACAACAACCATCTGCACGAACAGCTCGACGAAGTTTGCAGCATCATGGACTATCAGCTCGGAGACCATGGCTGTGGTTACCCTTGACGCTGTGTCACAGACAGGAGCACCTGCGATGGTGTACTCAACGACGAATCTGGGTGCACGAATAGCAAAACTTCATTTTTTCGGATGAATCCAGGTTCTGTTTACAGCATCATGATGGTCGCATCCGTGTTTGAGGACATCGCGGTGAACGCACATTGGAAACGTGTATTCGTCATCGCCATACTGGCGTATCACCCGGCGTGATGGTATGGGGTGCCATTGGTTACACGTCTCGGTCACCTCTTGTTCGCATTGACGGCACTTTGAACAGTGGACGTTACATTTTAGATGTGTTACGACCCGTGGCTCTACCCTTCATTCGGTCCCTGTGAAACCCTACATTTCAGCAGGATAATGCACGACGACATGTTGCAGGTCCTGTATGAGCCTTTATGGATACAGAAAATGTCCGACTGTTGCCCTGGCCAGCACGTTCTCCAGCTCTTTCACCAATTGAAAACATCTGGTCAATGGTGGAGCAACTGGCTCGTCACAATACGCCAGCCACTACTCTTGATGAGGTGGTTGTACTGGGTACTGATTTCTCAGTATCTATGCACCCGAATTGCGTGAAAATGTAATGACGTGTCAGTTCTAGCATAATATATTCGTCCAATGAATACCCGTTTATCATCTGCATTTCTTCTTGTTGTAGCAGTTTTAATGGCCAGTAGTGTATCTTTACCCGGCTGTTGGCTGCACAGCTAAATCGGACGATCCGGTACGTGGTTTCCCCTGATCAAACTTCTTTCGGAGGTGCCAGTAACATCCCCACTGCCCTCTGTCGCTATCGGAACGTAATCGCTCTTGGTCACTCTCACCGTGTCGCTGACGTTTTGGCAGCTCTTGACTTCAGCCAGGCGTTCGATCGGATCGATCACGACTTCCTGAAAGGGGTGCTCTGCAATATGAGATACCCTGACACTACCGTCGAAGTCGTAATGCGTCTCCTTCGTGGAGGCACACCCGTGTTCTCTACAATGGCTGCCTCATATCTTCCCACTCTCAGCACTGTTGTATGCTTTCGCCGTGGAACCACTGCTCCGGGGTCTCCGTTAACGACTGTCTGGGACGTCTCTCGCTGACCATGTACTCAGTTGCACTCCTTGTGCGGACATTGTCATAATCATTCTTCGTAGCGGTGCTGAGATCACGGAGTTACCACCCACTGCCTTAACGTCGGAAAATCGAGATGCTGGGCTTCCTGCGGACGGTACTGTTACATTGCGTGAAGCTGCTACTGTCCGATGTTGAGGACTCGATTTCGCACGGGATCTGCGGCGCACTATTGCCCTCAACTGCCGTTGCCTAAACTATGAGCTGGGCTCGTAGATCATCGTTTATTCGCCTTCGATCTTCTTAAGCAGACACAGTATGTAAATGTATATTTGGCATCACGTATCCCCCACATGGCACAGACACTTCCCATTCAGCAGTCTATGGCTCGCAACATGCTAGCGGTACTAGGCTCGTATGTTCAAGATACAGCACGAGACCCTCACCCTCCCACCGTGCAGGGGCTGTTTAGGTCTGTATCATGCCACTGGCACAGCAATAGCCCTTTTAGTCAGCTCTCAGATGGCGCTATGGCACCGTTGCACGGCTAGTCTGCACGATACCTTACGGTCAATGCGAAGCGACTATGCTGGTCACACCTTCACAGGATTCACCTTGCAGACACTCCATTGTGATGCACTGGACACGGTCAAGCATTGCCTGGTGTGCAGATCGCCGATGGGTGTGTGGTTCTTGGTGCGACAGATGTTGTTCCTAATTACCCGAACGACTCCTCGTCAGATACCTGCTCGCGTCGTCCTCTTTCTGAGCTCGGCATGCTTCCCGAAAGCGAAGACGAGCTCCGTGAAGTTGATTTGCGGACTCGAGGTTTACTACTTGCTTACTGACGGCGAGAAAAATATTCTTGATTTTTGGCACTTCCTTAGTGAGCTCAATCTTGCAGTTATCCGCACTCTCAAATTCAGACAATTTCCATTTTTCTCGAATTTCATCAGTAGTGTCTTTCTTAACTTATCACACCGTTGGGGTGTTACTCCAATGAGGAGGCGATCCACGGCGTTTCCATTGTTAGAACTGCATATTCTCTGGCTATCGCCATGTTTAAAAAAATGTTGCTGTTGTGGTCTTCAGCCCTGAGACTGGTTTGATGCAGCTCTCCATGCTACTCTGTCCTGTCCAAGCTTCTTCATCTCCCAGTACCTACTGCAGCCTACATCCTTCTGGATCTGCTTAGTGTATTCATCTCTCGGTCTCCCTCTACGATTTATACCCTCCACGCTCCCCTCCAATGCTAAATTTGTGATCCCTTGATGCCTCAGAACACGTCCTACCAACCGATCCCTTCTTCCGGTCAAGTTGTGCCACAAACTCCTCTTCTCCCCAATTCTATTCAATGCCCCCTCATTAGTTATGTGATCTACCCATTTAATCATCAGCATTCTTCTGTAGCACATCATTTCGAAAGCTTCTATTCTCGTCTAAACTATTTATCGTCCATGTTTCACTTCCACACATGGCTACACTCGATACAAATACTTTCAGAAACGGCTTCCTCACACTTAAATCTATACTCGATGTTAACAAATTTCTCTTCTTCAGAAACGCTTTCCTTGCCATTGCCAGTCTACATTTTATATCCTCTCTACTTCGACCGTCATCAGTTATTTTGCTCCTCAAATAGCAAAACTCCTTTACTACTTTAAGTGTCTCATTTCCTAATCTAATTTCCTCAGCATCACCCGACTTAATTCGACTACATTCCATTATCCTCGTTTTGCTTTTGTTGATGTTCATCTTATATCCTCCTTTCAAGACACTGTCCATTCCGTTCAACTGCTCTTCCAAGTCCTCTGACAGAATTACAATGTCATCGGCGGATCTCAAAGTTTTTATTTCTTCTCCATGGATTTTAAAACCTACTCCGAACTTTTCTTTTGTTTCCTTTACTGCTTGCTCAACATACAGATCGAATAGCATAGGGGAGAGGCTACAACCGTGTCTCACTCCCTTCCCAACCACTGCTTCCCTTTCATGTCCCTCGACTCTTATAACTGCCATCTGGTTTCTGTACAAATTGTAAATAGCCTTTCGCTCCCTGTATTTTACCCCTCCCACCTTTAGAATTTGAAAGAGAGTATTCCAGTCAACATTGTCAAAAGCTTTCTCCAAGTCTACAAATGCTAGAAACGTAGGTTTCCCTTTCCTTAATCTTTCTTCTAAGATAAGTCGTAAGGTCGGTATTGCCTCACGTGTTCCAACATTTCTACGGAATCCAAAATTGATCTTCCCCGAGGTCGGCTTCTACCAGTTTTTCCATTCTACATCTACATTTACATTTATACTCCGCAAGCCACCCAACGGTGTGTGGCGGAGGGCCTTTACGTGCCACTATCATTACCTCCCTTTCCTGTTCCAGTCGCGTATGGTTCGCGGGAAGAACGACTGTCTGAAAGCCTCCGTGCGCGCTCGAATCTCTCTAATTTTACATTCGTGATCTCCTCGGGAGGTATAAGTAGGGGGAAGCAATATATTCGATACCTCATCCAGAAACGCACCCTCTCGAAACCTGGCGAGCAAGCTACACCGCGATGCAGAGCGCCTCTCTTGCAGAGTCTGCCACTTGAGTTTATTAAACATCTCCGTAACGCTATCACGGTTACCAAATAACCCTGTGACGAAACGCGCCGCTCTTCTTTGGATCTTCTCTATCTCCTCCGTCAGACCGATCTGGTACGGATCCCACACTGATGAGCAATACTCAAGTATAGGTGGAACGAGTGTTTTGTAAGCCACCTCCTTTGTTGATGGACTACATTTTCTAAGCACTCTCCCAATGAATCTCAACCTGGTACCCGCCTTACCAACAATTAATTTTATATGATCATTCCACTTCAAATCGTTCCGCACGCATACTCCCAGATATTTTACAGAAGTAACTGCTACCAGTGTTTGTTCCGCTATCATATAATCATACAATAAAGGATCCTTCTTTCTATATATTCGCAATACATTACATTTGTCTATGTTAAGGGTCAGTTGCCACTCCCTGCACCAAGTGCCTATCCGCTGCAGATCTTCCTGCATTTCGCTACAATTTTCTAATGCTGCAACTTCTCTGTATACTACAGCATCATCCGCGAAAAGCCGCATGGAACTTCCGACACTATCTACTAGGTCATTTATATATATTGTGAAAAGCAATGGTCCCATAACACTCCCCTGTGGCACGCCAGAGGTTACTATAACGTCTGTAGACGTCTCTCCATTGATAACAACATGCTGTGTTCTGTTTGCTAAAAACTCTTCAATCCAGCCACACAGCTGGTCTGATATTCCGTAGGCTCTTACTTTGTTTATCAGGCGACAGTGCGGAACTGTATCGAACGCCTTCCGGAAGTCAAGAAAAATAGCATCTACCTGGGAGCCTGTATCTAATATTTTCTGGGTCTCATGAACAAATAAAGCGAGTTGGGTCTCACACGATCGCTGTTTCCGGAATCCATGTTGATTCCTACATAGTAGATTCTGGGTTTCCAAAAACGACATGATACTCGAGCAAAAAACATGTTCTAAAATTCTACAACAGATCGACTTCAGAGATATAGGTCTATAGTTTTGCGCATCTGCTCGACGGCCCTTCTTGAAGACTGGGACTATCTGTGCTCTTTTCCAATCATTTGGAACCCTCCGTTCCTCTAGAGACTTGCGGTACACGGCTGTTAGAAGGGGGGCAAGTTCTTTCGCGTACTCTGTGTAGAATCGAATTGGTATCCCGTCAGGTCCAGTGGACTTTCCTCTATTGAGTGATTCCAGTTGCTTTTCTATTCCATGGACACTTATTTCGATGTCAGCCATTTTTTCGTTTGTGCGAGGATTTAGAGAAGGAACTGCAGTGCGGTCTTCCTCTGTGAAACAGCTTTGGAAAAAGGTGTTTAGTATTTCAGCTTTACGCGTGTCATCCTCTGTTTCAATGCCATCATCATCCCGTAGTGTCTGGATATGCTGTTTCGAGCCACTTACTGATTTAACGTAAGACCAGAACTTTGTAGGATTTTCTGTCGAGTCGGTACATAGAATTTTACTTTCGAATTCACTGAACGCTTCAAGCATAGCCCTCCTTACGCTAACTTAGACATCTTTTAGCTTCTGTTTGTCTGAGAGGTTTTGGCTGCGTTTAAACTTGGAGTGGAGCTCTCTTTGCTTTCTCAGTAGTTTCCTAACTTTGTTGTTGTACCACGTCTGTAAAGAATTCGCGTTAGTATTTTGCAGCCGTGACTTATTAAACTGATAGTTCGGTAATTTTCACATATGTCAACACCTGCTTTCTTTGGGATTGGAATTATTAAATTCTTCTTAAAGTCTGAGGGTATTTCACCTGTCTCATACATCTTGCTCACCAGATGGTAGAGTTTCGTCAGGACATACAACAATGAAAAAAACAAAGGATTTTAGTAAATAAAAGAACCAACCTTTAATTCTCTATGTACCTCTACTCCAGCATATTCGATTAGTAATCAAAATGTCCGCCGTTCGGGGTTGGAACCAACCCACCGCTTAAGTCCTGAATAAAAATTATCAGCAATGGCGGCTGAAGACTTCCGGCATGGAAGTCACCGTCATTCGGCTAACGGGATTGTCAAACGTGGCCGAGGAGCTGATTGAGGTTCTGGGCCTTGAGTGGTTAACTACACCTAACTAATTAATTTGGAATGAGTGGAGATTGTTTTTCAGGGAGGTGTCAAGTGAATATTTATCTGATTTTTTGAACAGGAATATATTTCGTTTATTTTTGGACGATTTGGCCGTTACAGTATTATCTCGCTATGACAACGCTGTGTTCACTAATCCCTGTATCCGTTTTGATGCTCGTTATTAACTCAGCATCATTTGTTGCTAAGAGGCCAAGTGCGTTTTCACAACGGTTTACTATTCGTGTAGAGTCATGAACTAACTGCTCAGAGAATGCGTTCAGCACAATTTCGGATGATGTTTTATGGGTACCTTCGGAATTAAACATGTATTTTCGCCAGCATATCGAGGGTGAAATAAAGTCGCCACCAACTATAATCGTATGAGTCGGGCACGTGTTTGACTCAAGTTTTCTTTGAATCTTTCAGCAACTGTATCATCTGAATTGGGAGGTCGGTAAAAGGATCCAATTATTATTTTAATCCGGTTGTCAACAATGACCTCTGCCCATACTAACTCACAGGAACTGTCTTCTTCAATTTCGCGACAAGTTAAACTACTTCTAACAGCGACAAACACAGCACCGCCCACAGTGTTTAGCCTATCCTTTCGGAACACCGTGAGGTTCTCCTCAAAATTTCGGCTGAGCTTATCTGCGGCTTTAGCCAGCTTTCAGTGCCTATAGTGATTTGAGCATCAGTGACTTTATCAGCGCTTGGAGCTCCGGTACTTTCCCAACACAGCTACGACAATTTACAAATGTTATACCGATTGTTCCTGTATCTACGTTCTTCCTGTGTTCGGCCTGCACCCTTTGTGACTGAAACCCTTCTTGTGTTTTCCGAGAACCTCTAACCTAAAAACACCGCCCAGTCCACGCCACACAGCCTCTGTTACTCGTGTAGCCGCCTTCTGCGTATAGCGGACTCCTGACCTATTCCACGGAACCCGAAACCCAACAACCCTTTGGCGCAAGTCGAGGAATCTGCTGCCTACACGGTCTGAGGCTCTGATTCAGACCCTCCGCTCGGCTCTGTACCAGAGGTCCGCAATCGGTCCTCTCGAGTATACTGCAAATGGTCAGCACTTCTTTCATCTTGCAAGTAAGACTGGCAGCCTTTACCACTCCTGTTAGCCGCTCGAAACCAGAGAGAATCTCTGCTGATCTAAAGTGACACACATTATTGGTACCTACGCGAGCAACTACCTGCAGTTGGCTGCACCCTGTGCTCTTCATGGCATATGTGAGAACCCATTCCACATCTGGAATGACTCCACATGGCTGAAGTTTGAGAGCCCAATCAGGAAGAATGAACGGGTAAAGGAGTGGGATAGGGAGACACGACTGAAGTTGTCTGAGACTGTAGATACTGCAAAAAGGAATATCTCAGTTGGCATTTCAGTTGAAGACGAATAGACAACTCTAAAAAGGGCCATCACAGAAGTTGGAAAGAAAAACCATAGTGTTTAAAAACAGTAGTTGGTTGCACAATGTTCTTTATTAACTCAAGAACGACGTGTTTCGCTCGGATAGGATATCGTCAGGTTATGTTAAAAATGTATTCATATATATGCACTATGTAAATACGGACGGGTCTCTGAGCCCCTTGAGATCTACGGCTGTATTTACAGTTTGTGAGAGAGTTCCTGTTCTACGCTGCTACGCCTTTTGTCGTCTCCATGAGATGGCCTTTTAGTACGTCTTATGCGGTGTCATGTCACCTTGACGAATGTTTTCTGGCAGAAAATTTCTGATTTTTTGACATAACATGAGGATCCCCTAACCGGGCGAAATGCGACGTCCTTGAATTAATAAAGAACGTTGTGCAACCTACGACTGTTTAGCAATATAAGGTTGCTGTACCACCACGCCAAGATTGAATGGAATAATTTTTAGAAAAAAATGTAGGTTCAAAGAAGGTAATTGCAATGAAACTACAGATAACAGAAGAAATACTTCAGTTGATCGATGAAAAAAGGAAGCACAAAAATGTTCAGGGAAATTCAGGAATACAGTAATACAAGTCACTTAGGAATGAAATAAATAGGTAGTGCAAAACAATCTTCGTTGTAATTAAAAGTAGGGACGGTACGTTAACAGTGCAGTGCGAATTCCTTGATAAATGCTGGGAAGAGAGCGGATATATGGAAAGAGTACATTGAAATCTTGTATGAGGGGGAAGACTTGTCTGATGGCGTGACAGAAGAAGAAGCAGGACAGTCGATATAGAAGACAGAGTATCAAGTGTTAATATCAGAATTTAAAAGAGCTTTGGAAGACTTAATATCGAATAAGGCGGAAGGGATGGGTAACAGTCCATTACAATTTCAAAAATAATTAGATGAAGTGACAACAAAACGAATTTTCACGTTGGTGTGTAGCACGTATGAGCCTGGCGATATACCGTCCTACTTTCAAGAAACATCAACCTCACAATCCAGAAAATAGCAAGAGCCGAGAAGAGCAACAATTATCGTACAACCAGCTTAACAGATCATGCATGCAAATTGCAGACGAGAATAGTACACAGAAGAATGGAAAAGATAATTGAGTCTGCGTTAGATGCCGATCAGTTTGCCTTTATGAAAGGTAAAGGCACCAGAGAGGCAATTCAAACGTTGCTATGATAAAGGGAACAAGACTGAAGAGAAATCAAGATACTTTCATAGGATTTGTCGACCTGGAAAAAGCGTTCGACGATGGCAAATGGTGTAAGATGTTCGGAATTCAGAGAAAAGTAGTGGTAAGCTATAGGAAAAGAATGGTAATATACAATACGTACTCGTACAAGAGCCAAGACGGAACAGTAAGACTGGAGGGCAAAAACGATGTGCTCGAATTTAAAAGGGTGTAAGACAGTGACATAGCGTCTCGACCCTACGGTTCAGTCTGTACATCGAAAAAGCAATGATGGAAAGGGAAGGAAGGTTCAAGAGTGGAGTTAAAATTCAATGTGAAAGGATGACAAGATTCGCTGATGATATTGCTACCCTAAGTGAAAGTGAAGAAGAATTATAGGATCCGCTGAACGGAATGAACAGTTTAAGGATTATAAAATGTGGATGGATTAAGAGTAAATCGAAGAAAGGCAAAAGTAATGAGAATTAGTAGAAATGAGAACGGCGAGAAATTTAACGTCAGGACTGGTGATCACGGAGCACATGAAGCTAAGGAATTCTGCTTCCTACGCACCAAAATAACCAATGACAAACAGAGCAAGGAGGATAAAGAAAGCAGTCTAGCAATGACAAAAAGAGCATTCCCAACCAAGAGAAGTCTACTAATATCAAACATACTCATTAATCTGAGGAAAAATTTTCTGATAATGTACATTTGGGCTGCAGCATTGTATGATGGTGAAACATGGACTGTGGGAAAACTGGAAACGAAGAGAAATGAAGCATCTGAGATGTTGTGCTACAGAAGAATGCTGAAAATTATTTGCACAGAAAAGGTAAGGTTCTCCGTAGAATAGTCGAGGAAAGGAATATATGTAAAACACTGACAGGAAGAAGGAACAGAATGGTAGGACAGCTACTAAGACATCAAGGAATAATTTTAATGGTACTAGAGGAAACTGTAGAGAGTAAAAGCTGTTGAGGAAACCAGAGATTGGAATACGTCCAGCAAATGCTTGAGGACAAATGTTGGAAGTGCTACTGCGAGAAGAATAACTTGCCTTTTTACTGCTGTGAAGGTTTTTCCTCATACAAACAAACCAAATACATCAGTATTTTTATGTTGTTACTCATGAACAAGCCAGCAGAAAATATCCGTGAACAAACTCCGAAGATTTGTCGGTAGAATTCAGTTCAACCAGGTAATTAATACGAAAACTGCGACTCGCCTACATTGCAGCTAAGCAGAGTGAGTATAAAGCTGGTAATGTCATGCGACTAGCGGGAAGAATACCGATGCCGTGGGAACAGATTTTTGAAATTAGTAAAGTCTCGGTAGGGTCTATGTCTTTCCATCCAAACGGCGTCTGGTCTCGCAAACGTTTCTCTGTCTGGCGGAAGTTGCCATCTGTAATCAGCAGTGACGTCCCAACCCTAATATGAATGCGTTCGTGCCCACTTGTCATGATAGGCAATTAATTCAAATAAAAAAGATCTGTCTCCGTGTTAACAGATGGGTTTACGCTGTCTGACATAGTTGCAACACGGATAGCTATGTTACTGTGTACATTGCTCAATAAAAAATTAGTTGATAGTGTTCTGTACATCCAATAACGAAGAGGAAACTTCAGGGACATGGAATGAGACAAGGTTCACGTTAAAGAAACGGAAGAAACTCTTAGAACGTTACTCCATGCACTGCATAAACAATAAACTGTATCTACACTGAAGAGCCAAAGAAACTGGTATAGGCATGCGTATTCAAATACGAGATATGTAAATGGGAAGTTTCTCTGCCTCGTGATGACTGGGTGTTGTATGATGTTCTTAGGTTAGTTAGGATTAAGTAGTTCTAAGTTCTAGGGGACTGATGACCATAGATGTTAAGTCCCATAGTGCTCAGAGCCGTTTTTTTTTTTTTAAAAAAAAACGGGAAGAATACGGCGCTACGGTCGGCAATACCTATAAAAGGCAAAAAGTGTCTGGTGCAGTTGTCAGATCGGTTACTGCTGCTACAATGGCAGGTTATCAAGATTTAAGTGAGTTTGAACGTTGTGTTATAATCGGCGCACGAGAGATGCGACACAGCATATCCGAGGTAGCGATCAAGTGGGGATTTTCCCGTACGACCAGGTCGTGGATGCACCGTGATTATCAGGAATCCGGTAAAACATCAAATCTCCGACTTCGCTGCGGCCAGAAGAAAATCATGCAAGAACGGGACCAAATACGACTGGAGAGGATCGTTCACCGTAACAGAAGTGCAACCCTTCCGTAAGTTGCTGCAGATTTCAATGCTGGGCCATCAACAAGTTTCAGCGTGCGAACCATTCAACGAAACATCATCGATATGGGTTTTCGGAGCCGAAGGCCCACTCATGTACCCTTGATGACTGCACGACACAGGGCTTTATGCCTCGCCTGGGCCCGTCAACACCGACATTGGACTGTTGATGACTGGAAACATGTTGCCTAGTCGGACGAGTCTCATTTCGCACTGTATCGAGCGGATGGACGTGTACGGGTATGAACCACGGACGCTGCATGTCATCGGGGGATATTTCAAGCTGGTGGAGGCTCTGTAACGGTGTGGGGCGTGTGCAGTTGGAGTGATATGGGACCCCTGTTATATGAATGCATGGTACAGGGTGTCCAGAAAAGGACTCCCTGATTTCAAAATTAAATGTTTCAAATGGCTCTGAGCACTATGGGACTTAACATCTATGGTCATCAGTCCGCTAGAACTTAGAACTACTTAAACCTAACTAACCTAAGGACATCACACAACACCCAGTCATTACGAGGCAGAGAAAATCCCTGACCCCGCCGGGAATCGAACCCGGGAACCCGGGCGTGGGAAGCGAGAACGCTACCACACGACCACGAGCAGGGGACCAAAATTAAATATCTCGAAAACAAAGATCGATAGAGGAATGCAGTAAACGGTATGTTTATTGTGAAAGCTGTAAGACGTTTATACAGCAGTTTGAAATAATAGTTACAAAAGCTGCTAACAAATGGCGCTGTAATCGCCATGCCTAGTATAAATAGAGATCCGAAGCCCGGAGCGATCAGTTCCACTATTGAAACGTGAAAGGAGGTTAGCGTACCGAAGGAAGAGATTAAAACCATGTACTCCATTGAACAACGCGTTTTTCTGGTGCTAGAGTATCACAGGTTAGAAGAGAGTCCTATGGCAACAAGGCGAAGTTTTCAAGCACGATTGAATGTTCCAAAAGGACCCGATGCGAAAACCATTCGTACGCTCTTCGCAAAATTTCAACGAACAGGCAGCGTAACTGATGATCTAGTGGGGCATGTTGGCCGCAAGCAATCCGCAGTTACGCCTGAAAATATCGCCACAGTTTCTGGAATTATTCAGCGAAATCCAATGTCATCCGTCCGTAGAATTGCATCAGAGACTGGTTTGAAACGTTCCAGCACGCAGAAAATGCTGAGAAAGAGTCTACAGATGTTTCCATTCAAAATTCAAACGCACCAGGCCATACCAGTACGTGCTCTGCAAGAAGGGGTTGCCTTTGCTAATCAGATGCTCACAATGATTGATAGTGAAGGATTTGATGTTGGCTGCATCTGGTTTACAGATGAAGCACACTTCCACCTGAATGGTTACGTGAATAAGCAGAACTGGCTTTTTTTTGGTTCCGAAAAGCCATATTGGTGTGAAGCGAAACCCCTGTATCCTCCTAAAGTTGCTGTGTGGGCTGCAGTATGCAGCAGAGGCATTATTGGCCCTTTTTTCATTCGAGAAACGGTCTCTGGTGCACGTTACGTTGCTATTTTGGAACAATTTGTCGCCACACAGCAAGCGTTAGAGGATCGACCAGGTACTGAATGGTTCATGCAGGATGGAGCCCGACCACATCGGACCGAACAAGTGTTTCGCTTCCTTGAGGAATACTTCGGGAATCGAGTCATTGCTTTGGAATATCCCAAATTTACTGGTGCAGGCATGGATTGGCCTCCAAATTCGCCGGATTTGACTCCCTGTGACTTTTTGGGGGGGGGGGGGGGGGCACAGTGAAAGACATGGTCTACCCAAAGCATCCCGCCACGCTGGACGAGCTTGAATCGGCGATCTCTGTGGCATGTGAATCCATTTCGGTTGGGACACTACGAAATGTGATGGCGAATTTCATTCTTCGTTTGCGCCACCTCTGTAGTGCCAATGGTGAACATTTTGAAAAAATTGTGATGTGATTGTTTGCAAAGATTGTTTTCATGCGGTTATTTCAAAAAAATGGCTCTGAGCACTAACCGCACGGCCACTTCGGCCGGCACGGTTATTTCACTTATGTATGCTGATATGAGCTGTACAGCGTACAGCGCCATCTGTTAGCAGCTTTTGTAACTATTATTTCAAACTGCTGTATAAACTTCTTACAGCTTTCACAATAAACATACCGTTTACTGCATTCCTCTATCGGTCTTTGTTTTCGAGATATTTAATTTTGAAATCAGGGAGTCATTTTCTGGACACCCTGTATCTGTTCTTTTGGACTTGTCTAGACACGTGTTCTGATCAGTGGCGGCTCGTGAGTGTACATTCTGGTTGTTTACAAGGTTTTAGATTCACATAAATATCGAGGTGCGGAATTAATAGCTGCTGCTGTATAACATATTTATACAACTACTGTCAATGCCAATAATAATAATATGCATAATTTGTCTGAAAAATGCAAGAACTGTTTTTGTGGAATTTTGTTGTTTTGTATACAACTAAGTACAGTTTAGGGCGAGAACGAAATAATGTTTAAGCTTTCGCTACTCTCCGTTCTACATTTTTGTGTAGGCGGGAGTTCTCGTGCTTTTTTATTTTATTCTTTTTGACAAACACACAAGATCCCTACCTCATGTATTACTTAGCAAACTAACTTCCGGGCTGAAAATCAGACACACTCACGTTGCACCCACACAACAACTTAGGCTTATTACACACTTCTTTGTTAAATGTTCACTTGCAGCCACGCTTATTTGTTTTCGCCACTTTCTCAGACAGCGGATGTGGCTTAGGAGGGCCTAGTTCCTATGCGGCTAACTTTTGCTGGTAATTTACTTTTCTGTTAGCATTTTATTTATTATATTTTATTTATTTATTTATTTAAATTTGTGGTAAGCTTCTATGGGACCAAACTGCTGAGGTCATCGGTTCCTAGACTTACACACTACTTAATCTAAAGTAGTACTGTATACCACCATGTCACATGACAAATTAGGCGCCAAGAATCATAAGGACACAAAGCACACCGTCGTCGACCCCACATTTAAGTGAATATCAGAGAAACCAATGGTACAGCTTTTAGCGAATGTTCATGTACACAATGTGAGGCTTCAGTACAGGTAAACCTGACCTACTATAAGATAAACAGATGTCACAAGCGTGGATAAATGCAACACTCTCACAATCGACGTAGTTGTGCTTTATGGTTATCAGCGCCTCAAATGGATCACTGTGTCGTAAAACCCAAAACTTAATATACCATATCTCATTCAGAAGCTCACAAAATAGATTTTCCTATCAGTATAACTTGGAGCCCACCTTCCGACTAGCGAGGCGAGATGCCGCAGGGGCGCTCTCGGGCAAAGCTGGGCCCTCAACGCCACGTCCGAAAATCGAGAGGCCGAAACGGGCACACCTACAAATTTAATCATGCATTCTTCCAATGAGACTGCATGCGCTATCCTCCCATGGTATTGTAATTCCGATGGCCAACAGTGTATTTTAATGAAATCTTGAAATACGGTATTTTTTATGACACCAGTAGTGAAAACGCTATTGACGTCTGCTTTGGCCAAGTTGTGTGTTTCTTCGTCCTGATTTTCACTTTCGTAGGATAGAGCTACAGGAGTTCCTCAGCGAGTCGTATTCCTAGCACGTGGATGGTAGTAAAGGGAGCGAAGCACACGACCTGCCGCGGCTGATGACGTGCGGGTTTCCGTTTCGGAACACTTACGGTTTCATGTAGGTTCTCGGTTTATTTATTTATGGAACGCTGGAATTACCTGTAGCATTCTGCATACGTATGAATTGGTGCATTATTTGCTGAGGCGGGAAGTTCAGCTCTGAGAGTAGTTCCGTACGTGATCAGTAAACGTACTTTTGTTGCGAAGTGTTACTTCATATTGACTTCAGCGTTCTCTCACCTGTTCCTCGATTCAGAAGTATACTGTTCCGCATTCGACACCACTACCTAAGTTGGCACTGCCACACCTGAGCCAGAGGTCGGTTACATTTCCTGGCGCCTTATGGGCTGATATCTCTCGTGCCGGAAGCCTTTATCTGCGTGCACTAGGGACATGGAAATGGTCTGTCAGCCGGCACGCGGATCCACGAAGAAAGGCAGTTACTCGATCGCTCTGTAGGAGCATGACCGAAAATTACGAATGCATCTAAATCAACAGCTGCATCAACATGGAATTTCTGCAAACCATAGTTAACGCCTTGCAGAGCGTTCATCGAACACCTTCACAATAATTCTCTGTTATTCCACTCTCGAACAGAGCGTGGAAAAAACGAACGCCTATATCTTTCCGTGTGAGCTCTGATTTCCCTTATTTTATTACGATGATCGTTTCTCCCTATGTATCTCGGCATCAAGAATATATTCTCACATTCGGAGGAGAAAGATGGTGATCGGAATTTCGTGAGACGATCCTCCTCCAGCGACAAACGCTGTTGTTTTAATGATGCCCACCCCAAATCGTGTATCATGTCCGTGACATTCTCTCCCCATTCTTCGATACTATAAACCCGCTAACCTTCTTTGAATTTTCTCGATGTTCTTCGTTAATCCTACCTGGTAACGATCCCATACCGCACAGCACTACTCCAAAAGGGGACGGACAACCGTAGTGTAGGCAGTCTCTTCAGTGCATCTGTTGCATCTTCTAAGTGTTCTGTGAGCAAAACGAAGTCTTTCATTCGCCTTCTACACAAAATTTTCTGTATGTTCTTTCCAATTTAAGTTGTTCGGAATTGTCATTCCCAAGTACACTACTGGCCATTAAAATTTGCTACACCACGAAGATGACGTACTACAGACGCGTAATTTAACCGACAGGAAGAAGATGCTGTAATATGCAAATGATTAGCTTTTCAGAGCATTCACACAAGGTTGGCGGCGTTGGCGACACCTACAACGTGCTGACATGAGGAAAGTTTCCAACCGATTTCTCATACACAAACAGCAGTTGGCCGGCGTTGCCTGGTGAAACGTTGTCGTGATGCCTCGTGTATGGAGGAGAAATGCGTACCATCACGTTTCCGACATTGATAAAGGTCGGATTGTAGCTTATCGCGATTGCGGTTTATCGAATCACGACATTGCTTTTCGCGTTGGTTGAGATCCAATGACTGTTACCAGAATATGGAATCGGTGGGTCAGGGTAATACGGAACGCCGTGCTGGATCCTAACGGCCTCGTATCACGAGCAGTCGAGATGACAGGCATCTTATCCGCATGGCTGTAACGGATCGTGCAGCCACGCCTCGATCCCTGACTCAACAGATGGGGACGTTTGCAAGACGACAACCATCTACACGGACAGTTCGATGACGTTTGCAGTATCATGGACCATCAGTTCGGAGACCATGGCTGCGGTTACCCTTGTCGCTGCAACACAGACAGGAGCGCCTGCGATGGTGTACTCAACGACGAACCTGGATGCAGGAATGGCAAAACGTCATTTTTTCGGATGAATCCAGGTCCTGTTTACAGCATCATGATAGCCGCATCCGTGTCTGGCGACATCGCGGTGAACGCACATTGGAAGCGTGTGTTCGTCATCTCCATACTGGCGTATCACCCGGCGTGAGGGTCCGGGGTGCCATTGGTTACACTTCTGTCACCTCTTGCTCGCATTGACAGCACTTTGAACATGTGTTACAAACAGTGACTCTACCCTTCATCCGATCCGTGCGAAACCCTACATTTCAGCAGCATAATGCAGGACCGCATGTTGCAGGTCCTGTACGGGCCTTTCTGGATACAGAAAATGTTCGACTGTTGCCCTGACCAGCACATTCTCCAGATCTCTCACCAATTGAAAACGGTTGGTCAATGGAGGCCGAGAAACTGGCTCGTCACAATACGCCAGTCACTACTCTTGATAAACTCTGGTATCGTGTTAAAGCTGCATCGGCAGCTGTACCTGTACACGTCATCCAAGCTCTGTTTGACTCAATGCCCAGGCGTATCAAGGCCGTTATTACGGTCAGAGGTGGTTGTTCTGGGAACTGAATTCTCAGGATCTATGCACGCAAACTGAGTGAAAATATAATCACTTGTCAATTCTACTATAATATATTTGTCCAATGAATACCCATTTATCATCTAAATTTCTTTTTGATGTAGCAGTTTTAATGGCCAGTAGTGTATGTAGTTGGGTTATGGCCTTTAGAGGTGATTGATGTTCCGTAGAACAGAAGTTCAGCGGATTCCTTTTAGCACTCATGTGGATGACCTCGCACTTCTCATTATTTAGGTACGATTGACATTTTTCGCTCCATACAAATATTTAATTCGTTTTGCAATTAGTTACTATCTTCTGACGACCTGACTAGATGAGTCTGCAAACAACCTAAGACTGCTGCTCAGATTGTCTCCTAAATCGTTTATATAGTTATAGATAAGGAACGGTAGAAGCCTATAACACTACACTGGGGTGCGCTACAAATCACTTCTATTTTACTCGACGGCTTTCTGCCCGTAACTACTAATTGTGGCCCCTCTGACAGGAAACCACGAGTCCAGTCGCAGGACTGAGAGTATATGCCGTATATCTGATTACGTGCCGCTCGAGAGATACTGTGTCGATAAAAGCCTGCTTCATATCGACGTTAATGATATGGCGCTGTCATTTAGTGGATTACTCCCATTGCCTTTCTTGAATATTTGTGTGAGTTTGCAACTTTCCAGTCCTTGGGTACGGTTGTTTCTATGAGCGAGCGTTTATATATGAGCGTTAAATATGGAGCTATCGCATCAGCGTAGTCTGAAAGGAACGTAATTAGTATACAGTCTGGACCAGAAGGGTTTCTTTAATTAAGTGATTTAAGTGTCTTCACTACTCCGAGGATATCTGCTTCTAAGTTACTCATGTTGGCAGCTGTTCCTGATTCGAATTCTGGAATATTTATTTCGTCTTCTCTGGTGAAGGCATTTCGGAAGGCTGTGTTTAATAATTTTGCTTTGGCAGCACTGTTTCGATAGTATTTTCATTGCTATCGCGCAGAGAAGCCTTTGATTGTGTCTTGCCGCTATCATACTTCACTTACTACCAGAATGTCTTTGGAATTTCCGACAGATTTCGAGACAAGGTTTCGTTGTGGAAACAATGCAATTTGTTTATGGGACTAACCGCGCTCACCGAGCACTCGTGGGTCAGCTGTATTGTGCATTCTGGAGGTGGCGCACCCTGGGCTTACGGCGGTGGTTGTATTGTGTCAGAGCAAGTCGGAATCACGGAGAGAATTCTGGATGTGGTACACGTATGCTCAAAATGAAAACAGGTACTGTAGTTTGGTGTGGCTTTATCATCATTTTCTACTTACCACTTACAGACGGTGCGCCGATTGACTACGTTCAAGCCAGCCGGTCTGGACGAGCCGTTCTAGGTGCTACAGTCTGGAACCGCGCGACCGCTACGGTCGCAGGTTCGAATCCTGCCTCGGGCATGGATGTGTGTGATGTCCTTAGGTTAATTAGGTTTAAGTAGTTCTAAGTTCTGGGGGACTGATGACCTCAGATGTTAAGTCCCATAGCGCTCAGAGCCATTTGAACCATTTGAACTACGTTAAAACTATGCTCATGTATTTGGCCATACCCTGGGTTCGTGTGAGTCTGTACAAGGTCTAACTTTGTATTAGCGAACGGCGTTAACAGGCAGTTGTCCGAGTAACTTACTCTCTTTATATCCATCTGACTGCAAACTTCATATTTGTTGTATAGCGATGGGTTTTGTATGAGTACTGGTTATTGGTGCATAACCGGCATCTAGTACACCTACACTGTATGGCTGCGCTAAGAAGCGATGGTTTCCTGTTTCTAATACTAAGTTGTTTCAGAGTAGGCTGAGGCATTTCCTTGTATTTGTATAAGATGGAGTGGAGTGATGTTCGTACGCCGAAGTACAACTTACGACAGAAAGAGCGCCGGAGATCCAACGGGCTGGGCCAGGGAAGTTACCGTTGTCCTCATGGTTCTACGTAAATTTAGTTTTCGCACCAATCTGTTTGTGAATTGTTAAAGTGAGTATATGCCTTTCCAAAATACAGTTAAATAGAAATTTTATTGTATTTTAGAGCAATGTAGTGTCAATTTTAATGAGTTAGATTAGAGAGCGTTTCTGTAAATATTTCATTTTCAAAGCTGAATAAGACTTGGAAGTACTTGTTCCACTGGTCGTTATGCTTACGCATAATTTCTTGTGATCGTAAATGCTGTAGAATTTTATTGAGTCAGAGTATTTAATACATTTAACTGTCCTCAATTTTATTTTAGTTTTTACGACAGGTTGACCGTTCAAACAAAACTGCATTTTTGTATTGACCTTGAATGAAGTTATTAATAGATGAATAGGTGTTCAAATGTTAACCTGAACTCAATCAATCGATTCCACCCTTTTATCCAGTCCACCCAATCCAGCACGCTACAATACGTGTCAGTTTTCCTGGTGAAAAATGAAGGCTAATAGTGAACAGACACGTCTTCTTAACTATGTCTTCGAGTATATTTTGATTTATTCCTGTCGGTGTGTACAGATTTGCCACAGTAGCTTTTTGAAATTTATAATGTAGGTCGAAAGGCAGAGGCGCAGAACACATGGCAAACTATTGCCGACCTATTTTGTGCTGGCATATCCTCTAGAGACCTAAAACTCCATTTACAAAGTAAAGTTACGTGAACAATCTTTAACGAGTTGGTTAACACCAGTAGTGAGAATACAGGGTGGTCCATTGATCGTGACCCGGAAAAATATCTCACGAAATAAGCATCAAACGAAAAAACTACAAAGAACGAAACTTGTCCAGCTTGAAGAGGGAAATCAGATGGCGCTATGGTTAGCCCGCTAGATTGCGCTACCATAGGTCAAACGGATATCAACTGCATTTTTTTAAATAGGAACCCCCATTTTTTATTGCATGTACATGTAGTACGTAAGGAAATATGAATGTTTTAGTTGGACCACTTTTTTCGCTTTGTGATGGACGGCGCTGTAATAGTCAAAAATGTATGGCTCACAATTTTAGACGAACGGTTGGTAACAGGTAGGTTTTTTAAATTAAAATACAGAACGAAGGTACGTTTGAACATTTTATTTCGGTTGTGAACTTATCATTTCTGAGAACGCTTGCTGTTACAGCGTGATTACCTCTAAATACAACATTAATGCAGTAAATGCCCAGAATGATGTCCGTCAACCTCAATGCATTTGGCAATACGCATAACGACATTCCTCTCAACAGCGAGTAGTTCGCCTTCCGTAATGTTCGCACATGCATTAACAATGCGCTGACGCATGTTGTCAGGCGTTGTCGGTGGATCACGATAGCAAATATCCTTCAACTTTCCCCACAGAAAGAAATCCGGGGACGTCAGATCCGGTGAACGTGCGGGCCATGGTCTGGTGCTTCGACGACCAATCCATCTGTCATGAAATATGCTATGCAATACCGCTTCAACCGCACGCGAGTTATATGCCGGACATCCATCATGTTGAAATACATCGTCATTTTGTCATGCAGTGAGACATCTTGTAGTAACAATGGTAGAACATGACGTCGGAAATCAGCATAAATTGCACCATTTAGATTGCCATCGTTAAAATGGGGGCCAATTATCTTTCCTCCCAAAATGCCGCACCATACATTAACCCGCCAAGGTCGCTAATGTTCCACTTGTCGCAGACATCGTGGATTTTCCGTTGCCCAATAGTGCATATTATGCCGGTTTACGTTACCGCTGTTGGTGAATGCGTGCAAAAAATCGTCATCGTCCCGTAATTTCTCTTGTGCCCAGTGGCAGAACTGTACACGACGTTCAAAGTCGTCGCCATGCAATTGATGGTGCGTAGAAATATGGTACGGCTGCAGTCGATGTTGATGTAGTATTCTCATTCTCGCGCAATTTGTCTGCTACTGATGTGCGGATTAGCCGCGACAGCAGCTAAAACACCTACTTGGGCTTCATCATTTGTTGCAGGTTGTAGTTGACGTTTCACATGTGGCTGAACACTTCCTGTTTCCTTAAATAACGTAACTACCCAGCAAACGGTCCGGACACTTGGATGATGTCGTCCAGGATACCGAGCAGCACACATAGCACACGCCCGTTGGGCGTTTTGATCACAATAGCCGTACATCAACAGGATATGGACCTTTTCCGCAATCGGTAACCGGTCCATTTTAACACGGGTAATGTATCACGAAGCAAATACCGTCCGCACTGGCGGAAAGTTACGCGATACCACGTACGTACACGTTTGTGACTTACAGCGCCATCTATCAGAAAACGAAGAAAGTGGTCCAACTAAAATATTCATATTTCTTTACGTACTACACGAATATGTAATAAAAAATCGGTGTTCCTATTTAAAAAAAACACAGTTGGTATCCTTTTGACCAATGGCAGCGCCATCTAGCTGGCCAATCACAGCGCCATCTGGTTTTCCCCTTCAAGCTAGACGAGTTTCGTTCCATGTAGTTTTTTCGTTTGACGCTTATTTCATGAGATATTTGGTCCGGTCACTATCAATGGACCACCCTTTATATTCACGAATAACTTAGCTCCTTACACGTTTTTGCAGGTCCTGTATGTCCTGTATTATACGTGATGCAACCAGTTGCTTAAGGAACAGGTAAAGACAAGGGTGAAAAATTAATTTTACGTTATTTTGATGCTATAACGTAACACACATCTCTTTTCATCGTGCGAAATGTACAAGATTGTTAAATGTTGCCACCTTAGTGTTACTTGGGAGAACAAAAGATGTTAAGTAATATTCTAAGATATAAAATTACACAAAATTACTTTGCAAATTAAAACACTTTCTTACCGAAGTAGGGTAAAAGAATGCTTTACATTCGGAGCACTTCTCATTTATCAGACTCGAACGGCCCAGTTCCCTGTACGATGATCTGCTTCTGTGTTTCGGTAGCGAGTTTTAACATGCGTAAAACACATTTGTACCTTTTGGCCAATTTTCCTCTTCCTCGGCGGTAGTATGTCCAATAATGGTGTTTCTTCTTTCATTTGTGACATTTTCTGTATTTCATAAATAACATGTTTTCTTTGTAAAGAGTCGGTGCAATGTCAAAGCGACATAAACGACCGCTTGGGGCAGCAAACTAAGAGGCGCGCGAAGTACGAAAGATTTAACGATTCTACCGATCACCCAGCTGAAGACAGCTAATGACGAAGGGATTGGGACAGGGGGGGGGGGGGGGGGGGGGGGCGTGAGGCGAAAAATTATGTGTTGCTTGTACGGAAAAATGTCTGGACCTAGGTTCTGTTCTTACACTAACTGTATGGTTCTGGAATGGCTATGTAATTACCCTTGTTCCCAGCGCATTTTCATCTAAGAAATAGTAACAAATGACATAGTAATTATGGAACCAGTCATGCATGTCTTAAAAACTAGAAAATGATGAATACAGTAAAACTATAACGACTGTCAGTTTCTCATACGTCCGCCCCAGGTAAATGAGTGGTCAGCCGGCACAGACGCTCAGCGTGTTCGGTCAGAGGGTTAGCTGCCCTCTGTAATAAAAGAACTGAGTTAATCGATCAACAAAGAACTTAAACGATGTCTTAAGACGTCCGCCCCGAGCAGATGCAACGAACGAAACCAAACAAAATGAGATTAAAAAACAAAAGTGTTCAGCGCGACAGACTGTTAATCCCAAGGGCCCGGGTTCGATGCCCGGCTGGGTTGGAGATTTTCTCCGCCCAGGGACTGGGTGTTGTGTTCTCCTAATCACCATAATTTCATCGCCATCGACGCGCAAGTCGCCGAAGTGACGTCAAATCGAAAGACTTGCACCTGGCAAACGGTCTACACGACGGCAGGCCATAGTCGCACGACTTTTTTTTTTAGTTGCTCACATACGTATGAAATGTAGTGGCAGAGACCCAACGTTTCAAATTTGATACTTCTAAAAAAAACACCATTTTTAGGAAGTAAAAGCAACTATCACTTCTTTTTTTTTATAGAATTGGAATCAGTGAACTGTTAACACCTGTTCAACACTGCCCCAGAAGGAAATAAACCTAAATCAACCACACTGATCCTTTCTTCGTAAAGTCATTTTCAACTATTGGAAAATCAATTGTTTCTGGTTGCTTTTCGCACATATTGTTGGCGTGAATATTCTTCGGAATGTATCGGATTTTAATGGGTGTGTCGTTGTATGATACAAGTTGTCTGTAGAGTGTATGATGACTTTTCTAGAAAGGAGTAACTCCTCTTTAGGAACGGTCGTGTTTCCCGGCAACACGCTCCGTGTTCGATCGAGCTCGCTCCGTCTAGTCCTGAGACCCGGGTGGCAGTAGGTAGCATAGCTCAGGTTGATGCCGTCGTTCTTGTTACCAGGAAAGACTTCCACAAAGTTCTGCATCTTGCCAACAGGTGATATGCGATCTACTAAAGACTTCCTAGGAAACACAACTCAGTACGCTATTGTTAGAGAACAGCTGTCGCCAGAATCTAAGGTGGTTGTAGCTGGACTAAGTACTGTAACATCCAAACTCACGAAAAATAAACCCAAAATACATCTACTTAAAAAAGCAGATAAAAATTCTCTTGAAATCTTCCTAAGGGACAGCCTCCAATCTGACTACGTAAGCGTAGACCAAGTGTGGTTTAATTTCGGGGAAATAGTATAGACGGAAATAGAGAGATATATACAAAATAAGAATAAAATTTTCACTCTACGGTGGAGTGTGCGCTGATACGAAACTTCCTGGCAGAATACGAGTAAAACTGTGTGCCGGGCCAAGACTCGAACTCGGGACATTTGCTCTTTGCGGACAAATAAGCACGAATCACAGGCCCACTTCCGCTAGTATCTCGTCTCCCAGCTTCAACAACTTCACAGAAGCTCTCCGGCGAACCTTGCAGAACTAGCGCTCTGGAAGAAAGGATACAGCGGAGACACAGCTTAGTCACAGCCTGGGCGATGTTTCCAGAATCAAATTTTCACTCTACACCTGAGTGTGCGCTAATATGAAACTTCCTGGTAGACTAAAACTGTGTACCGGATCGAGACTCGAACTCGGGACCTTTGCATTTTGCGGGCAGGTGCTCTTACCGACTGAGCTACCGAAGCACGACTCACGACCCGTCTTCACAGCCCCACTTCCGCCAGTATCTCGTCTCCTACGTTCCATACTTCACAGAAACTCTCCGGCGAACCTTGCAGAACTAGCACTCCTGGAAGAAAGTTTATAGAGGAGACATGGCATAGCCACAGCCTGGGCGATGCTTCCAGAATGAAATTTTCACTCTGCACTGGAGTGTGCGCTGATATGAAACTTCCTGGCAGACTAAAACTGTGTGTACCGATGTTAAGTGGAGTTGACGGACAGGATTTATTTAGTTACGTATTACATAGACCATATTCAGGATGAACGCTATAATGTGAAAGTGTCAACTAATCAGACATAGAGCTCATACTTTAAAAAGTGAAGAAATTGTTTATGGTGGCTATTTACAGTTTTTTTCTGCACAAATGGCTAGTTATTTCTATTCTAGAATTCCTCTGCGGTATAGTAAAAGTTTTTATAAGAAACATGATTAATCTAAAACAGAAAGCACTACTGTACCCTGTTTAATATTTTATTTCAAAGGGTAAGTTGTCAAAGAGTTTCATGGCTGCATATTTCAAGCACTTCTGTGCCAAAGTAAGATTCACTAGAAATTAGATAGATCATTTTTCCTAGTAGAGATGTACTTGTGAATATCTCTTTTACTCTCAAACTGAGATAGCTTTCTGATAGCAAATTTCGTAGATGAATAAATGTATTGTGGATTGTGTTAATATTCCCAGATGCTTAAAGGGATGCCGACAAGATTTACGTGTTTCAAATCCACATACAATTCTAATTACCTTCGTTTGTGTAATTAACACGTTTTGAAGTTACCCCAGAATATTATCCCCTAAGATATCAGTGAATGGAAATAAGTAAAATATATTAAAATATAGACTTACACATTCAAAAAGTAGGCAATTTTCTCATGGCAAAAGTAACGGAACCTAAACATTTTAGTATGTTTTCCATTGATCAAGAAGTTATTCACTTCCTCCCTTTAATTTCAAAAGAGAATATTTCATCTTTAGTGGATTAAATAAGATACAGAAATTGTAATAAATTTGCAGCTATTAGAAGAACTGGCCACAACCCCATATTCTGAGTTGCTTGCTAATTTGTAAACAGCTACACCCACTCTCATATTTAGTAGCAAAACCTCTGGTATACAACGGGCAATAACAAAAGATTTACTTTATATGCTCCTTGAAAGTTGTCTCTCTATTCCAAGCCTGCAAATCGTTGAAGTTGAATAATCTTACGCGAGGGGTCCCTTCGCATTTTTTCCACAACGGGCGTAATGCACATGTATTAATAGGTTCGGAACGCATTAATTGGCATCAATAAGAATTATAAATATATATAGTTGTTCAGACTCCCCCTCCTCCTCCTTTTCGTTACGAGTTCGCTGAAATCCGTAAGGCCAAGCATGTGAATAGACAAGGAGAATATATCACCCCGTCTGCAGAATGTCGACCTCTACAATTGCTACTGCCTTCAGCATAATTATGCCTGTAGGTATAATTTCACTGTTTTTAATTATTACTTACGTTGCTAGTTCTCAAATTTTTAGTTTCCATAATCAATGATTGTCTCTTCTTTTCATCTATTGACAGTCTGAAGATGATACAGCACAGGCTTACAAAGGCCGGTATTTAAATACTTGTTGATTTCAGTTATGCGGCTATTAGGTCGCAGTCTAAATCGTTTTTCTGTGCCTAACGCATTGTTTTCCCAGAGGATGTCTCCAACATTAGGACACGAAATTTCAGGCCAAAAAGACTCTTCGGGATCCTGTGTCCGCAGACCGTGGTCTAGTGGCTAGCATTGCTGCCTCTGGATTACGGGGTCCCCGGTTCGATTCCCGGCAGGGTTGGGGATTTTCTGTGCCTGGGGACTGGGCGTATGTGTTGTCATCATTTCATCATCGTCATCATCATTCGTAACAGGGGCTAAATTGGACAGAGTAAAAATATTAGTCTACATCTACATCTACATCTACATCTACACGATTACTCCGCAATTCACATTTAAGTGCTTGGCAGAGGGTTCATCGAACCACAATCATACTATCTCTCTACCATTCCACTCCCGAACAGCGCGCGGGAAAAACGAACACCTAAACCTTTCTGTTCGAGCTCTGATTTCTCTTATTTTATTTTGATGATCATTCCTACCTATGTAGGTTACGCTCAACAAAATATTTTCGCATTCGGAAGAGAAAGTTGGTGACTGAAATTTCGTAAATAGATCTCGCCGCGACGAAAAACGTCTTTGCTTTAATGACTTCCATCCCAACTCGCGAATCATATCTTCCACACTCTCTCCCCTATTACGTGATAATACAAAACGAGCTGCCCTTTTTTGCACCCTTTCGATGTCCTCCGTCAATCCCACCTGGTAAGGATCCCACACCGCGCAGCAATATTCTAACAGAGGACGAACAAGTGTAGTGTAAGCTGTCTCTTTAGTGGACTTGTTACATCTTCTAAGTGTCCTGCCAATGAAACGCAACCTTTGGCTCGCCTTCCCAACAATATTATATATGTGGTCTTTCCAACTGAAGTTGTTCGCAATTTTAACACCCAGATACTTAGTTGAATTGACAGCCTTGAGAATTGTACTATTTATCGAGTAATCGAATTCCAACGGATTTCTTTTGGAACTCATGTGGATCACCTCACACTTTTCGTTATTTAGCGTCAACTGCCACCTGCCACACCATACAGCTATCTTTTCTAAATCGCTTTGCAACTGATACTGGTCTTCGGATGACCTTACTAGACGGTAAATTACAGCATCATCTGCGAACAACCTAAGAGAACTGCTCAGATTGTCACCCAGGTCATTTATATACACTCCTGGAAATGGAAAAAAGAACACATTGACACCGGTGTGTCAGACCCACCATACTTGCTCCGGACACTGCGAGAGGGCTGTACAAGCAATGATCACACGCACGGCACAGCGGACACACCAGGAACCGCGGTGTTGGCCGTCGAATGGCGCTAGCTGCGCAGCATTTGTGCACCGCCGCAGTCAGTGTCAGCCAGTTTGCCGTGGCATACGGAGCTCCATCGCAGTCTTTAACACTGGTAGCATGCCGCGACAGCGTGGATGTGAACCGTATGTGCAGTTGACGGACTTTGAGCGAGGGCGTATAGTGGGCATGCGGGAGGCCGGGTGGACGTACCGCCGAATTGCTCAACACGTGGGGCATGAGGTCTCCACAATACATCGATGTTGTCGCCAGTGGTCGGCGGAAGGTGCACGTGCCCGTCGACCTGGGACCGGACTGCAGCGACGCACGGATGCACGCCAAGACCGTAGGATCCTACGCAGTGCCGTAGGGGACCGCACCGCCACTTCCCAGCAAATTAGGGACACTGTTGCTCCTGGGGTATCGGCGAGGACCATTCGCAACCGTCTCCATGAAGCTGGGCTACGGTCCCGCACACCGTTAGGCCGTCTTCCGCTCACGCCCCAAAATCGTGCAGCCCGCCTCCAGTGGTGTCACGACAGGCGTGAATGGAGGGACGAATGGAGACGTGTCATCTTCAGCGATGAGAGTCGCTTCTGCCTTGGTGCCAATGATGGTCGTATGCGTGTTTGGCGCCATGCAGGTGAGCGCCACAATCAGGACTGCATACGACCGAGGCACACAGGGCCAACACCCGGCATCATGGTGTGGAGAGCGATCTCCTACACTGGCCGTACACCACTGGTGATCGTCGAGGGGACACTGAATAGTGCACGGTACATCCAAACCGTCATCGAACCCATCGTTCTACCATTCCTAGACCAGTAAGGGAACTTGCTGTTCCAACAGGACAATGCACGTCCGCATGTATCCCGTGCCACCCAACGTGCTCTAGAAGGTGTAAGTCAACTACCCTGGCCAGCAAGATCTCCGGATCTGTCCACCATTGAGCATGTTTGGGACTGGATGAAGCGTCGTCTCACGCGGTCTGCACGTCCAGCACGAACGCTGGTCCAACTGAGGCGCCAGGTGGAAATGGCATGGCAAGCCGTTCCACAGGACTACATCCAGCATCTCTACGATCGTCTCCATGGGAGAATAGCAGCCTGCATTGCTGCGAAAGTTGGATATACACTGTACTAGTGCCGACATTGTGCATGCTCAGTTGCCTGTGTCTATGTGCCTGTGGTTCTGTCAGTGTGATCATGTGATGTATCTGACCCCAGGAATGTGTCAATAAAGTTTCCCCTTCCTGGGATAATGAATTCACGGTGTTCTTATTTCAATTTCCAGGAGTGTAGATCAGGAACAGCAGAGGTCCCAGGACGCTTCCCTGGGGAACACCTGATATCACATCAGTTTTACTCGATGATTTGCCATCTATTACTACGAACTGCGACCTTCCTGACAGGAAATCACGAATCCAGTCGCACAACTGAGACGATACCCCATAGGCCCGCAGCTTGATTCGAAGTCGCTTGTGTGGAACGGTGTCAAAAGCTTCCCGGAAATCTAGAAATACGGAATCAACTTGGGATCCCCTGTCGATAGCGGCCATTACTTCGTGCGAATAAAGAGCTGGCTGCGTTGCACCAGAACGATGTTTTCTGAAACCATGCTGATTACGTATCAATAGATCGTTCCCTTCGAGGTGATTCTTAATGTTTGAATACAGTATATGCTCCAAAACCCTACTGCAAACCGACGTCAATGACATAGGTCTGTAGTTCGATGGATTACTCCTACTACCCTTCTTAAACACTGGTGCGGCCTGCGCAATTTTTCAATCTGTAGGTACAGATCTATCGGTGAGCTATCGGTTGTATATGATTGCTAAGCAGGGAGCTATTGTTTCAGCGTAATCAGAAAGGAACCTAATCGGTATACAATCTGGACCTGTGTGAAAAATTGGGACTTTGTACGGGCGCTGATGTCATCATTCGGGCTCCTGCCTAACGTCCATATAACTAAAATCAACAACTCTGAAGATGACCATTGGTTGATCGAAACCGGTTAGGCATTGTAAAATACTCACGTGGTTCTATCGAACGGAAATAATAAATAAATAAATAAAACAACATATCCTTGAGAAAATCGCAACGAAAGTGCTGACGTATTCGCTTCATCGTGAATGCGAAATCGGACAGTTCATAGTTAATTTCAGACATCATTCGTGTCAAACTACCGATGTATAAGGCCTGTTTGATTCGTCTAGCAAAATGGACCCAGTTATAACGTGTAAACTCGGCAGCGAAAAACAAGTTACGAAATTCGGATTTCGTCTTCTGGAAGTCATAGCGTGTAAGAGTTGTGTATGAAGCTGTTCACAGACGGTGTAGTTGTGACATAGTTACCCAGTTATGGCAAGATGCAAACAGACTGTCGATGGCTAACGTGTAGAGCAAGCGCGCACGTCCTACTTTTTAGACGGCAGAACACAACACAGTTTCCTTAAAACAACGATGTTATATAAAATTGAATGTGGTTTGTGATAAAAGTAATGAGACTGATTTTTAACCTACAAAAGTTTCAATTTTTTTCAAACAGCGTTGTTGTCCCTTTTGAAGCAGTTCCCTTCGGCAGCTGTACACCAGTGGTGTCACTGTTTCCAGCCATGGTAGCAGCGTTGAAAGACTTCAATTGGTATGGCCTTTAATATTTTGCTCATATCCTTTTCAATGTTTTCCAGGGTCCCCAAATGACGTTCTTTTAAGACATTTATCAATTTCGGGAAAATAAAAATTCACAATGAGTCACATCATGTGAATAGGGTGGCTGTGGAACAGCAGGAATGCCTTCCCAAACGAAAAATTCTGTAATTAAAGTGACAGTATGACATGAGGCGGTTGTCGGCAATGTCTGGTCTGACTATATTCACCCTCTTGCTCAGCCTTTCAAGGACATCTTTGTAAAACACCTCGCTGACAGTTTGTTCTAGAGGAACAAATTCTTTTTGCGTGCTACCCATACTGCCAAAAAAGCAAGTCGGCAATGTTTTGATCCTTGAATTGCTCATTCGAGCTTTTTTTCGGTCGAGGAGATGTCTCAGTGAGCCAATCCTCACTTTGCCGTTTTGTTTCAGGATCATACCCAGACATCCAGGATTCATCACCTGTCACTACACCACTTAACCACTCGTGGTCATAGACAGTCTTCAAGAGGATCAACGCATACGTTTCTTCAATTGTGTTGCTCGCTTGTGAAGTTTTCGGCGTGTGCAAAACGTCGGTAGGAATTTTATGTAAGCTGAAAGTGCTTAAGTTTAACACGTCAAGTATTATACTTATTGTTAAACGTCTGTCTAATCTCACAGTAGCAAGCCACCTTCGACGTTTTCGTCGGTTTTTGAAGTTGAAGACAGCGGCAAGACGCAATCAATGCCTTCTCTGCGCAATAGTAATAGGGATACTATCGAAAAAAGTGCTGAAAAGCAGAGTTACTAAACACAGCCTTCTGAAATGCCTTCTCAAAAGAAGACGAAGTATATATTCCAGAATTCGAATCGAGAACAGCTGCCAACAAAAGCAACGTAGAAGTAAATTTCCTCGGAGTAGTGAAGCAACTAGCTTAACAAAAGCAAGTCTTCTGGTCCAGACTGTATACCAATTAGGTTCCTTTCAGAGGATGCTGATACATTAGCTCCATACTTAACAATCGTATACAAGCGTTCGCTCGACGAAAGATCCGTATCCAAAGACTGGAAAGTTGCACAGGTCACAACAATATTCAGGAAAGGTAGTAGGAGTAATCCACTAAATTACAGCCCCATATCATTAATGTCGATATGCAGCAGGTTTTTGGAACATGTATTGTGTTCGAATATTAAGAATTACCTCGAAGAAAACGGTCTATTGACACACAGTCAACACGGATTTAGAAAACATCATTCCTGTGAAACAAACTATCTCTTTATTCGCATGAGTGTTGGGTGCTATTGACATGGGATTTCAGTTTGATTCCGTACTTTTTAATTTCCAGAATCCTTTTGACACTGTACCACACAAGCGGCTTGTAGTGAAATTGCATTCTTGTGGAATATCGTCTCAGTTATGTGACTGGATTCGTGATTTGCTGTCAGAAAGGTCACAGTTCGTAGTATCTGACGGAAAGTCATCGGGTAAAACGGAAGTGATTTCTGGCATTCCCCAAGGTAGTGTTACAGGTCCATTGCTGTTTCTTATCTACATAAACGATTTTGGAGACAATATGAGCAGCCGTCTTAAGTTGTTTGCAGATGACGCTGTCGTTTATCTAGTAATAAAGTCAACAGAAGATCAAAACAAATTGCAAAACGATTTAAAAATGGTATCTGTATGGTGCGAAAATTGGCATTTGACGCTAAATAACGAGAAGTGTGAGGTAATACACATGAGTGCTAAAAGGAATCCATTAAATTTCGGTTACTCGATAAATCAGTCAAATCTAAAGGCCGTAAATTCAACTAAATACCTAGGATTACAATTACGAACAACTTAGACTGGAAGGAACACACAGAAAATGTTGTGGGGAAGGCTAACCAAAGATTGAGTTTTATTGGCAGGACACTTAGAAAATGTAACAGACCTTCTAAGGACACTGCCTACGCTACGCTTATCCGTCCTCTTTTAGAATATCGCAGCGCGGTATGGGAGCTTTACCAGACTACACTGATGGAATACATCATAAAAGTTCAAAGAAGGGCAGCACGTTTTGTGTTCTCGTAAAATATGGGAGAGGGTGTCACTGAAATGGTGCAGGATTTGGGCTGCACATCATTAAAAGAAAGGCATAATTTGTTGCGACGGAATCTTCTCACGAAATTCCAATCACCAACTTCCTTCTCCGAAGCGAAAATACTTTGTTGACACCGACCTACATAGGGAGAAACGATCACCACGATAAAATAAGGGAAATCAGAGCTCTTAGGGAAAGATATAGGTGTTCGTTTTTTCCGGGCGCTATACGAGATTGGAATAATAGAGAATTGTGAAGGTGTTTCGATGAACCCTCTGCCAGTCATTTAAATGTGATTTGCAGGGTATTCATGTAGATGTAGATGTAGCCTGCCCTTCACCACTAATAAATTTTTAGATGAGTCTATATCTGCTTCTGGGTACGCTTTACAATCCAGTATCTGATTTCGTAATATCTGCCTGACCATGCTATAGTCTCGGCTTTACAAAAATAATTTGTGCCAGTGAAAAACTTAGCCGATAAAGAATGTACTCAATAGGCCATTTTCAACTTTCCGAAGGTCACGCTCATGGCAAGTTTAACTTAAAATTTTATTGCATAACGTTGCTCCACATTTCGCTCTTCCACTTTCGTAAAACACAACAAACACACGACTTCACTGATGGCGCTCTCAAAAATCACGTGATGGCTGTACGGAGCTGAAACTCGGACTGAGCATCTGGAAGGGCTGAACCCACCGGTCTACACAAACAGAACAACACGGCGTTGTCAGATCGCTTGCAGTGTTGTCAGTTTCATTGCTTTTCTCACACATCTCTTAAGTACGCCCATAGGCAGTTGAAGTATCACTCGAAAGTAAAATCAGTAGAAATACATAAAATTATCGGTCAATGGCGGGTCAGGTGTACAGTTTTACATTTCGGGCCACGAATGGGTTGTTTCTAGACACAGATTGTCGTTATTTGGGTGACAGCTTCTGAATAAAAATTGAGAATAATCGTATTTTAACGAACCTCGACCGTCTGACTCATCGGACATAGAGGAACTATCTAATACAGCACACATGTAGGAAATCCATCCAGCCTATATAGAGTGGTCAGAAACAATCTGAAATTATTGTAAGGTCTTTGCAGCGTAGGTTGAGCTGAGAAATAATTGCTAACAAAAACACATAATTCGATACGTTCCCCAGTATCCGAGTTAGTTAGCACTGAAGTTAGCCAATCACGCCGTTTTGCACGGAAATTCAGACGGCCCGCCATATAAAGTGCCAGTTATTCTCATAGTGCAGATGATAGACAGCTCAGCCTTAGGGCCGGCCGGTGTGGCCGAGCAGTTCTAGGCGCTACAGTATGGAACCGCGCGACCGCTACGGTCGCAGGTTCGAATCCTGCTTCGGGCATGGATGTGTGTGATGTCCTTAGGTTAGTTAGGTTCAAGTGCTTCTAAGCTCTAGGGGACTGATGACCTTAGAAATTAAGTCCCATAGTGCTCAGAGCCATTTGAACCATTTTTCTCAGCCTTAGGCTCGGGTTCAGTTTTTACTACCGTTCCGTGTCAAATTTTCGTATCGCTGTCTTATTCGGTTTTAGAAAACCAAACGAAGAACACATTTGGCTACACCATCTCTGGCGGATGGTTTGAAGATGTGCGCACAACGAGCTAACTGGCTAACTTCAATGGTTATTAACTCGAAAACGGTGCTACGTATCGAATTTTTTTCTTAACAATCATCTCCCAGCACCACTTACCTTGCAACACCCTCACAAGCTTTTCATACTGTTTCATTTCTTCCTGCATAACTGTTCACAGTCGCGGGTACCCAGAAAGAATACTAAGCCTAGATCTTCTTAAGAAATACAACTATCAGCAGTTTCAGAAAACAAAAGCAAAGACATAATCAATGGGGGCAATCGTTTTATACTATGAAAAGACATCCACTAAACAGACCACACCATTCCCAAAAATTCAGTCAAGTATGGAACTCATATAAGCAATGTCTGGTATTGCGAGTGACACACTGATTCGTTCTGATATTTCTCAATCGTAAGTTGCGGCGTCAGTGCAGGGTATCCGATCGAATTACATTTTGTGAAAATAAGATGAAAATGAAGGATTTACTCTATCGACTTATGTTTAAATATCAAATACTACATGCTTGCATATACTGAACAATATATTTTATTCAATATTTGTACCTGAAGGTAAGTAAAAGCCTTTCAGTACTTGAACTGCTACGACGAAGGGAATTCTGACACGGAATTTGAGGTGAAATAACTGTAGCAAGCACACCAAAGGAGTTGACCTACATACTGATGTAGCTCCAAAATTCCAAAGTGCGTGATCTCAATTCTTCACCAGATCGAAAGATTTGTCCTTTCACTTGACTTTCACTTATTACCTGTTGTACCAAATATTTCATCTGTTAAATCTTCTTCACACTTATAAGCAGAGCTGAAACGCCGTTGTTTCAGCATTCATGTTTATCCGAAATACTGGTCTATCTATAAATCGGCCACGCGGGCTAACAGCTCTCACCCGATTTACAAAGGTTGTATACACTCTGATGTCCATTATCTGCCGAGCAAAGCCTGCCGATCGAAAAATAGTTCATCTGCGACTAGCCGTAGTAAAAAGACTTCCAGCGTGATTTATGGATAGATATGTTATTGTTGCTTAAACTATCAAGATTAACGGAAGAAACAGATAAGATACAAAGAAGAACTGTTCGTTTCATCACGGGTGTGTCAAGTCAGAGTGACCGTACGAAAGAAAACTAGAATGTGCGGTGCTGCTTAAAATCATGACGCGTCTTTCAAATCCTTACGCGTAATACTCAGAGCGTACGTTCCAAGAATACGTCTACGTCTATTTTCTGCAGTCCACCTTGTGGTGTGCTGCGGATGGTAGCACTATCAGTTGCCCTTTCCTGTCCCACTCACGTAGGGGCCGCGGGAAAACCTATTGTTGTTAGGGCTTCATATGAGCTTGAATCCCTTGAATTTACCTTCATGGTCTTTTCGCGAAATGCACTGATGATCCAAAACATTATGACAACCTGCTTAAAAGCTTCTTGGTTCACCTCTGGAACACAATTCGGCAGTGATTCTGTGCACCATTGATTCGAGAAGTACTGTATTGGTTTCCAGGGGTTTGTGGCACCAAATGCCTATGCACAGGTCACACACTTCCCGTAATTTAAGGGCGGTTGGTTTGTTGGGTTCCATCGGATTCAGATTAGCCGAATTTCATGGCCAAGACATCAACGTTAGTTCACTATCGCGCGCCTCAAACTATTGCAGCGAGATTCTTGCCTTGTGACACGGACAGTTATCGTGCTAGAAGATGCTATCGTTGATGAGGAAGACATCAAGCATAAAGGTTTCTCGTGGTCCCTAATAATGTTCACGTAGTCCATAATTGTCATGGTGTCTTCGATTACTACCACAGGTTCCGTTGAAGCCAGAGTGAATGTCTCCATAACGTAATATTGCTCCCATCGGCCTGCGCCCGTGGCATGCTGCATGTTTCGAGCGGATGTCGCCTGGATGACGGTGTATCTGGACACTAGCACCGAGCTGCTTTAATAAAAAGCATGATTCATCCGAGCAGGCGACACGATTCCATTGTTCCGCGGTCCAAGCTCGAAGATGCCGTGCCCACAGCAATCGTAACTGACGATGCTGTTGGGTCAACATGGGAACATGAAGGGGTCCTCTGCTGTCGAACACTATGTTCAACACTGTACGCTGAAGTTCGTGCTCCAAAACACCTGTGCCTGCGACAGCACTGTGTTCCGTTGTCAGATCAGCCGCAGATCGCCGCCTATCCTGGTTTAGAGAGCACGCAAGCCTCCGATCCCTGTGTTCTGTGATGACGTATGGGCCTCCTACTTCATGTCGCCTGCTCATGATTTCTACATTCTTTAACCACTTTCCGAAGATGATCACGACAGTAGCACGCGAACAGCCGACCAGCTTCCCCGTTTTCGAGATGCTCGCCCACAGTCACCGGGCCACAACAATTCGGCTTTTATCGAAGTCACTTAAGTCGGCGGATTTCTCATTATCGTCTCTAGAATAACACCCCATTCGTCTTTGCTCCGCTCATATACACTATGTGATCAAAAGTATCTGGACACCTGGCAGAAAAAGACAAGCTTGTGACGCCCTCCATGCCGACCGGGGTGGCCGAGCGGTTCTAGGCGCTACAGTCTGGAGCCGCGAGACCACTACGGTCGCAGGTTCGAATACTGCCTCGGGCATGGATGTGTGTGATGTGTTTCTGTTAGTTAGGTTTAAGTAGTTCTAAGTTCTAGGGGACTGATGACCTCAGAAGTTAAGTCCATAGTGCTCAGAGACATTTGACGCCCCCCATTGATAATGCTGGAATTCAGTATGATGTTGGCCCACCCTGAGACTTGATGACAGCTTCCAATCTCGCAGGCATATGTTCAATTAGGTGCTGGAAGGTTTTTAGGGGAATGGCAGCCCAATCTGAGGAGTGGTATCGATGTCGGTCTGTGAGGCATGGGCCGGCCACTGGGGCGGAGTGGTTCTAGGCGCTTCAGTCCGGAACCGCGCTGCTCCTACGGTCGCAGGTTCGAATCCTGCCTCGGTCATGGATGTGTGTGATATCCTTAGATTAGTTAGGTTTAATTAGTTCTAAGTCTAGGGAACTGATGACCTCAGATGTTAAGTCCCATAGTGCTCAGAACCATTTGAACCATCTTTGGTGCGGCCTTGCAAAAATTCGGCGCTCCAAAACATCCCAAAGATGCTCTATAGGATTCAGGTCAGGACTCTGTGTAGGTCAGTCCATTACAGGAATGCTATTGTTGTGTAACCACTCCGCCACAGGCCGTGGATTATGTACAGGTGCTCGATCGTGTTGAAAGATGCAACCGCCATCCCCAAATTGCTCTTCAACAGTGGGAAGCAAGAAGGTGTTTAAAACATCAATGCAGACCTGTGCTGTGACAGTGACACGCAAAACAACAGGGGGTGCAAGCCCCCTCAATGAAAAACACGACCACATCATAACACCATCGCCTCCGAATTTTACTGTTGGCACTACACATGCTGACAGATGGCTTTCACCGGGCATTCACCACAACCACACCCTGCCATCGATCCCCACATTGTGTACCGTGATTTGTCACTCCACACAACGTTTTCCACTGTTCACTCGTCCAATGTTTAAGCTCCTTACATCAAGCGAGGCGTCGTGTGGCATTTACCGGCGTGATGTGTGGCCTATGAGCAGCCGCTCGACCATGAAATCCAAGTTTTCTCACCTCCCACCTAACTTTCATAGTACTTGCAGTGGATTCTGATTCAGTTCGGAATTCCTGTGTGATGATCTGGATAGATGTTTGACTATTACACATTACGACGCTCTTCAACTGTCTGCGGTCTGTCAGTCAACAGACGAGGTCAGCCTGTACGCTTTTGTGCTGTACACGTCCTTTCACGTTTCCACTTCACTATCACATCGGACTCAGTGGACCTAGGGATGTTAGGGAGTGTGGAAATCTGGCGTACAGACGTGTGACGCAAATGACACCCAATCACCTGACCACGTTCGAAATACGTAGTTCCGCGGAGCTCTCCATTCTGCTCTGTCACGATGTGTTATGACTACTGAGGACGCCGATGTGGAGTACCTGGCAGTAGGTGCCAGCAAAATCGCCTAATATGAAAAACGTATGTTTTTGGGTGTGTCCGGATACTTTTAATCACATAGTGTACTTCTCTTACCACTTCAGGCGCCTTCAGTGTTTGTTGTCAATTCTAAGAAGGTACGAATTTTAACAGTAAACCATACCTGATGATAAAAGTCACTCTTGTAGCGGCTGTCATTGGAAATGAATGAGCAACTCCGTGATCTTTTCACACTTACTGGATGAATCTGTTAAGAAATGCGATGCACTTCGTTGAATCTTCTATGTCAGTCCTATCTGATACAGTCCCAGATTGATATGCAATATTTAAATATCGTTCGTAGCAGGGCATCGTGAGATACCTCTTTCCTGTTGATTCTTCCAATGACTCAGTTTGGCATCTGCCTTATCTTAGTTAGTTTTACGTGGTCGTGCCACTTTAAATCGCTCCGTACTCGTAGACCTAGGTATTCAAACGAAGTGACTGCGTCCTGATTATTCTGCTATCTCGTAACCATGTAATAATGGGTCTTCCCACCTATTTGTGCACATTAAGCCATTGTTGAGGATCAGCTACCAATCCCTACACCAAGCGTCAATCCTCTATATGTTTTCCTGAATTTCAATACCATACAGTCCTCGAGGTTTGAGGCTTCATCCGCAAGCAGCCTCATGGAATTTACAAACTTATCCACTTAATCATTTATATACATTGTGTAAAGTAATAGTTCTCTGAAACCACCTTCGTGTGTGCCCAAAGTTACTTCTAGGTCTGAAGATCTCTCGCCGTTAAGAATGACACGCAGTACACCCTCGTATTTTGCTCACTAAGCAGCAGTGGGGAACTGTACTGAACGCCTTTCGGAACCCAGGAATGGCAGCATCAACTTGGGCGCCTGTTCTACTACTTTCCGAGTCTCGCTAACGAACAGAGCGAACTGGGTTTCACAAGATCGTTGTTTGCGCCCTCCGTGCTGATTCTTACAGAAGGGGTTTTCGGTTTCCAGAAGAACCATAATGCCTGACCATAAAACATGTCCCCAAATTCAGCAAAAATCGGATATCAACGATATATGACTACTGTTTTGTACGTCTGTTCAACTATCCTCCTTGAAAATGTAAATGATCTGCGCATTTTTTCCAGTCACTAGGAAATTTTCGCTCCTCCACTGACCTATGGTGTACTGCTGCTACAAGACGAGTAAGTTCTTTGGCGTACTACATGCAGAAGCGTATGACATCAGATTCTGTAGCCTTTCCTCTGCTGAGCGTTTCCAGTCAAATCTAGATATGATCTACAAGCTTGCTTCCATCAGGAACTGCGTGCTCTACGGCTGTATTAATAAGATCCAACATAGGAGGAAGGGTAGCATTGGTCGTAATAAAAAAAAAAAAAAATAAAAAATAACAGGTTACCGTGAACGACGTGAGATGTTGTTGTTGTTGTATTCTTCCATCCTGAGACTGGTTTGATGCAGCTCTTCATGCTACTCACGTGAGATAGGACGTTCATATTCGCAGGACACTTATAATAGCATGTTCTGTAGATATGATTAGCATTTGAACCGTGTCAGCCTGAGGGTTCAAGGACAACACCGATTCGTGAAGTAACGCCGCCTACCGGTAAAATATGTTTGCGACTCTCGTTGTCGCTATAATCCGAAGGTAATGGATCAGTGTGAGTTGAGCACACGTGCACGATGCCTCGCCGCAGACGTATCCGCGATCCGTACCGTCGAATCAGTGAGACTGAAAGAGGGCACATTACTGGCGTGAGGGAATGTGATGCATCCATCCGGAAAATTGCTGCTCGTGTGGGACGAAGTGTTTCAGCAGTGCAACGGGTGTATGCAGAGTGGTTCACGGAAGATGGTACAACACGACGAGATGGGCCAGGTCACACCAACCAGACCACACCCCGAGAAGATCGACACCTCGTCCGAATGACATTGCGGGATAGATCTTCTTTCTCCGCCGCTCTGACGCAACAGTGGAACAGTGTAATACATCGTAAACTATCAGGGGTCACAAACCGTCGCCCTCTATTACGACTTCGTCCACTTCTCAACCTACCATTGACGAATGTACAGAAAGATGCTAAATGACAATGGTATATAACGACGTCACACGTGACAGGAATGACATCATATAGTTGAAGATAGTAACTGTTCTCGAAAGAACAGGTACCATTGATCATCGTGCAGCTTCTCTAAAATAAATGATAATTAATTGAAACCCTTAGCTGCCGACAGGTTTTGTTGATACATCTCGATGGGGACAGCTGAAAATGCGTGCCCCGACCGGAACTCGAACCCGGGATCTCCTGCTTACATGACCGACGCTCTTTCCATCTGAGCCCCCGAGGACACAGATGAATAGCGCGACTGCAGGGACTTATCCCTTGCACGCATCCCGTGAGACCCACATTCCCAGCTGTTCACAATCTACATACGTAATGTTCCTAACTGATATATTGGCCCTCCACTCATTCCTCGTTCCAACTAAGGAGACGATTCCCGTAAGAGTTCGGGCAACCTGTGCGCTCTCTCTCTTACGGGAATCGTCACCTTAGTTGGCGCGAGTAATGAGTGGAGGGCCAATATATCTGTTAGGAACATTACGTATGTAGATTGTGGACAGCTGGGAATGTGGGTCTCACGGGAGGCGTGCAAGGGATAAGTCTCTGCAGTCGCGATATTCATCTGTGTCCTCAGTGGCACAGGTGGATCGAGCGTCTGCCATGTAAGTAGGAGATCCCGGGTTCGAGTCCCGGTCGGGGCACACATTTTCAGCTGTCCCCATCAAGGTATATCCACAACACCTGTCGGCAGCTGAGGGCTTCAGTTAATTATTATTCACATCGTATAGTGTTTTCGGCGAATCCAGATGATATTTGTTTGAAAATGGTGGTCGCATTTTGGTTCGCCGCAGACAGGGGAAGCGTCATCGCAGTGATTGCATTCGCACAAGGCGTACAGCGCCAAGACAAGGCCTTACAGTTTGCGGTGCTGTTGGGTACAACCGCAAATCACAGTTGATGCGTGTCCAGCGCACTGTGATCAGCGTGACCTACGTGAAAGACATGTTGCTGCCCGTGGCCATACTCTTTGTGCACTACACCCCCGTTTCCATTTTTCAGCAAGACAACGCACGACCTCATGTTGCTGGACGAACGAGTGCATTCTTGATGGATGGTTGGATGGATGGAAAGGGTTTTAAGGGCGCACGACGGCAAGGTCTTCAGTGCCCGCTCAGTAACAGATTGAGGCGTGTGTCAAGAAAAGATTCAGAACAATAAGATAAAACAGAACGTAAGACACAGGAAACAAGCTTGAAAAATACGTGTCTACCCACACCGATGCGTGGGACGAAGCATGCCGCTAACAATAAAACATGGACAACCCAGGAAGAAAGTGGTAGAGGGAGCTAAAATAATATAGCAGATGGTAGTGGCTGGCTGACCGCAAGGAAAAAGGGAGGAGCCAGCCACTGTGCAATACACTAAGAACCTCCAGCCTAAAAGTTTAGGCCAGAGTCCAGACACATCACAAAACTTGTCAGAGGAGCCAGCCTTTTGCTTTGGCCCACCAGATCACGAGACTTGCCGCCAGTCTAAAATGTGTGGGATATGGTCAAACGACAGGTGCAATACTGTGACCCAATGCCAACCACCAGGGGTGAACTTTGGAACCATATGAATACAGTATGGGTGACTATACTAAAGAGCGCCATTCGCGCCTTATACGTGTCTTTGCCATCACGTGTGGAACAAGTTACACTACTGGTCATTAAAATTGCTACACCAAGAAGAAATGCAGAATATAAACGGGTATTCATTGCACAAATATATTATACTAGAACTGACATCTGATTACTTTTTCACGCAATTTGGGTGCATAGATCCTGAGAAATCAGTACCCAGAACAACCACCTCTGGCCGTAATAACGGCCATGATACGCCTGGGAATTGAGTCAAACAGAGCTTGGATGGCGTGTACAGGAACAGCTGCCCATGCAGCTTCAACAAGATACCACAGTTCATCAAGAGTAGCGATTGGTGTATTGTGACGATCCAGTTGCTCGGCCACCATTGACCAGACGTTTTCAACTGGTGAGAGATCTGGAGAAAGTGCTGGCCAGGGCAGCAGTCGAACATTTTCTGCATCCAGAAAGGCCCGTACAGGACCTGCAACATGCGGTCGTGTATTATCCTGCTGAAATGTAGGGTTTCGCAGGCATCGAATGAAGGGTAGAGCCACGGGTCGTAACATATCTGAAATGTAACGTCCACTGTTCAAAGTGCTGTCAATGCGAGCAAGAGGTGACCGAGAAGTGTAACCGATGGCACCCCATACCATCACGCCGGGTGATACGCCAGTATGGCGATGACGAATACACGCGTCCAATGTGCGTTCACCATGATGACGCCAAACACGGATGCGACCATCATGATACTGTAAACAGAACCTGGATTCATCCGAAAAAATGACGTTTTGCCATTCGTGCACGCAGGTTCGTCGTTGAGTACACCATCGCAGGTGCTCCTGTGTGATGCAGCCTCACGGGTAACCGCAGCCACGGTCTCCGAGTTGATAGTCCATGCTGCTGGCAACGTCGTCGAACTGTTCGTGCAGACGGTTGTTGTCTTGCAAACCTCCCCATCTGTTACCTCAGGGATCGAGACGTGGCTGCACGATCCTTTAAAGCCATGCGGATAAGGCGCCTGTCATCTCGACTGCTAGTAATTCGAGGCCGTTGGAATCCAGCATGGCGTTCCGTATTACCCTCCTGAACACACCGATTCCATATTCTGCTAACAGTCATTGGATCTCGACCAACGCGAGCAGCAATGTCGCGATGCGATAAACCGCAATCGCGATAGGCTACAATCCGACCTTTATCAAAGTCGGAAAGGTGATGGTACGCATTTCTCCTCCTTACACGAGGCATCACAACAACGTTTCACGAGGCAACGCCGGTCAGCTGCTGTTTGTGTATGAGAGATCGGTTGGAAACTTTCCTCATGTCAGCACGTTGTAGGCGCCAACCTTGTGTGAATGCTCTGAAAAGCTAATCATTTGCATATCACAGCGTATTCTTCCTGTCGGTTAAATTTCGCGTCTGTAGCACGTCATCTTCGTGGTGTAGCAACTTTTATGGCCAGTAGTGTATCAGGGCCCACGGCAGACCCTGTGACTACTAGGCAACAGGACATATTCTCAACAGAAGTGACTGAAATGCTAATCATTTCTGCAGAACGTGCTAACGTACCTGTCTTGTGAATATGAACTACGTTTCTCTAGTAGCTCAAGGCGTCATGTTTTTTTCTGAACATTACTGTAAAATCGCACATAGGACAACCTTGCCATTAGAGATAACAAACAGTTGACTGAGGTTGCTGCTTATATTTCCATCCCGCTAAACTCATTTTTTTGGCGTACTGACATTTTATTTAAGATGAGTCATCATGGCTTGAATGTAACTACGCTGAAGACAGCTACACATTAGCTGAAATCAGTCTGCAATAAATAGATTAAAATTAACGACCAATACTTCCCTTCCTCCTATCTTGGATCCAGTTAGTATGATATATAACCTTTTAACGTTGCGAGCTATCTCCCATTTTGACAAAACCCTTCTGGGGAGGTAAACGCAAGCAGCGCTTAAAGATACTGACATTTCGTTTGAAATTTGAGGAAACAGTTGACTAATCAAACTGGTCAGTTTAATGACGAGCGTGTCGAAACCGTTCATATTTGGGTGGGCGACCAGGCTACAACAGAGGTGAGAAAGAAGACAATTATCCTATTTGACGGAGGTGATTTTCTGACGCCACAGCTCACAAAGCTGTCCTGAAGTGCTTGAGAGCGACTGGAATCAAATATATGTTCTCATTCTGCGACCATCAAAATTTTCAGATGAATTTTTGTCCTTCACATGGCATGATCAAGATAGACCAACAACAGAATTTTGGGCCTATACAGAACCATTCCAACAGCGTTCTTCCCGCCCACGATTCGCAGAAGGAACATCAAGAGGAGAAATGGAACTGGTGTGGTGTGAGCCTCTGCCACACACTGTATAGTGCGGCCCCTACAAACATAGATGTCAGTAGCTACTAGTTAGGGAGGATAACATGGTGTGTACAGCTGGACAGAGGGCTTTGAAAAGATGTGGAAGTAAGTATTCGCGGAAACAGGAGTTCGCACTAGCATGTTATGCTGAATTTTGTTGCTGGTTTCCAATAACTGTTTTCTGCATTAAAAGCAACATTTCATTCTTTAGTTTCAGGTATTTACGAGGTAACGAGTCTCTGAAGCAGGTACTCTTATCCCCGTGTGATGGAAGAAATAAGTGTCCAGGTCAGCGAGTTGAAAGGAGGCAGACAAGAAGACTCACTGGCAAAGCTATCTGATGATCACGCCAAACCCAGAGAACAGCATGAAGCGGTCACCACCTTACACGATGGCACCAGGTAGGCAGACTATGGGTATTGCTTGCAAAATTTAGCTCACAACATGAAAAGGTAGTTGTAATCAGAGCAGCGCCGTGATGAGTTGTGAGCCATGGATGGCTCACGCTATGCGTTGGATTAAACCTTGGTTGCTATTGTGTATTCAGTCTTCCGCGGTTATTGCGATTATGCTGTTATCCTCTTTTTCCACGGGTGGCATCAGCAGTGTGTATCTATATTTGCACCTTGGACTATCTTTGGCCTGGCGCTTGTAGTTTCTATCTGGGCTGTGTGCGGGCAGTTGGGCAGTTGGTGTGGAGCAGCGAGGAAATCTCCGCGGCGTGTAGTTTGGCCGGGCCCGCTGGTGGCCTCTATGTGGTGTCAGAATATGTGGTGATTTTCCCATTGCTACGAGGTTCGTGGCTCACCGATCCAGGACATGAAAGTTGAGTTTGACTTAATCTACCAGCAAGTCATGACTGTTCACTTTGTGTCGTTTGGAGTTCGTAGTCGGCTGTTGGGATATTCCCGCGAGCGACAACGTGTATTTTCAAGTTGGCAAATTTTAGCCACCCTCTGGTGGAGTTTAACAGTACTCGGTTATTTTAACAAAAGTGCACCAGAGGAATCTTCTGCCTTGTGGAAGTTAACGTTCCGGCTACCTGCCCTAGCCGTTGATGTAAATTCAGGCAGTGTATTTTCGTCATCGTGTTGTCGCTGTCCAGCATGGTGTGTAGTTTGACAGGTCAATGCATAATTGTTTGTGGGCGCCAATACCTTCTACGTTGTTCCATTGAACTCCCTGTTGTGTGATAGTCAGGTGAAGCGGAGGTTATCCTGTAAGTGGGTCCGTTGACTGTCTGTCAGTTGGGTTGTCGTCAGATCGACAATAGTTGGGCCGACTGCCTGTCTCACCTAAGTGAGCATTTGTGTTTGAATTCCAGGCCGACCCTGAGAACTTCTGAGCGCCCTTGGGTGTACTGCCTTTTCTTGTTTGTTCTTGTTGTTTGCACTTGTATGGCTTCTAGCAGATTTTTAGATTAAGATTGTTTTGCCCTTAGGGCGTCAGATGGTTTGGGCCTTCGGCATAATTTAAGAACTGTTTTATGTAAAGCCATTGGTATTCTTTTTAAACCGCTGATATTGAGTCTTAAGTAACGGGCCTTCAGCCGATTTTGAATTTAAGTTGTTTGCTCTTAATGTATCAGATTCTTTGGCCCTCAGCCTCATTAAGGAACTGTTTTTAGATAAGACTTTGCTTTTTAAATTTCTGATTTTGGTTGAGCTTTAAGTTATTGGCTTTCAGCCGTTTTTAAATTAAAGTGGTCTTGGCATGAGATTGTACGGAGCATTCAGCCGCTAAGTAAGCTCCAAAACATATGCTGACTTTTGAAAAATTCGGCGACCCAATCATCGGGTAAAGTGATGTGTTGAATGTTTTTGGGAATACCACCATGTGGTGTTGACAGATTACGCTCTAAAAGTCAAACTTGCATACATTAAACATAGTCTGACAGTGTTATTGGTCTCTGTCAAGGCGATGTGTCATTGTAAGCTGTTCAAGGGCGTGGTTTGCCCCACGAAAACTCCCCAGCTCATCCAGAACATTTAAAGCAAGTTGCCAATCGTCGCATCACCTTGGAATATTTTCAAGATTCGACACTATTTCTACAGCTTCTTTAACATAGCATTTCATTGCAAATAATTTCATTATCTGAAAAAGTTTGAGCTTACAATTAATAGTGTCTGTCTGGTCGCTAAAGTGCAACATGAACGTTAAGCGTCCCTACATACTTCCCTGGGACACGCTTCGAGTTACGTCAACATCTACCGACGTCTCTCCAGACGACGTAGCACCCTGGGACTTTCCTAGCCAGAAATCCTTAATACAGTGCCACATTACACTTGGTATCCCGTACGATCATACTTTCGATAATATACGTAGATGTGGTACTTACTCAAACGCTACTTGGAAGTGGAGAGATACTACGTCTCACTTTATTCATAGCTTCCCAGTGAGAGCACGTGAGAACACAATAAATCTCTTTTCGAAAGGTCTACGTTTGCGGAATCTGCGCTGGCTGGCAGGGAGAAGGCCCTTGTGTTTGCGATACGTCGTTAAGTTCGAGCTCACCATATGCTCCAAAATGAAAATCGTCCCCTGGCATACACTTCACAATGATACCGAGAGAACATGTACATATGTAGAAATTCAACAAATAATTTCATTGGACCGTCCATCTTTCGAGCCACTTGATCTGCCTTCTTCCGTTTAATTCTATCTACTTACTTACTTCTTACAACATAGGTTGTTCTCTGGTGCGTTCATTTGTTTTTCTGTGTCTGTTTGGTCCAATCGATTTGTAGTTGGACCGTTGCGTCAACATGGCAGTGTATGGCGGCAATTGCAGATTAAGTGTAATTTTGTCGGTTTGTGTTTTCTACAATCGGACGAGCTGAAGGTTTCTCAAAACAACAATCTTGAACGTGGATGGCCTTGAAGGTTTGATGGGAAAACAGCCAACCGGTTGCACAAATTTTACTTCATTTACCTGGTTTTGGTACCAACTAAGACGATGATGATGTTTGGATTGTGGGGCGCTCAACTGAGCGGTTATCAGCCCCCGTACAAATTCCCAATATTTCATCAGTCCAATCTTTCCACTTGCATGAATCATGATGAAATGATGAGGACAACACAAATACTCAGTCATTTCGAGGGAGGTGAAAATCCCTGACTCCGCCGGGAATCGAATCCGGGACGCCGTGCTCGGGAAGCGAGAACGCGACCCCGAGGCCGCGAGCTGCAGACTGTACCAATTAAGGGCATCTTCGTCATAATGAGCTACAATTACCTATAAAAAATTAATCAACATATCAGAATAACAAATATGCATAACGTACATTCGTTCCATCGCATCGAGAGGTAATAAAACAATATAAACTGAAGTGCCGAAGTCCATTCAATAAAAGTTTAGTAAAGTCAGTGTTAAAAGCATAAGCAAAGCAAACCACTAGGGCTGGCATCAGACGCAGTAACAGCACTACAGGATGGTAACAGCGCAATGCGCCCCACTTTTGGGACGCGATTGCCGTAGAGCGGCACGCGAGAAAACATCTATGTTACAAATGAAAATAATTACTACAACAGAACTAGCTAAATAACGGACGTATAATAGTAGATAATAAAAGAAAGATACAAGAAATGCTGCACGTTGAAACAACAGTTCTTACACATCATCTGTCGAGTGCATGAAGCATTAAAGTGCTCAATATGAGTAGAATTAACACAGCAGGAATAGCAGCCATGGAATACAATAAAAACAATTGAAAGAGGAGGAAAACTATGTTTCAGAGCTGTCTGTATGAAGACCGACAACCAAGGAACGGCAGTAACTGCTAAAATAAATTCGTAGTCAAGTCTGCTGTAGACGGACATAATGTCATGTACCTAGAATGTAACTGAAAACGTACACTAACAAAACAATTAATTTTTGAAAAATTCTTCCTTCAAAGAATTAGCGAAGATGCCTGCCACTGGGCTGCCCACTGCAAAGCCGTCAGGTTGTTTGTACATTATTCCATTAAATTCAAAGTAATTGTATTTCTGCACTGTTTCTAGCAAACAATGAGACCACTAATTTGTTCGCAACAAATACATTTTTAAAGGTATTCTTTACTTTACTACAGGAAAAATGTAAGGATATTGAGGCATATCTCTCTAGGGGTAAGATAGATACTGCCTACAGGAAAATCAAAGTGGAAAAAAGAGAACCACTTGTATGAATATCAAGAGCTCAGATGGAAACCCAGTTCTAAGCAAAGAAGGGAAAGCAAAAAGGTGGAAGGAGTATATAGAAGGTCTATACAAGGATGATGTACTTGAAGACAATATTATGGAAATGGAAGAGGACGTAGATGAAGATGAAATGGGAGATATGATACTGCGTGAAGAGTTTGACAGAGCACTGAAAGACCTAAGTGGAAACAAGGCCCGGGAGTAGACAATATTCTATTAGAACTACTGACAGCCATGGGAGAGCCAGTCCTGGCAAAACTCTACCATCTGCTGAGCAAGATTTGTGAGACAGGCGAAATTCCCCCAGACTTCAAGAAGAATATAATAATTTCAAACCCAAAAAAAGCACGTGTCGACAGATGTGAAAATTACCGAACTATCAGTTTAATGGGTCACGGCTGCAAAATACTAACGCGAATTCTTTACAGACGAATGGAAAAATTGGTAGAAGCCGACCTCTGGGAAAATCAGTTTGGATTCCGCAGAAATTTTGGAACACGTGAGGCAATACTGACCCTACGACTTATCTTATAAGATAGACTAAGGAAAGGCAAACCTACGTTTGTAGCATTTGTAGACATAGAGAAAGCTTTTGCAATGTTGACTGGAATGCTCTCTTTCAAATTCTGAAGGTGGCAGGGGTAAAATACAGGGAGCGAAAGCTGTTTACAATTTGTACAGAAACCAGATGGCAGTTACAAGATTCAAAAAATGGTTCAAATGGCTCTGAGCACTATGCGACTTAACTTCTGAGGTCATCAGTCGCCTAGAACTTAGAACTAATTAAACCTAACTAACCTAAGGACATCACACACATCCATGCCCGAGGAAGGATTCGAACCTGCGACTGTAGCGGCCGCTCGGCTCCAGACTGTAGCGCCTAGAACCGCACGGCCACCCCGGCCGGCTTACAAGGTCCGAGGGGTATGAAAGGGAGACAGTGGTTGGGAAGGGAGTGAGACAGGTTTGAAGTCTATCCCCAGTGTTATTCAATCTGTATATTGAGCAAGCAGTATGGAAAACAAAAGAACAATTCGGAGTAGGAATTAAAATCCATGGAGAAGAAACAAAAACTTTGAGGTTCACCGATGACATTGTAATTCTATCAGAGACCGCAAAGGACTTGGAATAGCAGCTGAACGGAATGGACAATGTCTTGAAAGGAGGATATAAGATTAACATCAACAAAAGCAAAACGAAGATAATGGAAAGTAAACGAATTAAATCGGGTGGCGCTGAGGCAAATAGATTAGGAAATGAGAGACATAATGTAGTAAAGGACTTTTGCTATTTGGGGAGCAAAATAACTGATGATGGTCGAAGTAGAGAGGATATAAAATGTAGACTGGCAATGGCAAGGAAAGTGTTTCTGAAGAAGAGAAATGTGTTAACATCAAGTTAAATGCCAGGAAGTCGTTTATGAAAGTATTTGTATGGAGTGTAGCCATGTGTGGAAGTGAAACGTGGACGATAAATAGTTTGGACAAGAAGAGAATAGAAGCTTTCGGAATGTGGTGCTACAAATGAATGTTGAAGATTAGAGGGTTCAAATGGTTCAAATGGCTCTGAGCACTATGGGACTCAACTGCTGGGGTCATTAGTCCCCTAGAACTTAGAACTAGTTAAACCTAACTAACCTAAGGACATCACAAACAGCCATGCCCGAGGCAGGATTCGAACCTGCGACCGAAGCGGTCTCGCGGTTCCAGACTGCAGCGCCTTTAACCGCACGGCCACTTCGGCCGGCGAAGATTAGAGGGGTAGATCCAAAACTAAAGAGGAGGTATTGAATAGGATTGGGGAGAAGAGGAGTTTGTGGCACAACTTGACTAGAAGAAGGGATCGGTTGGTAGGACATGTTCTGAGGCATCAAGGGATTACCAATTTAGTATTGGTGGGCAGTGTGGAGGGTAAAACTCATTGAGGGAGACCAAGGGATTACCAATTTAGTATTGGTGGGCAGTGTGGAGAGTAAAACTCATTGAGGGAGACCAAGAGATGAATACACTAAACAGATTCAGAAGGGTGTAGGTTGCAGTAGGTACTGGGAGATGAAGGAGCTTGCACAGGATAGAGCAGCGTGGAGATCTGCATCAAGCCAGTCTCTGGACTGAAGACCACAACAACAACATGTTATTCTTGATGATGGTTTGAACTGGTGTACGTGAGTAGCCGTTACTTGTGCACATGTAATCGTAAATGCAAACCTGGGTATGTGAACTGACAACCTAAGTGCGCTATTGAGCACAACGCCACATCACTTACATGAAATTGAAGATAATACTATGTGTGTGTGTGTGTGTGTGTGTGTGTGTGTGTGTGTGTGTGTGAAAACCGATCTCATTCATAAGCAAATAAATAAGCAAACCAATAATTTCACGCTCAGCAGGCTTGGTCAGTGCAAAATGTTTGAAAAAAAAATCGTAACTGTATTTAAAGACAATTGTAATGTCGACCATTATAAGAAAACGCAGGAAAACTTCTGCAGTGACATATGACCCTGGTAAAGTAAAGAGAATGGCAAAACCTACATTGCCGAAAGGAAACGAAACAGTCAAGTATTATGTATCTCACCTGCACAGTAATACTCCGAAACATCTATATATTAAAAACTACAGTTGGGCCATCTCGACACAGAATGCCATAGAAACACATGACAACCTCTAAGTGGAACTTATCAAAGAAAACAATTACAGACCCTAATACGAAAATTCATTTAATCTGATAACTTCCACGGTTCAGCAAATTAACTCAGGTGATCAGTTCAGTAGAATAATTATCAAAAACACGACTGTGACGAGGATGGAATGGACCAACAACACAAATCTACAAAAACAAACTTTTTAACTCATCAAATAATACCTTGTTCTTCATTTCAAAAGCCTTTCTTCGTCCTTATGCTATCCAGCCATTGTTGTGACTCATCATTCCTCCTCGTAATAAATCTGCAACTCACATAGTTCCAAAAATGCGACCACGCATTACACTGTATACTCAACGAAAAAAAATCCGACTGCTGTAAATTGCAGCTGTCCATTACCGACTGTCAAAGATTCTACGACTCCACAGTGCTGCCAACACAGACACAGATACTGTTGCTTAACAACTGTTTCTCTGGCCGCAGTTCTTCGAATATATCATTTTCCTTTATAAATATTAACACATCCAACAACATCACCAAACAATAGCCATCTTACACCGGTACATTGCTGTTCAAATTGGTAATATCGAATGAAAGTTATTTTATATCTTGGCCGCATTCTAAGGTCTTAATCTGATTTACTAGAGGCTGGTTTTTAGTGACTGAGTAAATATTTTGAAATACGAATGACATTTTTATATTGTAGTTAAGAAATTTTGCCCAATTGTGATTAGCATTGTTCATACTATTCGTGATTGGTCGAACTGGATGAAGCAATCGTATGTACTTTGTACTGTGAGTGCAGTTTTGGGGCATGTGAATTCATATTAACTATCTGTTTTTTTATGGAATGCTTCGAGGAAATGCTTAGCGTCGCCAATAAATGATTTAATTTCTTTTCGTAATGCAGGAATTGGGTTCACGTTAGATCCTGAAATGCTGTTTCCTCAAAAAACTTTAAAGTCTTTGTTACATGTTCGCGCTTAATGGCAATAACTGAAGCATTACACTTGTCTGATTTCGAATTGAGGGCTTCATTTTTTTTAAGTTTGACATTAATGTTTTTAATCACTTTTAGAGTGAACGCGTTGTCTAAGGGTAATGCCTCTCATTAGTAATGAAAACGTCCTCGGTCATAAATTTCGAATAAAAGCCACCAGCAAGGGAGGCCACAGACTTGCGGCTAACAAGTCACCCTCGTTCTGCCAACGGCCTTGTCAAAGAGGGCAGATGAGCGGACAGAGGTTCGGAGCAAGCTCTTGCCCTCGGAGTAGAAAAATGCCCCTGAAAAATGGAATAATCACCAATGATTAACGGCAACTATTGCATTAAATACACATAACGTATATCCACAGGACATGTGGCCTGAAACTAAAAGTGTCTTGATGATCTTTCCATTGGCAAACGATTCCGGACTAGTCCCCCATTCCGATCTCCGCGTGGGGATTGCGAAAGGGAGGTGATCATGCGAAAAAATTAAATAACCAACGAAAGGGTAACGTTCTACGAATCGATGTGTGAAATGTAAGGAGGCTGCACGTTGTAGGAAAGCTAGAAGATCTGAACAGGGAGCTGTTAAGGATCAGTCTAAATATAGTGATTCTCAGTGAAGCGAAGTGGGAAGAAGGCAAGGATTTCAGGTCAGACGAATTTAACGTAATAAGAATTGCAGCACAAAATGGTATTAACGGGAGTAGGATTCGCCATGAATAGGAAGGTAGAGCAGAGAGTGAGTTATTGTGAACAGTTCCGTGATAGGGTTATTCTCATCAGAATCGACAACAAACACCGACAACAAAAGTTCAGGTATACATGCCAACGTCGCAAACAGAAGATGAAGAGGCAGAAATTCAGAACATGAAAAACTAGTAGTCATGGGCGACTTCAGCACGGTGGTACGGCAATGAGTGGAAGAAGGGGTTATGTGAGAATACGGGTTTAGCTGGCCGCTGTGGCTGAGCGGTTCTAGGCGCTTCCGTCCGGAACCGCGCTGCTGTTACGGTCGCAGGTTTGCATCCTGCCTCGGGCGTGGATGTGTGTGATGTCTTTAGGTTAGTTAGATTGAAGTAGTTCTAAGTCTAGGGGACTGATGACCTCAGGTGTTAAGACCCATAGTTCTTAGAGCCATTTGAACCATTTTGAATACGGATTTGGTAATAGAAATCAGAGAGAAGGAAGGGTAATTGAGTTTTCCAATAAATTTCAGCTTGTAATAACAAACACTCTGTTCAAGAATGAAGAGAGGAGTAGATATACTTGGTAAAGGCCTGCAGACACAGTAATGTTTCAGTTACATTACGTCATGGTCAGATGGAGATAGCCGGCCGGTGTGGCCGTGCGGTCTAGGCGCTTCAGTCTGGAACCGCGTGACCGCTCCGGTCGCAGGTTCAAATCCTGCTTCGGGCATGGATGTGTGTGATGTCCTTAGGTTAGTTAGGTTTAAGTAGTTCTAAGTTCTAGGGGACTGATGACCACAGCAGTTAAGTCCCAGTGCTCAGAGCCATTTGAACCATTCAGATGGAGATTACGAAATCAGGTATTATAATGTCTAGCGAGGAACAGATATAGACTGAGATCACAACTTAGTAATCATGAAGGGTTGGGTAAAGTTTAAGAGAGTAGTCAGGAAGAATCGAAGAAATAAGCTACGAAATTACTAAGGAATGAAGACATCGTACGCTTGAAGTTCTCTGAGTCTATAGACATTGCAATACAGAAAACCTCAGCAGGCCGTTCATTTAGAGACAAATGGACATATTCCAAAAGAGTTATCACAGACGTTGGAGACAAAAACTTGGTGCTAGTGAAGTAACTGCGAGAAATCCATGGTTAAAAGCAGAACTACTTAGTGATCGACGAAAGAAGAAAGTGCACAAATTTTCAGGGAACTTCAGGAACAGAGAAATACAAACTACTAACGAATTAAATAAACAGGAAGCTAAGCGAAATGGCTGCATGAATAATGTGAAGTAACAGAAATAACTGACAGAAGGAGTGACTCGCCATACAGAAAAGTCGAAACAAACTTAGGCGAAATTAAAAGCAAGGGTGGTACCATGAAGAGTGCAATGGGAATGCCCTGTTAAATGTGGAAGGGCGAATAGGTGGAAGCAGTAAACCGAAGGCCTCTATGATGAAGACAGCTTGTCTGATGACGTGACAGAAGAAGAAACAGGAGACGATAAGGAAGAGATACGGGATCCAGTATTAGAAACGGAATTTTAAAAGGCTCTGGAAGACTTAAAATCAAATAAGGGAGAAGGGATGGATAACATTCCATCGGTATTTTTAAAATCATTTGGGCATTGGCAACACCCAAACGACCATTCACGTTGGTGCGCAGGATGTGTGACACTGGATAAATGCCATCAGATTTTCGGAAAAACATGATCCATGCAGTTCCGAAGATTGCAACAGCCGAAAAGTGCGAGTTATCGCACAATCAGCTTAAAAGTTCATACATCCTAGTCGCTAACAATAATATACAGAGGAAGTGAAAATAAAACTGGGGGTCAGTTAGATGACCATTAGTTTGGCTTTAGGAAAGGGAAAGGCACTGCAGAAGTAGCTCTGACGTTGCGGCTGATAATCAAAGCAAGACTGAAGAAAATTTAAGACATGGCCATAAGATATGTCAACCTTGAAAAGGCTTTCTACAATGTAAATTGGTGCATGATGTTCGACATTCTGAGAAAAATGGGGGTAAGGTGTAGGGAAATACGGGTGATATACGATATGTACAAGAATCAATAGGGAACAATAAGGGTGGAAGATCAAGTACGAAGTGTTCGAATTGAAAAGGGTGTGAGATAGGGATGTAGTCTTCCGCCCCTACTGTTCAGTGTATACATCGAAGAAGCAATGAGGGAAATAAAGGTTCGAGAGGGGGATTAAAATTCAACGTGAAAGGATATCAGCGATAGGTTTTGCTGTTGACGTTGCTATCATCAGTGAAATGGGGACGTATTATAGGATCTATGTGCTGAATGTGGCTTGAGAGTAAGTCGAAGTAAATAATGAGAAGTAGCAGAAATGAGAATAGAGAGAAACTTAACATCAGGATCAATGATACGAAGTAGAAGAAGCTAAGGAATTCTGCTACCTATGCATCAAGGAGGGTACAGGAAGCAAACTAGCGCAGGCAAAAAGGGCATAAAGGGCATTCCTGGCCAAGAGAAGTCTGCTAGTATCAAACATAAACCTTAATTTGAAGAAGTTTCTGAGAATGTGTGGTGGTGAAACATGTACTGTGAGAAGACCGGAAAAGAGCAAGATCGAAGCATCTGAGATGTAGAGCTACGGAAGAATGTTGAAATTTAGGTGGACTGATAAGGTAAGAAACGAGGAGGTTCTCCACAGAATCGGAGACGAAAGGAATATGTGAAAAACACTGACAAGAAAAAGGAACAGAATGGCAGGACCTGTGTCAAGACATCCGGGAAATACTTCCATGGTACTAGAGGGAGCTGTAGAGGGTAAAAGTTGTAGAGAAAGACAGAGACTGGAATTCATCCAGAAATAACTGAGGCCGTTGATTGCAAATGCTACTCTGAGATGAGAAGCTTGGTACAGGAGATGAATTCATGGCGTGCTGCATCAAAGCGTGCGGAAGACTGATAACTCAAAATTAAAAAAGTCGTTATCAAACGAACATTGACTTTTAACTAAATTTTTGTTAGAAATGTTACATAAGTCATAGGCTATCCTTATTTGAAGAGAATTTTTCCAATTTAATACTGTCAAGACCCACCACATTTGACACATTTGCAATGTGACACATTTTCAATGTGACACATTTGGCATTACATTGCATTTAAAATTGTTTTCTAAGAGTGATGATTCTTCACGCGGAAAATGTATTTCTGTCTTATTTGAAGATACACTCCTGGAAATTGAAATAAGAACACCGTGAATTCATTGTCCCAGGAAGGGGAAACTTTATTGACACATTCCTGGGGTCAGATACATCACATGATCACACTGACAGAACCACAGGCACATAGACACAGGCAACAGAGCATGCACAATGTCGGCACTAGTACAGTGTATATCCACCTTTCGCAGCAATGCAGGCTGCTATTCTCCCATGGAGACGATCGTAGAGATGCTGGATGTAGTCCTGTGGAACGGCTTGCCATGCCATTTCCACCTGGCGCCTCAGTTGGACCAGCGTTCGTGCTGGACGTGCAGACCGCGTGAGACGACGCTTCATCCAGTCCCAAACATGCTCAATGGGGGACAGATCCGGAGATCTTGCTGGCCAGGGTAGTTGACTTACACCTTCTAGAGTACGTTAGGTGGCACGGGATACATGCGGACGTGCATTGTCCTGTTGGAACAGCAAGTTCCCTTGTCGGTCTAGGAATGGTAGAACGATGGGTTCGATGACGGTTTGGATGTACCATGCACTTTTCAGTGTCCCCTCGACGATCACCAGTGGTGTACGGCCAGTGTAGGAGATCGCTCCCCACACCATGATGCCGGGTGTTGGCCCTGTGTACCTCGGTCGTATGCAGTCCTGATTGTGGCGCTCACCTGCACGGCGCCAAACAAGCATACGACCATCATTGGCACCAAGGCAGAAGCGACTCTCATCGCTGAAGACGACGCGTCTCCATTCGTCCCTCCATTCACGCCTGTCGCGACACCACTGGAGGCGGGCTGCACGATGTTGGGGCGTGAGCGGAAGACGGCCTAACGGTGTGCGGGACCGCAGCCCAGCTTCATGGAGACGGTTGCGAATGGTCCTCGCCGATACCCCAGGAGCAACAGTGTCCCTAATTTGCTGGGAAGTGGCGGTGCGGTCCCCTACGGCACTGCGTAGGATCCTACGGTCTTGGCGTGCATCCGTGCGTCGCTGCGGTCTGGTCCCAGGTCGACGGGCACGTGCACCTTCCGCCGACCACTGGCGACAACATCGATGTACTGTGGAGACCTCACGCCCCACGTGTTGAGCAATTCGGCGGTACGTCCACCCGGCCTCCCGCATGCCCACTATACGCCCTCGCTCAAAGTCCGTCAACTGCACATACGATTCACGTCCACGCTGTCGCGGCATGCTACCAGTGTTAAAGACTGCGATGGAGCTCCGTATGCCACGGCAAACTGGCTGACACTGACGGCGGCGGTGCACAAATGCTGCGCAGCCAGCGCCATTCGACGGCCAACACTGCGGTTCCTGGTGTGTCCGCTGTGCCGTGCGTGTGATCATTGCTTGTACAGCCCTCTCGCAGTGTCCGGAGCAAGTATGGTGGGTCTGACACACCGGTGTCAATGTGTTCTTTTTTCCATTTCCAGGAGTGTATATTAAAATCTGACTTTTGAAAGCTATTAGTAACAAAAGATTTTGGCACAGTTAAAACACATTGAAGCTTAGCGAATTTCTTTTCACAGTTACTGTAAATAAGAGTTGTACTGTTACTTTACCCATGGTTAGTAAAATTCCAGACATATCAGTCTGATAATTTAATTCATAAGAAAACTTTTTGTAAGTTCTAAGTGCAGAAAGAAAGCTTCTTCATTTAGTCTGTCACCTTGCAAAGAGAACTGATTTTTATCGGAAATTACTTTGTGTTCTATGCTCTTAAAAGTTGTTGGTTCTTTCATACACTGCCTGAAGGTTCAGAATGGCTTTTACGTGACTGGGTTACAATCCCATTTCTTTACAACGCATGTTATAAATAATTACTGTACATTTGTATAGTAATTTTCCTCTTACGTCTTTGTACTTTGTCACAGCCTTGTATACTTGGGCTAGGAAAAATCTGACAACCCGTTGATTTATTACAGCGGATCTAGATTTCAACTGTAGCATAGTCATATTTAGCGCACACAACACGTATAAGCAATATTGGTTGAAGTAGAACATGCAAGAGTCCCAGACTCCTGCATGCTCTACGTCAATCAATAGTGTTTACTACGTGACACTTTGGACTAATGCTGCCAGTGTTTATATGCATTGAAGAAGATTATGTAGTATTTGAAATCTAGATCTGTTTTAAGAAACGACGGACGTCACCATAGATTGTCTATGTAAGAAATGTCAATACATGCACAAGAGTTAAAAAGTGAGTAAATGATCAGATGGCTAAAACATTGCAAGTCACAGCTCACTGATCATTTTATGCACTAAAACAACAATAAATAGAGATGCAGCACATAACCAGACTACATCAGAACACACCAAGTAAAGGATTTTTACGATTTCCTCCACTCAGAATCCCGCGTTCTTTCTAGAGCACTTCCCACCACACGCAATAACACACGCACATATACAGGGTGTTACAAAAAGGTATGGCCAAACTTTCAGGAAACATTCCTCACACACAAAGAAAGAAAATATGTTATGTGGATATGTGTCCGGAAACGCTTACTTTCCATGTTAGAGCTCATTTTATTACTTCTCTTCAAATCACAATCATGGAATGGAAACACACAGCAACAGAACGTACCAGCGTGACTTCAAACACTTTATTACAGGAAATGTTCAAAATGTCCTCCGTTAGCGAGGATACATGCATCCACCCTCCGTCGCGTGGAATCCCTGAAGCTCTGATGCAGCCCTGGAGAATGGCGTATTGTATCACAGCCGTCCACAATACGAGCACGAAGAGCCTCTACATTTGGTACCGTGTTTGCGTAGACAAGAGCTTTCAAATGCCCCATAAGTGAAAGTAAGTGAAAGTTAAGAGGGTTGAGGTCAGGAGAGCGTGGAGGCTATGGAATTGGTCCGCCTCTACCAATCCATCGGTCACCGATCTGTTGTTGAGAAGCGCACGAACACTTCGACTGAAATGTGCAGGAGCCCCGTCGTGCATGAACGACATGTGTCGTACTTGTAAAGGCACATGTTCTAGCAGCACGGGTAGAGTATCCCGTATGAAATCATGATAACGTGCTCCATTGAGTGTAGGTGGAAGAACATGGGGCCCAATTAAGACATCACCAACAATGCCAGCCCAAACGTTCACAGAAAATCTGTGTTGATGACGTGATTGCACAACTGCGTGCGGATTCTCGTCAGCCCACACATGTTGATTGTGAAAATTTACAATTTGATCACCTTGGAATGAAGCCTCATCCGTAAAGAGAACATTTGCACTTAAATGAGGATTGACACATTGTTGGATGAACCATTCGCAGAAGTGTACCCGTGGAGGGCCGTCAGCTGCTGATAGTGCCTGCACACGCTGTACATGGTACGGAAACAACTGGTTCTCCCGTAGCACACTCCATATAGTGACATGGTCAACGTTACCTTGTACAGCAGCAACTTCTCTGACACACAGCGACATTTTATGACACTGTAAACAATAAATGCACAAACCCAACACACATAGAAAGAATAAAAGTGAACTGCTCCATTGCAATGTGTTCGAAAACTCCTAAAATCGGACAGCCTTGAGTATGCAGGCCAACTAAGTACGTCTCCATGGAAACAAAAATGGAGATCACAAAATCGTGGAACGGATGGCCTTTGTAGTCTGGTCCCTTCAACCCCACAAAGTAACCAACCACAAAATAGTAATAAAGCGCCCCCAGCGCAACGAGGGTAAGGCTATAAGCCAGGATGGTGTGAGCGAGTGGTGGAGGCGAGATGGGAAAACCCGGGAGGCTCCAGAGAAAGGCGGCTGCAAAGTTAACAAGTTCATATTTGAAGCTTCTGCGATATGTAGCACACCAGTTAAAAGTAAAGTCGTATGACATGAATGGCTGAGACCCCCTGAAGAATAGACTCAACCTACTAATTGGAAAGATTTTACGTATACTTCACGCCGCAGGCACCTTTTCTTCACTAAGTAGGAGAACTGTGTAAGTGTATCTGTGAAGAGTAGGTGACTGCAACGGGTGTGTGTATAGTGTAGTGTTGTGTGTTGAAGGTGATGAGAGAAGGAAAAGGGTGAAACCCACTGTCAACACATAGCCCACTCCTCTCTAACAGCACTGCGGGGGACACCGAGCTGAACATTTCCATCCAACGAATAAATCACCATCAACAGTGTCACATGCTCTCACTTGATGAGATACTGTGGTGAGGTTTGGTATTTAAACCAGGACATAGGCGCAATGTCTGGTGATCAAAAACTTTATGCCACCACCTCTCCTCCTGCTTGCCAGAAACTGGCAGTGAAAATTTCTTCCGCCACCGGCATTCGAACCACGCAGATAGCACACCAGGTTAGTGGCCAGCTGGCCTCTGGGTTCTGCTGGTCTGGCTGCTTGCACTCCCCGGATTTCCTGAGGGGAGCCTCCACTGTGCGCCAGCGTCCTCGTTGAGTAAGCTGGCGGTGAGGCTTCCACACCACCGGTGTGTAACCTGAGTACGCTGTATCTGCAGCAGCCTGTGTGTCGCCTCAGCTGCGTCAAAGTGAGGAAAGACCTCCCCCCCCTCCCCACCCCCACAGTGAGGTGTTCATCGTGCAGTGGCGGAATATGGCTAGTATGCATGGGGAACAATCCGCTGCTCCGGGGCAGGTGTCAGACATGTTGCTGGATCTGGGATGGCTCCCATAGACCAGTTGTCCCGCCATTGCCTCAAGCTGGTGACTTCTACTGGCAGTACCACGAGTCGACCTCAGCTGCCAAAGCGCTCTCATCCTGGTAGAGTTGTGTCAGAATAATTTCATTACAAAATGCCAAGTAGTTACAGTTGTAGCAGCACTCATGTTATGCATATTCACCACTACCAGTCATATACCCACACTCGTCAGCACTGCTGCAATACACGGGTCAGGCTCACAGTAATATGCCCATATATGGTCGTTGTGCTGTTATCACCTTTACCTACAATTGAGACCCAGTTCCTTGGGTTTACCTTAAAATGACTTCCATATTATTATACCACATCCTCGTACAAAAGACAGAAAAAATATATAACCAAAAGAACTGGTGGCTTGCCCACGTGGGTATACATTGCTGAGCCAAAACATTATGACCACTTGCTTAATATATTGTTTGCCCGTCTTTGGAACAAAATATATCTCTGATTCTGTGTAGAAGGGATCCGATAGTTTGTTGGTAGGTTTGTGAAGGTATGTGGCATTAGAACTCTACGCACAGTGTGAGGTATCAGGCAAATCCAACACCTTCCATGAAAACCCTGACATGATAAGCAAATCCAGCAGTATGTCACATAGCACCGAATAAATCGTGACATTAAATTAACCAAATTAATAAAAGTAACGAGTGAGCAAATGGAATACCACAGACTAACACAAGAATGCCTAAATGCATGTGTAAGTAGGCTGTTTAGGTTTTCTTATTGGTAACCCCACGTAGCGCTCTGAAAATCACTGGCTGTGCTGTGTGCAGTCTGTGGCTAATTTGCATTGTTGTCTGCCATTGTAGTGTTGGGCAGCGGCAGCTGGATGCGAACAGCGCGTAGCGTTGCGCAGTTGGAGGTGAGCCGCCAGCAGTGGTGGATGTGGGGAGAGAGATGGCGGAGTTTTGAAATTTGTAACACTGGAGGTCATTAACTGCTATATATATTATGACTATTAAGGTAAATACATTGTTTGTTCTCTATTAGAATCTTTCATTTGCTAAGCCTATCAGTAGTTAGTGCCTTCAGTAGTTTGAATCTTTTATTTAGCTGGCAGTAGTGGCGCTCGATGTATTGCAGTAGCTTGAGTAACGAAGATTTTTGTGAGGTAAGTGATTTGTGAAAGGTATAGGTTAATGTTAGTCAGGGCCATTCTTTTGTTGGGATTTTTGAAAGTCAGATTGCGTTGCGCTAAAAATATTGTGTATCAGTTTAAGCACAGTCATGTATAATTGTTCAAAGGGGACGTTTCACATGTCATACCTACCCACCGTGAGACAGACGCAGTTCCGAGGGGAGAAACGAGAACAGAAGCCGAGAGCAGAACCGTGTTAATCTAGAAGGCCCTACGATAAGGGACGGACACCCACGTCGCCAGTCAACCGCCAGGACCACCCCCCCCCCCAGCCCATGTTAAAAGATAGAGCCCTCCAGAAGAACAGTATAATTCTTACGATAAAAGGGCCACACCAGCTGCAAGTTTTAGCGTGAGACTTTTTCGCGTCTGTTACGTTGCAAACGTTAAAAACATTGCCCCACCACAAAAAGTATAATGTTTCTCATTGGATAGACAGAATTTTTTTAGGCAGAGCTTAAGGTTAACATTGAGACCCTGATTGGTCAGATGAAAAAATAGCTAGATAGTTTTTTTAAACCAACTTCGGTAAATTGTAGTAAGGAGAAGTTAGGAGAGAGTTGCTTCCGAGATGGCGAGCTGTATGGAGCTGCGCCGCTCACCGTCCCCTGACACTGCCTAACCAGCGACAAGGTAATGAACGCACGCGATGCCGCATAACAGCGCATAAAGCTTCACTTAGAACTGCAGGTCTCATCTGTTACATCCCCTTTTTGCGTAATATTAGTGTCGATCGTCAATTAAAGTTTATGGTATTCACATTTGCTATCTAAGTTAAAATCTGAAACGCGATGATGTTTCTGTTATATAATTATTGAGAAGCCACATCAGCCACTGTAATTTACGACAAGTTAGATAAGTAATTAAAGATAATTGAGGGCCACTGTAGACCATTTTTATAGTTTTCTCTTTTATGAAACTTAACTTAAATCTAGATTATAGATGTGATATGGCATAGGTCATCATTCGATCCATTATAGAACTTGGAAAGCCATTCAGGGAATATTCGTTCACATTTTTGTTGAACGCAGTTGGTTTTTATCATCCTGTATTAAAATATTTCCTTTTATCAATAGTGCAATTTATAAACAATGTTTTGTTAGTAGAATAAAATTTCCAGTGGTAAACTTAACTGCTTTTTCGACGTTATTTTACCAGCTAACTAAAAATAGGAAAGCCTTGAACCCCTTCCACTAAATTTAGTTAGTATTAAGATTCTTTTACAGGGAGTGCAGTGGAGCTGACGCTGCAATCATTAAGTATTTGGTTATATCATCGCTAGTCTCACTGAACTCTTCTGAACTCTACATGTCATGTGTGGTCTGGCGTCTCCTTACCAGCAACAGGTCCCAGGTTCAAACTAGTCAGTTCCCTAAAGAACACGCTCAGAGCATCGTTGCGCGAAATTGGTAGGAAGACACGACTTAGAACAAACAGAAACCACGCAGAATGTTAGAACAGGTCATGCAATTCGCGTAGATAACGTGCCGCTAATTCGCATACGCGGTGATCGCACCCGATAGTGACCCAGTTGGGTTCGATAGGACTTACATGAGACGAATTTGGTCACCGAGACATCAAAGTGAGTTCACTGTTAAGCTCCTCAAACCACAGTGGAACGGTTCTGGCCCCCAGACGTGGACAATTTTACAGCTGAAAGATGACATCGCCGTAAAAATTGTTTTGCATCACCACGGTTCCGAGAGTTGCGGAACCTGTACAGAAAATGGGAATAGAGATCAACATAAACATTATTTCCACCCTTTTTGAAACCTTTTTGAAAAACCACACATTGCATGTTGTACCATCATACAGCGAGACGTTCAGAGGTAGGGGAGCGACGCGGGAGACCCGCGGCGCCTTACTAGGCGAGGTCCTAGTGGAGGTGGTTTGCCATTGCCTTCCTCCGACCGTAATGGGGATGAATGATGATGATGAAGACGACACAACAACACCCAGTCATCTCGAGGCAGGAAAAATCCCTGAACTCGCCGGGAATCGAACCCTGGACCCAGTGCTCGGTAAGCGAGAACGTTACCGCGAGACCACAAGCTGCGGACACGCTCAGAGTTAGTGGTCCAGATTACTGTACACATCCAGCACACACCAGTACCTCTAATACCGAGTAGCACGTCCTCTTGGATTGATGCATACCTGTATTCGTCATGGCATACCATCCACAAGTTCATCGAGGCACTGTTGGTCCAGATCGTCCCACTCCTCAACGGCGACTCGACGTAGATCCATCAGAGTGGTTGGTGGGTCACTTGGTCACTTCGTCCATAAACAGCCCTTTTAAATCTATTCTAGGCATGTTAGATAGCGTTTATGTCTGGAGAACATGATGGCCACTCTAGTCGAGCGATGTCGTTATCCTGAAAGAAGTCATTAACAAGATGTGCACGATGGGGGCGCGAATTGTCGTCCATGAGGACGAATGCCTCGCAAATATGCTTCCGATATGGTTGCACTACCGGTCGTGAGATTGCATTCAGGTATCGTACAGCCGTTACGGCGCCTTCCATGACCACCAGCGGCTTACGTTGGCCCCACATAATGCCACCCCAAAACAGCAAGGAACCTCCACCTTCCTGTACTCTCTGGACATTGTGTGTAAGGCGTTCAGCCTGATCGGGTTGCCTCCAAACAGGTCTCCGACGATAGTCTGGTTGAAGGCAAATGCGACACTCATCGGTGAAGAGAACCTGATGCCAACCCTGAGCGGTCCATTCGGCATGTTGTTGGGAACATCTGCACCGCGCTGCATGGTGTCGTGGTTGCAAAGATGGCCCTCACCGTGGACGTTGGGGGTGAAGTTGCGCATTATGCAGCCTGTTGTTCACAGTTTGAGTCGTAACACGACGTCCTTTGGCTGCACGAAAACCATTATTCAACATGGTGGCGTTGCTGTCAGCCATAATCCATAGGTAGCGGTCATCCACTGCAGTAGTAGCCCTTGGGCGGCCTCCGCGAGGCATGTCATCGACAGTTCCTGCCTCTCTGTATTTCCTCTATGTCCAAACAACACCGCTTTGGTTCACTCCGAGACGCCTGGACACTTCCCTTGTTGCGAGCCCTTCCTGGCACAAAGTAACATTGCGGACGCGATCGAACCGCGGTATTGACCGTATAGGCGTGGTTGAGGTACGGGAAACAAGAGTAATGTACCTCATTCCTGGTGGAATGACTGGAACTGATCGGCTGTCGGACCCCATCCGTCTAATAGGCGCTACTCATGCATGGTTGTTTACATCTTTGGGCGGGTTTAGTGACATCTCTGAACAGTCAAATGGACTGTGTCTGTCATACAATATCCACAGTCAACGTTTATCTTCAGGAGTTCTGGGAACTGGGGTATCCAAAACTATTTTGATGTATGTATAAAGGGATGCAGGTGGTTCGCAGCTGTCAGCGTGTTTGCGATTACTACCACACTATCCATACAAGCGCAGGTGACTGTCTTCCATAGCATAATACCGCTCTCACCAGCTTGCGCCCGTGGCGTCGCCGTTCACCTCGATGACGGCGTTGGTAGAGCCGCGCATCGGCCTAGTGCAGGAAAAATGTGCTCACCTAAAGAACTCATACATTTTCAATGATCGACGGTCGACTCCCGATGTTCCCGTGCCCACTGCAATCGTAACTGACGGTGTCGTTGGGTCAACCTGTGAACACGTAGGGGTGGTCTGCTTTGGAGTTTCCTAAATTCCTTTACCAGGGAAGACGAATGGAATATTCCAGAATTTGAAACACGAACAGCTGCTAGCATGAGTTTCTTAGAAGTAGATACCTTAGGGGTTGCGAAGCAACTCAAATCGCTTGATACGGGCAAGTCTTCAGGTCCAGATTGTATACCGATTAGGTTCCTTTCAGCAATCATATACAACCGCTCGCTCACCGATAGATCTGTACCTACAGATTGCAAAATTCGCAGGTCGCACCAGTGTCTAAGAAGGGTAGTAGGAGTAATCCATCGACCTATAGACCTATATCATTGACGTCGGTTTGCAGTAGGGGTTTGGAGCATATACTGTATTCAAACATTATGAATCACCTCGAAGGGAATGATCTATTGATACGTAATCAGCATGGTTTCAGAAAACATCGTTCTTGTGCAACGCAGCTAACTCTTTATTCGCACGAAGTAATGGCCGCTATCGACAGGGGATCTCAAGTTCATTCCGTATTTCTAGATTTCCGGAAAGCTTTTGACACCGTTCCACACAAGCGACTTCTGATCAAGCTGCGGGCCTATGGGGTACCGTCTCAGTCGTGCGACTGGATTCGTGATTTCCTGTCAAGAAGGTCGCAGTTCGTAGTAATAGACGGCAAATCATCGAGTAAAACTGAAGTGATATCAGGTGTTCCCCAGGGAAGCGTCCTGGGACCTCTGCTGTTCCTGGTCTATGTAAATGACCTGGGTGATAATCTGAGCAGTTCTGTTAGGTTGTTCGCAGATGATGCTGTAACTTACAGTCTAGTAAGGTCATCCGAAGACCAGTATCAGTTGCCAAGCGATTTAGAAAAGATTGCTGTATGGTGTGGCAGGTGGCAGTTGACGCTAAATAACGAAAAGTGTGAGGTGATCCACATGAGTTCCAAAAGAAATCCGTTGGAATTCGATTACTCGATAAATAGTACAATTCTCAAGGCTGTCAGTTCAACTAAGTACCTGGGTGTTAAAATTACGAACACCTTCAGTTGGAAAGACCACATAGATAATATTGTGGGGAAGGCGAGCCAAAGGTTGCGTTTCATTGGCAGGACATTTAGAAGATGCAACAGGTCCACTAAAGAGACAGCTTACACTACACTCGTTCGTCCTCTGTTAGGATATTGCTGCGCGGTGTGGGATCCTTACCAGGTGGGATTGACGGAGGACATCGAAAGGGTCCAAAAAAGGGCAGCTCGTTTTGTATTATCACGTAATAGGGGAGTGTGGCAGATATACGCGAGTTGGGATGGATGTCATTAAAGCAAAGACGTTTTTCATCGCGGCGAGATCTATTTACGAAATTTCAATCACCAACTTTCTCTTCCGAATGCGAAAATATTTTGTTGAGCGCAACCTGCATAGGTAGGAATGATCATCAAAATAAAATAAGAGAAATCAGAGCTCGAACAGAAAGGTTTATTTGTTCGTTTTTCCCGCGCGCTGTTCGGGAGTGGAATGGTAGAGAGATAGTATGATTGTGGTTCGATATACCCTCTGTCAAGCACTTAAATGTGAATTGCAGAGTAATCATGTAGATGCAGATGTAGATCAACACTGTACGATGAGCGGTGTGCGCAGAAACACTTGTGCGTTCACCAGCATTGTGCTCTTTCTGCAGAGATACCTCAGATCATCGCGTATCTTACTTTACAGAGCAGACAGACTTCCGAGCCCCATGTTCTGTGAAGAGTCACGGAAGTCGAATCATAGAGCGCCTAGTGGTGGTTTCACTGTCCTGCTACCTCTTTTCGTAAATTCTCACTACAGTAGCAGTGAGCACTCGAACAGCTTCGCCGTTTTCGAGACAGTCGCTCCCAGGCTCTGCGTAATAATAATTTGCCCTTTGTCAAAGTCACTTATCTCAATGGACTTCGCCATTTGCAGCCAATATCTTCGCTATGGTGATCCACCGTCCGTGTCTGCTCCAGTTATACACTTTTGTTACCGTGTCACTTGCCAACATCGCGTTGGGCAGTAGTCGTAAGGTTTAGGCTTATCGGTTTTATCGCATCTTATCTTACGTAGTATACTGGTTTAGCTACTTTACTTATGAGTCTATTAATCACACCTGTTTTGTACTTCTGGCGATATGAACCTTCGTGGTGTAATATCTGTTTATATTCGATGAATTATTCTGATACAATTCTACCCTTGAATGACGTTTATTAATTTTCTATCTTCATACTCGCAGAATCCATGCGCAAAGTAGTTTCATACAATAGCTATGCCATGAGCGCATAATTATTCTTTGTAGTACTCTCTCTCTGGTGGTTGTTAAAAAAAAAAAAAAAAAAAAAAGCTTCCGAGATTGTCTTCGTGCCGATTAGCCTGAGCTTTGTTTGAAGAACTGTAATCTGATTATTGAGATTTATGACAGAAGATAACTGATACGAAATTGTACGATTAAAAGGGAAATATATATATGTTGCTCCTTCATACAAAAGGTGTGTATTTGACATTTGAGAATTACTGATATTCATCGATATATTGCGTAGTTGTTAATCAGAAGGGAACTTCCGAAAGACTGGATACGAACCTGCATTTAATAATCCAAGAGCTCCATTACTTCTTAGGAAGGCTAAACTTCATCAAAGCCAAATATCCGCTTGATCTGAGGTTTCCCGACTGATTATACAACGCTCCCAAAAATACGAGGCATTTTATTTGTACAGATTAGCAGACTGCCGCAAAGCACGAGCCTGCAGACAAGAAGAATCATCGCCTGATTTCATTCTAACAAGTAAAATTTCTGAATCATTTTGAGTGACTGAGCTATAACTGTGTTTCATATCATGAATGATTGCTCGAACGAATTGAGAACTACATAATTACATAGGTAGGAGGAAAAATTACAGTGGCTTGTTCCACTGCGACCTTTTAACTTTTTCTCTTTCACACTGCAAGCTTACACTCTCATTCTTTCTTATGCTCTAGGATGGTGGAACTTGAGCCAGTGTGACAGTGCAATCAAAATCACTCGCCGATCGTTGTCCTTCACTGAATTGCTCTACATGCTGCAGTAACCGTGACACATTGTTGGCTCCGGTATCTGAATAAAATGACAGAAATTTTGAAAATAAAAATTAGTAAATCAGTATAGTTCCTTTCTGATTGAGTAACTGAACAACGATCATTGTTGATGGTGGCGCGCATTCTCTCTATTGCATCTGATACACATGTAAAAAGACTGCGCGGCCAGAGTGGTCGAGCGGTTCTTGGCGCTACAGTCAGGAGCCGCGCGACCGCTACGGTCGCAGGTTCGAATCCTGCTTCGGGCATGGAAGTGTGTGATGTCCTTAGGTCAGTTAGGTTTAAGTAGTTCTAAGTCCTAGGGGACTGATGACCTCAGAAGTTAAGTCCCATAGTGCTCAGAGCCATTTATTAAAAGGACTGCAATGATTTCAAAAATAAAGTTGGCTCCTGAAGTTTTTATCATTTACGAATCGTAATTTAACACCACCATAATTTCTGTGTGTCGGGCCTGTATCTTACAGAAGCGAGAGCAGTAGATTCGCAGTTCGCAGACAGTGGCAAGATCATGTGTAGTTTGCGCTTGCTCAGGATTATATAAGCCACTGTTAAATGATCCGCAAATAATATAAGGAATGCGCTTTACTTACAGCAATGGCGGAACACAAATTCCATTCTGCAGATTTATGATCTGATGACCTCACAGTTCCAGGTTTTCTGAAACATGTATTAGCAAAATTTATAAAGCAAGTATCAGTTAATAATTACAGGGAGTACATATCCTTTTAAATGGAACATAAATATAACCCATTGCGACATATTTAATTCCTAATCAAACTAATTCCATTACAGAGAGTCTTAACATAAAATATGTCTTTTCAGTTAGATGGAGGCAACAGAAAGGAGTATAGTTTGTTGAGAGGAGCCTGTCTTCCAGCTTACGTTTTGAAATAAAACATTTGAAAATACAATTCCTCCGATTCGTTTCAGCCGTAGGCTGATTTCACTGTTACCGCTGATATGAATTCACAGCTCATTAACATTTTATAATATTTTTCATAGACCACATGAAACATTTACTTACGGAGAGAGCGCACATTCGCACAAGAAAATCAATCTGCAATATTTTTTATATTTAAAAGTGATGATTTTCTTAAAGCAATCCTTCAGCTGATGCACTGAAACGTGCCCTGTCTGCACTTCAGTATATCGATCTGGCGAATGGATTAGGTCAGGTTCTAACGTTGGTTTACAAATGTTATATTCGGTGCTGGCAATACTTCCAGAGGTACTTCTGGACTGTGCAACTGTGGTTGCGTGATTACTGTAATCTCTGCTGGTAGATGGAAGATTGGTCCTGATTGATAAGCCACTACCCTTCAGTTGAATCCATATGGCCTCCGTGAGCTTTCACTGCTCGTAACAACTAGTCAATACTACCATGTCACCACAAGTATAGCAAATCCAATGAAAAGCTGCTTGCTGGAAATGCACTTTAGCTTCCACGATATCCCTCACACTATCTTGTCCATTCTGTTTGGCTAAGAACAACTGTAACACGCATGTGCTCAAGCTAATTTGTTTAACTCTTGTCGGACCTACCGTGATCTTCCCCCTTCAACGATTTGTAGCTCCTTCGTCGTTATTGTGTGCTTGCAGCCATCTTCCGATGGTAGTAATGTTCCACGGATTCCAATCTACATGAACCCCGCAAGGGCTGCCCCCCTGACTGGGTATGTGTGAATGGCGTAACACTTCAGCTGTATATGTCTTCCTGTTACTATAAATCGAAAGAGAACTCACAATCGTGCCCGGTCAGTTTTCACCATTAGTGATGCTATGCGTTGATAGAAGGGCACGTTGTGTCTACTGGGTTCCATAATCAGGTATAACTCAGGCGGCAGCTAACACTCACAAGTACTGTTCAGACGACAGAAAATTAGCACCCAGTTATCCATGAAACACATGATGTATATCTTCTTCCAAGTTTGAGGCTACCCCTCATGTGCCCCATAAGCTATCTGATAATACTTGTAATAGCCTCCTCACTACAATTCCCTTGCGCATTACTTCTACTCATGCTTGCAGCACTCACAAAATCCGATTTATCGTGTCCTCCGGTTTCCTAGTGTAGTCTGTTACACTAATTGATGATTTCCGTAACGACCATGTGCTGTCAAGCATTTCACTCTCTAAAATCTGTCTTTGGAACGTGCCACGCTTCTGGCTACTTATTTCCTTCCGCCAGTCAACTTACTGCTCGCACAGTTTTTCGTTTCATTCTCTAATATCACCCTCGCATGTGTATGGATAGTGAGAATATCCTAGTAGTATGCTTGCAAATCCTAAGATACAATGAGAGAAGAAAGCTAGATTTACTCCAATAAATGTAACTGTGAAATGGATTTTTGATCATGTATTACTTACGGTTACTCCTGTAAATACACCTAAACCTGCGTACATTACACTTAGTGCCTCGCAGAGGGTCACCGAACCACCTTCGCGATAATTCGGTTTTATTCTACTCTCGAACAGTGTGCAGAAAAAACGAACATCTATTTCTTTCCATGCGAGCTCTGATTTTCCTCATTTTGTGGTGGTCACCGTTTCTTCCTACGTAGGTCGGCGCCAATAAAATATTTTCACATTCGGAGGAGACAATTTGTGATAGAAATTTCGCGAAAAGTTCCCACCGCAACAAGAAACGCCTTTGTTTTATTGATGTCCACCCCACAACCTGTATCATTTCCGTGACGCTCTCTCCCCTGTTTCTCGATAATACAAAACGTGTAGCCCTTCTTTGAACTTCTTCGATGTATTCAGTTAGCCTTTTCTGGTAAGGATCTGAGACCACGCAGCACTATTCCAAAAGAAAACGGACAAGCGTAGCGTAGGCACTCTCTTTAGTACATCTGTTGCATCTTCCAAGTGTTCTGCCAATAAAATACATTGTTTGGTTCGCCTTCCCCACATTTTCTGTGTGTTCTTCCCAATTTAAGTTGTTCGTAATTGCAATTCTTAGATATTAAGTTGCATTTATGGCCTTCATATATAAATGATTTGTCGTGTAACCGAAGTTAAGCGGATTTCTTTTAGTACTCATGTGGATGACCTCACAATTTTCATTATTGGGCTCAATTGCCAATTTTCGCACCATACAGATAACTTTTCTAAATTGTTTTGCAGTTTGTTTGAATCTCTGGATGACTTTATTAGACAATACACGACAGTGTCATCTGCAAACAACCTAAGACTGCTGTTCAGATTGTCTCCTAAATTGTTTGTATAGATAAGGAACAGCAGAGGCCTATGACACTACGTTGAGGAACGCCAATAATCACTTCTGTGGTACTTGATAACTTTCCATCCATTACTACGAACTGTGGTCTCTCTGACAGGAAATCACGAACAATTTGAAATCCCTTGTCAGTAGCATTCAATACTTCGTGTGAGTAAAGAGCTAGTGGTGTTTCACAAGAACGTTGTTTCCAAATCCGTGTCGACTGTGTCTCGCTAGACTGTTTCTTCGAGGTAATTCATAATTTTTGATCACAGTATATGTTCCAAAATCCTGATGCATATCGATGTTAATGACGTGGATCTGCAATTTAGTGGATTACTCCTATTGCTTTTCTTGAATGTTGGTGTGACCTGTGCAACTTTCCAGTCTTTGGGTACGAATCTTTCTACGAGCGAGAGGTTGTATACGAGTGTTAAGTACGGAGCTATTGAATCAGCATAGTCTGAAAGAAGCATAATTAGTATACAGTCTGGATAGGAAGACTTGCTTTTATTAAGTGATGTAAGTTGCTTCACTACTTCGAAGATATCTACTTCTAAGTTACTCATGTTGCCAGCTGTTCTTCATTCGAATTGGGAAATATTTTTTCTTCGTCTATTTTGGTGAAGCAATGTCAGAAGACTGTGTTCAGTAACTCTGCTTTAGTAGCACTGCTATCGATAGTATTTCCGTTGCTATCACGCAGAGATGGCATTGATTGTGTCTTACTGCTAGAATACTTTACATACGACCACAGTCTCTTTGGATTTTGTGCCATGTTTCGAGAGATAGTTTCGTTGTGAAAACTGTTATAAGCATCTCGCATTGAAGTCTGCTCTAAATTGCGAGCTTCTGTAAAAGATGCCAATCTTGGGTATTTTGCTTTCGTCTACATTTGACATATTGTTTTCGTTGTTTCTGAAACACTGTTCTGACCTGTTTTGTGTACCACGGGCAATCAGCTCCGTCTATTCTTAATTTATTTCGTACAACTCTCTCAATTGCTGTCGACACTCTTCCTCTGAATCTAAGTCACGTCTGCTCTACACTTATATAGTTAATTTAGAAGGAGTGGAGATTGTCTCTGAGGAAGGCGTCAAGCGAATTTTTGTCTGCTTTTTTGAATAAATATATTTTTAGTTTATTTTTGGAGGATTTGAGAGTTATGATATTCAGTGTCGCTATGGCAAACCCGTGTTCACGAATCGCATTACTCACTTTGATGCTCATTAGCTCAGGATTGTTTGTTGCTAAGTGGTCAAGTGTGTTTTCAGATCTGTTTACTATTCCAGTAGGTTCATGAACTAATTGTTCGAAATAATTTTCAGACAATACGTTTAGCACAAAATGCGTATCTGTGGATTTAAACATGTATTTTCGACAACATATCGAGGGAAAATTTGAAGTCACCATCAACTTTGATTGAATAGGTCGGGTATGTGTTTGAAATTAGAGTCAAGTTTTCTTTCAACCTTTCAACAATTGTATCATTTGATTTGGGAGGTCGGTGAAAGGATCCAATTATTATTTGATTCCGGATGAAAGGAATGACCTCTACCTATACGAACTCACAGGAACCAGCTAATTCCATTTCGCTACAAGATAAACTCCTTCTAAAAGGACCAGAGACGCCACTGCTGTCTTTAGCCTAGCCTTTATGAACACCATTAGGTCCCTCGCAAAAATTTTGGCTTAACTTATCTCCGGACTTAGCCAGCTTTCAGAGCCTATAACGAAATGAGCACCAGTGCTTTCTATTAGCGTTCGGAGCTCTGGCACTTTCCGAGAGCAGTTAAGACAGTTTACAACTGTTATACCGATTGTTCCTAGATCTAAGTTCTTCCTGCGTTCGACTTGCACCCATTGAGACTGAAGCCTTTCTATGTTTCCCCCAGACCCTCTAGCCTGAGAAACCGTCAAGTCCACGCCACTAACCCCCGTTACACGTGTAGCCACCTCCTGCGTGTAATGGACTACTGACTTATTTAGCAGAACCCGAAACCCCACCACCCTTCGGCGCAAATCGAGGAATGTGCAGCCTACACGATGACAGAACCATCTGCGCCCCTGAGTCAGACCTTCCACTTGGCTCAGTACGAGAGGTCCACAATCGGCCCTCTCAACTATGTCACAAATGGAGAGATCTGCTTTCATCTCGCAAGCAAGACTGGCAGCCTTTATTACTTCTGATAGCCACTCGAAACCAGAGACAATCTCTTCTGATCATTGGTACCGACGTGAGCCACCACCTGCAGGTGGCTGCATCCTGTGGTCTTCGTGGCATCTGGAAGGATCCATTCCACATCTGGATTGACTCCACCCGGTACACACACAGAGTTCAAACTGGTTTCTTCCCCTCCTTAGTAGCCATTTATCTGATGGACCCCATAACGCACCTAACATTGGAGCTCCCAACTATCAATAATCCCACCCCCTGTGACTGCCTGGGTCTTGCAGGCTGAGAGGTTTCCTCTGGAAAAGGACAGGCGACTGCATCTGGCTGAGCAACAGTGTCGGCCACAGACAGCACCTGGAACCTGGTCATCAGACTAACCAGGGAGTCCTTACTTTCCACCCCCTGGGAAGTCTTTCACTGCCTGCCACGCCCCAAGGCGACCTCCCACTCGACCACAGGAGAGGGGGTCAACATTAATGCGAGCAGTAACAGGGCTGGGCACCAGTGCGGACCCATCGGCAGACTCCACCCGGTATGCACACCGAGTTCACACTGATTTTCTTCCCCTGTTAATAGCCATTTCCCTTTTTGACCCCGTAACGCGCCTAACATTGGAACTCCCAACTATCAATAATCCCACCCCCTGTGACTGCCTGGGTATTGCAGGCTGAGAGGTTTCCTCTGGAAAAGGACAGGTGACTGCATCTGGCTGAGCGACAGTGTCAGCCACAGACAGCACCTGGAACCTGCTCGTCAGACTAACCAGGGAGTCCTTACTTTCCACCCCCTGGGGAGTCTTTCACTGCCTGCCACGCCACAAGGCGACCTCCCACTCGACCACTGGTGAGGGGTCAACCTCAATGCGAGCAGCAACAGGGCTGGCCACCGGTGCGGACCCATCGGCAAAGTCCCGAGTCATGTTGGACGTCCGTTGGATCCCCACAGCTGGGCCACAACAGTGGTGCCCATTCACTGGAGCCTCAAGCTGTGTAAATGAAGCCATACCGTCTCAAAAACCGTTTTCTAGATTTTGCCTACAGCATCCCACCGTCCCCTGTTCCATGTGTACGTGCCACAACTTCCACTAACCATCTTATTTGTTCCTGTAGTTGCTCATAGGATGTATGCAGCTTACGACACCCGATTCAGCACCCCATGCCAAAGTCCGTTGAGTACTTTTCCCAAAGTTCTCACGTTATTCCGCATTTCCCTTCCGTTAAAAATCACCTTCAGCGCCACTGATGCCTAGTAAATATGATGAAATGCATACTGCAACAGGGGCTAATGTCACTCTTCCCCCCCCCCCCCCCCCTCAGAAGGCAACTGATGCTAGAAAGCCCATTAAATATAACAAAAATAACGAAAAAGGTATTTGTGTTAAAATAAGTAATTCACTACAATCCTATATACGAGATAATATACAAATATAAGAAACGAAATCTGTAACAAGAACCCCTCATATCCTTGATCTTAATATATATGGTACTTCTTGCATAGGCTCAACCACATTTTCTTGTCTTTTCCTCTTATTCCTTCTCCTCATGTTATTCTCTGACTCTGCCATAATAACTCTTGGAACTGAGTTCAGACTATTTCGAAAAGGTCGTAGATGTTCAAAATACCCTTCCTCTCGTTAACTAATGCTCTTGGTTGACTCGTGAAGTAGCCTTGTGATGAACTTCTTCATCCTCCCCTTCAGCCTGTGAGGGGCAGATAACATCACCCAGTGCCGTACTTTAAACTGCAGTGAATTGCCATATGTTTCACTGATTCCTCCTGCTTCTCTCAAGCCTTCTAATTCGTCTTCTGTACTCGTTCTCATTCTTCTTGTATTTTATTCTTCGTGTTTATGAAATCGAATGATGATGCTACCGCCCGTACATCAAATCATACGGGGATAACCGAGTATTCGCGTGTACTTTTCAGTTATAGACGAACCTAAGATATGTATCAAAATCAAATCGCTGTGATGTGGCATCACATAGGACCAGCATTTTCCTGATTGTTCTATGAACCCACTACATTCTGTCCTTAGCCTTTGGATGAAGGGGACTAGTTCTTAACTTCTTCACAAGCAACAACCAACGCAGCTCCTTCAATAAGACCAACATGAAATTCGTGCCGTGGTTGTGGTCAGTGTACTTCGATCTCCAAACTCGATTATCCAGTTGTTAGCCATTGCTTGTGCGGGTGTCACTGACAACATACCGAGTAAAATGGTTTATCATTGTTAATACAAATCAGTTTCTTGCTGGTATATGATTTAATGGTTCCAGCACATCGATCGCAGGCAGTTTAGTTGATTTTGATGCCTTCAGTACCCTCTGCAATGGCACTTCCCTGCGATTCAAGTCTGTTCGCTGCACACTCTCCAAGCAGTTCCTCATAGATGGATCCACATCTGGGTGATTTCATCTCAAATCATACAGCTCATGTCAACTCATGGTCATGAATTTCTCTGAAAAAATAAATATTAGACCTCTATATCGTTAAGTGTCAAAAAATAAAATATATTCGTTTTATCTTAATTTTCGTAAATGTTATGGCCTTTTGAAGAATGTTTATTTTGTAAATAATTCTTAAAACAGTAGAGAACAAAAAGAAAAAAAAATAACTAATGAACCAAAAGTACTGGGGACATGGCAGATGTTTTGCTATAAAGCTCCCTGTTAGTGTGTTGAAATTTATTTAACCCATACACCTAAAGGGTCCCTTTAACTTACAAATTTAAGACGAAAAACGAAATTTAAATTATTTTTTCCAATTAAAAAACTTTTTCTTCTAATTTCGAAATTCACAGAACGCCAACTTTTCTGATATATTACCAGATACTACTGATGTAGTTATAAACATTATCTTCCCTGCTCCATCTGTCTGTATTTTGTAAATATTTATTACTAAAAATGTAAAAAATTACATTTTTACGAGTTTTTACGAATTATTTACTAGAAAATCCACATCCGAAAACTTCTGAGAATTACGCTAAATATTATTTGGTTAATATGTTAGTAGTCAATGCAAACCAGTGGGCAATATTTTTCTATGTAAAGTGTCAAAAATTTTTCAATATTCTGCATTATTCGCAACACTGAATTTCTAGTGTAAAATATGCATGTTGGTAAAACTGTTTCCAGCGCTCTTCTGTTTATAACAAACGATTGAGAACTTGCACATGAACCGTTATGCATTGAGTTTTGTGTTTGTTTTGAACTTTTTGTTAGATATAGTGCCAGCGGGGAAATACAGTAGTGAAAGAGTGAGATGGGTGGACTATGAAAAAAGACACAAAAAGGTGGTATTTGAGAAAAGTGAAAAACACTTCACAATTGTTGGAAGTGTGTCAGAGGTATTGCAGAAATGTCTTGGTCCTCAAGTAACGGTTTTAGCATTACATCAATTGTGCAGAAATTGCTACACTCATCACAAGAAGAAATTTAATGTCGACTCAGCTGGACGATCCCCACCACCCGAATGTGAAACTGTAGAAGACATTGCAGATGTTTATATTTCTGGGTGTTGAATGTTAGCGTTTCTACTCTAGCTCCTATTATATCCCCCCTTAAACGTCCAGGAAATATAAGATGCACAAGAAGAACACGGTATGTAAAAAGAAAAGTGGAAGAAAGTGAAACAACTTTGAACAGGCAACATTTTCAAAACTTTCTGAAGTGTATAATGTAGATGCACTTGGTGCAGACACTGAAGATAGTGATATGTGCACGAAATGTGATGTATGGTTTCAAAACCTAAATACTTCTGTCCCAGAAGCCACTTGTACTGAGAAGTACAGTTACTGACACTGATACCACGTAGCTACTCTAAGCAGTAGATACAGAAATACATAGCCACTTCCTCACATTATTTGATTTCAAAAGCTTGTAAAATAAAGAATGAGAAAGGTATTTGGGCGTACCGATATTCTAACTGTGGGAATCCGTTGTAAGACGATATGCTTACTGTTGCTCTGGAATATTACCTAAGTGATGACAAATATTACAACAGGCGAGGTCTTAACGAGGCTTACGTTATCTCTGTTAGTGAAAATGGTGAAAAAGTTAAAAAGGTAAAAAGACATATGACAAGATGATTCAGAAGAGCATATCTCTTAATGAAAAAGGAGAACCCAAATTTGAAAATTGATCTCACAGAATTCTACTCCTTACTACCAACATGAGTAAAATGCTAGGCAGTGAAAGAAGTATGCACATTTATTTACTACACTAATTGGAAACTTGTTTCTTTCGCCATAAGTAGTGTCGCAGAAAAATAGTACACAGAGATGGACCTGAGGCTTATGTGTATATGTCAAGAGCCGTTTCAGGAGTACGTAATGTGCACTGTTTTTTTTTTTTTTTTTTTTTTTGTCATCAGATCAATCTACTGACTGGTTTGATGCGGCCCGACACGAATTCATTTCCTGTGCTAACCTCTTCATCTCAGAGTAGCACTTGCAACCTACGTCCTCAATTATTTGCTGGACGTATTCCAATCTCTGTCTTCCTCTACAGTTTTTGCCCTCTACAGCTCCCTCTAGTACCACGGAAGTCATTCCCTCATGTCTTAGCAGATGTCCTATCATCCTGTCCCTTCTCCTTATCAGTGTTTTCCACAAATTCCTTTCCTCTCCGATTCTGCGTAGAACCTCCTCATTCCTTACCTTATCAGTCCACCTAATTTTCAACATTCGTCTATAGCACCACATCTCAAATGCTTCGATTCTCTTCTGTTCCGGTTTTCCCACAGTCCATGTTTCGCTACCATACAATGCTGTACTCCAGACGTACATCCTCAGAAATTTCTTCCTCAAATTAAGGTCGGTATTTGATATTTGTAGACTTCTCTTGGCCAGAAATGCCTTTTTTGCCATAGCGAGCCTGCTTTTGATGTCCTCCTTGCTCCGTCCGTCATTGGTTATTTTACTGCCTAGGTAGCAGAATTCCTTAACTTCATTGACTTCGTGACCATCAATCCTGATGTTAAGTTTCTCGCTGTTCTCATTTCTACTACTTCTCATTACCTTCGTCTTTCTCCGATTTACTCTCAAACCATACCGTGTACTCATTAGATTGTTCATTCTGTTCAGCAGATCATTTAATTCTTCTTCACTTTCACTCAGGATAGCAATGTCATCAGCGAATCGTATCATTGATATCCTTTCACCATGTATTTTAATTCCACTCCTGAACCTTTCTTTTATTTCCATCATTGCTTCCTCGATGTACAGGTTGAAGAGTAGGGGCGAAAGGCTACAGCCTTGTCTTACACCCTTCTTAATACGAGCACTTCGTTCTTGATCGTCCACTCTTATTATTCCCTCTTGGTTGTTGTACATATTGTATATGACCCGTCTCTCCCTATAGCTTACTCCTACTTTTTTCAGAATCTCGAACAGCTTGCAACATTTTATATTGTCGAACGCTTTTTCCAGGTCGACAAATCCTATGAAAGTGTTTTGATTTTTCTTTAGCCTTCCTTCCATTATTAGCCGTAACATCAGAATTGCCTCTCTCGTCTCTTTACTTTTCCTAAAGCCAAACTGATCGTCACCTTGTGCATTCTCAATTTTCTTTTCCATTCTTCTGTATGTTATTCTTGTAAGCAGCTTCGATGCATGAGCTGTTAAGCTGATTGTGCGATAATTCTCGCACTTGTCAGCTCTTTCCGTCTTCGGAATTTTGTGGATGATGCTTTTCCGAATGTCAGATGGTATGTCACCAGACTCATATATTCTACACACCAACGTGAATAGTCGTTTTATTGCCACTTCCCCCAATGATTTTAGAAATTCTTATGGAATGTTATCTATCCCTTCTGCCTTATTTGACCCTAAGTCCTCCAAAGCTCTTTTAAATTCCGATTCTAATACTGGATTCCCTATCTCTTCTAAATCGACTCCTGTTTCTTCTTCTATCACATCAGACAAATCTTCACCCTCATAGAGGCTTTCAATGTATTATTTCCACCTATCTGCTCTCTCCTCTGCATTTAACAGTGGAATTTCCGTTGCACTCTTAGCGTTACCACCGTTGCTTTTAATGTCACCAAAGGTTGTTTTGACTTTCCTGTATGCTGAGTGTGTCCTTCCGACAATCATATCTTTTTCGATGTCTTCACATTTTTCCTGCAGCCATTTCGTCTTAGCTTCCCTGCACTTCCTATTTATTTCATTCCTCAGCGACTTGTATTTCTGTATTCCTGATTTTCCCGGAACATGTTTGTACTTCCTCCTTTCATCAATCAACTGAATTATTTCTTCTGTTACCCATGGTTTCTTCGCAGCTACCTTCTTTGTACCTATGTTTTCCTTCCCAACTTCTGTGATGGCCCTTTTTAGAGATGTTCATTCCTCTTCAACTGTACTGCCTACTGCGCTATTCCTTATTGCTGTATCTATAGCGTTAGAGAACTTCAAACGTATCTCGTCATTCCTTAGTACTGCCGTATCCCACTTCTTTGCGTATTGATTCTTCCTGACTAATGTCTTGAACTTCAGCCTACTCTTCATCACTACTATATTGTGATCTGAGTCTATATCTGCTCCTGGGTACGCCTTACAATCCAGTATCTGATTTCGGAATCTCTGTCTGACCATGATGTAATCTAATTGAAATCTTCCCGTATCTCCCGGCCTTTTCCACGTATACCTCCTCCTCTTGTGATTCTTGAACAGGGTATTCGCTATTACTAGCTGAAACTTGTTACAGAACTCAATTAGTCTTTCTCCTCTTTCATTCCTCGTCCCAAGCCTATATTCTCCTGTAACCTTTTCTTCTACTCCTTCCCCTACAACTGCATTCCAGTCGCCCATGACTATTAGATTTTCGTCCCCCTTTACATACTGCGTTACCCTTTCAATATCCTCATACACTTTCGCTATCTGTTCATCTTCAGCTTGCGACGTCGGCATGTATACCTGAACTATCGTTGTCGGTGTCGGTCTGCTGTCGATTTTGATTAGAACAACCCGGTCACTGAACTGTTCACAGTAACACACCCTCTGCCCTACCTTCCTATTCATAACGAATCCTACACCTGTTATACCATTTTCTGCTGCTGTTGATATTACCCGATACTCATCTGACCAGAAATCCTTGTCTTCCTTCCACTTCACTTCACTGACCCCTACTGTATCTAGATTGAGCCTTTGCATTTCCCTTTTCAGAATTTCTAGTTTCCCTACCACGTTCAAGCTTCTGACATTCCACGCCCCGACTCGTAGAACGTTATCCTTTCGTTGATTATTCAATCTTTTTCTCATGGTAACCTCCCCCTTGGCAGTCCCCTCCCGGAGATCCGAATGGGGGACTATTCCAGAATCTTTTGCCAATGGAGAGATCATCATGACACTTCTTCAATTACAGGCCACGTGTCCTGTGGATACACGTTACGTGTCTTTAATGCAGTGGTTTTCATTGCCTTCTGCATCCTCATGTCGTTGATCATTGCTGATTCTTCCGCCTTTAGGGGCAATTTCCCACCCCTAGGACAAGAAAGTGCCCTGAACCTCTATCCGCTCCTCCGCTCTCTTTGACAAGGCCGTTGGCAGAATGAGGCTGACTTCTTATGCCGGAAGTCTTCGGCCGCAAATGCTGATTATTTATCAAAATTTAGGCAGTGGCGTGGATCGAACCCGGGACCGAAGACGTTTTTGATTATGAATCAAAGACGCTACCCCTAGACCACGGGTCTCCACCTGGTGCTTAAGTGATGACTGTTGAAGCATTACATCTTCAGGATCCTGTCAATGACGTAACCTATGCACTGTGGGACAGAGGAGAGTTGGTGAAGCAGACAGTAGGACGAGATAAGTTTGTTACAGAAGTTAAGCATTGGGTCGTGAAAGGAATAGCTCATCATCATTTTTGGGGGATTCAAAGACAGATCATAGCAGAAGTAAAATCATCCACATCCCAGAATACCTATATATTAAGTTGAAAGTCCCCTTTAAACAATTTATACATATGACTGTGCTTAACCCGACACACACTATTTTTAGCGCAACGCAATCTGACTTTCAAAATTTCCTACTAAAGAATGGCCCTGACAAACATTAAACTATACCTTTCACAAATCACTTACCTCACAAAAATCTTCGCTGCTCAAGCTACTGCAATACAGCGAGCGCCACTACTGCCAGCTAAATAAAAGATTCAAACTACTGAAGGCACTAACTACTGATAGGGATAGTTAGCAAATGAAAGATATTAATAGAGAACAAACAATGTATTTACCTTAATATCATCACATGTCATAATATATATATCAGTTCATGAAAAATTACAAAACTCCGCCATCTCTCTCCCCACATCCACCACTGCTGGCGGCTCACCTCCAACTGCGCAACGCTACGCGCTGTTCGCATCCAGCTGCCGCTGCCCAACACTACAATGGCAGACAACAATGCAAACTAGCGACAGACTGCACACAGCACAGCCAGTGATTTTCATATTGAGCGCTACGTAACGTTGCCAATAAGAAAACATAAACAGCCTACTTACATAGCCCCCATGCTCCCCACAAAAATTTTTTACAAATGGTGTTGGGCACTGGCCAATACAGATTTGACAAAAATTTTTCACAATTACAGTAACAAAGATATAAAATGCACACACTTATTGATACAACGTTGGTCAAAAGCTCAAATTTTCTCACAGTCCCTAAAGACAGTCCTAATCGTACATAACAGGAGAATAGCAGTGTTTGTCTCAAAGTCTGAGCAGTAAAAGAAAATGCACACTGAAGTAGTGGATTTCCATGCAGTCTTGAAGAAGTAGTGTTGTCCTTCCAATGGAAAGACAGTGCTGACTCTCGACATGCTGACAGGTAATGGGCCACAACAGAGCAAACCCACAGCAGAGTCATTCGAAGTTTGGAAGAATATTGGTAGGTAGGTCATCATAGAGCAGACCCACTGGAGTCCTGGTAGAGATTGTGGTATTGGTGGGCCACCAGAGGTGCAGACCCACTGCAGTCCTTGTAGAAATAATGGCGTTGGTGGGTCATCAAAGATGTAGACCTACTGTTGTCCTTGTAGAGATATTGGTATTGATGGATCATCAAAGATGTAGACCCACTGTAGTCCTTGAAGAGATGGCCAGCAGCCATCTGTTGTGACTGTGCTGGTGCACAATCACCACTGAAGAGTCTTGCGGACAATATAGCAAGTCCATAAACCACCACTTGTGCACTCACAAAGTTTTTGAAATTGTTCTTAGAACCAGCAATGCTGTTATCCAGTCCCTTGCTGAATTATTAACACACGTGCAAACACTAACAGTCCCTACTTCTCACATATTGTCCATATACTATGACCAACAGAAACGTGTGCAGTGAAATGTAACTTAATTTGAAGAACTGGTAACAATTACAATTTGGTAACATAAAAATACAATTACAAAGACACAGAAAACATCATTAAAAACATAATAATACAGATAACATTTGTAGTACAGGCTTTACAAAAGAATAGAAATAAACATATACATCAGTGGAATTATGACATGAGTACATACATAATAGATCACAATAATTTTTGAAACATCAACTTCACACATGAGCATTAAACAGAATAAATAATGTGTAAGCATATTTATAAGGTAAATAACATATTATTAATGCCAATTGTATTTGAGGATAAAAGTATTCCTCATCATAGTGAATGTAGCTTAATATTAAAAGAAGAAAAAAATTCTATGAAACTGTACACAGAGACAGGAAGAAAACAAATACACAAGGGTACACAAACATATAGTGGGATAACACCAATAGGAAAGGACAGGGTTCGTTTTCAGTGTAACCTTTGGTACTGCAGTCCAACCCAAAACTTCATATATCTTTCCTCTTATTTCATCCTTTGTTTCCACCAAAAAAATTCTAACTAAGCATGCTTTCTGTATTTATATGTTCACACATTTCTTACCTCAACATTTATTTCCAAGAAAATCCTACCTAAACCTGGTTTCTGTACCCTTTTTTTTTGTATAACTTTTCAATGCATTTCTTCCAATTCATCGCAACTCATTCTCTTCTATAGTCTACCCCCTCTTAATCTAACTTAAATCTACTGAGCTCAGATGCTAAACTAAGGGACGAGGCAATGCAGCAGCACAAAACAATTAACACAAACAGCAATGAAAAGAATGCAAAATGGCAAAGCCAGCAGCAGTAAATCTAATTTACAGATAAAATGCAAAATTACAACTAATATGAGCCAATGTGCAGCAACATGAAAAATCAATGAGTAGTAAAATTGGCTTAGCAGAGTAATGTAATGTGAAATTTAGTAGCACTATGCCTGGCAAACAGCAACAGCAAATGCAATAACTTATATCTAAACATGACATAGCTCAAGCAGAAAAAATATTACAGTAAAAACAACAATGCAGATAAGGGAAATGTATAATCACATCTTAATGTCTAAGTAATTAAAGTGGTGCACCACAAGAAGTTATTCTACCAAAAAGTTACCAATTACTTGAAAAGAAAATTATGAATGCAGTTACTAGTTCCTTCTTATTGTTCTTTCCTTTCCAAGTGCTCCTTTTTTAAAGAATGTGGATCATAAAATAATTATTTAATAGATCTGTTGACAGAAAGTGTTCACATTAGCAAATGCATTTTATTTTATAAAAGCAATGCTGCAACACAGCTGGAAAACAGGTATCAAATGAAATAAGCAACTATGAAAAGCAAAGCATAAAAATATCATTCAATAGTCATGTGACATTTCGTAAGTTAGTAGCTCTCAACTCTCGTAGAAAGACGCTTGTCGTAATCAGGCGTGCAGATGTACGAATATTTCCCATCAATTCATAAGCATTTCAGTAATTAGCACAAAGTGCGAGTAATCATATGTTTTCAAGTAACGAGGGTGTCGCATTAGCGATGAAAGGCCCACCCTAATGGCTTGTTCCCCAGGTGTTTGACACGTCCCACGTCCCCTTTTTTTTTTTTCTACCTGTGCCGCTGAAAAGGGCTCGCAATAATGGCTTTTTCTCCAGGCGTCTGACACAGCTGGGTGCCCGCGACGCATTACGTGCAGGTGGTCACTTAACTTTCGTACGGAAATATTTACGACAGCAGTTTCTGCTACCGTTGAAGTCTCATTTAAAAATATTTCACAGGTCAAGAATTAGCGTTGCAAATCTGTAGAAACAAAATCCTATAAATATAAGTGTCCAAAAAAAAATATTCGTCAGCATTGTGATACAGTCACACATTTCATAACTCTTAAAGTACGTTTCTTGGTTTCCAACATCCTTTTCATAAATCAGAGTCCCTAAACACTACTCATTATTCCTTACCTCATTATACATATACATATTCGTCGACACTTCTTCAATATTTCATCGTGAGAAATACGTAGCATAATAAACATTCCTCAACAACATAATACACATCGTCGTCGTAATAACAACATCATAACACTTCAGTCAAATCTCAAAATCGTCGTAATTTCCTCCAATAATTTCTAAGCCTAAAATAATTCTCTGCTCATGTCAAAAGTGTCATCTGCCTCAAACGTACTTTAAAAATCATGCTCCCTTACGAAATACGTCATTCAAAGCTCTCATAGTATCACAATGATTCCGAAAAAAATATGAACAGTTTACAAAGTACAGACAAAATACAGTTTCATAAGTGTGAAGTTATCCAACTGTATAATTGCGTAAACATGTGTCACTGATGTAGTAAAATAAATGTTTCTCTCTCTCAGTTAAATAATCAGATAGCTGTGTAATTTGTGTGTTAGAGAAATATGGTACCGATGTGTAAAGTTGTATAAGCAAATACCATATTAGCTAGGGTTCCTTGTGGTTGCCACACACATGGTACACAAAGTAGGCGTGTACCCCCCTGAGGATAAATGTAATTATACCCTCAGGTGTTACAAATTACAGCAATGGAATGAAATGTATCACGGAAAACTTTCTTTGTAATTAAAAAATCTTTGAAAATAAGTGTTTTAAGTATAAGATTAATCACTCAAATGCGTGTACTGTAGCGCTAAACTGTGCATCTTGTCGCAACATAATCTCTGTGGAAGTGTCGTAGTTATCGTCCTCCGAAAGCTAAGTTCTGCAGAAGTCAATGTACTTACCACATGATAAACAAAAGTGAAATGCTTTGCGTATAGATGTCGTAGTTATTACGCTTATTGTTGTGATGATGAAAGTACTGTGCTGTAACGTATTGTTGTGCTATGGAAAAGGCTGTCTCCTTGTAGCTATACCACAAAAGTTACTAATAAAACATGTTTTGATTTCCAGAAGAATTCAGAAAACTGTGCAGATATAAAACAGATACACTGCAAAAGCAACATTGTAAATTGTCACTCATTAGTAGCGTCGTGATAAAAATCGTGTAGCTGTCACATAAACTAACCTCTGTGTCATCTGGTATCTCTCAGAAAGCACTTTAAATCCGGAATGTATTTTCAAGTAAACCAAAATGTTGCATTAAAATCTCATTAGCAGTACTGGTAAATGTTCTAATCATGCAACTAACAAGCAAGAATGTACACACACAATTACACTGTGTCGTCTGTTCGCAATAACAATGCATTCGTAATTTCTGTTTAAATAATTTCTCTTGGTTCTTGGCTGGATATTTAACTTCAAACATTGTTGCATGGTAACAGTTTCTAAAGCATACTAGTAACGTGAAGTGAAACGTTTTATGGCAAAGACAAAGTTAAAAGGCAGATTATCTATCAATAAATGGTTTTACATGAGAAATGTGGTGTAAACCTTTACTCTTCCTAGTACGCAGAGTTTCAACTTCAACGCAATTATCATGTGGTATACGTCGGATTCTGTAAGGTCCATTGTAAACTAGAAAGAATTTGTGACTCAAGTGTTTCTTCTTATGTGACAATGAATGAGCTTTAATGAGAACTTTCTGACCAATATACAATTTCTTTGTATTTGCTTTACCGTGTAGTTTTCTCCTTTTGTCTGCTGCAGATTTTATATTTTTAAGAGCCAAATATATTATGTCTTTGTGTCGAAGTTTACGTGTATTTGGGAAAGGTACAAGCTCTCTGATTCTGTTCGGTGGTTCTTCATTCTTTAGTACAAGAGTGGGTGGTAAAGCAGTGGAATCATGAGGCATTTCATTCAGCACATTTTGAAATAAGTGTAAATATCTGTCCCAATGCTGATGCTTTCTGTGACAATAAAGTCTGCAAAGCTTATTGATTTCTTTCATAATCCGTTCAGACGGGTTACAATGTGGTGAGTACAATGAAATAAAAACAGGTTTGATTTTATGGTTGCGAAGCATGCGTGACCAAACAGCAGATCTGAATTGCGGTCCGTTATCTGAAATGACTTTAGCAACGTGGCCAACTTCACGTAAGAAATTTTTAACAAAGGCGTTGGATACAGATCGTCCAGTGGCTTTACGTAACGGAGTGAAAGAAACAAATTTTGAAGTAAGTTCAACAGCGACTAGAACGTACGAAAATCCATTGGATGTTCTGACAAGGGGTCCCAAGAGATCAACAGCAGCAAATTCTTTTAATTTAGAAGGAATGATAGGAAACAGCGGAGCACGATGTGAGATAGTAGATGGTTTCGCCTTTTGACAAAGTTTACAAATAGACAAGACTCTTCGAATTCGCTTTTCCATATTGTTAAAATAACAAGTCGTTCGAAGAATATGATAACATTTTCGTGGGCCAAAATGTGCGTAACTGAAATGAATGTACCAAATGAGCTTATTAACAAAATCGTCAGGAATGCAAAGTACCCATAGCTTGTCATCAACAGTGCAGCGTTTGAACAGTATGTTGTTTCTAACCAGATAATAATGCCGAATCTGTGTGTGTGTCCTTTCATGCCATTTGCTCTTGATGTCTTTCCAAATCGGATCTTTATCTTGTTCATGAGCAATGTCCTTTAAAGATGTGGTGATGAAGTTTTCAAAGGCGACTTTCTGAATGTAAAGAATACTGAAATTTTTCTCGAGGTTGCCTTCTTTGTTACTTTTCTCAAGCCCAGCCGGTGCGCGTGACAGTGCGTCCGCAACAATGTTCTCCTTGCCGGGAATGTAGACTATTGTGAAGCGGAATTCTTGCAGAAACAATGCCCAACGTTTTAACCTGTCATGATTTAATTTTGAAGACATAAGAAATTGTAATGCACGATGATCACTGTATACTTTTACGTGCTTACCAGAAAGAAAGAAACGGAATTTGTTAAATGCCCAAACGATAGCTAAAGCTTCTAATTCAGTAACGGAATAATTTTTTTCAGATTTTGTTAGCACTCGGCTAGCAAAAGCAATGGTTTTCTGAACGGTAGTGTCATTTTCTATGGCTTCTTGAAATAAATGGGCACCAAGACCGACTTTAGAAGAATCAGTGCTAAGGCAGAAATCTTGTGACAGATCTGGATGAGCTAAGATTGGCGCGTGAAGTAACGCTTCTTTCAAAGAATTGAATTCCAATTGTGCTTGTTCGTCCCAGTTCCAAATAGTATTTTTTCCAGTGAGAGAACAAAGTTTTGGTGTAACAAGAATTTGCATATTCAGAAAACGACGGTAAAAATTTACGAGACCTAGAAAACTGCGGACTTGTCTTTTTGTGGATGGAACTGGAATGGCTCTGATTGCTTCTAACTTTTCAGGATCCGGCTGAATCCCTTCAGAAGAAATAATATGTCCCAAAAACTTCACCTTTGTCCTACCGAATTCAGACTTTTCCAAGTTAACTGTAATTCCAGATTCTGCAAAAATACGTAACAAACTGTTGAGGATGCGATTATGTTGTTCCCATGAAGCTTCTGCTATCAGAATATCGTCCACATACAAGGTGATGTGACGTTTTAAGAACTCAGGTAATATGGAATTTAACCCACGAATGAATGCTGCCGAAGAAATGTTCAAACAAAAGGAAGTTTCCGAAACTGATAACAAACGCCGAAACAAAGGAAAGCTGTGTATTTTCTACATTCTGGATGAAGTTCGATCTGATAAAAGCTGGATCTGAGATCAATGGAAGACAACACTTTTACACCATTAAAATTTTGAAGAAGTTCTTCTAACGTTTGCGGCCTGTCTGTTTCAGGAATAATGATCGTATTGATTTGTCTCGAATCTAAGACAAGCCTGATCGATCCATTTTTCTTCTCAACAACATGTAATGGATTGTTGTATGAGCTTACTGCAGGCTCGATAATGCCCTCATCGAGCATAGATTTTATTTCTGTTCTAACACGGTCCCTATAATGTGCTGGAATTACATATGGTCTAACACAAAATTTAGTATGCTCACGAACACGAAATTGGTATTGAAATCCCTTGATTGTTCCTGTTTTATGAGTAAAACTGTGGAATGTGCTTGTAAAATCTCAAAAAGGTCCTGCCTATCAGTGTCATTACAATTCTCAATTGTTTGAATTTTATTCTGAATTAACTTATTCGTGTCAAATGCGCCGTCGATATCATCCCTGTCAGTACTTGCAGAGTGATTGTTAGTGTCTAGTTCCGTAGAAAATTCCGAACTGTTGTCTAACAGAACGTAAAGCCGATTAATTTCCTCATCATGGTTTGAGAGCCAATCTTCAAATTTCAAAGCTATTGACTTACCTTCTTTTTCTAAAGTTATTTCAGCATCGTGAAAGTTTAAGATTGCTTTGTATTCATTCAAAAAGTCTACTCCCAGTATAATTTCCGTCGACAATAATGGAACAATAAGGAAGTTCGTAGAGAAGCTGTGGCTTTGACAAAAGAATTCTAGGTTGGTTTGTTGGCGTACATCTACACTTTTTCCAAAGATTGCACCTTGTAATTTAATCTTACGTAACGGAAGTGTGGGGCAATCGTTCGATTTGTTGCATTTGCTAAAGGCTGTTTCACTGATTACTGAAATGGGACTGCCAGAGTCAAGTACTGCTGTAAATTTTACGTCATTTACTGTAATGCAAATCACAGGATATGCAACGTTGTTATGTTTTACGTCGTGTTCTTGGAGTAAGATGTCCCTAATATCTTCCATTTTTACGTAATTACTAGCTACGGCAGCTGCGTCGTTAGTGTCATAAGAACGTTTTGTGGCTGCCAGCGGTGTGAGTCATTGCCTATTGTCTCTTTGTTGGCGCGCGTCGTTATTGGGGTTTGGAGACCTAACTTCTACAAATTCACCGTGACGAGAGGGCCCTGCTCTGTTTGAATCCCGCCAGTTCTGATGCAATTCAGGTCTGTCGTTACGATCATATCGTCTGTCGTCATGTCGGTAGATTCCATAGTTTCTTTCTTGTCGGTCACATGGTGGAGAATTTCTCCCTGAATCGTAACTGCGCGCTGGTCCGTTGCGTCTAAAGTTATTCTGTCTCCCTTGATAGTATTTATTTTGGTTCCCATATTGTCTGTTTCTCTTATTGTCTCTGTGATAATCATTACCACGGAGAGGTGATCTTTCCCTGTAGTTATTACTACTCTGCCAACGGTTGTCATACGGGTGGTGTCTGTTTTGGTCACGATTTGTGTTGTGAGAATAGCCTTGTCGTGTCAAGTTATTACTTCTTTCATCGCGGAATTGCGACGGATGTGACCTGTAATCGTTGTGTTCCTGGTTTCGCGTTCCGCGATTGTCAGTGTCAATTTCTAATTCTTGTAACAGTCCCTGAAATGCTTCAATGTCGTCTTTGCAACGTCCTGCCAAAATAATATGTCGTAAATGTTCAGGCAGTTTGATTAAGCAAATGCGGATGAGTTCTGAGGGGCTGTATGGGTTTGAAAGATACTGATTCTTATGCAACATGTCTTCAAAATATTTCACAAGACTGGAGAATTCAGATTGTTCGAAATGTTTCATCATTATGATGCCATGTTTTACGCGGTCTTGTGTGGCTTGAGACCAATATGCTGAGAGGAAGGCATGGTAAAATTCTCCTTCACTGTGGCAATCGTGAATTACCGATCGCATTCTTACAGCTGGTTCATTCTCCAAGTAGCCACACATAAATTCTAATCTGTGCTCCAATGACCAGTTGGGAGGAAAACAATGAGAGAATTGATGGAGCCATGCTTGTGGATGAATGTCGTTGCCAGAATTCTTAAATGTTTTGAATTTACGTGTAGTAATGAACAGCTTATAGTCAAAATCATCATGTCGTCGAGTCGCATATCGGTCATTGTTAGGTCGTGTCGGCCGTTCCATCTCAAAATTCGGTGCACATTGCCAATTTCTTTCATAACTTCCGAAATGCCCTGTGTTATTATTTTGTGGCTGTTCCGTATTTCTGTGTCCCTCTTCCCGTATTGGGGCGCGAGTATCCTCTGAAATACGTAATTCTTGTATTAACTGTGTCAGCTGATCTTGTACTTCCCGGATTTCTCTTTGGTGTTGCGTATTAATCTGATTCAGATTTTGTTTGAATTTCCTAATTTGTTCGCACTCTTCAGTGTCAGTGAAGGCTACAGGTCTTGTGTCATTCAGATCATCATCTACCTTTGTAGATAAGTTAGTGACGTGATCCGAAAGTTCGGCTACTTTCTCCGATAGTGAACACATTTCCTCAGTGTGTTTTTCTGAACCAAGTTTCAGAATGTCCATTTGTGTTGAAATCGAATCTACTGTGTCCTTTAAGTTTTCCTGAGTTATTGCAAGTTGCGTAACCGAATCGGTAGATGCAACTGAGTCAATTTTAGCTTGCAAGGTGTTGTGATTTTCATGAAAAATAGTTTGCAGTTCTTTTATGGCTGCTTCATGATTCTGTAATGCATTTTCATGCCGCGAAAAAATAGGTTGGAAATGCTCACAAATTTGTGATTTTACGTCATTACAGACTTTTTGACATTTCGATTCAATGTTATGTAACTCACTAGTTAAATCTTCACGTGTTTGTTCAAGTGTGGTGTCTAACTTTTGAAGATTTTGTTCCATTGTGTCTAACTTTTTGAGATTTTGTTCCACTGTGTCTAACTGTTGCTGTGTTTGTCTCTGGTGTTGTTCCATTGTGTCTAACTTTTCAAGCTTTTGCTGTGTTTGTCTCTGATTTTGTTCAAGTGTTGTGTCTAACTTTTGTAGCTTTTGTCCCATTTGTTGCATTAACTGTAATAACAATGCACTGGTGTCTGAAACATGTTCCTCAGTGCTTTTCGGCAGTGAATTTGCACCGGCAACATTGACATTTTGACATGCAGAAAATGTGTCTTGACTTATTTGAGAAAACGGCGAGAACCCAAAACCTGAGTCTACAGTATTCGCAAAATTGTGTCCTGTCATTCCCGATTCCTGAGGCAAGCTGTTGCCGACCGATCGATCGATAATGCGTCCCTCTTCACTAATTGTTTCACTGTCCACGCCATTGTTTGCCGCCTGCTCCATTTCCCTATGAACAGTTACCAAATTACTACTTTGAACATTAGTTAATTCATTACTCGGTGGCGCTAACACACTGCTTTCATTTTCACTGTCATTTCTCAGTTTACTTTGGAGCCTAGTATTACGTTTTTCACACGCCATTATTGTCAAAGTATTTCACACGACAACACAGAAAAACACAATTTGAAGATCAAAAATAAGAGAACACATTAACATAGCACTGAAAATAATATCTAGTTAATTGCAAGCGCAGCTGCGAAATACTTGCTGCAAATCTACATGCATGCCACAACTGTTTTACTATACAACAATGAAAGACTGCAACTACAAAGGAAATTCTCTCTACAATTACGCGCTAGCAATAAACAAAATCTACACTAAATACACAAACTACAAGAAAAAAATCAGAAGATTCCAGTGAGGTATCCTAGGCTAAGGGTCGACATATGAAACGTCCCCTTTGAACAATTATACAAGACTGTGCTTAACCCGACACACACTATTTTTAGCGCAACGCAATCTGACTTTCAAAATTTCCTACTAAAGAATGGCCCTGACAAACATTAAACTATACCTTTCACAAATCACTTACCTCACAAAAATCTTCGCTGCTCAAGCTACTGCAATACAGCGAGCGCCACTACTGCCAGCTAAATAAAAGATTCAAACTACTGAAGGCACTAACTACTGATAGGGATAGTTAGCAAATGAAAGATATTAATAGAGAACAAACAATGTATTTACCTTAATATCATCATATGTCATAATATATATATCAGTTCATGAAAAATTACAAAACTCCGCCATCTCTCTCCCCACATCCACCACTGCTGGCGGCTCACCTCCAACTGCGCAACGCTACGCGCTGTTCGCATCCAGCTGCCGCTGCCCAACACTACAATGGCAGACAACAATGCAAACTAGCGACAGACTGCACACAGCACAGCCAGTGATTTTCATATTGAGCGCTACGTAACGTTGCCAATAAGAAAACATAAACAGCCTACTTACAAAGTCTTCATTTCAACTTTGCTGAGAATTGGTCTGTTGCTCAGAACGAAATTCAAAGTTACCACTGGCACACATCACAGGTATCAATATTCACGTGTTGCTCACTTCCTTGGAACATCACACTGTTTTGCTATTGTCAGTGACGATCTCATTCATGACAGTGCACATGATGCTACGCTGTCAGCGTGATAATTGATGACATAGTGCGGCGGCGCGGTTCTTTCCGTCCCTTTACGACGGACCTGCACCTACCTGTGAACATTGTCTCAACAGATCATCAGAAGGGAAGCCAAGTGAAACCTACTGTACTTCGACGTGAACCGGGCTGCAATTAAAGTCACTAATCTACGTTTCGGGAGAAACACGAAATGAAAGCTCGGAAATTTTGTCCTCAATTAATATAGTCTGAAACTTAGGTGAACAAGTATCACTGCCAAGCCTGTGCTAGTCTTAACACAGTCACACACAATCCCTTCCACTCACGTTAGCAAGTTTATGGTGTTGCATTTCCCGAAAACGTAATACGTACAAAAATACTGATTGTTTTGGATTGATAATGCTCGCCAAATATGAAGTCTGTCGGTACCAAAAGCAGTCACAGTTTTTAGCCACCGACCAGCTCAATACGCCACGCGGAATATGTGTCTTTTCTCGTTACAAAATTCACTTCAAAATTCCGAAATTTCTACACACACATCGGAATAATTATGCCGTCACTTTCCAACACTTTTGATGTATGAAACACTGGTAGATCCGGCAACTTATCATTTCCACCGTAACTACACTCCTGGAAATGGAAAAAAGAACACATTGACACCGGTGTGTCAGACCCACCATACTTGCTCCGGACACTGCGAGAGGGCTGTACAAGCAATGATCACACGCACGGCACAGCGGACACACCAGGAACCGCGGTGTTGGCCGTCGAATGGCGCTAGCTGCGCAGCATTTGTGCACCGCCGCCGTCAGTGTCAGCCAGTTTGCCGTGGCATACGGAGCTCCATCGCAGTCTTTAACACTGGTAGCATGCCGCGACAGCGTGGACGTGAACCGTATGTGCAGTTGACGGACTTTGAGCGAGGGCGTATAGTGGGCATGCGGGAGGCCGGGTGGACGTACCGCCGAATTGCTCAACACGTGGGGCGTGAGGTCTCCACAGTACATCGATGTTGTCGCCAGTGGTCGGCGGAAGGTGCACGTGCCCGTCGACCTGGGACCGGACCCCAGCGACGCACGGATGCACGCCAAGACCGTAGGATCCTACGCAGTGCCGTAGGGGACCGCACCGCCACTTCCCACCAAATTAGGGACACTGTTGCTCCTGGGGTATCGGCGAGGACCATTCGCAACCGTCTCCATGAAGCTGGGCTACGGTCCCGCACACCGTTAGGCCGTCTTCCGCTCACGCCCCAACATCGTGCAGCCCGCCTCCAGTGGTGTCGCGACAGGCGTGAATGGAGGGACGAATGGAGACGTGTCGTCTTCAGCGATGAGAGTCGCTTCTGCCTTGGTGCCAATGATGGTCGTATGCGTGTTTGGCGCCGTGCAGGTGAGCGCCACAATCAGGACTGCATACGACCGAGGCACACAGGGCCAACACCCGGCATCATGGTGTGGGGAGCGATCTCCTACACTGGCCGTACACCACTGGTGATCGTCGAGGGGACACTGAATAGTGCACGGTACATCCAAACCGTCATCGAACCCATCATTCTACCATTCCTAGACCGGCAAGGGAACTTGCTGTTCCAACAGGACAATGCACGTCCGCATGTATCCCGTGCCACCCAACGTGCTCTAGAAGGTGTAAGTCAACTACCCTGGCCAGCAAGATCTCCGGATCTGTCCCCCATTGAGCATGTTTGGGACCGGATGAAGCGTCGTCTCACGCGGTCTGCACGTCCAGCACGAACGATGGTCCAACTGAGGCGCCAGGTGGAAATGGCATGGCAAGCCTTTCCACAGGACTACATCCAGCATCTCTACGATCGTCTCCATGGGAGAATAGCAGCCTGCATTGCTGCGAAAGGTGGATATACACTGTACTAGTGCCGACATTGTGTATGCTCTGTTGCCTGTGTCTATGTGCCTGTGGTTCTGTCAGTGTGATCATGTGATGTATCTGACCCCAGGAATGTGTCAATAAAGTTTCCCCTTTCTGGGACAATGAATTCACGGTGTTCTTATTTCAATTTCCAGCAGTGTACTACCGCACACGTCCGATCTCTTTCATGGCTAGGCTTCCACTCTTCTCTAGAATACTCTAGGTCTTCTCTATCAGCAGAGAAAGGCGCGCGAAGAATACTGCTTTACCATTGGTCAACAGCCAATAGCAAAACAAACACTCTCCCGCGTCAGTCCGCGCTTTTCATGCATAACCCATCGCAAAATAGTAAACCTCACGACTGCACTTTTTACCGACGTAATTATGTAATATGCTGAAGTTTTGCTTATGCATAAAGTTATTTACTGTTGTTATTTATACCTGAATTAACTTTCCTTTCACCATAAACTTACTTTAAAAATCTATTCTACAAAAATCCCCTTTGTCCATATCCATACTTCTTCGAAATGTTCCCACACTATATCCCACTACATAACTTGTTAAACAATTATCTTCATATAAACCTTAAACCACACTCACACATCATTCATACTGCTAAAACACATTTATAACATTTTACATACACAAAAAGAAATAGTAACACTTTATGAAAATACTAGAAAAGTTTATGAAAATCATTCTATTACTTTAGTGCACTCTAGTGGGCGCAATCGAAACTAAAATCACAGTCCCGCCATCTAATATTGTCCTCTGTCGGCTGATACATAAACTACGTGCGCGTCTAGTCTCGCGTCACCATCTGTCACTATCCAACTCTGAGACACATCTCCAACTTAACCGCCTCCAAGGCAGGATCGTTATACGGCGCTACGCCTCAATAGCATTTAGAGGCCATGAATTTCTTAAATATGTGTATGTGACTGATGGTGCAGCATGACCGCTTTCAGCTTTAAGAGCTTGGTCAACACTGTAGTACAGGAATTAAGACAACAAAATGGATAATTTCAGTAACAGGTGTTGGAAAAAGTGCATGTGATGTGATGGGGTGAACATCTTGCAACAAGATTTAATCTCCAGCATGAGGCTGTTGATGCTATAAGAGATGCTGCTTGATTCGTACACCCCGTGTCAACATTAGTAACAAACATGAAACTCTGAATTCGACGTTGTTTTCGTCAGTGATGAGTCTCACATTAATTTTTTGCATTCGTAAATAAGTAGCCAGACAACTTCATCATCGATCCCTACATTCACAAAGTGTAACTGTTTGGTGTGCACAATCGCGAGCTGAAATAATTGGTCCACGGTTATTTGAAGAAAACGAACGGGCAGCTTCGGTGACTTCTGATAGTTATGTCCACAAGATTCAGGAGTTTTTCCTGCCAACACTCAACGAAACACGCGTGGAAGATGCATGGTTCCAGCCGGACTGTGTCATGGGACACACAGCATGTGCATCAATGACTGTTTTGCGATACCTCTTCCCGGGACATCTCATTTCCTTGTGGAGGAATCTCCACTCGCCACCATGATCGCCAGATTTAGCCCCCTACGACTGGCTATTTAAAATAATTTGTTTACAACGATCGCCCTAGGACCCTAGCCTCCTGGAGAACAACATTCCTGAAGCTGGCGCCAACTTATCCGTCGATATGCTGGGAAGAGTTGAACGAAACTTCCTATGATAGTTCAGTTAAAGCAGAGAATTGGCAATAATGGAAACCTTCTGCCTCATATCTTCTTGAGAACTCTGTAAATACAAAAGCTGGATGTTGTCCTTGGTGCTGTTCAAATAATTAAATACGCATCTGCGTTACTTTTATTTGAATGTATTTCTAAAAAGATCAAGTTGCTTTGCTCTACAATGTACAAACACTGAATGACAATCAATTGGTTGCAGAATTTCCAAACCTTCGCGAGTGATGCAAGCGCTGCCGAACCCTGGCGTCTCGAAAGACGACGAGGAGTACTTCATGCGCAATACTAAGCGTGGTTTGGCTCTCGTCTTCAACCATTATGAGTTCGAAGTCCGTGAGTACAAAGACGGCGAGTTGTACAGGCCGCCGAGAAGAGAAGGAACCAGCCGAGACAGAGACGAAGTCTTGAAGACTTTTAGCAAACTCGGCTTCAAAGTCATACCTCTCGACGATAAGCGTTGCAAGGAAATAATAGAAATACTGGCAAAAGGTAAGTAAACATCTTCAGAAACATCTTAAATATTTGTTGTTGTTGATGTTGTTGTGGTCTTAGTCCGCAGCTCGTGGTCGTGCGGTAGCGTTCTCGCTTCCCACGCCGGGTTCCCGGGTTCGATTCCCGGGTTCGATTCCCGGCGGGGTCAGGGATTTTCTCTGCCTCGTGATGACTGGGTGTTCTGTGCTGTCCTTAGGTTAGTTAGGTTTATGTAGTTCTAAGTTTTAGGGGACTGATGACCATAGATGTTAAGTCCCATAGTGCTCAGAGCCATTTGAACCATTTTGTTGTGGTCTTCAGTCCTGAGACTGGTTTGATGCAGCTCTCCATGCTACTCTATCCTGTGCAAGCTTCTTCATCTCCCAGTACCTACTGCAACCTACATCCTTCTGAATCTCCTTGGTGTATTCATCTCTTGGTCTCCCTCTACGATTTTTACCCTCCACGCTGCCCTCCAATGCTAAATTGGTGATCCCTTGATGCCTCAGAATATGTCCTACCAACCGGTCCCTTCTTTTTGTCAAGTTGTGCCACAAACTTCTCCTCTCCCCAATCCTATTCAATACCTCCTCATTAGTTACGTGATCTACCCATCTAATCTTCAGCATTCTTCTGTAGCACCACATTTCGAAAGCTTCTATTCTCTTCCTTTCCAAACTATTTATCGTCCATGCTTCACTTCCATACATGGCTACACTCCATACAAATACTTTCAGAAACGACTTCCTGACACTTAAATCTATACTCGATATTAACAAATTTCTCTTCTTTAGAAACGCTTTCCTTGCCATTGCCAGCCTACATTTTATATCCTCTCTACTTCTACCATCATCAATCGTTTTGCTCCCCAAATAGCAAAACTCCTTTACTACTTTAAGTGTCTCATTTCCTAATCTAATACCCTCAGCATCTCCCGACTTAATTTGACTACATTCCGTTATCCTCGTTTTGCTTTTGTTGATGTTCACCTTATACCCTCCTTTCAAGACGCTATCCATTCCATTCAACTGCTCTTCCAAGCCCTTTGCTGTCTCTGACAGAATTACAATGTCATTGGCGAACCTCAAGGTTTTTATTTCTTCTCCATGGATTTTAATATCTACTCCGAATTTTTCCTTTGTTTCCTTCACTTCTTGCTCAATATACAGATTGAATAACATCGGGGAGAGGCTACAACCCTGTCTCACTCCCTTCCCAACCACTGCTTCCCTTTCATGCCCCTCAACTCTTATAACTGCCATTTGGTTTCTGTACAAATTGTAAATAGCCTTTCGTTCCCTGTATTTTACCCGTGCCACCTTCAGAATCTGAAAGAGAGTATTCCAGTCAACATTGTCAAAAGCTTTCTCTAAGTCTACAAATGCTAGAAACGTAGGTTTGCCTTTCCTTAATCTAGCTTCCAAGATAAGTCGTAGGGTCAGTATTCCCTCATGTGTTCCAATATTTCTACGGAATCCAAACTGATCTTCCCCGAGGTCGGCTTCTACTAGTTTTTCCATTAGTCTGTAAAGAATTCGCGTTAGTATTTTGCAGCCGTGACTTATTAAACTGATAGTTCGGTAATTTTCACATCTGTCAACAGCTGCTTTCTTTGGGATTGGAATGATTATATTCTTCTTGAAGTCTGAGGGTATTTCGCCTGTCTTATACATCTTGCTCACCAGACGGTAGAGTTTTCTCAGGACTGGCTCTCCCAAGGCCGTCAGTAGTTCTAATGGAATGTTGTCTACTCCCGGGGCCTTGTTTCGACTCATGTCTTTCAGTGCTCTGTCAAACTCTTCACGCAGTATCGTATCTCCCATTTCATCTTCGTCTACATCGTCTTCCATTTCCATAATATTGTCCTTAAATACATCGTCCTGGTATAGACCCTCTATATACTCCTTTCCCCTTTCTGCTTTCCCTCCTTTGCTTAGAACTGGGTTTCCATCTGAGCTCTTGATATTCATACAAGTGGTTCTCTTTTCTCCAAAGGTCTCTTTAATTTTCCTGTAGGCAGTATCTATCTTACCCCTAGTGAGATAAGCCTCTACATCCTTACATTTGGCCTCTAGCCACTCCTGTTTAGCCATTTTGCACTTCCTGTCGACCTCCTTTTTGAGACGTTAAATATTTAAAAATAAAAATTTACGTATCTTTTCGAATATTGGCTTGACAGTGATAACTTTAAAAGTGACCGTAATAGTTTCAAGACAAATGTTGTTTTCTTTTATGTTGGAAATGAAGAACTTCACCTTCGCCGGCAGAGTAAGAGCGTTAAATGGCATCGTTAGTGAAACGACTACATAAAAAAGGAGAGATAGATAGTGTAGATAATTGTGAACTAAAATCCTTGAATCCAGTGTTTTCGAAAGATTTTGAGACACGAAATACACTCCTGGAAATGGAAAAAAGAACACAATGACACCGGTGTGTCAGACCCACCATACTTGCTCCGGACACTGCGAGAGGGCTGTACAAGCAATGATCACACGCACGGCACAGCGGACACACCAGGAACCGCGGTGTTGGCCGTCGAATGGCGCTAGCTGCGCAGCATTTGTGCACCGCCGCCGTCAGTGTCAGCCAGTTTGCCGTGGCACACGGAGCTTCATCGCAGTCTTTAACACTGGTAGCATGCCGCGACAGCGTGGACGTGAACCGTATGTGCAGTTGACGGACTTTGAGCGAGGGCGTATAGTGGGCATGCGGGAGGCCGGGTGGACGTACCGCCGAATTGCTCAACACGTGGGGCGTGAGGTCTCCACAGTACATCGATGTTGTCGCCAGTGGTCGGCGGAAGGTGCACGTGCCCGTCGACCTGGGACCGGACCGCAGCGACGCACGGTAGCACGCCAAGACCGTAGGATCCTACGCAGTGCCGTAGGGGACCGCACCGCCACTTCCCACCAAATTAGGGACACTGTTGCTCCTGGGGTATCGGCGAGGACCATTCGCAACCGTCTCCATGAAGCTGGGCTACGGTCCCGCACACCGTTAGGCCGTCTTCCGCTCATGCCCCAACATCGTGCAGCCCACCTCCAGTGGTGTCGCGACAGGCGTGAATGGAGGGACGAATGGAGACGTGTCGTCTTCAGCGATGAGAGTCGCTTCTGCCTTGGTGCCAATGATGGTCGTATGCGTGTTTGTCGCAGTGCAGGTGAGCGCCACAATCAGGACTGCATACGACCGAGGCACACAGGGCCAACACCCGGCATCATGGTGTGGGGAGCGATCTCCTACACTGGCCGTACACCACTGGTGATCGTCGAGGGGACACTGAATAGTGCACGGTACATCCAAACCGTCATCGAACCCATCGTTCTACCATTCCTAGACCGGCAAGGGAACTTGCTGTTCCAACAGGACAATGCACGTCCGCATGTATCCCGTGCCACCCAACGTGCTCTAGAAGGTGTAAGTCAACTACCCTGGCCAACAAGATCTCCGATTCTGTCCCCCATTGAGCATGTTTGGGACTGGATGAAGCGTCGTCTCACGCGGTCTGCACGTCCAGCACGAACGCTGGTCCAACTGAGGCGCCAGGTGGAAATGGCATGGCAAGCCGTTCCACAGGACTACATTCAGCATCTCTACGATCGTCTCCATGGGAGAATAGCAGCCTGCAATGCTGTGAAAGGTGGATATACACTGTACTAGTGCCGACATTGTGCATGCTCTGTTGCCTGTGTCTATGTGCCTGTGGTTCTGTCAGTGTGATCATGTGATGTATCTGACCCCAGGAATGTGTCAATAAAGTTTCCCCTTCCTGGGACAATGAATTCACGGTGTTCTTGTTTCAATTTCCAGGAGTGTATAAGGGACGAATGCCACATCTCAGGACACGTAATTTATTGGCAGACTGGAAGTTTACCTTCGAGGAAGTAGCATTCACAGGAAAAGAAATTTGTTGTTTTGAATGCGAGGCATTACTAGGGCAGCACAGGAGGATAGAAGTTATTGTCTTTGATTTAACTAATCCTTTGTAGTGAAACGAATTTGCATAAATTGGAATATCATAGGATAACGGAAAAACGTTGGCAAGAGCTCAGATCTGGGAAGAAGATAGCAGAAAGTTCTCCTCCAGTTTAACAAACAGGGAATAAGTTTGAATATGTAAAGTGGAAAGTTGCCACAGGTTCTGTTACAGTCCGTTTTCTTAAAATAATTGTATCAATGATCTACTACTGAACCTGAGAGATGGTTCGAAACACTTTCCCTTTGCAGATGACACAATTGTTAGATGGGGAACAATATGTAAAAGATCTAAGATGCTCACACTACGCTTGTCCGCCCTCTTCTGGAGTGCTGCTGTGCGGTGTGGGATCCGCATCAGATGTGATTGACTGAGGACATCGAGAAACCTAAAGAAGAGCAGGTCATTTTGTATTACCACGAAACAGGGGAGAGAATGCTACGGATATGAAACACGAATTGGAATGGTTGTCATTAAAACAAAGGCGTTTTTCGCTGAGGTAGGAACTTCTGACGAAATTTCAATAACCACCTATCCCCTCAATGTGTGAAAATATTTTGTTGGTGCCCACCTACGTAGGAAGAAATGATCATCATAATAAAATAAGAGAAATCACAGGTCGCACGGAAAGATTTAACTATTCGTTTTTCTCGCGCACTGTTCTAGAATAGAACGGCAGAGAAGTAGCTTAATGGTGGTTCGATGAACCTCCTGCCAGACACTTAACTGTGAATTGCAGAGCAATCGTGTGGATGTAGGTGTAGAGCCATCTAACAGGTTAGTCAATAACATTAGCAGGTGGCTTCCAGAGAGTAAAGTAACGTCGAACTGCAACAAAAAGCAATGCTCTTCACTCTTGTAAGAGCTGAAATGTGTTGTCCCATGGTGGTCACACAGTAAAGTCTTGTATTTTAAATATATGTGACTAAGGTTAGATGAAAAGCTTTCTTGTATCACGTGAAAGAGTTTGTGCTACATCTGAATACCGGTACTGCTATTTTCATGGTACGAATAATCTCCACCGTCTCTGGAGGCTTCTTTACTTTGCTTACATTCACTCCATTATCTGTTACCATATTCTTACCCCAGAAGAAGGCTTTCCGACAAATCTTCAGCGTCAGTTAGCGAGAATCATGTGGGCTAAGCCTACCACGAAGTGCCCTCTTTCCTCTCCACTTTCTGCTTTCAAAATAAAAATTCTATTGCCACACCTGTGATCAGGATCATTACGCCACAAAACACTCATCGTTCATCGTCCTACTTTACCCTCACCGTATTCGTCCAGTAATAAAACAGAAACCTAGCTCTTTACACTAACAAGACGAGTAAACGATATTCCAAGTAAAAAATTTAAAATAACAAAGTCTAACTGTCTCCAAGTACTGAATAACTCATTCATCAGTCAGTAATGACTTCCTACTATGTTGCCAAAATGTTAACTTACACCAATAGTGCTTTACTCCTATGCGTGTTCCAAGGATGCAATAGTCCACCAGCCTTAATATTTCAAGTAACAACAATTCATGCTAAGAAATAAACTTCCTTCTAACGTATCACACAAAAGTTTCAGACACAATCCAAAGCAGCACTTAAGTTCCAAAGAAGCATTTCTGGGTTCCACAACGGCGTTTTTACAGACACAAAAAATGAAAAACTTTATTCCATCAAGAGTTTCTTTGTAAAACACAAGCAAAGCAAGAAGTACTATACTAAGAACATAAACCAAATCCCATGACATCGTCCAAAATAATCCTTAACTTATAACAAAAGAAATCTACCCATACCTTATACTCTGCAAACTAACATCCAAAAAAGAAAACAAGAAACCCCTTCATCACTGGTACAAAATTCTCATATCTCTATTACTTTGGTATATGACACAACAGATACACACAATAAAACACCAAAAAACTCGATACACTTGTGGCGCTGCCACTTACGGTAGCATGCATCTAGCTTATGTTAGTGCGGCATGCCTTTCCTTTTTCTTTGATGTGCAACTACACGTATATGTGCATAAAAATCATACAGCTTGATGAACTGCACATGTACACACAATTAAAGCGCACCACCTGACGTAAAGAACGGAACACAACATACATATTAAAAAAAACGAAAACAAAAAGAACGGTGGTAATGTATCTGGATCTGATGAACCCCAGAAGGGCATATTCTTCCAGCTTCTATGACCATTTCTGTGTCGAAAGCTGCTGTTTAATGTTCACCGGCTAGGTCATCACAATTACCTGACATGCGTTTTGATTCCGGATAATAAATTTCTTAATTTTTCCTTTTACAGTGTATGAGCTTGTCAGGATAACCCACTGACCTATACAGTACTATGGTGGTTTGCATTGTGGTTTCCCAACCATTCCTGACCTTCAAGGATTCTGATATTGGCTTTTTTTCCTCTTACGATATCTTCCAGAAAATTTGCACTGACTCACCATTTTTCACAACCTTAGGTTTACCTTAAATGGCGGTGGCATGTTCCTACTATATATTACTTTGGTGAGAGCTCTGTACCTTCACGAGACTTAGAATTATATGCTGTGACAGCTTACGACACTAAAATATCCCAGTCACTATGATGACTATTCACATGGTGACTTAACATTTTCCCTATCATTTGATGTACACTTTCTGCTCTACCATTTGGCTGCGGATGTAATGGGGATGTCCTCAACTTACAAACTGCAACAAATTGCACAACTGCTTCCTTAATTACGATGTTAAATTGGTGTTCTGATTCATAATGAACTTCTCTGTAACACCGAACTTTAATAGCCAGTTGTTCACTATTGCCTGTGCTACCATGTCAGCTTACGGATTCAGGCCAGCAACAATTCTCACATAGCGCCAAGCGCCAAATGTTATCTAGTATCGGCAGAGGATAGCAGTTCCCCCCTGGTGTCTGGTCAGAAGGTCCTGAACTCTCCATCCCAATCATTATAAAACGTTTACTCACCTCTAGTGGCAGGTAACTTTCGCACTGGAATATGTTGCTGGCTTAACTCTGTCCACTGTCCACATGGCACGCAGTTTCTTAGCATAATTGTTCACACATTTTCTATGTGTGCATCACCAGTGATATTGAGCTACTCTTCACTCCTTGGTCCTTTGCCTCCGTCCCCCTGACTGGATAATATGTGGTCATGTGCCTGATTTAGTACTTCTTCACGCAACGGAATTGTAACCACAACACATGGTCCAAGCTTTTACATACTGCGTAATACACCATCATGTATAATGAACTGCAGCTGCATTCCAAATAGTTTGCAATCCCCATCTGCAGCTTGCGCTCTGTGACTCTGCAATGTTACGACGAACTGTCCATAATACACCATTATCCCTATTGAGGCTGCCTGCATTACAGGAATTTTTATCAGGTTTACAAACAACTTCTAAATTCACTTAGCTTCTGTGCTAAGTCTGTGAGCCTACTAGATGGATCCTTTAATACAAACACTCATTTCAACATTGTGAGATCTGTGATTACGTTAAACTTTTTTATACAAACTGCAGCAGAAGTATGTGGCACCATATATGAGGCTCAACATGCCCTTTACTTTTGGAAAATTGTTCTTCTCAGCTTTGTCTAATTGTTGCCTTGATTAGGTTATGGAATGTTCATCCTCTTCTACCTCTTTCCTTAAAATAGAGTCTAGTGTGTGATTTTTAGTGTCCCATCATAATATGGAATCATATTTTTAGTTCAGAAATACCATTACCGGCCTAGTAGTCAGCAATTTCTTCGGCTTTTCTAATGAAGCATCGCATTTTGATGTTCAGTTTAACTTTACATCTTTTGTCAATAAGAACACGAGAGGTCTGTTAAACTTGGGAGAAATTTCCTCTTACATTTCGCTAACTTCAAAAACCAATGCAAGTCTTCTCCTCCCTGCACTGCTGGAAATTCTGGATGGTGTTCATCCTTCTAGAATCCGTCCACACCCTCTCATGAATAATTCGGTGTCCTAAAAATGGGGAAATCCAGGATAGAATAATGACAGTATTATGAAAAGGATAAATTGCTACTCGCTTTATAGTGGAGATGCTGAGTTGCAGACACACACATCAAAAAGACCGCTAAACAAGTAAGTTTTCGGCCGAAAGGCCTTGTTCTGAAATAGACAAAATACGCACACAAACACGCACACACACACACACACACACACAAACACACACACACACACACACACACACAACTCACAAACACACACACATACACACATGACCACTGTCTCTGGCCACGGAGGTGTTTTTGTGAATGTGTGTGTGTGTGTGTGTGTGTGTGTGTGTGTGTGTGTGTGTGTGTGTCTTTGTGTTCGTTGTCTACTTCAGCAGAAGAAGGCCGTTTGGCCGAAAGCTTGCTTGTTTAGTGGTTTTTGTTGTGCCTGTTTGCGATTCAACATCTCCACTCTATGTTGAGTAGCAATTTATCCTTTTCATAATACTACATGTGCTAAGTAATTTACTTCCTGCAGTGCAAACTAACACTTTTCTGTGCTAAGGTTTATGTTTGCTGAGCATATTCCCTTTAACACCAACGTACACACCCCTCTGTATCTCTAGCAATCACAAGGATCTCGTCCAGATAAACGATACATTACTTTAAATTTAATCCACTCCACACTCCATCCATGAAACGCTGAAATGTGTCTAGTGCGTACTTCATGTTAAACAGCATATACCGACACTGGTAATGACCTCAAGGTTCGATGCTGTTTTCAGCTAATGATATCCACTCCTTAGATCTATAGTGAAAATATACCTACAATGCCACAAATTGTCCAGTATTTCTGTTATATTCAGGATTGGGTATATGTCTGTAATTGAATGACTATTGAGGCATCTATAGTCACAGCTAAACCCCTACATCTTTGTTTCATTCACTCTCTTTTCTCTTTTGGTACTACCACTACAGGATCACCTCATGGACCGTAGTTTCCTCAATGTTGCCATTACACAGTTGGTGGTTAATAGGCTCCATCATTATGTGATGCGGCGCAGACTACACCAGTGATTCACACCAGCTGGTATTCTGTGTTGCGTCACTGTAGTTGGTACTCTTTTCGTTACCTTTAAATGTTTCACCTTCTCGCATAATGCAGTTACGCCGATGGTTATCTTATAGGTAGGCTTCAAATTCATCCTGTCTAGATTATCTTCATCTAGAACATCTAAACCGGTGACCAACAATGCTTTAGGTAACTCTGTGTCTTCATTCACGAAATCATCAATGCTGAAGTGCACTATCTGCTTACTGTCTACCTCCAGTACAAGTAAAATGTTTTTGTGTTTTATCCAGTTCATTATTTTCGAACAGTGATTCAACTACAATAGCACATTTACTGGTAGATCTGTTACTACTTTCATCTGTAGTAGTTCCCTGTACCTTGTGGTATGCTATCATATGAACTGATCACTAATGCTTTTGCACGTAGTTCTATCGGTTCATTATACTGGAAAGATGAGACTTGAAGCAGGATGTCACTGACAACACTTTCCCCAGACAGAACTATGTTTCATAGAGAGTAGTTTTAGCGTGGTGCTTATACAGAAAACTCAATGAAGGATATGCTGTAACTGACATCTGCATTATATGTAACCTCCACATTCTTCCAAAGTGGCTTTGTTCCCGCCTGAAAACTTAATACTGCCAATCCCACCGAATGCACGTCATTACCCTCTATTCTACATAATCTATACTGTGAAGGGTTTAATAACCTCTTTCCTATGGGGTGCAAACTTAATACAGACATGTACACCACTGTGTATGATAGGCATTTGTGCTTCCCTTCCATCAAATACTCTGCTAACATTCACTGAGAGTGCTGCCTAGTGGACCTGGGCCTTCCATTCTCATTTAATGGTTGGCTATTTCTGTTTAGTAACGTTCTGTTATCCTCCATATTTTTCTACAGTCTTGTTCTTAATGTCCAGCTTTCCCACATTTTCTACATTGTGGATAAAGACAATCTCATTGTATCCAGAATGAGATTTTCATTCTGCAGCGGAGTGTGCGCTGATATGAAGAGATACTGGCAGAAGTAAAGCTGTGTGTACCGGGCGTGAGTTGTGCTTCGGTAGCTCAGATGGTAGAGCACTTGCCCGCGAAAGGTAAAGATCCCGAGTTCGAGTCTCGGTCGGGCACACAGTTTCAATCTGCCAGGAAGTTTCAATGTCATTGTATGTGGCCCGATACTCTACAATGGTAGCATTTGAGGTCAACGGAAAAAATGATTCTCTGATTAGCCATCTGTTTCTTCTAAATCCGTTGCTGTGCCATTGGCTCCACCTAATTCTTTCAGAGATTCTGTTTTTATCTTCCTTGAGACAGTGGGTGGCAATGCATCTAATACCCAGTCCGCTGCTTCTTGTAGAAGGATCTTATTTGTGTTGTAACTCTCCTTTAACTCACAGGGCCGGCAGTTGTAGCCGAGCGGTTCTATGTGCTTCAGTCTGACCGCTACGGTCGCAGGTTCGAATCCTGCCTCGGGCATGGATGTGTGTGATGTCCTTAGGTTAGTTAGGTTTAAGTAGTTCCAAGTTCTAGGGGACTGATGACCTCAGATGTTAAGTCCCATAGTGCTCAGATCCATCTTACAGGTATTAATACTGAGTCTTCTTATTCTCTCAGTAAAATCGTTGATGGATTCGCCCCGCTTCTGTGACATACCATTTAACTGATTACACTGGTGCGTAAAGCTATTCTTTCTTCTATGCTGCTGTAATGTATGTCCCTTAGAACATGAAACGTCTGAGCGTTTCTCAGTTCCTCGTGGTACATCACATAAGTTTACACATCCCCTCTTAAACATAATTTGGTCCTTCATAACAATTGTTCATCAGCCCAAGAACAGTAGCTTTGCGACTGTCAACAGATTTTCGCTAATACTAACGCATCGTCTCCTATCCTGTCCAGGAAAGGATTAACTAGGCTAACAGCACTAGTATGGGCACCGATAAGCTGGACGGAAACCCTCCTCCTACAAAGCATCCAACTGCAGATATGTTTCATCTGCTCTCATTTGAACTACTTGGTATAGTCATGACTATACTTCAACAAGTTCCTGACTGGTAACCACCGGTGCCCTTGATTTATACATACTGTATCTAAACCACTGATACAACCGCAATAGGACAAACACAGGGACTCTTAACCTTATCACTACTGTAACAATTTTTGACAAGCCCTGATTTTTGCACCTGTACACTCGTCACACTCCTGGCGTAATGCCCATACCTTCTGCACTTGAAGCGCATTACAGGTGATGACTGAGTACAGGGGGCACTAACACTAGTAAATTACATTTCGTATATGGAACAGGGCGCATGTCTGCGAAAGTCTCGTGCATTTCCTCTGAACTGTCCAAGACAATGCCCTCAGTAACTCTCATAATTTACTGTAAACCCAGTCCTCCAATCCAATCTAACCAACATCGCACAATATTTGAAGATAGAACAGCCACTGACCCCACTGCTCCATTGATGTTGTATGCTGGCCCAAGACGTAGCTCAGTTTCACTGGTCGCTTCTGACAGCAGTTATTACATGTCAGGATGGTCCAGGTATGTTGTTGTTGTGGTCTTCAGTCCTGAGACTGGTTTGATGCAGCTCTCCATGCTACTCAATCCTGTGCAAGCTTCTTCATCTTCCAGTACCTACTGCAGCCTACATATTTCTGAATCTGCTTAATGTATTGATCTCTCGGTCTCCCTCTACGATTTTTACCCTCCACGCTGCCCTCCAATGCTAAATTTGTGATCCCTTGATGCTTCAGAACATGTCCTACCAACCGGTCCCTTCTTTTTGTCAAGTAGTGCCACAAACTCCTCTTCTCCCCAATTCTATTCAATACCTCCTCATTAGTTACGTGATCTACCCATCTAATCTTCAGATTCAGAAGGACATAGGTTGCAGTAAGTACTGGGAGATGAAGAAGCTTGCACAGTGTAGAGTAGCATGGAGAGCTGCATCAAACCAGTCTCAGTACTGAAGACCACAACAACAACAACCTGGGAACCCGTGTCTATGGCCCTCTGAGTCTCGTGGACGAATAGCGCGAGCTGGGTTTCACACGATCGTCTTTTTCGAAACCCATGCTGATTCGTACAGAGTAGATTTCTAGTCTCCAGAAAAGTCATTATACTCGAACATAATACGTGTTCCAAAATTCTACAACTGTCGACGTTAGACATATAGGTCTATGGTTCTGCACATCTGTTCCACGTCCCTTCTTGAAAACGGGGATGACCAATGGCCTTTCCCAATCTTTTGGAACGCTGCGCTGTTCTAGAGACCTTCGATCCACCGCTGCAAGAAGAGGGGCAAGTTCCTTGGCGTGCTCTGTGTAAAATCTAACTAGTATGCCATCAGGTCCAGCGGCCTTTCCTCTTTTGAGCAATTTTAATTGTTTCTCTATCCCTCTGTCATCTATTTCTATATCTACCATTTTGTCTTCTGTGCGACAATCTGGAGAAGGAACTACAGTGCAGTCTTCCTCTGTGAAACTGCTTTGGAAAAAGACATGTAGTATTTCGGCCTTTAGGCAGTCATCCTCTGTTTCAGCACCATTTTGGTCACAGAATGTCTGCACATTTTGTTTTGATCCATCTACAGCTTTGAGATAAGAACAACATTTCTTATACCACTCTCCAACAGCGTGCTACAAATACTAACTCCTATGTCTTTGCGTGCGAGCTAGGATTTCCCTTATTTTATTACGATGATCATTTCTCCTTATGTAGGTCGGCATCGACGAAATACACTCCTGGAAATTGAAATAAGAACACCGTGAATTCATTGTCCCAGGAAGGGGAAACTTTATTGACACATTCCTGGGGTCAGATACATCACATGATCACACTGACAGAACCACAGGCACATAGCCACAGGCAACAGAGCATGCACAATGTCGGCACTAGTACAGTGTATATCCACCTTTCGCAGCAATGCAGGCTGCTGTTCTCCCATGGAGACGATCGTAGAGATGCTGGATGTAGTCCTGTGGAACGGCTTGCCATGCCATTTCCACCTGGCGCCTCAGTTGGACCAGCGTTCGTGCTGGACGTGCAGACCGCGTGAGACGACGCTTCATCCAGTCCCAAACATGCTCAATGGGGGACAGATTCGGAGATCTTGCTGGCCAGGGTAGTTGACTTACACCTTCAAGAGCACATTGGGTGGCACGCGATACATGCGGATGTGCATTGTCCTGTTGGAACAGCAAGTTCCCTTGCCGGTCTAGGAATGGTAGAACGATGGGTTCGATGACGGTTTGGATGTACCGTGCACTATTCAGTGTCCCCTCGACGATCACCAGTGGTGTACGGCCAGTGTAGGAGATCGCTCCCCACACCATGATGCCGGGTGTTGGCCCTGTGTACCTCGGTCGTATGCAGTCCTGATTGTGGCGCTCACCTGCACGGCGCCAAACACGCATACGACCATCATTGGCACCAAGGCAGAAGCGACTCTCATCGCTGAAGACGACACGTCTCCATTCGTCCCTCCATTCACGCCTGTCGCGACACCACTGGAGGCGGGCTGCACGATGTTGGGGCGTGAGCGGAAGACAGCCTAACGGTGTGCGGGACCGTAGCCCAGCTTCATGGAGACGGTTGCGAATGGTCCTCGCCGATACCCCAGGAGCAACAGTGTCCCTAATTTGGTGGGAAGTGGCGGTGCGGTCCCCTACGGCACTGCGTAGGATCCTACGGTCTTGGCGTGCTACCGTGCGTCGCTGCGGTCCGGTCCCAGGTCGACGGGCACGTGCACCTTCCGCCGACCACTGGCGACAACATCGGTGTACTGTGGAGACCTCACGCCCCACGTGTTGAGCAATTCGGTGGTACGTCCACCCGGCCTCCCGCATGCCCACTATACGCCCTCGCTCAAAGTCCGTCAACTGCACATACGGTTCACGTCCACGCTGTCGCGGCATGCTACCAGTGTTAAAGACTGCGATGGAGCTCCGTATGCCACGGCAAACTGGCTGACACTGACGGCGGCGGTGCACAAATGCTGCGCAGCTAGCGCCATTCGACGGCCAACACCGCGGTTCCTGGTGTGTCCGCTGTGCCGTGCGTGTGATCATTGCTTGTACAGCCCTCTCGCAGTGTCCGGAGCAAGTATGGTGGGTCTGACACACCGGTGTCAATGTGTTCTTTTTTCCATTTCCAGGACTGTATTTTCCGATTCGGAAGAGAATGTTGACGATTTAAATTTCGTGAGGAGTTCCTTGCCGCAAATAGAAACGCCTTTGTTGTTATGCTGTCCACCCTGTATCATGTCAGTGACACTCTCTGACCTACTTCTCGATAATACAAAACGTGCTGGCCTTCTTTGAACTTTCTCGACGCACTCCGTTAATCTTACCTGTTAAGTATCCCACACCACGCAGTAATACTCATAAAGAGGACGGACAAGCGTAGTGTAGGCAGTCTATTTAGAAGATATGTTGCATCTTCTAAGTCTTCTACCAATAAAACGCTGTCTTTCGTTCACCTTGCCGGCAGCATTTATGTAAACTAGTCGTCAGATTTTGGGAAGTGGAACGCCGTCAAATGTGTCGTTTAGAACTACGGTACTAGCTACAGAAAATACAGGGTGTCCGAAAAGTCTTTCCCTGAATACATTAACTGATAACTCAAGCTAGAAGTAAGACACAAATATGAAACTGGTGTCTAATTGTTTACAAACTATCAAAGGTTTTTTCACACATCAGTAAACTTCCACGCGAGCACTCTTGGTAACACGTAGCACATTTAGGCGATATTCAATTTCCGTCCACACATTAGCCAAGATCACAGGAGGGATCGATTCAAAGACTGTGGTTATCCGTTGCCGCAGGGTTTCAACATCGGGTAAACGTGTTCGGTAGACCTTGTCTTTGACATAACTCCATAAAAAGAAGTCTAATCGGATTATGTCAGGAGAACGTGGAGGCCAAACCGCTGACGCATCACGACCAATCCATCGCCCGGGAAAGGTCATATCGAGATAGGCACGGACGTCCAAACCCCAATGAAGCGGTGCACCGTTTTGCTGAAGCAAGACATGGGGTGATACTGAAGCAGCTGAGGAACAGCATACTGTTGCAACATATCCAGATACACTGCAGATGTGATGCTAGCCTTAGCGAAGAAGAATGGCCCGACAATTCGATCGTGTAATAGCGCGCACCAAACATTCACCTTTGGACTGCCTCTGCTGCACTCCATGACATCGCCAGGGGGTTGCGAACCCCAAATGCGCACATTATGGCGATTCACTACTCCACTGACAAAAAAGGTCGCTTCGTCGGAAAAGGCAATTCGTCTGAGATAACGAACATCGTCCTCAATACGTGATAGCATTTCGACCGCAAAGTCATATCGACGTGTACTGTCATTGGGCAACAAGGCCTGAACGATTTGCACTTTGTATGCACGAAACAATAAACGTTTGTGTAAAACGTCATGGAGAGAGCCTTTTGGCATCTGTAATTCACGTGAGGCCCTGCGCACCGATTTCTTCGGACTTCGCAGAAAAAACTGCCTCTGTCTGCTGAGGTTCTTGGTCGACCAGACCTCGGAAGGTCAGCAACCGATCCTGTGTTCTTGAACTTCTCATACCAGGCTTTAATGCTCTTGACATCAGGTGGATTCCTTCCAAATGTTGTCTGGAAGTGTCTCTGCACTGTGGTTGGTGATCTTGTCTCATGGTACCACAGAACACACTGTGCCTTCTCCTGATTGGTTAACATGGCTTCTTGGGCACTGCACCTCATCCACTACTTACGTACTGCGAACCTAAAACAGAACAAAAACTTTGATAGCTATAAACAATTCGACACAAGTTTCATATTTGTATCTTACTTCTAGCCTGAGTTATCAATTTATGTAATCAGGGAAAGTCTTTTCGGACACCCTGTAGTATACTCCTGTTTCAAAACGAGAAATTGTAATTAATACATTTATGGAATGGCATTGTACGTCATTTAGAGAGGACTCTTAGTCGTTTGAAAACATTATTACGGTATCTTCAGGAACAAACAGGTGAAGAGCTTAGCTGCGTAGCCTTGTATACCAACCGCAAATAAAAATAGAGTAAGCCATTGTGTGAGGCACCGGTTGTGACAGTGTGGTCGTTACATGGTTGCAGTGGCTCAACAGGACCACAGCGAGCACGACTGCCTGGCGGTGATCGTGCTGACGCACGGCGAGCGCGGCGGCAGGCTGGATGCGAAGGACAGGGAGTACGACGCCAGGACGCTGTGGGAGCCCTTCATAGCCACCAGCTGTCCCACTCTCGCTGGCAAGCCCAAGCTCTTCTTCATTCAGGTAGGCTGGCCCGTCACCTCCGTTTACTTCCATTATTTATGTCATACTACAAACAATATTTTCAGTAAATAATGTACACTGATAAGCCAGGAACGTTATGGCCACCGACCTACTATCGATATAAACCCGTCCAGGTGATAGCAGCGCCACCTAGCGAGGAATTACTGTTAATCAGACACACGCACGGCGCATTTACACTACTGACCATTAAAATTGCTACACCACGAAGATGACGTGCAACAGACGAGAAATTTAAGCGACAGGAAGAAGATGCTGTGATATACAAACGATTAGCTATTCAGAGCATTCACACAAGGTTGGCGCCAGTGGCGACGCCTACAACGTGCTGACATGAGGAAACTTTCCAACCGAGTTCTGATACACAAACAGCAGTTGACCGGCGCTGCCTGGTGAAACGTTGTCGTGATGCCTCGTGTAAGGAGGAGAAATGCGTACCATCAGGTTTCCGGCTTCCATAAAGATCGGATTGTAGCCTATCGCGAGTGCGGTTTATCGTATCGCGACATTGCTGTTCGCTGGATCCCAACGGCCTCGTATCACTAGCAGTCGAGATGACAGGCATCTTATCTTCATGGCTGTAACGGATCGTGCAGCCACGTCTCGATCCCTGAGTCAACACATGAGAACGTTTGCAAGACAACAACCATCTGCACGAACAGTTCGGACGAACCTGGGTGCACGAACGGCAAAACGTCATTTTTTTCGGATGAATCCAGGTTCTGCTTACAGCATCATGATGGTCGCATCCGTGTTTGGCGACATCGCGGTGAACGCACATTGGAAGCGTGCATTCGTCATCGCCATTCTGGCGCATCACCTGGCGTGATGGTATTGGGTGCCATTGGTTACACGTCTCGGTCACCTCTTGTTCGCATTGACGGCACTTTGAACAGGGGACGTTACATTTCAGATGTGTTACGACCCGTGGCTCTACCCTTCATTCGATCCCTGCGAAACCCTACATTTCAGCAGGATAATGCACGACCGTATGTTTCAGGTCCTGTACGAGCCTTTGTGGATACAGAAAATGTTCGACTGCTGCCCTGGCCAGCACGTTCTCCAGATCTCTCACCAATTGAAAACGTCTGAACAATGGTGGTCGAGCAACTGGCTTGTCACAATACACCAGGCACTATTCTTGATGAACTGTGGTATCGTGTTGAAGCTGCATGGGCAGCTGTACCTGTACACGCCGTCCAAGCTCTGTTTGACTCACTGCTCAGGCGTATCAAGGCCGTTATTACGGCCAGAGGTGGTTGTACTGGGTACTGATTTCTCAGGATCTATGCACCCAAATTGCGTGAAAATGTAATCACGTGTCAGTTCTAGTATAATATATTTGTTCAATGAATACCCATTTATCATCTGCATTTCTTCTTGGTGTAGCAATTTTAATGGCCAGTAGTGTAGTATCAGTGAGCATGCTGCCCGTGTGCAGAAATGGGGAAGGCAGGCCTTCTATCTTAGTTTGATAGAGGGCAGATCATGATGGCGCGGAGGCTTGGCACGACCATTTTGAAAACGGCACGACTTTTCGGGTGTTCGAGGAGTGCTGTGCTGAGTGTCTTCCACACGTGGCCAAACTAGGGTGCAACCACATCCAAGCGTCGTCGGGTTGGGCGGCCACCCCTCATTACAGATGTCGGACGTCGTAGGCTGGACAGACTGGTAAAACAGGACAGGAGGCGAACTACGGCGTAACTGACATCAGACTTTAATGCTGGATGGAGTACAAGTGTGTCTGAAAACGCTGCTAACGATGGGCGCCCATTGCCGACAACTCATGCATGTGCCAATGTTGACACCTCAACATCGGCAACTACGACTAAAATTGGCACGTGACATCAGCACTGGCCATTGGCGCAGTGGCAGAGCGTTGCGTGGTCAGATGAATCCAGATACTGAACCGTAATTTTACTTTCAAAATCTTTTCTTAAGGAATTACTTTATTTACTGGCGATTCATCATGAACAGTGACACATTTAATCACACTAGGTGAGCGTGGAAGTAGTTACCATTAAGCAACTGATGGAAAATGCACCTTTAACAGATGTGAATTTATTCCTAAAAGCTTTTCAAGACAAATTTAAAGTTATAAGCAGAAAAGCACACTTGAAATATCAAGTCACAATTTAACAAATGTGAATTTTATTCCTAAAGGCCTTTTCAAAACAAACTTAAAATTATAAGCAGAAAAGCACACTCGAAATATCAAGTCACAATTTAACAAATGTGAATTTTATTGCTAAAAGCATTTTCGAAACAGCTTTAAAATAATAAGCAGAAAAGCACACTCGAAATATCAAGTCACAATTTAACGAATGTGAATTTTTATTCCTAAAGGACTTTTCAAAACGGACTTAAAATTATAAGCAGAAAAGCACCCTCGAAATATCAAGTTACAGTTTTATTTTGAGGCAAGAACAATATTAACAATAGGAGCCTTTGGGCTGAGAAACTTGCCTGCTCCCTCTCAACACGGCCGTAGTCATGACAGCTCACAACAACCTCTGAAAGAGTACACTGGTGCAAATCTGCAACACACCAGATTACTTTAAACAATAATTTTAACAACTCATACAAACATGTAAACTATGCACCCCGTAAGAGGAATGGAAATGGTACAACCCTCGAATTATTTGCCACCGAAAGTGCAATTTTTTAAAATTCTTTTAGGACTATTACGGTGGAAGGGTGGCAAGCTTATAATCTAAAATGACTATTTAAATAAAACGCATAAAATGCAGACTTACATAAAATGTACAACATGCTCTACATTACGCATATACCACCTCGCAAGATGATAAACAAGATAGAAACATATTTCAAGAATTCGGCCTTTAAGCAATAATATCGATGACACCGAATCTGACAAACATGACAGAGGCAGTTATTAACGTACGGCAGACCGACAGACAGACACTAACTGCCTAACAAATGCTGACGAGAGGCAAACAAGCAAGCTGGGGACGAGAGACTGACCAAGAACACAAGTAGAATTTTACAAGTAAATGAAACAATATATCAGTTAACTTCTAATAAACGGCGATGTATAGCGAAGACCTGGCGCAGCACCCACAAACATTCTCCCGAACCGTCCGCTGCCAGCCGCTTCAACGGACGCAGGAAGGTGTGCCGATCTCCTGTCTCACGGCGTTGCAACTCGTACCGGCCAGACTGATGTCGTAGGTTAGCCCCTGTCGCTCTCGTGACGGCCGCGAAACCCCTACGGCTCGATATACGGCGCGGCCACTGGACTCACGTGGCGACCTCACATGCGCCGACGCTCCAGGCGGACAAGTCATCTCGTGTCTCTGTACGCGACCGACCAATCGATCGATCCAACCGCCAATGCCCATTGCCTGAGCAAACTCGAGCAGACTGGCGACCTAACACATGCTAGCATACCGGACGACAGATAGACACTGACTGGGCCACACTGACACGGCTGACCAACTGCCCAGACTTGCCCCCCTCCTAGTGCCAGATTTAAAGTTTGATCCAGATGACAACATACTAGAACTCCAAACGACAGACAGACACTAACTGCCACACACTGAGCCGGATGACCAACTGACCAGACTCGTCGAGACTGAGAGACTGCCCCTCTACCGAGTTTTTTTTTTTTTTTTTTTGTTTCTTTGTTGTGATTTCATTCCCCTGCTCCATATGGGCAGGGGAGGGCTGTCAGCGGCACAATTCGCCACTCTTCAGCCGAGTGACATGACAACTTAAAATAAGAATAAAATGTTACATACATAAGGCGATAAAAAAGGGGAACTTAAAACAGACTAATAGGGGAAAATGGAGGTAAAAATAGACTGACATGGAGATGGTCATTAAGGACAGTTAAAAAAGTCACCAGAAAGTTAAAAAACACAGGTGGCGACTCTTAAAACACATAGAAGACACTGAATGGACATGCACAGGTTAAAAGTCGGCCACAGTATTAAAAACACACCAGAACAACAAACTTAAAACCCACTTGGAGCACACACAAGGAAGAATATAAAACTGCCAGGTGGAACCTGCCAAGGGAAAGGTCAGAGAGGATGAAAAAGGAGGGGAGAGCAAGGGGCAGCAGGATGAAGAGTGGAAGGGCATCAGTGGGTACACGAAGAGGCAGGAGACACGTGGGGCGGGAGATGAAGAGGGAAGACAGGGCAGGAGGGAGTGCAGAGACACTGAAAGGGGGCACAAGAGTGGTGGGGTGAGTAGGAGGGGGAAGCCGCTCACGAGGAGGGAGGGGGCCTCTACCGAGCTCATAGCGCCCCTTAAATGCACGTGAACAGGCAACTTTTCCCTTTTCCCACCAGAGGCACACACCAAAGCTGCGATTGCCACAGCGGCGCCACCGCCAGAAACGGAAGGCGACTGCTTCACACTACGCGCTGCGGCGCGCTCTTCAAAACAGCAAATTTTACTACTGCTCAAATACCTTCTTCATGAAGCCGATGGGAGGGCGCGAATCCGTCGTCTCCCAGGAGAACAGCTACTTCACACCTGTACTGTGGGACGGAGACAGACTGGCGGCGGCTCCATTATGCTCTGGGGAACGTTCACATGGGCATCCATTGGTCCAGTGGAGCTTTGCAAGGCACCATGACGGCCAAGCAGTATCGTACACTGAACTCAGACCACGTACACCCCTTCAAGATGATCTTGTTTCCCGAAGGCAATGGCATTTTTCAACAAGATAATGCGCCATGCCACAAGGGCAGGAGTGTGATGGATCGGTTCGAGAAAGACATTGATGAACTCCAAGTGATGTGCTGGCCTCCAACTCGCCGTAGGAATCCGTCTGGGATGTGACTGAACGTCGTGTCCGTGCCCATCCTCCATCTCCCCGGAATTTACGGGAATTAGGTGATTTGTATGTGTAAATGTGGTGCCAACCCTCTCCAGAGACCTACCAAGGCTGCACTGTAGCGACTAATCGCTGCTCTCATCCATGCCAAAGGTGGACATACAGCTACTAGGTAGGTGGTCGTCATCTTCTGCCTATTCAGTGTATACAGCCAATTGGTTGAATGATGTTCATTCGTAATAGGCCTTGTCCAGGTTTCAGTACCACTAGAGATATCTCCTTCAGAATGAATGAAATCTTCAATAGTGTTTTAAACATTTTTTTCCTTTATTATTAATATTTGAGGTACTGACGTGGGAAAAGTACTAAGTCAAAACAAATCATTTTTCAGATTTATTATCGAAAAGGTAGTGAGACATGTCGCCAGTGGCACAGAAGAAGCAGACTGTCGAAGTTGTCAGCCGTTACGTTCTTACGAACGATGCGAGATGGCACTTGTAACACCAAGTGAGCTGGCGTGGGTTTGGAAGTAAGTCAAGAAGCCACAGAGATACCAGCGTTTACTCTGTAACCAACCGTTCATTACTGTGTTATTCATTCGATAGTAACGTTACTAGGAGTTGTTAGAACGACAAAATGACTCCCAAACTTGTTTCATTCACGTATCTCTGACCGTGTGGTGTGCGAAATGCGCGGGGCAAAATAAAAATTGGATGGTTTTGACGGATTTAACCTACTCAGTGGACAACAGCATGGTTGAAAATGTCAATTTGTGACTTCTAGTATCGGAGTATTCGTAGATGCCTTGTCTCCCAGATTTCGGAATAATAGAGAAGACAAAGAAGATTTCACAACCAATGACTCCTCACAAAATAGCTGATATGATTAGAGGAGCGCAGCATTTACAGCCATTCAATGTTGTTAAGATGTCGGAGGAACATTTCTATGATTTCACCTCGGCATGCGGTATATTATTGCATGCAGAACTAGTTAAGGTCAGTTCTGCTTCTTGGAATAGAATTGTGAGGGATAAGCTGTCCATTGTACGAATAAAAGATTCATACAATGAAATGTAACCGTGGGGGGAGCACGAAATTTTGAAAAAGGGTAAATTCAGCTAGAATTAAAAAAAAAACTTCTTGGTGATTTTGGACTACATGGAGGTCAAATATCGCGCATTTCACCACAATATTTGTACACCATAATTATATTTCTTATAAAATGTGCAGCTTTCTGTAAATATATAACCATTTGGTAAATACAACTTCATTTTTCATAATGTCAAACCAGTGTTTTGCTTCTCCTCTCAAATTTGCCTTCATGAGTTACTCCCTTCCCCATGTCAACGCCTCGAGAAGAAAATGTAAATAAGATGAAAGAATAATAAACATAAATGTGAGATATACACAATGAATTAGAAAAATTTTAAGGCGAAAATAAAATGGAAATTTTTGTACATACGACACATGACTTCCTTCACTTTCAGTTAAAAACAGTTGCCATAAAATGTAAAAAACAGACACACGGCAAAATTACATTGAAAAACATATTTAATAACCTTGGTGGGGAACACTGATGTTAAGAAGAAACACGTCTGTGGCAGTAAAGCTGAAGGACCTGCCCTGGCGTGGGTAGTCTAATTTTGAATCGGAATGGCTGGTCGTCAAGGAGGGCACAACTGAGGTAGTATATAGATGGAGGAATGCGATAATCGCTCAGCCGTATGAAACACGTAACTGAAGCGGTAATACAACAGTGTGACATACATTTTCGGGTCTTAAATAGAAAAAAATTGTACGTAGTCTAAAGGCAAGGACATTATAAAAGAGAATCATCATCATCAGTTATCTGCTATATTAGCAGGTCCTTTGCCTCTCCATTTTCTGCGATCCATTGCTTTCTTCTTAAGGCTGCTGTATGTTGTACCGTCCATCATGTCATCCAGTATCTGGAATCTCTTCCTTCCTCGCTTCCTTTTCTCTTCTACATAACCTTCTAAAACTGTTTTTATCAGTCCGTCATTCTTTCTTAATATATGCCCAATCCAATTTCTTTTTCTTTTCTTTATTACATCTAGTAACTGTCTTTTCTCTCCCACTCTTCTCAGTACCTCCTCATTTTTTACTCTGTCCATTCAACTTATTCTTTCCATCTTCCGCCATGTCCAGATCTCAAAAGCCTCCAGCCTTTCTCTGTCTTTTTTCCTCATAGTCCATGTTTCAGCGCCATATAGAAAAGCACGCCATACAAGACATTTTATGAGTCTCTTTCTGAGTTCTCTGTCCAGGCCGCTGCAGAAGATTCTCCTTTTCTTATAAAACGCCTCTATTGCCATTACTATCGTTGTTTTAATTTCTGTGGTGCACTTCCAGTCGGTGTCTATCCTGCTTGCAAGATACTCAAAATTTTTCACCTGTTCTAGTGTTTCTCCATTCAGCATAATTTTTATTTCCTTATTTCCTTCTAGTGCCAATACTTATGTTTTATTTGTGTTAATTTTCATTCCATATTTTTTTCCGTTAGTTGCAATGGTGTCCACCAAATCCTGTGGCTAGAAGGACCACGTCATCAGCAAAGCTCAAACACCCTACTCTTCTTCCTCCAATTTCTACTCCTTTGTCATCTAATGAGCATTGGTCAATCATATTTTCCAAGTAGAGGTTGAAAAGAGTAGGTGATAAACAGCATCCTTGTCTTACTCCTTTTCCTAGTCTGATCCAGTTTGTACTTTCTCCTCTCACTTTAACTGAAACTTTTTCATTAAGATATAATGAGTTTATAAGTCTTCTGGTTTTCCAGTCCACTGCCTTTCCCTCATTATAGTAGCCAGCTTGTCCCAAACCAAAAGAGAATACAAAACGAATAAAATAATTTTCCTTTAAAATGACTACGACAATATGTAGCACAAACGAATAAAATGATTAATTGCAAAAATATGTGCTGAGGCAAAATAAGAAACTTAAACAAGGTATTGTTATGTGCAAAGAAGAAAAATATTCTTGTGTTTACATCTATAACCAGAATCCCGCACCGTCTGCATTCTAGCGGTAAGGAAATACAGGGACCGCTAAGTAAAGTTTTTTTTTGCAAACCTTTATTTGTGATGAAAGCAATGTTGCGTCCACATTTCTAAACCAACAGATGCTGAATCATGTGCGATAATAAAGTGCGTTGGTCCCGCTCTGAACCTCCTACAAGCAGTTATTTGCCTTGGCGTTCAAAATGGCTCTGAGCACTATGGGACTTAACTTCTGAGGTCATCAGTCCTCTAGAACCTAGGACTACTTAAACCTAACTAATCTAAGGACATCACACACACCCATTCCCGAGGCAAGATTCGAACTCTCGACCGTAGCAGTCGCGCGGTTCCAGACTACAGCGCCTAGAACCTCTCGGCCACCCCGGCCGGCACATTGACGTTCATTGATAGAGTTGTTGGTTGTCCACATAAGGGATAACGTGTCAGATTGTGTTCTGAATTGGGGAGGGATCTGGTGATCTTGCTGGCGAAGGTAGAGCTTGACAAGCACGAAGAAAAAACGAGAAACTCTTGCTGTGTGCGGGCGGGCTTTAACTTGCTGAAACGTAAACCCAGGATGGCTTTCCACGAGCGGCAACTAAACGGGGCATACAATGTTGTCGACGTACCGCGGTGCTTTAAGAGTGCCGCGAATGACAACCAACGGGGCCCTGCTATGAAGTGAAGTGGCTCCCCAGACTTTCACTCTAGGCTGACAGTCAGTTCGAAGCGAGACTGATCAATGAAGAATTTTTTTTGAGTCATCAGTCCTCTGACTGGTTTCATGCGATTGACACGAATTCCTCTACTGTGCCAATCTCTTAGTCTCAATTATGTACTCCATATCCTCAATTATTTGCTGAATAGATTCCAATCTCTTTCTTCTTCTAAAGGTTTTACACTCTCAGCTATCTCCAGTAGCATGGAAGTTATTCCCTGATGTCTTAACAGATGTCCTGCCACCCTGTCTACATCTATATCTACATCTACAACCATACTCCGCAAGCCACCTGACGGTGTGTGGCGGATGGTACCATGAGTAGCTCTATCGGTTCTCTCTTCTATTCCAGTCTCGTATTGTTCATGGAAAGGAGGATTGTCAGTATTCCTCTGTGTGGGCTCTAATCTCTCTGATTTTATCCTCATGGTCTCTTTGAGAGATATACGTAGGAGGGAGCAATATACTGCTTGACTCCTCGGTGAAGGTATGTTCTCAAAACTTCAACAAAAGCCCGTACCGAGCTACTGAGCGTCTCTCCTGCAGAGTCTTCCACTGGAGTTTATCTATCATCTCCGTAACGCTTTCGCGATTGCTAAATAATCCGGTAACGAAGCGCGCTGCTCTCCGTTGGATCTTCTCTATCTCTTCTATCAACACTATCTGGTACGGATCCCACACTGCTGAGCAGTATTCAAGCAGTGGGCGAACAGGCGTACTGTAACCAACTTCCTTTGTTTTCGGATTGCATTTCCTTAGGATTCTTCCAATGAATCTCAGTCTGGCATCCGCTTTACCGACGATCAACTTTATATGATCATTCCATTTTAAATCACTCCTAATGCGTACTCTCAGATAATTTATGGAATTAACTGCTTCCAGTTGTTGACCTGCTATATTGTAGCTAAATGATAAAGGATCTTTCTTTCTATGTATTCGTAGCACGTTACACTTGTGTACATTGAGATTCAGTTGCCATTCCCTGCACCATGCGTCAATTCGCTGCAGATCCTCCTGCATTTCAGTACAATTTTTCATTGTTACAACCTCTCGATATACCACAGCATCATCCGCAAAAAGCCTCAGTGAACTTCCGATGTCATCCACAAGGTCATTTATGTATATTGTGAACAGCAATGGTCCTACGACACTCCCCTGCGGCACACCTGAAATCACTCTTACTTCGGAAGTCTTCTCTCCATTGAGAAAAACATGCTGCGTTCTGTTATCTAGGAACTCTTCAATCCAATCACACAATTGGTCTGATAGTCCATATGCTCTTACTTTGTTCATTAAACGACTGTGGGGAACTGTATCGAACGCCTTGCGGAAGTCAAGAAACACGGCATCTACCTGGGAACCCGTGTCTATGGCCCTCTGAGTCTCTTGGACGAATAGCGCGAGCTGGGTTTCACACGATCGTCTTTTTCGAAACCCATGCTGATTCCTACAGAGTAGATTTCTAGTCTCCAGAAAAGTCATTATACTCGAACATAATACGTGTTCCAAAAATCTACAACTGATCGACGTTAGAGATATAGGTCTATAGTTCTGCACATTTATTCCACGTCCCTTCTTCAAAACGGGGGTGACCTGTGCCCTTTTCCAATCCTTTGGAACGCTGCGCTCTTCTAGAGACTTACGGTACACCGCTGCAAGAAGGGGGGCAAGTTCCTTCGCGTACTCTGTGTAAAATCGAACTGGTATCCCATCAGGTCCAGCGGCCTTTCCTCTTTTGAGCGATTTTAATTGTTTTTCTATCCCTCTGTCATCTCTTCTTTTTCGTAGTGTTTTCCATCTATTCCTCTCCTCACCGATTCTGTGCAGATCCTCATATTGCATACATTATCAGTCAACCTAATTTTCAACAGTCTTCTCTAGCATCACATATCAAACGTTTCGATTCCTTTCTGTTCTGATTTTCCCACAGCCGATGTTTCACTACCATACAATGCCGTCCTCCCAACGTAAATTTTCAGAATTTTTTTCCTGAAATTTTGACATTTGTTTGATATTAGCAGTCTTTTCTTGCCCAGGATGGCCCTTTTTGCCAGTTCTAATCTGTTTCTTATATTCTCTTTGCTCTGTCCGTCATGGGTTAGTTTGCTCCAAGGTAGCAGAATTCCTTAACTTCATCTACTTCGTGATCATCGACCCTGATGTTAAGTTTCTCACTGCTCTCATTTCTGCTACTTCTCATTACTTTCGTCTTTCTTCGATATGCTCTCAATACAAATTCTGGACTCATTTAGACTGTTCATTCCATTCAGCAGATCGTGTAATTCTTCTTCACTTTCATTGAGGACAGCATTGACATCAGCGAATCTTATCGTTGACGTCCTTTCTCCTTGAACTTAAATCCCACTCTTGAACGTTTCTTCTATTGTGGCTAAGTACCCTCTGTCAACCACTTTACAGTGTTGTCCAGGTAATACATACAGATGTAGATACATGGTTGAGATACGATCTGTTTATTGCAGGCGTGCAAAGGTCGAACCAGGGACCCTGGCGCCATTGTCCGAAACTGCATCGGTGACTCAACAGATGCTGCTGCAGTTATCCCAGCCAGCTTCCAGGTGCCATCGTTCGCTGACTTCCTCATCGCCTACTCCACATTCGAAGGTGTGGTACAATGTCAACTACCAGAACATCTGTTCTTTTTTTTAATTTTTATTAAGAGTAATCAGTTTACCAAACATACGTCTATTCTATGCAGCTCAATTCTGCCCATCTATAAATGCTACGCGAATGATAGAAGTTAAAAAATTTTTTTGCGTCTGTACTGCTGAGAATTTGAACAGGTAAAAACACATTCATGAACTCCCACAACAACTTTGTTCAGCAGCATTTGTACATCGAATCATTGCAAATCTTTGGGAGTGGCAAATCAGGAGGGTAACATACGAGGGCTATCCACAAAGTACATTACGTTTTCGTTTGTGTCCGTTAGGGGCGGGGCTAGCGCGGCCATCTTGGTGTCATGGCATTCCGCCGCTCAGTCGGCATCCTGCCGTGCTAGGGAGAGGTTCGTTCTGTACTCTGTTGAGTTACTGTGACAGTTTGAAATGTCAGTGTTAATTGAAAATGCCACGAAGTGTGAAGTGCGTGCTGTAATAAGGTTTCTGACTGCAAAAAACTGTACACCGATAGAAATCTATCGGCAGCTTTGTGAAGTGTATGGGGACAACATAATCACTGAAGGTGGAGTGCGTCAGTGGGTCATAAAATTTAAAAATGGCTGAACTAACGTTCACGACGAAGAGCGAAGTGGAAGACCCAGCATAGTGACTGCCGAACTTGTCGAAAAAGTCGATGCCGCGGTCCGTGAAATCCGTAATTTCACAATAACGGAACTCTCTATGAGTTTCCACAAATTTCACGAAGTTTGTTGCACGAAATCATTACCGAAAAGCTAGGTTACCACAGGTTTTGTGCAAGATGGATACCAAAAATCTTGACAGAGATTCACAAAAGTCAGCGAATGGCTGCAGCGTTAACGTTTTTGGGCGCTTACGAGAAACATGGCGACTCATTCCTCGATCGCATCGTTACTAGTGACGAAACATGGGTTAAGCATGTGAACTGCGAGACAAAATTGCAGTCAATGCGGTGGGGGCACACAAATTCCCCCCAAAAACCCAAGAAATGCATGCAGACAATGTCGGCAAGGAACGTGATGGCGACTGTCTTTTGGTACAGAAAAGGTGTGATTTTTGTGGATTTCCTCGAAAGAGGCACTACAATAAACTCTCAAAGGTATTGCCAAACTCTGCACAACCTCAGAAGAGCAATACAAAACAAGCGCAGGGGAAAGTTGGGCTCAAAGATCTTGCTGATTCACGACAACGCCTGGGCCCACACGGCAAATGCCACTTGTGAAGTTCTCGAATCTTTTAAGTGGGAGTTGTTTCCTCATCCGCCGTACAGTCCCGACCTGGCACTGAGCGACTTCCACTTATTCCCAGAAATGAAGAAGTGGTTGGCTATGCAGCGTTTTGATGACGCCGCACAGCTTCAAGAAGAGGTAACCACGTGGTTGAAGGCGCAGGCGGCCGAATTTTACGACGAAGGAATTTCCAAGCTCGTCCATCGATACTATAAGTGCCTTAATTTAAATGGCAACTATGTAGAAAAGTAGTATTTAAGTGTGGCTTTCATCTGTATATAATAAAAAAATTTCCAATATTTTATTTATTTTTAATTACAAAACCTAATGTACTTTGTGGATAGCCCTCGTATAATGCGTATTTAAGTAGCTGTACGCCCTTCTCGGTTGCCAGAATATAGTGAAGTTGGGTGTGCTCTTTCTCCGCGTATTCACTGCTGTGGTTCAAGGTGGTTACTATTCAGAGGTATTTTTTCCTGCAAACGTCACTTAGAAATATAAGCGACGTAATTGTTTGTTAAAAGGTTCTATCTGGGCTCGCGCGGAGTTAATCTAATGGGAGGAGGCATCTACCTGTTGCAGAAAATTCTTTCCGTCATAGTTTACTGTACCTGTGAATCCGTATATCGACTGTCTGAGCTCTTTGCTCCAATGATGTTCCACAGCTTATGTTTCTAAACCGAGTTATTATTAATGAAATTTTTACTTATAAAAGTTTCATTATTCATGGTCTTGTTTGTTAGTATCTTTGTAAAATTGAAAGGATGTGACTTCATAACTTGAAATTACTTTTAACTCGTTAAAATCATTCGAGGCACATTTTAGTTTACGCAAGATCACTGCTTCAGAGGTTCATTAATACTTTTGTGATGCTTTTACTAACAAAAGTTTAAAATTCAACAGAGCAGTTTTCCTTCGCCACACAATTTAAAAAAAAAAAAATGTTGTGACTCGACTTCATTGTGTTCTTCTCATTGAATCACACACAGTACATGACAAAAGTTTCTGCCGCAGTCAACGATAACATGTTCGATGCTGTGAATGGGTCGGCAGATGGACGTATATACAGTTACAATGAAACGTTTTCCTTTAAAATATGTACACTAGTTAAGGGACAGCGACCCAGGCGAGTTCTGGCGCATCTACATTTGTGGGCTCGCTGTCGGCTGGTAGATTTTCAGCGATCGTCGCTCTCAGGCCAGTTACGAACGAAGTACGGTATACGACGCTGCTCTCCACTGTCCCCACCTGGCGCCATGAAACAGAAAACACGAAACAGAAAACGATTACGTACTTCAGTTAATTGTTTCGGAGTTAAAACATTACAAACCTCACAGAGAAAGAAAGAAACTGACCTAATTGTCGCACTGTTGAACATGGAGCTCCGTAGCTGACCGAATGTATGAATTCTCCACCGTTACTGGTTAAAAGGTAAAAAAAAAAAAAAAAATCTGTTCATTTGTGCAGAAATTTGGTTCGGAACATATACACAGTGACGTTGCCCAAGCGGAGCACAAAATAAGTAAATAAATAAATGGACAAGTAATTTGTTGTCAGGTTTTTGAAGGTCTATTTGTTGGCCGGTTCAATGCTGAAATTTGTTAAACTTACGTCAGAGAAGCACTCGACCCAAAGGACAGGAAAGAAGGCTCAAAAATATTATAGTTCAAGAATGCATTTGCAGATGATCAAAAAATTGAAGAGACTAACAAAAATTAAGAACCTATTAGGGAGGTGGTTCTTGATCAAACTGAAGGACTTAAAGAAAACGTAGAAAATCTTCCACATAACTGCTATGCAAAAGAAGATAGTGTATTAGTTGAAGAAAGAGCAAATGGAGAAGAATCCAATGAAAGTAGTAGTAATATTGTCTTTTCTGACATCTGTCAGTGACCTTTGAATGTCTTGGAAATCTAACAGTTGAGTCATCAAAATAATGACAAAAAACTTAAAAAGAAATATCAGCCACAGCGTGAGAATGTTTATAGGACTTGGATGGCACTTTCAACTAAAAATCACAGTTTGTCTATTATTGTTGCAGTCTCTTTACCACAGGCACGAGTTTGAACAACGCATATACTCGTAAATTTGTTAAAAGTTTTCAAGCCCCACTAGAAATCTGCCCACCCTCTGCCTCGTACCTGCGTCCATTGTGTCCCGCCCTAGCTGCATCCGGACCGTCCCAATCACCTTGCTCTACCTGTTCCCTGGGCGCGGCCGAACTCCGCCCGCACAGTCCCGTCTGCCTATTAGTGTCGCTCTAGTTTTCGTAGACTTCACATCGTGCCATTGGATCTTACCATCTCAATAGTTGTGATATGGAAGTTTCAACGACAAGTCGTGGTAAGCCTAGTTGCCGCTATGAAGGTTATTCTTACACGGAAGCATAGCCGCGGAAAGCTTAAATCCAAGAATTCTACAGTGCTCTTTTCGCACCAGCATCAATATGGAGCTCTGGATGGCGCAAGGTTGGAAGTACAGAGGACTCTGAACCAGGCAAAAAAGAGGGCACGAGAGGAAAATACGTTTATTTCTAAAATCTATTCAGAGGAGTTAGGTAGCTTGCATAATCGAGGGTACGACTTTGTGACAGAAATGCCAGAGCAGCGAACAACGAAGAGGGCGGGCAAAGTCACAGGGAAGTGAGAGGGATCCAGAGACAAGAGAAGAGACTGAACTTAAAGCAGAGCTATTAACTATGGATGATGACAGCAGTGTCCTGTTAAGCGACGATAAATCAGGAGACAGGATAATAGTTTCTTGTGGAAGAGCAGGGAGAGAGGCTCTAAGAAGTAAACGAGACTTTTTTTATGGATGGCACGTTCAAGTGCTGTAGCAAACAGTTTTCACAGATATACAGGGTGTTACAAAAACGTATCGCCAAACTTTCAGGAAACATTCCTCACACACAAATAAAGAAAAGATGTTATGTGGACATGTGTCCGAAAACGCTTAATTTCCATGTTAGAGCTCATTTTAATTTCGTCAGTATGTACTGTACTTCCTCGATTCACCGCCAGTTGGCCCAATTGAAGGAAGGTAATGTTGACTTCGGTGCTTGTGTTGACATGCGACTCATTGCTCTACAGTACTAGCATCAAGCACATCAGTACGTAGCATCAACAGGTTAGTGTTCATCACGATCGTGGATTTGCAGTCAGTGTAATGTTTACAAATGCGGAGTTGGCAGACGCCCATTTGATGTATGGATTAGCACGGGGCAATAGCCGTGGCGCTTTACGTTTGTATCGAGACAGATTTCCATAACAAAGGTGTCCCGACAGGAAGACGTTCGAAGCAATTGATCGGCGTCTTAGGGAGCACGGAACATTCCAGCCTATGACTCGCTACTGGGGAAGAGGACACCTGCAATGGACGAGGCAATTCTTCGTGCAGTTGACGATAACCCTAAAGTCAGCGTCAGAGAAGTTGCTGCTGTGCAAGGTAACGTTGATCACGTCACTGTATGGAGAGTGCTACGGGAGAACCAGTTGTTTCCGTAGCATGTACAGCGTGTGCAGGCACTATCAGCAGCTGATTGGCCTCCACGGGTACACTTCTGCGAATGGTTCATCCAACAATGTGTCAATCCTCATTTCAGTGCAAATGTTCTCTTTGCGGATGAGGCTTCATTCCAACGTGATCAAATAGTAAATTTTCACAATCAGCATGTGTGGGCTGACGAGAATCCGCACGCGATTTTGCAATCACGTCATCAACACAGATTTTCTGTGAACGTTTGGGCAGGCATTGTTGGTGATGTCTTGATTTGGCCACATGTTCTTCCACTTACACTCAATGGAGCACGTTATTATGATTTCATACGGGATACTCTACCTGTGCTGCTAGAACATGTGTCTTTACAAGTACGACACATGTGGTTCATGCACGATGGAGCTCCTGCACATTTCAGTCGAAGTGTTCGTACGCTTCTCAACAACATATTCGGTGACCGATGGATTGGTAGAGGCGGACCAATTGCATAGCCTCCACGCTCTCCTGACCTCAACCCTCTTGACTTTCATTTATGGGGGCATTTGAAAGCTCTTGTCTACGCAACCCCGGTACCAAATGTAGAGACTCTTCATGCTCATATTGTGGACGGCTGTGATACAATACGCCATTCTCCAGGGCTGCATCAGCGCATCAGGGATTCCATGCGACAGAGGGTGGATGCATGTATCCTCGCTAACGGAGGACATTTTAAACATTTCCTGTAACAAAGTGTTTGAAGTCACGCTGGTACCTTCTGTTCCTGTGTGTTTCCATTCCATGATTAATGTGATTGGAAGAGATGTAATAAAATGAGCTCTAACATGCAAAGTAAGCGTTTCCGGACACATGTCCACATAACATATTTTCTTTCTTTGTGTGTGAGGAATGTTTCCTGAAAGTTTGGCCGTACCTTTTTGTAACACCCTGTATACAGTTCATGCAGATTTTGGAAGTAATAAAAATGAGACTAATATCGAACCAGTTGCATTTGCATTTTTACCAAATAAAAGGAGAGAGACACACATCCGACTTTTCAGAAATGTGCTGGAAAATATTCCAGAATGGAACCCTGCAGGTGTGACTGTAGATTTTGAGTCAGGAGCGATTTCTGCAATTATACATACGTTACCAACTTCCTCAGTGCATGGACGCTATTTCTACATGAGAAAGTCTTTCTGGAGGAAAGTACAGGATCTTGGACTCACTCGAGAATATAAAGAAAATGAGGAAGTGAGACAACAAGTTCGCACGTGTGCGGCACTGGCGTTTCTACGGCCTGAAGATGTATGTGATGGCAGGCTGGAGATACATTCACAGGCAGCGGATGTTCCTAGGCTTTCTGATTTTTTCGACAATTTTGTAGAGAGGTGGTTGGAAAATGAAGAAAACCCTATCAGCCTTTGGAGCTGCTACAAACGGCTCCATCGAACAACTGACCACCCCTGCGTGTTCGTATTACGATTGCAGTGGGCGCGCAAACATCGGGGCTCGACCGTCGATCAATGTAAACGTGTCGACTCTTCTGGTGAATCACATTTTTGCTACACTAGGTCGATGGCCGCCCCCACAGACGCCGTCATCGAGATGAACGGCGCTCGAAACGTCCAGCGTGCCACGGACGCAGGCTGGTGGGATCAATATTATGCTACGGGAGACATTCTTCTGCGCTTGCATAGGACCTGTGGTAGTAACTGAAGACCCGCTGATAGCTGCGGACCACCCGCATCCCTTTATATCTTCCCCAACGGCGGTGTCATCTTTCATTAATATAATTGTCCTCAGTGGTTTGAGGAGTTTAAGACTGAACTCACGTTGAAATTTCGCCGATCAAATTCGCCTGATGTAAATCCTATGGAATCCATTTGGGTCCGCATCGGGTGCCATCGCCGCGTACTCAGATAACAGGCTCGTAATTTATTCGAATTACATGACCTTCGCGTCGACATCTAATGCCACATACCTCCATAATCCTATCAACAAACTGTCTGATCTCTGATACGCAGAATCAATGGTGTATTTCATTACAAAGATGGACAAACAAGCTGTTAAGCGGGTGGTCATAATACTTTAGCTCATCAGTGTAAAATATAGACTGGCATTGCCAAAAAATTCGGTTCTGGAGGAGAGAAGTATGTTTGCATCCAATATAGCTTTAAGTGTCAGGAATTCTTTTCTGAAGGTACTAGTCTGAAGCTTGCCCTTGTATGGAAGTGAAACGTAGACGATGAGCAGCTCAGGCAATAAGAGAAGAGCTTTTGAAATGTGGTGCTATAAAAGAAAGACGAAGATTAAATGGGTAGGTCGTGTAACCAATGAGAAGGTACTGCATAGATTTGGAGAGAAAAGAAATTTGTGGCGTAACTTGACTAAAGAAAGGAATCGGTTGATAAGGTGCATTTTGAACCATCAAGGAGTCATCAATTTAATACTGAAAGGAAGTGTGGGGGCTAAAATCTGTAAAGGGAGAACAAGAGATGATTACAGTAAGCAGGTTCAAAAGGATGTAAGTTGTAATAGTTAATTGGAGATGAAGGGGCTTGCACGGAATAGAATAGCTTGGAGAATTGTACAAACCAGTCTTTAGACTGAAGACCGTAACAACAACGTTTAGTTTGTTTCTAATGTTCAATTGTCATTTCGCGTTTTAATGGAGTCCAATAATGGTAGTAGCCGAAACTAGTTATTACGGAAACTAAAATTTCTATCCTGATGGAACGTTTTGACAAAAAGTACAAAAAGTGATCGCGGGATCTTACTAATACTTTACGTATTTGACTGATGGAAGCAATAAGATGGGTATGGTGAGAAATAAGTAGATGCTGAGGGTAGTGGGAGAGCAAGACAACTACTGAGTGTAATTAAAAGAATGAAAAGAGCCTGAGAAAGGTGTGTGGAAGGTGAGTTGAAGGGTGAAGAGATTTCTAATCCTGGACGGTGTGGAGGACGGCGGAACGTACATAAGCATGAAGAACCGCCTGAGACGCAGATGAGAAATACCTGTTAATGTAGTAGTTAATGTCTGATAATACTGATGATGACTTTTCTCATAAAATGTAGAGTTAGTGTTACGTTAGAAGAGCGAGTATATGTTATTATTTCTCTAATCTCAAAAGCAACATCCATCTATGCACAACAAAGAAAGATGCTTTCTTATATTATGAAATGAGTAGTAGAGATACTATTACTATGGATATTCGGTTATACCTATTTCTTTACACAATTGTATGATATGCCTCAATATAGTTCCTTAACTTCATGTTATTATCAGTTGTTAGTCTAGAACCGGTAGGAGCATTAACAGAAACATGACTGGGACTGATCATTTCAGTGGAGGTGTATTCGCATATTACATCACTCCAAACGGAATAAGACAATGAAGCAATAAAAGAAGGAAGTAATTGAAACTTTGATTGACCAGGTTATTTTTTGTAACTCTTTATAGTTAACAATGAACAACTTAAAAAAAGTTACGATTTGTAGAATGGGTTTGATTTCATTGGTCCATCATTTGACAGGCCTCTTAGCGATGGACACTTTTATTTTTCCATCATATGACAGGCTTTATAGTGAGGAACACATTCATTGGACTGTCAGACGATGGCCATTGCTGCGAGGGAACGCTTTTGTGATCTGTGATATTATGCGTTTCATAGTGATGGCTGTTGTGTACATAGTTCCGCGTAGTCAGCGTGTACACATCTTTCCCACTAGAGCACGCCCCGCTAAGCACAACAGCGAAGGCGCAGCGCTCGTTTGTTTCCGCACTACGAGATGGCGCTGCCATAGAGACAGACCAAATTCTGCTTCCGCCAATCCGCGTATTAATATGTAACGCAGCCAATGAGATTGCTGCTAACATAGCACCTTTTCGCCTCGTGGATCACACTCGCGCAATGATTCATGAACACGCGTGGTATTATAATGAGTGTACAGACCTCCGATTAGTCAGTCTGTACAAGTTCTACATTTGTCTGTACCAGTCTATAGTCAAGTTTCAGTCTGGGCCCAATAAAATTACCATATTCCTGTACATCGCCATGAAGATAAATGTATAGACACTTTTGTCAAGTATCAGAGATATATGTGAGAATAAGATTAACGTACCAATACCAAAGGAACTTCAGACTGTCAATTGTAAATAGCATCCAGAACCAAGTTAAGTAATTTTTAAGCTTTTTATTATTTTAATAAATGTGGGTGAAAATTAAGCAAGTTCTTTTTAAAGTTGGTCACCGTCAATCTGCTACTCTAAGCATGCAAGAGGCATTTCTATCGTCTGACCTAATGGCAGAAGATAAACACTCCACGATAAGACCACGAGACATATTGCTGATATTCACCTACTTCGTAAGAGCGACAAGTCAAATAATCTGAGGGTGTGTGTACCGAAGGTCTTACAGTACGCTCACCACAATGCCACACTGTGATGAATCCACAGTTAAATGTGTCTTGTAATGGGGGCACTCTTTTCTTGGCACATAGTGAGGACACACTTTTATTGGTATGCCAAAATACAGAACTCGCAGCAAGAGCACACTGACATCAGTCCATTAATGACACTTCTCACAGTGTGAGTGTGTGTATGCGTTCTTAAGGGAACAAACTACAGGGGTCATCGGTCCCTAGACTTACACACTATTTAAACTAACTTAAACTAACCAATTCTAAGAACAACACACACGCCCGTGCCCGAGGGAGGACTCCAACCTCCAGTGGGAGTGGCTGTTTCTCATAGTGAGGGCACACTTTCGTTTGTCGTATGACCGCCCTCACAACAAAGTAATACTTTAATTCTTCTGTGATACTATGAACCTCCCAGTGATCAGTCCTTGTACTGAGTGGGTTTGGTGATTGATTTGATTTGCACAGGGAGACAAAAACAACAGTGGTCAAGCCCATTGTTGCCCACCTGTGATACCAGCAACGCTAACCAGTAGCCTAAATATGTAGTAGGAAACCCTTTAGTAGTTCCTTATTGGACACTATTTCTTCAAGACTTAATGACACGAATATCCTGTGTCTTTGGACGTCTAACGCTTCTCATTACAAGCTCAGGTGTGTCGCGATTTCATCCCTCTCATCACAATGTTTACACTTAGGGGCTTCTTTCTCCATAGTAATAGTATCTTGGTGTTTCTCAAAGTTCTCATGGCCAGTCATTACTTATACGTTGTCCAAGTCCGGGATTACAGAACTTCTCGTGAAACTTGCCTTTGGCTTCATTAACTTGCCAAGTTTTTGCTTTTGGATCATCAATATTCTACATGTTGCCTCCTGATCCAGCTACGTAGTTTTGATTTTACCGTTGCGTTAGTATGGTTAGGGTAGGTTCTGGTGCAATAAATGTATCGTCACACCTGTCTTGGCCAGCTTATCAGCTTGTCCGTTGCCAGTTGTTCCTGAGTGACCAGGGATCCACAGCAGTTTTATTCTGGTGTTTTCACCTGGTCTCACAAGGGCATCGTGGCATTCTACTATGATCTTTGATATCATTGCAAGGGATGATAGAGATTTCATAGATGCTTGACTGGCTGAAGATGCTACGAGCCTTTAAGCATCTACGCTAGTTCTCCTCAAATGGTTCAAATGGCTCTGAGCACTATGGGACTTAACTTCTGAGGCCATCAGTCCCCTAGAACTTAGAACTACTTAAACCTAACTAACCTAAGGACATCACACACACCCATGCCCCAGGCAGGATTCGAACCTGCGACCGTAGCGGTCGCGCGGTTCCAGACTATAGCGTCTAGAACCGCTCGACCACCCAGGCCGGCCAGCGCAGAGTCCCAGATGATCGGAGAAAAGCGCAAGTGCATCCTCTATACAAAAAGGGCAAAACCACGGACCCGCCAAATTAAAGAGCAATACCCCTAACATCGATTTGCTGCAGAATTCTTGAACAGATTCTCGGTTCGAATATAATAAATCTTATAACCGCAAATCAGCATGGTTTTAGAAAGCGCCTCTAGTGCGAAACTCAGGTTGCCCTGTACCGCGAGTTAGGGATGCCGCGGTGCCCCATTGGAGCTGTTAACGAAGGTACGAGCATATGGAATAAGTTCGCAGTTACATGAGTGACTCGAAGGCTTCTTAAGTAATCGAGCTCAGTATGTTGTCTTCGACGGCGAGTGTTCAACAGACATTAGGGTATCGTCAGGAGTGCCCTAGGGAAGTGTTCAAATTGGCTCAAATGGCTCTGAGCACTATGGGACTTAACTGCTGAGGTCATGAGTCCCCTAGCACTTAGAACTACTTAAACCTAATTAACCTAAGGACATCACAAACATCCATGCCCGAGGCAGGATTCGAACCTGCGACCGTAGCGCCAGGGAAGCGTGGTTGGATCGATATTATTCTCTATGATTTGGTGGACGGGGTGGGCAATAATGTGCGGCTGTTTGCTAATGATGCTGTCGTCTTCAGTAAGCCAACGAAGTCAAATGACTGTGGGAGGATTCAAGATGGCTTAGACCAAATTTATGGTTGACATGATGAATGGCAGCTCGATCTAAATGTAGAAAAAATCGTAAGTTTTGCGAATGAGTAGGAAACAAATATTCGGATAAGGCATTAATAGAGTGCTGCTCGACACTGTAACATCGTTTAAATATCTACGCGTAATGTTTCAAAGTGATGTGAAATGGAACGTGCATGTGAGGATTGTGGTAGGAAATTTCCACAGAAACCAGATGGCAGTTATAAGAGTCGAGGGGCATGAAAGGGAAGCAGTGGTTGGGGAGGGAGTGAGGCAGAGTTGTAGCCTCTCCCCGATGTTATTCAATCTGTATATTGAGCAAGCAGTAAAGGAAACAAAAGAAAAATTCGGTGTAGGAATTAAAATCCATGGAGAAGAAATAAAAACTTCGAAGTTCGCTGACGTCATTGTAATTCTGTCAGAGACAGCATAGGACTTGGAAGAGCAGTTGATCGGAGTGGACAGTGTCTTGAAAGGAGGATATAAGATGAACATCAACAAAAGCAAAACGAGGATAATGGAATGCAGTCGAATTAAGTGGGATGATGCTGAGGGAATTAGAGTAGGAAATGAGACACTTAAAGTAGTAAAGGAGTTTTGCTATTTGGGGAGCCAAATAACTGATGATGGTCAAAGTATGGAGGATATAAAATGTAGACTGGCAATGGCAAGGAAAGCGTTTCTGAAGAATACATATTTCCTAACATCGAGTATAGATTTAAGCGTCAGGAAGTCGTTTCTGAAAGTATTTGTATGGAGTGTAGCAATGTATGGAAGTGAAACGTGGACGATAAATAGTTTGGACAAGAAGAGAATAGAAGCTTTTGAAATGTGGTGCTACAGAAGAATGCTGAAGATTAGATGGGTAGATCACATAACTAATGAGGAGGTACTGAATAGAACTGGAGAGAAGTTTGTGGCACAACTTGACTGGAAGAAGGGATCGGCTGGTAGGGCATATTCTGAGGCATCAAGTGATCACCAAGTTAGTATTGGAGGGCAGCGTGGAGGGTAAAAATCGTAGAGAGAGACCAAGAGATGAATACACTAAACAGGTTCAGAAGGATGTAGGTTGCAGTAGGTAGTAGGAGATGAAGAACCTTGCACAGGATAGAGTAGCATGGAGAGCTGGATCAAACCAGTCTCTGGACTGTAGACCACAACAACAACAACAACAACAACAACAGGTTCGAATAACATTAAAGTGTCACGGACAAGCTTCAGAAACTCAAATGGCAATCCCTGGAGGGAAGGTGACATTCTTTTCGAGGAACACTACTAAGAAAATTTACAGAACCAGCCTTTGAAGTTGACTGCAGAACGATTCTACTGCAGCGAACATACACTGCGCGTAAGGACCACGAAGATAAGATACTAGCAATTAGGGCTCGTACGGAGCCATATACACAGTTGTTTCCCCTCTCTCCATTTGTGAGTGGAAGAGGAAAGTTCATGACTAGTAGTGTTACAGTGTACCCTCCGCCACGTGCCTTAAATTGAAGTGGTGTGTATTTATGTAGATAAAAATGTAGGTGTTGCATAATCAGCTGCTACTTCCCTAACCATTCCTATATTTATCATAGTCATTATATTTCTGTAGATTGTGGATATCTTGAGGGTATCTAGTTACTTAGACTTTTTTTTAACATTTATGTCACCACCGCTGCCTCCATTGTAACCCAAAGGTGTAATGCGCATGTCCGGCTTGGCCTCCAATCAAACAGTGGGCGTGCTGCTAATTCCTCCTGTTATGGATAAGCAAGCCAAGCTCCTTAGCACCCACCCTCTGTTCACTTCATTCCACCATTCTGTAACCCCATATGTTAGCCTGGGTCCGACTACAGTGGTATATATTCAGTACAAACTCCCTGAGTTTGGACACCAGTTTTTACCACAGGCCCTTCTAATTCCCATACGAGTACCTTTTGCCTTGGAACATATATTCTTGAGGTGAGGGATCCATCACAGTTTCGCATCCATGGTTGCCCGTAGATACTTCACTACCCTCTTTGCTTGTAAAATTTCGTCGAGAAGCTTGAGGTTCCATTACGTGAACTGGAATGCTGTCTCGTAAATGGTACTACGACAGTTTTCTTGGGACTGACCTTTAGATCCTGTTTTCCACCCCTGTTTTGCACAATATTCAGTGCACCTTATGCCACTCTTCGAACAATATTAACAAATTAGCCAAGTATTACTATGAGTAAATCGTCTGTGTATCCTTGGTAAAATATCCTCCGATATGTGACTTTCCAATCAGTTCATTTTCTGCTACGTTCCACAGGAGTGGGAAGAAAACACTTGTCGTGGACACCCTATGATAGTGATGATCACCATTTTCTCATTCATCATGGAGGCTTATACCTTTCTTCTACTCAGTATGGTCTTAATCCACCGGCATATGGTAGTCTCAGTACCATGCTCTTATGCAGCTTGATTCGAAGATAACATTGCTAAAAGCTCCCTCAATATGCAGGAAGATGGAGAGAGCAATGCCTCAAAGTGTGCAACTTTTCCTGCCTTTTTCTGCCTTCGTACGATTTGCGTGGTTCAGACGCACTTTCGTTTCCATGTAGAGGGACCTAACTTAAATCTCTTTTCCTAACATACACATTAACCTGTACTTCTAATCTCTTTAAAATAAAGGAAGCCAAATTGATTGGTCTCGTATCCTTAGCCTTCGTATGATCAGTTCTCCATGGCTTCGAAATGAAAGCAACCTTCTCTGTTCTCTGACGGTATATTTTTTACTGGAAGAGATATATAGTCTCTTGTTTGACTCTATGGCTATCCTCGTCCAGAGCGTGCGTGAATTTGTGGCGTCTTTGAGCTGTTATATCTAGAGCAAAAATAATTTTACGAGCGGTATTCAGACAGAAAATGTTAGGCAAAAGGGCTAAAATATTGACACCCGAAAAACTTTCAATGTTTGGCTCCTTGTAGGCCTGTCTCAGGCACTACAGGTACGACGAACGTAAAACTTGGGTAGTAGCAATCTAACAACACAAGGTTCGCAAATACAAAGTTTCATTTAAGCATCACTTTCCAGTACTGAATACGTTGAGCGTAAAGTCGAAGATTCTGTAAAAATTTTAAAACTGTAGTATTTTCGATCTGATTTTGCAAAAAACAGTTTTCTATAAAACTCTCCAAATTGGGCTCATTAGAAATAGTATGATGTGAATCGCAAAACAGACTGTGTTTGATTATCCAACGCGGTCTAACAATGCCATATAATTTGGACCAAAGTTGGTTGTGAAATCACGGCAAGAAAAAATATAAATTTCGGATTCTTATATATCTTAGAACAAACTACGCTGAATACGTGCTCGGTAGCACAAGGATGTAGAGTACAAAATTTAATTCCCCTACTATTTCAATAATCCACAAATTCGTCGAAAAGATGTCAATTTTTGTGAAACTGTAAAAATAGGGTATATTCGACCAGGCCCATTTGTAACAATATATTTTAATCCACCGCAGAACAGCGGGTGTAATTTCCAATATGAACTAACAATGTTACACAAATCGAGGCAAAGTATCCGGGAAATCAGTTAGAGAATAAAGTTTTAACTTTGACTTCTTACGTCTTGTTGAAATTTTGGATACAACAACTTAGCATCATTAGGTTTTCCTATATGAAGTATCGTCCCCGTACCGTTTTCCAAATTTCTACTAAATCAGTTCAAGTTTGATTTACGTAAAAACTGCAAAAATAGATCACATTCAGTTTGCTTTTTGAAAATTTGTTTTGCTCTCCACAAACTCGCACGTCAAGTCAAACAAATGACTGTACCTGGCCAATATTGTTTGGAAGAACGTTAAACTTCATCAGTGTTCACTGGGGACATGTGCGACCGTTAACATAAAATTTCATCGAACTCCCTGATGATCGAGAAGGAAAATGTTCCAAAATTAGGCAGTCCGGCATGGAATGACCCCAATGTGGCCCCACTCCGAGGTGCGTCACGTGACTGACATCATAGAGAACGCGCGCCTTCTTTCGGCTAGGCTGAGATGGGGCTCGTAGTGAAAGCACGCTTTTAGTAATCTGTCAAATGACGGATCTAATAATGAGGGCTCGCTTTGTAAGACATCTATAGAAAAAATATCAGTATGTGAAAAGACTGATTATATTGATTTCAGTAACTGTCTCCTCACGTAACGTGTACTGTAGGTAACCTATTCAGTTGCTGAGCGAAACTGACTGTTGGATGGCCCCGTGTTGCGTATGTCAACAGTTTCGTGAAATAAACCATTAATCTACATGAAATGCAAAATTTAGAGTAAAAAAATGAATCTAACTAAATGACCAACGAAACTCATTGTGGGCTCAATGAAAACTATATAACTAAAACTCAGTACTTCAGCGCATTATGAACGCTGTGTGAGATGAAGTGCAATGTTTGACTTGGAATATACACAAAAACAAATTACTGCTATCCTTAGAAGAAAATAATTGTATGAAATTACCAATACTGTTCACTGAAACTTACTCTGCTCGCTAGCACGACATCTGAGAATCCCGACTACCCACTGTTAGCTCAAGAATGCAACGTGAGATCTGCTCTTAAATAAAAGTGACTTACCTCTTGCTCAGCATGCTGGTTTTGTGTCCAGAGTACTGACGTTCTCGAAAGCAAATACAACTCAGCAGATGAAACAGCTAAAGACAAGTAATCTACCCCAAATATGTTTTTTCAGAAACAATCTGTGTCTTCGTCTGGCGTAAGGTGCAATGCACACACTTCAGAATTCAAAACCTTACTGTGAATCATGGAGGTGGGTTTCACTTTAAAGAAAATCGTTCTCAAGAAATCGAGCTCTACGAACTAGCAGCTCCGTCATAAATTACGTTGAGAAGTATCTACCTTTCATTTCTTGATGGTGACTAGTTTCATACACCTGTGTCCATTTTCAAACCATCCGTGCTATCCGACCGCTGTGGCCGAGCGGTTCTGGGCGCTTCAGACCGGAACCGCGCTGCTGCTACGGCCACAGGTCCGAATCCTGCCTCGGGCATGGATGTGTGTGATGTCCATAAGTTAGTTGGATTGAAGTAGTTCTAAGTCTAGGGGACTGATGACCTCAGATGTTAAGTCCCATAGTGCTTAGAGCCATTTGAACCATTTGAACCATCCGTGCTGTAAGTGTGACAAATACAGGCGATAGTCCACGAACAGAAACTGCCCCTGCAGTATTCGAAGTAGTATATGGCCGACTTAACAGCAGCAAAATACAGTACGTACTTTGCTGTTGATGGAACAAGCAGCTATTATGACGGAGCTACATCTGTTTACGTCAAATCAGACTCTAATTATTGACGAAAAGAAACTAAAAACACATATTTAAAATTTCTTCAAAGTTCTTGCCATCAATGTAAATAACAGCCAACCCAGCTGGCCGCGCGGTCTAACGCGCTGCTTCCCGAGCGGGAAGGCGTGCCGGTCTACATCTGCATCTACATTTATACTCCGCAAGCCACACAACGGTGTGTGGCGGAGAGCACTTTACGCGCCACTGTCATTACCTCCCTTTTCTGTTCCAGTCGCGTATGGTTCGCGGGAAGAACGACTGCCGGAAAGCCTCCGTGCGCGCTCGAATCTCTCTAATTTTACATTCGTGATCTCCTCGGGAGGTATAAGTAGGGGGGAAGTAATACATTCGATACCTCATCCAGAAACGCACCCTCTCGAAACCTGGCGGCACGAATCCGGCCCGCGGATTAGTGTCGAGGTTCGGTGTGCCGGCCGGCCTGTGGATGGTTTTTAAGGCGTTTTTCCATCTGCCTCGGCGAATACGAGTTGATTCTCCTTATTCTGCCTCAGTTACGCTATGTCGGCTATTGCTGCGCAAACACTGCTCCGCGTACGCCTACACCATAATTACTCTACCACGCAAACATTTGGGGTTACACGTGTCTGGTATGAGACGTTCCAGGGGGGGAGTCCAACCGCACAATAACCCTGCGTTCGGCATGGGGCGGCGGTGGGGTGGATGTTCTGCTGTGGGCTGTTGTGGGGTTGTGAACCACTGAGGGATACGGCTGGGCGAAGCCTCTCCGTCATTTCTAGGTCCCCAGTTTCATACACAAATACACAATATAAATAACAAGAAAGTATTATAAATATGTTTTTATCTTCATAAGAAAGTATTCCAGGTATTTTCTCCGATATTCCAAAATAAAAGATTTCTTTCTCTGAAACACTCAACTTGCGACGACTGCGATTCTACACTGTCACTAAGTATCGCCAAAGTATCCGAGAAGTACCGTGTTAACTAATGCAGTCAAAATCAAGTCGTATCTAAATAGACGTTTCTCCAAATTTTACTTCCCAACACAATATCTGACCGTGCATTTATCCCAGTTTAGCATAGAATAACCATACTAAATAAGATTTAATGACATTGACCAAAGAAAAAAAAAGTTGCTTCTAACATCAATAGACAAAAGAATACCAAAGTTGAGTGACGAACCCACAATTTTACGCGACTCTCATTCAAAGTAATTACAACCCGTGTGGTTTGACAGCTACCCACCTTTGAATTACCCACTATAGAATGTTAGCACCAGTAGCAAGCGACCTTCACAGTCATTGGTCGACGTTTAAGAAATTAATGGCGGGCGCCCTTGTCCAAGTAGCAAAACATTACAATACTTCTGGTAAATGTTACAGCACACGAATTTAGACACATACCCCCCAAAAGTTATAAAAAATATCCATGCAGCGGCAGCGGATTCAAAATGTAAAAAAAATGGAAATAATTAAAAGGGAAATGGCTACTGCTAATGAAAGTCAACAATGTCTACATAGAACACTCCACTACGTGGAGAACACTTTTATTCTAAAGAAGACAAACGTTATGCGAATGTCAGCCAAAAGCAAAAGAAATTACAAATTAAAATTGTTTGCAATAATTTTGAGTCTTTGAGAGGAGAGCGCTGCTATTAAATCTTACCTTGTGTGTTGTGACGATGGTCGCGATATCGACGGCAGCTGGCTGGTCCTGGTCAAACGCTGAGATCTGCTCCCACGGTCGTGTGATTGCTGCTGATGATTTTTCCTCGTAATCGGGCGGGCGGTGGTATTCGTTAAGCTGCAAATCTGATTACAGTGGCGTTTTGCAGGCCACAGGCTGGTCGATGTAATTGTTGTTACAGATGTCCGTATGTGCACAGTTATAATGTTTCTGGCGAACACAATTTAAGTTTATTTAAGCCACACACAGTTTATAAAACTTGCCGACCGCGAATTCTGTAGAAAATCAATTCGTATTATGAGCGCCGCGATCGCGAAAAAACGTCCTGGGCTGGAATGTACTCACACACAATAGACAGTTCGCCTAAGTTCAGAACGACTATTACTGATTTACCAGAAGTATTGTAATGTTTTGCTACTTGGACAAGGGCGCCCGCCATAAATACATAAGTTCACAGTACTTGAGTGTACGAAAACACAGTCAAAATACAAGCGCAGTTCAATTCATAGACACAGAGCTACAATACCGTCCATTCTCGGTTGCATTATCATAGTTACTTCCTCTCACGGCACAGTCTCAGTATTTACTTCGCCCAGTTTCTACTCTCACTGTTATCATATCACGTCCTGGCATAAAACAGTAATTAAAAACGTACATCGCTTGCCACTAAACTCAATCTTCACCAGCTCGTAAAAGTCACGACTCCCACAGTAAAACATGTGTCCGCCTCTCTAGCTACCCAGCAACACACCCCCGCTTTGTTCGATCGACTATCGATATTGCTCTCTCTCAATACTCTCGCCCGCAGTTTATACAACATCAACGTAAATTACGTATATCTTTACACAACTATTTTCTACCAAACTTATTACAGTAAACGATAAACAAAAAAATTAAAGCTTTCCACAATCAATAAACTCTAAACATATTTATCTACTTACAAAAAAGAAATAATTTCCAGTTACATATTACATCTAGAAATCAACTTTTATCTCTATATTACAGGACAAACGAAAAATGCGCTACAACATCGAAGAGATATGAACAGACGGAAAAAAAGAAAAAGAAAAAAACATGGTAAATACATATCTATCGCAAATAACGATGTCTTCACAAACTGCTCGCTACTATGCCGCAAATAAGAAGTACGTCAATCACAGATAAAATTAAACACAGAGACAAGGATCTTATTCGCAACTCATGGAGTTCGCTCATTCGTCTTTGTCCTAGCACAGGAAAGGTGAATTATTTACAACAGCAGAAAAAATATGAGAACGTTACAACTTTCATTGATCCCTCATATGACAGGCTTTGTATCGAAGGCATGCATACATTGATCGGTGGTTTTACAGGCCTTGCGCTGAGTACACACTTTGAGGCACCTTCTCTACCGTTTGAGGGCTCTAGTGTGGGCATGCTTTCATTGGTCTGTTGAATTACAGGTCCAATAGTGAAGGCATACTTTCGTTTGTCTGTGATGTTATGCACCTTGTGATTTCTGTGATCCATCACAACACACCTCGTAGTGAGGGCACACCTACATTGGCCTGGGTTATGATGGGCTTTATATCGAGGACATTCTTTCATTTGTCCATCAGACGATGGGCTATATGGGGTGGGTGCGCACTTTCTGCAAAACTTCACGCGCGCACTTTGCTCCATACTTCTCGGAGGTACCCAAAACCGCACCACGTTTCACTTAGCATTGCAGTACGGCATTTTTCGGTCGACACAATTATCTGAGTTCGGCAAAATCGTAGTGTCAGCCTTGTTCACCCTTCGCTACTTCACAGGACGTTCACAGGTCCAGTGACTGCACAAAAAAAGGAAGTCTAGCGATCTATCGTCAGAAGCCTTTCAAACGAATAGGAACGACAGAAGAGAGGGATGAGAATTCTCAGTTCCCATAACTGACGGGTACTGCACATGTGCTATGAAACGGTGTTACAGTTCCTTGCAGCAAAAATGTAAATGCTTAGTAGACAATGAAAGAACAAAAACTTACAACAGTCTACAGACTGGAGTCATTGTTCTGCACATAAAGAAGCGCTTTGTGATGAACTTGCATGCATGGAGCATTTGAAGAAGTTGGAGATATGAACAGTAAAATTTCTGAAGTCGCACTCATTATTCCACCGTCAGCTGCAATTGTTTTTAATGGAACTGAATGAAAATTATGGAGGCTCCATATTTTACTGAAAAGTATGTTCCAAGAGGCACACTTGGAGCAATTTTCCGATTTAGAAGCCCCTATTGATAATTTTGTTAAGGAAAAAGGATTGCAGGAAAGAAAATTAGAACATCCGAACTGGATTGGAGACTTCAGATTTTAAGTGGACTTGACTGCACACTGCCCACAGTAAACTATTGCAAGGTAACTTCTCTCTAATTTGATGGGGATGCATTTAAAAGAAAACCGTCTCGCAGAAGGGACACATTCTGACAAAGACAGCCCTCTCCCCTAAGACCGTTGGCATTAAGGAACGCGAGGTTCGAAGAATTTATTGTGACCTTGAAAGAATTTTAAGGATAGTTTCCTAAACGTTTTGAGGACACTGGTCTTTTATCTGGTTTCAAGCTGTTTTCTGGACCGTTGCTGTTCCAGTTGAAAGCGCCCCTGTGGATGTTCAGATGCAACTGTTTGATCTGCAAGGTAATTCCGGTTTTGAAGACAAATATCCTTAATTTTAACATCGTTTAGAGCCTCTACATTGTTTTCTTGAGGCAGAGTTTCCACGTCTCCATAATGGGGCTGCAAATGTGCTACAATATTTGGATCAAAACATGTGTATGAAAAACGTATTTTCGATTATGACACCAAATAAATCACCATTACATGGCAACCTGAGTGCGAAAATCTGTGATATTGTCTGAGTCTTTCCGTAAACCGACAGTTCGTATCAGAAAAAAATATCTGATGTCTTCAGCGCGCCAAAAATAATTAAATAACACTGAAAATTTAATTTTTGTAGCTATGTCGTTGAGAAATGTGGGATATAAAAGCAAGTCGTATGCAGTGCGACTGGACTGCCATTCAAATTGACTTCTTCGCTGTTTCCCCCCTTTCCCCCTCCTAGCGATCAGACAGCGTAGCGTGGTGGTGTGGGAAATGTGCCGGCCAGGTTGAGAACTGTGGCACTCCTGTCAGGGCACGGGGCGTGAGCCGGGTTCTTTGCCGCGCTGGGTTAAAAGTTATGTACAGTGCCTCTCATAAGTTTTGGGACAAACATTGTTCACAGTGTGTCTGGGTATGAAAGAATTTAGGGTAGTTAATACTGAAATAAAGATGTACGTCGGCAAGTCGTACATGTGACTATGGGCGATGGAAAGTGCAATCACGTATATTTGCTTGCTTACAGCAGAAAAAGGCCCATTTCTTACTGCGTGTTATGAAACTCTGTACTTCAAAAGTTTTGGGACAAATGTTGGCAACAGTGCCAGTGTGCATATCTCTGTTATTCGTTACTTCCTGCGATATCGAGAGCTCAAAGGAAACACAAGTGTGTTTGTACAAAATGGTACGTAGAGGTAAAAACAGCACTTTTGAACAGTTACTAATATTCCACGTCGAAAAGGAAACAACGTGCCAAGAAATACCAACGTTACTGTATGTGAGGAAAATTACTACAGGGAAGATCGTCCGTCGATATAAATATGACGACAGGACAGAAAATCTCCCACGGACAGGCCGTCCAACGTTATTTGTGAGGAGAGAAGAGAGGGCAATAGTGCAGAAGGTTAAGCAAGATCCACGAATCACAGCTACACAAATTGCCATTGAGGCTGAGGAAGAGTTTGGGGAGATGGCCAGTCCTAGCAAAATCAGACGACTACTGTACAGAGAAAATTACCAGGGGCGAATTGCAAGAAGGAAGCCTTATATCAGTCTTGCCAGTAGGAAGAAGAGGCTGCTATTGGCAAGGAAACACATCAACAAGATCATGGAGAGGTGGAATCAAGTAATTTTTTTGGATGAATCAAAAGTTTAACATGTCGGGACCCGATGGACGAATAACGGTCCGGCGGCAGCCCAACAAAGAGCTGCAAGGAAAAACTGTGCAATCCACAGTGAAATATGGCAGGTGCCAGTTATAGTTTGGAGTTGTATGTCGGCCCAGGGAGTGAGTGAGCTGGTCTTCATTGACGTAACAATGGATAAAGATGTATACCTGCAGATTCTAAGGAACAATTTGAAGAAGAGCGCAGAAAATATGGGAACTGGAAACTGTTTCAAATTTTATAAGGACAACAACCCCAAACATACCGCCTATATTTGTACGGTTGTGGCTCCTGTACGACTGTCCGAAAGATGTCATCCTCCTCCACAAAGTCCGGACACGAGTCCTATAGGTAATTTATGGGATGCTTTAGAAAGAAATATTGGAAAAGTCGCCCTACGGTCCTAACAAGACGTCAGGAGAAGACTGCAAGAAGAATGGAAAAATCTGAGTATTTCGTACTTACAGAAGCTTGTACAAAGCATGCGAAAGCAGATGGAAGTACAAAGTACTAACTCCTCATTATTTCCTGGTTTTTAGTTTATTTCACCACTTCGTTCCAAAACTTTTGCGCCGGAAATCACATATTATTTCGCATAAATATTAAATTATTTGTATTTTGTGGGTCATTAAATGATGTAAAATGTGCAATTTACTGCTCTGTCAATTTCATTCTGTCTGTTGAAATAGCAAGCATAATATGTTTAAGCAGCGTGACACGCACCTGCCTCACGCTTACGTCGGTGATTTTGTGATGTCGCAGGTCTGTACTCCTTCCGCCATCCCACTAAAGGCTCGTGGTTCATCCAGACGCTGTGTACTCGCTTGGGAAAGCACGCGGGCGACAAGGACGTTGTGTCGCTGCTAACCGACGTGAACCGCATCGTGGGCCAGGAGTTCCGCTCCAGCGACCCGTCCGAGCCGTGTATGGACGGCTTGGTGCAGGGCCCCTGCTTCATCTCCTCCCTCACACGCCGGGTACACCTGTGGCCGCCTGTTGCAGCTGCCCCGGACGCCTTGCCTAATGTGGAATAACTCCAACTTCCATCTTTTCTTTCATCTGATTTTCTTGGAACTAAGTCTTTAACTTAAATAAAACCTTCTGATTATATTGTCATGGTGTAATTGTTCCAATATTTCGGTTGCTTTTGCTGATGGATATGCAAAAAACTGGTGATTTCTCATACTGGGGAACAATCAAGAATGGGATGCCGCAAGGTTCGGTCCTGGGTCCTCTACTGTTCATAATGTATATTAATGACTTGCCATTCTATATTCACGAAGATGCAAAGCTGGTACTTTTTGCCGATGATACAAGTATAGCTATCACACCCGACAGACAATAATTAACTGGTGAAATTGTAAACAATGTTTTCCAGAAAATCATTAAGTGGTTGTCTGCAAATGGGCTCTCATTAAACTTTGACAATACGCAGTACATACAGTTCCACACAGTAAATGGAATGACACCATTAATGAATATAGACTTCGATCAGAAATCGTTAGCTAAGGTAGAATATTCAAAATTTCTAGGTGTATGCATTGATGAGGGGTTGAACTGGAAAAGGCACATTGAGGATCTGCTGAAACGTTTGAGTTCAGCTACTTATCCTATTAGGGTCATTGCAAATTTTGGCGATGTACATCTCAGTAAATTAGCTTACCACTCCTATTTTCATTCTCTGCTTTCGTATAGCATCATATTCTGGGGTAATTCATCATTGAGTAAAAGAGTGTTCATTGCACAAAAGTGTGTAATCAGAATAATTGCTGGAGCTCATCCAAGAACATCCTGCAGACACTTATTTAAAGAGCTAGAGATTTTCACTGTAGCCTCACAAGATATAAAGGGCTATTACAAATGATTGAAGCGATTTCATAAATTCACTATAGCTCCATTCATTGACATATGGTCACGACACACTACAGATACGTAGAAAAACTCATAAAGTTTTGTTCGGCTGAAGCCGCACTTCAGGTTTCTGCCGCCAGAGCGGTCGAGAGCGCAGTGAGACAAAATGGCGGCAGGAGCCGAGAAAGCGTATGTCGTGCTTGAAATGCACTCACATCAGTCAGTCATAACAGTACAACGACACTTCAGGACGAAGTTCAACAAAGATCCACCAACTGCTAACTCCATTCGGCGATGGTATGCGCAGCTGAAAGCTTCTGGATGCCTCTGTAAGGGGCAATCAACGGGTCGGCCTGCAGTGAGCGAAGAAACGGTTGAACGCGTGCGGGCAAGTTTCACGCGTAGCCTGCGGAAGTCGACGAATAAAGCAAGCAAGGAGCTAAACGTACCACAGCCGACGGTTTGGAAAATCTTACGGAAAAGGCTAAAGCAGAAGCCTTACCGTTTACAATTGCTACAAGCCCTGACACCCGATGACAAAGTCAAACGCTTTGAATTTTCGGCGCGGTTGCAACAGCTCATGGAAGAGGATGCGTTCAGTGCGAAACTTGTTTTCAGTGATGAAGCAACATTTTTTCTTAATGGTGAAGTGATCAGACACAATGTGCGAATCTGGGTGGTAGAGAATCCTCACATCCTCACGCATTCGTGCAGCAAATTCGCAGTTCACCAAAAGTTAACGTGCTTTGTGCAGTCTCACGATTTAAAGTTTACAGCCCCTTTTTCTTCTGCGAAAAAAACGTTACAGGACACGTGTATCTGGACATGCTGGAAAACTGGCTCATGCCACAACTAGAGACCGACAGCGCCAACTTCATCTTTCAACAGGATGGTGCTCCACCGCACTTCCATCACGATGTTCGGCATTTCTTAAACAGGAGATTGGAAAACCGATGGATCGGTCGTGGTGGAGATCATGATCAGCAATTCATGTCATGGCCTCCACGCTCTCCCGACTTAACCCCATGCGATTTCTTTCTGTGGGCTTATGTGAAAGATTCAGTGTTTAAACCTCCTCTACCAAGAAACGTGCCAGAACAGCGAGCTCGCATCAACGATGCTTTCGAACTCATTGATGGGGACATGCTGCGCCGAGTGTGGGAGGAACTTGATTATCGGCTTGATGTCTGCCGAATCACTAAAGGGGCACATATCGAACATTTGTGAATGCCTAAAAAAACTTTTTGAGTTTTTGTATGTGTGTGCAAAGCATTGTGAAAATATCTCGAATAATAAAGTTATTGTAGATCTGTGAAATCGCTTCAATCATTTGTAATAACCCTGTATATTCATTTATGAAATTTGTTATTAACAATCCGAACGAATTCAAAAGTAATAGCAGTGTACTTGGCTACAACACCAGGAGAAAGGATGATCCTCACTACTCAATGTCAAATCTAACTTTGGCTCAGAAGGTGGTAAATTATGCTGCCACAGAAGTCTTGGGTCACTTCCCTAATACCATCAAAAGTCTGACAGATATAGCATTTAAAAGGAAATTAAAAGAATTTCTTAATGGCACTTCCTTCTACTCGTTAGACGAATTTTTGGATATAGTAAGTGGGTAATTTCCCCAATCCCCACAAAAAAATTAAAATTAAAAATAATAAGTGTCATGTAATATTTTGTGTAATGTAATATCTGGTATAGACGTCTTTTATTAACCTGACACGTTTCACATCATTACGAAGTGCCATATACATGATCTATGGAACAAGTACTAATCTAATCTAATCTGATCTATATAAATGATAATGTCTGGTTTGAATTATTCTGCTTTACGAACTTATGTGACTACATTAATCAATTATTCAGCCAACTCGTCATTTTGAATTCCAGTTCAGTCACAATCCTGCAATGCATTGCCTGCAATACCACTTTCTCATCAATATCATTCAGAAATTTGATTTGGTTTAGTATATCCTACAACTTAAAATCTTCAATACTTATTCTAGACTGTCATGTAAAATCCTTTTATTTCAAAAAGACAGTTTATTACTAAAATAAACTCAAAATTACGATGTATTTTACAAAAAAAAAAAAAAAGTGTGTGAAATCTTATGGGACTTAACTGCTAAGGTCATCTGTCCCTAAGCTTACACATTACTTAACCTAAATTATCCTAAGGACAAACACACACACCCATGCCCGAGGGAGGACTCGAACCTCCGCCGGGACCAGCCGCACAGTCCATGACTGCAGCGCCTGACACCGCTCGGCTAATCCCGCGCGGCGACGTATTTTACAGTTCGTAGTGGTTTCACCAAAGGAATTAAAGGTCTGGGAGAGGAAATAAAATCTTTTAGGTTCCCCGAAATCGTTATCAGTCTGTTAGAGACGGCGAAGGGATCTGGAAGAGAATTTGAATGGAATTAACACTAAAATACGTTCAGTCTGTTGATGGCCATTTATCATTCCTTCTATGTTTTTGGTTGGTGCATAAATTCGTAAAGTTTTTGTTCTGCATGTTGGTATCATGGTTGCTATGTAATTATTTATCAATTGGCATTTCTTATTTGTAGTTCACTGTTGCTATTTCAGTTTACATATTGTCATTCTGTCATTCGGAGTAGTCAGGGGAACTACGGAGGTTAGACAATGGAGTGCCAAGTGGAGAAATTGGAACACCTCCGACATATTCTTCTGTTTGAGTTCAATAGAGGGATGACAGCAGCAGAGGCAGCCAGAAAGATTTGCGCTGCGCATGGGGATAATACCTGGTGATAGTGTACGGCAATAAAATGGTTTTCTCGAATTAAGGACGATCGTTTTGACATTTGAGACTTTCCACCTTCAGGGTTTGACGAAGATCGTTTAAGCACATTAACTTAATCTACGGTGATACACATCAATGTACTCTAGAACCGCAAAATGTGATGAACAGTGATCATTCCACCATCGTGTGACTTTTGCATGCGATGGGGAAGGTTCAAAAACCGGGTGTATAGGTATCGCATGCTCTAAGCCAAAATCACAAAAAATCGTTGGTTGCCTTGAGTGCATCTCTACTTGTTCGTCATCAACTGGCTTGTCAGTAACACCGACCATCCCTATCCTGTATCGTTACTGGTGATGGGGAACTTAATCTTTACGCTAGCGCAAGGAAGAGAAAGGAATGGTTGAGGACAATCCGGCCGCTGTGACCGAGCGGTTCTAGGCGCTTCAGTCTGGAACCGCGCTGCTGCTACGGTCGCAGGTTCGAATCCTGCCTCGGGCATGGATGAGTGTGATGTCCTTAGGTCAGTTAGGTTTAAGTAGTTCTAAGTTCTAGGAGACTGATGACCTCAGATGTTAAGTCCCATAGTGCTCAGAGCCATCTGAACCATTTGTTGAGGACAAACAAACCAGCAACTCCGCCCACAGAGACCTGCGCGCATCTACGAAAGATAGTTTTATGCATCTGGTGGAAAAGCGACAGCGCAGTGTACTACGAATTGCTTTCACGAGGTGTAACCATCATAGCTGACATTTATTGTCAACAACTGAGACGTCTTGCTGACACAGCCCAAGAACAACGACCAGTAGGACTGCGTAAAGTGAAGCTACTCCACGATAACGCCCATTCTGCTAGACTGACAAAAACCCCAAGGAGCTATGTTGGGAAGTCATTCCACACCCACCTTCTTCAGCCGATCTTGCGCCCTCGGGTTTTCATCTTTTCCGGTCTCTATCGAACATCTTTCAAAAAATTTCCTTTCCAAATCAAAATGGGCTCCGAACGTAGCTCGACGAGATCTTCGCTTCGTAACCATTTGATTTCTACAGTTGTAGAATCGAAATATACCGCAGCGTTGGCAGTCTGTTGTAGATAGTGATGGAGAATATATTATTAATCACTAAAGTCTCTGTTATGTTTATTTGTTGTGTTTATTAATAAGATGGAAAAACTCAACGAATTTACACACCAATCCAATAAGACACAACAAACAACAGGACTGAGGCAGGGTAGCTTCCCCCGATATATGGTGTGGATTCCGTTAACTTCCAGTAACTGCGGTTGTCGTCTGACCATTGGTGGGCTTGTTACTGGAAGTTACGGGATCCGATTGGTTTTGGCCCCGCTGCACTCGACTTTGTGAGTTGCACATGCCGACGTAACACGTTTTTCAAACACAGGCGTTATACAGCCAACCGGTTACAAATAACTGTGGTACAATTGATCTACGCTTCGACACATACTCGTCGCGCATGCTGTAAAGCATTTTATTTTATTTTCGACTTGAGAACAGCTGCTCTAAATTCTGGCCATTCCTTCTCGCAATGTAATTTTACGATTTCTCAAAATTTCATTCTGATGAAGACATCCTTAGTAGGTATCAAAACCTAGGTCAGATGTACAAAAGAGTTATTTGTAACCGGTTGGCTGTATAATACCTATTTCTGAAAATTGTATACGGTTACAGATAAACAACCATGTTTGAAATTGAAAGTTGTATTGTTTCAATTTGAAGGCTGTGTTGTGGTTCGTAGTTTGGTGGCGGATAACGTTTGGGGCCTGAAGATGACGGTTTTCGGCGTCGAAACTGGTAGCATGTTTTGAATAAACGACGCTGGATTATGGTACAGCTTTTGGTTATGATTATCGTTATTCAAGCACATTTTAGAGGTTTTAAGCAGCTGCCCAGAAATGACTGAATTGAGGCGTCAGCACTTCATTGGTAGAGACTTCTTTCGCCAATGCTTATTAAGTGATGTCAGCTGTCTTATTAAGTGTAGTATTCTTTGCCTTGCATTCCTCTGCAAACGATAAAAGCATTGCCATAATTTTACCAATTTTTACGAAATTATTTCACAAATAAAACTTTATTTATTGCTGCTTTAAAATTCTGATTCAGCCCCCATTCGTATGAATATCATACCTACCAATTAACAACTTTTTAACTTAAGCTTACTATTCCTCTTCTTCCTGAACCAGTACCCTGTGAAATTACACTGCCTGAAGAAAATTGCAACACCGAGAAGGAGCTGCGCCACATAAAAAGAGTGTTGGTAGGTGTGTTTACACATCTGAAAAATGGTTTCTATTCAAATTTCGGACCAGTCAAATAAGAGTGACGCTATTAGTGCCACTATAACAATGCAAATCAAGTTTGCTTTAAATATGCGCTGCAGAGGTCGTGAGCGTTAGTTACATTAAATACTGGAGGTGGTGAGTTGATGTTAGTCAAGAACTGCTTTAAGGCAGCACAGACACCATTTATCAACACCCCACTGAGTTTGAGTGGGGTCGTGTAAAATGGCTACGAGTAACTTGGGTGTTCATTGTGCGATATTGCAGAAAGACTTAGCAGGAATGTAGCCGTTGTCAATGACAGCTGGCGGCAGCGGTCACCAGTATGTGCGGTCGCAAGGAGACGGGGCTCTGGACGGCCATGTGGCAATACCGAGAGCGAAGACCATAGTGTTCGGCTTATGGTTCTGGCGCATCTTACGAGGTGCATTCAAGTTCTAAGGCCTCCGATTTTTTTTCTAATTAACTACTCACCCGAAATCGATGAGACTGGCGTTACTTCTCGACGTAATCGCCCTGCAGACGCACACATTTTTTACAACGCTGACGCCATGATTCCATGGCAGCGGCGAAGGCTTCTTTAGGAGTCTGTTTTGACCACTGGAAAATCGCTGAGGCAATAGCAGCACGGCTGGTGAATGTGCGGCCACGGAGAGTGTCTTTCATTGTTGGAAAAAGCCAAAAGTCACTAGGAGCCAGGTCAGGTGAGTAGGGAGCATGAGGAATCACTTCAAAGTTGTTATCACGAGGAAACTGTTGCGTAACGTTAGCTCCATGTGCGGGTGCGTTGTCTTGGTGAAACAGCACACGCGCAGCCCTTCCCGGACGTTTTTGTTGCAGTGCAGGAAGGAATTTGTTCTTCAAAACATTTTCGTAGGATTCACCTGTTACCGTAGTGCCCTTTGGAATGCAATGGGTAAGGATTACGCCCTCGCTGTCCCAGAACATGGACACCATAATTTTTTCAGCACTGGCGGTTACCCGAAATTTTTTGGTGGCGGTGAATCTGTGTGCTTCCATTGATCTGACTGGCGCTTTGTTTCTGGATTGAAAAATGGCATCCTCGTCTCATCCATTGTCACAACCGACGAAAAGGAAGCCCTATTCGCGCTGTCGTTGCGCGTCAACATTGCTCGGCAACATGCCACACGGGCAGCCGTGTGGTCGTCCGTCAGCATTCGTGGCACCCACCTGGATGACACTTTTCGCATTTTCAGGTCGTCATGCAGGATTGTGTGCACAGAACCCACAGAAATGCCAACTCTGGAGGCGGTCTGTTCAACAGTGATTCGGCGATCCCCCAAAACAATTTTCTCCACTTTCTCGATCATGTCGTCGGACTGGCTTGTGCGAGCCAGAGGTTGTTTCGGTTTGTTGTCACACCAACATGTGCCTTCATTAAACTGTCGCACCTACGAACGCACTTTCGACACATCCATAACTCCATCACCACATGTCTCCTTCACTTGTCGATGAATTTCAATTGGTTTCACACCACGCAAATTCAGAAAACGAATGATTGCACGCTGTACAAGTAAGGAAAACGTCGCCATTTTAAGTATTTAAAACAGTTCTCATTCTCGCTGCTGGCGGTAAAATTCCATCTGCCGTACGGTGCTGCCATCTCTGGGACGTATTGACAATGAACGCGGTCTCATTTTAAAACAATGCGCATGTTTCTATCTCTTTCCAGTGTGAAGAACAAAAAATCGGAGGCTTTAGAACTTGAATGCACCTCGTATTGCATTTGCAGCAGCAGCTTGAGCAGCAGTTAGCACCACAGTGACACAACGAACTGTTACCAATCGGTTACCTCGAGGACAGCTCCTAGCCAGATACCCTTTAGCGTGCATCCATCTGACACCAAATTACCACCATTTACGACGTCGGTGGTGTCAAGCAAGAGCTCATTATAGGGCACGGTTGAGGTCTGTTGAGTTTTCTGATGAAAGCTGGTGCCAGTGATGGCCGTGTGTTGTTAGAAGGAGGTCAGTTGAGGACTGGCTCCCAACCTGTCTGTGAGCTAGACGCGTTGACCTGTACCTGGAGTTATGGTCTGCGGTGTGATTTCGTATTACAGCTGCAGCATTGCCATCGTTATCCCACGCAATCTGACTGCAAATTTGTACGTCAGTCTGGTGATTTCACCTGTTATGCTGTCATTCGTGAATGGCATCCCAGGGGATGCTTTCCAACAGGATAACGCTTGCCCACATACCTCTGTTGCAACTCGACATGTTACTTAGCCTGCTCGATCACCAGATCTGCCTCCAGTCCAGCACATATGGTACATTATGGGAAAACTCCAGCGTCATCCACAAACAGCATTAACTGTCTCTGCATTGATCGACGAAACGCAGCAGGATGGAACTCCATCCCACAAACTGACATGCGGCACCTGTACAGCATACTGCAGGTAAGTCTGCATGCTCGCATTTAACATTTTGACGGTCACACCGGTTATTAACGTACCAGTATTTCACATTTGGAATGGCTTACCTCCCGATTACATTAACCTATTATTTTTCAATGTCAATCACTTAAAAGTTACCTAGAGAAATCTATCTCCCAAATTTCATTACTCTACATTAATTATTTTTTGTTGTTGCGATTTATCTCCGTTAGTGGATATTCCGAGGAACTGCAGTTTCCTGCTTCCTATTGTACACTGGCTCTCGTGGCAGCTCAGTTCATCCCATTTCAAACCCTAAAAGGAAAGTAATTTTATGGTACACTAGCACTCGTGCCAGCTTAGAGTATTTTACTACATACACAGCCGGATAATATCGTGCAATACAAGCGTTCTTAACAGCTTAATCCGTCACCTTTCCTCAGCGTAGTAGCCATTACACTATAGTATCACTCCATAACACTGAGTCACCTAACTGCAGCTTATCAGTGTTGCCTGATAATTTTAGACTGCAATTCTTTGAGCTGTTCCCATCCGAGAATGTTTATACGAAGAGATAAGTATTCCATATACCATTATCTTAGGTTTGTGCACTTCTTTCAATATTACCATTTATTTCTTCATCTAGTTGCCGTGCACTATCCATAATTTCAGACGTTTACATACGGGCTTACCAAACTTGCTTGTAGGTGGTGTTGAGCATAAAGCACTCACACGCCTACCAACATTCATGGCGACTTCGTATGCATGATTCTTTGCCAAATTTGCAGCCACAGATGTATTTGAAATAGACCCCATACATTGCTGACCTACTGCCTAGTGCAATACATTCCCATTACAAAAAATGTTTTCACCTAGTACAACCATGTCCGATTCTAACTTCATGGATTACGGACTTTGAAGCCCTTCATCTTTCCATACCCGTCTACTCTATTTCGCACACTTTGTTTCTTCTAGACATTTTAATTTCACCTAAGCTACGAATCTTTAGTCAAAGCCTCACAGATGAACAAAAACTAAACACAGCCAAAACTAGCACAAGGATGGCTATGCGTGAAGCGTTCAATGAATACGAAACTAAAACTGTAGCTACCAAGTTGACAGAAAATCCTAAGAATTTATGGTACTATGATATTTCAGTAAATGAACAGAAGCCATCTGTCCAGACACTGTGTGACCATAATGGCACTGAAACAGGGAACGACTTAGAAAACGCTGAAATACTAAACGTCTTTCTCCAATTCTGTTTCACAGAGGAAGATCGCATTGAAGTGTCTCCTTTAAATCGCCGCGGGAACGGCAAAATGACAGCTATCGGAATACGTGATCAAGGAATCGAAAACTAGATGGCATTGCTCAACAGAGGAAAGTCCACTGGACCTGACGGGACACCAGTTCGATTCTATACACGTACGAGAATGTAGCAGTGTACCCAAGGGGTCTACTAGAGGTAAGCGTTTCTAGGGATTGGAAAAAAGCACAGGTCATTCACATTTTCAAGAAGAGTAGTCCAGCAGACGCACAAAACTATAAGCCTGTATCTCTGACGCCGGTCTATTGTAGATTGTTTGAAGACATTTCATGCTCGCGTATTATGAAATTTCTGGTAACCGAAAATAATCTATGTAGAAAACAACATAGGCTCGAAAAAGAACGATCGTCCGAAACTCAGTTCGCTCTGTTCGTCCACAAGAAACACAAAGCAGTAGACACAGGCGCCCAGGTACATACCCTGTTTACTGACTCCCGAAAGGCATTCTACACAGTTCCCCACTACCGCGTAATGAACAACACGCCAGTGTATGGAATATCAGACCAGCTGTGTGACAGAACTGAAGCGATTTTAGCAAACAGAACACCGTATGTCATGCTGAACGGAGACATGTCTTGAGATGTAAAAGTATACGTGTTATAGTACCATTACCTTTTACCATATATTTCAGTGACCTAGCAGATAACGTCAGGAGGTTTTTCATGGACGCTAGAACATTGTAGTCAAATGTCGAAAGACCTGTAGAAGATGGACGCTCATTCCAACGATAGGTAGTCGACCCTAAATGTAAAAAAAAAAAAAAATTGTAGCATATTGGGAACATATAGACAGGAAGATCCTTTATTGTATGATTATTACACAATTACGGAACAATCACTGGAATCAGTTACTCCCATAAAGTATCTCGGTGTATACGTATAGAGCGATTTGAAGTGCAAGTGGAACTATCACATAAATTGATAGCGAGTAAATTAGATACCAGACAGAGATTCATTGGAAGAATTCTCATAAAGTGAAGTCCATGAACGAAGGAGGTATCTTACAAAACACTAGTGCGCCCAGCACTGGAATACTGCTCGTCAGTATGGGATTCGTACCGGATAGGGCTGGTAGAGGAAATAGAGAAACTCCTAAAAAGAGCAGCACAGGTTCATTTACACTACTGGCCATTAAAACTGCTACACCAAGAAGAAATGCAGATGATAAACGGGTATTCATTGGACAAATATATTATACTAGAACTGACATGTGATTACATTTTCACGCAATTTGGGTGCATAGATCCTGAGAAAGCAGTACCCAGAACAACCACCTCTGGCCGTAATAGTGGCCTTGATACGCCTCGGCATTGAGTCAAACAGAGCTTGGATAGCGTGTACAGGTCCAGCTGCCCATACAACTTCAACACGATACCACAGTTCATCAAGAGTAGTGACTGGCGTATTGTGACGAGCCAGTTGCTCGGCCACCATTGACCAGACGTTTTCAGTTGGTGAGAGATCTGGAGAATGTGCTGGCCAGGTCAGCAGTCGAACATTTTCTGCATCCAGGCACATGCGGCCGTAGATTATTCTGCTGAAATGTAGGGTTTCGCAGGGATCGAACGAGGGGTAGAGCCACGGGTCGTAACACATCTTAAACGTAACGTCCACTGTTCAAAGTGCCATCAATGCAAACAAGAGGTGACAGAGGCGTGTAACCAGTAGCACCCCATGCCGTCACACCGGGTGATACGCCACTATAGCGATGACGAAAACACGCTTGCAACGTGCGTTCACCGCGATGTCACCAAACACGGATGCGACCATCATGATGCTGTAAACAGAACCTGGATTCATCCGAAAAAATGACGTTTTGCCATTCGTGCACCCAGGTCCGTCGTTGACTACACAACCGCAGGCGCTCCTGTCTGTGATGCAGCGTCAAGTGTAACCGCAGCCATGGTCTCCGAACTGATAGCCCATGATGCTGCAAACGTCGTCCAACTATTCGTGCAGATGGTTGTTGTCTTGCAAACGTCCCCATCTGTTGACTCGGGGATCGCGACGTGGCTGCACGATACTTTGCAGCCATGCGGATAAGATGACTGTCATCTCGACTGCTAGTGATACGAGGCCGTTGTGATACAGCACGGCGTTCCGTATTACCTTCCTGAACCCATCGATTCCATATTCTGCTAACAGTCAGCGGATCTCGACCGACGCGAGCAGCAATGTCGCGATATGATAAACCGGAATCGCAGTAGGCTACAATCAGACCTTTATCGAAGTCGGAAACGTGATGGTACGCATTTCTCCTCCTTACACGAGGCATCACAACAACGTTTCACCAGGTAACGCCGGTGAACTACTGTTTGTGTATGAGAAATCGGTTGGAAACTTTCCTCATATCAGCACGTTGTAGGTGTCGCCACCGGCGCCAACCTTGCGTGAATGCTCTGAAAAGCTAATCATTTGCATATCACAACATCTTCTTCCTGTCGGTTAAATTTCGCGTCTGTAGCACGTCACCTTCGTGGTGTAGCAATTTTAATGGCCAGTAGTGTAGTAACTGTGACAGCGTCACGAGACGTTCTGCTGTTAGACGCTGCAAGAGAGAAACTCGGCGTCAAGGTGTGATTTACTGTTTAAGTTCAGAGGTCGTACTTACGCAGAAGAGTCAGACAATATACTGCTTCCTCCTACGTACATCTTGCGAAAGCACCGTGAAGATATTATTAGAGCCCACACAGAGGCTTACTAACAATCGTTCTTTCCGTGAGCCTTACTCGAGTGGAAGAGGAGAAGCAGGGAGTGGCACTAGTGTACAAACCACACTCTGCCACACACCCTAAGGTGGCTTGTGGAGTATATATGTGTTTTGTTTCCTTTCGTTAAATAGCACTGCAATGCCGAAAATTTCAACCTCTGGTATTTCATCTAAAGTATGGTTGCTGGAACTGCCATCCAGTCTGTCACCTAATGCAGTGCGTGAGTCATTAGTAATACTCTGAGCCTGCCTCCGAATGGCAAGGTCAAATCTGGTATTGCAATTCCACCATGTACCTTTTCAGTCTCCTTAAAACATTTTCCTTCGCCTTTCACGTTTAAAATAAACCCTGAAACCTCATAAATCGTTGTCTGTAGTTAACCAACTTCCCATCTACAGCACTATTATGCACCATCAGTACGCTTTGCGACAACTATCATGCAGTCCACTCACCGTCAAGCATAGCACTCGTGTCCACTACATGTTTCCTAAGGCTAGCACACCACTGTGGCGTAAAGTTAGCGATCATACTAACTCTTTGCACACGGCTTCTTTGCGCGTTGCTTGCTTTCTCTGTATATGTTCATTGAAGGTGTGACTAGCATTTGCATTGGCATCGAAGTTTTTCTGGAAGTTTTTCTCTGATTCTTGTGCACTTGTTTCACAAACTTGATGCTCTGAATTAAAATCTGCAGAATGAAATTGGTAATAATGACATCACACTTGGAATTTACATTTTCATCGGGTCGTAATCCGTAGTTGGAAAACTGTTTTTCAATGTCATATTTCACTTTCGATTTCAAGTTAGAGATTTCAGTTAAAATATGTGTTCATAAGTTATTAACTTTAGATTTTGAATTTGCTTTGTCATTTTTCAATTAATCTCCGAAGCTGCTTACTGTATCCATTAAAGGCAGAATTAAAAAAATTTCCCTCTCGGTACTGATATCGGGACACAGTTTCTCCTCTATAGATTCCGTCTTTATGCGAGAACCTTAAGTACTCTTAGACACTGAATCACTCAACTTGAATGCTGCTGGTTCGATCTTCGCTTGGTCTACCAGTCCCATATTAGGCAATTCTTCAGCAGTTTTTCCATTCTCATTAATACAAGTGCTATACATTCTAGGACTGAAAATTTCAGTACTTCTGAAGTCAGCTTTTATCAATATCGATATCTTCACCCTTACCGGGTGACTAAGATAATACCTTCTCCTTACTCTTGGATTTTCTGCTCTGGGATTTTACAAAAATGCCCAGCAATTGCAAAAAGCACCTTTTCATTTAGCTTCAGTGTAACCGCACATTGCGATTACCTCAGACCCTGTCTCACTTCCTTTTCAACCACTGCTTTCCTTTCATGCCCCTCCACTCTTATAACAGCCGTGTAGTTTACGTATAATTTGTAAATAGCCTTTCGTTTCTTGTATTTTGCCTGTGCTGCATTCAGAATTTGAAAGAGAGTGTTCCAGTAAACATTGTCAAAAGATTTCTTCAACTCTACAAATGCCATAACGTGTGTTTGCCTTTCCTTAACTTATCTTCTAAGATAAGTCGTAGGGCCAGTATTGTCTCGTGTATTCCTACATTTCTCTGGAATCCAAGCTGATCTTTTTCGAGAGTGGCTTCTACCAGTTTTTCCACTCTTCTGTAAAGAATTCGTTTTAATATTTTGCAACCGTGTCTTATTAAACTGATAGTTCGATAATTTTCACACCTGTCACCAACTGTTTTCTTTTTAATTAATGGAAGTATATAAGTTCTTTAAGCTCTTTATTTGTGTGGGAGATAGTGATAGTTTATAACTAAATGAGATGATAACATTTGTGTCAATGTGGAAGATAGTGGTTGTAATGTTCACGATATGTTCATGATTCAGTAACTATAGTCATGAGTTAAATTAGCCTGTGATTTACGAAGAAAATAATCTCTCTGAACTATTAAAAAAAACACATGGTAAATGAATTGCTGATATAGATCTTTCGTAAAACCGAAATGTCACATCAGACTTATCTGACAAGATAGGTTGATGAAAATAAAATCGACAATCGAGGATTGTAGATTAATAAATAGATTTTGATTTAGTCCGCTGGGATACCCTTTCAAAATTTTTGAACATATACAGAGTGGAAGATCATTTATAACTTGTGCAGAAAACAAACGTACGAAGAACTTGTCTCAGAAAATGCCAACAGAACTGGGACATTGTTTACAAGTTTACAAGAGCATCTCGATGGCTGAGGATCTTTTGTTAATATTTTATGTGTATTTCAAGAAAAATGTCATCTTAATATGTAATAAGAAAATGTAGTTCTACCGTGTTCAAAGCAGAAGCACATTTCCTTATTCCATATTAGGAAGTAAATGCCTACATGGAAAGAGCTTCGTCCTATAAATGATTAATAGGCATTAATTACCTTGACTGATGATACAACTGAGTCAATAAATTTTTTTAAGACTTGTCCAACACTTTTGATTTTGGGAATTGCGATGTAGTCGTGCATAAGAAAAATATTAAGGAATAGTAGACACTACATGTTAATGATTGACAGAGTGCACCCATTCCATTTCGATCACATACCAACAGACACACAGAATTTGTATCATCCAGAATTTCCGATCTGGATTATAGATAAATTATGGCAAGATTCAGTTGGTTGTGTACAAATCAATAGTGCTCATTAACCTCTACAGAAATTAAAAGTAATTTACTCAGTGAGGCACCAGGGTAGAAAGCGTAAAGTATGTGGGATCCAGCTCATGAAACTGCGAAGCACACGCTACAGAACCAGTTAAGTGCCGTAGATGAAATAAATTCACCGTACGTATAATTACCGCTTTAGGTATTTAAAAATTAAGGAAGTAGTTTATCTGGCGTAATTCCGCTCACTGATGAGTTACAGAACCATTTCCTGGGAAAAGTCACAGCTACCAGACATAGCATTTTCGTATTACAGAAGCCTGATATTATCTGGCGTTTGATTATAACGCAGAATCTTCTACAAAAAGACCTTGCTATTTTGACAGTTGCTTCACAATAAATATATTTATGAGTTTTATCTCGCGTTACGAAAAATATCTATTTTTCCCGTATATAGAACAACGCGTAAAATAATATTAGGACCAACCACTACAAAAAATACAAGGTGTTAACATTCGTACAGATGGGCGGGAGCTATAAGGAAGCACATGTATTCAGCGACCTGCCAGAGCGTATTACATGTCTTACAGTTGGTGTGAAGTTTAGGACCGCAATAAACAACTGTATTTGGTGCAACTCATTATACTCTATTGAAATATAGAAATTAATAGTTTACATTATTTTATAATTAAATACTTGTGACACTTTAATAAAATACATTAATAAGACACAATTTTAAGTCATTTCATTGTATTTCAGTTCAATAAAACGTACGTTTTCAATTTTTTTCTACACCTCACCTCTTCTTTCCACACCATACCATTTCGTGATCTTTGGAATACTAGTGTAACATAATAATGCTAATTTTTTACAACTGTCAGCACTGCGCCCGTATTTAAAAAGAAATTGATTTCGTCTAACAATCGATTTTTTCTCTGCGGGGGCTTGAAGACTGGACGGATGAAGGGGTGGTACCGTGTCCGGGAAAACCAATGAAAGAGTTTTCGCAGTCTGGTTTTATCATCGAACGTCTCTGTCGAGTAAGGAAGTGACATTTGTGTGCTGTCTATCAAACTTGCATTTCATCAAATATCGTGAAGAATGAGTATGAGTATATTTTTGATTTACATACTTCATATTATCACGACCGGTATTTTTAATTTGTGTGACTTAGATAGCCTCTGCTGGCCGTTTCGCACACCACACATAAGCTCTCCCGAGCGTTTCTACGCCGTCAACAGGAAACTTGGCATCCTGAGTCAGCGGGCATTTTCTGTATTCTCCAAGACGGGAACTTGAAATCTGCTGCCGTCTGATTCGCGAACTCGACAACCAATAATGAGTCGGCGACAAATGATACGTCATTCGCGGAACTCATGTCTCCTAGAATGAGATTACTTCTATCTTGTGCTAGTCGCAGCACAAGACACGGCCCAGACGCGACAGTACTCTTAATCACGTAAGTACAGTGCATATTCTCATTTCTTTTTCGCTTGTATTATTCGTTTTCTCAAACTTGCTGAATGTTTTCTTGTGTACAACTCAATCTTGTGTGTAGAATTACATTGACGACAAATTCCATTAGGAAAAATATGTTCTCCAGAATTGGAAAAGGTCACTAAAATTCTTTTCTAGCAGAATATCAGAGACCGTACTGTGAGTTTCTACATTAAGACTTCCATGGGAGAAAAACGTCCTCCATTAATAGCAATGTGTGTTTTCTTTTAGTTATCAGTCTTCTGACTGGATTGATGCGACCCACCAAGAATTCCTCCTCTGCGCGAACCATTTCAAAGTAGTATTTCCATCGTACGTCCTCAATTATTTATTTTAGCCGCTCAGACATCTGCTGTATGTATTCCAATCTCTGTCTTCCCCTGCAGACCTTACCCTCGACAGTCCCTCTAGACCTTAACACATGTACTATCATGCTCTCTGCTTTTCATGTCAGTGTTTTCCATGTGTTCCTTTTTTCGCCGTTTCTGCGGACAACCTAATGACCTGTCTTTTAAGTCATCTGGTTTTCAATGTTATTCTGTAGCAACCCATCTCAAATACTTCGATTCTCTTCTTTTCCGATTTCTCCACAGTCTGTGTTTCACTACCACACAATGCTGTGCTCCAAACGTTCACTCTCAGCAATTTCTTCCTCTATTTAAAGCCTATGTTTCTTACAAGGGAACCTCCCCATCGCACCCCCCTCGATTGGGAACAAACTTGTTTCATTCAGAGACAAGGCTTGCTTTTGACAATCTTCGCCCTTAAGTTTGAATTCAGCATTACTCGGTAATGACAAAGTTTTTTTTTCAGTAGTATTAGCTGTGCCTTGCGGACAGGTTAACTGATGATGAATTGGCCGATATGCATCTTGTACATGGGTTACGGACTGCTATGGGAGCGTACCACCAAGGCGCTATGCTCAACAGTGATGGCAACCGCATCGCCGTACTTTACACCTACGGCAGTTACTTTGAGCTTTGTGTTGTGCACTACTGGCCATTAAAATTGCTACACCACGAAGATGACGTGCTACAGACGCGAAATTTAACCGACAGGGAGAAGATGCTGTGATGTGCAAATGATTAGCTTTTCAGAGCATTCACACAAGGTTGGCGCCGGTGGCGACACCTACAACGTGCTGACATGAGGAAAGTTTCCAACCGATTTCTGATACACAAACAGCAGTTTATCGGCGTTGGCTGGTGAAATGTTGTTGTGATGCCTCGTGTATGGAGGAGAAATGCGTACCATCACGTTTCCGACTTTGATTAAGGTCGGATTGTAGCCTATGGCGATTGCGGTTTATTGTATCGCGACATTGCTGCTCGCGTTGGTCAAGATCCAATGACTATTAGCAGAATATGGAATCGGTGGGTTCAGGAGGGTAATACGGAACGCCGTGCTGGATCCCAACGGCCTCGTATCACTAGCAGTCGAGATGACAGGCTTCTTACCCGCATGGCTGTAACGGATCGTGCAGCCACGTCTCGATCCCTGAGTCAACAGATGGTGACGTTTGCAAGACAACAACAGCTCCACGACGTTTGCAGCATCATGGACTATCAGCTCGGAGACCATGTCTGTGGTTACCCTTGACGCTGCGTCACAGACAGGAGCACCTGCGATGGTGTACTCAACGACGAATCTGGGTGCACGAATAGCAAAACTTCATTTTTTCGGATGAATCCAGGTTCTGTTTACAGCATCATGATGGTCGCATCCGTGTTTGAGGACATCGCGGTGAACGCACATTGGAAACGTGTATTCGTCATCGCCATACTGGCGTATCACCCGGCGTGATGGTATGGGGTGCCATTGGTTGCACGTCTCGGTCACCTCTTGTTCGCATTGACGGCACTTTGAACAGTGGACGTTACATTTTAGATGTGTTACGACCCGTGGCTCTACCCTTCATTCGGTCCCTGTGAAACCCTACATTTCAGCAGGATAATGCACGACGACATGTTGCAGATCCTGTATGAGCCTTTATGGATACAGAAAATGTCCGACTGTTGCCCTGGCCAGCACGTTCTCCAGCTCTTTCACCAATTGAAAACATCTGGTCAATGGCGGAGCAACTGGCTCGTCACAATACGCCAGCCACTACTCTTGATGAGGTGGTTGTACTGGGTACTGATTTCTCAGTATCTATGCACCCGAATTGCGTGAAAATGTAATGACGTGTCAGTTATAGCATATTATATTCTTCCAATGAATACCCGTTTATCATCTGCATTTCTACTTGTTGTAGCAATTTCAATGGCCAGTAGTGTATCTTTACCCGGCTGTTGGCTGCACAGCTAAATCGGACGATCCGGTACGTGGTTTCCCCTGATCAAACTTCTTTCGGAGGTGCCAGTAACATCCCCACTGCCCTCTGTCGCTATCGGAACGTACTCGCTCTTGGTCACTCTCGCCGTGTCGCTGACGTTTTGGCAGCTCTTGACTTCAGCCAGGCGTTCGATCGGATCGATCACGACTTCCTGAAAGGGGTGCTCTGCAATATGAGATACCCTGACACTACCGTCGAAGTCGTAATGCGTCTCCTTCGTGGAGGCACACCCGTGTTCTCTACAATGGCTGCCTCATATCTTCCCACTCTCAGCACTGTTGTATGCTTTCGCCGTGTAACCACTGCTCCGGGGTCTCCGTTAATGACTGTCTGGGACGTCTCGCGCTGACCATGTACTCAGTTGCACTCCTTGTGCGGACATTGTCATAAGCATTCTTCGTAGCGGTGCTGAGATCACGGAGTTAACACCCACTGCCTTAACGTCGGAAAATCGAGATGCTGGGCTTCCTGCGGACGGTACTGTTACATTGCGTGAAGCTGCTACTGTCCGATGCTGAGGACTCGATTTCGCACGGGATCTGCGGCGCACTATTGCCCTCAACTGCCGTTGCCTAAACTATGAGCTGGGCTCGTAGATCATCGTTTATGCGCCTTCGATCTTCTTAAGCAGACGCAGTATGTAAATGTATATTTGGCTTCACGTATTCCCCACATGGCACAGGCACTTCCTATTCGGCAGTCTATGGCCCGCAACATGCTAGCGGTACTAGGCTCGTATGTTCAAGATACAGCACGGGACCCTCACCCCCCCACCGTGCAGGGGCTGTTTAGGTCTGTATCATGCCCCTGGCACAGCAATAGCCCTTTTAGTCAGCTCTCAGATGGCGCTATGGCACCGTTGCACGGCTAGTCTGCACGATACCTTACGGTCAATGCGAAGCGACTATGCCGGTCACACCTTCACAGGATTCACCTTGCAGACACTCCATTGTGATGCACTGGACACGGTCAAACATTGCCTGGTGTGCAGATCGCCGATGGGTGTGTGGTTCTTGATGCGACAGATGTTGTTCCTAATTACCCGAACGACTCCTCGTCAGATACATGCTCGCGTCGTCCTCTTTCTGGGCTCGGCATGCTTCCCGAAAGCGAAGACGAGCTCCGTGAAGTTGATTTGCGGACTCGAGGTTTACTACTTGCTTACTGACGGCGAGAAAAATATTCTTGATTTTTGGCACTACCTTAGTGAGCTCAATCTTGCAGTTATCCGCACTCTCAAATTCAGACAATTTCCATTTTTCTCGAATTTCATCAGTAGTGTCTTTCTTAACTTATCACACCGTTGGGGTGTTACTCCAATGAGGAGGCGATCCACGGCGTTTCCATTGTTAGAACTGCATATTCTCTGGCTGTCGCCATGTTTAAAAAAATGTTGCTGTCGTGGTCTTCAGTCCTGAGACTGGTTTGATGCAGCTCTCCATGCTACTCTGTCCTGTCCAAGCTTCTTCATCTCCCAGTACCTACTGCAGCCTACATCCTTCTGAATCTGCTTAGTGTATTCATCTCTCGGTCTCCCTCTACGATTTATACCCTCCACGCTCCCCTCCAATGCTAAATTTGTGATCCCTTGATGCCTCAGAACATGTCCTACCAACCGATCCCTTCTTCCGGTCAAGTTGTGCCACAAACTCCTCTTCTCCCCAATTCTATTCAATAACCCCTCATTAGTTATGTGATCTACCCATTTAATCATCAGCATTCTTCTGTAGCACATCATTTCGAAAGCTTCTATTCTCGTCTAAACTATTTGTCGTCCATGTTTCACTTCCACACATGGCTACACTCCATACAAATACTTTCAGAAATAACTTCCTGACACTTAAATCTATACTCGATGTTAACAAATTTCTCTTCTTCAGAAACGCTTTCCTTGCCATTGCCAGTCTACATTTTATATCCTCTCTACTTCGACCGTCATCAGTTATTTTGCTCCTCAAATAGCAAAACTCTTTTACTACTTCAAGTGTCTCATTTCCTAATCTAATTCCCTCAGCATCACCCGACTTAATTCGACTACATTCCATTATCCTCGTTTTTCTTTTGTTGATGTTCATCTTATATCCTCCTTTCAAGACATTGTACATTCCGTTCAACTGCTCTTCCAAGTCCTTTGCTGTCTCTGACAGAATTACAATGTCATCGGCGGATCTCAAAGTTTTTATTTCTTCTCCATGGATTTTAATACCTACTCCGAACTTTTCTTTTGTTTCCTTTACTGCTTGCTCAACATACAGATTGAATAGCATCGGGGAGAGGCTACAACCGTGTCTCACTCCCTTCCCAACCACTGCTTCCCTTTCATGTCCCTCGACTCTTATAACTGCCATCTGGTTTCTGTACAAATTGTAAATAGCCTTTCGCTCCCTGTATTTTACCCCTCCCACCTTTAGAATTTGAAAGAGAGTATTCCAGTCAACATTGTCAAAAGCTTTCTCCAAGTCTACAAATGCTAGAAACGTAGGTTTCCCTTTCCTTAATCTTTCTTCTAAGATAAGTCGTAAGGTCGGTATTGCCTCACGTGTTCCAACATTTCTACGGAATCCAAACTGATCTTCCCCGAGGTCGGCTTCTACCAGTTTTTCCATTCTACATCTACATTTACATTTATACTCCGCAAGCCACCCAACGGTGTGTGGCGGAGGGCCTTTACGTGCCACTGTCATTACCTCCCTTTCCTGTTCCAGTCGCGTATGGTTCGCGGGAAGAACGACTGTCTGAAAGCCTCCGTGCGCGCTCTAATCTCTCTAATTTTACATTCGTGATCTCGTCGGGAGGTATAAGTAGGGGGAAGCAATATATTCGGTACCTCATCCAGAAACGCACCCTCTCGAAACCTGGCGAGCAAGCTACACCGCGATGCAGAGCGCCTCTCTTGCAGAGTCTGCCACCTGAGTTTATTAAACATCTCCGTAACGCTATCACGGTTACCAAATAACCCTGTGACGAAACGCGCCGCTCTTTTTTGGATCTTCTCTATCTCCTCCGTCAGACCGATCTGGTACGGATCCCACACTGATGAGCAATACTCAAGTATTGGTCGAACGAGTGTTTTGTAAGCCACCTCCTTTGTTGATGGACTACATTTTCTAAGCACTCTCCCAATGAATCTCAACCTGGTACCCGCCTTACCAACAATTAATTCTATATGATCATTCCACTTCAAATCGTTCCGCACGCATACTCCCAGATATTTTACAGAAGTAACTGCTACCAGTGTTTGTTCCGCTATCATATAATCATACAATAAAGGATCCGTCTTTCTATGTATTCGCAATACATTACATTTGTCTATGTTAAGGGTCAGTTGCCACTCCCTGCACCAAGTGCCTATCCGCTGCAGATCTTCCTGCATTTCGCTACAATTTTCTAATGCTGCAACTTCTCTGTATACTACAGCATCATACGCGAAAAGCCGCATGGAACTTCCGACACTATCTACTAGGTCATTTATACACTCCTGGAAATGGAAAAAAGAACACATTGACACCGGTGTGTCAGACCCACCATATTTGCTCCGGACACTGCGAGAGGGCTGTACAACCAATGATCACACGCACGGCACAGCGGACACACCAGGAACCGCGGTGTTGTCCGTCGAATGGCGCTAACTGCGCAGCATTTGTGCACCGCCGCAGTCAGTGTCAGCCAGTTTGCCGTGGCATACGGAGCTCCATCGCAGTCTTTAACACTGGTAGCGTGCCGCGACAGCGTGGACGTGAACCGTATGTGCAGTTGATGGACTTTGAGCGAGGGCGTATAGTGGGCATGCGGGAGGCCGGGTGGACGTACCGCCGAATTGCTCAACACGTGGGGCGTGAGGTCTCCACAGTACATCGATGTTGTCACCAGTAGTCGGCGGAAGGTGCACGTGCCCGTCGACCTGGGACCGGACCGCAGCGACGCACGGATGCACGCCAAGACCGTAGGATCCTACGCAGTGCCGCAGGGGACCGCACCGCCACTTCCCAGCAAAATTAGGGACACTGTTGCTCCTGGGGTATCGGCGAGGACCATTCGCAACCGTCTCCATGAAGCTGGGCTACGGTCCCGCACACCGTTAGGCCGTCTTCCGCTCACGCCCCAACATCGTGCAGCCCGCCTCCAGTGGTGTCGCGACAGGCGTGAATGGAGGGACGAATGGAGACGTGTCGTCTTCAGCGATGAGAGTCGCTTCTGCCTTGGTGCCAATGATGGTCGTATGCGTGTTTGGCGCCGTGCAGGTGAGCGCCACAATCAGGACTGCATACGACCGAGGCACACATGGCCAACACCCGGCATCATGGTGTGGGGAGCGATCTACTACACTGGCCGTACACCACTGGTGATCGTCGAGGGGACACTGAATAGTGCACGGTACATCCAAACCGTCATCGAACCCATCGTTCTACCATTCCTAGACCGGCAAGGGAACTTGCTGTTCCAACAGGACAATGCACGTCCGCATGTATCCCGTGCCACCCAATGTGCTCTAGAAGGTGTAAGTCAACTACCCTGGCCAGCAAGATCTCCGGATCTGTCCCCCATTGAGCATGTTTGGGACTGGATGAAGCGTCGTCTCACGCGGTCTGCACGTCCAGCACGAACGCTGGTCCAACTGAGGCGCCAGGTGGAAATGGCATGGCAAGCCGCTCCACAGGACTACATCCAGCATCTCTACGATCGTCTCCATGGGAGAATAGCAGCCTGCATTGCTGCGAAAGGTGGATATACACTGTACTAGTGCCGACATTGTGCATGCTCAGTTGCCTGTGTCTATGTGCCTGTGGTTCTGTCAGTGTGATCATGTGATGTATCTGACCCCAGGAATGTGTCAATAAAGTTTCCCCTTCCTGGGACAATGAATTCACGGTGTTCTTATTTCAATTTCCAGGAGTGTATATATTGTGAAAAGCAATGGTCCCATAACACTCCCCTGTGGCACGCCAGAGGTTACCATAACGTCTGTAGACGTCTCTCCATTGATAACAACATGCTGTGTTCTGTTTGCTAAAAACTCTTCAATCCAGCCACACAGCTGGTCTGATATTCCGTAGGCTCTTACTTTGTTTATCAGGCGACAGTGCGGAACTGTATCGAACGCCTTCCGGAAGTCAAGAAAAATAGCATCTACCTGGGAGCCTGTATCTAATATTTTCTGGGTCTCATGAACAAATAAAGCGAGTTGGGTCTCACACGATCGCTGTTTCCGGAATCCATGTTGATTCCTACATAGTAGATTTTGGGTTTCCAAAAACGACATGATACTCGAGCAAAAAACATGTTCTAAAATTCTACAACAGATCGACGTCAGAGATATAGGTCTATAGTTTTGCGCATCTGCTCGACGGCCCTTCTTGAAGACTGGGACTATCTGTGCTCTTTTCCAATCATTTGGAACCCTCCGTTCCTCTAGAGACTTGCGGTACACGGCTGTTAGAAGGGGGGCAAGTTCTTTCGCGTACTCTGTGTAGAATCGAATTGGTATCCCGTCAGGTCCAGTGGACTTTCCTCTATTGAGTGATTCCAGTTGCTTTTCTATTCCTTGGACACTTATTTCGATGTCAGCGATTTTTTCGTTTGTGCGAGGATTTAGAGAAGGAACTGCAGTGCGGTCTTCCTCTGTGAAACAGCTTTGGAAAAAGGTGTTTAGTATTTCAGCTTTACGCGTGTCATCCTCTGTTTCAATGCCATCATCATCCCGTAGTGTCTGGATATGCTGTTTCGAGCCACTTACTGATTTAACGTAAGACCAGAACTTCCGAGGATTTTCTGTCAATCGGTACATAGAATTTTACTTTCGAATTCACTGAACGCTTCAAGCATAGCCCTCCTTACGCTAACTTTGATATCTTTTAGCTTCTGTTTGTCTGAGAGGTTTTGGCTGCGTTTAAACTTGGAGTGGAGCTCTCTTTGCTTTCGCAGTAGTTTCCTAACTTTGTTGTTGTACCACGTCTGTAAAGAATTCGCGTTAGTATTTGGCAGCCGTGACTTATTAAACTGATAGTTCGGTAATTTTCACATATATCAACACCTGCTTTCTTTGGGATTGGAATTATTAAATTCTTCTTAAAGTCTGAGGGTATTTCACCTGTCTCATACATCTTGCTCACCAGATGGTAGAGTTTCGTCAGGACATACAACAATGATAAAAACAAAGGATTTTAGTAAATAAAAGAACCAACCTTTGATTCTCTATGTACCTCTACTCCAGCATATTCGATTAGTAATCAAAACGTCCGCCGTTCGGGGTTGGAACCAACCCACCGCTTAAGTCCTGAATAAAAATTATCAGCAATGGCGGCTGAAGACTTCCGGCATGGAAGTCACCGTCATTCGGCTAACGGGATTGTCAAACGTGGCCGAGGAGCTGATTGAGGTTCTGGGCCTTGAGTGGGTAACTACACCTAACGGCGGAAGAATCAGCAATGGTCAACGACATGAGGATGCAGACGGCAATGAGAACCACAGCATTAAAGACACATAAAGTGTATCCACGGGACACGTCTCCTGTAACTGAATAATTAGAATAATTGTCATGATGATCTCTCCATGGGCCTACGATTCCGGACTTGTCCCCTAATCGATAACCAAAGAAAAGGATAACGTTCTATGAATCGAGGCTTGGAATGTAAGGAGTTTGTACGTGGTAGGAGAACTAAAATATCTGAAAAGGGAAATGCTAAGACTCAATTTAGATATGGAGGGGATCAGTGAAGTGAAATGGAAAGAAGACAAGGATTTCAGGTTAGATAAGTGTAGGGTAACATCAACAGAAGAAGAAAATAGTATAACCTTATGAATAGGGAGGTAGTGCATAGAGTGATTTACTGTGAACAGTTCAGTGATAGGGGTGCTGTCATCAGACTAGACGGCAAACAAACACAGATAATAAGAGTATAGGTATTCGTGCCGTCGTCGCAAGCATAAGATGAAGAGACAGGGAAAGTATATGAGAATACTGAGCATAATATGAAAAGATAGAGAAACAATATGAGAAGATTTAGCAGGTAATTCAGTACGTAAAGAGAGATGAAAATTTAATAGTCATGGGGTATTGAAATACTGTTGTAGGTCAAAGTGTTACGGGGAGTATGGGCATGGTTGTAGGAATGAGAGAGGAGGAAGTATAATTGAGGTCTATAATAAATTTCAGCTAGTAACAGTGAATGTTCTGTTCAAGGATCACAAGAGGAGGAGGTATACTTGGGAAAGGCCGGGCGGTACGGCTATATTGCAGTCACACTACAGCACGGTCGGGCAGATATTCCGAAGTCAGGTACTGGATTGTAAGGCGTACCCAGGAGAAGATATAGACTGATCTAAAAATTTATTAGTGATGATGGGTAGGCTACATCTACATCTACATGAACACTCTTGCAAATCACATTTAAATGTCTGGCAGAGGTTTCATGGAGCCACATTCACAATTCTCAATTATTCCAACCTAGTAGAGTGTGCGAAAAGAACGAACACCTATATCTTTCTGTGCAAGCTCTGATTTCCCTTACTTTATCGTGGTGATCGTTTCTCCTTATATAGGTCGTTGTCAACAAAATATTTTCGAATTCGGAGGAGAAAGTTGGTGATTGGAATTTCGTGAAAAGATTCCGTCGCAACGGAAAACGCCTTTCTTTTAATGATATTCAGGCCAAATCCTGTATCATTTCAGCGACACTCTCTCCCATATTTCACGATAACACAAAACGTGCTGCCCTTCTTTGAACTTTTTCAATGTACTCCGTCATTCCTATGTCATTCCTATCTCGTAACGATCCCACACCGGTCAGCGGTATTCTAAAAGAGGACGGACAAGCGTAGTGTAAGCAGTCTCCTTAGTAGATCTGTTACATTTTCTACGTGTCCTGCCAATCAAACGCATTCTATGGTTAGCCTTTCCCACAATATTTTCTATGTGTTACTTCCAGTTTTTGTTGTTCGTAATTGCAATTACTACGAACTGTGGCCTCTCTGACAGGAAATCACAAATCCAGTCACATAACTGAGACGATATTCCGTAAGCACGCAATTTTACTACAGGCCGCTTGTGTGGTACAGAGTCAAAAGCCTTCCGGAAATCCAGAAATACGTAACCAATCTGAAATCCCATGTCGATAGCACTCAACACTTCATGCGAACAAAGAGCTAATTGTGTTTCACAAGAACTATGTTTTCTAAACCCATGTAGACCGTTTTCCTCGAGGTAATTCATAATGTTCGAACACAATATATGTTCCAAAATCCTGCTGCATATCGACATCAATGATATGGGGCTGTAATTAAGTGGATTACTCCTACCACCTTTCTTGAATATTGGTGTGACCTGTGCAACTTTCCCGTCTTTGGGAACGGATCTTTCATCGAGGGAACGGTTGTATATGATTGTTAACTATGGAGCTAATGCATCAGCATACTCTAAAAGAAACCTAATTGGTATACAGTCTGGACCAGAAGACTTGTTTTTATTAAGTGTTTTAAATTGCTTCACTACTCCGAGTATATTTACTCGTTATGCATGTTGGCAGCTGTTCTTGATGCGAATTCTGAAATATTTACTTCGTCTTCTTTTGTGAGGGCATTTAGGAAGGCTGTGTTTAGTAACTCTGCCTTGGCAGCACTGTCTTCGATAGTATCTCCATTGCTATTGAGCAGAGAAGGCATTGATTGTTTCAAAAAATGGTTCAAATGGCTCTGAGCACTGTGGGACTTAATATCTGAGGTCATCAGTCCCCTAGAACTTAAATCTACTTAAACCTAATTAACCTAAGGACATCACACACATCCATGCCCGAGGCAAGATTCGAACCTGCGACTGTAACGGTGACGCGGTTCCAGACTGAAACGCCTAGAAACGCTCGGCCACCCCGGCCAGCCATTGATTGTTTCCTGCCGCTAACATACTTCACATGAAACCAGAATCTCTTTGGATTTTCTGCCAGGTTTAGAGAAAAATGTCGTTGTGGAAACTGTTATAAGCATCTCGCATTGAAGTCTGCCCTAAATTTCGAGCTTCTGTAAAAGATCGCCTATCTCGGGTATTTTGCGTCGGTTTGAATTTGGCTTGTTTGTTTCGCTGCTTCTGCAACAGAGTTCTGACTCGTTTTGTGTACCAAGGAGAATCAGCTCCGCAGTTTGTTAATTAATTTGGTATAAATGTCTCAATTGCTGCCGATACTATTTCTTTGAAATAAAGCCACATCTGGTCTACACTTTATTATTAATTTGGAATGAGTGGAGATTGTCTCTCAGGGAGGTGTCAAGTGAATTTTTATCTGAATTTTTGAACAGGAATATATTTCGTTAATTTTTGTAGGATTTGGCCGTTACAGTATTATCTCGCTATGACAACCCTGTGTTCACTAATCCCTGTATCCGTTTTGATGCTCGTTATTAACTCAGGATTATTTGTTGCTAAGAGGTCACGAGCGTTTTCACAACGGTTTACTATTCGCGTAGAGTCATGAACTAACTGCTCAGAGAATGCGTTCAGCACAATTTCGGATGATGTTTTATGCGTACCTTCGGAATTAAACATGTATTTTCGCCAGCATATCGAGGGTGAAATAAAGTCGTCACCAACTATAATCGTATGAGTCGGGCACGTGTTTGACTCAAGTTTTCTTTGAATCTTTCAGCAACTGTATCATCTGAATTGGGAGGTCGGTAAAAGGATCCAATTATTATTTTAATCCGGTTGTCAACAATGACCTCTGCCCATACTAACTCACAGGAACTGTCTTCTTCAATTTCGCGACAAGTTAAACTACTTCTAACAGCGACAAACACAGCACCGCCCACAGTGTTTAGCCTATCCTTTCGGAACACCGTTAGGTTCTCCTCAAAATTTCGGCTGAGCTTATCTGCGGCTTTAGCCAGCTTTCAGTGCCTATAGCGATTTGAGCATCAGTGACTTTATCAGCGCTTGGAGCTCCGGTACTTTCCCAACACAGCTACGACAATTTACAAATGTTATACCGATTGTTCCTGTATCTACGTTCTTCCTGTGTTCGGCCTGCACCCTTTGTGACTGAAACCCTTCTTGTGTTTTCCGAGAACCTCTAACCTAAAAACACCGCCCAGTCCACGCCACACAGCCTCTGTTACTCGTGTAGCCGCCTTCTGCGTATAGCGGACTTCTGACCTATTCCACGGAACCCGGAACCCAACAACCCTTTGGCGCAAGTCGAGGAATCTGCTGCCTACACGGTCTGAGGCTCTGATTCAGACCCTCCGCTCGGCTCTGTACCAGAGGTCCGTAATCGGTCCTCTCGAGTATTCTGCAAATGGTCAGCACTTCTTTCATCTTGCAAGTAAGACTGGCAGCCTTTACCACTCCTGTTAGCCGCTCGAAACCAGAGAGAATCTCTGCTGATCTAAAGTGACACACATTATTGGTACCTACGCGAGCAACTACCTGCAGTTGGCTGCACCCTGTGCTCTTCATGGCATCTGTGAGAACCCATTCCACATCTGGAATGACTCCACATGGCTGAAGTTTGAGAGCCCAATCAGGAAGAATGAACGGGTAAAGGAGTGGGATAGGGAGATACGACTGAAGTTGTGTGAGACTGTAGATACTGCAAAAAGGAATATCTCAGTTCGCATTTCAGTTGAAGACGAATAGACAACTCTAAAAAGGGCCATCACAGAAGTTGGAAAGAAAAACCATAGTGTTTAAAAAGAGTAGTTGGTTGCACAATGTTCTTTATTAACTCAAGAACGACGTGTTTCGCTCGGATAGGATATCGTCAGGTTATGTTAAAAATGTATTCATATATATGCACTATGTAAATACGGACGGGTCTCTGAGCCCCTTGCATTGTACGGTTGTATTTACAGTTTGTGAGAGAGTTCCTGTTCTACGCTGCTACGCGTTTTGTCGTCTCCATGAGATTGCCTTTTAGTACGTCTTATGCGGTATCATGTCATCTTGACGAATGTTTTCTGGCAGAAAATTTCTGATTTTTTGACATAACATGAGGATCCCCTAACCGGGCGAAATGCGACGTCCTTGAATCAATAAAGAACGTTGTGCAACCTACGACTGTTTAGCAATATAAGGTTGCTGTACCACCACGCCAAGATTGAATGGAATAATTTTCAGAAAAAAATGTAGATTCAAAGAAGGTAATTGCAATGAAACCACAGATAACAGAAGAAATACTTCAGTTGATCGATGAAAAAAGGAAGCACAAAAATGTTCAGGGAAATTCAGGAATACAGTAATACAAGTCACTTAGGAATGAAATAAATAGGTAGTGCAAAACAATCTTCGTTGTAATTAAAAGTAGGGATGGTACATTAACAGTGCAGTGCGAATTCCTTGTTAAATGCTGGGAAGAGAGCGGATATATGGAAAGAGTACATTGAAATCTTGTATGAGGGGGAAGACTTGTCTGATGGCGTGACAGAAGAAGAAGCAGGACAGTCGATATAGAAGACAGAGTATCAAGTGTTAATATCAGAATTTAAAAGAGCTTTGGAAGACTTAATATCGAATAAGGCGGAAGGGATGGGTAACATTCCATTACAATTTCAAAAATAATTAGATGAAGTGACAACAAAACGGATTTTCACGTTGGTGTGTAGCACGTATGAGCCTGGCGATATACCGTCCTACTTTCAAGAAACATCAACCTCACAATCCTGAAAATAGCAAGAGCCGAGAAGAGCAACAATTATCGTACAACCAGCTTAACAGATCATGCATGCAAATTGCAGACGAGAATATTACACAGAAGAATGGAAAAGATAATTGAGTCTGCGTTAGATGCCGATCAGTTTGCCTTTATGAAAGGTAAAGGCACCAGAGAGGCAATTCTAACGTTGCTATGATAAAGGGAACAAGACTGAAGAGAAATCAAGATACTTGCAATGGATTTGTCGACCTGGAAAAAGCGTTCGACGATGGCAAATGGTGTAAGATGTTCGGAATTCAGAGAAGAATAGTGGTAAGCTGTAGGAAAAGAATGGTGATATACAATTCGTACTCGTACAAGAGCCAAGACGGAACAATAAGACTAGAGGGCCAAAAACGATGTGCTCGAATTTAAAAGGGTGTAAGACAGTGACATAGCGTCTCGACCCTACGGTTCAGTCTGTACATCGAAAAAGCAATGATGGAAAGAGAAGGAAGGTTCAAGAGTGGAGTTAAAATTCAATGTGAAAGGATGACAAGATTCGCTGATGATATTGCTACCCTAAGTGAAAGTGAAGAAGAATTATAGGATCCGCTGAACGGAATGAACAGTTTAAGGATTATAAAATGTGGATGGATTACGAGTAAATCGAAGAAAGGCAAAAGTAATGAGAATTAGTAGAAATGAGAACGGCGAGAAATTTAACGTCAGGACTGGTGATCACGGAGCACATGAAGCTAAGGAATTCTGCTTCCTACGCACCAAAATAACCAATGACAAACAGAGCAAGGAGGATAAAGAAAGCAGTCTAGCAATGACAAAAAGAGCATTCCCAACCAAGAGAAGTCTACTAATATCAAACATACTCCTTAATCTGAGGAAAAATTTTCTGATAATGTACATTTGGGCTGCAGCATCGTATGATGGTGAAACATGGACTGTGGGAAAACTGGAAACGAAGAGAAACGAAGCATCTGAGATGTTGTGCTACAGAAGAATGCTGAAAATTATTTGCACAGAAAAGGTAAGGTTCTCCGTAGAATAGTCGAGGAAAGGAATATATGTAAAACACTAACAGGAAGAAGGAACAGAATGGTAGGACAGCTACTAAGACATCAAGGAATAATTTTAATGGCACTAGAGGAAACTGCAGAGAGTAAAAGCTGTTGAGGAAACCAGAGATTGGAATACGTCCAGCAAATGCTTGAGGACAAATGTTGGAAGTGCTACTGCGAGAAGAATAACTTGCCTTTTTACTGCTGCGAAGGTTTTTCCTCATACAAACAAACCAAATACATCAGTATTTTTATGTTGTTACTCATTAACAAGCCAGCAGAAAATATCCGTGAACAGACTCCGAAGATTTGTCGGTAGAATTCAGTTCAACCAGGTAATTAATACGAAAACTGCGACTCGCCTACATTGCAGCTAAGCAGAGTGAGTATAAAGCTGGTAATGTCATGCGACTAGCGGGAAGAATACTGATGCCGTAGGAACAGTTTTTCAAATTAGTAAAGTCTCGGTAGGGTCTATGTCTTTCCATCCAAACGGCGTCTGGTCTCGCAAACGTTTCTCTGTCTGGCGGAAGTTGCCATCTGTAATCAGCAGTGACGTCCCAACCCTACTATGAATGCGTTCGTGCCCACTTGTCATGATAGGCAATTAATTCAAATAAAAAAGATCTGTCTCCGTGTTAACAGATGGGTTTACGCTGTCTGACATAGTTGCAACACGGATAGCTATGTTACTGTGTACATTGCTCAATAAAAAATTAGTTGATAGTGTTCTGTACATCCAATAACGAAGAGGAAACTTCAGGGACATGGAATGAGACAAGGTTCACGTTAAAGAAACGGAAGAAACTCTTAGAACGTTACTCCATGCACTGCATAAACAATAAACTGTATCTACACTGAAGAGCCAAAGAAACTGGTATAGGCATGCGTATTCAAATACGAGATATGTAAATGGGAAGTTTCTCTGCCTCGTGATGACTGGGTGTTGTATGATGTTCTTAGGTTAGTTAGGTTTAAGTAGTTCTAAGTTCTAGGGGACTGATGACCATAGATGTTAAGTCCCATAGTGCTCAGAGCCGTTTTTTTTTTTTTTTTTTAAAAAAAACGGGAAGAATACGGCGCTGCGGTCGGCAACACCTATAGAAGGCAAAAAGTGTCTGGTGCAGTTGTCAGATCGGTTACTGCTGCTACAATGGCAGGTTATCAAGATTTAAGTGAGTTTGAACGTTGTGTTATAATCGGCGCACGAGAGATGCGACACAGCATATCCGAGGTAGCGATCAAGTGGGGATTTTCCCGTACGACCAGGTCGTGGATGCACCGTGATTATCAGGAATCCGGTAAAACATCAAATCTCCGACTTCGCTGCGGCCAGAAGAAAATCATGCAAGAACGGGACCAAATACGACTGGAGAGGATCGTTCACCGTAACAGAAGTGCAACCCTTCAGTAAGTTGCTGCAGATTTCAATGCTGGGCCGTCAACAAGTGTCAGCGTGCGAACCATTCAACGAAACATCATCGATATGGGTTTTCGGAGCCGAAGGTCCACTCATGTACTCTTGATGACTGCACGACACAAGGCTTTATGCCTCGTCTGGGCCCGTCAACGCCGACATTAGTCTGTTGAAGACTGTAAACATGTTGCCTAGTCGGACGAGTCTCATTTCGCACTGTATCGAGCGGATGGACGTGTACGGGTATGAACCACGGACGCTGCATGTCATCAGGGGATATTTCAATCTGGTGGAGGCTCTGTAACGGTGTGGGGCGTGTGCAGTTGGAGTGATATGGGACCCCTGTTATATGAATGCATGGTACAGGGTGTCCAGAAAAGGACTCCCTGATTTCAAAATTAAATGGTTCAAATGGCTCTGAGCACTATGGGACTTAACTGCTGAGGTCATCAGTCCCCTAGAACTTAGAACTACTTAAACCTAACTAACCTAAGGACATCACACAACACCCAGTCATCACGAGGCAGAGAAAATCCCTGACCCCGCCGGGAATCGGACCCGGGAACCCAGGCGTGGGAAGCGAGAACGCTACCACACGACCACGAGCAGCGGACCAAAATTAAATATCTCGAAAACAAAGATCGATAGAGGAATGCAGTAAACGGTATGTTTATTGTGAAAGCTGTAAGAAGTTTATACAGCAGTTTGAAATAATAGTTACAAAAGCTGCTAACAAATGGCGCTGTAATCGCCATGCGTAATGCCTAGTATAAATAGAGATCCGAAGCCCAGAGCGATCAGTTCCACTATTGAAACGTGAAAGGAGGTTAGCGTACCGAAGGAAGAGATTAAAACCATGTACTCCATTAAACAACGCGTTTTTCAGGTGCTAGAGTACCACAGGTTAGAAGAGAGTCCTACGGCAACAAGGCGAAGTTTTCAAGCACGATTGAATGTTCCAAAAGGACCCGATGCGAAAACCATTCGTACGCTCTTCGCAAAATTTCAACGAACAGGCTGCGTAACTGATGATCTAGTGGGGCATGTTGGCCGCATGCAAACCGCAGTTACGCCTGAAAATATCGCCACAGTTTCTGGAATTATTCAGCGAAATCCAATGTCATCCGTCCGTAGAATTGCATCAGAGACTGGTTTGAAACGTTCCAGCACGCAGAAAATACTGAGAAAGAGTCTACAGATGTTTCCATTCAAAATTCAAACGCACCAGGCCATACCCGTACGAGCTCTGCAACAAGGGGTTGCCTTTGCTAATCAGATGCTCACAATGATTGATAGTGAAGGATTTGATGTTGGCTGCATCTGGTTTACAGATGAAGCACACTTCCACCTGAATGGTTACGTGAACTGGCTTTTTTTTGGTTCCGAAAAGCCATATTGGTGTGAAGCGAAACCCCTGTATTCTCCTAAAGTTACTGTGTGGGCTGCAGTATGCAGCAGAGGCATTATTGGCCCTTTTTCATTCGAGAAACGGTCTCTGGTGCACGTTACGTTGCTATTTTGGAACAATTTGTCGCCACACAGCAAGCGTTAGAGGATCGACCAGGTACTGAATGGTTTATGCAAGATGGAGCCCGACCACATCGGACCGAACAAGTGTTTCGCTTTCTTGAGGAATACTTCGGGAATCGAGTCATTGCTTTGGAATATCCCAAATTTACTGGTGCAGGCATGGATTGGCCTCCATATTCGCCGGATTTGACTCCCTGTGACTTTTTTATGGGGGGCACAGTGAAAGACATGGTCTACTCAAAGCATCCCGCCACGCTGGACGAGCTTGAATCGGCGATCTCTGTGGCATGTGAATCCATTTCGGTTGAGACACTACGAAATGTGATGGCGAATTTCATTCTTCGTTTGCGCCACCTCTGTAGTGCCAATGGTGAACATTTTGAAAACATTGTGATGTGATTGTTTGCAAAGATTGTTTTCATACGGTTATTTCAAAAAAATGGCTCTGAGCACTATGGGACTCAACTGCTGAGGTCATTAATCCCCTAGAACTTAGAACTAGTTAAACCTATCTGACCTAAGGACATCACAAACATCCATGCCCGAGGTAGGATTCGAACCTGCGACCATAGCGGTCTTGCGGTTCCAGACTGCAGCGCCTTTAACCGCACGGCCACTTCGACCGGCACGGCTATTTCACTTATGTATGCTGATATGAGCTGTACAGCGTACAGCGCCATCTGTTAGCAGCTTTTGTAACTATTATTTCAAACTGCTGTATAAACTCCTTACAGCTTTCACAATAAACATACCGTTTACTGCATTCCTCTATCGATCTTTGTTTTCGAGATATTTAATTTTGAAATCAGGGAGTCATTTTCTGGACACGCTGTATCTGTTCTTTTGGACTTGTCTAGACACGTGTTCTGATCAGTGGCGGCTCGTGAATGTACATTCTGGTTGTTTACAAGGTTTTAGATTCACATAAATATCAAGGTGCGGAATTAATAGCTGCTGCTGTATAACATATTTATACAACTACTGTCAATGCCAATAATAATAATATGCATAACTTGTCTGAAAAATGAAAGAACTGTTTTCGTGGAATTTTGTTGTTTTGTATACAACTAAGTACAGTTTAGGGCGAGAACGAAATAACGTTTAAGCTTTCGGTACTCTCCGTTCTACAATTTTGTGTAGGCGGGAGTTCTCGTGCTTTTTTATTTTATTCTTTTTGACAAACACACACGATCCCTACCTCATGTATTACTTAGCAAATTAACTTCCGGGCTGAAAATCAGACACACTCACGTTGCACCCACACAACAAATTAGGCTTATTACACACTTCTTTGTTAAATGTTCACTTGCAGCCACGCTTATTTGGTTTCGCCACTTTCTCAGACAGCGGATGTGGCTTAGGAGGGCCTAGTTGCTATGCGGCTAACGTTTGCTGGTAATTTACTTTTCTGTTAGCATTTTATTTATTATATTTTATTTATTTATTTATTTAAATTTGTGGTAAGCTTCTATGGGACCAAACTGCTGAGGTCATCGGTTCCTAGACTTACACACTACTTAATCTAAAGTAGTACTGTATACCACCATGTCACATGACAAATTAGGCGCCAAGAACCATAAGGACACAAAGCACACCGTCGTCGACCCCACATTTAAGTGAATATCAGAGACACCAATGGTACAGCTTTTAGCGAATGTTCATGTACACAATGTGAGGCTTCAGTACAGGTAAACCTGACCTACTATAAGATAAACAGAAGTCACAAGCGTGGATAAATGCAACACTCTCACAATCGACGTAGTTGTGCTTTATGGTTCTCAGCGCCTCAAATGCATCACTGTATCGTAAAACCCAAAACTTCATATACTATATCTCATTCAGAAGCTCACAAAATAGATTTTCCTATCAGTATAACTTGGAGCCCACATTCCGACTAGCGAGGCGAGATGCCGCAGGGGCGCTCTCGGGCAAAGCTGGGCCCTCAACGCCACGTCCGAAAATCGAGAGGCCGAAACGGGCACACCTCCAAATTTAATCATGCATTCTTCCAATGAGACTGCATGCGCTATCCTCCCATGGTATTGTAATTCCGATGGCCAACAGTGTATTTTAATGAAATCTTGAAATACGGTATTTTTTATGACACCAGTAGTGAAAACGCTATTGACGTCTGCTTTGGCCAAGCTGTGTGTTTCTTCGTCCTGATTTTCACTTTCGTAGGATAGAGCTACAGGAGTTCCTCAGCGAGTCGTATTCCTAGCATGTGGATGGTAGTAAAGGGAGCGAAGCACACGACCTGCCGCGGCTGATGACGTGCGGGTTTCCGTTTGGGAACACTTACGGTTTCATGTAGGTTCTCGGTCTTATTTATTTATGGAACGCTGGAATTACCTGTAGCATTCTGCATACGTATGAAATGGTGCATTATTTGCTGAGGTGGGAAGTTCAGCTCTGAGAGTAGTTCCGTACGTGCTCAGTAAACGTACTTTTGTTGTGAAGTGTTACTTCATATTGGCTTCAGCGTTCTCTCACCTGTTCCTCGATTCAGAAGTATATTGTGCCGCATTCGACACCACTACCTAAGTTGGCACTGCCACACCTGAGCCAGAGGTCGGTTACATTTCCTGGCGCCTTATGGGCTGATATCTCTCGTGCCGGAAGCCTTTATCTGCGTGCACTAGGGACATGGAAATGGTCTGTCAGCCGGCACGCGGATCCACGAAGAAGGGCAGTTACTCGATCGCTCTGTAGGAGCATGACCGAAAATTACGAATGCATCTAAATCAACAGCTGCATCAACATGGAATTTCTGCAAACCATAGTTAACGCCTTGCAGAGCGTTCATCGAACACCTTCACAACAATTCTCTGTTATTCCACTCTCGAAGAGAGCGTGGAAAAAACGAACGCCTATATCTTTCCGTGTGAGCTCTGATTTCCCTTATTTTATTACGATGATCGTTTCTCCCTATGTATCTCGGCGTCAAGAATATATTCTCACATTCGGAGGAGAAAGATGGTGATCGGAACTTCGTGAGACGATCCTCCTCCAGCGACAAACGCTGTTGTTTGAATGATGCCCACCCCAAATCGTGTATCATGTCCGTGACATTCTCTCCCCATTCTTCGATACTATAAACCCGCTAACCTTCTTTGAATTTTCTCGATGTTCTTCGTTAATCCTACCTGGTAACTATCCCACACCGCACAGCACTACTCCAAAAGGGGACGGACAACCGTAGTGTAGGCAGTCTCTTCAGTGCATCTGTTGCATCTTCTAAGTATTCTGTCAGCAAAACGAAGTCTTTCATTCGCCTTCTACACAAAATTTTCTGTATGTTCTTTCCAATTTAAGTTGTTCGGAATTGTCATTCCTAAGTACACTACTGGCCATTAAAATTTGCTACACCACGAAGATGACGTACTACAGACGCGTAATTTAACCGACAGGAAGAAGATGCTCTAATATGCAAATGATTAGCTTTTCAGAGCATTCACACAAGGTTGGCGGCGTTGGCGACACCTACAACGTGCTGACATGAGGAAAGTTTCCAACCGATTTCTCATACACAAACAGCAGTTGGCCGGCGTTGCCTGGTGAAACGTTGTCGTGATGCCTCGTGTAAGGAGGAGAAATGCGTACCATCACGTTTCCGACATTGATAAAGGTCGGATTGTAGCTTATCGCGATTGCGGTTTATCGAATCGCGACATTGCTTTTCGCGTTGGTTGAGATCCAATGACTGTTACCAGAATATGGAATCGGTGGGTCAGGGTAATACGGAACGCCTTGCTGGATCCCAACGGCCTCGTATCACTAGCAGTCGAGATGACAGGCATCTTATCCGCATGGCTGTAACGGATCGTGCAGCCACGCCTCGATCCCTGACTCAACAGATGGGGACGTTTGCAAGACGACAACCATCTACACGGACAGTTCGATGACGTTTGCAGTATCATGGACCATCAGTTCGGAGACCATGGCTGCGGTTACCCTTGTCGCTGCATCACAGACAGGAGCGCCTGCGATGGTGTACTCAACGACGAACCTGGATGCAGGAATGGCAAAACGTCATTTTTTCGGATGAATCCAGGTTCTGTTTACAGCATCACGATAGCCGCATTCGTGTCTGGCGACATCGCGGTGAACGCACATTTTAAGCGCGTGTTCGTCATCTCCATACTGGCGTATCACCCGGCGTGAGGGTACGGGGTGCCATTGGTTACACTTCTGTCACCTCCTGCTCGCATTGACAGCACTTTGAACATGTGTTACAAACAGTGACTCTACCCTTCATCCGATCCGTGCGAAACCCTACATTTCAGCAGCATAATGCACGACCGCATGTTGCAGGTCCTGTACGGGCCTTTCTGGATACAGAAAATGTTCGACTGTTACCCTGACCAGCACATTCTGCAGATCTCTCACCAATTGAAAACGTCTGGTCAATGGAGGCCGAGCAACTGGCTCGTCACAATACGCCAGTCACTACCCTTGATAAACTCTGGTATCGTGTTAAAGCTGCATGGGCAGCTGTACCTGTACACGTCATCCAAGCTCTGTTTGACTCAATGCCCAGGCGTATCAAGGCCGTTATTACGGCGAGAGGTGGTTGTTCTGGGTACTGAATTCTCAGGATCTATGCACGCAAACTGCGTGAAAATATAATCACTTGTCAATTCTACTATAATATATTTGTCCAATGAATACCCATTTATCATCTAAATTTCTTTTTGATGTAGCAATTTTAATGGCCAGTAGTGTATGTAGTTGGGTTATGGCCTTTAGAGGTGATTGATGTTCCGTGGAACAGAAGTTTAGCGGATTCCTTTTAGCACTCATGTGGATGACCTCGCACTTCTCATTATTTAGGTACGATTGACATTTTTCGCTCCGTACAAATATTTAATTCGTTTTGCAATTAGTTACTATCTTCTGACGACCTGACTAGATGAGTCTGCAAACAACCTAAGACTGCTGCTCAGATTGTCTCCTAAATCGTTTATATAGTTATAGATAAGGAACGGTAGAAGCCTATAACACTACACTGGGGTGCGCTACAAATCACTTCTATTTTACTCGACGGCTTTCTGCCAGTTACTACTAACTGTGGCCCCTCTGACAGGAAACCACGAGTCCAGTCGCAGGACTGAGAGTATATGCCGTATATCTGATTACGTGCCGCTCGAGAGGTACTGTGTCGATAAAAGCCTGCTTCATATCGACGTTACTGATATGGGGCTGTCATTTAGTGGATTACTCCCATTGCCTTTCTTGAATATTTGGGTGCGTTCGCAAGTTTCCAGTCCTTGGGTACGGTTGTTTCTATGAGCGAGCGTTTATATATGAGCGTTAAGTATGGAGCTATCGCATCAGCGTAGTCTGAAAGGAACGTAATTAGTATACAGTCTGGACCAGAAGGGTTTCTTTAATTAAGTGATTTAAGTGTCTTCACTACTTCGAGGATATCTGCTTCTAAGTTACTCATGTTGGCAGCTGTTCCTGATTCGAATTCTGGAATATTTAGTTCGTCTTCTCTGGTGAAGGCATTTCGGAAGGCTGTGTTTAATAATTCTGCTTTGGCAGCACTGTTTCGATAGTATTTTCATTGCTATCGCGCAGAGAAGCCTTTGATTGTGTCTTGCCGCTATCATACTTCACTTACTACCAGAATGTCTTTGGAATTTCCGACAGATTTCGAGACAAGGTTTCGTTGTCGAAACAATGCAATTTGTTTATGGGACTAACCGCGCACACCGAGCACTCGTGGGTCAGCTGTATTGTGGATTCTGGAGGTGGCGCACCCTGGGCTTACAGCGGTGGTTGTATTGTGTCAGAGCAAGTCGGACTCACGGAGAGAATTCTGGATGTGGTACACGTATGCTAAAAATGAAAACAGGTACTGTGGTTTGGTGTGGCTTTATCATCATTTTCTACTTACCACTTACAGACTGTGCGCCGATAGACTACGTTCAAGCCAGCCGGTCTGCACGAGCCGTTCTAGGTGCTACAGTCTGGAACCGTGCGACCGCTACGGTGGCAGGTTCGAATCCTGCCTCGGGCATGGATGTGTGTGATGGCCTTAGGTTAATTAGGTTTAAGTAGTTCTAAGTTCTGAGGGACTGATGACCTCAGATGTTAAGTCCCATAGCGCTCAGAGCCATTTGAACCATTTGAACTACGTTAAAACTATGCTCATGTATTTGGCCATACCCTGGGTTCGTGTGAGTCTGTACAAGGTCTAACTTTGTATTAGGGAACGGCGTTAACAGGCAGTTATCCGAGTAACTTACTCTCTTTATATCCATCTGACTGCTCACTTCATATTTGTTGTATAGCGATGGGTTTTGTATGAGTGCTGGTTATTGGTGCATAACCGGCATCTAGTACACCTACACTGTATGGCTGCGCTAAGAAGCGATGGTTTCCTGTTTCTAATACTAAGTTGTTTCAGAGTAGGCTGAGGCATTTCCTTATACTTGTATAAGCTGGAGTGGAGTGATGTTCTTACGCCGAAGTACATCTTACGACAGAAAGAGCGCCGGAGATCCAACGGGCTGTGCCAGGGAAGTTACCGTTGTCCTCGTGGTTCTACGTAAATTCAGTTTTCGCACCAATCTGTTTGTGAATTGTTAAAGTGAGCATATTCCTTTCGAAAATACAGTTAAATAGAAATATTATTATATTTTAGAGCAATGTAGTGTCAATTTTAATGAGTTAGACTAGAGAGCGTTTCTGTAAATATTTCATTTTCAAAGCTGAATAAGACTTGGAAGTACTTGTTCCACTGGTCGTTATGCTTATGCATAATTTCTTGTGATCGTAAATGCTGTAGAATTTTATTGAGTCAGAGTATTTAAAACATTTTACTGTCCTCAATTTTATTTTAGTTTTTACGACAGGTTGACCGTTCAAACAAAACTGCATTTTTGTATTGACCTTGAATGAAGTTATTAATAGATGAATAGGTGATCAAATGTTAACCTGAACTCAATCAATCAACTCCACCCTTTTATCCAGTCCACCCAATCCAGCACGCTACAATACGTGTCAGTTTTCCTGGTGGAAATGAAGGCTAATAGTGAGCAGACACGTCTTCTCAACTATGTCTTCGAGTACATTTTCATTTATTCCTTTCAGTGTGTACAGATTTGCCACAGTAGGTTTCTCAAATTTATAATGTAGGTCGAAAGGCAGACGCGCAGAACACATGGCAAACTAATGCCGGCCTATTTTGTGCTCGCATATCCTGTGGGGACCTAAAAGCACATTTACAAAGTAAAGTCACGTGAACAATCTTTAACAAGTTGGTTAACACCAGTAGTGAGAATACAGGGTGGTCCATTGATCGTGACCCGGAAAAATATCTCACGAAATGAGCATCAAACGAAAAAACTACAAAGAACGAAACTTGTCTAGCTTGAAGAGGGAAACCAGATGGCGCTATGGTTAGCCCGCTAGATTGCGCTACCATAGGTCAAACGGATATCAACTGCATTTTTTAAAATAGGAACCCCCATTTTTTATTACATGTACATGTAGTACGTAAGGAAATATGAATGTTTTAGTTGGACCACTTTTTTCGCTTTGTGATGGACGGCGCTGTAATAGTCAAAAATGTATGGCTCACAATTTTAGACGAACGGTTGGTAACAGGTAGGTTTTTTAAATTAAAATACAGAACGAAGGTACGTTTGAACATTTTATTTCGGTTGTGAACTTATCATTTCTGAGAACGCTTGCTGTTACAGCGTGATTACCTCTAAATACAACATTAATGCAGTAAATGCCCAGAATGATGTCCGTCAACCTCAATGCATTTGGCAATACGCATAACGACATTCCTCTCAACAGCGAGTAGTTCGCCTTCCGTAATGTTCGCACATGCATTAACAATGCGCTGACGCATGTTGTCAGGCGTTGTCGGTGGATCACGATAGCAAATATCCTTCAACTTTCCCCACAGAAAGAAATCCGGGGACGTCAGATCCGGTGAACGTGCGGGCCATGGTCTGGTGCTTCGGCGACCAATATACTTGTCATGAAATATGCTATGCAATACCGCTTCAACCGCACGCGAGTTATGTGCCGGACATCCATCATGTTGAAATACATCGTCATTTTGTCATGCAGTGAGACATCTTGTAGTAACAATGGTAGAACATGACGTAGGAAATCAGCATAAATTGCACCATTTAGATTGCCATCGTTAAAATGGGGGCCAATTATCCTTCCTCCCATAATGCCGCACCATACATTAACCCGCCAAGGTCGCTAATGTTCCACTTGTCGCAGACATCGTGGATTTTCCGTTGCCCAATAGTGCATATTATGGCGGTTTGCGTTACCGCTGTTGGTGAATGCGTGCAAAAAATCGTCATCGTCCCGTAATTTCTCTTGCGCCCAGTGGCAGAACTGTACACGACGTTCAAAGTCGTCGCCATGCAATTGATGGTGCATAGAAATATGGTACGGCTGCAGTCGATGTTGATGTAGTATTCTCATTCTCGCGCAATTTGTCTGCTACTGATGTGCGGATTAGCCGCGACAGCAGCTAAAACACCTACTTGGGCTTCATCATTTGTTGCAGGTTGTGGTTGACGTTTCACATGTGGCTGAACACTTCCTGTTTCCTTAAATAACGTAATTACCCAGCAAACGGTCCGGACACTTGGATGATGTTGTCCAGGATACCGAGCAGCACACATAGCACACGCCCGTTGGGCGTTTTGATCACAATAGCCGTACATCAACAGGATATGGACCTTTTCCGCAATTGGTAAACGGTCAATTTTAACACGGGTTATGTATCACGAAGCAAATACCGTCCGCACTGGCGGAAAGTTACGCGATACCACGTACGTACACGTTTGTGACTTACAGCGCCATCTATCAGAAAACGAAAAAAGTGGTCCAACTAAAACATTCATATTTCTTTACGTACTACACGAATATGTAATAAAAAATCGGTGTTCCTATTTAAAAAAAACACAGTTGGTATCCTTTTGACCAATGGCAGCGCCATCTAGCTGGCCAATCACAGCGCCATCTGGTTTTCCCCTTCAAGCTAGACGAGTTTCGTTCCATGTAGTTTTTTCATTTGACGCTTATTTCATGAGATATTTGGTCCGGTCACTATTAATGGACCACCCTTTATAGTCACGAATAACTTAGCTCCTTACACGTTTTTGCAGGTCCTGTATGTCCTGTATTATACGTGATGCAACCAGTTGCTTAAGGAACAGGTAAAGACACGGGTGAAAAATTAATTTTACGTTATTTTGATGCTATAACGTAACCCATATCTCTTTTCATCGTGCGAAATGTACAAGATTGTTAAATGTTGCCACCTTAGGGTTACTTGGGAGAACAAAAGATGTTAAGTAATATTCTAAGATATAAAATTACACAAAATTACTTTGCAAATTGAAACACTTTCTTACCGAAGTAGGGTAAAAGAATGGTTTACATTCGGAGCACCTCTCATTTATCAGACTCGAACGGCCCAGTTCCCTGTACGATCATCTGCTTCTGTGTTTCGGTAGCGAGTTTTAACATGCGTAAAACACATTTGTACCTTTTGGCCAATTTTCCTCTTCCTCGGCGGTAGTATGTCCAATAATGGTGTTTCTTCTTTCATTTGTGACATTTTCTGTATTTCATAAATAACATGTTTTCTTTGTAAAGAGTCGGTGCAAGGTCAAAGCGACATAAGCGACCGCTAGGGACACCAAACTAAGAGGCGCGCGAAGTACGAAAGATTTAACGATTTTACCGATCACCCAGCTGAAGACAGCTAATGACGAAGGGATTGGGACAGGGGGGGGGGGGGGCGTGAGGCGAAAAATTATGTGTTGCTTGTACGGAAAAATGTCTGGACCTAGGTTCTGTTCTTACACTCACTGTATGGTTCTGGAATGGCTATGTAATTACCCTTGTTCCCAGCGCATTTTCATCTAAGAAATAGTAACAAATGACATAGTAATTATGGAACCAGTCATGCATGTCCTAAAAACTACAAAATGTTGAATACAGTAAAACTATAACGACTGTCAGTTTCTCTAGGTCCGCCCCCGATAACTGAGTGGTCAGCCGGCACAGACGCTCAGCGTGTTCGGTCAGAGGGTTAGCTGCCCTCTGTAATAAAAGAACTGAGTTAATCGATCAACAAAGAACTTAAACGATGTCTTAAGACGTCCGCCCCGAGCAGATGCAACGAACGAAACCGAACAAAATGAGATTAAAAAAAAAAAAGTGGTCAGCGTGACAGAATGTTAATCCCAAGGGCCCGGGATCGATGCCCGGCTGGTTCGGAGATTTTCTCCGCCCAGGGACTGGGTGTTGTGTTGTCCTCATCATCATCATTTCATCCCCATCGACGCGCAAGTCGCCGAAGTGACGTCAAATCGAAAGACTTGCACCTGGCGAACGGTCTACGCGACGGCATACCCTAGTCACACGACTTTTTTTTTTAGTTGCTCACATACGTATGAAATGTAGTGGCAGAGACCCAACGTTTCAAATTTGATACTTCTAAAAAAAACACCATTTTTAGGAAGTAAAAGCAACTATCACTTCTTTTTTTTTTTATAGAATTGGAATCAGTGAACTGTTAACACCTGTTCAACACTGCCCGAGAAGGAAATAAACCTAAATCAACCACACTGATCCTTTCTTCGTAAAGTCATTTTCAACTATTGGAAAATCAATTGTTTCTGGTTGCTTTTCGCACATATTGTTGGCGTGAATATTCTTCGGAATGTATCGGATTGTAATGGGTGTGTCGTTGTATGATACAAGTTGTCTGTAGAGTGTATGATGACTTTTCTAGAAAGGAGTAACTCCTCTTTAGGAACGGTCGTGTTTCCCGGCAGCACGCTCCGTGTTCGATCGAGCTCGCTCCGTCTAGTCCTGAGACCCAGGTGGCAGTAGGTAGCATAACTCAGGTTGATGCCGTCGTTCTTGTTACCAGGAAAGACTTCCACAAAGTTCTGCATCTTGCCAACAGGTGATATGCGATGTACTAAAGATTTCCTAGGAAACACAACTCAGTACGCTATTGTTAGAGAACAGCTGTTGCCAGAATCTAAGGTGGTTGTAACTGGACTAAGTACTGTAACATCCAAACTCACGAAAAGTAGACCCAAAATACATCTACTTAAAAAAGCAGATAAAAATTCTCTTGAAATCTTCCTAAGGGACAGCCTCCAATCTGACTACGTAAGCGTAGACCAAGTGTGGTTTAATTTCGGGGAAATAGTATAGACGGAAATAGAGAGATATATACAAAATAAGAATAAAATTTTCACTCTACGGTGGAGTGTGCGCTGATACGAAACTTCCTGGCAGAATACGAGTAAAACTGTGTGCCGGGCCAAGACTCGAACTCGGGACATTTGCTCTTTGCGGACAAATAAGCACGAATCACAGGCCCACTTCCGCTAGTATCTCGTCTCCCAGCTTCAACAACTTCACAGAAGCTCTCCGGCGAACCTTGCAGAACTAGCGCTCTGGAAGAAAGGATACAGCGGAGACACAGCTTAGTCACAGCCTGGGCGATGTTTCCAGAATCAAATTTTCACTCTACACCTGAGTGTGCGCTAATATGAAACTTCCTGGTAGACTAAAACTGTGTACCGGATCGAGACTCGAACTCGGGACCTTTGCATTTTGCGGGCAGGTGCTCTTACCGACTGAGCTACCGAAGCACGACTCACGACCCGTCCTCACAGCCCCACTTCCGCCAGTATCTCGTCTCCTACGTTCCATACTTCACAGAAACTCTCCGGCGAACATTGCAGAACTAGCACTCCTGGAAGAAAGTTTATAGAGGAGACATGGCATAGCCACAGCCTGGGCGATGCTTCCAGAATGAAATTTTCACTCTGCACTGGAGTGTGCGCTGATATGAAACTTCCTGGCAGACTAAAACTGTGTGTACCGATGTTAAGTGGAGTTGACGGACAGGATTTATTTAGTTACGTATTACATAGACCATATTCAGGATGAACGCTATAATGTGAAAGTGTCAACTAATCAGACATAGAGCTCATACTTTAAAAAGTGAAGAAATTGTTTATGGTGGCTATTTACAGTTTTTTTTCTGCACAAATGGCTAGTTATTTCTATTCTAGAATTCCTCTGCGGTATAGTAAAAGTTTTTATAAGAAACATGATTAATCTAGAACAGAAAGCACTACTGTACCCTGTTTAATATTTTATTTCAAAGGGTAAGTTGTCAAAGAGTTTCATGGCTGCATATTTCAAGCACTTCTGTGCCAAAGTAAGATTCACTAGAAATGAGATAGATCATTTTTCCTAGTAGAGATGTACTTGTGAATATCTCTTTTACTCTCAAACTGAGATAGCTTTCTGATAGCAAATTTCGTAGATGAATAAATGTATTGTGGATTGTGTTAATATTCCCAGATGCTTAAAGGGATGCCGACAAGATTTACGTGTTTCAAATCCACATACAATTCTAATTACCTTCGTTTGTGTAACTAACACGTTTTGAAGTTACCCCAGAATATTATCCCCTAAGATATCAGTGAATGGAAATAAGTAAAATATATTAAAATATAGACTTACACATTCAAAAAGTAGGCAATTTTCTCATGGCAAAAGTAACGGAACCTAAACATTTTAGTAGGTTTTCCATTGATCAAGAAGTTATTCACTTCCTCCCTTTAATTTCAAAAGAGAATATTTCATCTTTAGTGGATTAAATAAGATACAGAAATTGTAATAAATTTGCAGCTATTAGAAGAACTGGCCACAACCCCATATTCTGAGTTGCTTGCTAATTTGCAAACAGCTACACCCACTCTCATATTTAGTAGCAAAACCTCTGGTATACAACGGGCAATAACAAAAGATTTACTTTATATGCTCCTTGAAAGTTGTCTCTCTATTCCAAGCCTGCAAAACGTTGAAGTAGAATAATCTTACGCGAGGGGTCCCTTCGCATTTTTTCCACAACGGGCGTAATGCACATGTATTAATAGGTTCGGAACGCATTAATTGGCATCAATAAGAATTTTAAATATATATAGTTGTTCAGACTCCCCCTCCTCCTCCTTTTCGTTACAAGTTCCCTGAAATCCGTAAGGCCAAGCATGTGAATAGACAAGGAGAATATATCACCCCGTCTGCAGAATGTCGACCTCTACAATTGCTACTGCCTTCAGCATAATTATGCCTGTAGGTATAATTTCACTGTTTTTAATTATTACTTACGTTGCTAGTTCTCAAATTTTTTAGTTTCCATAATCAATGATTGTCTCTTCTTTTCATCGATTGACAGTCTGAAGATGATACAGCACAGGCTTACAAAGGCCGGTATTTAAATACTTGTTGATTTCAGTTATGCGGCTATTAGGTCGCAGTCTAAATCGTTTTTCTGTGCCTAACGCATTGTTTTCCCAGAGGATGTCTCCAACATTAGGAGACGAAATTTCAGGCCAAAAAGATTCTTCGGGATCCTGTGTCCGCAGACCGTGGTCTAGTGGCTAGCATTGCTGCCTCTGGATTACGGGGTCCCCGGTTCGATTCCCGGCAGAGTTGGGGATTTTCTGTGCCTGGGGACTGGGCGTATGTGTTGTCATCATTTCATCATCATCATCATCATTCGTAACAGGGGCTAAATTGGACAGAGTAAAAATATTAGTCTACATCTACATCTACATCTACATCTACACGATTACTCCGCAATTCACATTTAAGTGCTTGGCAGAGGGTTCATCGAACCACAATCATACTATCTCTCTACCATTCCACTCCCGAACAGCGCGCGGGCAAAACGAACACCTAAACCTTTCTGTTCGAGCTCTGATTATCTTTTTTTATTTTGATGATCATTCCTACCTATGTAGGTTGCGCTCAACAAAATATTTTCGCATTCGGAAGAGAAAGTTGGTGACTGAAATTTCGTAAATAGATCTCGCCGCGAAGAAAAACGTCTTTGCTTTAATGACTTCCATCCCAACTCGCGTATCGTATCTGCCACACTCTCTCCCCTATTACGTGATAATACAAAACGAGCTGCCCTTTTTTGCACCCTTTCGATGTCCTCCGTCAATCCCACCTGTTAAGGATCCCACACCGCGGAGCAATATTCTAACAGAGGACGAACAAGTGTAGTGTAAGCTGTCTCTTTAGTGGACTTGTTACATCTTCTAAGTGTCCTGCCAATGAAACGCAACCTTTGGCTAGCCTTCCCAACAATATTATCTATGTGGTCTTTCCAACTGAAGTTGTTCGTAATTTTAACACCCAGATACTTAGTTGAATTGACAGCCTTGAGAATTGTACTATTTATCGAGTAATCGAATTCCAACGGATTTCTTTTGGAACTCATGTGGATCACCTCACACTTTTCGTTATTTAGCGTCAACTGCCACCTGCCACACCATACAGCAATCTTTTCTAAAGCGCTTTGCAACTGATACTGGTCTTCGGATGACGTTACTAGACGGTAAATTACAGCATCATCTGCGAACAACCTAAGAGAACTGCTCAGATTGTCACCCAGGTCATTTATATAGATCAGGAACAGCAGAGTTCCCAGGACGCTTCCCTGGGGAACACCTGATATCACTTCAGTTTTACTCGATGATTTGCCGTCTATTACTACGAACAGCGGCCTTCCTGACAGGAAATCACGAATCCAGTCGCACAACTGAGACGATACCCTATAGGCGCGCAGCTTGATTAGAAGTCGCTTGTGAGGAACGGTGTCAAAAGCTTCCCGGAAATCTAGAAATATGGAATCAACTTGAGATCCCCTGTCGATAGCGGCCATTACTTCGTGCGAATAAAGAGCTAGCTGCGTTGCACAAGAACGATGTTTTCTGAAACCACGCTGATTACGTGTCAATAGATGGTTCCCTTCGAGGTGATTCATAATGTTTGAATACAGTATATGCTCGAAAACCCTACTGCAAACCGACGTCAATGATATAGGTCTGTAGTTCGATGAATTACTCCTACTACCCTTCTTAAACACCGCTGCGGCCTGCGCAATTTTCCAATCTGTAGGTACAGATCAATCGGTGAGCGAGCGGTTGTATATGATTGCTAAGTAGGGAGCTATTGTTTCAGCGTAATCTGAAAGGAACGTAATCGGTATACAATCTGGACCTATGTGAAAAATTGGGACTTTGTACGGGCGCTGATGACGGCGCAGTCATCATTCGGGCTCCTGCCTAACGTCCATATAACTAAAATCAACAACTCTGAAGATGACCATTGGTTGATCGAAACCGGTTAGGCATTGTAAAATACTCACGTGGTTCTATAGAACGAAAATAATAAATAACTAAATAAATAAAACAACATATCCTTAAGGAAATCGCAACGAAAGTGCTGACGTATTCGCTTCATCGTGAATGCGAAATCGGAGAGTTCATAGTTAATTTCAGACATCATTCGTGTGAAACTACCGATGTATAAGGCCTGTTTGATTCGTCTAGCAAAATGGACCCAGTTATAACGTGTAAACTCGGCAGCGAAAAACAAGTTACGAAATTCGGATGTCGTCTTCTGGAAGTCATAGCGTGTAAGAGTTGTGTATGAAGCTGTTCACAGACGGTGTAGTTGTGACATAGTTACCCAGTTATGGCAAGATGCAAACAGACTGTAGATGGCTAACGTGTAGAGCAAGAGCGCACGTCCGACTTTTTAGACGGCAGAACACAACACAGTTTCCTTAAAACAACGATGTTATATAAAATTGAATGAGGTTTGTGATAAAAGTAATGAGACTGATTTTTAACCTACAAAAGTTTCAATTTTTTTCAAACAGCGTTGTTGTCCCTTTTGAAGCAGTTCCCTTCGGCAGCTGTACACCAGTGGTGTCACTGTTTCCAGCCATGGTAGCAGCGTTGAAAGACTTCAATTGGTATGGCCTTTAATATTCTGCTCATATCCTTTTCAATGTTTTCCAGAGTCCCCTAATGACGTTCTTTTAAGACATTTATCAATTTCGGGAAAATAAAAATTCACAATGAGTCACATAATGTGCATAGGGTGGCTGTGGAACAGCAGGAATGCCTTCCCAAACGAAAGATTCTGTTATTAAAGTGACAGTGTGACATGAGGCGGTTGTCGGCAATGTCTGGTCTGACTATATTCACCCTCTTGCTCAGCCTTTCAAGGACATCTTTGTAAAACACCTCGCTGACAGTTTGTTCTAGAGGAACAAATTCTTTTTGCGTGCTACCCATACTGCCAAAAAAGCAAGTCGGCAATGTTTTGATCTTTGAATTGCTCATTCGGGCTTTTTTCGGTCGAGGAGATGTCTCAGTGAGCCAAATCCTCACTTTGCCGTTTTGTTTTAGGATCATACCCAGACATCCAGGATTCATCACCTGTCACTACACGACTTAACCACTCGTGGTCATAGACAGTCTTCAAGAGGATCAACGCATACGTTTCTTCAATTGTGTTGCTCGCTTGTGAAGTTTTCGGCGTGTGCAAAACGTCGGTAGGAATTTTATGTAAGCTGAAAGTGCTTAAGTTTAACACGTCACGTATTATACTTATTGTTAAACGTCTGTCTAATCTCACAGTAGCAAGCCACCTTCGACGTTTTCGTCGGTTTTTGAAGTTGAAGACAGCGGCAAGACACAATCAATGCCTTCTCTGCGCAATAGTAATAGGGATACTATCGAAAAAAGTGCTGAAAAGCAGAGTTACTAAACACAGCCTTCTGAAATGCCTTCTCAAAAGAAGACGAAGTATATATTCCAGAATTCGAATCGAGAACAGCTGCCAACAAAAGCAACGTAGAAGTAAATTTCCTCGGAGTAGTGAAGCAACTAGCTTAATAAAAGCAAGTCTTCTGGTCCAGACTGTATACCAATTAGGTTCCTTTCAGAGGATGCTGATGCATTAGCTCCATACTTAACAATCGTATACAAGCGTTCGCTCGATGAAAGATCCGTATCCAAAGACTGGAAAGTTGCACAGGTCACAACAATATTCAGGAAAGGTAGTAGGAGTAATCCACTAAATTACAGCCCCATATCATTAATGTCGATATGCAGCAGGTTTTTGGAACATGTATTGTGTTCGAATATTAAGAATTACCTCGAGAAAACGGTCTATTGACACACAGTCAACACGGATTTAGAAAACATCATTCCTGTGAAACAAACTATCTCTTTATTCGCATGAAGTGTTGGGTGCTATTGACATGGGATTTCAGTTTGATTCCGTACTTTTGGATTTCCAGAATCCTTTTGACACTGTACCACACAAGCGGCTTGTAGTGAAATTGCATGCTTGTGGAATATCGTCTCAGTTATGTGACTGGATTCGTGATCTGCTGTCAGAAAGGTCACAGTTCGTAGTATCTGACGGAAAGTCATCGGGTAAAACGGAAGTGATTTCTGGCATTCCCCAAGGTAGTGTTACAGGTCCATTGCTGTTTCTTATCTACATAAACGATTTTGGAGACAATATGAGCAGCCGTCTTAAGTTGTTTGCAGATGACGCTGTCGTTTATCTAGTAATAAAGTCAACAGAAGATCAAAACAAATTGCAAAACGATTTAAAAATGGTATCTGTATGGTGCAAAAATTGGCATTTGACGCTAAATAACGAGAAGTGTGAGGTAATACACATGAGTGCTAAAAGGAATCCATCAAATTTCGGTTACTCGATAAATCAGTCAAATCCAAAGGCCGTAAATTCAACTAAATACCTAGGAATTACAATTACGAACAACTTAAACTGGAAGGAACACACAGAAAATGTTGTGGGGAAGGCTAACCAAAGATTGAGTTTTATTGGCAGGACACTTAGAAAATGTAACAGACCTTCTAAGGACACTGCCTACACTACGCTTATCCGTCCTCTTTTAGAATATCGCAGCGCGGTGTGGGAGCTTTACCAGACTACACTGATGGAATACATCATAAAAGTTCAAAGAAGGGCAGCACGTTTTGTGTTATCGTGAAATATGGGAGAGGGTGTCACTGAAATGGTGCAGGATTTGGGCTGCACATCATTAAAAGAAAGGCATAATTTGTTGCGACGGAATCTTCTCACGAAATTCCAATCACCAACTTCCTTCTCCGAAGCGAAAATACTTTGTTGACACCGACCTACATAGGGAGAAACGATCACCACGATAAAATAAGGGAAATCAGAGCTCTTAGGGAAAGATATAGGTGTTCGTTTTTTCCGGGCGCTATACGAGATTGGAATAATAGAGAATTGTGAAGGTGTTTCGATGAACCCTCTGCCAGTCATTTAAATGTGATTTGCAGGGTATTCATGTAGATGTAGATGTAGCCTGCCCTTCATCACTAATAAATTTTTATATGAGTCTATATCTGCTTCTGGGTACGCTTTACAATCCAGTATCTGATTTCGTAATATCTGCCTGACCATGCTATAGTCTCTGCCTTACAAAAATAATTTGTGCCAGTGAAAAACTTAGCCGATAAAGAATGTACTCAATAGGTCATTTTCAACTTTCCGAAGGTCACGCTCATGGCAAGTTTAACTTAAAATTTTATTGCATAACGTTGCTCCACATTTCGCTCTTCCATTTTCATAAAACACAACAAACACACGACTTCACTGATGGCGCTCTCAAAAATCACGTGATGGCTGTACGGAGCTGAAACTCGGACTGAGCATCTGGAAGGGTTGAACCCACCGGTCTACATAAACAGAACAACACGGCGTTGTCAGATCGCTTGCAGTGTTGTCAGTTTCATTGCTTTTCTCACACATCTCTTAAGTACGCCCATAGGCAGTTGAAGTATCACTCGAAAGTAAAATCAGTAGAAATACATAAAATTATCGGTCAATGGCGGGTCAGGTGTACAGTTTTACATTTCGGGCCACGAATGGGTTGTTTCTAGACACAGATTGTCGTTATTTGGGTGACAGCTTCTGAATAGAAATTGAGAATAATCGTATTTTAACAGAACCTCGACCGTCTGACTCATCGGACATAGAGGAACTATCTAATACAGCACACATGTAGGAAATCCATCCAGCCTATATAGAGTGGTCAGAAACAATCTGAAATTATTGTAAGGTCTTTGCAGCGTAGGTTGAGCTGAGAAATAATTGCTAACAAAAACACATAATTCGATACGTTTCCCAGTATCCGAGTTAGTTAGCATTGAAGTTAGCCAATCACGCCGTTTTGCACGTAAATTCAGACGGCCCGCCATATAAAGTGCCAGTTATTCTCATAGTGCAGATGATAGACAGCTCAGCCTTAGGGCCGGCCGGTGTGGCCGAGCAGTTCTAGGCGCTACAGTATGGAACCGCGCGACCGCTACGGTCGCAGGTTCGAATCCTGCTTCGGGCATGGATGTGTGCGATGTCCTTAGGTTAGTTAGGTTTAAGTGCTTCTAAGCTCTAGGGGACTGATGACCTTAGAAATTAAGTCCCATAGTGCTCAGAGCCATTTGAACAATTTTTTTCAGCCTTAGGCTCGGGTTCAGTTTTTACTACCGTTCCGTGTCAAATTTTCGTATCGCTGTCTTATTCGGTTTTAGGAAACCAAACGAAGAACACATTTGGCGACACCATCTCTGGCGGATGGTTTGAAGATGTGCGCACAACGAGCTAACTGGCTAACTTCAATGGTTATTAACTCGAAAACGGTGCTACGTATCGAATTTTTTTCTTAACAATCATCTCCCAGCACCACTTACCTTGCAACACCCTCACAAGCTTTTCATACTGTTTCATTTCATCCTGCATAACTGTTCCAGTCGCGGGTACCCAGAAAGAATACTAAGCCTAGATCTTCTTAAGAAATACAACTATCAGCAGTTTCAGAAAACAAAAGGAAAGACATAATCAATGGGGGCAATCGTTTTATACTATGAAAAGACATCCACTAAACAGACCACACCATTCCCAAAAATTTCAGTCAAGTATGAAACTCATATAAGCAATGTCTGATACTGCGAGTGACACACTGATTCGTTCTGATATTTCTCAATCGTAAGTTGCGGCGTCAGTGCAGGGTATCCGATCGAATTACATTTTGTGAAAATAAGATGAAAATGAAGGATTCACTCTATCGACTTATGTTTAAATATCAAATACTACATGCTTGAATATACTGAACAATATATTTTATTCAATATTTGTACCTGAAGGTAAGTAAAAGCCTTTCAGTACTTGAACTGCTACGACGAAGGGAATTCTGACACGGAATTTGAGGTGAAATAACTGTAGCAAGCACACCAAAGGAGTTGACCTACATACTGATGTAGCTCCAAAATTCCGAAGTGCGTGATCTCAATTCTTCACCAGATCAAAAGATTTGTCCTTTCACTTGACTTTCACTTATTACCTGTTGTACCAAATATTTCATCTGTCAAATCTTCTTCACACTTATAAGCAGAGCTGAAACGCTGTTGTTTCAGCATTCATGTTTATCCGAAATACTGATCTATCTATAAATCGGCCACGCGGGCTAACAGCTCTCACCCGATTTGCAAAGGTTGTATACACTCTGATGTCCATTATCTGCCGAGCAAAGCCTGCCGATCGAAAAATAGTTCATCTGCGACTAGCCGTAGTAAAAAGACTTCCATCGTGATTTATGGATAGAGATGTTATTGTTGCTTAAACTATCAAAATTAACGGAAGAAACAGATAAGATACAAAGAAGAACTGTTCGTTTCATCACGGGTGTGTTAAGTCAGAGTGACCGTACGAAAGAAAACTAGAATGTGCGGTGCTGCTTAAAATCATGACGCGTGTTTCAAATCCTTACGCGTAATACTCAGAGCGTACGTTCCAAGAATACGTCTACGTCTATTTTCTGCAGTCCACCTTGTGGTGTGCTGCGAATGCTACCACTATCAGTTGCCCTTTCCTGTCCCACTCACGTAGGGGCCGCGGGAAAACCTATTGTTGTTAGGGCTTCATATGAGCTTGAATCCGTTGAATTTACCTTCATGGTCTTTTCGCGAAATGCACTGATGATCCAAAACATTATGACCACCTGCTTAAAAGCTTCTTGGTTCACCTCTGGAACACAATTCGGCAGTGATTCTGTGCACCATTGATTCGAGAAGTACTGTATTGGTTTCCAGGGGTTTGTGGCACCAAATGCCTATGCACAGGTCACACACTTCCCGTAATTTAAGGGCGGTTGGTTTGTTGGGTTCCATCGGATTCAGATTAGCCGAATGTCATGGCCAAGACATCAACGTTAGTTCACTATCGCGCGCCTCAAACTATTGCAGCGAGATTCTTGCCTTGTGACACGGACAGTTATCGTGCTAGAAGATGCTATCGTTGATGAGGAAGACATCAAGCATAAAGGTTTCTCGTGGTCCCTAATAATGTTCACGTAGTCCATAATTGTCATGGTGTCTTCGATTACTACCACAGGTTCCGTTGAAGCCAGAGTGAATGTCTCCATAACGTAATATTGCTCCCATCGGCCTGCGCCCGTGGCATGCTGCATGTTTCGAGCGGATGTCGCCTGGATGACGGTGTATCTGGACACTAGCATCAAGCTGCTTTAATAAAAAGCATGATTCATCCGAGCAGGCGACACGATTCCATTGTTCCGCGGTCCAAGCTCGAAGATGCTGTGCCCACAGCAATCGTAACTGACGATGCTGTTGGGTCAACATGGGAACATGAAGGGGTCCTCTGCTGTCGAACACCATGTTCAACACTGTACGCTGAAGTTCGTGCTCCAAAACACCTGTGCCTGCGACAGCACTGTGTTCCGTTGTCAGATCAGCCGCAGATCGCCGCCTATCCTGGTTTAGAGAGCACGCAAGCCTCCGATCCCTGTGTTCTGTGATGACGTATGGGCCTCCTACTTCATGTCGCCTGCTCATGGTTTCTACATTCTTTAACCACTTTCCGAAGATGATCACGACAGTAGCACGCGAACGGCCGACCAGCTTCCCCGTTTTCGAGATGCTCGCTCACAGTCACCGGGCCACAACAATTCAGCTTTTATCAAAGTCACTTAAGTCGGCGGATTTCTGATTATCGTCTCTAGAATAACACCCCATTCGTCTTTGCTCCGCTCATATACACTATGTGATCAAAAGTATCTGGACACCTGGCAGAAAAAGACAAGCTTGTGACACCCTCCATGCCGACCAGGGTGGCCGAGCGGTTCTAGGCGCTACAGTCTGGAACCGCGAGACCACTACGGTCGCAGGTTCGAATACTGCCTCGGGCATGGATGTGTGCGATGTGTTTCTGTTAGTTAGGTTTAAGTAGTTCTAAGTTCTAGGGGACTGATGACCTCAGATGTTAAGTCCCATAGTGCTCAAAACCATTTGAACCATCTTTGGTGCGGCCTTGCAAAAATTCGGCGCTCCAAAACATCCCAAAGATGCTCTATAGGATTCAGGTCAGGACTCTCTGCAGGTCAGTCCATTACAGGAATGCTATTGTTGTGTAACCACTCCGCCACAGGCCGTGGATTATGTACAGGTGCTCGATCGTGTTGAAAGATGCAACCGCCATCCCCAAATTGCTCTTCAACAGTGGGAAGCAAGAAGGTGTTTAAAACATCAATGTAGACCTGTGCTGTGACAGTGACACGCAAAACAACAGGGGGTGCAAGCCCCCTCAATGAAAAACACGACCACATCATAACACCATCGCCTCCGAATTTTACTGTTGGCACTACACATGCTGACAGATGGCTTTCACCGGGCATTCACCACACCCACACCCTGCCATCGATCCCCACATTGTGTACCGTGATTTGTCACTCCACACAACGTTTTTCCACTGTTCACTCGTCCAATGTTTACGCTCCTTACATCAAGCGAGGCGTCGTGTGGCATTTACCGGCGTGATGTGTGGCCTACGAGCAGCCGCTCGACTATGAAATCCAAGTTTTCTCACCTCCCACCTAACTTTCGTAGTACTTGCAGTGGATTCTGATTCAGTTCGGAATTCCTGTGTGATGATCTGGCTACATGTTTGACTATTACACATTACGGCGCTCTTCAACTGTCTGCGGTCTGTCAGTCAACAGACGAGGTCAGCCTGTACGCTTTTGTGCTGTACACGTCCTTTCACGTTTCCACTTCACTATCACTTCGGACTCAGTGGACCTAGGGATGTTTGGGAGTGTGGAAATCTGGCGTACAGACGTGTGACGCAAATGACACCCAATCACCTGACCACGTTCGAAATCCGGCGTTCCGCGGAGCTCTCCATTCTGCTCTGTCACGATGTGTTATGACTACTGAGGACGCCGATGTGGAGTACCTGGCAGTAGGTGGCAGCAAAATCGCCTAATATGAAAAACGTATGTTTTTGGGTGTGTCCGGATACTTTTAATCACATAGTGTACTTCTCTTACCACTTCAGGCGCCTTCAGTGTTTGTTGTCAATTCTAAGAAGGTACGAATTTTAACAGTAAACCATACCTGATGATAAAAGTCACTCTTGTAGCGGCTGTCATTGGAAATGAATGAGCAACTCCGTGATCTTTTCACACTTACTGGATGAATCTGTTAAGAAATGCGATGCACTTCGTTGAATCTTCTATGTCAGTCCTATCTGATACAGTCCCAGATTGATATGAAATATTTAAATATCGTTCGCAGCAGGGCATCGTGAGATACCTCTTTCCTGTTGATTCTTCCAATGACTCAGTTTGGAATCTGCCTTATCTTAGTTAGTTTTACGTGGTCGTGCCACTTTAAATCGCTCCGTACTCGTAGACCTAGGTATTGAAACGAAGTGACTGCGTCCTGATTATTCTGCTATCTCGTAACCATGTAATCATGGGTCTTCCCACCTATTTATGCACATTAAGCCATTGTTGAGGATCAGCTACCAATCCCTACACCAAGCGTCAATCCTCTATATGTTTTCCTGAATTTCAATACCATACAGTCCTCGAGGTTTGAGGCTTCATCCGCAAGCAGCCTCATGGAATTTACAAACTTATCCACTTAATCATTTATATACATTGTGTAAAGTAATAGTTCTCTGAAACCATCTTCGTGTGTGCCCAAAGTTACTTCTAGGTCTGAAGATCTCTCGCCGTTAAGAATGACACGCAGTACACCCTCGTATTTTGCTCACTAAGCAGCAGTGGGGAACTGTACTGAACGCCTTTCGGAACCCAGGAATGGCAGCATCAACTTGGGCGCCTGTTCTACTACTTTCCGAGTCTCGTTAACGAACAGAGCGAACTGGGTTTCACAAGATCGTTGTTTGCGCCCTCCGTGTTGATTCTTACAGAAGAGGTTTTCGGTTTCCAGAAGTACCATAATGCCTGACCATAAAACATGTCCCCAAATTCAGCAAAAATCTGATGTCAACAATATATGACTACTGTTTTGTACGTCTGTTCAACTATCCTCCTTGAAAATGTAAATGATCTGCGCATTTTTTTCCAGTCACTAGGAAATTTTCGCTCCTCCACTGACCTATGGTGTACTGCTGCTACAAGACGAGTAAGTTCTTTGGCGTACTATATGCAGAAGCGTATGACATCAGATTCTGTAGCCTTTCCTCTGCTGAGCGTTTCCAGTCAAATCTAGATATGATCTACAAGCTTGCTTCCATCAGGAACTGCGTGCTCTACGGCCGTATTAATAAGATCCAACATAGGAGGAAGGGTAGCATTGGTCGTAATAAAAAAAAATAAAAAAAATTAAAAAAAAACAGGTTACCGTGAACGACGTGAGATATTGTTGTTGTTGTATTCTTCCGTCCTGAGACTGGTTTGATGCAGCTCTTCATGCTACTCACGTGAGATAGGACGTTCATATTCGCAGGACACTTATAATAGCATGTTCTGTAGATATGATTAGCATTTGAACCGTGTCGGCCTGAGGGTTCAAGGACAACACCGATTCGTGAAGTAACGCCGCCTACCGGTAAAATATGTTTGCGACTCTCGTTGTCGCTATAATCCGAAGGCAATGGATCAGTGTGAGTTGAGCACACGTGCACGATGCCTCGCCGCAGACGTATCCGCGATCCGTACCGTCGAATCAGTGAGACTGAAAGAGGGCACATTACTGGCGTGAGGGAATGTGATGCATCCATCCGGAAAATTGCTGCTCGTGTGGGACGAAGTGTTTCAGCAGTGCAACGAGTGTATGCAGAGTGGTTGACGGAAGATGGTACAACACGACGAGATGGGCCAGGTCACACCAACCAGACCACACCCCGAGAAGATCGACACCTCGTCCGAATGACATTGCAGGATAGATCTTCTTTCTCCGCCGCTCTGACGCAACAGTGGAACAGTGTAATACATCGTAAACTATCAGGGGTCACAAACCGTCGCCCTCTATTACGACTTCGTCCACTTCTCAACCTACCATTGACGAATGTAGAGAAACATGCTAAATGACAATGGTATATAACGACGTCACACGTGACAGGAATGACATCATATAGTTGAAGATAGTAACTGTTCTCGAAAGAACAGGTACCATTGATCATCGTGCCGCTTCTCTAAAATAAATGATAATTAATTGAAACCCTCAGCTGCCGACAGGTTTTGTTGATACATCTCGATGGGGACAGCTGAAAATGCGTGCCCCGACCGGAACTCGAACCCGGGATCTCCTGCTTACATGACCGACGCTCTTTCCATCTGAGCCCCCGAGGACACAGATGAATAGCGCGACTGCAGGGACTTATCCCTTGCACGCATCCCGTGAGACCCACATTCCCAGCTGTTCACAATCTACATACGTAATGTTCCTAACTGATATATTGGCCCTCCACTCATTACTCGTTCCAACTAAGGAGACGATTCCCGTAAGAGTTCGGGCAACCTGTACGCTCTCTCTCTTACGGGAATCGTCACCTTAGTTGGCGCGAGTAATGAGTGGAGGGCCAATATACCTGTTAGGAACATTACGTATGTAGATTGTGGGCAGCTGGGAATGTGGGTCTCACGGGAGGCGTGCAAGGGATAAGTCTCTGCAGTCGCGATATTCATCTGTGTCCTCAGTGGCACAGATGGATCGAGCGTCTGCCATGTAAGTAGGAGATCCCGGGTTCGAGTCCCGGTCGGGGCACACATTTTCAGCTGTCCCCATCAAGGTATATCCACAACACCTGTCGGCAGCTGAGAGCTTCAATTAATTATCATTCACATCGTATAGTGTTTTCGGCGAATCCAGATGATATTTGTTTGAAAATGGTGGTCGCATTTTGGTTCGCCGCAGACAGGGGAAGCGTCATCGCAGTGATTGCATTCGCACAAGGCGTACAGCGCCAAGACAAGGCCTTACAGTTTGCGGTGCTGTTGGGTACAACCGCAAACCACAGTTGATGCGTGTCCACGGCACTGTGGCCAGCGTGACCTACGTGAAAGACATGTTGCTGCCCGTGGCCATACTCTTTGTGCACTACACCCTCGTTTCTATTTTTCAGCAAGACAACGCACGACCTCATGTTGCTGCACGAACGAGTGCCTTCTTGATGGATGGATGGATGGATGGAAAGGGTTTTAAGGGCGCACGACGGCAAGGTCTTCAGTGCCCGCTCAGTAACAGATTGAGGCGTGTGTCAAGAAAAGATTCAGAACAATAAGATAAAACAGAACGTAAGACACAGGAAACAAGCTTGAAAAATACGTGTCTACTCACACCGATGCGTGGGACGAAGCATGCCGCTAACAATAAAACATGGACAACCCAGGAAGAAAGTGGTAGAGGGAGCTAAAATAATATAGCAGATGGTAGTGGCTGGCTGATCGCAAGGAAAAAGGGAGGAGCCAGCCACTGTGCAATACACTAAGAACCTCCAGCCTAAAAGTTTAGGCCAGAGTCCAGACACATCACAAAACTTGTCAGAGGAGCCAGCCTTTTGCTTTGGCCCACCAGATCACGAGACTTGCCGCCAGTCTAAAATGTGTGGGATATGGTCAAACGACAGGTGCAATACTGTGACCCAATGCCAACCACCAGGGGTGAACTTTGGAACCATGTGAATACAGTATGGGTGACTATACTAAAGAGCGCCATTCGCGCCTTATACGTGTCTTTGCCATCACGTGTGGAACAAGTTACACTACTGGTCATTAAAATTGCTACACCAAGAAGAAATGCAGAATATAAACGGGTATTCATTGCACAAATATATTATACTAGAACTGACATCTGATTACTTTTTCACGCAATTTGGGTGCATAGATCCTGAGAAATCAGTACCCAGAACAACCACCTCTGGCCGTAATAACGGCCATGATACGCCTGGGAATTGAGTCAAACAGAGCTTGGATGGCGTGTACAGGAACAGCTGCCCATGCAGCTTCAACAAGATACCACAGTTCATCAAGAGTAGCGACTGGTGTATTGTGACGAGCCAGTTGCTCGGCCACCATTGACCAGACGTTTTCAACTGGTGAGATATCTGGAGAATGTGCTAGCGAGGGCAGCAGTCGAACATTTTCTGCATCCAGAAAGGCCCGTACAGGACCTGCAACATGCGGTCGTGTATTATCCTGCTGAAATGTAGGGTTTCGCAGGCATCGAATGAAGGGTAGAGCCACGGGTCGTAACATATCTGAAATGTAACGTCCACTGTTCAAAGTGCTGTCAATGCGAGCAAGAGGTGACCGAGAAGTGTAACCGATGGCACCCCATACCATCACGCCGGGTGATACGCCAGTATGGCGATGACGAATACACGCTTCCAATGTGCGTTCACCATGATGACGCCAAACACGGATGCGACCATCATGATACTGTAAACAAAACCTGGATTCATCCGAAAAAATGACGTTTTACCATTCGTGCACGCAGGTTCGTCGTTGAGTACACCATCGCAGGTGCTCCTGTGTGATGCAGCCTCACGGGTAACCGCAGCCACGGTCTCCGAGCTGATAGTCCATGCTGCTGGCAACGTCGTCGAACTGTTCGTGCAGACGGTTGTTGTCTTGCAAACCTCCCCATCTGTTACCTCAGGGATCGAGACGTGGCTGCACGAGCCTTTAAAGCCATGCGGATAAGGCGCCTGTCATCTCGACTGCTAGTAATTCGAGGCCGTTGGAATCCAGCATGGCGTTCCGTATTACCCTCCTGAACCCACCGATTCCATATTCTGCTAACAGTCATTGGATCTCGACCAACGCGAGCAGCAATGTCGCGATGCGATAAACCGCAATCGCGATAGGCTACAATCCGACCTTTATCAAAGTCGGAAAGGTGATGGTACGCATTTCTCCTCCTTACACGAGGCATCACAACAACGTTTCACGAGGCAACGCCGGTCAGCTGCTGTTTGTGTATGAGAGATCGGTTGGAAACTTTCCTCATGTCAGCACGTTGTAGGCGCCAACCTTGTGTGAATGCTCTGAAAAGCTAATCATTTGCATATCACAGCATATTCTTACTGTCGGTTAAATTTCGCGTCTGTAGCACGTCATCTTCGTGGTGTAGCAACTTTTATGGCCAGTAGTGTATCAGGGCCCACGGCAGACCCTGTGACTACTAGGCAACAGGACATATTCTCAATAGAAGTGACTGAAATGCTAATCATTTCTGCAGAACGTGCTAACGTACCTGTCTTGTGAATATGAACTACGTTTCTCTAGTAGCTCAAGGCGTCATGTTTTTTTCTGAACATTACTGTAAAATCGCACATAGGACAACCTTGCCATTAGAGATAACAAACAGTTGACTGAGGTTGCTGCTTATATTTCCATCCCGCTAAACTCATTTTTTTGGCATACTGACATTTTATTTAAGATGAGTCATCATGGCTTGAATGTAACTACGCTGAAGACAGCTACACATTAGCTGAAATCAGTCCGCAATAAATAGATTAAAATTAACGACCAATACTTCCCTTCCTCCTATCTTGGATCCAGTTAGTATGATATATAACCTTTTAACGTTGCGAGCTAACTCCCATTTTGACAAAACCCTTCTGGGGAGGTAAACGCAAGCAGCGCTTAAAGATACTGACATTTCGTTTGAAATTTGAGGAAACGGTTGACTAATCAGACTGGTCAGTTTAATGACGAGCGTGTCGAAACCGTTCATATTTGGGTGGGCGACCAGGCTACAACAGAGGTGAGAAAGAAGACAATTATCCTATTTGACGGAGGTGATTTTCTGACGCCACAGCTCACAAAGCTGTCCTGAAGTGCTTGAGAGCGACTGGAATCAAATATATGTTCTCATTCTGCGACCATCAAAATTTTCAGATGAATTTTTGTCCTTCACATGGCATGATCAAGATAGACCAACAACAGAATTTTGGGCCTATACAGAACCATTCCAACAGCGTTCTTCCCGCCCACGATTCGCAGAAGGAACATCAAGAGGAGAAATGGAACTGGTGTGGTGTGAGCCTCTGCCACACACTGTATAGTGCGGCCCCTACAAACATACACTCCTGGAAATGGAAAAAAGAACACACTGACACCGGTGTGTCAGACCCACCATACTTGCTCCGGACACTGCGAGAGGGCTGTACAAGCAATGATCACACGCACGGCACAGCGGACACACCAGGAACCGTGGTGTTGGCCGTCGAATGGCGCTAGCTGCGCAGCATTTGTGCACCGCCGCCGTCAGTGTCAGCCAGTTTGCCGTGGCATACGGAGCTCCATCGCAGTCTTTAACACTGGTAGCATGCCGCGACAGCGTGGACGTGAACCGTACGTGCAGTTGACGGACTCTGAGCGAGGCGCGTATAGTGGGCATGCGGGAGGCCGGGTGGACGTACCGCCGAATTGCTCGACACGTGGGGCGTGAGGTCTCCACAGTACATCGATGTTGTCGCCAGTGGTCGGCGGAAGGTGCACGTGCCCGTCGACCTGGGACCGGGCCGCAGCGACGCACGGATGCACGCCAAGACCGTAGGATCCTACGCAGTGCCGTAGGGAACCGCACCGCCACTTCCCAGCAAATTAGGGACACTGTTGCTCCTGGGGTATCGGCGAGGACCATTCGCAACCGTCTCCATGAAGCTGGGCTACGGTCCCGCGCACCGTTAGGCCGTCTTCCGCTCACGCCCCAACATCGTGCAGCCCGCCTCCAGTGGTGTCGCGACGGGCGTAAATGGAGGGACGAATGGAGACGTGTCGTCATCAGCGATGAGAGTCGCTTCTGCCTTGGTGCCAATGATGGTCGTATGCGTGTTTGGCGCCGTGCAGGTGAGCGCCACAATCAGGACTGCATACGGCCGAGGCACACAGGGCCAACACCCGGCATCATGGTGTGGGGAGCGATCTCCTACACTGGCCGTACACCACTGGTGATCGTCGAGGGGACACTGAATAGTGCACGGTACATCCAAACCGTCATCGAACCCATCGTTCTACCATTCCTAGACCGGCAAGGGAACTTACTGTTCCAACAGGACAATGCACGTCCGCATGTATCCCGTGCCACCCAACGTGCTCAAGAAGGTGTAAGTCAACTACCCTGGCCGGCAAGATCTCCGGATCTGTCCTCCATTGAGCATGTTTGGGACTGGATGAAGCGTCGTCTCACGCGGTCTGCACGTCCAGCACGAACGCTGGTCCAACTGAGGCGCTAGGTGGAAATGGCATGGCAAGCCGTTCCACAGGACTACATCCAGCATCTCTACGATCGTCTCCATGGGAGAATAGCAGCCTGCATTGCTGCGAAATGTGGATATACACTGTACTAGTGCCGACATTGTGCATGCTCTGTTGCCTGTGTCTATGTGCCTGTGGTTCTGTCAGTGTGATCATGTGATGTATCTGACCCCAGGAATGTGTCAATAAAGTTTCCCCTTCCTGGGACAATGAATTCACGGTGTTCTTATTTCAATTTCCAGGAGTGTAGATGTCAGTAGCTACTAGTTAGGGAGGATAACATGGTGTGTACAGCTGGACAGAGGGCTTTGAAAAGATATGGAAGTAAGTATTCGCGGAAACAGGAGTTCGCACTAGCATGTTATGCTGAATGTTGTTGCTGGTTTCCAATAACTGTTTTCTGCATTAAAAGCAACATTTCATTCTTTAGTTTCAGGTATTTACGAGGTAACGAGTCTCTGAAGCAGGTACTCTTATCCCCGTGTGATGGAAGAAATAAGTGTCCAGGTCAGCGAGTTGAAAGAAAGCAGACAAGAAGACTCACTGGCAAAGCCATCTGATGATCACGCCAAACCCAGAGAACAGCATGAAGCGGTCACCACCTTACACGATGGCACCAGGTAGGCAGACTATGGGTATTGCTTGCAAAATTTAGCACACAACATAAAAAGGTAGTTGTAATCAGAGCAGCGCCGTGATGAGTTGTGAGCCATGGATGGCTCATGCTATGCGTTGGATTAAACCTTAGTTGCTATTGTGTATTCAGTCTTCCGCGGTTATTGCGATTATGCTGTTATCCTCTTTTTCCACGGGTGGCATCAGCAGTGTGTATCTATATTTGCACCTTGGGCTATCTTTGGCCTGGCGCTTATAGTTTCTATCTGGGCTGTGTGCGGGCAGTTGGGCAGTTGGTGTGGAGCAGCGAGGAAATCTCCGCGGCGTGTAGTTTGGCCGGGCCCGCTGGTGGCCTCTATGTGGTGTCAGAATATGTGGCTCACCGATCCAGGACATGAAAGTTGAGTTTGACTTAATCTACCAGCAAGTCATGACTGTTCACTTTGTGTCGTTTGGAGTTCGTTGTCGGCTGTTGGGATATTCCCGCGAGCGACAATGTGTGTTTTTAAGTTGGCAAATTTTAGCCACCCTCTGGTGGAGTTTAACTGTACTCGGTTATTTTAACAAAAGTGCACCAGAGGAATCTTCTGCCTTGTGGAAGTTAACGTTCCGGCTACCTGCCCTAGCCGTTGATGTAAATTCAGGCAGTGTATTTTCGTCATCGTGTTGTCGCTGTCCAGCATGGTGTGTAGTTTGACAGGTCAATGCATAATTGTTTGTGGGCGCCAATACCTTCTACGTTGTTCCATTGAACTCCCTGTTGTGTGATAGTCAGGTGAAGCGGAGGTTATCCTGTAAGTGGGTCCGTTGACTGTCTGTCAGTTGGGTTGTCGTCAGATCGACAATAGTTGGGCCGACTGCCTGTCTCACCTAAGTGAGCATTTGTGTTTGAATTCCAGGCCGACCCTGAGAACTTCTGAGCGCCCTTGGGTGTACTGCCTTTTCTTGTTTGTTCTTGCTGTTTGTACTTGTATGGCTTCTAGCAGATTTTTAGATTAAGATTGTTTTGCCCTTGAGCCTTCAGCATAATTTAAAAACTGTTTTATGTAAAGCCATTGGTATTTTTTTTTAACTACTGATATTGAGTCTTAAGTAATGGGCCTTCGGCGGATTTTGAATTCAAGTTGTTTGCTGTTAAAGTATCAGATTCTTTGGCCTTCGGCCTAATTAAGGAACTGTTTTAAGATAAGGCTTTGCTTTTTAAATTTCTGATTTTGGATGAGCTTTAAGTTATTGGCTTTCAGCCGTTATTAAATTAAAGTGGTCTTGGCATGAGATTGTACGGTGCATTCAGCCGCTAAGTAAGCTCCAAAACTAAAGCTGACTTTTGAAAAATTCGGCGACCCAATCATCGTGTAAAGTGATGTGTTGAATGTTTTTGGGAATACCACCATGTGGTGTTGACAGATTACGCTCTAAAAGTCAAACTTGCATACATTAAACATAGTCTGACAGTGTTATGGGTCTCTGTCAAGGCGATGTGTCATTGTAAGCTGTTCAAGGGCGTGGTTTGCTCCTCGAAAACTCCCCAGCTCATCCAGAACATTTAAAGCAAGTTGCCAACCGTCGCACCACTTTGGAACATTTTCAAGATTCGACAATATTTCTACAGCTTCTTTAACATAGTGTTTCATTGCAAATAATTCCATTATCTGAGAAGTTTGAGCTTACAACTAATAGTGTCTGTCAGGTCGCTAACGTGCAACATGAACATTAAGCGTCCCTACATACTTCCCTGGGACACGCTTCAAGTTACGTCGACAACTACCGACGTCTCTCCAGACGACGTAACACCCTGGGACTTTCCTAGCCAGAAATCCTTAATACAGTGCCACATTACACTTGATATCCCGTACGATCATACTTTCGATAATATACGTAGATGTGGTACTGAGTCAAACGTTACTTGGAAGTGGAGAGATACTACGTCTCACTGACTGCCTTTATTCATAGCTTCCCAGCAGTCACGTGAGAACACAATAAATCTCTTTTCGAAAGGTCTGCGTTTGCGGAATCTGCACTGGCTGGCAGGGAGAAGGCCCTTGTGTTTGAGATACGTCGTTAAGTTCGAGCTCACCATATGCTCCAAAATGAAAAGCGTCCCCTGGCATAAACTTCACAGTGATACCGAGAGAACATGTACATATGTAGAAATTCAACAAATAATTTCATTGGACCGTCCATCTTTCGAGCTACTTGATCTGCCTTCTTCCGCTTAATTCTGTCTACGTACTTACTTCTTACAACATAGGCTGTTCTCTGGTGCGTTCATTTGTGTCTGTTAGTGTTTGTTTGGTCCAATCGATTTGTATTTGGACCGTTGCGTCAACATGGCAGTGTATGGCGGCAATTGCAGATTAAGTGTAATTTTTTCGGTTTCTGTTTTCTACACTCGGACGAGCTGAAGGTTTCTCAAAATAACAATCTTGAACGTGGGTGGAGATCAGCAACCGTATTGAAGGTTTGATGGAGGGTAGATACGCCAACCGGTTGCACAAATTTTATTGCATTCCCTGGTTTTGGTACCAACTAAGACGATGATGATGATGATTGGACTGTGGGGCGCTCAACTGAGCGGTTATCAGCGCCCGTATAAATTCCCAACCTTTCCTCAGTCCAATCTTGCCACTTGCATGAATGATGATGAAATGATGAGGACGACACAAATACCCAGTCATTTAGAGGGAGGTGAAAATCCCTGACTCCGCCGGGAATCGAATCCGGGACCCCGTGCTCGGGAAGCGAGAACGCGACCCCGAAGCCACGAGCTGCAGACTGTACCAATTAAGGGCATCTTCGTCAGTATGATCTACAGTTACCTATAAAAAAATATTAATCAACATACCAGAATAACAAATATGCATAACGTACATAGGTTCCATCGCATCGAGAGGTAATAAAACAATACAAACTGAAGTGCCGAAGTCCATTCAATAAAAGTTTAGTAAAGTCAGTGTTAAAAGCATAAGCAAAGCAAACCACTAGGGCTGGCATCAGACGCAGTAACAGCACTACAGGAGGGTAACAGCGCAATGCGCCCCACTTTTGGGACGCGATTGCCGTAGAGCGGCACGCGAGAAAACATCTATGTTACAAATGAAAATAATTACTACAACAGAACTAGCTAAATAACGGACGTATAATAGTAGATAATAAAAGAAAGATACAAGAAATGCTGCACGTTGAAACAACAGTTCTTACACATCATCTGTCGAGTGCATAAAGCATTAAAGTGCTCAATATGAGTAGAATTAACACAGCAGGAATAGCAGCCATGGAATACAATAACAACAATTAAAAGAGGAGGAAAACTATGTTTCAGAACTGTCTTTGTAAAGACCGACAACCAAGGAACGGCAGTAATTGCTAAAATAAATTCGTAGTCAAGTCTGCTGTAAACGAACAGAATGTCATCATGTACCTAGAATGTAACTGAAAACGTACATAAACAAAGCAATAAATTTTAGAAAAATTTTTCCTTCAAAGAATTAGCGAAGATGCCTGCCACTGGGCTGCTCACTGACAAGCAGTCAGGTTGTTTTTTCATTTTACCATTAAATTCAAAGTAGTTGTATTTCTGCACTGTTTCTAGCAAACAGATCAGTAATTTTTTCGCAACAAATACCTTTTTTAAAGGTGTTCTTTACGTTACTAGAGCACAAATGTAAGGATATAGATGCATATCTCGCTAGGGGTAAGATAGATACTGCCTACAGGAAAATTAAAGAGACCTTTGGAGAAAAGAGACCCACTTACATGAATATCAAGAGCTCAGATAAAAACCCAGTTCTAAGCAAAGAAGAGAAAGCAGAAAGATGGAAGGAGTATATAGAGGGTCTATACAAGGGCGATATACTTGAAGACAATATTGTGGAAATAGAAGAGGACGTAGATGAAGATGAAACGGGAGATATGATACTGCGTGAAGAGTTTAACAGAGCTCTGAAAGACCTAAGTGGAAACGAGGCCCCGGAGTAGACAACATTCCATTAGAACTACTGACGGCCTTGGGAGAGCTAGTCCTGACAAAACTCTACCATCTAGTGACCAAGATGTGTGAGAAAGGTGAAATACCACCAGACTTCAAGAAGAATATAATAATTCCAATCCCAAAAAAGCAGGTGTCGACAGATGTGAAAATTACCGAACTATGAGTTTAATGAGTCACGGCTGCAAAATACTAACGCGAATTCTTTACAGACGAATGGAAAAATTGATAGAAGCCGATATCTGGGAAGATCAGTTTGGATTCCGTAGAAATGTTGGAACACGCGAGGCAATACTGACCCTACGACGTATCTTAGAAGATAGATTAAGCATTTGTGGACTTAGAGAAAGCTGTTGCAATGTTGACTGGAATGCTCTCTTTCAAATTCTGAAAGTGGCTGGGGTTAAATACAGGAGCGAAAGCTATTTACAATTTCATGTCCATTATAATTATCCGGGCTGTTATGCCTGGTCGGTTGATGAATTCTGTGCTGATTCCCAACGTTTCGTCTCCGACTGCGGGAGAGATCTTCAAGGGGGTCCGTAGCTAGATGGAAGGTCCAACACACACACTGGCTCGCTACTGACTGACCAGTGTGTGTGTTGGACCTTCCATCAAGCTACGGACCCCTTGAAGATGTCTCCCGCAGTCGGAGACGAAACGTTGGGAATCACCACAGAATTCATCAACCGACCACGGCATAACAGCTCGGATAATTATAATGGACATGATATTTCCGGCCGTGAAAGTTTACATTTTAGTATTTACAATTTGTACAGAAACCACATGGCAGTTCCAAGAGTCGAAGAATATGAAAGGGAAGCACTGGTTGGAAAGGGAGTGACACAGGTTTGAAGCCTATCCCCAATGTTATTCAATCTGTATATTGAGCAAGCAGTAAGGAAAACAAAAGAAAAATTCGGAGTGGAAATTAAAATCCATGGAGAAGAAACAAAAACTTTGAGGTTCGCTGATGACATTGTAATTCTATCAGAGACAGCAAAGGACTTGGAATAGCAGCTGAACGGAATGGACAGTGTCTTGAAAGGAGGAAATAAGATGAACATCAACAAAAGCTAAACGAGGATAATGGAAAGTAGACGAATTAAATCGGGTGATGCTGAGAGTATTAGATTAGGAAATGAGACACTTAATGTAGTAAAGAAGTTTTGCTATTTGGGGAGCAAAATAACTGATGATGGTCGAAGTACAGAGGAAATAAAATGTAGACTGGCAATGGCAAGGAAAGCGTTTCTGAAGAAGAGAAATGTGTTAACATGGAGTTAAATGTCAGGAAGTCGTTTCTGAAAGTATTTGTATGGAGTGTAGCCATGTAAACGTGGACGATAAATAGTTGGACAAGAAGAGAATAGAAGCTTTCGCAATGTGGTGCTACAAAAGAATGTTGGTTAGACGGGTAGATCACAAAACTAATGAGGAGGTATTGATTAGAGTTGTGGAGAAAAGAAATTTGTGGCACAACTTGACTAGAAGAAGGGATCGGTTGGTAGGACTTATTCTGAGGCATCAAGGGATCAACAATTTAGTATTGGTGGGAAGCGTGGAGGCTAAAATTCGTTGAGGGAGACCAAGAGATGAATACACTAAACAGATTCACAAGGATGTAGGTTGCAGTAGGTACTGGGAGATGAAGGAGCTTGCACAGGATAGAGTAGCATGGAGAGCTGCATCAAGCCAGTCTCTGGACTGAAGACCACAACAACAACATGTTATTCTCTATGATGTTGATGATTGTTTGAACTGGTGTACGTGAGTAGCCTTTACTTGTGCGCATGTAATCGTAAATGCAAACCTGGGAATGTGAACTGACAACCTAAGTGCGCTATTCAGCATAACGCCACATCACTTACATGAAATTGAAGATAATACTTTGTGTGTGTATGTGTAAAAACCGATCTTATTCATAAGCAAACAAATAAGCAAATAAATAAGCAAACCAATAATTTCACGCTCAGCAGGCTTGGTCAGTGCAAAATGTTTGAAAAAAAATCGTAACTGTATTTAAAGAGAATTGTAATGTCGACCATTATAAGAAAACACACGAAAATTTCTGCAGTGACATATGACCCTGGTAAAGTAAAGAAAATGGCAAAACCTACATTGCGCAAAGGAAACGAAACAGTCAAGTATTATGTATCTCACCTGCACAGTAATACTCCGAATCGGCCATATATGAAAAAAACTGCTAAAAACAAACTACAGTTGGTCCATCTTGACACAGAATACCAAAGAAACGGATGACAAACTCTAAGTCGAACTTATCAAAGAAAACAATTACAGACTAATACGAAAATTCATTTAATCTGATAACTTCCACGGTTCAGCAAATTATCGAAAACTCGACTGTGACGAGGGTGAAATGGACCAACAATACAAGGCTACAAAAACAAACATTTTACCTCATCAAATACCTTGTTCTTCATTTCAAAAGCCTTTTTTCGTCCTTATGCTATCGAGCCATTGTTATGATTCATCATTCCTCCTCGTAATAAATCTGCAAGTCACATAGTTCCAAAAATGCGACCATGCATTACACTGTATACTCAACGAAAAAAAATCCGACTGCTGCAAATTGCAGCTGTCCATTACCGGCTGTCAAAGATTCTACGACTCCACAGTGCTGCCAACATAGACACAGATACTGTTGCCTAACAACTGTTTCTATGGCCGCAGTTCTCCGAATATATCATTTTCCTTTACAAATATTAACACATCCAACAACATCACCAAAAAATAGCCATCTTACACCGGTACATTGCTGTTCTATTGGTAATATCGAATGAAAATTATTTTATATCTTGACCGCATTCCAAGGTCTTAATTTGATTTACTAGAGGCTGGTTTTTAGTGACTGAGTAAATATTTTGAAATACGAACGACATTTTTATATTGTCGTTAAGAAATTTTGCCAAATTATGATTAGCATTGTTCATACTATTCGTGATTGGTCGAACTGGATGAAGCAATCGTATGTACTTTGGACTGTGAGTGCAATTTTGGGGCGTGTGAATTCATATTAACTATCTGTTTTTTTATGGAATGCTTCGAGGAAATGCTTAGCGTCGCCAATAAATGATTTAATTTCTTTTCGTAATGCAGGAATTAATAACTGAAGCATTACCCTTGTCTGATTTCGAATTGAGGGCTTCATTTTTTTAAGTTTGGCATTAATGTTTTTAATCACTTTTAGAGTGAACGCGTTGTCTAGGGGTAGTGCTTCTCATTAGTAATGAAAACGTCCTCGGTCTTAAATTTCGAATAAAAGCCACCAGCAAGGGAGGCCAAAGACGTGCGGCTAACAAGTCACCCTCGTTCTGCCAACGGCCTTGTCAAAGAGGGCAGATGAGCGGACAGAGGTTCAGAGCAAGCTCTTGCCCTCGGAGTAGAAAAATGCCCCTGAAAAATGAAAAATGGAATGATCACCAATGATCAATGGCATGAGAATGCAGAAGGCAACTATTGCATTAAATACACATAACGTGTATCCACAGGACATGTAGCCTGAAACTAAAAGTGTCTTGATGATCTTTCCATTGGCAAACGTTTTCGGACTAGTCCCCCATTCGGATCTCCGTGTGGGTATTGCCAAAGGAAGGTGATCATGCGAAAAAATTAAATAACCAACGAAAGGGTAACGTTCTACGAATCGATGTGTGAAATATAAGGAGTCTGTGCGTTGTAGGAAAGCTAGAATATCTGAACAGGGAGCTGTTAAGGATCAGTCTAAATATAGTGATTCTCAGTGAAGCGAAGTGGGAAGAAGGCAAGGATTTCAGGTCAGACGAATTTAACGTAATAACAATTGTAGCAGAAAATGGTATTAACGGGAGTAGGATTCGCTATGAATAGGAAGGTAGAGCAGAGAGTGAGTTATTGTGGACAATTCCGTGGTAGGGTTGTTCTCATCAGAATTGACAACAAAGGAACACCGACAACAAAAGTTCAGGTATACATGCCAACGTCGCAAACAAAAGATGGAGAGACAGAGAAATTCATTACATGAAAAACTAATAGTCATGGAAGACTTCAACACGGTGGTACGGCAATGAGTGGAAGAAGGGGTTATGTGAGAATACGGGTTTAGCTGGCCGCTGTGGCTGAGCGGTTCTAGGCGCTTCCGTCCGGAACCGCGCTGCTGTTACGGTAGCAGGTTTGAATCCTGCCTCGGGCGTGGGTGTGTGTGATGTCCTTAGGTTAGTTAGATTTAAGTAGTTCTAAGTCTAGGGGACTGATGACCTCAGATGTTAAGACCCATAGTTCTTAGAGCCATTTGAACCATTTTGAATACGGGTTTGATAATATAAATCAGAGAGAAGGAAGGCTAATTGAGTTTTCCAATAAATTTCAGCTTGTAATAACAAACACTCTGTTCAAGAATCAAGAGAGGAGTAGGTGTACTTGGTAAAGGCCTGGAGACACAGTAATGTTTCAGTTACATTACGTCATGGTCAGATGGAGATAACGAAATCAGGTATTGGTTTATAATGTCTAGCGAGGAACAGATATAGACTGAGATCACAATTTGGTAAACATGAAGGGTAGGGTGATGTTTAAGAGAGTAGTCACGAAGAATCGAAGAAATGGGCTACGAAAGTACTGAAGACATCGTATGCTTGAAGTTCTCTGAGTCTATAGACATTGCAATACAGAATACTTCAGCAGGCCGGTCATTTAGGGGCCAATGGGCATATTCCAAAAGAGCTATCACAGACGTTGGAGAGAAAAACATAGGTGCGAGTGAAGTAACTGCGAGAAAACCATGGGTAAAAGAAGAACTACTTAGTGATCGACGAAAGAAAAAAGTACACAAATTTTCAGGGAACTTCAGGAACAGAGAAATACAAGTTACTAACGAATGAAATAAACAGGAAGCTAAGCGAAATGGCTGCATGAGAAATGTGAAGTAATAGAAACAGAAATAATTGACTGATGGACTGACTCGCCATACAGAAAAGTCGAAACAAACTTAGGCGAAATTAAAAGCAAGGGTGGTACCATGAAGAGTGCAATGGGAAAGCCACTGTTATATTTGGGAGGGCGAATAGGTGGAAACAGTAAACCGAAGGCCTCTATGATGAAGAGAGCTTGTCTGATGACGTGACAGAAGAAGAAACAGGAGACAATAAGGAAGAGATACGGGATCCAGTATTAGAAACGGAATTTTAAAAGGCTTTGGAAGACTTAAAATCAAATGAGGCAGAAGGGATGGATAAAATCGTTTGGGCATTGGCAACACCCAAACGACTATTCACGTTGGTGCGCAGGATGTGTGACACTGGATAAATGCCATCAGATTTTCGGAAAAACATCATCCATGCAGTTCCGAAGATGCAACAGCCGAAAAGTGCGAGTTATCGCAGAATCAGCTTAAAAGTTCATACATCCTAGTCGCTGACAGGAATAATATACAGAAGAAGTGAAAATAAAACTGGGGGTCAGTTAGAAGACCCTTAGTTTGGCTTTAGGAAAGGGAAAGGCACTGCAGAAGTATCTCTGACGTTGCGGCTGATAATCAAAGCAAGACTGAAGAAAGTATAAGACATGGCCACAAGATATGTCAACCTTGAAAAGGCTTTCAACAATGTAAATTGGTGCATGATGTTCGACATTCTGAGGAAAATGGGGGTAAGGTATACGGAAAGACGGGTGATATACGATATGTACAAGAATCAATAGGGAACAATAGGGAACAATAAGGGTGGAAGATCAAGTACGAAGTGTTAGAATTGAAAAGCGTGTAAGATAGGGATGTAGTCTTCCGCCCCTACTGTTCAGTTTATCCATCGAAGAAGCAATGAGGGAAATAAAAGAAAGGTTCCAGAGGGGGATTAAAATTCAACGTGGAAGGATATCAACGATAGGTTTTGCTGTTGACGTGCTATCCTCAGTGAAGGTGGGGGCGTATTACAGGATCTAAGTGCTGAATGTAGCTTGAGAGTAGGTCGAAGTAAATAACGAGAAGTAGCAGAAATGAGAATAGAGAGAAACTTATCATCAGGATCAATGGTACGAAGTAGAAGAAGCTAAGGAATTCTGCTACCTATGCCAAGGAGGGTACAGGAAGCAGACTAGCGCAGGCAAAAAGGGCATTCCTGGCCAAGAGAAGTCTGCTAGTATCAAACATAGGCCGTAATTTGAAGAAGAAGTTTCTGAGAATGTATGGTGGTGAAACATGTACTGCGAGAAGACCGGAAAAGAGCAGGATCGAAGCATCTGAGATGTAGTGCTACGGAAGAATGTTGAAATTTAGGTGGACTGATAAGGTAACAAAAGAGGAGGTTCTCCACAGAATCGGAGACGAAAGGAATATGTGAAAAACACTGACAAGAAAAAGGAACAGGATGGCAGGACCTGTGTCAAGACATCCGGGAAATACTTACATGGTACTAGAGGGAACTGTAGAAGGTAAAAGTTGTAGAGAAAGACAGAGACTGGAATACATCCAGAAATAACAGGTCGTAGATTGCAAATGCTACTCTGAGATGAGAAGCTTGGTACAGGAGATGAATTCATGGAGTGCTGCATCAAAGCGTGCGGAAGACTGATAACTCAAAAAAGAAGTCGTTATTAAACGAACATTGACTTTTAACTAAATTTTTGTTGGAAATGTTACATACGTCATAGGCTATCCTTATTTGAAGAGAATTTTTTCAATTTAATACTGTCAAGACCCGCCACTTTTTCGACCAAGTTTTAATCTGACATTTGGCATTACATTGTATTTTAAATTGTTTTCTAAGAGTGATGATTCTTCACGCGGAAAATGTATTTCAGTCTTGTTTGAAGATATATCAAAAAAACTTATGATCTGACTTTTGAAAGCTATTAGTAACAAAAGATTTTGGCACAGTTAAAACACATTGAACCTTAGCGAATTTCTTTTCACAGCTACTGTAAATACGATTTGTACTGTTATCTTACCCATGGTTAGTAAAATCCCAGACATATCAGTCTGATAATTTAATTCATAAGAAAACTTTTTGTAAGTTATAAGTGCAGTAAGAAAGCTTCTTCATTTAGTCTGTTTGTCATCTTGCAAAGAGAACTGATATTTTTCGGAAATTACTTTTTGTTCTATGCTCTTAAAAGTTGTTGGTTCTTTCATACACTGCCTGAAGGTTCAGAATGGCTTTTACGTGACTAGGTTACAATCCCATTTCTTTACAACGCATGTTATAAATAATTACTGTACATTTGTATAATAATTTTCCTCTTACGTCTTTGTACTTTGTGACAGCATTGCATATTTGGCCTAGGAAAAATCTGACAACCCGTTGACTTATTACAACGGATGTAGATTTCAACTGCAGCATAGACATATTTAGTGCATACCTTAAAATGACTTCCATATTATTATACTACATCCTCGTACAAAATACAGAAAAAATATATAACCAAAAGAACTGGTGGCTTGCCCACGTGGGTATACACTGCTGAGCCAAAACATTATGACCACTAGCTTAATATCTTGTTTGCCCGTCTTTGGAACAAAATGTATCACTGATTCTGTGTAGCAGGGATCCGATAGTTTGTTGGTAGGTTTGTGAAGGTATGTGGCATTAGAACTCTACGCACAGGTCATGCAATTCGCGTAGATTACGTGCCGCTATTTGCATACGCGGTGATCGCACCCGATAGTGACCCAAATGGGTTCGATAGGACTTATATGAGACGAATTTGGTCACCGAGATATCAACGTGAGTTCACCGTTAAGCTCCTCAAACCACAGTGGAACGGTTCTGGCCCCCAGACATGGACAATTTTAAGGCTGAAAGATGACATCGCTGTAAAAATTGTTTTCCATCACTACGGTTCCGAGAGTACAGAAAATGGGAATAGAGATCAACATAAACATTATTTCCACCCTTTTTGAAACCTTTTTGAAAACCACACATTGCATGTTGTACCACCATACAGCGAGACGTTCAGAGGTAGTGGTCCAGACTGCTGTACACACTGGTCCTCTAACACCCAGTAGCACGTCCTCTTGCATTGATGCATGCCTGTATTCGTAGTGGCATACTATCCACAAGCTCATCGAGGCACTGGTGGTCCAGATCGTCCCACTCCTCAACGGCGACTCGACGTAGATCCATCAGAGTGGTTGGTCGGTCACTTGGTCACTTCGTCCATAAACAGCCCTTTTCAATCTATTCCAGGCATGTTCGACAGCGTTTATGTCTGGAGAACATGCTGGCCACTCTAGTCGAGCGATGTCGTTATCCTGAAAAAAGTCATTATTAATAAGATGTGCACGATGGGCGCGCGAATTGTCGTCCATGAGGACGAATGCCTCGCAAATATGCTGCCGATATGGTTGCACTGTCGATGGCATTCAGGTATCGTACAGCCGTTACGGCGTCTTCCATGACCACCAGCGGCTTACGTTGGCCCCACATAATGCCACCCCAAAACAGCAGGGAACCTCCACCTTCCTGTACTCGCTGGACAGTGTATCTAAGGCGTTCAGCCTGATCGGGTTGCCTCCAAACACGTCTCAGACGATAGTCTGGTTGAAGGCAAATGCGACAGTCATCGGTGAAGAGAACCTGATTCCAATCCTGAGCGGTCCATTCCGCATGTTTTTGGGACCATCTGCACCGCGCTGCATGGTGTCGTGGTTGCAAAGACGGACCTCACCGTGGACGTCGGGGGTGAAGTTGCGCATTATGCAGCCTATAGTTCACAGTTTGAGTCGTAACACGACGTCCTGTGGCTACACGAAAAGCATTATTCAACATGGTGGCGTTGCTGTCAGCCATAATCCGTAGGTAGCGGTCATCCACTGCAGTAGTAGCCCTTGAGCGGCCTCCGCGAGGCATGTCATCGACAGTTCCTGTCTCTCTGTATTTCCTCTATGTCCAAACAACATCGCTTTGGTTCACTCCGAGACGCCTGGACACTTCCCTTGTTGAGAGCCCTTCCTGGCACAAAGTAACATTGTGCACTCGATCGAACCGCAGTATTGACCGTCTAGGCGTGGTTGAAGTACAGGAAACAAGAGCAGTGTACCCCCTTCCTGGTGGAATGACTGGAACTGATCGGCTGTCGGACCCCATCCGTCTAATAGGCGCTGCTCATGCATGGTTGTTTACATCTTTGGGCGGGTTTAGTGACATCTCTGAACAGTCAAATGGACTGTGTCTGTCATACAATATCCACAGTCAACGCCTATCTTCAGGAGTTCTGGGAACTGGGGTATGCAAAACTGTTTTGATGTGTGTATAAAGGGATACAGGTGGTTCGCAGCTGTCAGCGTGTTTTCGATTACTACCACACTTTCCATACAAGCGCAGGTGACTGTCTTCCGTAGCGTAATACCGCTCTCACCAGCTTGCGCCCGTGGCGTCGCCGTTCACCTCGATGACGGCATTGGTACAGCCGCGCATCGGCCTAGTGCAGGAAAAATGTGCTCACCTGAAGAACTCATACATTTTCATTGATCGACGGTCGACTCCCGATGTTCCCGTGCCCACTGCAATCGTAACTGACGGTGTCCTTGGGTCAACCTGTGAACACGTAGGGGTGGTCTGCTTTGGAGTTTCCGAAATTCCTTCACCAGGGAAGACGAATGGAATATTCCAGAATTTGAAACACGAACAGCTGCTAGCATGAGTTTCTTAGAAGTAGATACCTTAGTGGTTGCGAAGCAACTCAGATCGCTTGATACGGGCAACTCTTCAGGTCCAGATTGTATACCGATTAGGTTCCTTTCAGATTACGCTGATGAAATAGCTCCCTACTTAGCAATCATATACAACCACTCGCTCACCGATAGATCTGTACCTACAGATTGGAAAATTGCGCAGGTCGCACCAGTGTTTAAGAAGAGTAGTAGGAGTAATTCATCGAACTACAGACCTATATCATTGACGTCGGTTTGCAGTAGGGTTTTGGAGCATATACTGTATTCAAACATTATGAATCACCTCGAAGGGAACGATCTATTGATGAACTAATGGCCGCTATCGACAGGGGATCTCAAGTTGATTCCGTATTTCTAGATTTCCGGAAAGCTTTTTACACCGTTCCTCACAAGCGACTTCTAATCAAGCTGCGGGCCTATGGGGTATCGTCTCAGTTGTGCGACTGGATTTGTGATTTCCTGTCAAGAAGGTTGCAGTTCGTAGTAATAGACGGCAAATCATTGAGTAAAACTGAAGTGATATCAGGTGTTCCCCAGGGAAGCGTCCTGGGAACTCTGCTGTTCCTGATCTATATAAATGACCTGGCTGACAATCTGAGCAGTTCTGTTAGGTTGTTCGCAGATGATGCTGTAACTTACAGTCTAGTAAGGTCATCCGAAGACCAGTATCAGTTGCAAAGCGATTTAGAAAAGATTGCTGTATGGTGTGGCAGGTGGCAGTTGACGCTAAATAACGAAAAGTGTGAGGTGATCCACATGAGTTCCAAAAGAACTCGATAAATAGTAAAATTCTCAAGGCTGTCAATTCAACTAAGTACCTGGGTGTTAAAATTACGAACAACTTCAGTTGGAAAGACCACATAGATAATATTGTGGGGAAGGCGAACCAAAGGTTGCGTTTCATTGGCAGGACACTTAGAAGATGAAACAAGTCCACTAAAGAGACAGCTTACACTACACTCGTTCGTCCTCTGTTAGAATATTGCTGCGTAGTGTGGGATCCTTACCAGGTGGGACTGACGGAGGACATCGAAAGGGTGCAAAAAAGGGCAGCTCGTTTTGTATTATCACTTAACAGGGGAGAGAGTGTGGCAGATACGACACGCGAGTTGGGATGGAAGTCATTAAAGCAAAGACGTTTCTCGTCGCGGCGAGATCTATTTACGAAATTTCAGTCACCACCTTTCTCTTCCGAATGCGAAAATATTTTTTTGAGCCCAACCTACATAGGTTGTCAAAGTCACTTATCTCAATGGACTTCGCCATTTTCAGCCAATATCTTCGGTATGGTGATCCCCCGTCCGTGTTTGCTCCAGTTGTACACTTTTGTTACCGTGTCACTTGCCAACATCGCGTTGGGAAGTAGTCATAACGTTTAGGCTTATCGGTTTTATCGCATCTTATCTTACGTAGTATACTGGTTTAGCTACTTTACTTATGAGTCTATTTATCACACCTGTTTTGCTCTTCTGGCGGTTTTAACCTTCTTGGCTTGTCCCATTGCGCCCTTTTATCTTTTTCGCTTTCACACTGCAAGCTTACACTCTCATTCTTTCTTATGCTCTAGGATGGTGGATTTTGAGCCAGTGTGACAGTGTAATGAAACCCCCACTCTCGTCCATCGTTGTCCTTCATTGAACTGCTCTACATGCTGCAGTAACCGTGACACATTGTTGGCTCCGGTATCTGAATAAAATGACAGAAATTTTGAAAATAAAAATTAGTAAATCAGTATGGTTCCTTTCTGATTGAGCAACTGAACAACGATCATTGTTGACGGTGGCACGCATTCTCTCTATTGCATCTGATACACATGTAAAAAGACTGCGCGGCCAGAGTGGCCGAGCGATTCTTGGCGCTACAGTCAGGAACCGTGCGACCGCTACGGTCACAGGTTCGAATCCTGCTTCGAGCATGGAAGTGTGTCCTTAGGTCAGTTAGGTTTAAGTAGTTCTAAGTTCTAGGGGACTGATGACCTCAGATGTTAAGTCCCAAAGTGCTCAGAGCCATTTTGTAAAAAGACTCCAATGATTTCAAAATAAAGCTGGCTCCTGAAGTTTTTATCATTTACGAATCGTCGTAATTTAACACCACCATCATTTCTGTGTGTGGGGCCTGTATCTTACAAAAGCGAGAGCAGTAGACTCGCAGTTCGCAGACAGTGGCCAGATCAAATGTAGTTTACGCTTGCTCAGAATTATATAAGCCACTGTTAAATGATCCGCAAATAATATAAGGAATGCGCTTTGCTTACAGCAATGGCGGAACACAAATTTCATTCTGCATATTAGTCTCTTTACCATGATCTGATGACCTCACAGTTACAGGTTTTCTGAAACAAATATTAGAAAAAATTATAAAGCAAGTATCAGTTAATAATTACAGGGAGTACATATCCTTTTAAATGGAACATAAATATAACCCATTGTGACAGATTTAATTCTAAATCAAACTAATTCCATTACAGAGAGACTTAACATAAAATATGTCTTTTCAGTTCGGTGGAGACAACAGAAACGAGTATAGTTTGTTGAGAGGAGCTTGGCTTCCAGCTTACGTTTTGCAATAAAGCACTTGAAAATACAATTCCTCCGATTCGTTTCAGGCATAGGCTGATTTCACTGTTATTGCTTATATGAATTCACAGCTCATAAACATTTTATTATATTTTTTATAGACCACATGAAACATTTCCTTACGGAAAGAGCGCACATTCGCACAAGAAAATCAATCTGCAATATTTTTTTATATTTAAAAGTGATGATTTTCTTAAAGCAATCCTTTAGCTGATGCACTGAAATGTGCCCTGCCTGCACTTCAGTATATCGATCTGGCCAACGGATTAGGTCAGGTTCTAACGTTGGTTTACAAATGTTATATTCGGCGCTGGCAATAATTCCAGAGGTACTTCTGGACTGTGCAACTGTGGTTGCGTGATTACTGTAATTTCTGCTGGTAGATGGAAGATTGGTCCTGTTATATAGCATCTAGACCTGCTGATTGATAAGCCACTACCCTTCAGTTGAATCCATCTGGCCTCCGTGATCTTGCACTGCTCGTAACAACTAGTCAATACTACCATGTCACCACAAGTATAGCAAATCCAATGAAAAGCTGCTTGCTGGAAATGCACTTTAGGTTCCACGATATCCCTCACACTATCTTGTCCATTCTGTTTGGCTAAGAACAACTGTAACACGCATGTGCTCAAGCTAATTTGTTTAACTCTTGTCGGACCTACCGTGATCTTCCCCATTCAACGATCTGTAGCTCCTTCGTCGTTATTGTGTACTTGCAGCCATCTTCCGATGTTAGTAATGTTCCACGGATTCCAATCTACACGAACTCCTCAAGGGCTGCCCTCCTGACTGGGTATGTGTGAATGGCGTAACACTTCAGCTGTATATGTCTTCCTGTTACTATAAATCGAAAGTGAACTCACAATCGTGCCCGGTCAGTTTTCGCTTTTAGTGATGCTATGCGGGGATAGAAGGGCACGTTGTGTCTACTGGGTTCCATAATCAGGTATAACTCAGGCGGCAGCTTTCTCCATGCTGTCTATAACACTCACAAGTACTGTTCAGACGACAGAAAATTAGCACCCAGTTATCCATGAAACACATGATGTATATCTTCTTCCAAGTTTGAGGCTACCCCTCATGTGCCCCATAAGCTATATGATAATACTTGTAATAGCCTCCTCACTACAATTAGCTTGCGCATTACTTCTACTCATGCTTGCAGCACTCACAAAATCCGATTTATCGTGTCCTCCGGTTTCCTAGCGTAATCTATTACACTACTTGACGATTTCCGTAATCACCATGTGTTGTTAAGCATTTCACTCTCACTGTCTTTGTAACCTGCCACGGTTCTGGCTACTTATTTCCCTCCGCCAGTCTACTTACTGCTCGCACAGTTTTTCGTTTCATTCTCTAATATCACCCTCGCATGTGTATGGATAGTGAGAATATCCTAGTAGTATTCTTGCAAATCCTAAGATGCAATGAGAGAAGAAAGTTAGATTTACTCCAATAAATGTAACTGTGAAATGGATTTTTGATCATGTATTACTTACGGTTACTCCTGTAAATACACCTAAACCTGCGTACATTACACTTAGTGCCTCGCAGAGGGTCACCGAACCACCTTCGCGATAATTCGGTTTTATTCTACTCTCGAACAGTGTGCAGAAAAAACGAACATCTATTTCTTTCCATGCGAGCTCTGATTTTACTCACTTTGTTGTGGTCACCGTTTCTTCCTACGTAGGTCGGCGGCAATAAAATATTTTCACATTCGGAGGAGACAATTGGTGATAGAAATTTCGGAAAAATTCCCACCGCAACCAGAAACGCCTTTGTTTTATTGATGTCCACCCCACATCCTGTTTCATTTCCGTCACGTCCTCTCCCCTATTTCTCGATAATACAAAACGTGTAGCCCTTCTTTGAACTTCTTCGATGTATTCAGTTAGCCTTTTCTGGTAAGGATCTGAGACCACGCAGCACTATTCCAAAAGAAAACGGACAAGCGTAGCGTAGGCACTCTCTTTAGTACATCTGTTGCATCTTCCAAGTATTCTGCCAATAAAATACAGTGTTTGGTTCGCCTTCCCCACATTTTCTGTGTGTTCTTTCCAATTTAAGTTGTTCGCAATTGCAATTCTTAGATATTCAGTTGCATTTACGGGCTTCATATTTAAATGATTTATCGTGTAACCGACGTTAAGCGGATTTCTTTTAGTACTCATGTGGATGACCTCACAATTTTCATTATTGGGCTCAATTGCCAATTTTCACACCATACAGATAACTTTTCTAAATTGTTTTGCAGTTTGTTTGAATCTCTTGATGACTTTATTAGACAATACACGACAGTGTCATCTGCAAACAACCTAAGACTGCTGCTGTTCAGATTGTCTCCTAAATTGTTTGTATAGATAAGGAACAGCAGAAGCCTATGACACTACGTTGAGGAACGCCAGAAATCACTTCTCTGGTACTTGATAACTTTCCATCCATTACTACGAACTGTAGCCTCTCTGACAGGAAATCACGAACAATTTGAAATCCCTTGTCAGTAGCATTCAATACTTCGTTTGAGTAAAGAGCTAGTGGTGTTCCACAAGAAAGTTGTTTCTAAATCGGTGTTGACTGTGTCTCGCTTGACTGTTTCCTCGAGGTAATTCATAATGTTTGATCACGATACATGTTCCAAAATCCTGATGCATATCGATGTTAATGATGTGGATCTGCAATTGAGTGGATTACTCCTATTTCTTTTCTTGAATGTTGGTGTGACCTGTGCAACTTTCCAGTCTTTGGGTACGAATCTTTCTACGAGCGAGAGGTTGTATACGAGTGTTAAGTACGGAGCTATTGAATCAGCGTAGTCTGAAAGAAGCATAATTAGTATACAGTCTGGATAGGAAGACTTGCTTTTATTAAGTGATGTAAGTTGCTTCACTACTTCGAAGATATCTACTTCTAAGTTACTCATGTTGCCAGCTGTTCTTGATTCGAATTGGGAAATATTTACTTCGTCTATTTTGGTGCAGCAATGTCAGAAGTCTGTGTTCAGTGACTCTGCTTTAGTAGCACTGCTATCGATAGTATTTCCGTTGCTATCACGCAGAGATGGCATTGATTGTGTCTTGCTGCTAGAATATTTTACATACCAGCACAGTCTCTTTGGATTTTGTGTCAAGTTTCGAGAGATAGTTTCGTTGTGGAAACTGTTATAAGCATCTCGCATTGAAGTCTGCTCTAAATTGCGAGCTTCTGTAAAAGATGCCAATCTTGGGTATTTTGCTTTCGCCTACATTTGACATATTGTTTTCGTTGTTTCTGAAACAGTGTTCTGGCCTGTTTTGTGTACCACGGGGAATCAGCTCCGTCTATTCTTAATTTATTTCGTACAACTCTCTCAATTGCTGTCGACACTGTTCCTCTGAATCTAAGTCACGTCTGCTCTACACTTATATTGTTAATTTAGAAGGAGTGGAGATTGTCTCTCAGGAAGGCGTCAAGCGAATTTTTGTCTGCTTTTTTGAATAAATGTATTTTTAGTTTATTTTTGGAGGATTTGAGAGTTATGATATTCAGTGTCGCTACGGCAAACCCGTGTTCACGATTCGCATTACTCACTTTCATGCTCATTAGCTCAGGACTGTTTGTTGCTAAGTGGTCAAGTGTGTTTTCACATCTGTTTTCTGTTCCAGTAGGTTCATGAACTAATTGTTCGAAATAATTTTCAGACAATACGTTTAGCACAAAATGCGTATATGTGGATTTAAACATGTATTTTCGACAACATATCGAGGGAAAATTTGAAGTCACCATCAACTTTGATTGAATAGGTCAGGTATGTGTTTGAAATTAGAGTCAAGTTTTCTTTCAACCTTTCAACAATTGTATCATTTGATTTGGGAGGTCGGTGAAAGGATCCAATTATTATTTTATTCCGGATGAAAGGAATGACCTCTACCTATACGAACTCACAGGAACTATCTACTTCCATTTCGCTACAAGATAAACTCCTTCAAAAAGGACCAAAGACGCCACTGCTGTCTTTAGCCTAGCCTTTCTGAACACCATTAGGTCCCTCGCAAAAATTTCGGCTTAACTTATCTCCGGACTTAGCCAGCTTTCAGAGCCTATAACGAAATGAGCAACAGTGCTTTCTATTAGCGTTCGGAGCTCTGGCACTTTCCGAGAGCAGTTAAGACAGTTTACAACTGTTATACCGATTGTTCCTAGATCTAAGTTCTTACTGCGTTCGACTTGCACCCATTGAGACTGAAGCCTTTCTATGTTTCCCCCAGACCCTCTAGCCTGAGAAACCGTCAAGTCCACGCCACTAACCCCCGTTACACGTGTAGCCACCTCCTGCGTGTAATGGACTACTGACTTATTTAGCAGAACCCGAAACCCCACCACCCTTCGGCGCAAATCGAGGAATGTGCAGCCTACACGATGACAGAACCATCTGCGCCCCTGAGTCAGTCCTTCCACTTGGCTCAGTATGAGAGGTCCACAATCGGCCCTCTCAACTACGTCACAAATGGAGAGATCTGCTTTCATCTCGCAAGCAAGACTGGCACCCTTTATTACTTCTGATAGCCACTCGAAACCAGAGACAATCTCTTCTGATCATTGGTACCGACGTGAGCCATCATCTGCAGGTGGCTGCATCCTGTGGTCTTCGTGGCATCTGGAAGGATCCATTCCACATCTGGATTGACTCCACCCGGTATGCACACAGAGTTCACACTGGTTTTTTTCCCCTCCTTAGCAGCCATTTATCTGATGGACCCCATAACGCGCCTAACATTGGAGCTCCCAACTATCAATAATCCCACCCCCTGTGACTGCCCGGGTCTCGCAGGCTGAGAGGTTTCCTCTGGAAAAGGACAGGCGACTGCATCTGGCTGAGCGACAATGTCAGCCACAGACAGCACCTGGAACCTGGTCGTCAGACTAACCAGGGAGTCCTTACTTTCCACCCCCTGGGAAGTCTTTCACTGCCTGCCACGCCCCAAGGCGACCTCCCACTCGACCACAGCTGAGGGGGTCAACATTAATGCGAGCAGTAACAGGGCTGGGCACCAATGCGGACCCATCGGCAGACTCCACCCGGTATGCACACCGAGTTCACACTGATTTTCTTCCCCTCTTAATAGCCATTTCCCTTTTTGACCCCATAACGCGCCTAACGAACTATCAGTTTAATAAGTCACAGCTGCAAAATACTAACGCGAATTCTTTACAGACGAATGGAAAAACTGGTAGAAGCCGACCTCGGGGAAGATCAGTTTGGATTCCGTAGAAATGTTGGAACACGTGAGGCAATACTGACCTTACGACTTATTTTAGAAGAAAGATTAAGAAAAGGCAAACCTACGTTTCTAGCATTTGTAGACTTAGAGAAAGCTTTTGACAATGTTAACTGGAATACTCACTTTCAAATTCTGAAGGTGGCAGGGGTAAAATACAGGGAAAAAAAGGCTATTTACAATTTGTACAGAAACCAGATGGCAGTTATAAGAGTCGAGGGGCATGAAAGGGAAGCAGTGGTTGGGAAAGGAGTGAGACAGGGTTGTAGCCTTTCCCCAATGTTATTCAATCTGTGTATTGAGCAAGCAGTAAAGGAAACAAAAGAAAAATTCGGAGTAGGTATTAAAATTCATGGAGAAGAAGTAAAAACTTTGAGGTTCGCCGATGACATTGTAATTCTGTCAGAGACAGCAAAGGACTTGGAAGAGCAGTTGAACGGAATGGACAGTGTCTTGAAAGGAGGATATAAGATGAACATCAACAAAAGCAAAACGAGGATAATGGAATGTAGTCAAATTGAGTCAGGTGATGCTGAGGGAATTAGGTTAGGAAATGAGACACTTAAAGTAGTAAAGGAGTTTTGCTATTTAGGGAGTAAAATAACCGATGATGGTCGAAGTAGAGAGGATATAAAATGTAGACTGGCAATGGCAAGGAAAGCGTTTCTCAAGAAGAGAAATTTGTTAACATCGAGTAGAGATTTAAGTGTCAGGAAGTCGTTTCTGAAAGTATTTGTATGGAGTGTAGCCATGTATGGAAGTGAAACATGGACGATAACTAGTTTGGACAACAAGAGAATAGAAGCTTTCGAAATGTGGTGCTACAGAAGAATGCTGAAGATAAGGTGTGTAGATCACGTAACTAATGAGGAGGTATTGAATAGGATTGGGGAGAAGAGAAGTTTGTGGCACAACTTGACTGGAAGAAGGGATCGGTTGGTAGGACATGTTTTGAGGCATCGAGGGATCACAAATTTAGCATTGGAGGGCGCCGTGGAGGGTAAAAATCGTAGAGGGAGACCAAGAGATGAATACACTAAGCAGATTCAGAAGGATGTAGGTTGCAGTAGGTACTGGGAGATGAAGAAGCTTGCACAGGATAGAGTAGCATGGAGAGCTGCATCAAACCAGTCTCAGGACTGAAGACCACAACAACAACAACAACGCGCCTAACATTGGAGCTCCCAGCTATCAATAATCCCACCCCCTGTGACTGCCTGGGTCTTGCAGGCTGAGAGGTTTCCTTTGGAAAAGGACAGGTGACTGCATCTGGCTAAGCGACAGTGTCAGCCACAGACAGCACCTGGAACCTGGTCGTCAGACTAACCAGGGAGTCCTTACTTTCCGCCCCCTGGGGAGTCTTTCACTGCCTGCCACGCCAGAAGGCGACCTCCCACTCGACCACTGGTGAGGGTCAACCTCAATGCAAGCAGTAACAGGGCTGGCCACCGGTGCGGACCCATCGGCAAACTCCCGAGTCATGTTGGACGTCCGTTGGATCCCCACAGCTGGGCCACAACAATGGTGGCCATTAACTGGAGCCTCAAGCTGTGTACATGAAGCCATACCATCTCAAAAACCGTTTTCTAGATTTTGCCCACAGCATCCCACCGTCACCTCTTCCATGTGTACGCGCCACAACTTCCACTACCCATCTTATTTGTTCCTGTAGTTGCTCATAGGATGTATGCAGCTTACTACACCCGATTCAGCACCCCTTGCCAAAGTCAGTTGAGTACTTTTCCCAAAGTTCTCACGTTATTCCGCATTTCCCTTCCGTTAAAAATCACCTTCAGCGCCACTGATGCCTAGTAAATATGATGAAATGCATACTGCAAAAGGGGCTAATGTCACTCTCCCCCCCCCCTCAGAAGGCAACTGCTGCTAGAAATCCCATTAAATATAACAAAAATAACGAATAAAGAGTTTGTGTTAAAATAAGTAATTCACTACAATCTTATATACGAGGTAATATATAAATATAAGAAACGAAATCTGTAACAAACACCCCTCATATCCTTGATATATGGTACTTCCTGCATAGGCTCAACCACATTTTCTTGTCTCTTCCTCTTATTCCTTCTCCTCATGTTATTCTCTGACTCTGCCATAAAAACTCTTGGAACTGAGTTCAGACTATTTCGAAAAGGTCGTAGATGTTCCAAATACCCTTCTTCTCGTTAACTAATGCTTTAGGTTGACTCGTGAAGTAGCCTTCACCACCTGATACCTTGTGATGAACTTCTTCATCCTCTCCTTCAGCCTGTGAGGGGCGGATAACATCACCCAGTGCCCTAAGTTAAACTGCAGTGAATTTCCATATGTTTCACTGATTCCTCCTGCTTCTCTCAAGCCATCTAATTCGTCTTCTGTACTCGTTCTCATTCTTCTTGTATTTTATTCTTCGTGTTTATGAAATCGAATAATGATGCTACTGCCCGTACACCAAATCATATGGGGATAACCGAGTATTCGCGTGTACTTTTCAGTTATACACGAACCTAAGATATGTATCCAAATCAAATCGCTGTGATGTGGCATCACATAGGACCAGCATTTTTCTGATTGTTGTATGAACCCACTACATTCTGTCCTTAGCTTTTGGATGAAGAGGACTAGTTCTTAACTTCTTCACATGCAACAACCAACGCAGCTCCTTCAATAAGACCAACAAGAAATTCGTGCCATGGTTGTGGTCAGTGTACTTGGATCTCCAAACTCAATTAACCAGGTGTTAGCCATTGCTTGTGTTGGTGTCACTGACAACATACCGAGGAAAATGATTTATCATTCTTGCTGGTATATGATTTAATGGTTCCAGTACATCAATCCTAGGCAGTTTAGTTGATTTTGATGCCTTCAGTACCCTCTGCAATGGCACTTCCCTGCGATTCAAGTCTGTTCGCTGCACACTCTCCAAGCAGTTCCTCATAGATGGATCCACATCTGGGTGATTTCATCTCAAATCATACAGCTCATGTCAACTCATGGTCATAAATTTCTCTGAAAAAATATATATTAGACCTCTATATCGTTAAGTGTTAAAAAATAAAATATATTCGTTTTATCTTAATTTTCGTAAATGTTATGACCTTTTGAAGAATGTTTATTTTGTAAATTACTCTTAAAACAGTAGAGAACAAAAAAAAAAAAAACAACTAATGAACCAAAAGTACTGGGGGCATGGCAGATGTTTTGCTATAAAGCTCCCTGTTAGTGTGTTGAAATTTATTTAACCCATATACCTAAAGGGGTCCTTTAACTTACAAATTTAAGACGAAAAACGAAATTTAAATTATTTTTTCCAATTAAAAACTTTTTCTTCTAATTTAGAAATTCGCAGAACGCTAACTTTTCTGATATATTACCAGATACTACTGACGTAATTATAAACAGTATCTTCCCTCCTCCACTTGCCTGTATTATGTAAATATTTATTACTAAAAATGTAAAAAATTGCATTTTTACGAGTTTTTACGAATTATTTACTAGAAAATCCACATCCGAAAACTTTTGAGAATTACGCTAAATATTATTTGGTTAATATGTTTGTAGTCAATGCAAACCAGTGGGCAATATTTTTCTGTGTAAAGTGTTAAAAAATTTTCAATATTCTGCATAATTCGCAACACTGAATTTCTAGTGTAAAATATGCATGTTGGTAAAACTGTTTCCAGCGCTCTTCTGTTTATAACAAACGATTGAGAACGTGCACATGAATCGTTATGCATTGAGTTTTGTGTTTGTTTTGAACTTTTTGTTAGATACAGTGTCAGTGAGAAAATACAGTAGTGAAAGAGTGAAATGTATCGGCTATGAAAAAAGACACAGGAAGGTGGTGTTTAAGAAAAGTGAAAAACGCTTCACAATTGTTGGAAATGTGTCAGAGGTATTGCAGAAATATCTTGGTCCTCAAGTAACGGTATTATCATTACATCAATCGTGCAGGAATTGCTACACTCATCACAAGAAGAAATTCAGTGACGACTCACCTGGACGACCCCCATCACCCAAATGTGTAACTGAAGAAGACATTGCAGATGTTTATATTTCTGGGTGTGAAGTTGTTGATGTGTTGAATGTTAACGTTTCTACTCTAGGTCCAACGATATCCCTCCTTAAAGGTCCAGGAAAGATAAGATGCACAAGAAGAACACGGTATGTAAAAAGAAAAGTGCAAGAAAGTGAAACAACTTTGAACAGGCAACATTTTCAAAACTTTCTGAAGTGTATAATGTAGATGCACTTGGTGCAGACCCTGAAGATAGTGATATGTGCACGAAATGTGATGTGTGGTTTCAAAACCTAAATACTTCTATCCCAGAAGCCACTTGTACTGAGAAGGTACAGTTACTGACACTGATACCAGGTAGCTACTCTAAGCAGTAGATACAGAAATACATAGCCACTTCCTCACATTATTTGATTTCAAAAGCTTGTAAAATAAGCAATGAGAAAGGTATTAGGGCATGCCTATATTCTAACTGTGGGAATCCGTTGCAAGACGAAATGTTTACCGTTGCTCTGGAATATTACCTAATTGATGACAAAGATTGCAACAGGCGAGGTCGTAACCAGGCATATGTTATCTCTGTTAGTGAAAATGGTGAAGAAGTTAAAAAGGTAAAAAGACATATGACAAGATGATTCAGAAAAGCATATCTCTTAATAAAAAAAAGAGAACCCAAATTTGAAAATTGGTCTCACAGAATTCTACTCCTTACTACCAACATGAGTAAAATGATAGGCAGTGAAAGAAGTATGCACATTTATTTACTGCACTAATTGGAAACTTATTTCTTTCGCCATAAGTAATGTCGCAGAAAAATAGCACACAGAGATGGACCTGACGCTTATATGTATATGTGAAGAGCCGCAAGATAAATGATGGTTTCAGGAGTACGTAATGTGTCCTGGTGCTTAAGTGATGACTGTTGAAGCATTACATCTTCAGGATCCTGTCAATGACGTAACTTATGCACTGTGGGAGAGAGGAGAGTTGGTGAAGCAGACAGTAGGACGAGATAAGTTTGTTACAGAGGTTAAGCATTGTGTTGTGAAAGGAATAGCTCATCATCATTTTTGGGGGATTCAGAGACAGATCATAGCAGAAATAAAATCAGCCACATCCCAGAATACTAATACATTAATTCTTCATTTCGACTTTGCTGAGAATTGGTCTGTTGCTCAGAACGAAATTCAAAGTTACCACTGGCACACATCACAGGTATCAATATATTCACGTGTTGCTCACTTCCTTGGAACATCACACTGTTTTGCTATTGTCAGTGACGATCTGATTCATGACAGTGCACATGATGCTACGCTGTCAGCGTGATAATTGATGACATAGTGCGGCGGCGCGGTTCTTTCCGTCCCTTTACGACGGACCTGCACCTACCTGTGAACATTGTCTCAACAGATCATCAGAAGGGAAGCCGAGTGAAACCTACTGTACTTCGACGTGAACCGGGCTGCAATTAAGGTCACTAATCTACGTTTCGGGAGAAACACGAAATGAAAGGTTGGAAATTTCGTCCCCAATTAATATATTCTGAAACTTAGGTGAACACGTATCACTGCCAAGCCTGTGCTAGTCTTAACACAGTCACTCACAACCCCTTTCACTCACGTTAGCAAGTTTATGGCGTTGCATTTCCCGAAAACGTAATAGCTACAAAAATCCTGATTGTTTTTGATTGATAATGCTCGCCAAATATTAAGTCTGTCGGTTCCAAAAGCAGTCACAGAGTTTAGCCACCGACCTGCTCAATACGCCACGCGGAATATATGTCTTTTCTCGTCACAAAATTCACTTAAAAATTCCGAAATTTCTACACATACATCGGAATAATTATGCCGTCACTTTCTAACACTTTTGATGTATGAAACACTGCTAGATCCGGCAACTTATCATTTCCATCGGAACTACTACTGCACAAGTCCGATATCTTTCATGGCTACGCTTCCACTCTTGTCTAGAATACTCTAGGTCTTCTCTATCAGCAGAGAAATGCGCGCGAAGAATACTGATTTACCATTGGTCAGTTTACTCAACAGCCAATAGCAAAACAACACTCTCCCGCGCCAGTCGGCGCTTTTCACCCATAACCAATCGCAAAATAGTAAACCTCACGACTGAACTTTTTACCGACGTAATTATCTAATATGCTGAAGATTTGCTTATGCATAAAGTTATTTACTGTTGTTATTTATACCTGAATTAACTTTCCCTTTACCATAAACTTACTTTACAAATCTATTCTACAAAAATCCTCTTTGTCCATATCCATACTTCTTCGAAATGTTCCCACACTATATCCTACTACATAACTTGTTAAACAATTACCTTCATATTAACCTTAAACCACACTAACGCATCATTCATATTGCTAAAACACATTTATAACATTTTACATACACAAAAAGAAATAATAACACTTTATGAAAATACTAGAACAGTTTATGAAAACCATTCTATTACTTTAGTGCATTCTACTGGGCACAATCGAAACTAAAATCACAGTCCCCCTATCCAATATTGTCCTCTATCGGCTGATACATAAACTACGTGCGCGTCCAGTCTCGTGTCACCATCTATCACAATCCAGCTCTGAGACACATCTCTCACTTAACTGCCTCCAAGGCAAGATCGTTATACGCCGCTACGCCTCAATAGCATCTAGAGGCCATGCATTTCTTAAATATGTGTATGTGACTGATGGTGCAGCATGACCGCTTTCAGCTTTAAGATCTTGGTCAACACTGTAGTACACGAATTAAGACAACAAAATGGATAATTTCAGTAACAGGTGTTGGAAAAAGTGCATGTGATGTGATGGGGTGAACATCTTGCAACAAGATTTAGTCTCCAGCATGAGGCTGTTGATGCTTGATTTGTACGCCCCATATCAACATTAGTAACAAACATGAAACTCTGAATTCGACGTTGTTTTCGTCAGTGATGAGTCTCACACTAATTATTTGGCATTCGTAAATAAGTAGCCAGACAACTTCATCATCGACCTAAATTCACAACGTGTAACTGTGCACAATCGCGAGCTGAAATAATTGGTCCACGGTTATTTGAAGAAAACGAACGGGCAGCTTCGGTGACTTCTGATAGTTATGTCCACATGATTCAGGAGCTTTTCCTGCCAAAGAAACAGGCGTGGAAGATGCATGGTTCCAGCCGGACTGTGTCATGGGACACACAGCATGTGTATCAATGACGGTTTTGCGATAACTCTTCCCAGGACATCTCATTTTCTTGGGGAGGAATCTCCACTCGCCACCATGATCGCCAGATGTAGCCCCCTGCGACTGGCTATTTAAAATAATTTGTTTAGAACGATTGCCCTAGGACCCTAGCCTCCTGGAGAACAACATTCCTGAAGCTGACGCCAACATATCCGTCGATATGCTGGGAAGAGTTGAACGAAACTTCCTATGATAATTCAGTTAAAGCAGAGTATTGGCAATAATGGAAACCTTCTGCCCCACATCGTCTTGAGAACTCTGTAAATACAAAAGCTGGATGTTGTCCTTGGTGCTGTTCAAATAATTAAATACACATCTGCGTTACTTTTATTTGAATGGATTTCTAAAAAGATCAAGTTGCTTTGCTCTACAATGTACAAACACTGAATGACACCCAATTGGTTGCAGAATGATGCAAGCGCTGCCGAACCCTGGCGTCTCGAAAGACGAAGAGGAGTACTTCATGCGCAATACTAAGCGTGGTTTGGCTCTCGTCTTCAACCATTATGAGTTCTCCATCCGTGAGTTCAAAGACGGCGAGTTGTACAGGCCGCCGAGAAGGGAAGGAACCAGCCGAGACAAAGACGCAGTCTTGAAGACTTTTAGGAAACTCGGCTTCGAAATCAAACCTCACGACGATAAGCTATACGAGGAAATAAAGGAGATACTGGCAGAAGGTAAGTAAACATTTTCAGAAACATCTTAAATATTTGTTGTTGTTGTTGTGGTCTTCAGTCCTGAGACTGGTTTGATGCAGCTCTCCATGCTACTCTATCCTGTGCAAGCTTCTTCATCTCCCAGTACCTACTGCAACCTACATCCTTCTGAATCTGCTTGGTGTATTCATCTCTTGGTCTCCCTCTACGATTTTTACACTCCACGCTGCCCTCCAATGCTAAATTGGTGATTCCTTGATGCCTCAACACATGTCCTACCAACCGGTCTCTTCTTCTTGTCAAGTTGTGCCACAAACTTCTCATCTCCCTAATCCTATTCAATACTTCCTCATTAGTTACGTGATCTACCCATCTAATCTTCAGCATTCTTCTGTAGCACCACATTTCGAAAGCTTCTATTCTCTTCCTTTCCAAACTATTTATCGTCCATGTTTCACTTCCATACATGCCTACACTCCATACAAATACTTTCAGAAATGACTGCCTGACACTTAAATCTATAATCGATGTTAACAAATTTCTCTTCTTCAGAAACTCTTTCCTTGCTATTGCCAGTCTACATTTTATATCCTCTCTACTTCGACCATCATCAGTTATTTTGCTCCCCAAATAGCAAAACTCCTTTACTACTTTAAGTGTCTCATTTCCTAATCTAATACCCTCACCATCTCCCGACTTAATTCGACTACATTCCATTATCCTCGTTTTGCTTTTGTTGATGTTCTTCTTATACCCTCCTTTCAAGACGCTATCCATTCCGTTCACCTGCTCTTCCAAGTCCTTTGCTGTCTCTGACAGAATTACAATGTCATCGGCGAACCTCAAGGTTTTTATTTCTTCTCCATGGATTTTAATACCTACTCCGAATTTTTGTTTTGTTTCCTTCACTGCTTTCTCAATATACAGATTGAATAACATCGCGGATAGGCTACAACCCTGTCTCACTCCCTTCCCAACCACTGCTTCCCTTTCATGCCCTTCAACTCTTATAACTGCCATTTGGTTTCTGTACAAATTGTAAATAGCCTTTTTTTCCCTGTATTTTACCCCTGCCACCTTCAGAATTTGAAAGAGAGTATTCCAGTCAACATTGTCAAAAGAAGTCTACAAATGCTAGAAACGTAGGTTTGCCTTTCCTTAATCTAGCTTCCAAGATAAGTCGTAGGGTCAGTATTGCATCACGTGTTCCAACATTTCTGCGGAATCCAAACTGATCTTCCCCGAGGTCGGCTTCAACTAGTTTTTTTCCATTCGTGTGTAAAGAATTCGCGTTAGTATTTTGCAGCCGTTACTTATTAAACTGATAGTTCGGTAATTTTCACATCTGTCAACAACTGCTTTCTTTGGGATTGGAATTATTATATTCTTCTTGAAGTCTGTGGGTATTTCGCCTGTCTCATACATCTTGCTCACCAGATGGTAGAGTTTTGTCAGGACTGGCTCTCCCAAGGCTGTCAGTAGTTCTAATGGAATGTTATCTACTCCCGGGGCCTTGTTTCGACTCAGGTTTTTCAGTGCTCTGTCAAACTCTTCACGCAGTATCGTATCTCCCATTTCATCTTCGTCTACGTCCTCTTCCATTTCCATAATATTGTCCTCAAATACATCGTCCTTATATAGACCCTCTATATACTCCTTCCACCTTTCTGCTTTCCCTTCTTTGCTTAGAACTGGGTTTCCGTCTGAGGTCTAGATATTCATACAAGTGGTTCTCTTTTCTCCAAAGGTCTCTCTAATTTTCCTGTAGGCAGTATCTATCTTACCCCTAGTGAGATAAGCCTCTACTTCCTTACATTTGTCCTCTAGCCACTTCTGCTTAGCCATTTTGCACTTCCTGTCGATCTCATTTTTGAGACGTTAAATATTTAAAAATAAAAATTTACGCATCTTTTCGAATGTTGGGTTGACAGTGATAACTTTAAAAGTGACCGTAACAGTTTCAAGACAAATGTTGATTTCTTTTATGTTGGAAATGAAGAGCTTCACCTTCGCCGGCAGAGTAAGAGCGTTAAATGGCATCGTTAGTGAAACGACTACATAAAAAAGGAGAGAGAGGTAATGTAGACAATTATGAAATAAAATCTTTGAATCCAGTGTTTTCGAAAGTTTTTGACACACGACGCATAAGGGACGAATGCCACATCTCAGGACACGTAATTTATTGGCAGACTGGAAGTTTACCTTCGAGGAATTAGCATTTACAGGAAAAGGAATTTGATGTTTTGAGTGTGAGGCATTACTAGGGCAGCACAGGAGGACAGAAGTTATTGTCTTTGATTTAACAAAGGCCTTTGTAGTGAAACAATTTTGCATAAATTGGAATATCGTAGGATAACGGAAAAACTTCGGCAATAGCTCAGATCTGGGAAGAAGAAAGCAGAAAGTTCTCCTCCAGTTTAACAAACAGGGAATAAGTTTGAATATGTAAAGTGGAAAGTTGCCACAGGTTCTGTTACAGTCCGTTTTCTTAAAATAATTGTATCAATGATCTACTACTGAACCTGAGAGATGGTTCGAAACACTTTCCCTTTGCAGATGACACAATTGTTAGATGGGGAACGATATGTAAAAGATCTAAGCTGCTTACACTACGCTTGTCGCCCTCTTCTGGAGTGCTGCTGTGCGGTGTGGGATCCGCATCAGATGTGATTGATTGAGGACATCGAAAAAGTTAAAGAAGAGCAGACCATTTTGTATTACCACGAAACAGGGGAGAGAGTGTCACGGATATGATACACGAATTGGAATGGTTGTCATTAAAACAAAGGCGTTTTTCGCTGAGGCAGGAACTTCTGACGAAATTTCAATAACCACCTTTCTCCTCAGTGAAAATATTTTGTTGGTGCCCACCTACGTAGGAAGAAATGATCATCATAATAAAATAAGAGAAATCAGAGGTCGCACGGAAAGATTTAACTATTCGTTTTTCTCGCGCACTGTTCTAGAATAGAACGGCAGAGAAGTAGCTTAATGGTGGTTCGATGAACCTCCTGCCAGACGCTTAATTGTGAATTGCACAGTAATCGTGTGGATGTAGATGTAGAGCTATCTAAGAGGTTAGTAAATAACATTAGCAGGTGGCTTCCAGAGAGTAAATTAACGTCGAACTGCAACAAAAAGCAATGCTCTTCACTCTTGTAAGAGCTGAAATGTGTTGTCCCATGATGGTCACACAGTAAAGTCTTGTATTTTAAATATTTGTGACTACGGTTAGATGAAAAGCTTTCTTGTATCACGTAAAAGAGTTTGTGCTACAGCTGAATACCGGTACTGCTATTTTCATGGTAAGAATAATCTCCACCGTCTCTGAAGGCTTCTTTACTGTGCTTACATTCACTCCATTATCTGTTACCATATTCTTACCCCAGAAGAAGGCTTTCCGACAAATCTTCAGCGTCAGTTAGCGATAATCATGTGGGCTAAGCCTACCACGAAATGCCCTCTTTCCTCTACACTTTCTGCTTTCAAAATAAAAATTCTATTGCCACAGCTGTGATCAGGATCATTACACCACAAAACACTCATCGTTCATCGTCCTACTTTACCCTCACCGTATTCGTCCAGTAATAAAACAGAAATCAAGCTCTTTACACTAACAAGACGAGTAAACGATATTCCAAGTAAAAAATTTAAAATAACAAAGTCTAACTGTCTCCAAGTACTGAATAACTCATTCATCAGTCAGTAATGACTTCCTACTATGTTGCCAAAATGTTAACTTACACCAATAGTGCTTTACTCCTATGAGTGTTCCAAGGATGCAATAGTCCACCAGCCTTAATATTTCAAGTAACAACAATTCATGCTAAGAAATAAACTTCCTTCTAACGTATCACACAAAAGTTTCAGACACAATCCAAAGCAGCACTTAAGTTCCAAAGAAGCATTTCTGGGTTCCACAACGGCGTTGTTACAGACACAAAAAATGAAAAACTTTATTCCATCAAGAGTTTCTTTGTAAAACACAAGCAAAGCAAGAAGTACTATACTAAGAACATAAACCAAATCCCATGACATCGTCCAAAATAATCCTTAACTTATAACAAAAGAAATCTACCCATACCTTATACTCTGCAAACTAACATCCAAAAAAGAAAACAAGAAACCCCTTCATCACTGGTACAAAATTCTCATATCTCTATTACTTTGGTATATGACACAACAGATACACACAATAAAACACCAAAAAACTCGATACACTTGTGGCGCTGCCACTTACGGTAGCATGCATCTAGCTTATGTTAGTGCGGCATGCCTTTCTTTTTTCTTTGATGTGCAACTACACGTATATGTGCATAAAAATCATACAGCTTGATGAACTGCACATGTACACACAATTAAAGCGCACCACCTGACGTAAAGAACGGAACACAACATACATATTAAAAAAAAACGAAAACAAAAAGAACGGTGGTAATGTATCTGGATCTGATGAACCCCAGAAGGGCATATTCTTCCAACTTCTATGACCATTTCTGTGTCGAAAGCTGCTGTTTAATGTTCACCGGCTAGGTCATCACAATTACCTGACATGCGTTTTGATTCCGGATAATAAATTTCTTAATTTTTCCTTTTACAGTGTATGAGCTTGTCAGGATAACCCACTGACCTATACAGTACTATGGTGGTTTGCATTGTGGTTTCCCAACCATTCCTGACCTTCAAGGATTCTGATATTGGCTTTTTTTTCCTCTTACGATATCTTCCAGAAAATTTGCACTGACTCACCATTTTTCACAACCTTAGGTTTACCTTAAATGGCGGTGGCATGTTCCTACTATATATTACTTTGGTGAGAGCTCTGTACCTTCACGAGACTTAGAATTATATGCTGTGACAGCTTATGACACTAAAATATCCCAGTCACTATGATGACTATTCACATGGTGACTTAACATTTTCCCTATCATTTGATGTACACTTTCTGCTCTACCATTTGGCTGCGGATGTAATGGGGATGTCCTCAACTTACAAACTGCAACAAATTGCACAACTGCTTCCTTAATTACGATGTTAAATTGGTGTTCTGATTCATAATGAACTTCTCTGTAACACCGAACTTTAATAGCCAGTTGTTCACTATTGCCTGTGCTACCATGTCAGCTTACTGATTCAGGCCAGCAACAATTCTCACATAGCGCCAAGCGCCAAATGTTATCTAGTATCGGCAGAAGATAGCAGTTCCCCCCTGGTGTCTGGTCAGAAGGTCCTGAACTCTCCATCCCAATCATTATAAAACGTTTACTCACCTCTAGTGGCAGGTAACTTTCGCACTGGAATATGTTGCTGGCTTAACTCTGTCCACTGTCCACATGGCACGCAGTTTCTTAGCATAATTGTTCACACATTTTCTATGTGTGCATCACCAGTGATATTGAGCTACTCTTCACTCCTTGGTCCTTTGCCTCCGTCCCCCTGACTGGATAATATGTGGTCATGTGCCTGATTTAGTACTTCTTCACGCAACGGAATTGTAACCACAACACATGGTCCAAGCTTTTACATACTGCGTAATACACCATCATGTATAACGAACTGCAGCTGCATTCCAAATAGTTTGCAATCCCCATCTGCAGCTTGCGCTCTGTGACTCTGCAATGTTACGACGAACTGTCCATAATACACCATTATCCCTATTGAGGCTGCCTGCATTACAGGAATTTTTATCAGGTTTACAAACAACTTCTAAATTCACTTAGTTTCTGTGCTAAGTCTGTGAGCCTACTAGATGGATCCTTTAATACAAACACTCATTTCAACATCGTGAGATCTGTGATTACGTTAAACTTTTTTATACAAACTGCAGCAGAAGTATGTGGCACCATATATGAGGCTCAACATGCCCTTTACTTTTGGAAAATTGTTCTTCTCAGCTTTGTCTAATTGTTGCCTTGATTAGGTTATGGAATGTTCATCCCCTTCTACCTCTTTCCTCAAAATAGAGTCTAGTGTGTGATTTTTAGTGTCCCATCATAATATGCAATCATATTTTTAGTTCAGAAATACCATTACCGGCCTAGTAGTCAGCAATTTCTTTGGCTTTTCTAATGAAGCATCGCATTTTGATGTTCAGTTTAACTTTACATCTTTTGTCAATAAGAACACGAGAGGTCTGTTAAACTTGGGAGAAATTTCCTCTTACATTTCGCTAACTTCAAAAACCAATGCAAGTCTTCTCCTCCCTGCACTGCTGGAAATTCTGGAAGGTGTTCATCCTTCTAGAATCCGTCCACACCCTCTCATGAATAATTCGGTGTCCTAAAAATGGGGAAATCCAGGATAGAATAATGACAGTATTATGAAAAGGGTAAATTGCTACTCGCTTTATAGTGGAGATGCTGAGTTGCAGACACACACATCAAAAAGACCGCTAAACAAGTAAGTTTTCGGCCGAAAGGCCTTGTTCTGAAATAGACAAAATACGCACACAAACACGCACACACACACACACACACACATACACACACACACACACACACACAACTCACAAACACACACACATACACACATGACCACTGTCTCTGGCCACGGAGGTGATTTTGTGAATGTGTGTGTGTGTGTGTGTGTGTGTGTGTGTGTGTGTGTGTGTGTGTGTGTGTGTGTGTGTCTTTGTGTTCGTTGTCTACTTCAGCAGAAGAAGGCCGTTTGGCCGAAAGCTTGCTTGTTTAGTGGTTTTTGTTGTGCCTGTTTGCGATTCAACATCTCCACTCTATGTTGAGTAGCAATTTATCCTTTTCATAATACTACATGTGCTAAGTAATTTACTTCCTGCAGTGCAAACTAACACTTTTCTGTGCTAAGGTTTATGTTTGCTGAGCATATTCCCTTTAACACCAACGTACACACCCCTCTGTATCTCTAGCAATCACAAGGATCTCGTCCAGATAAACGATACATTACTTTAAATTTAATCCACTCCACACTCCATCCATGAAACGCTGAAATGTGTCTAGTGCGTACTTCATGTTAAACAGCATATACCGACACTGGTAATGACCTCAAGGTTCGATGCTGTTTTCAGCTAATGATATCCACTCCTTAGATCTATAGTGAAAATATACCTACAATGCCACAAATTGTCCAGTATTTCTGTTATATTCAGGATTGGGTATATGTCTGTAATTGAATGACTATTGAGGCATCTATAGTCACAGCTAAACCTCTACACCTTCGTTTCATTCACTCTCTTTTCTCTTTTGGTACTACCACTACAGGATCACCTCATGGACTGTAGTTTCCTCAATGTTGCCATTACACAGTTGGTGGTTAATAGGCTCCATCATTATGTGATACGGCGCAGACTACACCAGTGATTCACACCAGCTGGTATTCTGTGTTGCGTCACTGTAGTTGGTACTCTTTTCGTTACCTTTAAATGTTTCACCTTCTCACATAATGCAGTTACGCCGATGGTTATCTTATAGGTAGGCTTCAAATTCATCCTGTCTAGATCATCTTCATCTAGAACATCTAAACCGGTGACCAACAATGCTTTAGGTAACTCTGTGTCTTCATTCACGAAATCATCAATGCTGAAGTGCACTATCTGCTTACTGTCTACCTCCAGTACAAGTAAAATGTTTTTGTGTTTTATCCAGTTCATTATTCTCGAACAGTGATTCAACTACAATGGCACATTTACTGGTAGATCTGTTACTACTTTCATCTGTAGTAGTTCCCTGTACCTTGTGGAATGCTATCATATGAACTGATCACTAATGCTTTTGCACGTAGTTCTATCGGTTCATTATACTGGAAAGATGAGACTTGAAGCAGTATGTCACCGACAACACTTTCCCCAGACAGAACTATGTTTCATAGAGAGTAGTTTTAGCGTGGTGCTTATACAGAAAACCCAATGAAGGATATGCTGTAACTGACATCTGCATTATATGTAACCTCCACATTCTTCCAAAGTGGCTTTGTTCCCGCCTGAAAACTTAATACTGCCAATCCCACCGAATGCACGTCATTACCCTCTATTCTACATAATCTATCCTGTGAAGGGTTTAATAACCTCTTTCCTATGGGGTGCAAACTTAATACAGACATGTACACCACTGTGTATGATAGGCATTTGTGCTTCCCTTCCATCAAATACTCTGCTAACATTCACTGAGAGTGCTGCCTAGTGGACCTGGGCCTTCCATTCTCATTTAATGGTTGGCTATTTCTGTTTAATAACGTTCTGTTATCCTCCATATTTTTCTACAGTCTTGTTCTTAATGTCCAGCTTTCCCACATTTTCTACATTGTGGATAAAGACAATCTCATTGTATCCAGAATGAGATTTTCATTCTGCAGCGGAGTGTGCGCTGATATGAAGAGATACTGGCAGAAGTAAAGCTGTGTGTACCGGGCGTGAGTTGTGCTTCGGTAGCTCAGATGGTAGAGCACTTGCCCGCGAAAGGCAAAGGTCCCGAGTTCGAGTCTCGGTCGGGCACACAGTTTCAATCTGCCAGGAAGTTTCAATGTCATTGTATGTGGCCCGATACTCTACAATGGTAGCATTTGAGGTCAACGGAAAAAATGATTCTCTGATTAGCCATCTGTTTCTTCTAAATCCGTTGCTGTGCCATTGGCTCCACCTAATTCTTTCAGAGATTCTGTTCTTACCTTCCTTGACACAGTGGGTGGCAATGCATCTAATACCCTGTCCGCTGCTTCTTGTAGAAGGATCTTATTTGTGTTGTAACTCTCCTTTAACTCACAGGGCCGGCAGTTGTAGCCGAGCGGTTCTATGTGCTTCAGTCTGACCGCTACGGTCGCAGGTTCGAATCCTGCCTCGGGCATGGATGTGTGTGATGTCCTTAGGTTAGTTAGGTTTAAGTAGTTCCAAGTTCTAGGGGACTGATGACCTCAGATGTTAAGTCCCATAGTGCTCAGATCCATCTTACAGGTATTAATACTGAGTCTTCTTATTCTCTCAGTAAAATTGTTGATGGATTCGCCCCGCTTCTGTGACATACCATTTAACTGATTACACTGGTGCGGAAAGCTATTCTTTCTTCTATGCTGCTGTAATGTATGTCCCTTAGAACATGAAACGTCTGAGCGTTTCTCAGTTCCTCGTGGTACATCACATAAGTTTACACATCCCCTCTTAAACATAGTTTGGTCCTTCATAACAATTGTTCATCAGCCCAAGAACAGTAGTTTTGCGACTGTCAACAGATTTTCGCTATTACTAACGCATCGTCTCCTATCCTGTCCAGGAAAGGATTAACTAGGCTAACAGCACTAGTATGGGCACCGATAAGCTGGACGGAAACCCTCCTCCTACAAAGCATCCAACTGCAGATATGTTTCATCTGCTCTCATTTGAACTACTTGGTATAGTCATGACTATACTTCAACAAGTTCCTGACTGGTAACCACCGGTGCCTTTGATTTATACATACTGTATCTAAACCACTGATACAACCGCAATAGGACAAACACAGGGACTCTTAACCTTATCACTACTGTAACAATTTTTGACAAGCCCTGATTTTTGCACCTGTACACTCGTCACACTCCTGGCGTAATGCCCATACCTTCTGCACTTGAAGCGCATTACAGGTGATGACTGAGTACAGGGGGCACTAACACTAGTAAATTACATTTCGTATATGGAACAGGGCGCATGTCTGCGAAAGTCTCGTGCATTTCCTCTGAACTGTCCAAGACAATGCCCTCAGTAACTCTGATAATTTACTGTAAACCCAGTCCTCCAATCCAATCTAACCAACATCGCACAATATTTGAAGATAGAACAGTCACTGACCCCACTGCTCCATTGATGTTGTATGCTGGCCCAAGACGTAGCTCAGTTTCACTGGTCGCTTCCGACAGCAGTTATTACATGTCAGGATGGTCCAGGTATGTTGTTGTTGTGGTCTTCAGTCCTGAGACTGGTTTGATGCAGCTCTCCATGCTACTCTATCCTGTGCAAGCTTCTTCATCTTCCAGTACCTACTGCAGCCTACATATTTCTGAATCTGCTTAATGTATTGATCTCTCGGTCTCCCTCTAGGATTTTTACCCTCCACGCTGCCCTCCAATGCTAAATTTGTGATCCCTTGATGCTTCAGAACATGTCCTACCAACCGGTCCCTTCTTTTTGTCAAGTAGTGCCACAAACTCCTCTTCTCCCCAATTCTATTCAATACCTCCTCATTAGTTACGTGATCTACCCATCTAATCTTCAGCATTCTTCTGTAGCACCACATTTCGAAAGCTTTTATTCTCTTCCTTTCCAAACTATTTATCGTCCATGTTTCACATCCATACATGCCTACACTCCATACAAATACTTTCAGAAACGATTTCCTGACACTTAAATCTATACTCGATGTTAACAAATTTCTCTTCTTCAGAAACGCTTTCCTTGCTATTGCAAGTCTACATTTTATATCCTCTCTTCTTCGACCATCATCAGTTATTTTGCTCTCCAAATAGCAAAACTCCTTTACCACTTTAAGTGTCTCATTTCCTAATCTAATTCCCTCAGCATCACCCGACTTAATTCGACTACATTCCATTATCCTCGTTTTGCTTTTGTTGATGTTCATCTTATACCCGCCTTTCAAGACACTATCCATTCCATTCAACTGCTCTTCCAAGTCCTTTGCTGTCGCTGACAGAATTACAATGTCATCGGCGAACCTCAAAGTTTTTATTTCTTCTCCATGGATTTAAATACCTACTCCGAAATTTTCTTTTGTTTCCCTTACTGCTTGCTCAATATACAGATTCGGGAAGAGGCTACAACCGTGTCTCACTCCCATCCCAACCACTGCTTCCCTTTCATGTCCCTCGACTCTTATAACTGCCATCTGGTTTCTGTACAAATTGTAAATAGCCTTTCGCTCCCTGTATTTTACCCCTGCCACCTTCAGAATATTCCGGTATATTGGCCGTATTTCGTCAACGTGGTGTCTCAGGAACGTTGACAGCAGGTATGAAGAACCTGTTCCTCATCCATCATGGTATCATAATTGCAGTGGTAACGACAACATCTCACATTCAGTATAATTCATACAGCGGCTGAAGACAGCTCCTCAGAGGCATGCGGCGTCCCTGGGTGATGCCGGCCCCAAAAAAGCACTCATCAGCATTGGGTGGCAAACGCCGCAAGGACGCCACGCTGATATCGCGGCCAATTTTCTATGGATAATGCGGAAGGTCCACAAAGAGCACCGTTGAGTTGTACGCTAAAAGGTATCCCAACAGATGTTTCTCATGACTCACATGTTAGTTCCAGAGAAACTGCGAGTGCCTCTGGAATAAGTCAGCCTACGATTGTTCACACTTTGTGTGGAAACAACTTCCAGCCACATCATGAGCCACTTCACCAGCAGAAAACCAGCGGAACTGCAGAATACACATGGAATTCTCCCGTTCGGTTCTGTTGCAACACCAGGACAGTAGCTTCTTTCTTCAAAGAATTCTCTTCTACATCTACATCCATACTCCGCAAGCCATCTGACGGTGTGTGGTGGAGGGTAACTTGAGTACCTCTATCGGTTCTCCCTTCTATTCCAGTCTCGTATTGTTCGTTGAAAGAAGGATTGTCGGTATGCCTCCGTGTGGGCTCTAATCTCTCTGAATTTATCCTCACGGTCTCTTTGCGAGATATACGTAGGAATTAACTGCTTCAAGTTGTTGGCCTGCTATATTGTAGGTAAATGATAAGAGATATTTCTTTCTATGTATTCGCACCACATTACACTTGTCTACAGTGAGATTCAATTGCCATTCCCTGCACCATGCGTCAAGTTGTTGCAGATCCTCTTGCGTTTCAGTACAATTTTCCATTGTTACAACCTCTCGATATACCACAGCATCATCCGCAAAAAGCCTCAATGACCTTCCGATGTTATCCACAAGGTCATTTATATATATTGTGAATAGAAACGGTCCTACGACACTGCTCTGCGGCACACCTGAAATCACTCTTACTTCGGAAGACTTCTCTCCATTGAGAAAGACATGCTGCTTTCTGTTATCTAGGAACTCTTCAATCCAATCACACCACTGCTCTGATAGTCCACACGCTCTTACTTTGTTCATTAAACGACAGTGGGGAACTGTATCGAACGCCTTGCGGAAGTCAAGAAACACGGCATCTGCCGGGACATGAAAGGGAAGCAGCAGTTGGGAACGGAGTGAGACAGGGTTGTAGCCTCTCCCCGATGTTATTCAATCTGTATATTGAGCAAGCAGTAAAGGAAACAAAAGAAAAATTCGGAGTAGGTATTAAAATCCACGGAAAAGGACAGCAAAGGACTTGGAAGAGCAGTTGAATGGAATAAGCAGTGTCTTGAAAGGAGGATATAAGATGAACATCAACAAAAGCAAAACGACTACAATGGAATGTAGTCGAATTAAGTCGGGTGATGCTGAGGGAATTAGATTAGGAAATGAGACACTTAAAGTAGTAAAGGAGTTTTGCTATTTGGGGAGCAAAATAACTGATGATGGTCGAAGTAGAGAGGATATAAAATGTAGACTGTCAATGGCAAGAAAATCGTTTCTGAAGAAGAGAAATTTGTTAACATCGAGTATAGATTTAAGTGTCAGGAAGTCGTTTCAGAAAATATTTGTATGGAGTGTAGCCATGTATGGAAGTGAAACATGGACGATAAATAATTTGGACAAGAAGACAATAGAAGTTTTCAAAATGTGGTGCTACAGAAGAATGCTGAAGATTATATGGATAGATCACATAACTAATGAGGAGGTATTGAATAGAATCGGGGAGAAGAGGAATTTGTGGCACTACTTGACAAGAAGAAGGGACCGGTTGGTAGGACATGTTATGAGGCATCAAGGGATCACAAATTTAGCATTGGAGGGCAGTGTGGAGGGTAAAAATCATAAAGGGAGACCAAGAGATGAATACACTAAGCAGATTCAGAAGGACATAGGTTGCAGTAAGTACTGGGAGATGAAGAAGCTTGCACAGTGTAGAGTAGCATGGAGAGCTGCATCAAACCAGTCTCAGTACTGAAGACCACAACAACAACAACCTGGGAACCCGTGTCTATGGCCCTGTGAGTCTCGTGGACGAATAGCGCGAGCTGGGTTTCACACGATCGTCTTTTTCGAAACCCATGCTGATTCGTACAGAGTAGATTTCTAGTCTCCAGAAAAGTCATTATACTCGAACATAATACGTGTTCCAAAATTCTACAACTGTCGACGTTAGACATATAGGTCTATGGTTCTGCACATCTGTTCCACGTCCCTTCTTGAAAACGGGGATGACCAATGGCCTTTTCCAATCTTTTGGAACGCTGCGCTGTTCTAGAGACCTTCGATCCACCGCTGCAAGAAGAGGGGCAAGTTCCTTGGCGTGCTCTGTGTAAAAACTAACTAGTATGCCATCAGGTACAGCGGCCTTTCCTCTTTTGAGCAATTTTAATTGTTTCTTTTATTTATTTATTTATTTATTTATTTATTTATTGTTCCGTGGGACCAAATTTAGGAGAAGTCTCCATGGTCATGGAACGAGTCAATACATGAAATTATAACACGATTGTAGAAACAGATAAAATGAAACAAGTCGTTAGTTTAAATAAAGAAAATCAAGAATGTAACACTGGAATTTGCTTAATTTTTTATCTCTTCCAGGAGCTCCTCGACAGAATAGAAGGAGTGAGCCATGAGGAAACTCTTCAGTTTAGACTTAAAAGTGTTTGGGCTCTATCCCTCTGTCATCTATTTCTATATCTACCATTTTGTCTTCTGTGCGACAATCTGGAGAAGGAACTACAGTGCAGTCTTCCTCTGTGAAACTGCTTTGGAAAAAGACATGTAGTATTTCGGCCTTTAGGCAGTCATCCTCTGTTTCAGCACCATTTTGGTCACAGAATGTCTGCACATTTTGTTTTGATCCATCTACAGCTTTGAGATAAGAACAACATTTCTTATACCACTCTCCAACAGCGTGCTACAGATACTAACTCCTATGTCTTTGCGTGCGAGCTAGGATTTCCCTTATTTTATTACGATGATCATTTCTCCTTATGTAGGTCGGCATCGACGAAATATTTTCCCATTCGGAAGAGAATGTTGACGATTGAAATTTCGTGAGAAGTTCCCTGCCGCAAATAGAAACGCCTTTGTTGTTATGCTGTCCGCCCTGTATCATGTCAGTGACACTCTCTCACCTACTTCTCGATAATACAAAACGTGCTGCCCTTCTTTGAACTTTCTCGACGCACTCCGTTAATCTTACCTGTTAAGTATCCCACACCACGCAGTAATACTCATAAAGAGGACGGACAAGCGTAGTGTAGGCAGTCTATTTAGAAGATCTGTTGCATCTTCTAAGTCTTCTACCAATAAAACGCTGTCTTTCGTTCACCTTGCCGGCAGCATTTATCTAAACTAGTCGTCAGATTTTGGGAAGTGGAACGCCGTCAAATGTGTCGTTTAGAACTGCGGTACCAGCGACAGAAAATACAGGGTGTCCGAAAAGTCTTTCCCTGATTACATTAACTGATAACTCAAGCTAGAAGTAAGACACAAATATGAAACTGGTGTCTAATTGTTTACAAACTATCAAAGGTTTTTTCACACATCAGTAAACTTCCACGCGAGCACTCTTGGTAACACGTAGCACATTTAGGCGATATTCAATTTCCGTCCACACATTAGCCAAGACCACAGGAAGGATCGATTCAATGACTGTGGTTATCCGTTGCCGCAGGGTTTCAACATCGGGTAAACGTGTTCGGTAGACCTTGTCTTTGACATAACTCCATAAAAAGAAGTCTAATCGGATTATGTCAGGAGAACGTGGAGGCCAAACCGTTGACGCATCACGACCAATCCATCGCCCAGGAAAGGTCATATCGAGATAGGCACGGACGTCCAAACCCCAATGAAGCAGTGCACCGTTTTGCTGAAGCAAGACATCGGGGTGATACTGAAGCAGCTGAGGAACAGCATACTGTTGCAACATATCCAGATACACTGCAGATGTGATGCTAGCCTTAGCGAAGAAGAATGGCCCGACAATTCGATCGTGTAATAGCGCGCACCAAACATTCACCTTTGGACTGCCTCTGGTGCAATCCATGACATCGCCAGGGGGTTGCGAACCCCAAATGCGCACATTATGGCGATTCACTACTCCACTGACAAAAAAGGTCGCTTCGTCGGAAAAGGCAATTCGTCTGAGATAACGAACATCGTCTTCAATACGTGATAGCATTTCGACCGCAAAGTCATATCGACGTGTACTGTCATTGGGCAACAAGGCCTGAACGATTTGCACTTTGTATGCACGAAACAATAAATGTTTGTGTAAAACGTCATGGAGAGAGCCTTTTGGCATCTGTAATTCACGTGAGGCCCTGCGCACCGATTTCTTCGGACTTCGCAGAAAAAACTGCCTTACAGCTTCCACTCTGTCTGCTGAGGTTCTTGGTCGACCAGACCTCGGAAGGTCAGCAACCGATCCTGTGTTCTTGAACTTCTCATACCAGGCTTTAATGCTCTTGACATCAGGTGGATTCCTTCCAAATGTTGTCTGGAAGTGTCTCTGCACTGTGGTTGGTGATCTTGTCTCATGGTACCACAGGACACACTGTGCCTTCTCCTGATTGGTTAACATGGCTTCTTGGGCACTGCACCTCATCCACTACTTACGTACTGCGAACCTAAAACAGAACAAAAACTTTGATAGCTATAAACAATTCGACACAAGTTTCATATTTGTATCTTGCTTCTAGCCTGAGTTATCAATTTATGTAATCAGGGAAAGTCTTTTCGGACACCCTGTAGTATACTCCTGTTTGAAAACGAGAAATTTTAATTAATACATTTATGGAATGGCATTGTACGTCATTTAGAGAGGACTCTTAGTCGTTTGAAAACATTATTACGGTATCTTCAGGAACAAACAGGTGAAGAGCTTAGCTGCGTAGCCTTGTATACCAACCGCAAATAAAAATAGAGTAAGCCATTGTGTGAGGCACCGGTTGTGGCAGTGTGGTCGTTACGTGGTTGCAGTGGCTCAACAGGACCACAGCGAGCACGACTGCCTGGCGGTGATCGTGCTGACGCACGGCGAGCGCGGCGGCAGGCTGGATGCGAAGGACAGGGAGTACGACGCCAGGACGCTGTGGGAGCCCTTCATAGCCACCAGCTGTCCCACTCTCGCTGGCAAGCCCAAGCTCTTCTTCATTCAGGTAGGCTGGCCCGTCACCTCCGTTTACTTCCATTATTTATGTCATACTACAAACAATATTTTCAGTAAATAATGTACACTGATAAGCCAGGAACATTATGGCCACCGACCTACTATCGATATAAACCCGTCCAGGCGATAGCAGCGCCACCTAGCGAGGAATTACTGTTAATCAGACACACGCACGGCGCATTTACACATCTGACCATTAAAATTGCTACACCACGAAGATGACGTGCAACAGACGAGAAATTTAAGCGACAGGAAGAAGATGCTGTGATATACAAACGATTAGCTTTTCAGAGCATTCACACAAGGTTGGCGCCAGTGGCGACGCCTACAACGTGCTGACATGAGGAAACTTTCCAACCGAGTTCTCATACACAAACAGCAGTTGACCGGCGCTGCCTGGTGAAACGTTGTCGTGATGCCTCGTGTAAGGAGGAGAAATGCGTACCATCAGGTTTCCGGCTTCCATAAAGATCGGATTGTAGCCTATCGCGAGTGCGGTTTATCGTATCGCGACATTGCTGTTCGCTGGATCCCAACGGCCTCGTATCACTAGCAGTCGAGATGACAGGCATCTTACCTCCATGGCTGTAACGGATCGTGCAGCCACGTCTCGATCCCTGAGTCAACACATGAGAACGTTTGCAAGACAACAACCATCTGCACGAACAGTTCGGACGAACCTGGGTGCACGAACGGCAAAACGTCATTTTTTTCGGATGAATCCAGGTTCTGTTTACAGCATCATGATGGTCGCATCCGTGTTTGGCGACATCGCGGTGAACGCACATTGGAAGCGTGCATTCGTCATCGCCATTCTGGCGCATCACCTGGCGTGATGGTATTGGGTGCCATTGGTTCCACGTCTCGGTCACCTCTTGTTCGCATTGACGGCACTTTGAACAGGGGACGTTACATTTCAGATGTGTTACGACCCGTGGCTCTACCCTTCATTCGATCCCTGCGAAACCCTACATTTCAGCAGGATAATGCACGACCGTATGTTTCAGGTCCTGTACGAGCCTTTGTGGATACAGAAAATGTTCGACTGCTGCCCTGGCCAGCACTTTCTCCAGATCTCTCACCAATTGAAAACGTCTGAACAATGGTGGTAGAGCAACTGGCTTGTCACAATACACCAGGCACTATTCTTGATGAACTGTGGTATCGTGTTGAAGCTGCATGGGCAGCTGTACCTGTACACGCCGTCCAAGCTCTGTTTGACTCACTGCTCAGGCGTATCAAGACCGTTATTACGGCCAGAGGTGGTTGTACTGGGTACTGATTTCTCAGGATCTATGCACCCAAATTGCGTGAAAATGTAATCACGTGTCAGTTCTAGTGTAATATATTTGTTCAATGAATACCCATTTATCATCTGCATTTCTTCTTGGTGTAGCAATTTTAATGGCCAGTAGTGTAGTATCAGTGAGCATGCTGCCCGTGTGCAGAAATGGGGAAGGCAGGCCTTCTATCTTAGTTTGATAGAGGGCAGATCATGATGGCGCGGAGGCTTGGCACGACCATTTTGAAAACGGCACGACTTTTCGGGTGTTCGAGGAGTGCTGTGCTGAGTGTCTTCCACACGTGGCCAAACTAGGGTGCAACCACATCCAAGCGTCGTCGGGTTGGGCTGCCACCCCTCATTACAGATGTCGGACGTCGTAGGCTGGACAGACTGGTAAAACAGGACAGGAGGCGAACTACGGCGCAACTGACATCAGACTTTAATGCTGGATGGAGTACAAGTGTGTCTGAAAACGCTGCTAACGATGGGCGCCCATTGCCGACAACTCATGCATGTGCCAATGTTGACACCTCAACATCGGCAACTACGACTAAAATTGGCACGTGACATCAGCACTGGCCATTGGCGCAGTGGCAGAGCGTTGCGTGGTCAGATGAATCCAGATACTGAACCGTAATTTTACTTTCAAAATCTTTTCTTAAGGAATTACTTTATTTACTGGCGATTCATCATGAACAGTGACACATTTAATCACACTAGGTGAGCGTGGAAGTAGTTACCATTAAGCAACTGATGGAAAATGCACCTTTAACAGATGTGAATTTATTCCTAAAAGCTTTTCAAGACAAATTTAAAGTTATAAGCAGAAAAGCACACTTGAAATATCAAGTCACAATTTAACAAATGTGAATTTTATTCCCAAAGGCCTTTTCAAAACAAACTTAAAATTATAAGCAGAAAAGCACCCTCGAAATATCAAGTTACAGTTTTATTTTGAGGCAAGAACAATATTAACAATAGGAGCCTTTGGGCTGAGAAACTTGCCTGCTCCCTCTCAACACGGCCGTAGTCATGACAGCTCACAACAACCTCTGAAAGAGTACACTGGTGCAAATCTGCAACACACCAGATTACTTTAAACAATAATTTTAACAACTCATACAAACATGTAAACTATGCACCCCGTAAGAGGAATGGAAATGGTACAACCCTCGAATTATTTGCCACCGAAAGTGCAATTTTTTAAAATTTTTTTAGGACTATTACGGTGGAAGGGTGGCAAGCTTATAATCTAAAATGACTATTTAAATAAAATGCATAAAATGCAGACTTACATAAAATGTACAACATGCTCTACATTACGCATATACCACCTCGCAAGATGATAAACAAGATAGAAACATATTTCAAGAATTCGGCCTTTAAGCAATAATATCGATGACACCGAATCTGACAAACATGACAGAGGCAGTTATTAACGTACGGCAGACTGACAGACAGACACTAACTGCCTAACAAATGCCGACGAGAGGCAAACAAGCAAGCTGGGGACGAGAGACTGACCAAGAACACAAGTAGAATTTTACAAGTAAATGAAACAATATATCCGCAATCAGTTAACTTCTAATAAACGGCGATGTATAGCGAAGACCTGGCGCAGCACCCTCAAACATTCTCCCGAACCGTCCGCTGCCAGCCGCTTCAACGGACGCAGGAAGGCGCGCCGATCTCCTGTCTCACGGCGTTGCAACTCGTACCGGCCAGACTGATGTCGTAGGCTAGCCCCTGTCGCTCTCGTGCCGGCCGCGAAACCCCTACGGCTCGATATACGGCGCGGCCACTGGACTCACGTGGCGACCTCACATGCGCCGACGCTCCAGGCGGACAAGTCATCTCGTGTCTCTGTACGCGACCGACCAATCGATCGATCCAACCGCCAATGCCCATTGCCTGAGCAAACTCGAGCAGACTGGCGACCTAACACATGCTAGCATACCGGACGACAGATAGACACTGACTGGGCCACTCTGACACGGCTGACCAACTGCCCAGACTTGCCCCCCTCCTAGTGCCAGATTTAAAGTTTGATCCAGATGACAACATACTAGAACTCCAAACGACAGACAGACACTAACTGCCACACACTGAGCCGGATGACCAACTGACCAGACTCGTCGCGACTGAGAGACTGCCCCTCTACCGAGTTTTTTTTTTTTTTGTTTCTTTGTTGTGATTTCATTCCCCTGCTCCATATGGGCAGGGGAGGGCTGTCAGCGGCACAATTCGCCACTCTTCAGCCGAGTGACATGACAACTTAAAATAAGAATAAAATGTTACATACATAAGGCGATAAAAGAGGGGAACTTAAAACAGACTAATAGGGGAAAATGGAGGTAAAAATAGATTGACATGGAGATGGTCATGAAGGACAGTTAAAAAAGTCACCAGAAAGTTAAAAAACACAGGTGGCGACTCTTAAAACACATAGAAGACACTGAATGGACATGCACAGGTTAAAAGTCGGCCACAGTATTAAAAACACACCAGAACAACAAACTTAAAACCCACTTGGAGCACACACAAGGAAGAATATAAAACTGCCAGGTGGAACCTGCCAAGGGAAAGGTCAGAGAGGATGAAAAAGGAGGGGAGAGCAAGGGGCAGCAGGATGAAGAGTGGAAGGGCATCAGTGGGTACACGAAGAGGCAGGAGACACGTGGGGCGGGAGATGAAGAGGGAAGACAGGGCAGGAGGGAGTGCAGAGACACTGAAAGGGGGCACAAGAGTGGTGGGGTGAGTAGGAGGGGGAAGCCGCTCACGAGGAGGGAGGGGGCCTCTACCGAGCTCATAGCGCCCCTTAAATGCACGTGAACAGGCAACTTTTCCCTTTTCCCACCAGAGGCACACACCAAAGCTGCGATTGCCACAGCGGCGCCACCGCCAGAAACGGAAGGCGACTGCTTCACACTACACGCTGCGGCGCGCTCTTCAAAACAGCAAATTTTACTACGGCTCAAATACCTTCTTCATGAAGCCGATGGGAGGGCGCGAATCCGTCGTCTCCCAGGAGAACAGCTACTTCACACCTGTACTGTGGGACGGAGACAGACTGGCGGCGGCTCCATTATGCTCTGGGGAATGTTCACATGGGCATCCATTGGTCCAGTGGAGCTTTGCAAGGCACCATGACGGCCAAGCAGTATCGTACACTGAACGCAGGCCACGTACACCCCTTCAAGATGATCTTTCTTCCTGAAGGCAATGGCATTTTTCAACAAGATAATGCGCCATGCCACAAGGGCAGGAGTGTGATGGATCGGTTCGAGAAAGACACTGATGAACTCCAAGTGATGTGCTGGCCTCCAACTCGCCGTAGGAATCCGTCTGGGATGTGACTGAACGTCGTGTCCGTGCCCATCGTCCATCTCCCCGGAATTTACGGGAATTAGGTGATTTGTATGTGCAAATGTGGTGCCAACCCTCTCCAGAGACCTACCAAGGCTGCACTGTAGCGACTAATCGCTGCTCTCATCCATGCCAAAGGTGGACATACTGCTACTAGGTAGGTGGTCGTCATCTTCTGCCTATTCAGTGTATACAGCCAATTGGTTGAATGATGTTCATTCGTAATAGGCCTTGTCCAGGTTTCAGTACCACTAGAGATACCTCCTTCAGAATGAATGAAATCTTCAATAGTGTTTTAAACATTTTTTTCTTTATTATTAATATTTGAGGTACTGACATGGGAAAAGTAGTAAGTCAAAACAAATCATTTTTCAGATTTATTATCGAAAAGGTAGTGAGACATGTCGCCAGTGGCACAGAAGAAGCAGAATGTCGAAGTTGTCAGCCGTTACGTTCTTACGAACGATGCGAGATGGCACTTGTAACACCAAGTGAGCTGGCGTGGGTTTGGAAGTAAGTCAAGAAGCCACAGAGATACCAGCGTTTACTCTGTAACCAACCGTTCATTACTGTGTTATTCATTCGATAGTAACGTTACTAGGAGTTGTTAGAACGACAAAATGACTCCCAAACTTGTTTCATTCACGTATCTCTGACCGTGTGGTGTGCGAAATGCGCGGGGCAAAATAAAAATTGGATGGTTTTGACGGATTTAACCTACTCAGTGGACAACAGCATGGTTGAAAATGTCAATTTGTGACTTCTAGTATTGGAGTATTCGTAGATGCCTTGTCTCCCAGATTTCGGAATAATAGAGAAGACAAAGAAGATTTCACAACCAATGACTCCTCACAAAATAGCTGATATGATTAGAGGAGCGCAGCATTTACAGCCATTCAATGTTGTTAAGATGTCGGAGGAACATTTCTATGATTTCACCTCGGCATGCGGTATATTATTGCATGCAGAACTAGTTAAGGTCAGTTCTGCTTCTTGGAATAGAATTGTGAGGGATAAGCTGTCCATTGTACGAATAAAAGATTCATACAATGAAGTGTAACCGTGGGGGGAGCACGAAATTTTGAAAAAGGGTAAATTCAGCTAGAATTAAAAAAAAAAAAAAAACTTCTTGGTGATTTTGGACTACATGGAGGTCAAATATCGCGCATTTCACCACAATATTTGTACACCATAATTATATTTCTTATAAAATGTGCAGCTTTCTGTAAATATATAACCATTTGGTAAATACATAACCATTTGGTAAATACAACTTCATTTTTCATAATGTCAAACCAGTGTTTTGCTTCTCCTCTCAAATTTGCCTTCATGAGTTACTCCCTTCCCCATGTCAACGCCTCGAGAAGAAAATGTAAATAAGATGAAAGAATAATAAACATAAATGTGAGATATACACAATGAATTAGAAAAATTTTAAGGCGAAAATAAAATGGGAGTTTTTGTACATACGACACATGACTTCCTTCACTTTCAGTTAAAAACAGTTGCCATAAAATGTAAAAAACAGACACACGGCAAAATTACATTGAAAAACATATTTAATAACCTTGGTGGGGAACACTGATGTTAAGAAGAAACACGTCTGTGGCACTAAAGCTGAAGGACCTGCCCTGGCGTGGGTAGTCTAATGTTGAATCGGAATGGCTGGTCGTCAAGGAGGGCACAACTGAGGTAGTATATAGATGGAGGAATGCGATAATCGCTCAGCCGTATGAAACACGTAACTGAAGCGGTAATACAACAGTGTGACATACATTTTCGGGTCTTAAATAGAAAAAAATTGTACGTAGTCTAAAGACAAGGACATTATAAAAGAGAATCATCATCATCAGTTATCTGCTATATTAGCAGGTCCTTTGCCTCTCCATTTTCTGCGATCCATTGCTTTCTTCTTAAGGCTGCTGTATGTTGTACCGCCCATCATGTCATCCAGTATCTGGAATCTCTTCCTTCCTCGTTTCCTTTTCCCTTCTACATAACCTTCTAAAACTGTTTTTATCAGTCCGTCATTCTTTCTTAATATATGCCCAATACAATTTCTTTTTCTTTTCTTTATTACATCTAGTAACTGTCTTTTCTCTCCCACTCTTCTCAGTACCTCCTCATTTTTTACTCTGTCCATTCAACTTATTCTTTCCATCTTCCGCCATGTCCAGATCTCAAAAGCCTCCAGCCTTTCTCTGTCTTTTTTCCTCATAGTCCATGTTTCAGCGCCATATAGAAAAGCACTCCATACAAGACATTTTATGAGTCTGAGTTCTCTGTCCAGGCCGCTGCAGAAGATTCTCCTTTTCTTATAAAACGCCTCTATTGCCATTACTATCGTTGTTTTAATTTCTGTGGTGCACTTCCAGTCGGTGTCTATCCTGCTTGCAAGATACTCAAAATTTTTCACCTGTTCTAGTGTTTCTCCATTCAGCATAATTTTTATTTCCTTATTTCCTTCTAGTGCCAATACTTATGTTTTATTTGTGTTAATTTTCATTCCATATTTTTTTCCGTTAGTTGCAATGGTGTCCACCAAATCCTGTGGCTAGAAGGACCACGTCATCAGCAAAGCTCAAACACCCTACTCTTCTTCCTCCAATTTCTACTCCTTTGTCATCTAATGAGCATTGGTCAATCATATTTTCCAAGTAGAGGTTGAAAAGAGTAGGTGATAAACAGCATCCTTGTCTTACTCCTTTTCCTAGTCTGATCCAGTTTGTACTTTCTCCTCTCACTTTAACTGAAACTTTTTGATTAAGATATAATGAGTTTATAAGTCTTCTGGTTTTCCAGTCCACTCCCTTTCCCTCATTATAGTGGCCAGCTTGTCCCAAACCAAAAGAGAATACAAAACGAATAAAATAATTTTCCTTTAAAATGACTACGACAATATGTAGCACAAACGAATAAAATGATTAATTGCAAAAATATGTGCTGAGGCAAAATAAGAAACTTAAACAAGGTATTGTTATGTGCAAAGAAGAAAAATATTCTTGTGTTTACATGTATAACCAGAATCCCGCACCGTCTGCATTCTAGCGGTAAGGAAATACAGGGACCGCTAAGTAAAGTTTTTTTTGCAAACCTTTATTTGTGATGAAAGCAATGTTGCGTCCACATTTCTAAACCAACAGATGCTGAATCATGTGCGATAATAAAGTGCGTTGGTCCCGCTCTGAACCTCCTGCAAGCAGTTATTTGCCTTGGCGTTCAAAATGGCTCTGAGCACTATGGGACTTAACTTCTGAGGTCATCAGTCCTCTAGAACCTAGGACTACTTAAACCTAACTAATCTAAGGACATCACACACACCCATTCCCGAGGCAAGATTCGAACTCTCGACCGTAGCAGTCGCGCGGTTCCAGACTATAGCGCCTAGAACCTCTCGGCCACCCTGGCCGGCACATTGACGTTCATTGATAGAGTTGTTGGTTGTCCACATAAGGGATAACGTGTCAGATTCTGTTCTGAATTGGGGAGGGATCTGGTGATCTTGCTGGCGAAGGTAGAGCTTCACAAGCACGAAGAAAAAACGAGAAACTCTTGCTGTGTGCGGGCGGGCTTTATCTTGCTGAAACGTAAACCCAGGATGGCTTTCCACGAGCGGCAACTAAACGGGGCATACAATGTTGTCGACGTACCGCGGTGCTTTAAGAGTGCCGCGAATGACAACCAACGGGGCCCAGCTATGAAGTGAAGTGGCTCCCCAGACTTTCACTCTAGGCTGACAGTCAGTTCGAAGCGAGACTGATCAATGAAGAATTTTTTTTGAGTCATCAGTCCTCTGACTGGTTTCATGCGATTGACACGAATTCCTCTACTGTGCCAATCTCTTAGTCTCAATTATGTACTCCATATCCTCAATTATTTGCTGAATGGATTCCAATCTCTTTCTTCTTCTAAAGGTTTTACACTCTCAGCTATCTCCAGTAGCATGGAAGTTATTCCCTGATGTCTTAACAGATGTCCTGCCACCCTGTCTACATCTATATCTACATCTACATCCATACTCCGCAAGCCACCTGACGGTGTGTGGCGGATGGTACCATGAGTACCTCTATCGGTTCTCTCTTCTATTCCAGTCTCGTATTGTTCATGGAAAGGAGGATTGTCAGTATTCCTCTGTGTGGGCTCTAATCTCTCTGATTTTATCCTCATGGTCTCTTTGAGAGATATACGTAGGAGGGAGCAATATACTGCTTGACTCCTCGGTGAAGGTATGTTCTCAAAACTTCAACAAAAGCCCGTACCGAGCTACTGAGCGTCTCTCCTGCAGAGTCTTCCACTGGAGTTTATCTATCATCTCCGTAACGCTTTCGCGATTGCTAAATAATCCGGTAACGAAGCGCGCTGCTCTCCGTTGGATCTTCTCTATCTCTTCTATCAACACTATCTGGTACGGATCCCACACTGCTCAGCAGTATTCAAGCAGTGGGCGAACAGGCGTACTGTAACCAACTTCCTTTGTTTTCGGATTGATTTCCTTAGGATTCTTCCAATGAATCTCATTCTGGCATCTGCTTTACCGACGATCAACTTTATATGATCATTCCATTTTAAATCACTCCTAATGCGTACTCTCAGATAATTTATGGAATTAACTGCTTCCAGTTGTTGACCTGCTATATTGTAGCTAAATGATAAAGGATCTTTCTTTCTATGTATTCGTAGCACATTACACTTGTGTACATTGAGATTCAATTGCCATTCCCTGCACCATGCGTCAATTCGCTGCAGATCCTCCTGCATTTCAGTACAATTTTTCATTGTTACAACCTCTCGATATACCACAGCATCATCCGCAAAAAGCCTCAGTGAACTTCCGATGTCATCCACAAGGTCATTTATGTATATTGTGAACAGCAATGGTCCTACGACACTCCCCTGCGGCACACCTGAAATCACTCTTACTTCGGAAGTCTTCTCTCCATTGAGAAAAACATGCTGCGTTCTGTTATCTAGGAACTCTTCAATCCAATCACACAATTGGTCTGATAGTCCATATGCTCTTACTTTGTTCATTAGACGACTGTGGGAAACTGTATCGAACGCCTTGCGGAAGTCAAGAAACACGGCATCTACCTGGGAACCCGTGTCTATGGCCCTCTGAGTCTCTTGGACGAATAGCGCGAGCTGGGTTTCACACGATCGTCTTTTTCGAAACCCATGCTGGTTCCTACAGAGTAGATTTCTAGTCTCCAGAAAAGTCATTATACTCGAATATAATACGTGTTCCAAAAATCTACAACTGATCGACGTTATAGATATAGGTCTATAGTTCTGCACATCTATTCCACGTCCCTTCTTCAAAACGGGGGTGACCTGTGCCCTTTTCCAATCCTTTGGAACGCTGCGCTCTTCTAGAGACTTACGGTACACCGCTGCAAGAAGGGGGGCAAGTTCCTTCGCGTACTCTGTGTAAAATCGAACTGGTATCCCATCAGGTCCAGCGGCCTTTCCTCTTTTGAGCGATTTTAATTGTTTTTCTATCCCTCTGTCATCTCTTCTTTTTCGTAGTGTTTTCCATCTATTCCTCTCCTCACCGATTCTGTGCAGATCCTCATATTGCATACATTATCAGTCAACCTAATTTTCAACAGTCTTCTCTAGCATCACATATCAAACGCTTCGATTCCTTTCTGTTCTGATTTTCCCACAGCCGATGTTTCACTACCATACAATGCCGTCCTCCCAACGTAAATTTTCAGAATTTTTTTCCTGAAATTTTGACATTTGTTTGATATTAGCAGTCTTTTCTTGCCCAGGATGGCCCTTTTTGCCAGTTCTAATCTGTTTCTTATATTCTCTTTGCTCTGTCCGTCATGGGTTAGTTTGCTCCAAGGTAGCAGAATTCCTTAACTTCATCTACTTCGTGATCATCGACCCTGATGTTAAGTTTCTCACTGCTCTCATTTCTGCTACTCCTCATTACTTTCGTCTTTCTTCGATATGCTCTCAATCCAAATTCTGGACTCATTTAGACTGTTCATTCCATTCAGCAGATCGTGTAATTCTTCTTCACTTTCATTGAGGACAGCATTGACATCAGCGAATCTTATCGTTGATGTCCTTTCTCCTTGAACTTAAATCCCACTCTTGAACGTTTCTTCTATTGTGGCTAAGTACCCTCTGTCAACCACTTTACAGTGTTGTCCAGGTAATACATACAGATGTAGATACATGGTTGAGATACGATCTGTTTATTGCAGGCGTGCAAAGGTCGAACCAGGGACCCTGGCGCCATTGTCCGAAACTGCATCGGTGACTCAACAGATGCTGCTGCAGTTATCCCAGCCAGCTTCCAGGTGCCATCGTTCGCTGACTTCCTCATCGCCTACTCCACATTCGAAGGTGTGGTACCATGTCAACTACCAGAACATCTGTTCTTTTTTTAAATTTTTATTAAGAGTAATCAGTTTACCAAACATACGTCTATTCTATGCAGCTCAATTCTGCCCATCTATAAATGCTACGCGAATGATAGAACTTAAAAAATTTTTTTTGCGTCTGTACTGCTGAGACTTTGAACAGGTAAAAACACATTCATGAACTCCCACAACAACTTTGTTCAGCAGCATTTGTACATCGAATCATTGCAAATCTTTGGGAGTGGCAAATCAGGAGGGTAACATACGAGGGCTATCCACAAAGTACATTACGTTTTCGTTTGTGTCCGTTAGGGGCGGGGCTAGCGCGGCCATCTTGGTGTCATGGCATTCCGCCGCTCAGTCGGCATCCTGCCGTGCTAGTGAGAGGTTCGTTCTGTACTCTGTTGAGTTACTGTGACAGTTTGAAATGTCAGTGTTAATTGAAAATGCCACGAAGTGTGAAGTGCGTGCTGTAATAAGGTTTCTGACTGCAAAAAACTGTACACCAATAGAAATCTATCGGCAGCTTTGTGAAGTGTATGGGGACAACATAATCACTGAAGTCAGTGGGTCATAAAATTTAAAAATGGCTGAACTAACGTTCACGACGAAGAGCGAAGTGGAAGACCCAGCATAGTGACTGCCGAACTTGTCGAAAAAGTCGATGCCGCGGTCCGTGAAATCCGTAATTTCACAATAACGGAACTCTCTATGAGTTTCCACAAATTTCACGAAGTTTGTTGCACGAAATCATTACCGAAAAGCTAGGTTACCACAGGTTTTGTGCAAGATGGATACCAAAAATCTTGACAGAGATTCACAAAAGTCAGCGAATGGCTGCAGCGTTAACGTTTTTGGGCGCTTACGAGAAACATGGCGACTCATTCCTCGATCGCATCGTTACTAGTGACGAAACATGGGTTAAGCATGTGAACTGCGAGACAAAATTGCAGTCAATGCGGTGGGGGCACACAAATTCCCCGCAAAAACCCAAGAAATGCATGCAGACAATGTCGGCAAGGAACGTGATGGCGACTGTCTTTTGGTACAGAAAAGGTGTGATTTTTGTGGATTTCCTCGAAAGAGGCACTACAATAAACTCTCAAAGGTATTGCCAAACTCTGCACAACCTCAGAAGAGCAATACAAAACAAGCGCAGGGGAAAGTTGGGCTCAAAGATCTTGCTGATTCACGACAACGCCTGGGCCCACACGGCAAATGCCACTTGTGAAGTTCTCGAATCTTTTAAGTGGGAGTTGTTTCCTCATCCGCCGTACAGTCCCGACCTGGCACTGAGCGACTTCCACTTATTCCCAGAAATGAAGAAGTGGTTGGCTATGCAGCGTTTTGATGACGCCGCACAGCTTCAAGAAGAGGTAACCACGTGGTTGAAGGCGCAGGCGGCCGAATTTTACGACGAAGGAATTTCCAAGCTCGTCCATCGATACTATAAGTGCCTTAATTTAAATGGCAACTATGTAGAAAAGTAGTATTTAAGTGTGGCTTTCATCTGTATATAATAAAAAAATTTCCAATATTTTATTTATTTTTAATTACAAAACCTAATGTACTTTGTGGATAGCCCTCGTATAATGCGTATTTAAGTAGCTGTACGCCCTTCTCGGTTGCCAGAATGTAGTGAAGTTGGGTGTGCTCTTTCTCCGCGTATTCACTGCTGTGGTTCAAGGTGGTTACTATTCAGAGGTATTTTTTCCTGCAAACGTCACTTAGAAATATAGGCGACGTAATTGTTTGTTAAAAGGTTCTATCTGGGCTCGCGCGGAATTAATCTAATGGGAGGAGGCATCTACCTGTTGCAGAAAATTCTTTCCGTCATAGTTTACTGTACCTGTGAATCCGTATATCGACTGTCTGAGCTCTTTGCTCCAATGATGTTCCACAGCTTATGTTTCTAAACCGAGTTATTATTAATGAAATTTTTAATTATAAAAGTTTCATTATTCATGGTCTTGTTTGTTAGTATCTTTGTAAAATTGAAAGGATGTGACTTCATAACTTGAAATTACTTTTAACTCGTTAAAATCATTCGAGGCACATTTTAGTTTACGCAAGATCACTGCTTCAGAGGTTCATTAATACTTTTGTGATGCTTTTACTAACAAAAGTTTAAAATTCAACAGAGCAGTTTTCCTTCGCCACACAATTTAAAAAAAAAAATGTTGTGACTCGACTTCATTGTGTTCTTCTCATTGAATCACACACAGTACATGACAAAAGTTTCTGCCGCAGTCAACGATAACATGTTCGATGCTGTGAATGGGTCGGCAGATGGACGTATATACAGTTACAATGAAATGTTTTCCTTTTTAAAATATGTACACTAGTTAAGGGACAGCGACCCAGGCGAGTTCCGGCGCATCTACATGTGTGGGCTCGCTGTCGGCTGGTAGATTTTCAGCGATCGTCGCTCTCAGGCCAGTTACGAACGAAGTACGGTATACGACGCTGCTCTCCACTGTCCCCACCTGGCGCCATGAAACAGAAAACACGAAACAGAAAACGATTACGTACTTCAGTTAATTGTTTCGGAGTTAAAACATTACAAACCTCACAGAGAAAGAAAGAAACTGACCTAATTGTCGCACTGTTGAACATGGAGCTCCGTAGCAGACCGAATGTATGAATTCCCCACCGTTACTGGTTAAAAGGTAAAAAAAAAAAAATCTGTTCATTTATGCAGAAATTTGGTTCGGAACATATACACAGTGACGTTGCCCAAGCGGAGCACAAAATAAGTAAATAAATAAATGGACAAGTAATTTGTCGTCAGGTTTTTGAAGGTCTATTTGTTGGCTGGTTCAATGCTGAAATTTGTTAAACTTACGTCAGAGAAGCACTCGACCCAAAGGACAGGAAAGAAGGCTCAAAAATATTATAGTTCAAGAATGCATTTGCAGATGATCAAAAAATTGAAAAGACTAACAAAAATTAAGAACCTATTAGGGAGGTGGTTCTTGATCAAACTGAAGGACTTAAAGAAAACGTAGAAAATCTTCCACATAATTGCTATGCAAAAGAAGATAGTGTATTAGTTGAAGAAAGAGCAAATGAAGAAGAATCCAATGAAAGTAGTAGTAATATTGTCTTTTCTGACATCTGTCAGTGACCTTTGAATGTCTTGGAAATCTAACAGTTGAGTCATCAAAATAATGACAAAAAACTTAAAAAGAAATATCAGCCACAGCGTGAGAATGTTTATAGGACTTGGCTGGCACATTCAACTAAAAATCACAGTTTATCTATTATTGTTGCAGTCTCTTTACCACAGGCACGAGTTTGAACAACGCATATACTCGTAAATTTGTTAAAAGTTTTCAAGCCCCACTAGAAATCTGCCAACCCTCTGCCTCGTACCTGCGTCCATTGTGTCCCGCCCTAGCTGCATCCGGACCGTCCCAATCACCTTGCTCTACCTGTTCCCTGGGCGCGGCCGAACTCCGCCCGCACAGTCCCATCTGCCTATTAGTTTCGCTCTAGTTTTCGTAGACTTCACATCGTGCCATTGGATCTTACCATCTCAATAGTTGTGATATGGAAGTTTCAACGACAATTCGTGGTAAGCCTAGTCGCCGCTATCAAGGTTATTCTTACACGGAAGCATAGCCGCGGAAAGCTTAAATCCAAGAATTCTACAGTGCTCTTTTCGCACCAGCATCAATATGGAGCTCTGGATGACGCAAGGTTGGAAGTACAGAGGACTCTGAACCAGGCAAAAAGAGGGCACGAGAGGAAAATACGTTTATTTCTAAAATCTATTCAGAGGAGTTAGGTAGCTTGCATTATCGAGGGTACGACTTTGTGACAGAAATGCCAGAGCAGCGAACAACGAAGAGGGCGGGCAAAGTCACAGGGAAGTGAGAGGGATCCAGAGACAAGAGAAGAGACTGAACTTAAAGCAGAGCTATTAACTATGGATGATGACAGCAGTGTCCTGTTAAGCGACGATAAATCAGGAGACAGGATAATAGTTTCTTGTGGAAGAGCAGGGAGAGAGGCTCTAAGAAGTAAACGAGACTTTTTTTATGGATGGCACGTTCAAGTGCTGTAGCAAACAGTTTTCACAGATATACAGGGTGTTACAAAAACGTATCGCCAAACTTTCAGGAAACATTCCTCACACACAAATAAAGAAAAGATGTTATGTGGACATGTGTCCGAAAACGCTTAATTTCCATGTTAGAGCTCATTTTCATTTCGTCAGTATGTACTGTACTTCCTCGATTCACCGCCAGTTGGCCCAATTGAAGGAAGGTAATGTTGACTTCGGTGCTTGTGTTGACATGCGACTCATTGCTCTACAGTACTAGCATCAAGCACATCAGTACGTAGCATCAACAGGTTAGTGTTCATCACGATCGTGGTTTTGCAGTCAGTGTAATGTTTACAAATGCGGAGTTGGCAGACGCCCATTTGATGTATGGATTAGCACGGGGCAATAGCCGTGGCGCTTTACGTTTGTATCGAGACAGATTTCCATAACAAAGGTGTCCCGACAGGAAGACGTTCGAAGCAATTGATCGGCGTCTTAGGGAGCACGGAACATTCCAGCCTATGACTCGCTACTGGGGAAGAGGACAGCTCCAATGGACGAGGCAATTCTTCGTGCAGTTGACGATAACCCTAATGTCAGCGTCAGAGAAGTTGCTGCTGTACAAGGTAACGTTGATCACGTCACTGTATGGAGAGTGCTACGGGAGAACCAGTTGTTTCCGTAGCATGTACAGCGTGTGCAGGCACTATCAGCAGCTGATTGGCCTCCATGGGTACACTTCTGCGAATGGTTCATCCAACAATGTGTCAATCCTCATTTCAGTGCAAATGTTTTCTTTGCGGGTGAGGCTTCATTCCAACGTGATCAAATAGTAAATTTTCACAATCAACTTGTGTGGGCTGGCGAGAATCCGCACGCAATTGTGCAATCACGTCATCAACACAGATTTTCTGTGAACGTTTGGGCAGGCATTGTTGGTGATGTCTTGATTGGGCCACATGTTCTTCCACTTACACTCAATGGAGCACGTTATCATGATTTCATACGGGATACTGTACCTGTGCTGCTAGAACATGTGTCTTTACAAGTACGTCACAAGTGGTTCAAGGACGATGGAGCTCCTGCACATTTCAGTCGAAGTGTTCGTACGCTTCTCAACAACATATTCGGTGACCGATGGATTGGTAGAGGCGGACCAATTGCATAGCCTCCACGCTCTCCTGACCTCAACCCTCTTGACTTTCATTTATGGGGGCATTTGAAAGCTCTTGTCTACGCAACCCCGTTACCAAATGTAGAGACTCTTCATGCTCATATTGTGGACGGCTGTGATACAATACGCCATTCTCCAGGGCTGCATCAGCGCATCAGGGATTCCATGCGATGGAGGGTGGATGCATGTATCCTCGCTAACGGAGGACATTTTAAACATTTCCTGTAACAAAGTGTTTGAAGTCACGCTGGTACCTTCTGTTGCTGTGTGTTTCCATTCCATGATTAATGTGATTGGAAGAGAAGTAATAAAATGAGCTCTAACATGCAAAGTAAGCGTTTCTGGACACATGTCCACATAACATATTTTCTTTCTTTGTGTGTGAGGAATGTTTCCTGAAAGTTTGGCCGTACCTTTTTGCAACACCCTGTATACAGTTCATGCAGATTTTGGAAGTAATAAAAATGAGACTAATATCGAACCAGTTGCATTTGCATCTTTACCAAATCAAAGGAGAGAGACATACATCCGACTTTTCAGAAATGTGCTGGAAAATATTCCAGAATGGAACCCTGCAGGTGTGACTGTAGATTTTGAGTCAGGAGCGATTTCTGCAATTATACATACGTTACCAACTTCCTCAGTGCATGGACGCTATTTCTACATGAGAAAGTCTTTCTGGAGGAAAGTACAGGATCTTGGACTCACTCGAGAATATAAAGAAAATGAGGAAGTGAGACAACAAGTTCGCACGTGTGCTGCACTGGCGTTTCTACGGCCTGAAGATGTATGTGATGGCAGGCTGGAGATACATTCACAGGCAGCGGATGTTCCTAGGCTTTCTGATTTTTTCGACAATTTTGTAGAGAGGTGGTTGGAAAATGAAGAAAACCCTATCAGCCTTTGGAGCTGCTACAAACGGCTCCATCGAACAACTGACCACCCCTGCGTGTTCATATTACGATTGCAGTGGGCGCGCAAACATCGGGGCTCGACCGTCGATCAATGTAAACGTGTCGACTCTTCTGGTGAATCACATTTTTGCTACACTAGGTCGATGGCCGCCCCCACAGACGCCGTCATCGAGATGAACGGCGCTCGAAACGTCCAGCGCGCCACGGACGCAGGCTGGTGGGATCAATATTATGCTACGGGAGACATTCTTCTGCGCTTGCATAGGACCTGTGGTAGTAACTGAAGACCCGCTGATAGCTGCGGACCACCCGCATCCCTTTATATCTTCCCCAACGGCGGTGTCATCTTTCATTAATATAATTGTCCTCAGTGGTTTGAGGAGTTTAAGACTGAACTCACGTTGAAATTTCGCCGATCAAATTCGCCTGATGTAAATCCTATGGAATCCATTTGGGTCCGCATCGGGTGCCATCGCCGCGTACTCAGATAACAGGCTCGTAATTTATTCGAATTACATGACCTTCGCGTCGACATCTAATGCCACATATCTCCATAATCCTATCAACAAACTGTCTGATCTCTGATACGCAGAATCAATGGTGTATTTCATTACAAAGATGGACAAACAAGCTGTTAAGCGGGTAGTCATAATACTTTAGCTCATCAGTGTAAAATATAGACTGGCATTGCCAAAAAAATCGGTTCTGGAGGAGAGAAGTATGTTTGCATCCAATATAGCTTTAAGTGTCAGGAATTCTTTTCTGAAGGTACTAGTCTGAAGCTTGCCCTTGTATGGAAGTGAAACGTAGACGATGAGCAGCTCAGGCAATAAGAGAAGAGCTTTTGAAATGTGGTGCTATAAAAGAAAGACGAAGATTAAATGGGTAGGTCGTGTAACCAATGAGAAGGTACTGCATAGAATTGGAGAGAAAAGATATTTGTGGCGTAACTTGACTAAAGAAAGGAATCGGTTGATAAGGCGCATTTTGAACCATCAAGGAGTCATCAATTTAATACTGAAAGGAAGTGTGGGGGCTAAAATCTGTAAAGGGAGACCAAGAGATGATTACAGTAAGCAGGTTCAAAAGGATGTAAGTTGTAATAGTTAATTGGAGATGAAGGGGCTTGCACGGAATAGAATAGCTTGGAGAATTGTACAAACCAGTCTTTAGACTGAAGACCGTAACAACAACGTTTAGTTTGTTTCTAATGTTCAATTGTCATTTCACGTTTTAATGGAGTCCAATAATGGTAGTAGCCGAAACTAGTTATTACGGAAACTAAAATTTCTATCCTGATGGAACGTTTTGACAAAAAGTACAAAAAGTGATCGCGGGATCTTACTAATACTTTACGTATTTGACTGATGGAAGCAATAAGATGGGTATGGTGAGAAATAAGTAGATGCTGAGGGTAGTGGGAGAGCAAGACAACTACTGAGTGTAATTAAAAGAATGAAAAGAGCCTTAGAAAGGTGTGTGGAAGGTGAGTTGAAGGGTGAAGAGATTTCTAATCCTGGACGGTGTGGAGGACGGCGGAACGTACATAAGCATGAAGAAGAACCGCCTGAGACGCAGATGAGAAATACCTGTTAATGTAGTAGTTAATGTCTGATAATACTGATGATGACTTTTCTCATAAAATGTAGAGTTAGTGTTACGTTAGAAGAGCGAGTATATGTTATTATTTCTCTAATCTCAAAAGCAACATCCAGCTATGCACAACAATGAAAGATGCTTTCTTATATTATGAAATGAGTAGTAGAGATACTATTATTATTGATATTCGGTTATACCTATTTCTTTACACAATTGTATGATATGCCGCAATATAGTTCTTTAACTTCATGTTATTATCAGTTGTTAGTCTAGAACCGGTAGGAGCATTAACAGAAACATGACCGGGACTGATCATTTCAGTGGAGGTGTATTCGCATATTACATCACTCCAAACGGAATAAGACAATGAAGCAATAAAAGAAGGAAGTAATTGAAACTTTGATTGACCAGGTTATTTTTTGTAACTCTTTATAGTTAACAATGAACAACTTAAAAAAAGTTACGATTTGTAGAATGGGTTTGATTTCATTGGTCCATCATTTGACAGGCCTCTTAGCGATGGACACTTTTATTGTTCCATCATATGACAGGCTTTATAGTGAGGAACACATTCATTGGACTGTCAGATGATGGCCATTGCTGCGAGGGAACGCTTTTGTGATCTGTGATATTATGCGTTTCATAGTGATGGCTGTTGTGTACATAGTTCCGCGTAGTCAGCGTGTACACATCTTTCCCACTAGAGCACGCCCCGCTAAGCACAACAGCGAAGGCGCAGCGCTCGTCGGTTTCCGCACTACGAGATGGCGCTGCCATAGAGACAGACCAAATTCTGCTTCCGCCAATCCGCGTATTAATATGTAACGCAGCCAATGAGATTGCTGCTAACATAGCACCTTTTCGCCTCGTGGATCACACTCGCGCAATGATTCATGAACACGCGTGGTATTATAATGAGTGTACAGACCTCCGATTAGTCAGTCTGTACAAGTTCTACATTTGTCTGTACCAGTCTATAGTCAAGTTTCAGTCTGGGCCCAATAAAATTACCATATTCCTGTACATCGCCATGAAGATAAATGTATAGACACTTTTGTCAAGTATCAGAGATATATGTGAGAATAAGACTAACGTACCAATACCAAAGGAACTTCAGACTGTCAATTGTAAATAGCATCCAGAACCAAGTTAAGTAATTTTTAAGCTTTTTATTATTTTAATAAATGTGGGTGAAAATTAAGCAAGTTCTTTTTAAAGTTGGTCACCGTCAATCTGCTACTCTAAGCATGCAAGAGGCATTTCTATCGTCTGATCTAATGGCAGAAGATAAACACTCCACGATAAGACCACGAGACATATTGCTGATATTCACCTACTTCGTAAGAGTGACAAGTCAAATAATCTGAGGGTGTGTGTACCGAAGGTCTTACAGTACGCTCACCACAATGCCACACTGTGATGAATCCACAGTTAAATGTGTCTTGTAATGGGGGCACTCTTTTCTCGGCACATAGTGAGGACACACTTTTATTGGTATGCCAAAATACAGAACTCGCAGCAAGAGCACACTGACATCAGTCCATTAATGACACTTCTCACAGTGTGAGTGTGTGTATGCGTTCTTAAGGGAACAAACTACAGAGGTCATCGGTCCCTAGACTTACACACTATTTAAACTAACTTAAACTAACCAATTCTAAGAACAACACACACGCCCGTGCCCGAGGGAGGACTCCAACCTCCAGTGGGAGTGGCTGTTTCTCATAGTGAGGGCACACTTTCGTTTGTCGTATGACCGCCCTCACAACAAAGTAATGCTTTCATTCTTCTGTGATACTATGAACCTCGCAGTGATCAGTCCTTGTACTGAGTGCGTTTGGTGATTGATTTGATTTGCACAGGGAGACAAAAACAACAGTGGTCAAGCCTATTGTTGCCCACCTGTGATACCAGCAACGCTAACCAGTAGCCTAAATATGTAGTAGGAAACCCTTTAGTAGTTCCTTATTGGACACTATTTCTTCAAGACTTAATGACACGAATATCCTGTGTCTTTGGACGTCTAACGCTTCTCATTACAAGCTCAGGTGTGTCGCGATTTCATCCCTCTCATCACAATGTTTACACTTAGGGGCTTCTTTCTCCATAGTAATAGTATCTTGGTGTTTCTCAAAGTTCTCATGGCCAGTCATTACTTATACGTTGTCCAAGTCCGGGATTACAGAACTTCTCGTGAAACTTGCCTTTGGCTTCATTAACTTGCCAAGTTTTTGCTTTTGGATCATCAATATTCTACATGTTGCCTCCTGATCCAGCTACATAGTTTTGATTTTACCGTTGCGTTAGTATGGTTAGGGTAGGTTCTGGTGCAATAAATGTATCGTCACACCTGTCTTGGCCAGCTTATCAGCTTGTCCGTTGCCAGTTGTTCCTGAGTGACCAGGGATCCACAGCAGTTTTATTCTGGTGTTTTCACCTGGTCTCACAAGGGCATCTTGGCATTCTACTATGATCTTTGATATCATTGCAAGGGATGATAGAGATTTCATAGATGCTTGACTGGCTGAAGATGCTACGAGCCTTTAAGCATCTACGCTAGTTCTCCTCAAATGGTTCAAATGGCTCTGAGCACTATGGGACTTAACTTCTGAGGCCATCAGTCCCCTAGAACTTAGAACTACTTAAACCTAACTAACCTAAGGACATCACACACACCCATGCCCCAGGCAGGATTCGAACCTGCGACCGTAGCGGTCGCGCGGTTCCAGACTACAGCGTCTAGAACCGCTCGACCACCCAGGCCGGCCAGCGCAGAGTCCCAGATGATCGGAGAAAAGCGCAAGTGACTCCTCTATACAAAAAGGGCAAAACCACGGACCCGCCAAATTAAAGAGCAATACCCCTAACATCGATTTGCTGCAGAATTCTTGAACAGATTCTCAGTTCGAATATAATAAATCTTATAACCGCAAATCAGCATGGTTTTAGAAAGCGCCTCTAGTGCGAAACTCAGGTTGCCCTGTACCGCGAGTTAGGGATGCCGCGGTGCCCCATTGGAGCTGTTAACGAAGGTACGAGCATATGGAATAAGTTCACAGTTACATGAGTGACTCGAAGGCTTCTTAAGTAATCGAGCTCAGTATGTTGTCTTCGACGGCGAGTGTTCAACAGACATTAGGGTATCGTCAGGAGTGCCCCAGGGAAGTGTTCAAATTGGCTCAAATGGCTCTGAGCACTATGAGACTTAACTGCTGAGGTCATGAGTCCCCTAGCACTTAGAACTACTTAAACCTAATTAACCTAAGGACATCACAAACATCCATGCCCGAGGCAGGATTCGAACCTGCGACCGTAGCGCCAGGGAAGCGTGGTTGGATCGATATTATTCTCTATGATTTGGTGGACGGGGTGGGCAATAATGTGCGGCTGTTTGCTAATGATGCTGTCGTCTTCAGTAAGCCAACGAAGTCAAATGACTGTGGGAGGATTCAAGATGGCTTAGACCAAATTTATGGTTGACATGATGAATGGCAGCTCGATCTAAATGTAGAAAAAATCGTAAGTTTTGCGAATGAGTAGGAAACAAATATTCGGATAAGGCATTAATAGAGTGCTGCTCGACACTGTAACATCGTTTAAATATCTACGCGTAATGTTTCAAAGTGATGTGAAATGGAACGTGCATGTGAGGATTGTGGTAGGAAATTTCCACAGAAACCAGATGGCAGTTATAAGAGTCGAGGGGCATGAAAGGGAAGCAGTGGTTGGGGAAGGAGTGAGGCAGAGTTGTAGCCTCTCCCCGATGTTATTCAATCTGTATATTGAGCAAGCAGTGAAGGAAACAAAAGAAAAATTCGGTGTAGGAATTAAAATCCATGGAGAAGAAATAAAAACTTCGAAGTTCGCTGACGTCATTGTAATTCTGTCAGAGACAGCAAAGGACTTGGAAGAGCAGTTGATCGGAGTGGACAGTGTCTTGAAAGGAGGATATAAGATGAACATCAACAAAAGCAAAACGAGGATAATGGAATGCAGTCGAATTAAGTGGGATGATGCTGAGGGAATTAGAGTAGGAAATGAGACACTTAAAGTAGTAAAGGAGTTTTGCTATTTGGGGAGCCAAATAACTGATGATGGTCGAAGTATGGAGGATATAAAATGTAGACTGGCAATGGCAAGGAAAGCGTTTCTGAAGAAGACATATTTCCTAACATCGAGTATAGATTTAAGTGTCAGGAAGTCGTTTCTGAAAGTATTTGTATGGAGTGTAGCAATGTATGGAAGTGAAACGTGGACGATAAATAGTTTGGACAAGAAGAGAATAGAAGCTTTTGAAATGTGGTGCTACAGAGGAATGCTGAAGATTAGATGGGTAGATCACATAACTAATGAGGAGGTACTGAATAGAACTGGAGAGAAGTTTGTGGCACAACTTGACTGGAAGAAGAGATCGGCTGGTAGGGCATATTCTGAGGCATCAAGTGATCACCAAGTTAGTATTGGAGGGCAGCGTGGAGGGTAAAAATCGTAGAGAGAGGCCAAGAGATGAATACACTAAACAGGTTCAGAAGGATGTAGGTTGCAGTAGGTAGTAGGAGATGAAGAACCTTGCACAGGATAGAGTAGCATGGAGAGCTGGATCAAACCAGTCTCTGGACTGTAGACCACAACAACAACAACAGGTTCGAATAACATTAAAGTGTCACGGACAAGCTTCAGAAACTCAAATGGCAATCCCTGGAGGGAAGGTGACATTCTTTTCGAGGAACACTACTAAGAAAATTTACAGAACCAGCCTTTGAAGTTGACTGCAGAACGATTCTACTGCAGCGAACATACACTGCGCGTAAGGACCACGAAGATAAGATACTAGCAATTAGGGCTCGTACGGAGCCATATACACAGTTGTTTCCCCTCTCTCCATTTGCGAGTGGAAGAGGAAAGTTCATGACTAGTAGTGTTACGGTGTACCCTCCGCCACGTGCATTAAATTGAAGTGGTGTGTATTTATGTAGATAAAAATGTAGGTGTTGCATGATCAGCTGCTACTTCCCTAACCATTCCTATATTTATCATAGTCATTATATTTCTGTAGATTGTGGATATCTTGAGGGTATCTAGTTACTTAGACTTTTTTTTAACATTTATGTCCCCACCGCTGCCTCCATTGTAACCCAAAGGTGTAATGCGCATGTCCGGCTTGGCCTCCAATCAAGCAGTGGGCGTGCTGCTAATTCCTCCTGTTATGGATAAGCAAGCCAACCTCCTTAGCACCCACCCTCTGTTCACTTCATTCCACCATTCTGTAACCCCATATGTTAGCCTGGGTCCGACTACAGTGGTATATATTCAGTACAAACTCCCTGAGTTTGGACACCAGTTTTTACCACAGGCCCTTCTAATTCCCATACGAGTACCTTTTGCCTTGGAACATATATTCTTGAGGTGAGGGATCCATCACAGTTTCGCATCCATGGTTGCCCGTAGATACTTCACTACCCTCTTTGCTTGTAAAGTTTCGTCGAGAAGCTTGAGGTTCCATTACGTGAACTGGAATGCTGTCTCGTAAATGGTACTACGACAGTTTTCTTGGGACTGACCTTTAGATCCTGTTTTCCACCCCTGTTTTGCACAATATTCAGTGCGCCTTATGCCACTCTTCGAACAATATTAACAAATTAGCCAAGTATTACTATGAGTAAATCGTCTGTGTATCCTTGGTAAAATATCCTCCGATATGTGACTTTCCAATCAGTTCATTTTCTGCTACGTTCCACAGGAGTGGGAAGAAAACACTTGTCGTGGACACCCTATGATAGTGATGATCACCATTTTCTCATTCATCATGGAGGCTTATACCTTTCTTCTACTCAGTATGGTCTTAATCCACCGGCATATGGTAGTCTCAGTACCATGCTCTTATGCAGCTTGATTCGAAGATAACATTGCTAAAAGCTCCCTCAATATGCAGGAAGATGGAGAGAGCAATGCCTCAAAGTGTGCAACTTTTCCTGCCTTTTTCTGCCTTCGTACGATTTGCGTGGTTCAGACGCACTTTGGTTTCCATGTAGAGGGACCTAACTTAAATCTCTTTTCCTAACATACACATTAACCTGTACTTCTAATCTCTTTAAAATAAAGGAAGCCAAATTGATTGGTCTCGTATCCTTAGCCTTCGTATGATCAGTTCTCCATGGCTTCGAAATGAAAGCAACCTTCTCTGTTCTCTGACGGTATATTTTTTACTGGAAGAGATATATAGTTTCTTGTTTGACTCTATGGCTATCCTCGTCCAGAGCGTGCGTGAATTTGTGGCGTCTTTGAGCTGTTATATCTAGAGCAAAAATAATTTTACGAGCGGTATTCAGGCAGAAAATGTTAGGCAAAAGGGCTAAAATATTGACACCCGAAAAACTTTCAATGTTTGGCTCCTTGTAGGCCTGTCTCAGGCACTACAGGTACGACGAACGTAAAACTTGGGTAGTAGCAATCTAACAACACAAGGTTCGCAAATACAAAGTTTCATTTAAGCATCACTTTCCAGTACTGAATACGTTGAGCGTAAAGTCGAAGATTGTGTAAAAATTTTAAAGCTGTAGTATTTTCGATCTGATTTTGCAAAAAACAGTTTTCTATAAAACTCTCCAAATTGGGCTCATTAGAAATAGTATGATGTGAATCGCAAAACAGACTGTGTTTGATTATCCAACGCGGTCTAACAATGCCATATAATTTGGACCAAAGTTGGTTGTGAAATTACGGCAAGAAAAAATATAAATTTCGGATTCTTATATATCTTAGAACAAACTACGCTGAATACGTGCTCGGTAGCACAAGGATGTAGAGTACAAAATTTAATTCCCCTACTATTTCAATAATCCACAAATTCGTCGAAAAGATGTCAATTTTTGTGAAACTGTAAAAATAGGGTATATTCGACCAGGCCCATTTGTAACAATATGTTTTAATCCACCGCAGAACAGCGGGTGTAATTTCCAATATGAACTAACAATGTTACACAAATCGAGGCAAAGTATCCGGGAAATCAGTTAGAGAATAAAGTTTTAACTTTGACTTCTTACGTCTTGTTGAAATTTTGGATACAACAACTTAGCATCATTAGGTTTTCCTATATGAAGTATCGTCCCCGTACCGTTTTCCAAATTTCTACTAAATCAGTTCAAGTTTGATTTACGTAAAAACTGCAAAAATAGATCACATTCAGTTTGCTTTTTGAAAATTTGTTTTGCTCTCCACAAACTCGCACGTCAAGTCAAACAAATGACTGTACCTGGCCAATATTGTTTGGAAGAACGTTAAACTTCATCAGTGTTCACTGGGGACATGTGCGACCGTTAACATAAAATTTCATCGAACTCCCTGATGATCGAGAACGGAAAGCCTCTCCAGTTTGTCTGACGAACCGGTTTCAGGCTCTGTCTCAGGCTGATACTGATCTTCGGCCTGACATGGCTGCTTGTCCTGTTCCAGAGGTTGCCCCTCAGTCTGCAAGATCCGGGCAGTCGCAGAGGGTGGGCTTACTGGTAGTTGGGAGCTCCAACGTCAGGCGCGTAATGGGGCCCCTTAGGGAAATGGCAGCAAGAGAGGGGAAGAAAACCAATGTGCACTCCGTGTGCATACCGGGGGGAGTCATTCCAGATGTGGAAAGGGTCCTTCCGGATGCCATGAAGGGTACAGGGTGCACCCATCTGCAGGTGGTCGCTCATGTCGGCACCAATGATGTGTGTCGCTATGGATCGGAGGAAATCCTCTCTGGCTTCCGGCGGCTATCTGATTTGGTGAAGACTGCCAGTCTCGCTAGCGGGATGAAAGCAGAGCTCACCATCTGCAGCATCGTCGACAGGACTGACTGCGGACCTTTGGTACAGAGCCGAGTGGAGGGTCTGAATCAGAGGCTGAGACGGTTCTGCGACCGTGTGGGCTGCAGATTCCTCGACTTGCGCCATAGGGTGGTGGGGTTTCGGGTTCCGCTGGATAGGTCAGGAGTCCACTACACGCAACAAGCGGCTACAAGGGTAGCAGGGGTTGTGTGGCGTGGGCTGGGCGGTTTTTTAGGTTAGATGGCCTTGGGCAAGTACAGAAAGGGCAACAGCCTCAACGGGTGCGGGGCAAAGTCAGGACATGCGGGGAACAAGCAGCAATCGGTATTCTAATTGTCAACTGTCGAAGCTGCGTTGGTAAAGTACCGGAACTTCAAGCGCTGATAGAAAGCACCGAAGCTGAAATCGTTGTAGGTACAGAAAGCTGGCTTAAGCCAGAGATAAATTCTGCCGAAATTTTTACAAAGGTACAGACGGTGTTTAGAAAGGATAGATTGCATGCAACCGGTGGTGGAGTGTTCATCGCTGTTAGTAGTAGTTTATCCTGTAGTGAAGTAGAAGTGGATAGTTCCTGTGAATTATTATGGGTGGAGGTTACACTAAACAACCGAACTAGGTTAATAATTGGCTCCTTTTACCGACCTCCCGACTCAGCAGCATTAGTGGCAGAACAACTGAGAGAAAATTTGGAATACATTTCACATAAATTTTCTCAGCATGTTATAGTCTTAGGTGGAGATTTCAATTTACCAGATATAGACTGGGACACTCAGATGTTTAGGACGGGTGGTAGGGACAGAGCATCGAGTGACATTATACTGAGTGCACTATCCGAAAATTACCTCGAGCAATTAAACAGAGAACCGACTCGTGGAGATAACATATTGGACCTACTGATAACAAACAGACCCGAACTTTTCGAATCTGTATGTACAGAGCAGGGAATCAGTGATCATAAGGCCGTTGCAGCATCCCTGAATATGGAAGTTAATAGGAATATAAAAAAAGGGAGGAAGGTTTATCTGTTTAGCAAGAGTAATAGAAGGCAGATTTCAGACTACCTAACACATCAAAACGAAAATTTCTGTTCCGACACTGACAATGTTGAGTGTTTATGGAAAAAGTTCAAGGCAATCGTAAAATGCGTTTTAGACAGGTACGTGCCGAGTAAAACTGTGAGGGACGGGAAAAACCCACCGTGGTACAACAACAAAGTTAGGAAACTACTGCGAAAGCAAAGAGAGCTCCACTCCAAGTTTAAACGCAGCCAAAACCTCTCAGACAAACAGAAGCTAAAGGATGTCAAAGTTAGCGTAAGGAGGGCTATGCGTGAAGCGTTCATTGAATTCGAAAGTAAAATTCTATGTACCGACTTGACAGAAAATCCTAGGAAGTTCTGGTCTTACGTTAAATCAGTAAGTGGCTCGAAACAGCATATCCAGACACTACGGGATGATGATGGCATTGAAACAGAGGATGACTCGCGTAAAGCTGAAATACTAAACACCTTTTTCCAAAGCTGTTTCACAGAGGAAGACCGCACTGCAGTTCCTTCTCTAAATCCTCGCACAAACGAAAAAATGGCTGACATCGAAATAAGTGTCCAAGGAATAGAAAAGCAACTGGAATCACTCAATAGAGGAAAGTCCACTGGACCTGACGGGATACCAATTCGATTCTACACAGAGTACGCGAAAGAACTTGCCCCCCTTCTAACAGCCGTGTACCGCAAGTCTCTAGAGGAACGGAGGGTTCCAAATGATTGGAAAAGAGCACAGATAGTCCCAGTCTTCAAGAAGGGTCGTCGAGCAGATGCGCAAAACTATAGACCTATATCTCTTACGTCGATCTCTTGTAGAATTTTAGAACATGTTTTTTGCTCGCGTATCATGTCATTTCTGGAAACCCAGAATCTACTATGTAGGAATCAACATGGATTCCGGAAACAGCGATCGTGTGAGACCCAACTCGCCTTATTTGTTCATGAGACCCAGAAAATATTAGATACAGGCTCCCAGGTAGATGCTATTTTTCTTGACTTCCGGAAGGCGTTCGATACAGTTCCGCACTGTCGCCTGATAAACAAAGTAAGAGCCTACGGAATATCAGACCAGCTGTGTGGCTGGATTGAAGAGTTTTTAGCAAACAGAACACAGCATGTTGTTATCAATGGAGAGACGTCTACAGACGTTAAAGTAACCTCTGGCGTGCCACAGGGGAGTGTTATGGGACCATTGCTTTTCACAATATATATAAATGACTTAGTAGATAGTGTCGGAAGTTCCATGCGGCTTTTCGCGGATGATGCTGTAGTATACAGAGAAGTTGCTGCATTAGAAAATTGTAGCGAAATACAGGAAGATCTGCAGCGGATAGGCACTTGGTGCAGGGAGTGGCAACTGACCCTTAACATAGACAAATGTAATGTATTGCGAATACATAGAAAGAAGGATCCTTTATTGTATGATTATATGATAGCGGAACAAACACTGGTAGCAGTTACTTCTGTAAAATATCTGGGAGTATGCGTACGGAACGATTTGAAGTGGAATGATCATATAAAACTAATTGTTGGTAAGGCGGGTACCAGGTTGAGATTCATTGGGAGAGTGCTTAGAAAATGTAGTCCATCAACAAAGGAGGTGGCTTACAAAACACTCGTTCGACCTATACTTGAGTATTGCTCATCAGTGTGGGATCCGTACCAGGTCGGGTTGACGGAGGAGATAGAGAAGATCCAAAGAAGAGCGGCGCGTTTCGTCACTGGGTTATTTGGTAACAGTGATAGCGTTACGGAGATGTTTAATAAACTCAAGTGGCAGACTCTGCAAGAGAGGCGCTCTGCATCGCGGTGTAGCTTGCTCGCCAGGTTTCGAGAGGGTGCGTTTCTGGATGAGGTATCGAATATATTGCTTCCCCCTACTTATACTTCCCGAGGAGATCACGAATGTAAAATTAGAGAGATTAGAGCGCGCACGGAGTCTTTCAGACAGTCGTTCTTCCCGCGAACCATACGCGACTGGAACAGGAAAGGGAGGTAATGACAGTGGCACGTAAAGTTCCCTCCGCCACACACCGTTGGGTGGCGTGCGGAGTATCAATGTAGATGTAGATGTAGATGTAGATGTGAAAAGACTGATTATATTGATTTCAGTAACTGTCTCCTCACGTAACGTGTACTGTAGGTAACCTATTCAGTTGCTGAGCGAAACTGACTGTTGGATGGCCCCGTGTTGCGCGTGTCAACAGTTTCGTGAAATAAACCATTAATCTACATGAAATGCAAAATTTAGAGTAAAAAAATGAATCTAACTAAATGACCAACGAAACTCATTGTGGGCTCAATGAAAACTATATAACTAAAACTCAGTACTTCAGCGCATTATGAACGTTGTGTGAGATGAAGTGCAATGTTTGACTTGGAATATACACAAAAACAAATTACTGCTATCCTTAGAAGAAAATACTTGTATGAAATTACCAATACTGTTCACTGAAACTTACTCTGCTCGCTAGCACGACATCTGAGAATCCCGACTACCCACTGTTAGCTCAAGAATGCAACGTGAGATCTGCTCTTAAATAAAAGTGACTTACCTCTTGCTCAGCATGCTGGTTTTGTGTCCAGAGTACTGACGTTCTCGAAAGCAAATACAACTCAGCAGATGAAACAGCTAAAGACAAGTAATCTACCCCAAATATGCTTTTTCAGAAACAATCTGTGTCTTCGTCTGGCGTAAGGTGCAATGCACACACTTCAGAATTCAAAACCTTACTGTGAATCATGGAGGTGGGTTTCACTTTAAAGAAAATCGTTCTCAAGAAATCGAGCTCTACGAACTAGCAGCTCCGTCATAAATTACGTTGAGAAGTATCTACCTTTCATTTCTTGATGGTGACTAGTTTCATACACCTGTGTCCATTTTCAAACCATCCGTGCTATCCGACCGCTGTGGCCGAGCGGTTCTAGGCGCTTCAGTCCGGAACCGCGCTGCTGCTACGGCCACAGGTCCGAATCCTGCCTCGGGCATGGATGTGTGTGATGTCCATAAGTTAGTTGGATTGAAGTAGTTCTAAGTCTAGGGGACTGATGACCTCAGATGTTAAATCCCATAGTGCTTAGAGCCATTTGAACCATTTGAACCATCCGTGCTGTAAGTGTGACAAATACAGGCGATAGTCCACGAACAGAAACTGCCCCTGCAGTATTCGAAGTGGTATATGGCCGACTTAACAGCAGCAAAATACGGTACGTACTTTGCTGTTGACGGAAAAAACAGCTATTATGACGGAGCTACAACTGTTTACGACAAATCAGACTCTAATTATTGACGGAAAGAGTGTACGACATAAAAAGATTCTAACAATTACCAAATTCTCTCATTACAAAGAAACTAAAAACACATATTTAAAATTTCTTCAAAGTTCTTGCCATCAATGTAAATAACAGCCAGCCCGGCTAGCCGCGCGGTCTAACGCGCTGCTTCCCGAGCGGGAAGGCGTGCCGGTCTACATCTGCATCTACATTTCTACTCCGCAAGCCTCCCAACGGTGTGTGGCGGAGGGCACTTTACGCGCCACTGTCATTAGCTCCCTTTTCTGTTCCAGTCGCGTATGGTTCGCGGGAAGAACGACTGCCGGAAAGCCTCCGTGCGCGCTCGAATCTCTCTAATTTTACATTCGTGATCTCCTCGGGAGGTATAAGTAGGGGGAAGCAATATATTCGATACCTCATCCAAAACGCACCCTCCACGAATCCGGCCCGCGGATTAGTGTCGAGGTCCGGTGTGCCGGCCGGCCTGTGGATGGTTTTTAAGGCGTTTTTCCATCTGCCTCGGCGAATACGAGTTGATTCTCCTTATTCTGCCTCAGTTACGCTATGTCGGCTATTGCTGCGCAAACACTGCTCCGCGTACGCCTACACCATAATTACTCTACCACGCAAACATTTGGGGTTACACGTGTCTGGTATGAGACGTTCCAGGGGGGGCGGGGGGGGGGGGGGAGTCCAACTGCACAATAACCCTGCGTTCGGCATGGGGGGGCGGTGGGGTGGATGTTCTGCTGTGGGCTGTTGTGGACCACTGAGGGATACGGCTGGACGAAGCCTCTCCGTCATTTCTAGGTCCCCAGTTTCATACACAAATACACAATATAAATAACAAGAAAGTATTATAAATATGTTTTTATCTTCATAAGAAAGTATTCCAGGTATTTTCTCCGATATTCCAAAATAAAAGATCTCTTTCTCTGAAACACTCAACTTGCGACGACTCCGATTATACACTGTGACTAAGTATCGCCAAAATACCCGAGAAGTACCGTGTTAACTAATGCAGTCAACATCAAGTCGTATCTAAATAGACGTTTCTCCAAATTTTACTTCCCAACACAATATCTGACCGTGCATTTATCCCAGTTTAGCGTAGAATAACCATATTAAATAAGATTTAATGACATTGACCAAAGAAAAAAAATGGCTTCTAACATCAATAGACAAAAGAATACCAAAGTTGAGTGACGAACCCACAATTTTACACGACTCTCATTCAAAGTAATGACAACCCGTGTGGTTTGACAGCTACCCACCTTTGAATTACCCACTATACAATGTTAGCACCAGTAGCAAGCGACCTTCACAGTCATTGGTCGACGTTTAAGAAATTAATGGCGGGCGCCCTTGTCCAAGTAGCAAAACATTACAATACTTCTGGTAAATGTCACGGCACACGAATTTAGACACATACCCCCCCCCCCCCCCCCAAAAGTTATAAAAAATATCCATGCAGCGGCAGCGGATTTAAAATGTAAAAAAAAAAAATGGAAATAATTAAAAGGGAAATGACTACTGCTAATGAAAGTCAACAATGTCTGCATAGAACACTCCACTACGTGGAGAACACTTTTATTCTGAAGAAGACAAACGTTATGCGAATGTCAGCCAAAAGCAAAAGAAATTACAAATTAAAATTGTTAGCAATAATTTTGAGTCTTTGAGAAGAGAGCGCTGATTTTAAATCCTATCTTGTGTGTTGTGACGATGGTCGCGATATCGACGGCAGCTGGCTGGTCCTGGTGAAACGCTGAGATCTGCTCCCACGGTCGTGTGATTGCTGCTGATGATTTTTCCTCGTAATCGGGCGGGCGGTGGTATTCATTAAGCTGCAAATCTGATTACAGTGGCGTTTTGCAGGCCACAGGCTGGTCGATGTAATTGTTGTTACAGATGTCCGTATGTGCACAGTTTTAATGTTTCTGGCGCACACAATTTAAGTTTATTTAAGCCACACACAGTTTATAAAACTTGCCGACCGCGAATTCTGTAGAAAATCAATTCGTATTATGAGTGCCGCAATCGCGAAAAACCGTCCTGGGCTGGAATGTACTCCCACACAATAGACAGTTCGCCTAAGTTCAGAACGACCATTACTGATTTACCAGAAGTATTGTAATGTTTTGCTACTTGGACAAGGGCGCCCGCCATAAATACATAAGTTCACAGTACTTGAGTGTACGAAAACACAGTCAAAATACAAACGCAGTTCAATTCATAGTCACAGAGCTACAATACCGTCCATTCTCGGTTGCATTATCATAGTTACTTCCTCTCACGGCGCAGTCTCAGTGTTTACTTCGCCCAGTTTCTACTCTCACTGTTATCATATCACGTCCTGGCATAAAACAGTAATTAAAAACGTACATCGCTTGCCACTAAACTCAATCTTCACCAGCTCGTAAAAGTCACGACTCCCACAGTAAAACATGTGTCCGCCTCTCTAGCTACCCAGCAACACACCCCCGCTTTGTTCGATCGACTATCGATATTGCTCTCTCTCAATACTCTCGCCCGCAGTTTATACAACATCAAAGTAAATTACGTATATCTTTACACAACTATTTTCTACCAAACTTATTACAGTAAACGATAAACAAAAAAATTAAAGCTTTCCACAATCAATAAACTCTAAACATATTTATCTACTTACAAAAAAGAAATATTTTCCAGTTACATATTACATCTAGAAAACAACTTTTATCTCTATATTACAGGACAAACGAAAAATGCGCTACAACATCGAAGAGATATGAACAGACGGAAAAAAGGAAAAAGAAAAAAACATGGTAAATACATATCTATCGCAAATAACGATGTCTTCACAAACTGCTCGCTACTATGCCGCAAATAAGAAGTACGTCAATCACAGATAAAATTAAACACAGAGACAAGGATCTTATTCGCAACTCATGGAGTTCGCTCATTCGTCTTTGTCCTAGCACTGGAAAGGTGAATTATTTACAACAGCAGAAAAAATATGAGAACGTTACAACTTTCATTGATCCCTCATATGACAGGCTTTGTATCGAAGGCATGCTTACATAGATCGGTGGTTTTACAGGCCTTGCGCTGAGTACACACTTTGAGGCACCTTATCTACCGTTTGAGGGCTCTAGTGTGGGCATGCTTTCATTGGTCTGTTGAATTACAGGTCCAATAGTGAAGGCATACTTTCGTTTGTCTGTGATGTTATGCACCTTGTGATTTCTGTGATCCATCACAACACACCTCGTAGTGAGGGCACACCTACATTGGCCTGGGTTATGATGGGCTTTGTATCGAGGACATTCTTTCATTTGTCCATCAGACGATGGGCTATATGGAGTGGGTGCGCACTTTCTGCAAAACTTCACGCGCGCACTTTGCTCCATACTTCTCGGAGGTACCCAAAACCGCACCACGTTTCACTTAGCATTGCAGTACGGCATTTTTCGGTCGACACAATTATCTGAGTTCGGCAAAATCGTAGTGTCAGCCTTGTTCACCCTTCGCTACTTGGTCGTGGTATGAAGGACGTTCACAGGTCCAGTGACTGCACAAAAAAAGGAAGTCTAGCGATCTATCGTCAGAAGCCTTTCAAACGAATAGGAACGACAGAAGAGAGGGATGAGAATTCTCAGTTCCCATAACTGACGGGTACTGCACATGTGCTATGAAACGGTGTGACAGTTCTTTGCAGCAAAAATGTAAATGCTTAGTAGACAATGAAAGAACAAAAACTTACAACAGTCTACAGACTGGAGTCATTGTTCTGCACATAAAGAAGCGCTTTGTGATGAACTTGCATGCATGGAGCATTTGAAGAAGTTGGAGATATGAACAGTAAAATTTCTGAAGTCACACTCATTATTCCACCGTCAGCTGCAATTGTTTTTAATGAAACTGAATGAAAATTATGGAGGCTCCATATTTTACTGAAAAGTATGTTCCAAGAGGCACACTTGGAGCGATTTTCCGATTTAGAAGCCCCTATTGATAATTTTATTAAGGAAAAAGGATTGCAGGAAAGAAAATTAGAACATCCGAACTGGATTGGAGACTTCAGATTTTAAGTGGACTTGACTGCACACTGCCCACAGTAAACTATTGCAAGGTAACTTCTCTCTAATTTGATGGGGATGCATTTAAAAGAAAACCGTCTCGCAGAAGGGACACATTCTGACAAAGACAGCCCTCTCCCCTAAGACCGTTGGCATTAAGGAACGCGAGGTTCGAAGAATTTATTGTGACCTTGAAAGAATTTTAAGGATATTTTCCTAAACGTTTTGAGGACACTGGTCTTTTATCTGGTTTCAAGCTGTTTTCTGGACCGTTGCTGTTCCAGTTGAAAGCGCCCCTGTGGGTGTTCAGATGCAACTGTTTGATCTGCGAGGTAATTCCGGTTTTGAAGACAAATATCCTTAATTTTAACATCGTTTAGAGCCTCTACATTGTTTTCTTGAGGCAGAGTTTCCACGTCTCCATAATGGGGCTGCAAATGTGCTATAATATTTGGATCAAAACATGTGTATGAAAAACGTATTTTCGATTATGACACCAAATAAATCACCATTACATGGCAACCTGAGTGCGAAAATCTGTGATATTGTCTGAGTCTTTCCGTAAGCCGACAGTTCGTATCAGAAAAAAAAATATCTGATGTCTTCAGCGCGCCAAAAATAATTAAATAACACTGAAAATTTAATTTTTGTAGCTATGTCGTTGAGAAATGTGAGATATAAAACCAAGTCGTATGCAGTGCGACTGGACTGCCATTCAAATTGACTTCTTCGCTGTTTCCCCCCTTTCCCCCTCCTAGCGATCAGACAGCGTAGCGTGGTGGTGTGGGAAATGTGCCGGCCAGGTTGAGAACTGTGGCACTCCTGTCAGGGCACGGGGCGTGAGCCGGGTTCTTTGCCGCGCTGGGTTAAAAGTTACGTACAGTGCCTCTCATAAGTATTGGGACAAACATTGTTCACAGTGTGAATTTAGGGTAGTTAATACTGAAATAAAGATGTACGTCGGCAAGTCGTACATGTGACTATGGGTGATGGAAAGCGCAATCACGTATATTTGCTTGCTTACAGCAGAAAAAGGCCCATTTCTTACTGCGTGTTATGAAACTCTGTACTTCAAAAGTTTTGGGACAAATGTTGGCAACAGTGCCAGTGTGCATATCTCTGTTATTCGTTACTTCCTGCGATGTCGAGAGCTCAAAGGAAACACAAGTGTGTTTGTACAAAATGGTACATAGAGGTAAAAACAGCACTTTTGTACAGTTACTAATATTCCACGACGAAAAGGAAACAACGTGCCAAGAAATACCAACGTTACTGTATGTGAGGAAAATTACTACAGGGAAGATCGTCCGTCGATATAAATATGAAGACAGGACAGAAAATCTCCCACGGACAGGCCGTCCAACGATATTTGTGAGGAGAGAAGAGAGGGCAATAGTGCTGAAGGTTAAGCAAGATCCACGAATCACAGCTACACAAATTGCCATTGAGGCTGAGGAAGAGTTTGGAGAGATGGCCAGTCCTAGCAAAATCAGACGACTACTGTACAGAGAAAATTACCAGGGGCGAATTGCAAGAAGGAAGCCTTATATCAGTCTTGCCAGTAGGAAGAAGAGGCTGCTATTGGCAAGGAAACACATCAACAAGATCATGGAGAGGTGGAATCAAGTAATATTTTTGGATGTATCAAAAGTTTAACATGTCGGGACCCGATGGACGAATAACGGTCCGGCGGCAGCCCAACAAAGAGCTGCAAGGAAAAACTGTGCAATCCACAGTGAAATATGGCAGGTGCCAGTTATAGTTTGGAGTTGTATGTCGGCCCAGGGAGTGAGTGAGCTGGTCTTCATTGACGTAACAATGGATAAAGATGTATACCTGCAGATTCTAAGGAACAATTTGAAGAAGAACGCAGAAAATATGGGAACTGGAAACTGTTTCAAATTTTATAAGGACAACGACCCCAAACATACCGCCTATATTTGTACGGTTGTGGCTCCTGTACGACTGTCCGAAAGATGTCAACCTCCTCCACAAAGTCCGGACACGAATCCTATAGGTAATTTATGGGATGCTTTAGAAAGAAATATTGGAAAAGTCGCCCTACGGTCCTAACAAGACGCCAGGAGAAGACTGCAAGAAGAATGGAAAAATCTGAGTATTTTGTGGGTCATTAAATGATGTAAAATGTGCAATTTACTGCTCTGTCAATTTCATTCTGTCTTTCTTTTGAAATAGCAATAATATGTTTAAGTAGCGTGACACGCACCTGCCTCACGCTTACGTCGGTGATTTTGTGATGTCGCAGGTCTGTACTCCTTCCGCCATCCCACTAAAGGCTCGTGGTTCATCCAGACGCTGTGTACTCAGCTGGGAAAGCACGCGGGCGACAAGGACGTTGTGTCACTGCTAACCGACGTGAACCGCATCGTGGGCCAGGAGTTCCGCTCCAGCGACCCGTCCGAGCCGTGTATGGACGGCTTGGTGCAGGGCCCCTGCTTCATCTCCTCCCTCACACGCCGGGTACACCTGTGGCCGCCTGTTGCAGCTGCCCCGGACGCCTTGCCTAATGTGGAATAACTCCAACTTCCATCTTTTCTTTCATCTGATTTTCTTGGAACTAAGTCTTTAACTTAAATAAAACCTTCTGATTATATTGTCATGGTGTAATTGTTCCAATATTTCGTTTGCTATTGCTGATGGATGTGCAAAAAACTGGTGATTTCTCATACTGGGGAACAATCAAGAATGGGGTGCCGCAAGGTTCGGTCCTGGGTCCTCTGCTGTTCTTAATGTATATTAATGACTTGCCATTCTATATTCACGAAGATGCAAAGCTGGTACTTTTTGCCGATGATACAAGTATAGCTATCACACCCGACAGACAATAATTAACTGGTGAAATTGTAAACAATGTTTTCCAGAAAATCATTAAGTGGTTGTCTGCAAATGGGCTCTCATTAAACTTTGACAAAACGCAGTACATACAGTTCCACACAGTAAATGGAATGACACCATTAATAAATATAGACTTCGATCAGAAATCGTTAGCTAAGGTAGAATATTCAAAATTTCTAGGTGTATGCATTGATGAGGGGTTGAACTGGAAAAGGCACATTGAGGATCTGCTGAAACGTTTGAGTTCAGCTACTTATCCTATTAGGGTCATTGCAAATTTTGGCGATGTACATCTCAGTAAATTAGCTTACCACTCCTATTTTCATTCTCTGCTTTCGTATAGCATCATGTTCTGGGGTAATTCATCATTGAGTAAAAGAGTGTTCATTGCACAAAAGTGTGTAATCAGAATAATTGCTGGAGCTCATCCAAGAACATCCTGCAGACACTTATTTAAAGAGCTATAGATTTTCACTGTAGCCTCACAAGATATACAGGGCTATTACAAATGATTGAAGCGATTTCATAAATTCACTGTAGCTCCATTCATTGACATATGGTCACGACACACTACAGATACGTAGAAAAACTCATAAAGTTTTGTTCGGCTGAAGCCGCACTTCAGGTTTCTGCCGCCAGAGCGGTCGAGAGCGCAGTGAGACAAAATGGCGGCAGGAGCCGAGAAAGCACTCACATCAGTCAGTCATAACAGTACAACGACACTTCAGGACGAAGTTCAACAAAGATCCACCAACTGCTAACTCCATTCGGCGATGGTATGCGCAGCTGAAAGCTTCTGGATGCCTCTGTAAGGGGAAATCAACGGGTCGGCCTGCAGTGAGCGAAGAAACGGTTGAACGCGTGCGGGCAAGTTTCACGCGTAGCCCGCGGAAGTCGGCGAATAAAGCAAGCAGGGAGCTAAACGTACCACAGCCGACGGTTTGGAAAATCTTACGGAAAAGGCTAAAGCAGAAGCCTTACCGTTTACAATTGCTACAAGCCCTGACACCCGATGACAAAGTCAAACGCTTTGAATTTTCGGCGCGGTTGCAACAGCTCATGGAAGAGGATGCGTTCAGTGCGAAACTTGTTTTCAGTGATGAAGCAACATTTTTTCTTAATGGTGAAGTGATCAGACACAATGTGCGAATCTGGGTGGTAGAGAATCCTCACATCCTCACGCATTCGTGCAACAAATTCGCAGTTCACCAAAAGTTAACGTGTTTTGTGCAGTCTCACGATTTAAAGTTTACAGCCCCTTTTTCTTCTGCGAAAAAAACGTTACAGGACACGTGTATCTGGACATGCTGGAAAACTGGCTCATGCCACAACTAGAGACCGACAGCGCCAACTTCATCTTTCAACAGGATGGTGCTCCACCGCACTTCCATCATGATGTTCGGCATTTCTTAAACAGGAGATTGGAAAACCGATGGATCGGTCGTGGTGGAGATCATGATCAGCAATTCATGTCATGGCCTCCACGCTCTCCCGACTTAACCCCATGCGATTTCTTTCTGTGGGGTTATGTGAAGGATTCAGTGTTTAAACCTCCTCTACCAAGAAACGTGCCAGAACTGCGAGCTCGCATCAACGATGCTTTCGAACTCATTGATGGGGACATGCTGCGCCGAGTGTGGGAGGAACTCGATTATCGGCTTGATGTCTGCCGAATCACTAAAGGGGCACATATCGAACATTTGTGAATGCCTAAAAAAACTTTGAGTTTTTGTATGTGTGTGCAAAGCATTGTGAAAATATCTCAAATAATAGAGTTATTGTAGAGCTGTGAAATCGCTTCAATCATTTGTAATAACCCTGTATATTCATTTATGAAATTTGTTATTAACAATCCGAACGAATTCAAAAGTAATAGCAGTGTACTTGGCTACAACACCAGGAGAAAGGATGATCCTCACTACTCAATATCAAATCTAACTTTGGCTCAGAAGGTGGTAAATTATGTTGCCACAGAAGTCTTGGGTCACTTCCCTAATACCATCAAAAGTCTGACAGATATAGCATTTAAAAGGAAATTAAAAGAATTTCTTAATGGCACCTCCTTCTACTCGTTAGACGAATTTTTGGATATAGTAAGTGGGTAATTTCCCCAATCCCCACAAAAAAATTAAAATTAAAAATAATAAGTGTCATGTAATATTTTGTGTAATGTAATATCTGGTATAGACGTCTTTTATTAACCTGACACGTTTCACATCATTACGAAGTGCCATATTCATGATCTATGGAACAAGTATTAATCTAATCTAATCTGATCTATATAAATGATAATGTCTGGTTTGAATTATTCTGCTTTACGAACTTATGTGACTACATTGATCAATTATTCAACCAACTCGTCATTTTGAATTCCAGTTCAGTCACAATCCTGCAATGCATTGCCTGCAGTACCACTTCCTCATCAATATCATTCAGAAATTTGATTTGGTTTAGTATATCCTACAACTTAAAATCTTCAATACTTATTCTTGACTGTCATGTAAAATCCTTTTATTTCAAAAAGATAGTTTATTACTAAAATAAACTCAAAATTACGATGTATTTTACAAAAAAAAAAGTGTGTGAAATCTTATGGGACTTAACTGCTAAGGTCATCTGTCCCTAAGCTTACACATTACTTAACCTAAATTATCCTAAAGACAAACACACACACACCCATGCCCGAGGGAGGACTCGAACCTCCGCCGGGACCAGCCGCACAGTCCATGACTGCAGCGCCTGAGACCGCTCGGCTAATCCCGCGCGGCGACGTATTTTACAGTTCGTAGTGGTTTTACCACAGGAATTAAAGGTCTGGGAGAGGAAATAAAATCTTTTAGGTTCCCCGAAATCGTTATCAGTCTGTTAGAGACGGCGAAGGGATCTGGAAGAGAATTTGAATGGAATTAACACTAAAATACGTTCAGTCTGTTGATGGCCATTTATCATTCCTTCTATGTTTTTGGTTGGTGCATAAATTCGTAAAGTTTTGTTCTGCATGTTGGTTTCATGGTTGCTATGTAATTATTTATCAATTGGCATTTCTTATTTGTAGTTCACTGTTGCTATTTCAGTTTACATATTGTCATTCTGTCATTCGGAGTAGTCAGGGGAACTACGGAGGTTAGACAATGGAGTGCCAAGTGTAGAAATTGGAACACCTCCGACATATTCTTCTGTTTGAGTTCAATAGAGGGATGACAGCAGCAGAGGCAGCCAGAAAGATTTGCGCTGCGCATGGGGATAATACCTGGTGATAGTGTACGGCAATAAAATGGTTTTCTCGAATTAAGGACGATCGTTTTGACATTTGAGACTTTCCACCTTCAGGGTTTGACGAAGATCGTTTAAGCACATTAACTTAATCTACGGTGATACACATCAATGTACTCTAGAACTGCAAAATGTGATGAACAGTGATCATTCCACCATCGTGTGACTTTTGCATGCGATGGGGAAGGTTCAAAAACCGGGTGTATAGGTATCGCATGCTCTAAGCCAAAATCACAAAAAATCGTTGGTTGCCTTGAGTGCATCTCTACTTGTTCGTCATCAACTGGCTTGTCAATAACACCGACCATCCCTATCCTGTATCGTTACTGGTGATGGGGAACTTAATCTTTACGCTAGCGCAAGGAAGAGAAAGGAATGGTTGAGGACAATCCGGCCGCTGTGACCGAGCGGTTCTAGGCGCTTCAGTCTGGAACCGCGCTGCTGCTACGGTCGCAGGTTCGAATCCTGCCTCGGGCATGGATGAGTGTGATGTCCTTAGGTCAGTTAGGTTTAAGTACTTCTAAGTTCTAGGAGACTGATGACCTCAGATGTTAAGTCCCATAGTGCTCAGAGCCATCTGAACCATTTGTTGAGGACAAACAAACCAGCAACTCCGCCCACAGAGACCTGCGCGCATCTACGAAAGATAGTTTTATGCATCTGGTGGAAAAGCGACAGCGCAGTGTACTACGAATTGCTTTCACGAGGTGTAACCATCATAGCTGACATTTATTGTCAACAACTGAGACGTCTTGCTGACACAGCCCAAGAACAACGACCAGTATGACTGCGTAAAGTGAAGCTACTCCACGATAACGCCCATTCTGCTAGACTGACAAAAACCCCAAGGAGCTATGTTGGGAAGTCATTCCACACCCACCTTCTTCAGCCGATCTTGCGCCCTCGGGCTTTCATCTTTTCCGGTCTCTATCGAACATCTTTCAAAAAATTTCCTTTCCAAATCAAAATGGGCTCGACGAGATCTTCGCTTCGTAACCATTTGATTTCTTCAGTTGTAGAATCGAAATATACCGCAGCGTTGGCAGTCTGTTGTAGATAGTGATGGAGAATATATTATTAATCACTAAAGTCTCTGTTATGTTTATTTGTTGTGTTTATTAATAAGATGGAAAAACTCAACGAATTTACACACCAATCCAATAAGACACAACAATCAACAGGATTGAGGCAGGGTAGCTTCCCCCGATATATGGTGTGGATTCCGTTAACTTCCAGTAACTGCTGTTGTCGTCTGACCATTGGTGGGCTTGTTACTGGAAGTTACGGGATCCGATTGATTTTGGCCCCGCTGCACTCGACTTTGTGAGTTGCACATGCCGATGTAACACGTTTTTCAAACACAGGCGTTATACAGCCAACCGGTTACAAATAACTGTGGTACAATTGATCTACGCTTCGACACATACTCGTCGCGCATGCTGTAAAGCATTTTATTTTATTTTTGACTTGAGAACAGCTGCTCTAAATTCTGGCCATTCCTTCTCGCAATGTAATTTTACGATTTCTCAAAATTTCATTCTGATGAAGACATCCTTAGTAGGTATCAAAACCTAGGTCAGATGTACAAAAGAGTTATTTGTAACCGGTTGGCTGTATAATACCTATGTCTGAAAATTGTATACGGTTACAGAGAAACAACCATGTTTGAAATAGAAAGTTGTATTGTTTCAATTTGAAGGCTGTGTTGTGGTTCGTAGTTTGGTGGCGGATAACGTTTGGGGCCTGAAGATGACGGTTTTCGGCGTCGAAACTGGTAGCATGTTTTGAATAAACGACGCTGGATTATGGTACAGCTTTTGGTTATGATTATCGTTATTCAAGCACATTTTAGTGGTTTTAAGCAGCTGCCCAGAAATGACTGAATTGAGGCGTCAGCACTTCATTGGTAGAGACTTCTTTCGCCAATCCTTATTAAGTGATGTCAGCTGTCTTATTAAGTGTAGTATTCTTTGCCTTGCATTCCTCTGCAAACGATAAAAGCATTGCCATAATTTTACCAATTTTTACGAAATTATTTCACAAATAAAACTTTATTTATTGCTGCTTTAAAATTCTGATTCAGCCCCCATTCGTATGAATATCATACCTACCAATTAACAACTTTTTAACTTAAGCTTACTATTCCTCTTCTTCCTGAAACAGTACCCTGTGAAATTACACTGCCTGAAGAAAAATTGCAACACCGAGAAGGAGCTGCGCCACATAAAAAGAGTGTTGGTAGGTGTGTTTATACATCTGAAAAATGGTTTCTATTCAAATTTCGGACCAGTCAAGTAAGAGTGACGCTATTCGTGCCACTATAACAATGCAAATCAAGTTTGCTTTAAATATGCGCTGCAGAGGTCGTGAGCGTTAGTTACATTAAATACTGGACGTGGTGAGTTGATGTTAGTCAAGAACTGCTTTAAGGCAGCACAGACACCATTTATCAACACCCCACTGAGTTTGAGTGGGGTCGTGTAAAATGGCTACGAGTAACTTGGGTGTTCATTGTGCGATATTACACAAAGACTTAGCAGGAATGTAACCGTTGTCAATGACAGCTGGCGGCAGCGGTCACCAGTATGTGCGGTCGCAAGGAGGCGGGGCTCTGGACGGCCATGTGGCAATACCGAGAGCGAGGATCATAGTGTTCGGCTTATGGTTCTGGCGCATCTTACGAGGTGCATTCAAGTTCTAAGGCCTCCGATTTTTTTTCTAATTAACTACTCACCCGAAATCGATGAGACTGGCGTTACTTCTCGACGTAATCGCCCTGCAGACGTACACATTTTTTACAACGCTGACGCCATGATTCCATGGCAGCGGCGAAGGCTTCTTTAGGAGTCTGTTTTGACCACTGGAAAATCGCTGAGGCAATAGCAGCACGGCTGGTGAATGTGCGGCCACGTAGAGTGTCTTTCATTGTTGGAAAAAGCCAAAAGTCACTAGGAGCCAGGTCAGGTGAGCAGGGAGCATGAGGAATCACTTCAAAGTTGTTATCACGAAGAAACTGTTGCGTAACGTTAGCTCGATGTGCGGGTGCGTTGTCTTGGTGAAACAGCACACGCACAGCCCTTCCCAGACGTTTTTGTTGCAGTGCAGGAAGGAATTTGTTCTTCAAAACATTTTCGTAGGATGCACCTGTTACCGTAGTGCCCTTTGCAATGCAATGGGTAAGGATAACGCCCTCGCTGTCCCAGAACATGGACACCATAATTTTTTCAGCACTGGCGGTTACCCGAAATTTTTTGGTGGCGGTGAATCTGTGTGCTTCCATTGAGCTGACTGGCGCTTTGTTTCTGGATTGAAAAATGGCATCCTCGTCTCATCCATTGTCACAACCGACGAAAAGAAAGTCCCATTCATGCTGTCGTTGCGCGTCAACATTGCTCGGCAACATGCCACACGGGCAGCCGTGTGGTCGTCCGTCAGCATTTGTGGCACCCACCTGGATGACACTTTTCGCATTTTCAGGTCGTCATGCAGGATTGTGTGCACAGAACCCACAGAAATGCCAACTCTGGAGGCGATCTGTTCAACAGTCATTCGGCGATCCCCCAAAACAATTCTCTCCACTTTCTCGATCATGTCGTCAGACCGGCTTGTGCAAGCCAGTGGTTCTTTCGGTTTGTTGTCACACCATCGTGTGCCTTCATTAAACTGTCGCACCCACGAACGCACTTTTGACACTTCCATAACTCCATCACCACATGTCTCCTTCACTTGCCGATGAATTTCAATTGGTTTCACACCACGCAAAGTCAGAAAACGAATGATTGCACGCTGTTCAAGTAAGGAAAACATCGCCATTCTAAGTATTTAAAACAGTTCTCATTCTCGCCGCTGGCGGTAAAATTCCATCTGCCGTATGGTGCTGCCATCTCTGGGACGTATTGACAATGAACGCGGTCTGATTTTAAAACAATGCGCATGTTTCTATCTCTTTCCAGTCTGAAGAACAAAAAATCGGAGGCCTTAGAACTTGAATGCACCTCGTATTGCATTTGCAGCAGCAGCTCGAGCAGCAGTTAGCACCACAGTGACACAACGAACTGTTACCAATCGGTTACCTCGAGGACAGCTCCTAGCCAGATACCCTTTAGCGTGCATCCATCTGACACCAAGTTACCACCATTTACGACGTCGGTGGTGTCAAGCAAGAGCTCATTATAGGGCACGGTTGAGGTCTGTTGAGTTTTCTGATGAAAGCTGGTGCCAGTGATGGCCGTGTGTTGGTTAGGAGGAGGTCTGTTGAGGACTGGCTCCCAACCTGTCTGTGAGCTAGATGCGTTGACCTATACCTGGAGTTATGGTCTGCGGTGTGATTTCGTATTACAGCAGCAGCATTGCCATCGTTATCCGCCGACTACAAATTTGTACGTCAGTCTGCTGATTTCACCTGTTATGCTGTCATTCGTGAATAGCATCCCAGTGGATGCTTTCCAACAGGATAACGCTTGCCCACATACCTCTGTTGCAACTCGACATGTTACTGAGCCTGCTCGATCACCAGATATGCCTCCAATCCAGCACATATGGTACATTATGGGACAACTCCACTGTCATCCACAAACAGCATGAACTGTCTCTGTATTGATCGACGAAATGCAGCAGGATGGAACTCCATCCCACAAACTGACATGCGGCACCTGTACAGCATACTGCAGGTAAGTCTGTATGCTCGCATTTAACATTTTGGTGGTCACACCGGTTATTAATGTACCAGTATTTCACATTTGGAATGGCTTACCTCCAGATTACATTAACCTATTATTTTTGAATGTCAATCACTTAAAAGTCACCTAGAGAAACCTATCTCCCAAATTTCATTACTCTACATTAATTATTTTTTGTTGTTGCGATTTATCTCCGTTAGTGGATATTCCGAGGAACTGCAGTTTCCTGCTTCCTATTCTACACTGGCTCTCGTGGCAGCTCAGTCCATCCCATTTCAAACCCTAAAAGGAAAGTAATTTTATGGTACACTAGCACTCGTGCCAGCTTAGAGTATTTTACTACATACACAGCCGGATAATATCGTGCAATACAAGCGTTCTTAACAGCTTAATCCGTCACCTTTCCTCAGCGTAGTAGCCATTACACTATAGTATCACTCCAAAACACTGAGTCACCTAACTGCAGCTTATCAGTGTTGCCTGATAATTTTAGACTGCAATTCTTTGAGCTGTTCCCATCCGAGAATGTTTATACGAAGAGATAAGTATTCCATATACCATTATCTTGGGTTTGTGCACTTCTTTCAATATTACCATTTATTTCTTCATCTAGTTGCCGTGCACTATCCATAATTTCAGACGTTTACATACGGGCTTACCAAACTTGCTTGTAGGTGGTGTTGAGCATAAAGCACTGACACGCCTACCAACATTCATGGCGACTTCGTACGCATGATTCTTTGCCAGATTTGCGGCCACAGATGTATTTGAAATAGACCCCATACATTGCTGACCTACTGCCTAGTGCAATACATTCCCATTACAAAAAATGTTTTCACCTAGTACAACCATGTCAGATTCTAACTTCATGGATTACGGACTTTGAAGCCCTTCATCTTTCCATACCCGTCTACTCTATTTCGCACACTTTGTTTCTTCTAGACATTTTAATTTCACCTAAGCTACGAATCTTTAGCCAAAGCCTCACAGATGAACAAAAACTAAACACAGCCAAAACTAGCACAAGGATGGCTATGCGTGAAGCGTTCAATGAATACGAAACTAAAACTGTAGCTACCAAGTTGACAGAAAATCCTAAGAATTTATGGTACTATGATATCTCAGTAAATGAACAGAAGCCATCTGTCCAGACACTGTGTGACCATAATGGCACTGAAACAGGGAACGACTTAGAAAACGCTGAAATACTAAACGTCTTTCTCCAATTCTGTTTCACAGAGGAAGATCGCATTGAAGTTTCTCCTTTAAATCGTCGCGGGAACGGCAAAATGACAGCTATCGGAATACGTGATCAAGGAATCGAAAACTAGATGGCATTGCTCAACAGAGGAAAGTCCACAGGACCTGACGGGACACCAGTTCGATTCTATACACGTACGAGAATGTAGCAGTGTACCCAAGGGGTCTACTGGAGGTAAGCGTTTCTAGGGATTGGAAAAAAGCACAGGTCATTCACATTTTCAAGAAGAGTAGTCCAGCAGACGCACAAAACTATAAGCCTGTATCTCTGACGCCGGTCTATTGTAGATTGTTTGAAGACATTTCATGCTCGCGTATTATGAAATTTCTGGTAACCGAAAATAATCTATGTAGAAAACAACATAGGCTCGAAAAAGAACGATCGTCCGAAACTCAGTCCGCTCTGTTCGTCCACAAGAAACACAAAGCAGTAGACACAGGCGCCCAGGTACATACCCTGTTTACTGACTCCCGAAAGGCATTCTACTCAGATCCCCACTACCGCGTAATGAACAACACGCGAGCGTGTGGAATATCAGACCAACTGTGTGACAGAACTGAAGCGATTATAGCAAACAGAACACCGTATGTCATGCTGAACGGAGACATGTCTTGAGACGTAAAAGTATACGTGTTATAGTACCATTACCTTTTACCATATATTTCAGTGACCTAGCAGATAACGTCAGGAGGTTTTTCACGGACGCTAGAACATTGTAGTCAAATGTCGAAAGACCTGTAGAAGATGGACGCTCATTCCAACGATAGGTAGTCGACCCTAAATGTAAAAAAAAAAAAAAAAAAAAAAAAAAAAAAAAAAAAAAAAAAAAATTGTATCATATTGGGAACATCTAGACAGGAAGATCCTTTATTGTATGATTATTACACAATTACGGAACAATCACTGGAATCAGTTACTCCCATAAAGTATTTCGGTGTATACGTATAGAGCGATTTGAAGTGCAAGTGGAACTAGCACATAAATTAATCACGAGTAAATTAGATACCAGACAGAGATTCATTGGAAGAATTCTCATAAAGTGAAGTCCATGAACGAAGGAGGTATCTTACAAAACACTAGTGCGCCCAGCACTGGAATACTGCTCGTCAATATGGGATTCGTACCGGGTAGGGCTGGTAGAGGAAATAGAGAAGATCCTAAAAAGAGCAGCACAGGTTCATTTACACTACTGGCCATTAAAACTGCTACACCAAGAAGAAATGCAGATGATAAACGGGTATTCATTGGACAAATATATTATACTAGAACTGACATGTCATTACATTTTCACGCAATTTGGGTGCATAGATCCTGAGAAAGCAGTACCCAGAACAACCACCTCTGGCCGTAATAGTGGCCTTGATACGCCTCGGCATTGAGTCAAACAGAGCTTGGATAGCGTGTACAGGTCCAGCTGCCCATACAACTTCAACACGATACCACAGCTCATCAAGAGTAGTGACTGGCGTATTGTGACGAGCCAGTTGCTCGGCCACCATTGACCAGACGTTTTCAGTTGGTGAGAGATCTGGAGAACGTGCTGGCCAGGTCAGCAGTCGAACATTTTCTGCATCCAGACACATGCGGCCGTAGATTATTCTGCTGAAATGTAGGGTTTCGCAGGGATCGAACGAGGGGTAGAGCCACGGGTCGTAACACATCTTAAACGTAACGTCCACTGTTCAAAGTGCCATCAATGCAAACAAGAGGTGACAGAGGCGTGTAACCAGTGGCACCCCATGCCGTCACACCGGGTGATACGCCACTATAGCGATGACGAAAACACGCTTGCAACGTGCGTTCACCGCGATGTCAACAAACACGTATGCGACCATCATGATGCTGTAAACAGAACCTGGATTCATCCGAAAAAATGACGTTTTGCCATTCGTGCACTGTTTGGACTCTGCTACTCACTCCAACTGCCATCTAGTGGCAGCTTCAGACTGGCCAGGTCAGACTGTCCATTATAGTCTGCTCCCTGTCGGAAGAATTTGCAACCTATGTGCGGAAGTGGACCTCCCAGGTCCTTTGTGTGCGCAGATAGTATTAGCCGTTGTAACGGCCGAGCAGGTAGCTGCGAGACCCCGTAGCGGACGGGCGTGTATGTCTTCCAGCTAAGCCAGGAGCCGCAGTTGGCGCGCTGCCTGTGCAAGTTGTAACGTTTAATGTAATAAACAATTATACTAGATAACTTGTTCCGTCTAGTTATTGTGAGTGGAAACAAGGGGAGGACAGTAAGTTCTCTCGCACTATACATTCACACAAAAAATGTGCGCGCGGGCTCTTCTTCCCGTGTGGCACATTTTTTGTGTGAATGTATAGTGCGAGAGAACTTACTGTCCTCCCCTTGTTTCCACTCACAATAACTAGACGGAACAAGTTATCTAGTATAATTGTTTATTACATTAAACGTTACAACGTGCACAGGCAGCGCGCCAACTGCGGCTCCTGGCTTAGCTGGAAGACATACACGCCCGTCCGCTACGGGGTCTCGCAGCTACCTGCTCGGCCGTTACAACGGCTAATACTATCTGCGCACACAAAGGACCTGGGAGGTCCACTTCCGCACATAGGTTGCAAATTCTTCCGACAGGGAGCAGACTATAATGGACAGTGTGACCTGGCCAGTCTTAAGCTGCCACTAGATGGCAGTTGCGGGAAGGCAAACACCCATTGTAATGTTTTGTTGGCAACAGCTGTTGTCAACATTAAAGACAGCATGGGTAGACAGCAGGTTTGCAGAGTTCTGCTAGATAGTGCGAGTCAGTTATCCTTTATATCTAAGGACATGGCAGAGAAATTAAAACTGAAACGAAGTAAACATTCGTTTCCTGTGAAGGGCATAAACAATGCCTTTGCTGCCTCAGTGTCTTACACTTGTGATGTTGAACTGTCGTCTAGGGTCAACGACTTTCGTGTCAGAACTACTTGTGCTGTCGTAGATCATGTCACCAGTGACCTACCACCGAGCAAGATAGACACAAGGTCCTGGAGTGTCCCATGTAATCTTCCGCTCGCTGATCCAGAATTCAACAAGCCTGCCACAGTAGATTTAATTCTTGGTGCTGAGGTTTTCTTTGACGTTGTTTGTAAGGAAAGGCTGGTGAAACCAGGTCATCCCTCACTGGTCGAAACAAAATTTGGCTGGATTTTGTCTGGTAGGATGCCTTCAGTTTCATGCAACATGCCTCGTTCTACAGTGACCTCGTGCTTTGTTAGAGGTGACAATTTAGATGCCAAACTGCAAAGATTTTGGGAGTTAGAGGAACTGTCTACGAAAACGATTAGTAAGCAGGATAAAATATGTGAGGCTCACTTTCAGCGCCACACGGCACGAGATGAAGAAGGGAGATTTGTGGTTCGACTACCAGTGAAACCTGACTGCAAATCATTAGGCGAATCACGACAACAAGCATCTCGGAGATTGGCACATCTTGAGAGGAGGTTTAAAAGGCAACCGAATCTGCAGAAGGAATACGCTGCATTCATGCATGAATATGGTAATGAGATCGCTTTGCTGATGGACAGTTCCCCTATTCCACACAATAGCAAATTAAGGGATTTGCACCCGTTTGTTGATGCCGAAGGTATTTTACGAGTGGGAGAGAGATTAATGAATGCTAGTGTACCATATGATGAGCGCCATCCTATTATTGTACCACCTATGCATCATTTGACAAAACTCTCATAATACGTGAACATGAAAATCTGTTGCATCCTGGGTCACAAATTTTGTTGGCTATGTTGCGTAGGAGGTTTTGGATTCCCAATGGGCGTAACACAGTCAAGGGAGTTATCACAAAATGTTTAAAATGCTTTAGGCTTAAGTCCAAGACAGCAGTTCAACTCATGGGTCAGCTACCTGCAGCTAGAGTAAACCAGTCTCATCCATTCCAGCACTGTGGAGTAGATTATGCAGGCCCCATTGCTGTAAAGCATGGTGGAAGGCGGAGTAAAGTTACCACCAAGGCTTATATTGCTTTATTCATTTGCATGGCAACCAAGGCCATCCACTTAGAATTAGTTAGTGACTTGGTAACAAGTTCATTTTTGGCCGCCCTCAGGAGATTCATTGCAAGAAGAGGGAAACCTTCTCACATGTACAGTGACAATGGTACCACATTTGTAGGTGCAGACAATGAGCTTAAACGTTTTCTCTCCAACGATGTTACTGTTGAAGGTGTGGTGAATTATTCGACCTCACAGGGAATCAGTTGGAGGTTCACTCCACCTCGTGCCCCTCACTTTGGTGGACTCTGGGAGGCAGGAATCAAATGCATGAAGTCGCATCTCAAACGTGTCATCGGCAATGCAGTGCTGACATTTGAAGAACTGACTACTGTGCTAATTCAGATAGAAGCATGCTTGAATTCAAGGCCGTTGTGTCTTCTCTCTGATGACCTAGATTCTCCTGCTGCTCTCACTCAGCCGGCCGAAGTGGCCGTGGGGTTAAAGGCGCTGCAGTCTGGAACAGCAAGACCGCTACGGTCGCAGGTTCGAATCCTGCCTCGGGCATGGATGTTTGTGATGTCCTTAGGTTAGTTAGGTTTAACTAGTTCTAAGTTCTAGGGGACTAATGACCTCAGCAGTTGAGTCCCATAGTGCTCAGAGCCATTTGAACCATTTTGCTCTCACTCCTGGTCATTTCCTAATCGGACAGCCTCTTTGTGCTCATCCTGAACCCTCTGTCCTTGAGGTTCCCGCCAACAGGTTGCACAGATGGCAACTTGTGCAGCAGTTGCATCAGTCCTTTTGGAAGAGGTGGTCCACAGAATATATACATGATCTGCAGCAACGCAAAAAATGGACATCGGAAGGAGCATGGCAACCCCAGATCGGCGATCATGTGCTGGTCAAGGAGGATAATTTGCCTCCCTTGGTGTGGAGGCTGAGTGTCATTGACCAGCTGTTTCCCGGTCCTGATAAGTGTGTGCATGTGCTAATGGTAAAAACTGCTAATGGGCATATTAAGAGGCCTATAGCAAAATGGTGTCCCCTACCTAAACAGTGAATCAGTTAAGTGTTCCCTCAGATCTGTGTAGTGATATATGATACAGAGCCACTGCCAAATTGTCATTTACTGGAATAACCTCATAATTCATAAAATCAGCTTGGGAGGCTGTGGATGTTTCTTGTGGACTAACTGCTGTTAGTATTGATTTTATGTTTTTATGCAGTATAATATTAATACTCTATTGTTTTGTGTCCTGCATGTTAGTACCCATCGTGTTTCACAGGCAGCATGACAGTGGTGCTTGGTGATGTGGGCATCCCAAATGTTAGTATATTCATGTTTTATGTGCATTGATATTGTGTCTAGTTATATTTTTACTGTTTACTTGTTTTGGTGTTGATGTTTGTTAAAATTTTGGTTATCTGTAAAAAATGTTAGTGTATTCATGTTTTATGTGCATTGATCTTGTACCTAGTTATATTTTTTATTGTTTACTTGTTTTGGTTTTGTTGTCTGTTAAAATTTTGGTATTTGTAAAATGAGAAAACTCATTTTAGAGTGGGAGTATGTTTGGACTCTGCTACTCACTCCAACTGCCAACTAGTGGCAGCTTCAGACTGGCCAGGTCAGACTGTCCATTATAGTCTGCTCCCTGTCGGAAGAATTTGCAACCTATGTGCGGAAGTGGACCTGCCAGGTCCTTTGTGTGCGCAGATAGTATTAGCCGTTGTAACGGCCGAGCAGGTAGCTGCGAGACCCCGTAGCGGACGGGCGTGTATGTCTTCGAGCTAAGCCAGGAGCCGCAGTTGGCGCGCTGCCTGTGCAAGTTGTAACGTTTAATGTAATAAACAATTATACTAGATAACTTGTTCCGTCTAGTTATTGTGAGTGGAAACAAGGGGAGGACAGTAAGTTCTCTTGCACTATACATTCACACTTCAATGTGCCACACGGGAAGAAGAGCCCGCGCGCACATGCACCCAGGTCCGTCGTTGACTACACAACCGCAGGCGCTCCTGTCTGTGATGCAGCGTCAAGTGTAACCGCAGCCATGGTCTCCGAACTGATAGCCCATGATGCTGAAAACGTCGTCCAACTGTTCGTGCAGATGGTTGTTGTCTTGCAAACGTCCCCATCTGTTGACTCGGGGATCGCGACGTGGCTGCACGATACTTTACAGCCATGCGGATAAGATGACTGTCATCTCGACTGCTAGTGATACGAGGCCGTTGTGATACAGCACGGCGTTCCGTATTACCTTCCTGAACCCATCGATTCCATATTCTACTAACAGTCATCGGATCTCGACCGACGCGAGCAGCAACGTCGCGATATGATAAACCGGAATCGCAGTAGGCTAAAATCAGACCTTTATCAAAGTCGGAAACGTGATGGTACGCATTTCTCCTTCTTACACGAGGCATCACAACAACGTTTCACCAGGTAACGCCGGTGAACTGCTGTTTGTGTATGAGAAATCGGTTGGAAACTTTCCTCATATCAGCACGTTGTAGGTGTCGCCACCGGCGCCAACCTTGTGTGAATGCTCTGAAAAGCTAATCATTTGCATATCACAACATCTTCTTCCTGTCGGTTAAACTTCGCGTTTGTAGCACGTCATCTTCGTGGTGTAGCAATTTTAATGGCCAGTAGTGTAGTAACTGTGACAGCGTCACGGAGACGTTCTGCTGTTAGACGCTGCAAGAGAGATACTCGGCGTCAAGGTGTGATTTACTGTTAAAGTTCAGAGGTCGTACTTACGCAGAAGAGTCAGTCAATCTACTGCTTCCTCCTACGTACATCTTGCGAAAGCACCGTGAAGATATTATTAGAGCCCACACAGAGGCTTACTAACAATCGTTCTTTCCGTGAACCTTACTCGAGTGGAAGAGGAGAAGCAGGGAGTGGCACTAGTGTACAAACTACACTCTGCCACACACCATAAGGTGGCTTGTGGAGTATATATGTGTTTTCTTTCCTTTCGTTAAATAGCACTGCAATGCCGAAAATTTCAACCTCTGGTATTTCGTCTAAAGTATGGTTGCTGGAACTGCCATCCAGTCTGTCACCTAATGCAGTGCGTGAGTCATTAGTAATACTCTGAGCCTGCCTCCGAATGGCAAGGTCAAATCTGGTTTTGCAATTCCACCATGTACCTTTTCAGTCTCCTTAAAACATTTTCCTTCGCTTTTCACGCTTAAAATAAACCCTGAAACCTCAGAAATCGTTGTCTGTAGTTAACCAAATTCCCATCTACAGCACTGTTATGCACCATCAGTACTCTTTGCGACAACTATCATGCAGTCCACTCATCGTCAAGCATAGCACTCGTGTCCACTACATGTTTCCTAAGGCTAGCACACCGCTGTGGCGTAAAGTTAGCGATCATACTAACTCTTTGCACACGGCTTCTTTGCGCGTCGCTTGCTTTCTCTCTATATGTTCATTGAAGGTGTGATTAGCATTTGCATTGGCATCGAAGTTTTTCTCTGATTCTTGTGCACTTGTTTCACAAACTTGATGGTCTGAGTTAAAATCTGCAGAATGAAATTGGTAATAATGACATCACACTTGGAACTTACATTTTCATCGGGTCGTAATCCGTAGTTGGCAAACTGTTTTTCAATGTCATATTTCACTTTGGATTTCAAGTTAGAGATTTCAGTTGAAATATGTGTTCATAAGTTATTAACTTCAGTTTTTGAATTTGCTTTGTCATTTTTCAATTAATCTCCGAAGCTGCTTACTGTATCCATTAAAGGCAGAATATAAAAAATTTCCCTCTCGGTACTGATATCGGGACACAGTTTCTCCTCTATAGATTCCGTCTTTATGCGAGAACCTTAAGTACTCTTAGACACTGAATAACTCAACTTGAATGCTGCTGGTTCGATCTTCGCTTGGTCTACCAGTCTCATATTAGGCAATTCTTCAGCAGTTTTTCCATTCTCATTAATACAAGTGCTATACATTCTAGGACTGAAAATTTCAGTACCTCTGAAGTCAGTTTTTATCAAGATCGATATCTTCACCCTTACCGGGTGACTAAGATAATACCTTTTCCTTACTCTTGGATTTTCTGTTCTGGGATTTTACAAAAATGCCCAGCAATTGCAAAAAGCACCTTTTCACTTAGCTTCTGTGTAACCGCACATTGCGATTACCTCAGACCCTGTCTCACTTCCTTTTCAACCACTGCTTTCCTTTCATGCCCCTCCACTCTTATAACAGCCGTGTAGTTTACGTATAATTTGTAAATAGCCTTTCGTTTCTTGTATTTTGCCCGTGCTGCATTCAGAATTTGAAAGAGAGTGTTCCAGTAAACATTGTCAAAACATTTCTTCAACTCTACAAATGCCATAACGTGTGTTTGCCTTTCCTTAACTTATCTTCTAAGATAAGTCGTAGGGCCAGTATTGTCTCGTGTATTCCTACATTTCTCTGGAATCCAAGCTGATCTTTTTCGAGAGTGGCTTCTACCAGTTTTTCCACTCTTCTGTAAAGAATTCGTTTTAATATTTTGCAACCGTGTCTTATTAAACTGATAGTTCGATAATTTTCACACCTGTCAGCAACTGTTTTCTTTTTAATTAATGGAAGTATATAAGTTCTTTAAGCTCTTTATTTGTTTGAGAGATAGTGATAGTTTATAACTAAATGAGATGATAACATTTGTGTCAATGTGGAAGATAGTGGTTGTAATGTTCACGATATGTTCATGATTCAGTAACTATAGTCATGAATTAAATTAGCCTGTGATTGACGAAGAAAATAATCTCTCTGAACTATTAAAAAAAACACATGGTAAATGAATTGCTGATATAGATCTTTCGTAAAACCGAAATGTCACATCAAACTTATCTTACAAGATAGGTTGATGAAAATCAAATCGACAATCGAGGATTGTAGATTAATAAATAGATTTTGATTTAGTCCGCTGGGATACCCTTTCAAAATTTTTGAACTTATACAGAGTGGAAGATCATTTATAACTTGTGCAGAAAACAAACGTACGAAGAACTTGTCTCAGAAAATGCCAACAGAACTGGGACATTGTTTACAAGTTTACAAGAGCATCTAGATGACTGAGGATCTTTTGTTAATATTTTATGTGTATTTCAAGAAAAATGTCAACTTAATAAGTAATAAGAAAATGTAGTTCTACCGTGTTCAAAGCAGAAGCACATTTCCTTATTCCATATTAGGAAGTAAAAGCCTACATGGAAAGAGCTTCGTCCTATAAATGATTAATAGGCATTAATTACCTTGACTGATGATACAACTGAGTCAATAAATTTTTTTAAGACTTGTCCAACACTTTTGATTTTGGGAATTGCGATATAGTCGTGCATAAGAAAAATATTAAGGAATAGTAGACACTACATGTTAATGATTGACAGAGTGCACCCATTCCATTTCGATCACATACCAACAGACACACAGAATTTGTATCATCCAGAATTTCCGACCTGGATTATAGATAAATTATGGCAAGATTTAGTTGGTTGTGTACAAATCAATAGTGCTCATTAACCTCTACAGAAATTAAAAGTAATTTACTCAGTGAGGCACCAGGGTAGAAAGCGTAAAGTATGTGGGATCCAGCTCATGAAACTGCGAAGCACACGCTACAGAACCAATTAAGTGCCGTAGATGAAATAAATTCACCGTACGTATAATTACCGCTTTAGATATTTAAAAATTAAGGAAGTAGTTTATCTGGCGTAATTCCGTTCACTGATGAGTTACAGAACCATTTCCTGGGAAAAGTCACAGCTACCAGACATAGCATTTTCGTATTACAGAAGCCTGATATTATCTGGCGTTTGATCATAATGCAGAATCTTCTACAAAAAGACCTTGCTATTTTGACAGTTGCTTCACAATAAATATATTTATGAGTTTTATCTCCCGTTACGAAAAATATCTATTTTTCCCGTATATAGAACAACGCGTAAAATAATAGTAGGACCAACCACTACAAAAAATGCAAGGTGTTAACATTCGTACAGATGGGCGGGAGCTATAAGGAAGCACATGTATTCAGCGACCTGCCAGAGCGTATTACATGTCTTACAGTTGGTGTGAAGTTTAGGACCGCAATAAACAACTGTATTTGGTGCAACTCATTATACTCTATTGAAATATAGAAATTAATAGTTTACATTATTTTATAATTAAATACTTGTGATACTTTAATAAAATACATTAATAAGACACAATTTTAAGTCATTTCATTGTATTTCAGTTCAATAAAACGTACGTTTTCAATTTTTTTCTACACCTCACCTCTTCTTCCCACACCATACCATTTCGTGATCTTTGGAGTACTAGTGTAACATAATAATGCTAATTTTTTACAACTGTCAGCACTGCGCCCGTATTTAAAAAGAAATTGATTTCGTCTAACAATCGATTTTTTCTCTGCGGGGGCTTGAAGACTGGACGGATGAAGAGGTGGTACCGTGTCCGGGAAAACCAATGAAAGGAGTTTTCGCAGTCTGGTTTTATCATCGAACGTCTCTGTCGAATAAGGAAGTGACATTTGTGTGCTGTCTATCAAACCTGCATTTCATCAAATATCGTGAAGAATGAGTACGAGTATATTTTTGATTTACATACTTCATATTATCACGACCGGTATTTTGAATTTGTGTGACTTAGATAGCATCTGCTGGCCGTTTCGCACACCACACATAAGCTCTCCCGAGCGTTTCTACGCCGTCAACAGGAAACTTCGCATCCTGAGTCAGCGGGCATTTTCTGTATTCTCCAAGACGGGAACTGGAAATCTGCTGCCGTCTGATTCGCGAACTCGACAACCAATAATGAGTCGGCGACAAATGATACGTCATTCGCGGAACTCATGTCTCCTATAATGAGATTACTTCTATCTTGTGCTAGTCGCAGCACAAGACACGGCCCAGACGCGACAGCACTCTTAATCACGTAAGTACAGTGCATATTCTCATTTCTTTTTCGCTTGTATTATTCGTTTTCTCAAACTTGCTGAATGTTTTCTTGTGTACAACTCAATCTTGTGTGTAGAATTACATTGACGACAAATTCCATTAGGAAAAATATGTTCTCCAGAATTGGAAAAGGTCACTAAAATTCTTTTCTAGCAGAATATCAGAGACCGTACTGTGAGTTTCTACATTAAGACTTCCATGGGAGAAAAACGTCCTCCATTAATAGAAATGCGTGTTTTCTTTTAGTTATCAGTCTTCTGACTGGATTGATGCGACCCACCAAGAATTCCTCTTCTGCGCGAACCATTTCAAAGTAGTATTTCCATCGTACGTCCTCGATTATTTATTTTACCCGCTCAGACATCTGCTGTATGTATTCCAATCTCTGTCTTCCCCTGCAGACCTTACCCTCGACAGTCCCTCTAGACCTTAACACATGTACTATCATGCTCTCTGCTTTTCATGTCAGTGTTTTCCATGTGTTCCTTTTTTCGCCGTTTCTGCGGACAACCTAATGACCTGTCTTTTAAGTCATCTGGTTTTCAATGTTATTCTGTAGCAACCCATCTGAAATACTTCAATTCTCTTCTTTTCCGATTTCTCCACAGTCTGTGTTTCACTACCACACAATGCTGTGCTCCAAACGTTCACTCTCAGCAATTTCTTCCTCTATTTAAAGCCTATGTTTCTTACAAGGGAACCTCCCCATCGCACCCCCCTCGATTGGGAACAAACTTGTTTCATTCAGAGACAAGACTTGCTTTTGACAATCTTCGCCCTTAAGTTTGAATTCAGCATTACTCGGTAATGACAAAGTTTTTTTTTCTGTAGTATTAGCTGTGCCTTGCGGACAGGTTAACTGATGATGAATTGGCCGATATGCATCTTGTACATGGGTTACGGACTGCTATGGGAGCGTACCACCAAGGCGCTATGCTCAACAGTGATGGCAACCGCATCGCCGTACTTTACACCTACGGCAGTTACTTTGAGCTTTGTGTTGTGCACTACTGGCCATTAAAATTGCTACACCACGAAGATGACGTGCTACAGACGCGAAATTTAACCGACAGGGAGAAGATGCTGTGATGTGCAAATGATTAGCTTTTCAGAGCATTCACACAAGGTTGGTGCCGGTGGCTACACCTACAACGTGCTGACATGAGGAAAGTTTCCAACCGATTTCTCATACACAAACAGCAGTTTATCGGCGTTGGCTGGTGAAATGTTGTTGTGATGCCTCGTGTATGGAGGAGAAATGCGTACCACCACGTTTCCGACTTTGATTAAGGTCGGATTGTAGCCTATGGCGATTGCGGTTTATTGTATCGCGACATTGCTGCTCGCGTTGGTCAAGATCCAATGACTACTAGCAGAATATGGAATCGGTGGGTTCAGGAGGGTAATACGGAACGCCGTGCTGGATCCCAACGGCCTCGTATCACTAGCAGTCGAGATGACAGGCTTCTTACCCGCATGGCTGTAACGGATCGTGCAGCCACGTCTCGATCCCTGAGTCAACAGATGGTGACGTTTGGAAGACAACAACAGCTCGACGACGTTTGCAGCATCATGGACTATCAGCTCGGAGACCATGGCTGTGGTTACCCTTGACGCTGCGTCACAGACAGGAGCACCTGCGATGGTGTACTCAACGACGAATCTGGGTGCACGAATAGCAAAACTTCATTTTTTCGGATGAATCCAGGTTCTGTTTACAGCATCATGATGGTCGCATCCGTGTTTGAGGACATCGCGGTGAACGCACATTGGAAACGTGTATTCGTCATCGCCATACTGGCGTATCACCCGGCGTGCTGGTATGGGGTGCCATTGGTTACACGTCTCGGTCACCTCTTGTTCGCATTGACGGCACTTTGAACAGTGGACGTTACATTTTAGATGTGTTACGACCCGTGGCTCTACCCTTCATTCGGTCCCTGTGAAACCCTACATTTCAGAAGGATAATGCACGACGACATGTTGCAGGTCCTGTATGAGCCTTTATGGATACAGAAAATGTCCGACTGTTGCCCTGGCCAGCACGTTCTCCAGCTCTTTCACCAATTGAAAACATCTGGTCAATGGTGGAGCAACTGGCTCGTCACAATACGCCAGCCACTACTATTGATGAGGTGGTTGTACTGGGTACTGATTTCTCAGTATCTATGCACCCGAATTGCGTGAAAATGTAATGACGTGTCAGTTCTAGCATAATATATTCGTCCAATGAATACCCGTTTATCATCTGCATTTCTTCTTGTTGTAGCAATTTTAATGGCCAGTAGTGTATCTTTACCCGGCTGTTGGCTGCACAGCTAAATCGGACGATCCGGTACGTGGTTTCCCCTGATCAAACTTCTTTCGGAGGTGCCAGTAACATCCCCACTGCCCTCTGTCGCTATCGGAACGTAATCGCTCTTGGTCACTCTCACCGTGTCGCTGACGTTTTGGCAGCTCTTGACTTCAGCCAGGCGTTCGATCGGGTCGATCACGACTTCCTGAAAGGGGTGCTCTGCAATATGGGATACCCTGACACTACCGTCGAAGTCGTAATGCGTCTCCTTCGTGGAGGCACACCCGTGTTCTCTACAATGGCTGCCTCATATCTTCCCACTCTCAGCACTGTTGTATGCTTTCGCCGTGGAACCACTGCTCCGGGGTCTCCGTTAACGACTGTCTGGGACGTCTCTCGCTGACCATGTACTCAGTTGCACTCCTTGTGCGGACATTGTCATAATCATTCTTCGTAGCGGTGCTGAGATCACGGAGTTAACACCCACTGCCTTAACGTCGGAAAATCGAGATGCTGGGCTTCCTGCGGACGGTACTGTTACATTGCGTGAAGCTGCTACTGTCCGATGCTGAGGACTCGATTTCGCACGGGATCTGCGGCGCACTAGTGCCCTCAATTGCCGTTGCCTAAACTATGAGCTGGGCTCGTAGATCATCGTTTATTCGCCTTCGATCTTCTTAAGCAGACACAGTATGTAAATGCATATTTGGCATCACGTATCCCCCACATGGCACAGACACTTCCCATTCGGCAGTCTATGGCCCGCAACATGCTAGCGGTACTAGGCTCGTATGTTCAAGATACAGCACGAGACCCTCACTCTCCCACCGTGCGGGGGCTGTTTAGGTCTGTATCATGCCACTGGCACAGCAATAGCCCTTTTAGTCAGCTCTCAGATGGCGCTATGGCACCGTTGCACGGCTAGTCTGCACGATACCTTACGGTCAATGCGAAGCGACTATGCTGGTCACACCTTCACAGGATTCACCTTGCAGACACTCCATTGTGATGCACTGGACACGGTCAAGCATTGCCTGGTGTGCAGATCGCCGATGGGTGTGTGGTTCTTGGTGCGACAGATGTTGTTCCTAATTACCCGAACGACTCCTCGTCAGATACCTGCTCGCGTCGTCCTCTTTCTGGGCTCGGCATGCTTCCCGAAAGCGAAGACGAGCTCCGTGAAGTTGATTTGCGGACTCGAGGTTTACTACTTGCTTACTGACGGCGAGAAAAATATTCTTGATTTTTGGCACTTCCTTAGTGAGCTCAATCTTGCAGTTATCCGCACTCTCAAATTCGGACAATTTCCATTTTTCTCGAATTTCATCAGTAGTGTCTTTCTTAACTTATCACACCGTTGGGGTGTTACTCCAATGAGGAGGCGATCCACGGCGTTTCCATTGTTAGAACTGCATATTCTCTGGCTATCGCCATGTTTAAAAAAATGTTGCTGTTGTGGTCTTCAGTCCTGAGACTGGTTTGATGCAGCTCTCCATGCTACTCTGTCCTGTCCAAGCTTCTTCATCTCCCAGTACCTACTGCAGCCTACATCCTTCTGAATCTGCTTAGTGTATTCATCTCTCGGTCTCCCTCTACGATTTATACCCTCCACGCTCCCCTCCAATGCTAAATTTGTGATCCCTTGATGCCTCAGAACACGTCCTACCAACCGATCCCTTCTTCCGGTCAAGTTGTGCCACAAACTCCTCTTCTCCCCAATTCTATTCAATGCCCCCTCATTAGTTATGTGATCTACCCATTTAATTATCAGCATTCTTCTGTAGCACATCATTTCGAAAGCTTCTATTCTCGTCTAAACTATTTATCGTCCATGTTTCACTTCCACACATGGCTACACTCCATACAAATACTTTCAGAAACGGCTTCCTCACACTTAAATCTATACTCGATGTTAACAAATTTCTCTTCTTCAGAAACGCTTTCCTTGCCATTGCCAGTCTACATTTTATATCCTCTCTACTTCGACCGTCATCAGTTATTTTGCTCCTCAAATAGCAAAACTCCTTTACTACTTTAAGTGTCTCATTTCCTAATCTAATTTCCTCAGCATCACCCGACTTAATTCGACTACATTCCATTATCCTCGTTTTGCTTTTGTTGGTGTTCATCTTATATCCTCCTTTCAAGACACTGTCCATTCCGTTCAACTGCTCTTCCAAGTCCTCTGACAGAATTACAATGTCATCGGCGGATCTCAAAGTTTTTATTTCTTCTCCATGGATTTTAATACCTACTCCGAACTTTTCTTTTGTTTCCTTTACTGCTTGCTCAACATACAGATTGAATAGCATCGGGGAGAGGCTACAACCGTGTCTCACTCCCTTCCCAACCACTGCTTCCCTTTCATGTCCCTCGACTCTTATAACTGCCATCTGGTTACTGTACAAATTGTAAATAGCCTTTCGCTCCCTGTATTTTACCCCTCCCACCTTTAGAATTTGAAAGAGAGTATTCCAGTCAACATTGTCAAAAGCTTTCTCCAAGTCTACAAATGCTAGAAACGTAGGTTTCCCTTTCCTTAATCTTTCTTCTAAGATAAGTCGTAAGGTCGGTATTGCCTCACGTGTTCCAACATTTCTACGGAATCCAAAATTGATCTTCCCCGAGGTCGGCTTCTACCAGTTTTTCCATTCTACATCTACATTTACATTTATACTCCGCAAGCCACCCAACGGTGTGTGGCGGAGGGCCTTTACGTGCCACTGTCATTACCTCCCTTTCCTGTTCCAGTCGCGTATGGTTCGCGGGAGGAACGACTGTCTGAAAGCCTCCGTGCGCGCTCGAATCTCTCTAATCTTACATTCGTGATCTCCTCGGGAGGTATAAGTAGGGGGAAGCAATATATTCGATACCTCATCCAGAAACGCACCCTCTCGAAACCTGGCGAGCAAGCTACACCGCGATGCAGAGCGCCTCTCTTGCAGAGTCTGCCACTTGAGTTTATTAAACATCTCCGTAACGCTATCACGGTTACCAAATAACCCTGTGACGAAACGCGCCGCTCTTCTTTGGATCTTCTCTATCTCCTCCGTCAGACCGATCTGGTACGAATCCCACACTGATGAGCAATACTCAAGTATAGGTCGAACGAGTGTTTTGTAAGCCACCTCCTTTGTTGATGGACTACATTTTCTAAGCACTCTCCCAATGAATCTCAACCTGGTACCCGCCTTACCAACAATTAATTTTATATGATCATTCCACTTCAAATCGTTCCGCACGCATACTCCCAGATATTTTACAGAAGTAACTGCTACCAGTGTTTGTTCCGCTATCATATAATCATACAATAAAGGATCCTTCTTTCTATGTATTCGCAATACATTACATTTGTCTATGTTAAGGGTCAGTTGCCACTCCCTGCACCAAGTGCCTATCCGCTGCAGATCTTCCTGCATTTCGCTACAATTTTCTAATGCTGCAACTTCTCTGTATACTACAGCATCATCCGCGAAAAGCCGCATGGAACTTCCGACACTATCTACTAGGTCATTTATATATATTGTGAAAAGCAATGGTCCCATAACACTCCCCTGTGGCACGCCAGAGGTTACTATAACGTCTGTAGACGTCTCTCCATTGATAACAACATGCTGTGTTCTGTTTGCTAAAAACTCTTCAATCGAGCCACACAGCTGGTCTGATATTCCGTAGGCTCTTACTTTGTTTATCAGGCGACAGTGCGGAACTGTATCGAACGCCTTCCGGAAGTCAAGAAAAATAGCATCTACCTGGGAGCCTGTATCTAATATTTTCTGGGTCTCATGAACAAATAAAGCGAGTTGGGTCTCACACGATCGCTGTTTCCGGAATCCATGTTGATTCCTACATAGTAGATTCTGGGTTTCCAAAAACGACATGATACTCGAGCAAAAAACATGTTCTAAAATTCTACAACAGATCGACGTCAGAGATATAGGTCTATAGTTTTGCGCATCTGCTCGACGGCCCTTCTTGAAGACTGGGACTATCTGTGCTCTTTTCCAATCATTTGGAACCCTCCGTTCCTCTAGAGACTTGCGGTACACGGCTGTTAGAAGGGGGGCAAGTTCTTTCGCGTACTCTGTGTAGAATCGAATTGGTATCCCGTCAGGTCCAGTGGACTTTCCTCTATTGAGTGATTCCAGTTGCTTTTCTATTCCATGGACACTTATTTCGATGTCAGCCATTTTTTCGTTTGTGCGAGGATTTAGAGAAGGAACTGCAGTGCGGTCTTCCTCTGTGAAACAGCTTTGGAAAAAGGTGTTTAGTATTTCAGCTTTACGCGTGTCATCCTCTGTTTCAATGCCATCATCATCCCGTAGTGTCTGGATATGCTGTTTCGAGCCACTTACTGATTTAACGTAAGACCAGAACTTCCTAGGATTTTCTGTCGAGTCGGTACATAGAATTTTACTTTCGAATTCACTGAACGCTTCAAGCATAGCCCTCCTTACGCTAACTTAGACATCTTTTAGCTTCTGTTTGTCTGAGAGGTTTTGGCTGCGTTTAAACTTGGAGTGGAGCTCTCTTTGCTTTCGCAGTAGTTTCCTAACTTTGTTGTTGTACCACGTCTGTAAAGAATTCGCGTTAGTATTTTGCAGCCGTGACTTATTAAACTGATAGTTCGGTAATTTTCACATATGTCAACACCTGCTTTCTTTGGGATTGGAATTATTAAATTCTTCTTAAAGTCTGAGGGTATTTCACCTGTCTCACACATCTTGCTCACCAGATGGTAGAGTTTCGTCAGGACATACAACAATGAAAAAAACAAAGGATTTTAGTAAATAAAAGAACCAACCTTTAATTCTCTATGTACCTCTACTCCAGCATATTCGATTAGTAATCAAAACGTCCGCCGTTCGGGGTTGGAACCAACCCACCGCTTAAGTCCTGAATAAAAATTATCAGCAATGGCGGCTGAAGACTTCCGGCATGGAAGTCACCGTCATTCGGCTAACGGGATTGTCAAACGTGGCCGAGGAGCTGATTGAGGTTCTGGGCCTTGAGTGGGTAACTACACCTAACGGCGGAAGAATCAGCAATGGTCAACGACATGAGGATGCAGACGGCAATGAGAACCACAGCATTAAAGACACATAAAGTGTATCCACGGGACACGTCTCCTGTAACTGAATAATTGAAATAATTGTCATGATGATCTCTCCATGGGCCTACGATTCCGGACTTGTCCCCTAATCGATAACCAAAGAAAAGGATAACGTTCTATGAATCGAGGCTTGGAATGTAAGGAGTTTGTACGTGGTAGGAGAACTAAAATATCTGAAAAGGGAAATGCTAAGACTCAATTTAGATATGGAGGGGATCAGTGAAGTGAAATGGAAAGAAGACAAGGATTTCAGGTTAGATAAGTGTAGGGTAACATCAACAGAAGAAGAAAATAGTATAACCTTATGAATAGGGAGGTAGTGCATAGAGTGATTTACTGTGAACAGTTCAGTGATAGGGGTGCTGTCATCAGACTAGACGGCAAACAAACACAGATAATAAGAGTATAGGTATTCGTGCCGTCGTCGCAAGCATAAGATGAAGAGACAGGGAAAGTATATGAGAATACTGAGCATAATATGAAAAGATAGAGAAACAATATGAGAAGATTTAGCAGGTAATTCAGTACGTAAAGGGAGATGAAAATTTAATAGTCATGGGGTATTGAAATACTGTTGTAGGTCAAAGTGTTACGGGGAGTATGGGCATGGTTGTAGGAATGAGAGAGGAGGAAGTATAATTGAGGTCTATAATAAATTTCAGCTAGTAACAGTGAATGTTCTGTTCAAGGATCACAAGAGGAGGAGGTATACTTGGGAAAGGCCGGGCGGTACGGCTATATTGCAGTCACACTACAGCACGGTCGGGCAGATATTCCGAAGTCAGATACTGGATTGTAAGGCGTACCCAGGAGAAGATATAGACTGATGTAAAAATTTATTAGTGATGATGGGTAGGCTACATCTACATCTACATGAACACTCTTGCAAATCACATTTAAATGTCTGGCAGAGGTTTCATGGAGCCACATTCACAATTCTCAATTATTCCAACCTAGTAGAGTGTGCGAAAAGAACGAACACCTATATCTTTCTGTGCAAGCTCTGATTTCCCTTACTTTATCGTGGTGATCGTTTCTCCTTATATAGGTCGTTGTCAACAAAATATTTTCGAATTCGGAGGAGAAAGTTGGTGATTGGAATTTCGTGAAAAGATTCCGTCGCAACGGAAAACGCCTTTCTTTTAATGATATTCAGGCCAAATCCTGTATCATTTCAGCGACACTCTCTCCCATATTTCACGATAACACAAAACGTGCTGCCCTTCTTTGAACTTTTTCAATGTACTCCGTCATTCCTATGTCATTCCTATCTCGTAACGATCCCACACCGGTCAGCGGTATTCTAAAAGAGGACGGACAAGCGTAGTGTAAGCAGTCTCCTTAGTAGATCTGTTACATTTTCTACGTGTCCTGCCAATCAAACGCATTCTATGGTTAGCCTTTCCCACAATATTTTCTATGTGTTACTTCCAGTTTTTGTTGTTCGTAATTGCAATTACTACGAACTGTGGCCTCTCTGACAGGAAATCACAAATCCAGTCACATAACTGAGACGATATTCCGTAAGCACGCAATTTTACTACAGGCCGCTTGTGTGGTACAGAGTCAAAAGCCTTCCGGAAATCCAGAAATACGTAACCAATCTGAAATCCCATGTCGATAGCACTCAACACTTCATGCGAACAAAGAGCTAATTGTGTTTCACAAGAACTATGTTTTCTAAACCCATGTAGACCGTTTTCCTCGAGGTAATTCATAATGTTCGAACACAATATATGTTCCAAAATCCTGCTGCATATCGACATCAATGATATGGGGCTGTAATTAAGTGGATTACTCCTACCACCTTTCTTGAATATTGGTGTGACCTGTGCAACTTTCCCGTCTTTGGGAACGGATCTTTCATCGAGGGAACGGTTGTATATGATTGTTAACTATGGAGCTAATGCATCAGCATACTCTAAAAGAAACCTAATTGGTATACAGTCTGGACCAGAAGACTTGTTTTTATTAAGTGTTTTAAATTGCTTCACTACTCCGAGTATATTTACTCGTTATGCATGTTGGCAGCTGTTCTTGATGCTAATTCTGAAATATTTACTTCGTCTTCTTTTGTGAGGGCATTTAGGAAGGCTGTGTTTAGTAACTCTGCCTTGGCAGCACTGTCTTCGATAGTATCTCCATTGCTATTGAGCAGAGAAGGCATTGATTGTTTCAAAAAATGGTTCAAATGGCTCTGAGCACTGTGGGACTTAATATCTGAGGTCATCAGTCCCCTAGAACTTAAATCTACTTAAACCTAATTAACCTAAGGACATCACACACATCCATGCCCGAGGCAGGATTCGAACCTGCGACTGTAACGGTGACGCGGTTCCAGACTGAAATGTCTAGAAACGCTCGGCCACCCCGGCCAGCCATTGATTGTTTCCTGCCGCTAACATACTTCACATGAAACCAAAATCTCTTTGGATTTTCTGCCAGATTTAGAGAAAAATGTCGTTGTGGAAACTGTTATAAGCATGTCGCATTGAAGTCTGCCCTAAATTTCGAGCTTCTGTAAAAGATCGCCTATCTCGGGTATTTTGCGTCGGTTTGAATTTGGCTTGTTTGTTTCGCTGTTTCTGCAACAGAGTTCTGACTCGTTTTGTGTACCAAGGAGAATCAGCTCCGCCGTTTGTTAATTAATTTGGTATAAATGTCTCAATTGCTGCCGATACTATTTCTTTGAAACAAAGCCACATCTGGTCTACACTTTATTATTAGTTTGGAATGAGTGGAGATTGTTTTTCAGGGAGGTGTCAAGTGAATATTTATCTGATTTTTTGAACAGGAATATATTTCGTTTATTTTTGGACGATTTGGCCGTTACAGTATTATCTCGCTATGACAACGCTGTGTTCACTAATCCCTGTATCCGTTTTGATGCTCGTTATTAACTCAGCATTATTTGTTGCTAAGAGGCCAAGTGCGTTTTCACAACGGTTTACTATTCGCGTAGAGTCATGAACTAACTGCTCAGAGAATGCGTTCAGCACAATTTCGGATGATGTTTTATGCGTACCTTCGGAATAAAACATGTATTTTCGCCAGCATATCGAGGGTGAAATAAAGTCGCCACCAACTATAATCGTATGAGTCGGGCACGTGTTTGACTCAAGTTTTCTTTGAATCTTTCAGCAACTGTATCATCTGAATTGGGAGGTCGGTAAAAGGATCCAATTATTATTTTAATCCGGTTGTCAACAATGACCTCTGCCCATACTAACTCACAGGAACTGTCTTCTTCAATTTCGCGACAAGTTAAACTACTTCTAACAGCGACAAACACAGCACCGCCCACAGTGTTTAGCCTATCCTTTCGGAACACCGTTAGGTTCTCCTCAAAATTTCGGCTGAGCTTATCTGCGGCTTCAGCCAGCTTTCAGTGCCTATAGCGATTTGAGCATCAGTGACTTTATCAGCGCTTGGAGCTCCGGTACTTTCCCAACACAGCTACGACAATTTACAAATGTTTTACCGATTGTTCCTGTATCTACGTTCTTCCTGTGTTCGGCCTGCACCCTTTGTGACTGAAACCCTTCTTGTGTTTTCCGAGAACCTCTAACCTAAAAACACCGCCCAGTCCACGCCACACAGCCTCTGTTACTCGTGTAGCCGCCTTCTGCGTATAGCGGACTTCTGACCTATTCCACGGAACCCGAAACCCAACAACCCTTTGGCGCAAGTCGAGGAATCTGCTGCCTACACGGTCTGAGGCTCTGATTCAGACCCTCCGCTCGGCTCTGTACCAGAGGTCCGTAATCGGTCCTCTCGAGTATACTGCAAATGGTCAGCACTTCTTTCATCTTGCAAGTAAGACTGGCAGCCTTTACCACTCCTGTTAGCCGCTCGAAACCAGAGAGAATCTCTGCTGATCTAAAGTGACACACATTATTGGTACCTACGCGAGCAACTACCTGCAGTTGGCTGCACCCTGTGCTCTTCATGGCATCTGTGAGAACCCATTCCACATCTGGAATGACTCCACATGGCTGAAGTTTGAGAGCCCAATCAGGAAGAATGAACGGGTAAAGGAGTGGGAGAGGGAGATACGACTGAAGTTGTCTGAGACTGTAGATACTGCAAAAAGGAATATCTCAGTTCGCATTTCAGTTGAAGACGAATAGACAACTCTAAAAAGGGCCATCACAGAAGTTGGAAAGAAAAACCATAGTGTTTAAAAAGAGTAGTTGGTTGCACAATGTTCTTTATTAACTCAAGAACGACGTGTTTCGCTCGGATAGGATATCGTCAGGTTATGTTAAAAATGTATTCATATATATGCACTATGTAAATACGGACGGGTCTCTGAGCCCCTTGCATTGTACGGTTGTATTTACAGTTTGTGAGAGAGTTCCTGTTCTACGCTGCTACGCCTTTTGTCGTCTCCATGAGATTGCCTTTTAGTACGTCTTATGCGGTATCATGTCATCTTGACGAATGTTTTCTGGCAGAAAATTTCTGATTTTTTGATATAACATGAGGATCCCCTAACCGGGCGAAATGCGACGTCCTTGAATCAATAAAGAACGTTGTGCAACCTACGACTGTTTAGCAATATAAGGTTGCTGTACCACCACGCCAAGATTGAATGGAATAATTTTTAGAAAAAAATGTAGATTCAAAGAAGGTAATTGCAATGAAACCACAGATAACAGAAGAAATACTTCAGTTGATCGATGAAAAAAGGAAGCACAAAAATGTTCAGGGAAATTCAGGAATACAGTAATACAAGTCACTTAGGAATGAAATAAATAGGTAGTGCAAAACAATCTTCGTTGTAATTAAAAGTAGGGATGGTACATTAACAGTGCAGTGCGAATTCCTTGTTAAATGCTGGGAAGAGAGCGGATATATGGAAAGAGTACATTGAAATCTTGTATGAGGGGGAAGACTTGTCTGATGGCGTGACAGAAGAAGAAGCAGGACAGTCGATATAGAAGACAGAGTATCAAGTGTTAATATCAGAATTTAAAAGAGCTTTGGAAGACTTAATATCGAATAAGGCGGAAGGGATGGGTAACATTCCATTACAATTTCAAAAATAATTAGATGAAGTGACAACAAAACGGATTTTCACGTTGGTGTGTAGCACGTATGAGCCTGGCGATATACCGTCCTACTTTCAAGAAACATCAACCTCACAATCCAGAAAATAGCAAGAGCCGAGAAGAGCAACAATTATCGTACAACCAGCTTAACAGATCATGCATGCAAATTACAGACGAGAATAGTACACAGAAGAATGGAAAAGATAATTGAGTCTGCGTTAGATGCCGATCAGTTTGCCTTTATGAAAGGTAAAGGCACCAGAGAGGCAATTCTGACGTTGCGATGATAAAGGGAACAAGACTGAAGAGAAATCAAGATACTTTCATAGGATTTGTCGACCTGGAAAAAGCGTTCGACGATGGCAAATGGTGTAAGATGTTTGGAATTCTGAGAAAAGTAGTGGTAAGCTGTAGGAAAATAATGGTAATATACAATACGTACTCGTACAAGAGCCAAGACGGAACAATAATACTGGAGGGCAAAAACGATGTGCTCGAATTTAAAAGGGTGTAAGACAGTGACATAGCGTCTCGACCCTACGGTTCAGTCTGTACATCGAAAAAGCAATGATGGAAAGGGAAGGAAGGTTCAAGAGTGGAGTTAAAATTCAATGTGAAAGGATGACCAGATTCGCTGATGATATTACTACCCTAAGTGAAAGTGAAGAAGAATTATAGGATCCGCTGAACGGAATGAACAGTTTAAGGATTATAAAATGTGGATGGATCAAGAGTAAATCGAAGAAAGGCAAAAGTAATGAGAATTAGTAGAAATGAGAACGGCAAGAAATTTAACGTCAGGACTGGTGATCACGGAGCACACGAAGCTAAGGAATTCTGCTTCCTACGCATCAAAATAACCAATGACAGACAGAGCCAGGACGATAAAGAAAGCAGTCTAGCAATGACAAAAAGAGCATTCCCAACCAAGGGAAGTCTACTAATATCAAACATACTCCTTAATCTGAGGAAAAATTTTCTGATAATGTACATTTGGGCTGCAGCATTGTATGATGGTGAAACATGGACTGTGGGAAAACTGGAAACGAAGAGAAACGAAGCATCTGAGATGTTGTGCTACAGAAGAATGCTGAAAATTATTTGCACAGAAAAGGTAAGGTTCTCCGTAGAATAGTCGAGGAAAGGAGTATATGTAAAACACTGACAGGAAGAAGGAACAGAATGGTAGGACAGCTACTAAGACATCAAGGAATAATTTTAATGGTACTAGAGGAAACTGTAGAGAGTAAAAGCTGTTGAGGAAACCAGAGATTGGAATACGTCCAGCAAATGCTTGAGGACAAATGTTGGAAGTGCTACGGCGAGAAGATTAACTTGCCTTTTTACTGCTGCGAAGGTTTTTCCTCATACAAACAAACCAAATACATCAGTATTTTTATGTTGTTACTCATTAACAAGCCAGCAGAAAATATCCGTGAACAGACTCCGAAGATTTGTCGGTAGAATTCAGTTCAACCAGGTACTTAATATGAAAACTGCGACTCTCCTACATTGCAGCTAAGCAGAGTGAGTATAAAGCTGGTAATGTCATGCGAGTAGCGGGAAGAATGCCGATGCCGTGGGAACAGATTTTTGAAATTAGTAAAGTCTCGGTAGGGTCTATGTCTTTCCATCCAAACGGCGTCTGGTCTCGCAAACGTTTGTCTGTCTGGCGGAAGTTGCCATCTGTAATCAGCAGTGACGTCCCAACGCTGATATAAATGCGTTCGTGCCACTTGTCATGGTAGGCAATTAATTCAATTAAAAAAGATCTGTCTCCGTGTTAACAGATGGGTTTACGCTGTCTGACATAGTTGCAACACGGATAGCTATGTTACTGTGTACATTGCTGAATAAAAAATTAGTTGATAGTGTTCTGTACATCCAATAACGAAGAGGAAACTTCAGGGACATGGAATGAGACAAGGTTCACGTTAAAGAAACGGAAGAAACTCTTAGAACGTTACTCCATGCACTGCATAAACAATAAACTGTATCTACACTGAAGAGCCAAAGAAACTGGTATAGGCATGCGTATTCAAATACGAGATATGTAAATGGGAAGTTTCTCTGCCTCGTGATGACTGGGTGTTGTAGGATGTTCTTAGGTTATTAGGTTAGTTAGGTTTAAGTAGTTCTAAGTTCTAGGGGACTGATGACCATAGATGTTAAGTCCCATAGTGCTTAGAGCCGTTTTTTTTTTTTTTTTTTTTTTTTTTTTTTTTTAACGGGAAGAATACGGCGCTACGGTCGGCAATACCTATAGAAGGCAAAAAGTGTCTGGTGCAGTTGTCAGATCGGTTACTGCTGCTACAATGGCAGGTTATCAAGATTTAAGTGAGTTTGAACGTTGTGTTATAATCGGCGCACGAGAGATGCGACACAGCATATCCGAGGTAGCGATCAAGTGGGGATTTTCCCGTACGACCAGGTCGTGGATGCACCGTGCTTATCAGGAATCCGGTAAAACATCAAATCTCCGACTTCGCTGCGGCCAGAAAAAAATCATGTACAAACGGGACCAAATACGACTGAAGAGGATCGTTCACCGTAACAGAAGTGCAACCCTTCCGTAAGTTGCTGCAGATTTCAATGCTGGGCCATCAACAAGTTTCAGCGTGCGAACCATTCAACGAAACATCATCGAGATGGGTTTTCGGAGCCGAAGGTCCACTCATGTACTCTTGATGACTGCACGACACAAGGCTTTATGCCTCGTCTGGGCCCGTCAACGCCGACATTAGTCTGTTGAAGACTGTAAACATGTTGCCTAGTCGGCCGAGTCTCATTTCGCACTGTATAGAGCGGATGGACGTGTACGGGTATGAACCATGGACGCTGCATGTCATCAGGGGATATTTCAAGCTGGTGGAGGCTCTGTAACGGTGTGGGGCGTGTGTAGTTGGAGTGATATGGGACCCCTGTTATATGAATGCATGGTACAGGGTGTCCAGAAAAGGACTCCCTGATTTCAAAATTAAATGGTTCAAATGGCACTGAGCACTATGGGACTTAACATCTATGGTCATCAGTCCCCTAGAACTTAGAACTACTTAAACCTAACTAACCTAAGGACATCACACAACACCCAGTCATCACGAGGCAGAGAAAATCCCTGACCCCGCCGGGAATCGAACCCGGGAACCCAGGCGTGGGAAGCGAGAACGCTACCACACGACCACGAGCAGCGGACCAAAATTAAATATCTCGAAAACAAAGATCGATAGAGGAATGCAGTAAACGGTATGTTTATTGTGAAAGCTGTAAGAAGTTTATACAGCAGTTTGAAATAATAGTTACAAAAAGCTGCTAACAAATGGCGCTGTAATCGCCATGCGTAATGCCTAGTATAAATAGAGATCCGAAGCCCAGAGCGATCAGTTCCACTATTGAAACGTGAAAGGAGGTTAGCGTACCGAAGGAAGAGATTAAAACCATGTACTCCATTGAACAATGCGTTTTTCAGGTGCTAGAGTACCACAGGTTAGAAGAGAGTCCTACGGCAACAAGGCGAAGTTTTCAAGCACGATTGAATGTTCCAAAAGGACCCGATGCGAAAACCATTCGTACGCTCTTCGCAAAATTTCAACGAACAGGCTGCGTAACTGATGATCTAGTGGGGCATGTTGGCCGCAAGCAATCCGCAGTTACGCCTGAAAATATCGCCACAGTTTCTGGAATTATTCAGCGAAATCCAATGTCATCCGTCCGTAGAATTGCATCAGAGACTGGTTTGAAACGTTCCAGCACGCAGAAAATACTGAGAAAGAGTCTACAGATGTTCCCATTCAAAATTCAAACGCACCAGGCCATACCCGTACGAGCTCTGCAACAAGGGATTGCCTTTGCTAATCAGATGCTCACAATGATTGATAGTGAAGGATTTGATGTTGGCTGCATCTGGTTTACAGATGAAGCACACTTCCACCTGAATGGTCACGTGAATAAGCAGAACTGGCTTTTTTTTGGTTCCGAAAAGCCATATTGGTGTGAAGCGAAACCCCTGTATTCTCCTAAAATTGCTGTGTGGGCTGCAGTATGCAGCAGAGGCATTATTGGCCCTTTTTTCATTCGAGAAACGGTCTCTGGTGCACGTTACGTTGCTATTTTGGAACAATTTGTCGCCACACAGCAAGCGTTAGAGGATCGACCAGGAACTGAATGGTTCATGCAAGATGGAGCCCGACCACATCGGACCGAACAAGTGTTTCGCTTCCTTGAGGAATACTTCGGGAATCGAGTCATTGCTTTGGAATATCCCAAATTTACTGGTGCAGGCATGGTTTGGCCTCCAAATTCGCCGGATTTGATTCCCTGTGACTTTTGGGGGGGGGGGGGGCACAGTGAAAGACATGGTCTACCCAAAGCATCCCGCCACGCTGGACGAGCTTGAATCGGCGATCTCTGTGGCATGTGAATCCATTTCGGTTGGGACACTACGAAATGTGATGGCGAATTTCATTCTTCGTTTGCACCACCTCTGTAGTGCCAATGGTGAACATTTTGAAAACATTGTGATGTGATTGTTTGCAAAGATTGTTTTCATACGATTATTTCACTTATGTATGCTGATATGAGCTGTACAGCGTACAGCGCCATCTGTTAGCAGCTTTTGTAACTATTATTTCAAACTGCTGTATAAACTTCTTACAGCTTTCACAATAAACATACCGTTTACTGCATTCCTCCATCGGTCTTTGTTTTCGAGATATTTAATTTTGAAATCAGGGAGTCATTATCTGGACACCCTGTATCTGTTCTTTTGGACTTGTCTAGACACGTGTTCTGATCAGTGGCGGCTCGTGAGTGTACATTCTGGTTGTTTACAAGGTTTTAGATTCACATAAATATCGAGGTGCGGAATTAATAGCTGCTGCTGTATAACATATTTATACAACTACTGTCAATGCCAATAATAATAATATGCATAATTTGTCTGAAAAATGAAAGAACTGTTTTTGTGGAATTTTGTTGTTTTGTATACAACTAAGTACAGTTTAGGGCGAGAACGAAATAATGTTTAAGCTTTCGCTACTCTCCGTTCTACATTTTTGTGTAGGCGGGAGTTCTCGTGCTTTTTTATTTTATTCTTTTTGACAAACACACAAGATCCCTACCTCATGTATTACTTAGCAAATTAACTTCCGGGCTGAAAATCAGACACACTCACGTTGCACCCACACAACAACTTAGGCTTATTACACACTTCTTTGTCAAATGTTCACTTGCAGCCACGCTTATTTGTTTTTTTGCCACTTTCTCAGACATCGGATGTGGCTTAGGAGGGCCTAGTTCCTATGCGGCTAACTTTTGCTGGTAATTTACTTTTCTGTTAGCATTTTATTTATTATATTTTATTTATTTATTTATTTAAATTTGTGGTAAGCTTCTATGGGACCAAACTGCTGAGGTCATCGGTTCCTAGACTTACACACTACTTAATCTAAAGTAGTACTGTATACCACCATGTCACATGACAAATTAGGCGCCAAGAACCATAAGGACACAAAGCACACCGTCGTCGACCCCACATTTAAGTGAATATCAGAGACACCAATGGTACAGCTTTTAGCGAATGTTCATGTACACAATGTGAGGCTTCGGTACAGGTAAACCTGACCTACTATAAGATAAACAGATGTCACAAGCGTGGATAAATGCAACACTCTCACAATCGACGTAGTTGTGCTTTATGGTTCTCAGCGCCTCAAATGGATCACTGTGTCGTAAAACCCAAAACTTCATATACTATATCTCATTCAGAAGCTCACAAAATAGATTTTCCTATCAGTATAACATGGAGCCCACCTTCCGACTAGCGAGGCGAGATGCCGCAGGGGCGCTCTCGGGCAAAGCTGGGCCCTCAACGCCACGTCCGAAAATCGAGAGGCTGGAACGGGCACACCTACAAATTTAATCATGCATTCTTCCAATGAGACTGCATGCGCTATCCTCCCATGGTATTGTAATTCCGATGGCCAACAGTGTAGTTTAATGAAATCTTGAAATACGGTATTTTTTATGGCACCAGCAGTGAAAACGCTATTGACGTCTGCTTTGGCCAAGCTGTGTGTTTCTTCGTCCTGATTTTCACTTCCGTAGGATAGAGCTACAGGAGTTCCTCAGCGAGTCGTATTCCTAGCACGTGGACGGTAGTAAAGGGAGCGAAGCACGCGACCTGCCGCGGCTGATGACGAGTGGGTTTCCGCTTCGGAAGACTTACGATTTCATGTAGGTTCTCGGTCTTATTTATTTATGGAAAACTGGAATTACCTGTAGCATTCTGCATACTTATGAATTGGTGCATTATTTGCTGAGGCGGGAAGTTCAGCTCTGAGAGTAGTTCCGTACGTGCTCAGTAAACGTACTTTTGTTGTGAAGTGTTACTTCATATTGACTTCACTGTTCTCTCACCTGTTCCTCGATTCTGAAGTATACTGTGCCGCATTCGACACCACTACCTAAGTTGGCACTGCCACACCTGAGCCAGAGGTCGGTTACATTTCCTGGCGCCTTATGGGCTGATATCTCTCGTGCCGGAAGCCTTTATCTGCGTGCACTAGGGACATGGAAATGGTCTGTCAGCCGGCACGCGGATCCACGAAGAAGGGCAGTTACTCGATCGCTCTGTAGGAGCATGACCGAAAATTACGAATGCATCTAAATCAACAGCTGCATCAACATGGAATTTCTGCAAACCATAGTTAACGCCTTGCAGAGCGTTCATCGAACACCTTCACAACAATTCTCTGTTATTCCACTCTCGAAGAGAGCGTGGAAAAAACGAACGCCTATATCTTTCCGTGTGAGCTCTGATTTCCCTTATTTTATTACGATGATCGTTTCTCCCTATGTATCTCGGCGTCAAGAATATATTCTCACATTCGGAGGAGAAAGATGGTGATCGGAACTTCGTGAGACGATCCTCCTCCAGCGACAAACGCTGTTGTTTTAATGATGCCCACCCCAAATCGTGTATCATGTCCGTGACATTCTCTCCCCATTCTTCGATACTATAAACCCGCTAACCTTCTTTGAATTTTCTCGATGTTCTTCGTTAATCCTACCTGGTAACGATCCCATACCGCACAGCACTACTCCAAAAGGAGACGGACAACCGTAGTGTAGGCAGTCTCTTCAGTGCATCTGTTGCATCTTCTAAGTATTCTGTCAGCAAAACGAAGTCTTTCATTCGCCTTCTACACAAAATTTTCTGTATGTTCTTTCCAATTTAAGTTGTTCGGAATTGTCATTCCTAAGTACACTACTGGCCATTAAAATTTGCTACACCACGAAGATGACGTACTACAGACGCGTAATTTAACCGACAGGAAGAAGATGCTCTAATATGCAAATGATTAGCTTTTCAGAGCATTCACACAAGGTTGGCGGCGTTGGCGACACCTACAACGTGCTGACATGAGGAAAGTTTCCAACCGATTTCTCATACACAAACAGCAGTTGGCCGGCGTTGCCTGGTGAAACGTTGTCGTGATGCCTCGTGTAAGGAGGAGAAATGCGTACCATCACGTTTCCGACATTGATAAAGGTCGGATTGTAGCTTATCGCGATTGCGGTTTATCGAATCGCGACATTGCTTTTCGCGTTGGTTGAGATCCAATGACTGTTACCAGAATATGGAATCGGTGGGTCAGGGTAATACGGAACGCCGTGCTGGATCCCAACGGCCTCGTATCACTAGCAGTCGAGATGACAGGCATCTTATCCGCATGGCTGTAACGGATCGTGCAGCCACGCCTCGATCCCTGACTCAACAGATGTGGACGTTTGCAAGACGACAACCATCTACACGGACAGTTCGATGACGTTTGCAGTATCATGGACCATCAGTTCGGAGACCATGGCTGCGGTTACCCTTGTCGCTGCATCACAGACAGGAGCGCCTGCGATGGTATACTCAACGACGAACCTGGATGCAGGAATGGCAAAACGTCATTTTTTCGGATGAATCCAGGTTCTGTTTACAGCATCACGATAGCCGCATTCGTGTCTGGCGACATCGCGGTGAACGCACATTTTAAGCGTGTGTTCGTCATCTCCATACTGGCGTATCACCCGGCGTGAGGGTACGGGGTGCCATTGGTTACACTTCTGTCACCTCCTGCTCGCATTGACAGCACTTTGAACATGTGTTACAAACAGTGACTCTACCCTTCATCCGATCCGTGCGAAACCCTACATTTCAGCAGCATAATGCACGACCGCATGTTGCAGGTCCTGTACGGGCCTTTCTGGATACAGAAAATGTTCGACTGTTGCCCTGACCAGCACATTCTCCAGATCTCTCACCAATTGAAAGCGGTTGGTCAATGGAGGCCGAGCAACTGGCTCGTCACAATACGCCAGTCACTACCCTTGATAAACTCTGGTATCGTGTTAAAGCTGCATGGGCAGCTGTACCTGTACACGTCATCCAAGCTCTGTTTGACTCAATGCCCAGGCGTATCAAGGCCGTTATTACGGCGAGAGGTGGTTGTTCTGGGTACTGAATTCTCAGGATCTATGCACGCAAACTGCGTGAAAATATAATCACTTGTCAATTCTACTATAATATATTTGTCCAATGAATACCCATTTATCATCTAAATTTCTTTTTGATGTAGCAATTTTAATGGCCAGTAGTGTATGTAGTTGGGTTATGGCCTTTAGAGGTGATTGATGTTCCGTGGAACAGAAGTTTAGCGGATTCCTTTTAGCACTCATGTGGATGACCTCGCACTTCTCATTATTTAGGTACGATTGACATTTTTCGCTCCGTACAAATATTTAATTCGTTTTGCAATTAGTTACTATCTTCTGACGACCTGACTAGATGAGTCTGCAAACAACCTAAGACTGCTGCTCAGATTGTCTCCTAAATCGTTTATATAGTTATAGATAAGGAACGGTAGAAGCCTATAACACTACACTGGGGTGCGCTACAAATCACTTCTATTTTACTCGACGGCTTTCTGCCAGTTACTACTAACTGTGGCCCCTCTGACAGGAAACCACGAGTCCAGTCGCAGGACTGAGAGTATATGCCGTATATCTGATTACGTGCCGCTCGAGAGGTACTGTGTCGATAAAAGCCTGCTTCATATCGACGTTACTGATATGGGGCTGTCATTTAGTGGATTACTCCCATTGCCTTTCTTGAATATTTGGGTGCGTTCGCAAGTTTCCAGTCCTTGGGTACGGTTGTTTCTATGAGCGAGCGTTTATATATGAGCGTTAAGTATGGAGCTATCGCATCAGCGTAGTCTGAAAGGAACGTAATTAGTATACAGTCTGGACCAGAAGGGTTTCTTTAATTAAGTGATTTAAGTGTCATCACTACTTCGAGGATATCTGCTTCTAAGTTACTCATGTTGGCAGCTGTTCCTGATTCGAATTCTGGAGTATTTAGTTCGTCTTCTCTGGTGAAGGCATTTCGGAAGGCTGTGTTTAATAATTCTGCTTTGGCAGCACTGTTTCGATAGTATTTTCATTGCTATCGCGCAGAGAAGCCTTTGATTGTGTCTTGCCGCTATCATACTTCACTTACTACCAGAATGTCTTTGGAATTTCCGACAGATTTCGAGACAAGGTTTCGTTGTCGAAACAATGCAATTTGTTTATGGGACTAACCGCGCACACCGAGCACTCGTGGGTCAGCTGTATTGTGGATTCTGGAGGTGGCGCACCCTGGGCTTACAGCGGTGGTTGTATTGTGTCAGAGCAAGTCGGACTCACGGAGAGAATTCTGGATGTGGTACACGTATGCTCAAAATGAAAACAGGTACTGTGGTTTGGTGTGGCTTTATCATCATTTTCTACTTACCACTTACAGACTGTGCGCCGATTGACTACGTTCAAGCCAGCCGGTCTGCACGAGCCGTTCTAGGTGCTACAGTCTGGAACCGCGCGACCGCTACGGTGGCAGGTTCGAATCCTGCCTCGGGCATGGATGTGTGTGATGGCCTTAGGTTAATTAGGTTTAAGTAGTTCTAAGTTCTGAGGGACTGATGACCTCAGATGTCAAGTCCCATAGCGCTCAGAGCCATTTGAACCATTTGAACTACGTTAAAACTATGCTCATGTATTTGGTCATACCCTGGGTTCGTGTGAGTCTGTACAAGGTCTAACTTTGTATTAGGGAACGGCGTTAACAGGCAGTTATCCGAGTAACTTACTCTCTTTATATCCATCTGACTGCTCACTTCGTATTTGTTGTATAGCGATGGGTTTTGTATGAGTGCTGGTTATTGGTGCATAACCGGCATCTAGTACACCTACACTGTATGGCTGCGCTAAGAAGCGATGGTTTCCTGTTTCTAATACTAAGTTGTTTCAGAGTAGGCTGAGGCATTTCCTTATACTTGTATAAGCTGGAGTGGAGTGATGTTCGTACGCCGAAGTACATCTTACGACAGAAAGAGCGCCGGAGATCCAACGGGCTGTGCCAGGGAAGTTACCGTTGTCCTCGTGGTTCTACGTAAATTCAGTTTTCGCACCAATCTGTTTGTGAATTGTTAAAGTGAGCATATTCCTTTCGAAAATACAGTTAAATAGAAATATTATTATATTTTAGAGCAATGTAGTGTCAATTTTAATGAGTTAGACTAGAGAGCGTTTCTGTCAATATTTCATTTTCAAAGCTGAATAAGACTTGGAAGTACTTGTTCCACTGGTCGTTATGCTTATGCATAATTTCTTGTGATCGTAAATGCTGTAGAATTTTATTGAGTCAGAGTATTTAAAACATTTTACTGTCCTCAATTTTATTTTAGTTTTTACGACAGGTTGACCGTTCAAACAAAACTGCATTTTTGTATTGACCTTGAATGAAGTTATTAATAGATGAATAGGTGTTCAAATGTTAACCTGAACTCAATCAATCGATTCCACCCTTTTATCCAGTCCACCCAATCCAGCACGCTACAATACGTGTCAGTTTTCCTGGTGAGAAATGAAGGCTAATAGTGAACAGACACGTCTTCTTAACTATGTCTTCGAGTACATTTTGATTTATTCCTGTCGGTGTGTACAGATTTGCCACAGTAGCTTTTTGAAATTTATAATGTAGGTCGAAAGGCAGAGGCGCAGAACACATGGCAAACTATTGCCGACCTATTTTGTGCTGGCATATCCTCTAGAGACCTAAAACTCCATTTACAAAGTAAAGTTACGTGAACAATCTTTAACGAGTTGGTTAACACCAGTAGTGAGAATACAGGGTGGTCCATTGATCGTGACCCGGAAAAATATCTCACGAAATGAGCATCAAACGAAAAAACTACAAAGAACGAAACTTGTCTAGCTTGAAGAGGGAAACCAGATGGCGCTATGGTTAGCCCGCTAGATTGCGCTACCATAGGTCAAACGGATATCAACTGCATTTTTTTAAATAGGAACCCCCATTTTTTATTACATGTACATGTAGTACGTAAGGAAATATGAATGTTTTAGTTGGACCACTTTTTTCGCTTTGTGATGGACGGCGCTGTAATAGTCAAAAATGTATGGCTCACAATTTTAGACGAACGGTTGGTAACAGGTAGGTTTTTAAAATTAAAATACAGAACGAAGGTACGTTTGAACATTTTATTTCGGTTGTGAACTTATCATTTCTGAGAACGCTTGCTGTTACAGCGTGATTACCTCTAAATACAACATTAATGCAGTAAATGCCCAGAATGATGTCCGTCAACCTCAATGCATTTGGCAATACGCATAACGACATTCCTCTCAACAGCGAGTAGTTCGCCTTCCGTAATGTTCGCACATGCATTAACAATGCGCTGACGCATGTTGTCAGGCGTTGTCGGTGGATCACGATAGCAAATATCCTTCAACTTTCCCCACAGAAAGAAATCCGGGGACGTCAGATCCGGTGAACGTGCGGGCCATGGTCTGGTGCTTCGGCGACCAATATACCTGTCATGAAATATGCTATGCAATACCGCTTCAACCGCACGCGAGTTATGTGCCGGACATCCATCATGTTGAAATACATCGTCATTTTGTCATGCAGTGAGACATCTTGTAGTAACAATGGTAGAACATGACGTAGGAAATCAGCATAAATTGCACCATTTAGATTGCCATCGTTAAAATGGGGGCCAATTATCCTTCCTCCCATAATGCCGCACCATACATTAACCCGCCAAGGTCGCTAATGTTCCACTTGTCGCAGACATCGTGGATTTTCCGTTGCCCAATAGTGCATATTATGGCGGTTTGCGTTACCGCTGTTGGTGAATGCGTGCAAAAAATCGTCATCGTCCCGTAATTTCTCTTGCGCCCAGTGGCAGAACTGTACACGACGTTCAAAGTCGTCGCCATGCAATTGATGGTGCATAGAAATATGGTACGGCTGCAGTCGATGTTGATGTAGTATTCTCATTCTTGCGCAATTTGTCTGCTACTGATGTGCGGATTAGCCGCGACAGCAGCTAAAACACCTACTTGGGCTTCATCATTTGTTGCAGGTTGTGGTTGACGTTTCACATGTGGCTGAACACTTCCTGTTTCCTTAAATAACGTAATTACCCAGCAAACGGTCCGGACACTTGGATGATGTTGTCCAGGATACCGAGCAGCACACATAGCACACGCCCGTTGGGCGTTTTGATCACAATAGCCGTACATCAACAGGATATGGACCTTTTCCGCAATTGGTAAACGGTCAATTTTAACACGGGTTATGTATCACGAAGCAAATACCGTCCGCACTGGCGGAAAGTTACGCGATACCACGTACGTACACGTTTGTGACTTACAGCGCCATCTATCAGAAAACGAAAAAAGTGGTCCAACTAAAACATTCATATTTCTTTACGTACTACACGAATATGTAATAAAAAATCGGTGTTCCTATTTAAAAAAAACACAGTTGGTATCCTTTTGACCAATGGCAGCGCCATCTAGCTGGCCAATCACAGCGCCATCTGGTTTTCCCCTTCAAGCTAGACGAGTTTCGTTCCATGTAGTTTTTTCATTTGACGCTTATTTCATGAGATATTTGGTCCGGTCACTATTAATGGACCACCCTTTATAGTCACGAATAACTTAGCTCCTTACACGTTTTTGCAGGTCCTGTATGTCCTGTATTATACGTGATGCAACCAGTTGCTTAAGGAACAGGTAAAGACACGGGTGAAAAATTAATTTTACGTTATTTTGATGCTATAACGTAACACACATCTCTTTTCATCGTGCGAAATGTACAAGATTGTTAAATGTTGCCACCTTAGTGTTACTTGGGAGAACAAAAGATGTTAAGTAATATTCTAAGATATAAAATTACACAAAATTACTTTGCAAATTAAAACACTTTCTTACCGAAGTAGGGTAAAAGAATGCTTTACATTCGGAGCACCTCTCATTTATCAGACTCGAACGGCCCAGTTCCCTGTACGATGATCTGCTTCTGTGTTTCGGTAGCGAGTTTTAACATGCGTAAAACACATTTGTACCTTTTGGCCAATTTTCCTCTTCCTCGGCGGTAGTATGTCCAATAACGGTGTTTCTTCTTTCATTTGTGACATTTTCTGTATTTCATAAATAACATGTTTTCTTTGTAAAGAGTCGGTGCAAGGTCAAAGCGACATAAGCGACCGCTAGGGACACCAAACTAAGAGGCGCGCGAAGTACGAAAGATTTAACGATTTTACCGATCACCCAGCTGAAGACAGCTAATGACGAAGGGATTGGGACAGGGAGGGGGGGGGGGGGGGGCGTGAGGCGAAAAATTATGTGTTGCTTGTACGGAAAAATGTCTGGACCTAGGTTCTGTTCTTACACTCACTGTATGGTTCTGGAATGGCTATGTAATTACCCTTGTTCCCAGCGCATTTTCATCTAAGAAATAGTAACAAATGACATAGTAATTATGGAACCAGTCATGCATGTCCTAAAAACTACAAAATGATGAATACAGTAAAACTATAACGACTGTCAGTTTCTCTACGTCCGCCCCCGGTAACTGAGTGGTCAGCCGGCACAGACGCTCAGCGTGTTCGGTCAGAGGGTTAGCTGCCCTCTGTAATAAAAGAACTGAGTTAATCGATCAACAAAGAACTTAAACGATGTCTTAAGACGTCCACCCCGAGCAGATGCAACGAACGAAACCGAACAAAATGAGATTAAAAAAAAAAGTGGTCAGCGCGACAGAATGTTAATCCCAAGGGCCCGGGTTCGATGCCCGGCTGGTTCGGAGATTTTCTCCGCCCAGGGACTGGGTGTTGTGTTGTCCTCATCATCATCATTTCATTCCCATCGACGCGCAAGTCGCCGAAGTGACGTCAAATCGAAAGACTTGCACCTGGCGAACGGTCTGCGCGACGGCAGGCCCTAGTCACACGACTTTTTTTTTTAGTTGCTCACATACGTATGAAATGTAGTGGCAGACACCCAACGTTTCAAATTTGATACTTCTAAAAAAAACACAATTTTTAGGAAGTAAAAGCAACTATCACTTCTTTTTTTTTTTATAGAATTGGAATCAGTCAACTGTTAACACCTGTTCAACACTGCCCGAGAAGGAAATAAACCTAAATCAACCACACTGATCCTTTCTTCGTAAAGTCATTTTCAACTATTGGAAAATCAATTGTTTCTGGTTGCTTTTCGCACATATTGTTGGCGTGAATATTCTTGGGAATGTATCGGATTTTAATGGGTGTGTCGTTGTATGATACAAGTTGTCTGTAGAGTGTATGATGACTTTTCTAGAAAGGAGTAACTCCTCTTTAGGAACGGTCGTGTTTCCCGGCAGCACGCTCCGTGTTCGATCGAGCTCGCTCCGTCTAGTCCTGAGACCCAGGTGGCAGTAGGTAGCATAACTCAGGTTGATGCCGTCGTTCTTGTTACCAGGAAAGACTTCCACAAAGTTCTGCATCTTGCCAACAGGTGATATGCGATCTACTAAAGATTTCCTAGGAAACACAACTCAGTACGCTATTGTTAGAGAACAGCTGTTGCCAGAATCTAAGGTGGTTGTAACTGGACTAAGTACTGTAACATCCAAACTCACGAAAAGTAAACCCAAAATACATCTACTTAAAAAAGCAGATAAAAATTCTCTTGAAATCTTCCTAAGGGACAGCCTCCAATCTGACTACGTAAGCGTAGACCAAGTGTGGTTTAATTTCGCGGAAATAGTATTATACAAAATAAGAATAAAATTTTCACTCTACGGTGGAGTGTGCGCTGATACGAAACTTCCTGGCAGAATACGAGTAAATCTGTGTGCCGGGCCAAGACTCGAACTCGGGACATTTGCTCTTTGCGGACAAATAAGCACGAATCACAGGCCCACTTCCGCTAGTATCTCGTCTCCCAGCTTCAACAACTTCACAGAAGCTCTCCGGCGAACCTTGCAGAACTAGCGCTCTGGAAGAAAGGATACAGCGGAGACACAGCTTAGTCACAGCCTGGGCGATGTTTCCAGAATCAAATTTTCACTCTACACCTGAGTGTGCGCTAATATGAAACTTCCTGGTAGACTAAAACTGTGTACCGGATCGAGACTCGAACTCGGGACCTTTGCATTTTGCGGGCAGGTGCTCTTACCGACTGAGCTACCGAAGCACGACTCACGACCCGTCCTCACAGCCCCACTTCCGGCAGTATCTCGTCTCCTACGTTCCATACTTCACAGAAACTCTCCGGCGAACCTTGCAGAACTAGCACTCCTGGAAGAAAGTTTATAGAGGAGACATGGCATAGCCACAGCCTGGGCGATGCTTCCAGAATGAAATTTTCACTCTGCACTGGAGTGTGCGCTGATATGAAACTTCCTGGCAGACTAAAACTGTGTGTACCGATGTTAAGTGGAGTTGACGGACAGGATTTATTTAGTTACGTATTACATAGACCATATTCAGGATGAACGCTATAATGTGAAATTGTCAACTAATCAGACATAGAGCTCATACTTTAAAAAGTGAAGAAATTGTTTATGGTGGCTATTTACAGTTTTTTTCTGCACAAATGGCTAGTTATTTCTATTCTAGAATTCCTCTGCGGTATAGTAAAAGTTTTTATAAGAAACATGATTAATCTAAAACAGAAAGCACTACTGTACCCTGTTTAATATTTTATTTCAAAGGGTAAGTTGTCAAAGAGTTTCATGGCTGCATATTTCAAGCACTTCTGTGCCAAAGTAAGATTCACTAGAAATGAGATAGATCATTTTTCCTAGTAGAGATGTACTTGTGAATATCTCTTTTACTCTCAAACTGAGATAGCTTTCTGATAGCAAATTTCGTAAATGAATAAATGTATTGTGGATTGTGTTAATATTCCCAGATGCTTAAAGGGATGCCGACAAGATTTACGTGTTTCAAATCCACATACAATTCTAATTACCTTCGTTTGTGTAACTAACACGTTTTGAAGTTACCCCAGAATATTATCCCCTAAGATATCAGTGAATGGAAATAAGTAAAATATATTAAAATATAGACTTACACATTCAAAAAGTAGGCAATTTTCTCATGGTAAAAGTAACGGAACCTAAACATTTTAGTAGGTTTTCCATTGATCAAGAAGTTATTCACTTCCTCCCTTTAATTTCAAAAGAGAATATTTCATCTTTAGTGGATTAAATAAGATACAGAAATTGTAATAAATTTGCAGCTATTAGAAGAACTGGCCACAACCCCATATTCTGAGTTGCTTGCTAATTTGCAAACAGCTACACCCACTCTCATATTTAGTAGCAAAACCTCTGGTATACAACGGGCAATAACAAAAGATTTACTTTATATGCTCCTTGAAAGTTGTCTCTCTATTCCAAGCCTGCAAAACGTTGAAGTAGAATAATCTTACGCGAGGGGTCCCTTCGCATTTTTTCCACAACGGGCGTAATGCACATGTATTAATAGGTTCGGAACGCATTAATCGGCATCAATAAGAATTTTGAATATATATAGTTGTTCAGACTCCCCCTCCTCCTCCTTTTCGTTACAAGTTCCCTGAAATCCGTAAGGCCAAGCATGTGAATAGACAAGGAGAATATATCACCCCGTCTGCAGAATGTCGACCTCTACAATTGCTACTGCCTTCAGCATAATTATGCCTGTAGGTATAATTTCACTGTTTTTAATTATTACTTACGTTGCTAGTTCTCAAATTTTTTAGTTTCCATAATCAATGATTGTCTCTTCTTTTCATCGATTGACAGTCTGAAGATGATACAGCACAGGCTTACAAAGGCCGGTATTTAAATACTTGTTGATTTCAGTTATGCGGCTATTAGGTCGCAGTCTAAATCGTTTTTCTGTGCCTAACGCATTGTTTTCCCAGAGGATGTCTCCAACATTAGGAGACGAAATTTCAGGCCAAAAAGATTCTTCGGGATCCTGTGTCCGCAGACCGTGGTCTAGTGGCTAGCATTGCTGCCTCTGGATTACGGGGTCCCCGGTTCGATTCCCGGCAGAATTGGGGATTTTCTGTGCCTGGGGACTGGGCGTATGTGTTGTCATCATTTCATCATCATCATCATCATTCGTAACAGGGGCTAAATTGGACAGAGTAAAAATATTAGTCTACATCTACATCTACATCTACATCTACACGATTACTCCGCAATTCACATTTAGGTGCTTGGCAGAGGGTTCATCGAACCACAATCATACTATCTCTCTACCATTCCACTCCCGAACAGCGCGCGGGAAAAACGAACACCTAAACCTTTCTGTTCGAGCTCTGATTATCTTTTTTTATTTTGATGATCATTCCTACCTATGTAGGTTGCGCTCAACAAAATATTTTCGCATTCGGAAGAGAAAGTTGGTGACTGAAATTTCGTAAATAGATTTCGCCGCGAAGAAAAACGTCTTTGCTTTAATGACTTCCATCCCAACTCGCGTATCGTATCTGCCACACTCTCTCCCCTATTACGTGATAATACAAAACGAGCTGCCCTTTTTTGCACCCTTTCGATGTCCTCTGTCAATCCCACCTGTTAAGGATCCCACACCGCGGAGCAATATTCTAACAGAGGACGAACAAGTGTACTGTAAGCTGTCTCTTTAGTGGACTTGTTACATCTTCTAAGTGTCCTGCCAATGAAACGCAACCTTTGGCTAGCCTTCCCAACAATATTATCTATGTGGTCTTTCCAACTGAAGTTGTTCGTAATTTTAACACCCAGATACTTAGTTGAATTGACAGCCTTGAGAATTGTACTATTTATCGAGTAATCGAATTCCAACGGATTTCTTTTGGAACTCATGTGGATCACCTCACACTTTTCGTTATTTAGCGTCAACTGCCACCTGCCACACCATACAGCAATCTTTTCTAAATCGCTTTGCAACTGATACTGGTCTTCGGATGACGTTACTAGACGGTAAATTACAGCATCATCTGCGAACAACCTAAGAGAACTGCTCAGATTGTCACCCAGGTCATTTATATAGATCAGGAACAGCAGAGGTCCCAGGACGCTTCCCTGGGGAACACCTGATATCACTTCAGTTTTACTCGATGATTTGCCGTCTATTACTACGAACTGCGGCCTTCCTGACAGGAAATCACGAATCCAGTCGCACAACTGAGACGATACCCTATAGGCGCGCAGCTTGATTAGAAGTCGCTTGTGAGGAACGGTGTCAAAAGCTTCCCGGAAATCTAGAAATACGGAATCAACTTGAGATCCCCTGTCGATAGCGGCCATTACTTCGTGCGAATATAGAGCTAGCTGCGTTGCACAAGAACGATGTTTTCTGAAACCACGCTGATTACGTGTCAATAGATGGTTCCCTTCGAGGTGATTCATAATGTTTGAATACAGTATATGCTCCAAAACCCTACTGCAAACCGACGTCAATGATATAGGTCTGTAGTTCGATGGATTACTCCTACTACCCTTCTTAAACACCGCTGCGGCCTGCGCAATTTTCCAATCTGTAGGTACAGATCAATCGGTGAGCGAGCGGTTGTATATGATTGCTAAGTAGGGAGCTATTGTTTCAGCGTAATCTGAAAGGAACGTAATCGGTATACAATCTGGACCTATGTGAAAAATTGGGACTTTGTACGGGCGCTGATGACGGCGCAGTCATCATTCGGGCTCCTGCCTAACGTCCATATAACTAAAATCAACAACTCTGAAGATGACCATTGGTTGATCGAAACCGGTTAGGCATTGTAAAATACTCACGTGGTTCTATAGAACGAAAATAATAAATAACTAAATAAATAAAACAACATACCCTTAAGGAAATCGCAACGAAAGTGCTGACGTATTCGCTTCATCGTGAATGCGAAATCGGACAGTTCATAGTTAATTTCAGACATCATTCGTGTGAAACTACCGATGTATAAGGCCTGTTTGATTCGTCTAGCAAAATGGACCCAGTTATAACGTGTAAACTCGGCAGCGAAAAACAAGTTACGAAATTCGGATTTCGTCTTCTGGAAGTCATAGCGTGTAAGAGTTGTGTATGAAGCTGTTCACAGACGGTGTAGTTGTGACATAGTTACCCAGTTATGGCAAGATGCAAACAGACTGTAGATGGCTAACGTGTAGAGCAAGAGCGCACGTCCGACTTTTTAGACGGCAGAACACAACACAGTTTCCTTAAAACAACGATGTTATATAAAATTGAATGAGGTTTGTGATAAAAGTAATGAGACTGATTTTTAACCTACAAAAGTTTCAATTTTTTTCAAACAGCGTTGTTGTCCCTTTTGAAGCAGTTCCCTTCGGCAGCTGTACACCAGTGGTGTCACTGTTTCCAGCCATGGTGGCAGCGTTGAAAGACTTCAATTGGTATGGCCTTTAATATTCTGCTCATATCCTTTTCAATGTTTTCCAGAGTCCCCAAATGACGTTCTTTTAAGACATTTATCAATTTCGGGAAAATAAAAATTCACAATGAGTCACATAATGTGCATAGGGTGGCTGTGTAACAGCAGGAATGCCTTCCCAAACGAAAGATTCTGTTATTAAAGTGACAGTGTGACATGAGGCGGTTGTCGGCAATGTCTGGTCTGACTATATTCACCCTCTTGCTCAGCCTTTCAAGGACATCTTTGTAAAACACCTCGCTGACAGTTTGTTCTAGAGGAACAAATTCTTTTTGCGTGCTACCCATACTGCCAAAAAAGCAAGTCGGCAATGTTTTGATCTTTGAATTGCTCATTCGGGCTTTTTTCGGTCGAGGAGATGTCTCAGTGAGCCAAATCCTCACTTTGCCGTTTTGTTTTAGGATCATACCCAGACATCCAGGATTCATCACCTGTCACTACACGACTTACCACTCGTGGTCATAGACAGTCTTCAAGAGGATCAACGCATACGTTTCTTCAATTGTGTTGCTCGCTTGTGAAGTTTTCGGCGTGTGCAAAACGTCGGTAGGAATTTTATGTAAGCTGAAAGTGCTTAGGTTTAACACGTCACGTATTATACTTATTGTTAAACGTCTGTCTAATCTCACAGTAGCAAGCCACCTTCGACGTTTTCGTCGGTTTTTGAAGTTGAAGACAGCGGCAAGACACAATCAATGCCTTCTCTGCGCAATAGTAATAGGGATACTATCGAAAAAAGTGCTGAAAAGCAGAGTTACTAAACACAGCCTTCTGAAATGCCTTCTCAAAAGAAGACGAAGTATATATTCCAGAATTCGAATCGAGAACAGCTGCCAACAAAAGCAACGTAGAAGTAAATTTCCTCGGAGTAGTGAAGCAACTAGCTTAATAAAAGCAAGTCTTCTGGTCCAGACTGTATACCAATTAGGTTCATTTCAGAGGATGCTGATGCATTAGCTCCATACTTAACAATCGTATACAAGCGTTCGCTCGACGAAAGATCCGTATCCAAAGACTGGAAAGTTGCACAGGTCACAACAATATTCAGGAAAGGTAGTAGGAGTAACCCACTAAATTACAGCCCCATATCATTAATGTCGATATGCAGCAGGTTTTTGGAACATGTATTGTGTTCGAATATTAAGAATTACCTCGAGAAAACGGTCTATTGACACACAGTCAACATGGATTTAGAAAACATCATTCCTGTGAAACAAACTATCTCTTTATTCGCATGAGTGTTGGGTGCTATTGACATGGGATTTCAGTTTGATTCCGTACTTTTGGATTTCCAGAATCCTTTTGACACTGTACCACACAAGCGGCTTGTAGTGAAATTGCATGCTTGTGGAATATCGTCTCAGTTATGTGACTGGATTCGTGATCTGCTGTCAGAAAGGTCACAGTTCGTAGTATCTGACGGAAAGTCATCGGGTAAAACGGAAGTGATTTCTGGCATTCCCCAAGGTAGTGTTACAGGTCCATTGCTGTTTCTTATCTACATAAACGATTTTGGAGACAATATGAGCAGCCGTCTTAAGTTGTTTGCAGATGACGCTGTCGTTTATCTAGTAATAAAGTCAACAGAAGATCAAAACAAATTGCAAAACGATTTAAAAATGGTATCTGTATGGTGCGAAAATTGGCATTTGACGCTAAATAACGAGAAGTGTGAGGTAATACACATGAGTGCTAAAAGGAATCCATTAAATTTCGGTTACTCGATAAATCAGTCAAATCTAAAGGCCGTAAATTCAACTAAATACCTAGGAATTACAATTACGAACAACTTAAACTGGAAGGAACACACAGAAAATGTTGTGGGGAAGGCTAACCAAAGATTGAGTTTTATTGGCAGGACACTTAGAAAATGTAACAGACCTTCTAAGGACACTGCCTACACTACGCTTACCCGTCCTCTTTTAGAATATCGCAGCGCGGTGTGGGAGCTTTACCAGACTACACTGATGGAATACATCATAAAAGTTCAAAGAAGGGCAGCACGTTTTGTGTTATCGTGAAATATGGGAGAGGGTGTCACTGAAATGGTGCAGGATTTGGGCTGCACATCATTAAAAGAAAGGCATAATTTGTTGCGACGGAATCTTCTCACGAAATTCCAATCACCAACTTTCTTCTCCGAAGCGAAAATACTTTGTTGACACCGACCTACATAGGGAGAAACGATCACCACGATAAAATAAGGGAAATCAGAGCTCTTAGGGAAAGATATAGGTGTTCGTTTTTTCCGGGCGCTATACGAGATTGGAATAATAGAGAATTGTGAAGGTGTTTCGATGAACCCTCTGCCAGTCATTTAAATGTGATTTGCAGGGTATTCATGTAGATGTAGATGTAGCCTGCCCTTCATCACTAATAAATTTTTAGATGAGTCTATATCTGCTTCTGGGTACGCTTTACAATCCAGTATCTGATTTCGCAATATCTGCCTGACCATGCTATAGTCTCGGCCTTACAAAAATAATTTGTGCCAGTGAAAAACTTAGCCGATAAAGAATGTACTCAATAGGTCATTTTCAACTTTCCGAAGGTCACGCTCATGGCAAGTTTAACTTAAAATTTTATTGCATAACGTTGCTCCACATTTCGCTCTTCCACTTTCGTAAAACACAACAAACACACGACTTCACTGATGGCGCTCTCAAAAATCACGTGATGGCTGTACGGAGCTGAAACTCGGACTGAGCATCTGGAAGGGCTGAACCCACCGGTCTACACAAACAGAACAACACGGCGTTGTCAGATCGCTTGCAGTGTTGTCAGTTTCATTGCTTTTCTCACACATCTCTTAAGTACGCCCATAGGCAGTTGAAGTATCACTCGAAAGTAAAATCAGTAGAAATACATAAAATTATCGGTCAATGGCGGGTCAGGTGTACAGTTTTACATTTCGGGCCACGAATGGGTTGTTTCTAGTCACAGATTGTCGATATTTGGGTGGCAGCTTCTGAATAAAAGTTGAGAATAATCGTATTTTAACAGAACATCGACCGTCTGACTCATCGGACATAGAGGAACTATCTAATAGAGCACACATGTAGGAAATCCATCCAGCCTATATAGAGTGGTCAGAAACAATCTGAAATTATTGTAAGGTCTTTGCAGCGTAGGTTGAGCTGAGAAATAATTGCTAACAAAAACACATAATTCGATACGTTCCCCAGTATCCGAGTTAGTTAGCACTGAAGTTAGCCAATCACGCCGTTTTGCACGGAAATTCAGACGGCCCGCCATATAAAGTGCCAGTTATTCTCATAGTGCAGATGATAGACAGCTCAGCCTTAGGACCGGCCGGTGTGGCCGAGCAGTTCTAGGCGCTACAGTATGGATCCGCGCGACCGCTACGGTCGCAGGTTCGAATCCTGCTTCGGGCATGGATGTGTGTGATGTCCTTAGGTTAGTTAGGTTTAAGTGCTTCTAAGCTCAAGGGGACTGATGACATTAGAAATTAAGTCCCATAGTGCTCAGAGCCATTTGAACAATTTTTTTCAGCCTTAGGCTCGGGTTCAGTTTTTACTACCGTTCCGTGTCAAATTTTCGTATCGCTGTCTTATTCGGTTTTAGGAAACCAAACGAAGAACAAATTTGGCGACACCATCTCTGGCGGATGGTTTGAAGATGTGCGCACAACGAGCTAACTGGCTAACTTCAATGGTTATTAACTCGAAAACGGTGCTACGTATCGAATTTTTTTCTTAACAATCATCTCCCACACCCTCACAAGCTTTTCATACTGTTTCATTTCATCCTGCATAACTGTTCACAGTCGCGGGTACCCAGAAAGAATACTAAGCCTAGATCTTCTTAAGAAATACAACTATCAGCAGTTTCAGAAAACAAAAGGAAAGACATAATCAATGGGGGCAATCGTTTTATACTATGAAAAGACATCCACTAAACAGACCACACCATTCCCAAAAATTTCAGTCAAGTATGAAACTCATATAAGCAATGTCTGGTACTGCGAGTGACACACTGATTCGTTCTGATATTTCTCAATAATAAGTTGCGGGGTCAGTGCAGGGTATCCGATCGAATTACATTTTGTGAAAATAAGATGAAAATGAAGGATTCACTCTATCGACTTATGTTTAAATATCAAATACTACATGCTTGCATATACTGAACAATATATTTTATTCAATATTTGTACCTGAAGGTAAGTAAAAGCCTTTCAGTACTTGAACTGCTACGACGAAGGGAATTCTGACACGGAATTTGAGGTGAAATAACTGTAGCAAGCACACCAAAGGAGTTGACCTACATACTGATGTAGCTCCAAAATTCCGAAGTGCGTGATCTCAATTCTTCACCAGATCAAAAGATTTGTCCTTTCACTTGACTTTCACTTATTACCTGTTGTACCAAATATTTCATCTGTCAAATCTTCTTCACACTTATAAGCAGAGCTGAAACGCTGTTGTTTCAGCATTCATGTTTATCCGAAATACTGATCTATCTATAAATCGGCCACGCGGGCTAACAGCTCTCACCCGATTTACAAAGGTTGTATACACTCTGATGTCCATTATCTGCCGAGCAAAGCCTGCCGATCGAAAAATAGTTCATCTGCGACTAGCCGTAGTAAAAAGACTTCCAGCGTGATTTATGGATAGAGATGTTATTGTTGCTTAAACTATCAAGATTAACGGAAGAAACACATAAGATACAAAGAAGAACTGTTCGTTTCATCACGGGTGTGTCAAGTCAGAGTGACCGTACGAAAGAAAACTAGAATGTGCGGTGCTGCTTAAAATCATGACGCGTCTTTCAAATCCTTACGCGTAATACTCAGAGCGTACGTTCCAAGAATACGTCTACGTCTATTTTCTGCAGTCCACCTCGTGGTGTGCTGAGAAAGCTACCACTATCAGTTGCCCTTTCCTGTCCCACTCACGTAGGGGCCGCGGGAAAACCTATTGTTGTTAGGGCTTCATATGAGCTTGAATCCGTTTAATTTACCTTCATGGTCTTTTCGCGAAATGCACTGATGATCCAAAACATTATGACCACCTGCTTAAAAGCTTCTTGGTTCACCTCTGGAACACAATTCGGCAGTGATTCTGTGCACCATTGATTCGAGAAGTACTGTATTGGTTTCCAGGGGTTTGTGGCACCAAATGCCTATGCACAGGTCACACACTTCCCGTAATTTAAGGGCGGTTGGTTTGTTGGGTTCCATCGGATTCATATTAGCCGAATTTCATGGCCAAGACATCAACGTTAGTTCACTATCGCGCGCCTCAAACTATTGCAGCGAGATTCTTGCCTTGTGACACGGACAGTTATCGTGCTAGAAGATGCTATCGTTGATGAGGAAGACATCAAGCATAAAGGTTTCTCGTGGTCCCTAATAATGTTCACGTAGTCCATAATTGTCATGGTGTCTTCGATTACTACCACAGGTTCCGTTGAAGCCAGAGTGAATGTCTCCATAACGTAATATTGCTCCCATCGGCCTGCGCCCGTGGCATGCTGCATGTTTCGAGCGGATGTCGCCTGGATGACGGTGTATCTGGACACTAGCATCAAGCTGCTTTAATAAAAAGCATGATTCATCCGAGCAGGCGACACGATTCCATTGTTCCGCGGTCCAAGCTCGAAGATGCTGTGCCCACAGCAATCGTAACTGACGATGCTGTTGGGTCAACATAGGAACATGAAGGGGTCCTCTGCTGTCGAACACCATGTTCAACACTGTACGCTGAAGTTCGTGCTCCAAAACACCTGTGCCTGCGACAGCACTGTGTTCCGTTGTCAGATCAGCCGCAGATCGCCGCCTATCCTGGTTTAGAGAGCACGCAAGCCTCCGATCCCTGTGTTCTGTGATGACGTATGGGCCTCCTACTTCATGTCGCCTGCTCATGGTTTCTACATTCTTTAACCACTTTCCGAAGATGATCACGACAGTAGCACGCGAACGGCCGACCAGCTTCCCCGTTTTCGAGATGCTCGCTCACAGTCACCGGGCCACAACAATTCGGCTTTTATCAAAGTCACTCAAGTCGGCGGATTTCTGATTATCGTCTCCAGAATAACACCCCATTCGTCTTTGCTCCGCTCATATACACTATGTGATCAAAAGTATCTGGACACCTGGCAGAAAAAGACAAGCTTGTGACACCCTCCATGCCGACCGAGGTGGCCGAGCGGTTCTAGGCGCTACAGTCTGGAACCGCGAGACCACTACGGTCGCAGGTTCGAATACTGCCTCGGGCATGGATGTGTGCGATGTGTTTCTGTTAGTTAGGTTTAAGTAGTTCTAAGTTCTAGGGGACTGATGACCTCAGATGTTAAGTCCCGTAGTGCTCAAAACCATTTGAACCATCTTTGGTGCGGCCTTGCAAAAATTCGGCGCTCCAAAACATCCCAAAGATGCTCTATAGGATTCAGGTCAGGACTCTGTGCAGGTCAGTCCATTACAGGAATGCTATTGTTGTGTAACCACTCCGCCACAGGCCGTGGATTATGTACAGGTGCTCGATCGTGTTGAAAGATGCAACCGCCATCCCCAAATTGCTCTTCAACAGTGGGAAGCAAGAAGGTGTTTAAAACATCAATGTAGACCTGTGCTGTGACAGTGACACGCAAAACAACAGGGGGTGCAAGCCCCCTCAATGAAAAACACGACCACATCATAACACCATCGCCTCCGAATTTTACTGTTGGCACTACACATGCTGACAGATGGCTTTCACCGGGCATTCACCACAACCACACCCTGCCATCGATCCCCACATTGTGTACCGTGATTTGTCACTCCACAGAACGTTTTCCACTGTTCACTCGTCCAATGTTTACGCTCCTTACATCAAGCGAGGCGTCGTGTGGCATTTACCGGCGTGATGTGTGGCCTATGAGCAGCCGCTCGACCATGAAATTCAAGTTTTCTCACCTCCCACCTAACTTTCATAGTACTTGCAGTGGATTCTGATTCAGTTCGGAATTCCTGTGTGATGATCTGGATAGATGTTTGACTATTACACATTACGACGCTCTTCAACTGTCTGCGGACTGTCAGTCAACAGACGAGGTCAGCCTGTACGCTTTTGTGCTGTACACGTCCTTTCACGTTTCCACTTCACTATCACTTCGGACTCAGTGGACCTAGGGATGTTTGGGAGTGTGGAAATCTGGCGTACAGACGTGTGACGCAAATGACACCCAATCACCTGACCACGTTCGAAATCCGGAGTTCCGCGGAGCTCTCCATTCTGCTCTGTCACGATGTGTTATGACTACTGAGGACGCCGATGTGGAGTACCTGGCAGTAGGTGGCAGCAAAATCGCCTAATATGAAAAACGTATGTTTTTGGGTGTGTCCGGATACTTTTAATCACATAGTGTACTTCTCTTACCACTTCAGGCGCCTTCAGCGCCACCAGACAGCTATGTGTTTGTTGTCAATTCTAAGAAGGTACGAATTTTAACAGTAAACCATACCTGATGATAAAAGTCACTCTTGTAGCGGCTGTCATTGGAAATGAATGAGCAACTCCGTGATCTTTTCACACTTACTGGATGAATCTGTTAAGAAATGCGATGCACTTCGTTGAATCCTCTATGTCAGTCCTATCTGATACAGTCCCAGATTGATATGCAATATTTAAATATCGTTCGTAGCAGGGCATCGTGAGATACCTCTTTCCTGTTGATTCTTCCAATGACTCAGTTTGGCATCTGCCTTATCTTAGTTAGTTTTACGTGGTCGTGCCACTTTAAATCGCTCCGTACTCGTAGACCTAGGTATTGAAACGAAGTGACTGCGTCCTGATTATTCTGCTATCTCGTAACCATGTAATCATGGGTCTTCCCACCTATTTATGCACATTAAGCCATTGTTGAGGATCAGCTACCAATCCCTACACCAAGCGTCAATCCTCTATATGTTTTCATGAATTTCAATACCATACAGTCCTCGAGGTTTGAGGCTTCATCAGCAAGCAGCCTCATGGAATTTACAAACTTATCCACTTAATCATTTATATACATTGTGTAAAGTAATAGTTCTCTGAAACCACCTTCGTGTGTGCCCAAAGTTACTTCTAGGTCTGAAGATCTCTCGCCGTTAAGAATGACACGCAGTACACCCTCGTATTTTGCTCACTAAGCAGCAGTGGGGAACTGTACTGAACGCCTTTCGGAACCCAGGAATGGCAGCATCAACTTGGGCGCCTGTTCTACTACTTTCCGAGTCTCGCTAACGAACAGAGCGAACTGGGTTTCACAAGATCGTTGTTTGCGCCCTCCGTGTTGATTCTTACAGAAGAGGTTTTCGGTTTCCAGAAGTACCATAATGCCTGACCATAAAACATGTCCCCAAATTCAGCAAAAATCTGATGTCAACAATATATGACTACTGTTTTGTACGTCTGTTCAACTATCCTCCTTGAAAATGTAAATGATCTGCGCATTTTTTCCAGTCACTAGGAAATTTTCGCTCCTCCACTGACCTATGGTGTACTGCTGCTACAAGACGAGTAAGTTCTTTGGCGTACTATATGCAGAAGCGTATGACATCAGATTCTGTAGCCTTTCCTCTGCTGAGCGTTTCCAGTCAAATCTAGATATGATCTACAAGCTTGCTTCCATCAGGAACTGCGTGCTCTACGGCCGTATTAATAAGATCCAACATAGGAGGAAGGGTAGCATTGGTCGTAATAAAAAAAAATAAAAAAAATTAAAAAAAAACAGGTTACCGTGAACGACGTGAGATATTGTTGTTGTTGTATTCTTCCGTCCTGAGACTGGTTTGATGCAGCTCTTCATGCTACTCACGTGAGATAGGACGTTCATATTCGCAGGACACTTATAATAGCATGTTCTGTAGATATGATTAGCATTTGAACCGTGTCGGCCTGAGGGTTCAAGGACAACACCGATTCGTGAAGTAACGCCGCCTACCGGTAAAATATGTTTGCGACTCTCGTTGTCGCTATAATCCGAAGGCAATGGATCAGTGTGAGTTGAGCACACGTGCACGATGCCTCGCCGCAGACGTATCCGCGATCCGTACCGTCGAATCAGTGAGACTGAAAGAGGACACATTACTGGCGTGAGGGAATGTGATGCATCCATCCGGAAAATTGCTTCTCGTGTGGGACGAAGTGTTTCAGCAGTGCAACGGGTGTATGCAGAGTGGTTCACGGAAGATGGTACAACACGACGAGATGGGCCAGGTCACACCAACCAGACCACACCCCGAGAAGATCGACACCTCGTCCGAATGACATTGCAGGATAGATCTTCTTTCTCCGCCGCTCTGACGCAACAGTGGAACAGTGTAATACATCGTAAACTATCAGGGGTCACAAACCGTCGCCCTCTATTACGACTTCGTCCACTTCTCAACCTACCATTGACGAATGTACAGAAACATGCTAAATGACAATGGTATATAACGACGTCACACGTGACAGGAATGACATCATATAGTTGAAGATAGTAACTGTTCTCGAAAGAACAGGTACCATTGATCATCGTGCCGCTTCTCTAAAATAAATGATAATTAATTGAAACCCTCAGCTGCCGACAGGTTTTGTTGATACATCTCGATGGGGACAGCTGAAAATGCGTGCCCCGACCGGAACTCGAACCCGGGATCTCCTGCTTACATGACCGACGCTCTTTCCATCTGAGCCCCCGAGGACACAGATGAATAGCGCGACTGCAGGGACTTATCCCTTGCACGCATCCCGTGAGACCCACATTCCCAGCTGTTCACAATCTACATACGTAATGTTCCTAACAGATATATTGGCCCTCCACTCATTACTCGCGCCAACTAAGGTGACGATTCCCGTAAGAGTTCGGGCAACCTGTGCGCTCTCTCTCTTACGGGAATCGTCACCTTAGTTGGCGCGAGTAATGAGTGGAGGGCCAATATATCTGTTAGGAACATTACGTATGTAGATTGTGGACAGCTGGGAATGTGGGTCTCACGGGAGGCGTGCAAGGGATAAGTCTCTGCAGTCGCGATATTCATCTGTGTCCTCAGTGGCACAGATGGATCGAGCGTCTGCCATGTAAGTAGGAGATCCCGGGTTCGAGTCCCGGTCGGGGCACACATTTTCAGCTGTCCCCATCAAGGTATATCCACAACACCCGTCGGCAGCTGAGGGCTTCAGTTAATTATCATTCACATCGTATAGTGTTTTCGGCGAATCCAGATGCTATTTGTTTGAAAATGGTGGTCGCATTTTGGTTCGCCGGAGACAGGGGAAGCGTCATCGCAGTGATTGCATTCGCACAAGGCGTACAGCGCCAAGACAAGGCCTTACAGTTTGCGGTGCTGTTGGGTACAACTGCAAATCACAGTTGATGCGTGTCCAGGGCACTGTGATCAGCGTGACCTACGTGAAAGACATGTTGCTGCCCGTGGCCATACTCTTTGTGCACTACACCCTCGTTTCCATTTTTCAGCAAGACAACGCACGACCTCATGTTGCTGCACGAACGAGTGCCTTCTTGATGGATGGATGGATGGATGGAAAGGGTTTTAAGGGCGCACGACGGCAAGGTCTTCAGTGCCCGCTCAGTAACAGATTGAGGCGTGTGTCAAGAAAAGACTCAGAACAATAACATAAAACAGAACGTAAGACACAGGAAACAAGCTTGAAAAATACGTGTCTACCCACACCGATGCGTGGGACGAAGCATGCCGCTAACAGTGAAACATGGACAACCCAGGAAGAAAGTGGTAGAGGGAGCTAAAACAATATAGCAGATGGTAGTGGCTGGCTGACCGCAAGGAAAAAGGGAGGAGCCAGCCACTGTGCAATTCACTAAAACCTCCAGCCTAAAAGCTTAGGCCAGAGTCCAGACACATCAAAAAACTTGTCAGAGGAGCCAGCCTTTTGCTCTGGCCACCAGATCACGAGACTTGCCGCCAGTCAAAATTGTGTGGGATATGGTCAAACGACATGTGCAATACTGTGACCCAATGCCAACCACCAGGGGTGAACTTTGGAACCATGTGAATACAGTATGGGTGACTATACTAAAGAGCGTAATTCGCGCCTTATACGTGTCTTTGCCATCACGTGTGGAACAAGTTACACTACTGGTCATTAAAATTGCTACACCAAGAAGAAATGCAGAATATAAACGGGTATTCATTGCACAAATATATTATACTAGAACTGACATCTGATTACTTTTTTACGCAATTTGGGTGCATAGATCCTGAGAAATCAGTACCCAGAACATCCACCTCTGGCCGTAATAACGGCCTTGATACGCCTGGGAATTGAGTCAAACAGAGCTTGGATGGCGTGTACAGGAACAGCTGCCCATGCAGCTTCAACAAGATACCACAGTTCATCAAGAGTAGCGACTGGTGTATTGTGACGAGCCAGTTGCTCGGCCACCATTGACCAGACGTTTTCAACTGGTGAGAGATCTGGAGAATGTGCTGGCCAGGGCAGCAGTCGAACATTTTCTACATCCAGAAAGGCCCGTACAGGACCTGCAACATGCAGTCGTGTATTATCCTGCTGAAATGTAGGGTTTCGCAGGGATCGAATGAAGGGTAGAGCCACGGGTCGTAACATATCTGAAATGTAACGTCCACTGTTCAAAGTGCTGTCAATGCGAGCAAGAGGTGACCGAGAAGTGTAACCGATGGCACCCCATACCATCACGCCGGGTGATACGCCAGTATGGTGATGACGAATACACGCTTCCAATGTGCGTTCACCGTGATGACGCCAAACACGGATGCGACCATCATGATAATGTAAACAGAACTTGGATTCATCCGAAAAAATGACGTTTTGCCATTCGTGCACGCAGGTTCGTCGTTGAGTACACCATCGCAGGTGCTCCCGTGTGATGTAGCCTCACGGGTAACCGCAGCCACGGTCTCCGAGCTGATAGTCCATGCTGCTGGCAACGTCGTCGAACTGTTCGTGCAAACGGTTGTTGTCTTGCAAACCTCCCCATCTGTTACCTCAGGGATCGAGACGTGGCTGCACGATCCTTTAAAGACATGCAGATAAGGCGCCTGTCATCTCGACTGCTAGTAATACGAGGCCGTTGTAATCCAGCATGGCGTTCCGTATTACCCTCCTGAACCCACCGATTCTATATTCTGCTAACAGTCATTGGATCTCGACCAACGCGAGCAGCAATGTCGCGATGCGATAAACCGCAATCGCGATAGGCTACAATCCGACCTTTATCAAAGTCGGAAAGGTGATGGTACGCATTTCTCCTCCTTACACGAGGCATCACAACAACGTTTCACGAGGCAACGCCGGTCAGCTGCTGTTTGTGTATGAGAGATCGGTTGGAAACTTTCCTCATGTCAGCACGTTGTAGGCGCCAACCTTGTGTGAATGCTCTGAAAAGCTAATCATTTGCATATCACAGCATATTCTTCCTGTCGGTTAAATTTCGCGTCTGTAACACGTCATCTTCGTGGTGTAGCAACTTTTATGGCCAGTAGTGTATCAGGGCCCACGGCAGACGCTGTGACTACTAGGCAACAGGACACATGCTCAACAGAAGTGACTGAAATGCTAATCATTTCTGCAGAACATGCTAACGTAAGTATTGTAACAAGGCCGGTCCCATTCCAAAATACCGTTATCCATGATGGCGGCCATGACGTCAGAGTCATTATGAAATGTTTTCATAGCACCGTCACCATTCCAAAGCATTGTTAGTCGACAACAACAAGGTCGCACGTAGTGTATCCGGCACGTGTTGACTCTCTAGTCTTTATTACCGCCACCAGAGTAATCTGTCATCAAGTCAGCTGATGGTTTTGTGGGGTGGTGGAAATGGCTGTATCCAATACGATCCCTTAATTGAGTCACATGTTCGACTTCTACCAATAGGATTCAACTATGCTATGACCTCATTGTAGGACATATATAGGTTAAGTTCCAGGACCTCAGTCTTGGTCACTCAGTCAGCGGGAGGCTAAGAAGAACAATCATGAAGCACCAGTCGACCTCCAGTGCAGTCACTTAGAACAGGATCAAACGGAAAAGTAAGTATCATATTTCACATTATTCTATCTCGTTCATTATCCTTATTATTCAATGTTTTCACTTATTTGCTTATATCTAATCATTCATCTTCTTTTTTCAACAGAGTCAAACGCAACCATGCTTAGCTCCGCAGACACGTCCGAACCTGCATCATCATTAGCTTCGTTAACCATCTCATCTGGACCTACACCAGCGACAGCCGACTCATTTGATCCAGTAGCGACCACGTGGGATCCTGTAGCTCACATGTTGGAGCAGGACAAGGAGTTGCTGCTCTCCATCCCACTCAGCAACTTGTGTGATGAAGACGCTCGATCTGCTCACCACACAACGAATTCAACCACTGGTGGTGTTAAAGATCAACTAAATGGTGGTCAGTACTGGATGCCTACATATAACTCATCACAATCGAACACTTCCGTGATAATGCAACCACCGAGTTTAGATACTGTAAATAAAAAGAATACGTCTAGTGCGGCTACGCTATTCACCACGACATATAATTTAACCTCCAGTGGTTCCAAACGTGTGAACGTTGCTATAGACGTCCATCATGTCTGGGGGATCCAAGCTATAATGGAGATTGAAAATATTTCCAAAAGTGTTAAAGTCCCGATTTCCGAGTTCGACTGGGCCGGGATCTGTCATGCAGAGCGCTACATCAATCAACAAATGACCACCGAATATGACCCAACTCATCCCCCACCAGAAATTCGTCTTGCTGATGTCATACTTTCCATTACTACTGTATATGATGACTGCGCCTTACGCATTAAATCAGGTGTCGACAGCGTCTATCTAAGGTATCCGTCAGTTATCAAATTATTCAACCTAGACTCCTCTATACGGTTTGCTCTCGAGAGACTGAATCGTTGGGTTCCTAGCATAGAGGCAGCATATAGTGATGTTAAAAACTCTCTACGTGTTAATAATATACATATTGACGATTTTGAGCACCATCTTCGTTCGCATATGGCCATTAAAACTACAGACATCCAATTGAAATGCGTGTGTCAAAAACCAGAGTACTCAGAGTCACCTATCGGATTGCGTGAGATACGTGCAGAATTTATTGCCAACCAAAGAGAATTATTTGGTATATATTGTACAGGTTCTAAGAAGAAACGTGCAGATTATGATAACACCTCAGAAATAGTACATCCAATGTATGATTTTTAAATAAATAATTTATATTTAATCTTATCTCCTGTTTCTCTTTTATTTCAGACCACCACTCCTATTATAATCAAATTGATCCAATAATTTTTTAATTCTACTCAAATTATGACCATCTTACACTTCATACATGTGTTCCTCGTGTAGGCAGTATAGCTCAATCGGTTAATTGATCGAACTATACTGGCTACACACAAATATTATTATTATCCTCACAGTTATATTTTCTATATATGTCAAGTACTTGTTTGTACATGGCTCATTTACTATCATGGCTGGCTGGGTGAAGCACCCTCACCACAAGGACTTTGTTGTCGGTGACTGGTCATGTGAAGATTCAAGTGAAGAGCAGAAGAAGAAGAAGAAGAACAAGAAAAACGGAATTCTCCTTCCCAATAATATAAGAGCAATTATTGTAGGCCCATCCAACTGCGGCAAGACTAATGTCCTCATGACTCTGCTAACTCATGTGCAAGGTGTCCGATTTGAACATGTCTGTCTATTCTCAAAAACACTCTTTCAACCCAAGTATCAGCTATTGCATGAGATATTTTGAGGTGTAGATGGCGTTACATACACAACATTCAGTGAAAGCTCTGATATCCCCCCACCTGAAGAAACAAAACCAAACACAGTATTCATATTTGACGATGTTGCAGTAGAAAACCAAGACCAAATTCGCAAATATTTCTCTTTCGGTCGCCATATGGGTGCTGACGTATTTTATCTAAGTCAAACATATTCCAGAATCCCCAAACAACTTGTTAGGGATAACGCAAATCTCATTATAGCCTTCAAGCAAGACAATCTTAATTTAAGACACATTTACCAAGCACATGTGGGGACGGATATGTCGTTCAATGATTTCTTAAAGATATGCGCAGACTGTTGGAACCGTTCACAGTATGGGTTTCTCGTTATTGATAAAACAAGAAAACTGTATGATGGTAGATACAGACGAAACTTTCAAGAATTTTTGCATATGTAACAAGGTAATAGACGTTAGCACATCAGTCTACGTCATACCATGGACAAATTCGCGCGTATGTCCACCTCTCAACGTGAGATGATTGGTGTACACAGACAGAACATACGCTTGTACATGGATGCGAAAATTCAAGCTATGGCTCTTAAAGTTGCAAGTATGCGCAGGGAACTAGAGACCTATTACCAAACCCTTCTGACAATGGTGAATGAGTTAAATGAGCTAGTTAATCAAGTCAGTAAGAAAGTAACCGACTTAACTGAAAAGGTCGCTCATATTCAGAGAAAAATAGATGTAGACCTGCTTGTTGTCGATAAGGGCTATCGTGATCATACTAAGAAGCTGAAGAAAATGAATGCATATATAAAGCCTCATGTTGCAGAGACGTCTGATTAGTAAATGTTGAGATGTCGACGACCAAACAGAAAGTCATTCAAGCCCGTAAAGCAGTCCGAGAGAAATTACGGTTGCTTAGGTTAGGGTATATTGATCGTCAGCAAACACTAAGAGAGACCTTTAAGCCCTTACTGAGTCTCTCCGACAGCTCTCACAAAAAACAAAAACGACCCAAAACGACAGTCAAGCCATTGATGAATTCATTATTAGTCACGCACCAGGCCAGATAGATAGAACATTCGGCGTTAGCCCGGGAAGACCATACATGTTGGGCACGCATCCCATAACTGTAACAGAAGACAAAATACAAATAGCTGATAGACAGTTTGACCGAACACCAGGCTTAATGAATCTTATTTTCCTAAGACCAACTAAAAAACCTATAAATTATTCAGTTAGTGATAAGGACACGTACCGTCAAATACTACACATGACTGGTGTACACAAGATCACCAAAAGCCTAACCAACAGGAAGTATAAAACCATTATAAAGCCAATTCTTGAAGACCAAAACAACAACAACGGTGCCAGCAGCGGAGATGGTATTGACATTGGTCTTAAGACAGTGAACAATCGAGTCCCTCAGTATATATATTATGACGACCCCAACGAACTAATAGATTGACTACGTCTGCTCATGTCATCAGCTGCTGCAGGTAATACAGCTCATTCGAATGAAGTTATCTCCATAATCTCTGAGCTTCGAGAGAGAGGTATCATCGAATAAGTATGGAGACCGTAGTTCGAGAACTACACAAACCAGCACGCAAAACATACCCGCGCAGGCATGTCATGATTAAAGGGATGGATGACTTGTGGCAAGCTGATCTTGTAGATATGCGACAATATTCACATGAGAATAATGGCTTCAAATACATTTTAATTGTTATTGATACATACTCCAAATTTGCATGGGCAGTACCGGTCAAGACAAAAACCGGACCAAATATCGCTGATGCTTTTGAACGCTTGCTACAGATAGGAACCAATCGATGCCCGGACAATCTCTAAACCGATCATGGTGGTGAGTTCTACAATAGGTACTTTAAGACAGTGATGCAGCAGTATGGAATACATCACTACTCGACATTCACTCACCTGAAGGCAAGTATCATAGAGCGCTTGAACAGAACAATAAAAGGCAGAATGTGGATGCGGTTTAACCTCCGTGGCTCATACAAATGGACAGATATCCTCCCAGAAATAATTGCTCAATATAATAGAACCAAACATAGCACAATAAAAATGCGGCCAATTGATGTTTGTGATAACACACTCATGGATACGGTATACTTTCACATTAAGATACTGGATCCACGCAAACAGAAATTTAATGTAGGTGATTTGGTGCGTATCTCAAAACACAAGGCTGCATTTGAGAAATCATACCTACCGAACTGGTCAACTGAGATATTTACAGTTTCAAATGTGCAGCGAACGAATCCTAGAACTTATTTATTGAAAGACAGTAAAGGTGAAGAAATTGCAGGCTCCTTCTACACTGAGGAGATGCAGAAGAGCTCACAACCAGATCTTTTCCTCGTAGAGAGAGTCATAAGACGACTTGGAAATAAAGCCCTAGTCAAATGGCTTGGTTTTCCTGCTACACAAAACAGTTGGATTGATGCCAGGGATTTGCTATATAATGAACATTCATCGTCCACAACCACCACAGTAGCCTGACATGCGCGATCGAGGGCACATTAGAGGAGGCGGTGGTGTTCTGGACAAACTACCTTTGGAATTACACATCCCGGGGTATAACTACTGCGGACCTGGGACAAAGCTTCAGAAACGCTTGGCGCGAGGTGATAAGGGAGTGAATCTGCTTGACGAAGCGTGCATGGAACACGACATTGCATAAGAAGCAAATAAAGATCTACCAAGTCGTCACATTGCAGATAGGATTTTAGCTGATAAAGCTAAGGCGATACGGAAAAGAAAAGATATTGGTATAGGTCAACGCATCGCGGCATTCGCAGTTGATAAAACCATGCGCGGAAAAATCAAGTTAGGATTAGGAGTGATGAATTTCAAGCGCGTTATGAACGCTGCACGTCGCGCACTAAACATGAAGAACAAGAAGGGTTGTTTGAAGAAATGTATCCTGACAGCGATGTATGCAGCTAAAAACGCAATGAAGGACAAAGAATCACCAACGAGAAGATCCGTTAAAGCACCTCGCATTCTACCAATACCCAAGACATCCGGCGGTTTTATTCCTTTTCTCATCCCAGCCCTCTCCGCGCTCTCAGCGGTAGGTTCGCTCGCCGGTGGGGCTGCAGCTATCGCTCGAACAGTCAAGAATGCGCAAAACTCGCAAACCCAGTTAGAAGAGGCGAGAAGACATAACCGCATGATGGAAGCAGCAGTCATTGGAAAAGGCCTATACTTGAAACCGTACAAGAAGGGTCTTGGTCTATTCATAAATAAAAAAAAAGCCCAATATCGGTCCTACCAGATCGACCACTCACAAATACAGACCTTCTTAAGTTTGTTAGACATAAATTCAAGATTCTATGTCACAACCCGCTACGGTAATAAAGACTAGAGAGTCAACACGTGCCGGATACACTGCGTGCGACCTTGTTGTTGTCGACTAACGATGCTTTGGAATGGTGACGGTGTTATGAAAACATTTCATAATGACTCTGACGTCATGGCCGCCATCATGGATAACGGTATTTTGGAATGGGACCGGCCTCGTTACAATACTCGTACACCCTTAATTGTCCTTGAGAGAGGAACTGTAACAGGTCAGGTGTATCGGGATATCATTTTGCACCAGTATGTCCGCCTTCTCAGGTGTACAGTGGGTCCCACCTTCCTCCTGATGGATGATAACGCACGGTCCCACCGAGCTGCCATCGTGGAGGAGTATCTTGAAACAGAAGATATCAGGCGAATGGAGTGGCCTGCCTATTCTCCAAACCTAAACACCTTCGAACACGTCTGGGGTGCTCTCGGTCGACGTATCGCTGCACGTCTTCAAACCCCTAAGACACTTCAGGTGCTCCGACAGGCACTGGTGCAAGAATGGGAGGCTATACCCCAGCAGCTGCTCGACCACCTGTTTCGGAGTAGGCCAACCCGTTGTGCGGCCTGTGTACATGTGCATGGTGATCATATCCTGTATTGTGTGATTCTTGAGTTTCTCCCGGCGTATTTGATAGTCAAAATATCCACGGGTGTGCCCGTTGGACACTGTAGACCGGCAGCACACCCGTGGATATTTTGAATATCCTGTATTGATGTCGGGGTACATGCGCAGGAAGCAGTGGCGTTTTGTAGGACATGTGTTTCGGGACTATTTTTTCAACTTATCACCAATACCGTGAACTTACAGATCTCTGTCGTGAGTGTTCACTATGTGCCTATGCTATTAACGCCAGGCCGCGCAGTATTAGCCGAGTGGTCTGAGGCGCTGCAGTCATGGACTGTGCGGCTAGTCCCAGCGGAGGTTCGAGTCCTCCGTCGGGCATGGGTGTGTGTGTGTTTGTCCTTAGGATAATTTAGGTTAAGTAGTTTGTAAGCTTAGGGACTAATGATCTTAGCAGCTAAGTCCCATAGGATTTCACACACATCTGAACATTTTTTATTAATGCCAGTTTTGTGAAGTGCCACGTTGTGTGGCACCACATTCTGCAATTATCCTTAATTTATGAGGAAGAGTGTAGATGGCGCGCACCGCCCTACTTGGCGGGGTGGGGTGGGGGAGTAGGGGGAGGGTGGCAGCATCAATACGTCACCTACAACAATCAAATAAATACAGAAAATTAATAACATACAAAAAATTACATCCCTGGACACTATCGCATGATGATGCGTGATAGGTTTGGGCGAATCAGACTTCCGTGACGTGCCACCAGATTGTGGCACTTCAGAAAGCATAAAAATACTGAGAACTTAATATGAATGTCTGAAGCTTCTAAGGGCTCACCAGACAGTATGGCACTGTAATGCATACACTATCACCAATACAACAACAACAACAACAACAGCTACTTCTGCTACTGACACACGGTCCAGTGGCACTAGTGGAAAGCCTGATTATCTTGATTATCTACCTTCTGTAGCACGGACGTGCAGGGGAGAGTCAACGGTGTTCTGGAAAGCGCCAGCAGGTGAGAGGAACAGTGCCGACGCGTGTCGCTACCAGCTGTGCTAGGCGTCTCGGCTGAGGAACTATGGTGCGAGCAGCCCAATCGAGTTGATCCCATAGATACTCGATTGGGTTTAAACTGTAGAGTTTAGTGACCAGAGGAGAACGGTAAATTCAATTTGGTGCTCTTCCAACCAGGCACGTACACTGCGAGCTGGTTAGCACGTTTCATTGTCCTGCTTTGGAGATGCCGTCATCCCGAGGAAAAAAAAAATAGACTGCATTTAGGAGTAGACATTGTCTACAAGGATGGTTGCACACTAATTTTGATCCATTGTCGCTTCCAGAATGACAAGATCACCTAGAGAATGTCACGAAAACATTTCCCAGTTCATAACGCTCCCACCTACGGCCTGAACACAAATTTCTCTTCTCTCCAATTCTATTCATTACCTCCTCATTAGTTATGTGATCTACCCATCTAATCTTCAGCATTCTTCTGTAGCACCGCATTTCGAAAGCTTCTACTCTCTTCTTGTGTAAACTATTTATCATCCATGTTTCACTCCCATACATGGCCACACTCCATACAAAACTTTCAGAAACGACTTCCTGACACTTAAATCTATACTCAATGTTAACAAATTTCCCTTCTTCAGAAATGCTTTCCTTGCCATTGCCAGTATACGTTTTATATCCTCTCTACTTCGACCATCATCAGTTATTTTGCTCCCCAAATAGCAATACTCATTTACTACTTTAAGTGTCTCATTTCCTAATCTAATTCCCGCAGCATCACCCGACTTAATTCGACTACATTCCATTATTCTCGTTTTGCTTTTGTTGATGTTCATCTTATATCCCCCTTTCAAGACACTGTCCATTCCGTTCAGCTGCTCTTCCAGGTCCTTTGCTGTCTTTGACAGAATTATAATGTCATCGTCGAACCTCAAAGTTTTTATTTCTTCTCCGTATATTTTAATTCCTACTCCAAATTTTTCTTTTGTTTCCTTTACTGCTTGCACAATATACAGATTGAATAGGCAATAATAATACCTCTGCTATTGAAAGCCTCCGGTCTTGCAACGTCCTTCACTTTATCGTCTGGATACCGCACAATGGCTGCAGTCATCCATCCATAACCATGTTGATTTGCTTCGGTATTCTCCATTCGACAAACACCGAAGGCACTTGAAGAACAACATACGCTCCAACATAACTACTCAAGGTCACTACAAAAACTACACGTCGATCCTGCCCAAAGCCGAGAAGCGATTCTTCTCGGTGTTGTAGCTCTCACGGGGCACCCCGGAATGCTATCTGTGTGAGGTACCTCTTTGAGTCCCGCAGCCGCCTATGTTGGCTGCCACGCCGTGTCCTAGTTTTCCTAGGCAGGGTAGGGTCAAAAAATACCGAATACCGGAAGTGATAGAACGCGTACAGCGAAAGGTGCGCTTAGAGACAAGTGGCAGCTATGTGAGTAATCCATCTGGAACGACGGCGTCAGTCGTCGTGCAGTTGCATGTGCAACAGTACTGGACGGCGAACCCAGGTGCCACGTTTCGGGAGGAGACATAGGCGTTCACGCCCGACTGTCTATAGTGTTATTGACAATACAGTAGTGATCTTGAGCAGTTTGTTCCTCAAGGGTCTTCTGTTTTTGTCGGATGTGTTCTTTACAGTGGAGAATACCGATGCAAATCAACATGGTGATGGATGGGTGACTGCTGCTATTGTGCGGTATCCAGGAGATAAAGTGAAGAATGTTGCAGGACTGGAGGCTTTCAATAACAGAGATATTATTGCTTATGGCACGATTCAAGTATGTGAGGTTTGAAACGGGGACGTGGGTCGGTTCTATTACACGTCTAATATGCCATTTGTAGTGAGGACCAGGAATCATCGTAAAATAAATGAGTGTGTGTCCGTCGCAGTATAGTTTAAAAGGCAAGGATCCGTCTGGAGAGTAGCCTTATACGGAAGTGAAACGTGAAATTATAGACAGTTCAGACAAAAAGACAACAGAAGCCTTTCAAATGTGTTGTCGCAGAAGGAAACTGAAGGCTAAGTGCACAGATCGGATAGCTAATGAAGGAAATCATGAGTGAAAGAAGGGACCGGTTTATAGGACATATCCCGAGGCATCTACAAATCGTCGGTTAGCTAATGGAGTGAAGTGTGTGTGTGTGTGTGCGCGCGTGTGTGTGTTTGTGTGTGGAGGGAGGACGGGTGTTGAAAATTTGTGGAGTGGGATCGTTGTTTGGCTACAGTGAACAGGTTAAGGGAATGCAGATTGCAGTAGCTATGTGGAGCTGATGGGACCTGCACAGAATAGTTTAACGTGGAAAGCTACAGCAGTCCATTCTTTGGACTGAAAATCACAACCACACAGAGATAAAAGATGGCAATAAAATTAGAACAACAAAAAAATCTACTAACATATACAAATATTGTGTCTACTGAGGTCGAAGTAGAGTGTGAATGCGAAGTTATCTAGACACGTTTAACAGGTCTAGGAGAAATAGAGTTAATTGTTGGGTGTTATTACCGGCCACCAGGTTCCACCGTGACAGTTCTAGAATCATTCAAAGGGAGTCTACACTCTGTATCGCATAAGTACCCGGATCATGCTATATTAGTGGGAGGCGACTTCAACCTACCTAGTATAGACTGGGATGTCTATGGATTCATTACAGGTGGTACAGACAAGCCGTCGTGTGAATTACTTTTGAACACATTATCCGAAAACTGTCTTGAGCAGCTAAATCGACAGCCAACACGTAATGGAAATATTTTAGATCTGGTAGCCACGAACAGACCAGACCTCATCGACGGTGTCAGTGTTGAGACAGGGATTAGTGGTCACGATGCTGTCATTACGACTATGGTTACGAAAGTTAAAAAGTCGGTCAAGAAGGCTAGGAGAGTATTCTTACTAGAGAGAGCAGATAAGCAGTTGTTAGCATTCCACTTAGTAAATGAATCGACTTAATTTACTTCCGGTACGATGGACGTGGAAGAATCATGGGCAAATTTTAAACACATTGTAAATCACGCATTGGACAAGTATGTGCCGAAAAAGTGGGTTACGGACGGAAAAGACCCACCGTGGTTTAACAGCGCAATTCGGAGAATGCTCAGGAAGCAAAGACAGTTGCACTCGCGGTACAAGAAAGATCGGGAGGATGAGGACAGGCAAAAGTTAGTAGAGATTCGTGCTGCTGTAAAAAGAGCGATGCACGAAGCATTCAACCACTACCTTAGGAAAAGATCTTGCTGAAAACCCAAGGAAATTCTGGTCTTACGTAAAATCGGTAAGCGGGTCGAAGGCTTCCATCCAGTCACTCAGTGATCAGTCTGGCCTCTCAACGGAAGACAGCAAAACGAAAGCTGAAATTTTAAATTTGGCATTTGAGAAATCTTTCGCGCAGGAGGATCGTAGAAACATACCGCCGTTTGAGTCTCGTACAGATTCCCGTGTGGAGAACATAGTGATAGACATCCCTGGGGTTATGAAGCAGCTGAATGGGTTGAAAATAAATAAATCGCCAGGTCCTGATGGGATTCCAGTTCGGTTTTACAGAGAGTGCTCTACTGCATTGGCTTCTTACTTAGCTTGCATTTATCGCGAATCTCTTGCCCAACGTAAAGTCCTGGGCGGCTGGAAAAAAGCGCGGGTGGCGCCTGTATATAAGAAGGGTATAAGGACGGATCCTCAAAATTACAGGCCAATATCCTTAATATCGGTTTGTTGCAGGATTCTGGAACATATTCTCAGTTCGAATATAATGAACTTCCTTGAGACAGAGAAGTTGCTGTACATCCATCAGCACGGCTTTAGAAAGCATCGCTCCTGCGAAACGCAACTCGCCCTTTTTTCACATGATATCATGCGAACCATGGTTGAAGGGTATCAGGCGGATGCCATATTCCTTGACTTCCGGAAAGCGTTTGACCCGGTGCCCCACTGCATACTCCTAACTAAGGTACGAGCATATGGGATTGGTTCCCAAATATGTGAGTGCCTCGAAGACTTCTTAAGTAATAGAACCCAGTACGTTGTCCTCGATGGTGAGTGTTCATCGGAGGTGAGGGTATCATCTGGAGTGCCCCAGGGAAATGTGGTAGGTCCGCTGTTGTTTTCTATGTACATAAATGATCTTTTGGATAGGGTGGATAGCAATGTGCGGCTGTTTGCTGATGATGCTGTGGTGTACGGGAAGATGTCGTCGTTGAGTGACTGTAGGAGGATACAAGATGATTTGGACAGGATTTGTGATTGGTGTAAAGAATGGCAGCTAACTCTAAATATAGATAAATGTAAATTAATGCAGATTAATAGGAAAAAGAATCCTGTAATGTTTGAATACTCCATTAGTAGTGTAGCGCTTGACACAGTCACGTCGATTAAATATTTCGGCGTAACATTGCAGAGCGAGATGAAGTGGGACAAGCATGTAATGGCAGTTGTGGGGAAGGCGGATAGTCGTCTTCGGTTCACTGGTAGAATTTTGGAAGATGTGGTTCATCTGTAAAGGAGACCGCTTATAAAACACTAATACGACCTATTCTTGAGTACTGCTCGAGCGTTTGGGATCCCTATCAGGTCGGATTGAGGGAGGACATAGAAGCAATTCAGAGGCGGGCTGCTAGATTTGTTACTAGTAGGTTTGATCATCACGCGAGTGTTACGGAAATGCTTCAGGAACTCGGGTGGGAGTCTCTAGAGGAAAGGAGGCGTTCTTTTCGTTAATCGCTACTGAGGAAATTTAGAGAACCAGCATTTGAGGCTGACTGCAGTATAGTTTTACTGCCACCAACTTATAATTCGCGGAAAGACCACAAAGATAAGATAGAAGAGATTAGGGCTCGTACAGAGGCATATAGGCAGTCATTTTTCCGTCGTTCTGTCTGGGAGTGGAACAGGGAGAGGAGATGCTAGTTGTAGTGCGAAGTACCCTCCGCCACGCACCGTATGGTGGATTGCGGAGTATGTATGTAGATGTAGCTAACAGAGGAAACGAAGCAAAACTTACCATCTCTGTGCATATTTGGAAAATGAGTAGAATAGATGAAGTAATCAAATTTTCCCTTGTTTTCGGAAAAGTAATTCAGTGTAGTTTGGGTAATATAATCAAAAATGTCTCGAACTGATAGGAGAATTTGTTTTAGGAAGAAAAATGTATACGGATTTCTCTTAAAGTTTGGAAGTGTGAGAGTGGAAGAAAGAAAACACAAACATTAGAGGGACGTGAAGAAATACTGAATAGGCAGAGAAAAACCGAACAGTTACGAGTAGGAATCGCGCTCTGAGAGTTCTGTAAAAACTTAATTATGTATATATAAAGATGCTCTAAAGGGTTTTGAGTATCAGAATACGTAATATAAAAGGCCGTATCTTCTGATTTTATTCGCTTGGAAGGTTAAAGTTTTTACACAGTCACAGGAGCGTAGACTTTAGTATTTTACATAGATTTCAGCTTGATAACTGCATCCAGGCGGAGAAAAAAGGTCTTAATAAATTGACAGACAGGCATGCAGACAAAAAATGGCAAAATATTGTTTTTATGTAATATGTTTACAAATTAACAATTTTAAGAATTTTTCCTTTACTTCTGTTGTGAAACCTTGCTTCTTGCCAAATTTCAAGATTCTTGGTCAACGGAAAGTGCCCTATAAGTTTTTATGGGTGAGCTTGCTAGTATGAAAATAATCGACACGAAAGGCCGTTCCCTTTGATTGCATTGACTTGGAAGCATAAGGTTTTTACGCCAGGGACCGTAGCCTTTATTATTTGACGTAAATTTCAACTTCTGTCTGTTCTTGAGGAAAAGGGGTCTTAACAGCCGGAGAGACAGACAGCCGGACAAAAAAATGGGAAAATAATGTTTTTACGCATTTTAGATAAAAATTAAAAGTATTTTCGGAATTTTTCTTTATTTGTAATATGAACCCTAGCTTCTTGCCGAATTTGATGATTCTCTTTTAACAGAAGGTATCCTATAGGTTTTGAAGAGTGTGTTTGTGAGCATCAAAATATGTGACACACTCGTAAATAGCCATATCATTTGATTGCATTGACTTAGAAGCTTAACTTTGTTACACGGTCAAGTGACCGAGCACCTTAGTATTTAAAATAAATTTCAGCTTGATACCTCTATCCTTTCTGAGAAAGAGCGGTCTTAACAGTCAGGCAGGCAGATGGAGAACAAAGTGATAGTGCAAGAGTTCTGTTTTTACCGATTGAGGTACACAGCTCTGTAACTAAGAACGAGGAAGAGCTGAAGCTGGAACGAGGTCTTCTTTGAGCAAGAAGGAAATGGTAAAAAAGACTAACTGAAAAATAAATAATGGTATGTTCTGCAGTGCTCGCCCAAACAGGCGAAGCAGAGATCGTGACCCCTAAGGTTTCAAGGTCCTGATTAGCGAGTTCTGTTATCAGCGAAGGAGACGAAGACGTCTCTGACTGTGCAGGTGAGTACAGTTGCCCGTGTGAGACTCATTTGCAAGCGTTTGTAAGCGTCTGCTCTTTATTTTGTGGAACTGTTACAGTCACTAGCAAATTGTGCAGGTCGCTCTGAAAAATATACAGGGAATCAAAGTCTTAAAGATGCAATAGCTGTCATAAAACTAATCAAAAACGATATCGTCATACGGGTACTTCGAGAGGAATAGTAAAGTGTTGAACAGCTGGTCTTTCGAGGATAGGGCCTAAACTGTTGCGTATGACGAAAAAGAAAAAAAAAAAAAAAAAAAGCCATAATAACTTTTTTATGCACTCGTATAATATTTTAATATAGCTTCAATGCATTTGGTCCAGTGGGAAACGAATTATTTTGTTCCTCTGTGAAGAAATTTGTACACAATTGTGTGAATTTGATAGGAGTGTTGTACCTGGGGGATGGTGCATCACAGCACATATTTCCCGGGAAGTCTCTCAATCTTGAGACCGAGTTTAGAATCACATGAAGGAGCCTGCACTAGCAGTTCCTGGTATTTTCTTTTTTTTCTGTTGTTCTGAGACGTGAAGCTGCGTTTCGTGCACCTTTTGGAAATATAACGAGTTCAACATATTTTAGTGTTGTATAATGCACTAAAAGCCGTTTTGAGGATGCTGTTAATTCCACAGTAACACCGTTTTATGGCGAGTAACATTCAACATATTTTAAAAACCAATTATGTAACGTCTGCAAGGTAAAGTCATACTTCGTAAGCCAGGGACTATGCTATACCGTGAAACGGAAGATCTTCATACCATGGAACAAGTGATATTTGTAAATCAACTGAGTTTCTCTAATCTCTCAACAATTTTCCGTTTCTCGAAAATGGAAATCTGCGTTAGTTGTCAACAGCTGCCATTTCAAAATATTTTTAAGTTGCAGTTGGTTTTTAATAACACTTCTTTTTAATTTCATTTAATTTCCTAATTATTGTGTGCTAGAATAGGAACTTAATTCGTAGACAATAAAATACAGTATTTAGTAGATTTTCTTGGTCGTACCCATTTTAAATTTGAATAAAATGTTTCTTCCTAGGCACACTGACTCGTTCTATTTGGAACAGTTTTTCACATTTGGAAAAACCCTAGTTTTCTGGTACTCTCTTTCCACTACACGCGGAAGTGTAAAAAGGGTTCCAAGGAAGAACACTTTCTTCTAGTCCAGTACAGCGAAGAGAGCCTTTTCGTTCAACAATGAATTTTTGCATCCTAGCCTTTTTTTGAGGTTATGAATGGTAAATATGTCACTCTGTTAAACGGGGTCTGTGTAGAATTTCATTTAATTCCCGTTAGAACACTTTCGTCATAGCAAAGGAGAAACTTATGAGTAAGTTAATGCAGCTGCAGATAGAGACGCCGCTTGTAACGCTGTAGTAAGTTCTTATTTTGTAATGAACGGTTCGCAGCTAATATGCGATAAAAATTTCGCTCTAAAGTGAATATGCAAAGAGAGCAATGAAACAAATTTATCTTTCTTATGCTGCATATGTTCAACTACTGCGTAGCTTTGATCAGCACTTAACATCTTTTTTAAACCAATGCCTGATCCATGGAACTCTTTCTCGGTATTTTGTGTGCACTTGGATCACGACGATGAAACTATTACTCCTCTCAGCATTTTCAATGTCTTCCTCTGGATTCACAAATACTTGGAATGTACCTAAATATTTCTTTTCATTATTAAGGAAACGATCAGGTTTCTTTCTCTAGTACGTTTTCTTGGTTCGAAATCATATATCACGCGTCTCACGTACATTTCCAGCAACTAATTTCACTCATTACTCTTAGCGCCATTCTTTTTAAGCCTGAATGACTTTTTCAGCTTTATATGATTGTTCTGCTCAATGAAAAACTCGTTCGCACACACAGACACAACGCTGTTTAGATGCAACTGAATGATACATAGCGAAGCGGTGTCGAATTTTTCTTGATGATTGTTTTTTTTTTCACTTTTCATTTTCCAATCCAAGCAAGAGTAGAGCGGGCTTTTTATAATCCGATCCATTACAAAGTCACGGTTATTTTAAACCAATTACCTGACGAACGAACCGAAGGGTTCCCAATACGGAATAAATGTGACGAGCTTACCAGTCTGGCATTCACCTGTCAACGGCTGAAAACCTTCCACAATCTAGATCGATATCGGGGATTTGGAACTATTTCAATTTATTTCCGGGATAATGTTGTCCATTGCCCCAGACTAAAATAAAAATTATGTGAATGTGTATTGTGTATGTACGTTGTGTAGGGCGTGTACATAGGTGTAGTGTGTGTGTTCATAAAGGAAAAAAGTCGGCGTGTTTCTGTTATCCGTAATTTGAAACTGCTTGCAACGGATACTTCGGAAGACTACTGCAACGTGAGGGTTATCTTATCAGACTACTTTTCCTCCTTTTTATCTGTTTGCGGAACAGTACAAATAACCTCACAGTACAAATAAATTTCATTTCGGAATGCACTTAAGGTTAACCAGGGGCGGTTCTAGAAGACAGTCAAGGGAGGGGGGGGGGGGGCGGGGCCAATGGCTGGAGGGAGAGGGGGTTTGGGTAGGGTGAGCAAATTATTATCTGTGAAAACCGGGACACATTCACCCGGATGCCAATGGACACCTCATTCCACATGTACCCAGGTTTCTTAATTTTAAATATATTGATGTTTTGTTGATACATTTTGTTAACCCGATTATTATAACTAATAAGAGGATACAAAAGATTGATATAATGTAGATTATCTGTATAATTAATGACATTTAATAAGCGTATACAGTAATAAAGAAATGTATTAGGATTTTACAAAATTTTACAGCCGTTCAACTTTTAATCAATTAATATTAACATGAGCTTTAATATTAGTGAGGACTTGTAGATGGAATTTACTGTCCTTGGGAAAAAGGTATTTTTCACTGCCTCGAGCCTTCTTGATCGTGCCTTTGTTCTTTGAGACAGAGTGATAAAACTCGGTACAATCCATTTTGTAGTTGTACAGGATCTGCAGGATTGTTTCAAGAGACTCCACCTCCATTCTGTTTCTTTCATCAGTCCACTGGATATTCATGAACGAAAATATTCTTTCCACATTGGCATTATGGGCTGGGATTGCAAATAAATAACTTGCAATTATTACCAAATCAGAGTAATGTTGAAGACAGACACAGCTTTTAAAAGAACTCGGCTGCTCGAACTTTCGTCTCTTCACTTGACTGATGTTTCACAAAATAATTTTGTAGAGTTTTACTGCAGCTCGGTGCACTGTATCTGTTAATGTGTTTCTTTGACCTGATGTGATCAACTATGTCGGAACGTCCACCATGACTTATACTAATAAAACAGTTACATACAGAACACTCTGCTTCGTAATCAAAACGACCTTTCTTAATTGAATTCCATTCCTTGGAATAACAGTCACTGAACTTGCAGGCACGTTACAGCATTGCGTTTCACAGTACTGCAGCAATAATACCACTAATATGAGAAAAAACTATTGCAGTTTGTCTGACAAAACATCAACTACTACACTGTTCTGACAATGAGTGTGTGGGTAAGTGGCGCGACAATCGGACGGTTTCATAGCTCTGTTACAATAATACAACTTACTACTTGTTGGCCAAAGTACCGCTCAAAGTAAATTATTGCCTGAGTGTATCAATACTGACACTGTGATTACTAGTATGGGACAATGGAGGTTTTAGACAAATAAGCTAAAATATATTGATTTCTCGTATTTCCTTTAATATAGCGAAATCCCAAATATTTCAGAAAGTTTCACGAAATGTATTTACAAACTAAATTCCGGGACTTTTGAGCGTCCCGAAACAAATTTTCGGGACGCCGGAACACAGGGATGAAAATCGGGACAATGCCGGTTTTCCGGGACGTTTGGTCACCCTAGGTTTGGGGAATATGAATATCGCTTAACAAAAGGAGAGTTGGGGCCCTCCACCGACAAATTGGTAGAATTTGTTGTTGCTTAAAGTAGTTTCCGGTAACCGTTTAGGAGTTCAGGGTAAAAACGTGTCTACAGAATGTGTGCGCCCAAGAAAATAATACGATTTGACTCAGATGTCCGGCGATTTCGATGTTTTTGTCGTGGGTCAGCAATATACTCGTAAGTGTTGGTAGGCATACCCGGCATATTTAGCTTTCCTGATTATTGTAAGTGGTACTCGTACCATAATTTACATCCAGTGTACATTAATAAATAATAAGACACCCATTTTAAGTAAAATGATACTTATTGGTTTAGATAGTAAGCTATATGCCGCTCTTATTCTTTTGTTAAAATATGTTTGAAATACATTGCAACCTATACTGCTACATAATTATAAAAAAAAAGATTGAATCTGTCGAAGTAATGCATTCGCTGATTTATGAAGTCATTTTTTCCAGTGTAATAAGATACTCCATTCGGGGGGGGGGGGCTATAGCCTCCATAGTGCACTCCCCCCCCCCCCTCCCCCACCCCCCGCCTTGCCACCGCCCTTGAGGTTAACTATATCTTCCAAAAATAATCGGCCCTTAACAGAAAATCATTCTTTATAACGGAGTCTACGGATATTCCCACGAACAATGGCTCCTGTCCGTGGCTCCATAGTAAGCTGCTTAGGCGACAACTTCATTGTTGCACACGCCAGCCAGGTTTAGGCAAATCATAAAACTGTTATTTCCCTTGTAACCATGCGTCTGCTAACATGATTAGAGTTAACCAAATAAAATTTTCTAAGGAGACTGAAGAAAAGCCACCCTCAGATCATCGTTCCTAGATCCCTCAGACACGATCTGCCTTTATTTAACAAAGTATGTATATTTCCGTTACAAGTTCCGTTACACCTCTCCCATTCTCGTGTCACTGTTACAAGATTAGCAAATTTTAGTAGATAGTGTTATTGCAGGTCTGTGGGGGAAAGATTCAGTTGTGTCTGAAGAAGAATGCTGTGAAGACCTGGAAGTGACAAAAATCTGAGACAAACACTGACACCTAGTCATCCTAAAATAGAACTGCTGTTGGCTGATGATGCTTTGTTAAGATTGTGCCAACAGTATTTGACCTAAGGCGCTGCAAAATTCGCTATCTCTGTGTTTTTTTTTCTTTTATTTTGTTTTCACGCCTCATCCTATACGACTATTCTATCCAAGCGAGTGAGATTTGGCTACGCTGCTGTCTAGATATTTCTGTCATAACTATGTTGCGGATCTGCTATACTACAAAGCCACAGAGTCGTAATACTGTGCTTCAGGAGCAAAGTTATTATCTCATGTAAATCTCAGTGTAGTGGTACTTATTTTCACTCCCTTGCAGTTGAATCAAGAATGAATTTCGCCCATGATCAAACTCACCCAGCTCGTTATCATCGAGGCAAACGGAAGCACTTTTTCAAATTATTAGTATGTGGTATTTCCACAGTAACTGATAACTATGTGACATCACTTGCAGAAGCGTAATTTTCTGCCCTCAAGGTATTCAGATTTGACGCAAACACGATAGTATGACGTCCATGAATGTGAAATGTTAGGTAGACTCAAAATGTTGCTGTCAGCCTGTTATCCCACTTATTTGCAGATTAGCCTACCAATTCTGTCACGTTTTTGATTAGACTGTTGAGTACCAGAAAGCAGTAAATACTACTTTCTATAATATCTGCTTATGAGCACTCGTTTTGTCTCTCGATGATCGCAAGCACCAGCTCCGGATAAACGATGAAATTAGATTATACTCTAGGTTTACGCTGCTAGTAAATCACCATAATTAATCGATGTTGATGTTTGAATGTGATATACTGATACAAAACGCACTACTTCAAGATTCACTGTTTATTTGTCTGAAATAAAATACAATTCGAAGACACTCAACACCAAAACGCGAAGTGCAGACGCCTGAAGAGAGCACATGCGCAAATGAATGGTGTTAACTACTCTTCAGGCACACTGCTACACTGAAATGGAAAAGCAAGTAGAAAGAAAGACATTTTACTGTATGATAACATGACGGCATAATAATCACTGGAACCAATTACTTCCATGAAATATCTAGGAGCGATCTGAAGTTAAACGACCACAATAAAATTAGTCGCAGGTAAGGCAGATGCCAGTCTGTGATACATTGGAAGAACACTCAGGAAATGTCTTCCATCAGCAAAGGGAGTAGCTTTACGAAACATTCGTTCGTATAATACTTGACTATTACTCGTCAGTCTGGGATCCGCATCATACAGGATTGATAGTGGACATAGACAAGACGCAAAAGAGAGCAACACGTTTCGTTACAGGATATTTTACTGAACAGGAAAGCGCCATTGGGATACTTCGGTAACTCTAGTAACAGACGCTGCAGGAGAGGCGTTCTGCATCACTATATGGTCTGCTATTTAACTTCGAAGAGTGTATGTTTCTAGAAGAGACAGTCAATATACTGCTTTCTTTTACGTATATCTCGCGAAAAGACCGTGAAAATAAACTTAAAGAGATTCGAGCCGACAGAAACTTACCAGCGAGCCATTCACGACTTGAAGAGGAAAAAGTCGGGAATTGGCACTGGTACACAAAATACCCTCAGCCACAAACTGTGATGTGTCTTGTGGAGTACAGACGTAGATGTAGACATGCAGACGACAGAAGTTCGTTACATCAGGAAGCTATCAGAGTCACAGGCATTGCCTCTTACTTAGACAACTCAATATTCTATTTTCCAGCATGACAATGCCTGCACCCTAGCTGTGAGGTATCTGCAACTTACTTCTGAGTGTTAAGCTGTCCTGCAGTCTCGCCAGATAAAACTCACCGGACATTTCTGCGACCTGCCTGAATACTTTTAACGGATAGGCTACAGCTTCTAGTAAGAGCGTTACGAAAGAGGTTTGATGAAATCTAACTACACCAGTAAACCGCCACCTCCGATTCTTTAAAGAATCGAGCTCCCATGTATAAAACATCACATCTCCCGAACTATGAGTCGTGCAACGATATAATTTTGCAGGAACATGCAGTGGTATATGTAGATACTACCTAAAAAATATGTTGCGAATGGAGTTAGTAGTAAAGAAGGAAAAAATTGAAATCTCTTGCCTGATGCTGCAGATGTACAGTATTAACAGCGAGTGAGGTGTGTCAGCGAGAAATATACTCGTAAATTTTTGGAGTTATGTGCAAAAAGTGGTTACAATACAAAAGTTCACCTGAATTTTGTAATACATCAAGTTTCTTATAAAAGGGTTCTTTACATAGTGGTATTGAGGCGTAGCGCCTTCGCATCGCTCCTGTCACTTGTTAGGACGATATCGTTATAGACATGAGTCATCGACAGATGTCACCAGCTGACATGGACCTGAGTTACTGAGCTGCACGTAGTTGTACTAGTAGGCGGCAGAGGTCAGCAGTTGACGGACAGTGCTAGCAGTCGTAGTCAAAACAATGTTGTAAAGTTATGTTTGATTAATATTTAATATATTTGCATAATTATAATTGTTTATATGTGTAGTAATTAGCAGTGTGAGTGTTGTATGAGTGAAGAAGAACAGAAGTAAATGAAAGTTGTTTTGTTTATTCGCGAAGTACCAGTTAAACTACACAGGGGATTTATTATAATTATATGTGCAGTCAGTTTATGGTGCTAATAAATCGTGAGTAGAACACAAATTAATCGGTAATTTCAGAAGGAGTAATTTTATATTTGATACTTTTCTAAATTTATTTAGCGATTGCCATAGAAAGAAATGTTTTACTATGATTGGTCATTGAAGTAAAGCGCGGGTTAGTGCGGGATAGTACTGCAACCTGATTTGCTGTTTGTGATATCAGCCAATCGGAAAACTGCAGACTCGCGCCAATCTATGCTGGGAACAAAGCCTTTGGTGTGATCTATGGGGGTCGGGGCTGAGGGATCGAACGAGTAACATCTCACTGAAAGCAGCTCCGACGAAAGTACTGTAAAATCGCGGAAAAATGCTAATTACGAGTTCGCGAAGTAGTACAAAGTGTATTTAAGTGAACGGCATAGTGGAAGTCGTGTGGAATTTCGGACGGAATATCAAAATTATTGCTATTGACTGTTAGTTAAAACCGCGTGGCGTGTTGTGCGATCTAAGACTGGAACAGGTATTACTTGTAGAGCAGAGTGCACAACATTTGAGCGAGCATTTTCATAACTAAACGATCTAGTGAACTCTATTAACTTCGGTAACGGGTGTAAATACCATAAACTGGTTACGTGTGTGATTGTGGTGTGCGTGGGAACTTTACAGTGTGTAGCCACTTAGTACGGACTTGGCAGTATTAAATGTGATCTTTATCGTAAAAATACACCTGAAAATTTATATTGCCTGGTTAAAACTTTTATTTTAGTAGCTAGCCACATCCCGTTTACCAGACAATTCTATGTATGTTGCGACCTGCAATCGACAGTAGTGGTCTAGTATTTTCTACTACAGCTTTTAGCTAGACAAATAAATATTGCTGGACATTGGCAGGGCGGTAAAAAGTAACGTGCCGCGCCGCAGTATTTTCTCAAACGAAATGAAATAAGCTGTCGTCAAGCCAGTTTACAAAAAAGGACAAATCAGCAGTAAGGAATTACCATTGGGACTATTCTGAAAGTTGTCAAAAGCAAAACCTCACTTATCTGCACTGTATTAGTACCACATTGATCTCATAGAAAGAGGGAATTCAGAATTTAAAGCTACCACTCACAGGCTTCTATATTGATTCCTCAGTTTCTGATGTACGAAGAAATAGCTGACTGAATATTTGCATGTGTCACAAATGCTCCAAGGCTAGCGGATTGACATAAAATTTGGATGATACTCTGTACACCCAACACAGTATTTCCTGTAAAAATCTTTTTGCTATAAAAATAATCTTCTCAATAAACGAGATAAAAGTAATACACGCCGTTAAGTTTTTCGAACTTAACTGGAACATAAGCATTTCAGAATTAAGAATTTTTTTTAGTTCAACTACATCTGCAGTAAGCATTAGTTCTTCTATAGCTCTATAGCTGCTTTGCAGTCTAGCAAACTAGTTTCTTCTACATATTGCCAGTTACTAATGTGTTACAGAATTGGGTATGAGGGCACGTAACTTACAGGGACAATATTTTCAGAGCGTACAGTCAGAGTATAATAATTATATCGTCCTGCACACATCTCTTCCAATACCTTAGAATTATGGAAACTCTTTCACAATACATATATTTATTAATGCTCTTTTGAGTCATCAATATTTCTCTTGTCTCCAGAAGCTGTGCAATCCATGAATTTAGTACGGGACCAAAAACTATCTTTTTATTATCACAGAAACGTGTCGGGTCATTGGTAAATTTGTATTCAAGCACTTGCCAGGGTGCATTAAATGTCTTATGGCTGATGTGTTGAAGACTGAATTACATAATCTGTTGTATTTAAAGTATCTGAATGACAATATATCTTCTACTGAGAATTTTCATGGCTGTCTAAGGCGTCTGACTGTGCAAACTACAACATTCTGATGGAGAAATTTAAAGCTTATCGCTTTCAAGGTACAATGAGTAAGTCGTTCACTTCATATTTAACTGAAAGAAAGCTAAGAGTCATGTTACATAGCTCATAAAGCTCTCATGATGAATCTTCTTCTGATATAGACAACTGACTACTGGTGTCCCACAGGGTTCCATTAAGGGACAGCTCATCTAACTGTTGTATACAGGGTGTTAGAAAAAGGTACGGCCAAACTTTCAGTAAACATTCCTCACACACAAATAAAGAAAAGATGTTATGTGGACATGTGTCCGGAAACGCTTAATTTCCATGTTAGAGCTCATTTCAGTTTTGTCAGTATGTACTGTACTTCCTCGATTCACCGCCAGTTGGCCCAATTGAAGGAAGGTAATGTTGACTTCGGTGCTTGTGTTGACATGTGACTCATTGCTATACAGTACTAGCATCAAGCACATCAGTAAGTAGCATCAACAGGTTAGTGTTCATCACGAACGTGGTTTTGCAGTCAGTGCAATGTATACAAATGCGGAGTTGGCAGATGCCCATTTGATGTATGGATTAGCACGGGGCAATAGCCGTGGCGCGGTGCGTTTGTATTGAGACAGATTTCCAGAACGAAGGTGTCCCGACAGGAAGACGTTCGAAGCAATTGATCGGCGTCTTAGGGAGCACGCAACATTCCAGCCTATGACTCGCGACTGGGGAAGACCTAGAACGACGAGGACACCTGCAATGGACGAAGCAATTCTTCGTGCAGTTGACGATAACCCTAATGTCAGCGTCAGAGAAGTTGCTGCTGTACAAGGTAACGTTGACCACGTCACTGTATGGAGAGTGCTATGGGAGAACCAGTTGTTTCTGTTGTGAATTGCCAGGAGCCAATTCACGGAGTTTGGAGGAAGCCGAAAAGCACGCGATTAAGCTCACGCAGGCTGGCGTGAGGTCTGGAACAGGTCAGAGAAATAAGACTAGCAAAACAAGAGTAACTGGTAGAATACTTAACTTTAATCCATTCTTGTTGTACATCTCTCGTTACTGTACATGCTTCATTAGATACATAGCAAAGGATAAATGGCGCCTTGCTAGGTCGTAGCAAATGATGTAGCTGAAGGCTATGCTAACTATCGTCTCGGCAAATGAGAGCGTATTTGTCAATGTAGCTTCGCTAGCAAGTCGGCTGTACAACTGGGCGAGTGCTAGTACGTCTCTCTAGACCTGCCGTGTGGCGGCGCTCGGTCTGCCATCACTGACAGTGGCGACACGCGGGTCCGACGTATACTAGCGGACCGCGGCCGATTTAAAAGCTACCACCTAGCAAGTGTGGTGTCTGGCGGTGACACCACAGTTTCCGTACCATGTATAGCGTGTGCAGGCACTATCAGCAGCTGATTGGCATCCACAGGTACACTTCTGCAAATGGTTCATCCAACAATGTGTCAATCCTCATTTCAGTGCAAATGTTCTCTTTACGGATGAGGCTTCATTCGAACGTGATCAAATAGTAAATTTTCAAAATCAACATGTGTGGACTGACGAGAATCCGCACGCAAGTGTGCAATCACGTCATCAACACAGATTTTCTGTGAACGTTTGGGCAGGCATTGTTGGTGATGTCTTGATTGGGACCCATGTTCTTCCACCTACTCTTAATGGAGCACGTTATCATGATTTCATACGGGATACTCTACCTGTGCTGCTAGAACATGTGCCTTTACAAGTACGACACAACATGTGGTTCATGCACGATGGAGCTCCTGCACATTTCAGTCGAAGTGTTCGTACGCTTCTCAATAACAGATTCGGTGACCGATGGATTGGTAAAGGTGGACCAATTCCATGGCCTCCACGCCCTCCTGACTTCAACCCTCTTGACTTTCATTTATGGGGGCATTTGAAAGCTCTTGTCTACGCAACCCCGGTACCAAATGTAGAGACTCTTCGTGCTCGTATTGCGGACGGCTGTGATTACGCCATTCTCCAGGGCTGTATCAGCTCATCAGGGATTCCATGCGACGGAGGGTGGATGCACGTATCCTCGCTAATGGGGGACATTTTGAACATTTCCTGTAACAAAGTGTTTGAAGTCACGCTGGTACGTTCTGTTGCTGTTTGTTTCCATTCCATGATTTGAAGAGAAGTAATAAAATGAGCTCTAACATGGAAAGTAAGCGTTTCTGGACACATGTCCACATAACATATTTTCTTTCTTTGTGTGTGAGGAATGTTTCCTGAAAGTTTGGCCGTACCTTTTTGTAACACCCTGTATAAATGACCTTTCCATCTTGCACTTACAAAGCAGAGAAAGCGCACATTGCTTACTATGCAAGCATCAGCACCAAGCCCATCAGAGCTGCAAAAACAGAAGGAGTAAATTTTCAAAAGTGTAATGGGTTCTCGTCGGTAGCGTAGAAATACGTAATTCATTGAACTCTGTAGAAGACAGTTTGTCCTCCTTCGTATCTGAATGGTCAGCCGCAAGCGTACGTTCAGTTAGCGCCCTGGCCGCACATTTTTTCGATTGGGGACTGGACGTTGCGTTGTGTCATCATCATTTCATCATCGTCGACGTGCAAATCGTCGGAGTGCCATAAATAAAAATATTTGCACTAGGTGACCGAACAACCCTAGATGCGTTCTCCCAGCCAATAAATCCATACAATAATTTCTTTTTTATAGAAGCAAGGTACGTCGTCATCAATAGCAATAATGCACAGGGGGAAGGAAAATATATAAAACTGATGGTTCAAAATTCCTAGACATGCATGTTGATCATAATTTTAATCAGAAATCATATGTCATTCATCTTCTCAAACGAATGACTTCATGAACATTGGCTTTTCGTGTAATTGCTGATTTTGGTGATCTTGATGCCATACGGAATAATTTTCTGAGGTAATTACACACGGACACAGAGTATTAAGTGCACAGAAACGTAGTTTAAGAATGATAATATCTGGTCCCCATCCTCGAAATTCATGTACGCAACTGCCTACCAGCAATTGTCTCACAATATATTTAGTTTCTTATGAAGTTTCTTTTGAGGAATTAGCTACAAACTGAAAATAATATTTGCATTCAGCAATATTGCACTAGGAACAAAAATAGCCAAACTTACACCCAAAGCTCCAGATATCAGACACTCAGCTCGGTACCAAACGTTGGACGTCGATAGAGTATCAATCAAACCACCGATTTAGTTCGTGATATGTACTGTCGTCAACTAGAACATGCAGGAACGGCGACTAAAAGTAAGACCACAAATATGGAGCGCGAGAAAACCGTATCTGTCAGTAACAGATGAGAAAAACTCGCCTGGGTTAGTTGGTAGAGCTTGCAGACATCGAATCGAAGGTCTCGCATTCAAACCCCCTGTTGACCGATTTTTTTAAACTGTTGACAACTTCTATATGGAATAACATTTTGCTGACATGTGAAAGGACTTATCAGAGTTTGTAGCAAAGTTTTTTTGGCTGCTTTCGCTTCCTTAGCTGAACGTTATGTACTTATTAACGATCTTACTATTTTGTTTTTATTACTACTATTAGTTTTATTAATTATTATTATTATTGTTATTATTACGTCTGCATGTGTAATGCGACCGTTTCTTTATTTTTCTCTTCTGGTTGTATATTCTGTGAAACTACAACTACTTTCAAAGAAACAAAGCGAAAGCAGACTGCCGAGAGGTCATTGCTGTAAACTCCAAACAGCCCTTTTATATAATGTCATAAACATTTTTTCGTATATAACACTTTCACGTATAATACAGTAAGAAAAATAGTCATTGGGGTTTGAACGCAGCACCCTTTACACGCTGATCCACCGCTCTACCAACTTCTCCACAGCATTCGTACACATGATTTACTCACTGTCATGCTTTTCTGTACTCCGTAAATCTGGTGTTACTTTTAATTTACGTTTACGTCCATCCTGTTGGACGACAGCATATAGTACGAACTAAATCGGAGTTTTGGGTGATTCTCTATCGGCGTAAAATGTTAGGTACCGATCTAAGTATCTGACATCTGGAGTATTGGGTATTAGCTTTACTGGTGCACAGAAAGCAGGAACGTAAGCACCTATAAAAATTTTTGACAGACTCCTTTGTGAATTAATAGTCTTGGCAGATAGTGAAATCTTTAAAATAAAATGAAATCATTTATACATCATTTCTTTTGCTTCATAGATGGATTTGTAATTAGACAATACGTATTGTTGGGCTACAGCTATCAAATTATGTTGTAGATCAAGATTTAAAAAATCCATTTACGGCCAACATATAGTCGTGTTTTCACAAAGACAAGTTATCATATTTGTAAATCTAGTGAGATTCGTAGCATTCTGAATCCTCAGTCAGACACCCTGTGTGCTGCAGAGATCATGTGTATTCTAGCGCACCTAGTCTGTGGAAAAATGTCTTTCCAGTCATATGTATCACAGATACATCAATTTTTGTAAATGAAATTGTATTAATCACTGAATGGATAATGTTAATACATTGCTATTATTTCCACCATTTAATTCTTTTTGAAATAGTATTAAGTGGAAAAATTCTACGTTCGACTGGAGAGAAATTGAGAAGGCTTCTGCAAATTTTATTCGAAATATAAGGATACTAGGACTTTAAAAATTTAAAAATTGAAAAAACTTTATGGGCGGTGTTAATTTCTCACACTCTACTTTACTTTCCAACTAAATTGCCGTTCATTCTTAAGCACTTTCCGTAACTGTCTCTGCCAGGAAACTGAACCAGTGGACAAGGATGGGCTTGAGCTTCGATTTTGGCGAAGTTTAAAAGCGTCATTGCGTTGACTATCGTTTCCATTGCGCATTAATGTAGGCTAGCCACGTCCGCAAAAATGTATAAAAAAATTATCTCCATCTCGTCGACATCTGTCAGGAAACGCTCGTCATCTAGAGATTTTTTGATGTTTGTACAGGCCAGAAAAAATTTTCGGCACCCATCTTGCACACAATGAGTGATATCCGAGATTTTTTGGTACCATAGTGTAAATAGTGAACGTCCAGTACGAGCAAATTAGTAAACCAGACGAGCAATAGTCAGTTTTCAATCAGGTCGCAGTTTCTGTTCCACTTGCAGTGGGAATCCGTCGATCTGGACACTGTGCCTGCCACTACCCACTTTTCCATGCACATTGGACTGTTACTGTTGTATCAGGATGCAAGCAGAGTTGGTGACACTTCACTCTTAGCTGCAGGCTGTGATGGCTTCAGCTACATAGCCCAAAGCTGCTGTGGATGGGCATCACTATTGTGGGCTGGCAGTGGGGATCCAATGGACGTCCAGCATGTCTGAGTCCTCCGATCGGTCCTCACCACAGGGCAGACCAGTTACTGCTTGCACTGGGGTTGAGACCCCATCCTTGATCGAGGGGGGGGGGGGGGGTCGCTTTGGGACGTCGCAGACGGCGAAAGACTTCCCAGGGGGCCGCATGTAGGACCTCCCTGGTTAGTCTGACAAACAAGTTCCAGGTGCTGTCTGTGGCTGACACCGTCAGTCAGCCAGATGCAGTCGCCCGTCCTGTTTCAGAGGAAACCTCTCAGCCTGCAGGATGAGGGCAATTACAGAGGGTGGGTTTATTGGAAGTTGGGCGTTCCTGTGGTAGGAGCGTTATGGAGCCCATTAGGGACCTGGCTGCCAAGAAGGGGATTAGCCAATGTGCCCTCTGTGTGCATACTGCACGGAGTTGTTCCAGAGGTGGAACGGATAATTCCGGATGCCATGAAGAGCGCAGGCTGTAGCCAAGTGCAAGTGGCGGCTCACGTCAGTACCAATGATCTGTATCATTTTGGATTGGAAGAGATTCTCTCCGGGGTCGAGCGGCTAACAGAAGTGGTAAAGGCTGCCAGTCTAGCTTGCAAGATGAAAGCATAGCTCACCATGTGCAGCATAGTCGACAGAACTGATTGTGGACTTCTGGTACAGAGCCGAGTGGAGGGTCTGAATCGGAGGCTCATACGGCTCTGCGGCCTTGTAGGCTGCAGATTCCACGACTTAGGCCATAGGGCGGTCAGGAGTCCACTACACGCAGGAGGCGGCTGCGCGCGTAGCAGGGGTTGTGTGGCGTGGACTGGGCGGTCTTTTAGGTTAGAGGGTCTCGTGGAAAACACAAAAGGGGCTTCAGTCGCAAAGGGTGCAGGCCGAACACAGGAATAACGTAGATACAGGAACCATCGGTATGAAAGTTGTAAATTATCGTAGCTGTGTTGGGAAAATACCAGAGCTCCAAGCGCTAATAGAAAGCACTGATGCTCAAATCGTTATAGGCACTGAAAGCTGGCTGAAGCCGGAAATAAGTTCAGTCGTAATTTTCGCGAAATATCTAACAGTGTTCCGAAAGGATAGGCTAAATCCAGTTGGCGGTGGCGTGTTTCTTGCTGTTAGAAGAAGTTTATCTTATCGCAAAATTGAAGTATAAAGTTCCTGTGAGTTTGTGTGGGCAGAGGTCATTCTTGGCGACCGGAGTAAAATAATAATTGGATCCTTTTACCGACCTCCCAACTCGGATGATGCAATTTCTGAAAGGTTCAAAGAAAACTTGAATTAAATTTCAAACACGTACCTGACTCATATAGTTATAGTGGGCGGTGACTTTAATTTCCCCTCGACAGATTGGCGAAAATATCTGTTTAAATCCGGACGTACACGTAAAACGTAATCCGAAATTGTGCTAAACGCATTCTCTGAAAATTATTTCGAGCAGTTAGTTCATAAGCCCACGTGAAGAGTAAACGGTTGTGAAAACACACTTGACCTCTTAGCAATAAATAATCTTGTGTTAATAACGAGCATCAAAACCGATTCAGGGATTAGTGAACACAGGGTTGTCGTAGTGAGATTGAATATTGGAATCCACAAATCCTCGAAAAATAAGCGAAAAATATACCTCCTCAAAAAAGCAGATAAAAATTCACTTGATGTCATCCTGAGAGACAATCCCACTCTTTCCAAATTAACAAAGTAAGTGTAGACCGGATGTGGCTTGAATTCAAAGAAACAGTATCGGCAGGGCAACTGAGAGATTTATACCAAATATATTAACAAACGACTCCTTGGCACACAAAACTGATCAGAACACTCTTGCAGAAACAACAAAGAAAAAACATGCCAAATTTAAAGGGACGCATAATCTCTTACATTGGCGATCTTTTACACAAGCTCGAAATTTAGCGCAGACTACAATGCGAGACGCTTATAATAGTTTCCACAACGATACTTTGTTCCAAAACCTGGCAGAACCCAAAGATATTCTGGTTGTATGTTTGTGAAGTATGTTAACGGCAAGACAATGAATGCCCTCTCTGCGCGATAGCAGTGGAAATACTTTAAACGACAGTGTTGTCACAACAGAATTACTAAACACAGCCTCTGGAAACTCCTTCAACAAAGACTGCCAACCTGAGTGATGTACAAGTAGATACCCTCGGAGTAGTGAAGAATCTCAAATCACTTAATAAAAGCAAATCTTTCGGTCCAGGCTATATGCCAGTTAGGTCCCTTTCGGAGTATGCTAATACAATAGCCCCACAGCTCCATATACAACCGTTCGCTCGACGCAAAATCCGTGCCCAAAGACCGGAAAGTTGCACAGGTCACACTAATATTCAAGAAAGGTAGTAAGAGTAATCCACTAAATGACAGGTCCATATCAAAACATATATTGTGTTCGAACATTAGGAATTCCCACGAAGAGAACTGTCTATTGACACACAGTCAACAGAGTTTTAGAAAACATCGTTCGGTGTTAAACACAGCTAGTTATTTACTCAGATGTTGAGTGCTATTGACAAGGGATTTGAAATTGATTCCGTATTTTACATATCCAGAAGGTTTTGATACTGTACCACACATGTGGCTTGTAGTGAAATTGTGTACTTTTGGAATATTGTCTCAGTTACGTGACTGGATTCATGATTTCCTGTCAGAGATGTTGCAGTTCGTAGTAACTGACGGAAAGTCGTCGAGTAAAACAGACGTGATTTCTCGAGTTCCCCAAGGTAATGTTACAGTGTCTTTGCTGTTCGTTATCTATAATATATAAACGATTTAAAACACAATCTGAGCAGCCCTTTTAGGTTGTTTCCAGATGGCGCTCTCATATATCGGCTAGTAAAATCATTAGAAGATCGAAACAAAAATTGCAAAACGATTCAGAAAAGATAACTGTATGGTGAAAAAGTGTGAGGTCGCCCACATGAGTGCTAGAAGGAATCCGTTAAACTGCAGTTTCACGATAAATGAGGCTGTAAATTCTATTAAATAACTAGTTATTACAACTAGGAACAACTTAAATTGGAAGGAACACATGGAAAACATTGTGGGGAAGGCTAACCAAGGACAGCGTTTTATTAGCAGGACACTTAGAAAATGTAACAGACCTACTAAAGAGGCTGCCTACACTACCCTTGTCCGTCCTCTTTTAGAATACTGTTGCGGCGTGTGGGATCCGTACCAGGCAGTATTGACGGAGTACATCGAGAAAGTTCAAAAAAGGGCAGTACGTTTTGTATTATCGGTAAATATGGGAGAGAGTGTCACAGAAATGATACAGGATTTGGTCCGGACATCATTAAAAGAAAGGCGTTTTTCGTTGCGACGAGATCTTTCACAAAATTCCAATCACCAACTTTCTCCTCCGAATGCGAAAATGTTTTGTTGACACCGACCTACATCATCATAATAAAATAAGGAAAATCAGAGAGCTCGCACGGAAAGATACAGGTGTTCGTTCTCTCCGCGCGCTATACGACGAAAGTCGTACCATATTTACAAGTAATGTGATGTTCACCAGGTCTGTATTGTATTTAAGATTGCAAAGCAGGCCCTACATCTTGAATAGAACGACTAGCCTGAGTTAGTCATCAGGGCTAAAATTCCGAAAACGTATCATCAGTCAACCAAACTGAGAAAGTTTGCCTCGCTGAAGAAGTACATTTAATATAAAGAGCTCAATCGTCGGACAATGAAACACAACTTATATATTGCTATAATCTAACCCAAAAAATAGTGTAAACAGTGGTCAACACAGAATCCATGAATGTCCAGCGTTTTCTTACATAAAGCTGCCACAGTAACTGTGAAGGTAAGATTCAAATGGTTCAAATGGCTCTGAGCACTATGGGACTTAACTTCTGAGGTCATCAGTCCCCTAGAACTAAGAACTACTTAAACCTAACTAACCTAAGGACATCACACACATCCATGCCCGAGGCAGGATTCGAACCTGCGACCGTAGCGGTCGCGCGGGTCCAGACTTCAGAGCCTAGAACCGCTCGGTCACTTAGGCCAGCCGAAGATAAGACATGATTAACAACACACAAAGAGACATTTAACATTCACTCCATGTTCCATCCATGACTCGAGTAAGAGGGAACCCTGTCAGACGGTAAAACGAAAAGTACCCTCAGGCATTCACTTTACAGGATCCTTGTAGGACGATGCTCCTCGAATAGATGTAAAACCGCGGACTCGTTTTTCTGTATTTCTTTCATTTCTTACAGAATATAACGGCCATTAAAGAAGAAAGAAGGTTCTGTTAGGAGAAGTATGGATCGCTACGGTTCTAACGGCAGAGGACTCATGGACGAAGTGGACATCGCCCGCCAGCCCAACCAAAACATGGCTGACGACGCTGTGGACGCCAAACCCGATGGAAACGACAGCGGTAGGTAGGTAAACAAGCACTGACGTGTGCCGGAAACATACCAGCGTTACGTGTTCTGTTATTCATTTATGAAGTACAAATCATTGATAAATTTTTTAATACGGTTTCGTTATTCCCAACAACTCTAATTCACCAAGGTCACAGCCTTATGCTTATCTAATTTGTCACTTTTTATGAGAGGGCTAACTCTTCTTCCTTAGATATAAATTTACGGGAATTGCATAAGAAATTGCATAAGGAATTTCATGAGAAAGCAAAAAGTGTTCTCAAACTACTGTTAACATGTACAGGGTGGTCAATTGATCGTGACGGGGCCAAATATCTTACGAAACAAGCGTCAAACGAAATAAGTTACAAAGAATGAAACTCGTCTAGCTTGAAGGGGGAAACCAGATGGCGCTATGGTTGGCGCTGCCATGAGTCAAACGGATATCAACTGCGTTTTTTAAATAAGAGCCCCCATATTTTACTATATATTCGTGTAGTACGTAAAGAAATATGTATGTTTTAGTTGTACCACATTTTTCGCTTTGTGATACATGGTGCTGTAATAGTCACAAACATATGGCTCACAATTTTAGACCTACAGCTAGTAACAGGTAGGTTTCTTAAATTAAAATACATAACGTAGGTACGTTTGAACATTTTATTTCGGCTGTTCCAATATGATACATGCACCTTTGTGAACTTATCATTTCTGAGAACGCATGTGTTACAGCGTGATTACCTGTAAATACCACATTAATGCAATAAATGCTCAAAATGGTGTCCGTCAACTTCAATGCATTTGGCAATACGTGTAACGACATTCCTCTCAACAGCGAGTAGTTAGCCTTCCGCAATTTTCGCACATGCATTGACAATGCTCTGACGCATGTTGTCAGGCGTTGTCGGTGGATCACGATAGCAAATATCCTTCGACTTTCCCCACAGAAAGAAATCCGGGGACGTCAGATCCGGTTAACGTGCGGGCCATGGTATGGTGCTTCGACGGCCAATCCATCTGTCATGAAATATGCTATTCAATACTGCTACGTGCCGGACATCCATCATGTTGGATGTACATCATCATTATGTCATGCAGTGAAACATATTGTAGTAACATCGGTAGGACATGACGTAGGAAATCGGCATACATTGCACCTTTTAGATTGCCATCGATAAAATGGGGGACAATTATCCTTCCTCCCATAATGACGCACCATACATTAACCAGCCTAGGTCGCTGATATTCCACTTGCCTTAGCCATCGTGGGTTTTCCGTTGCCCAATAGTGCATATTACGCTGGTTTACGTTACCGCTGTTGGTGACTGACGCTTCGTCGCTAAATAAAACGCCTGCAAAAAATCTGTCATCGTCCCGTAATTTCTCTTGTGCCCAGTGGCAGAACTGTACACGACGTTCAAAGTCTTCGCCATGCAATTCCTGGTGCATAGAAATATGGTACGGGTGGCAATCGATGTAGCTGTAGCATTCTCAACACCGAAGTTTTTGAGATTCCCGATTCTAGCGCAATTTGTCTGCTACTGATGAGCGGATTAGCCGCGACAGCAGCTAAAACACCTACTTGGGCATCATCATTTGTTGCAGGTCGTGGTTGACGTTTCACATGTGGCTGAACATTTCCTGTTTCCTTAAATAACGTAACTATCCGGCGAACGGTCCGGACGCTTGGATGATGTCCAGGATACCGAGCAGCACACATAACACACGCCCGTTGGGCATTTTGATCACAATAGCCATACATCAACACGATATCGACCTTTTAGGCAATTGGTAAACGGTCCATTTTAACACGGATAATGTATCACGAAGCAAATACGGTCCGCACTGGCGGAATGTTACGTGATACCACGTACCTATACGTTTGTGACTATTAGAGTGCCATCTATCACAAAGCGAAAAAAGTGGTCCAACTAAAACATTCATATTTCTTTACTTACTACACGAATATGTAATAAAAATTGGGGTTCCTATTTAAAAAAAAACGCAGTTGATGTCCGTTTGACCTATGGCAGCGCCATCTAGCGGGCCAACAATAGCGGCATCTGGTTTCACCTTTCAAGCTAGACGAATTTCGTTCTTTGTAGTTTTTTCGTTTGATGCTTATTTCGTGAGATATTTGGCCCGGTCACTATCAATGGACCACCCTGTATAGTTGCTTCAACAGCTGTCCACACGACTGATGAAATCGTCGTTACTCAACTCTCATTATCTTTTTAGCAATGAATACTTAATGTTAGAGAATACAACAGATACACAAATTTAATCATTCGAACTTGTACCAGATTAAATCCATCCGGGCTGCAAACTTTTTCTCAAAATTAAAATTTGTTGACATTCGCTACATATTTTATTCGGTTTTTAAGCTACTGTCAAGTGATACTTGCATCTGAGATACAATGAAGAGCCAAAGAAACTGGTACACCTGCCTAATATCGTGGAGGGTCTCCGTGACCAAACGGAAGTGTCGCAACACGACGTCGCATGGACTGGACTTAGCGTCTGAAGTAGTGCTGGAGGGAACTGACACCATTAATCCTGCAGCGCTGTTCAGAAATCCGCAAGATCATGAGGAGGAGGAGATCTCTTCTGAACAGCACGTTGCAAGGCATCCCAGATACGCTCAATAATATTCGTGTCTGAGGAGTTTCGTGGCGGAAGTGTGTAAACTCAGAAGAGTGTTCCTGGAGCAACTCTGTAGTAATTCTGGACCTGTGGGGTGTCGGATTGTCCTGGAATTGCCCGAGTCCGTCGGAATGCACAATGGACGTGAATGGATGCAAGTGATCAGACAGGATGCTTGCCTATGTGTCACCTGTTAGAGTCGTTTCTAGACATATCTGGGGTCCCATATCACTCCAACTGCACACGCCCCACACCATTATAGAGCGTCCACCACAGCTTGAACAGTCCCCTGCTGACACGCAGGGTCTATGGATTAATGAGGTTATCTCGATACCCGTACACGTCCATCCGCTCGATACTATTTGAAACGAGACTCGTCCGACCAGACAACATGTTTCCAGTCATCAACAATCCAATATTGCTGTTGCCGGGCCCAGGCGAGGCCTAAAGCTTTGTGGTGTGCAGTCACCAAAGGTACACGAGTGGGCCTTCGCTCCGAAAGCCAATATCGATGATGTTTCGTTGAATAATTCGCACGCTGACATTTGTTGATGGCTTAGCATTGAAATCTGCAGCACTTTTGGGGAAGGGTTGGACTTCTGTCACATTAAACGATTCTCTTCAGTCGTCTTTGGTCCCTTTCTTGCAGGATCTTCTTTCCGGCCGCATCGATGTCAGAGGTTTGATGTTTTACTGGATTCTTGATATTCACGGTACCCTCGTGAAATAGTGGTATGGGAAAATCCCCACTTCACCGCTGCCTTGGAGATGCTGAATCCCATGGCTCGTGCGCCGGCTATAGCAACACGTTCAAACTTACTTAAATCTTGATAACTTACTATAGTAGCTGCAGTAAGCGAACTAACAAATGCGCCAGACACCTGTTGTCTTATATAGGCTTTGCCGACCGCAGCGCCGTATTCTGCCTGTTTAAATATCTCTGTATTTTAATACGTAGGCTACACTAGTTTCTTTGGCGCTTCATTGTATGTACGTCACATGCATGAGCAAAGAGTTTATATATGAAGTACATAAAAGACAGGCCAAGTGAAGCATTGGTACTTTTAATTACGGTTCATCTCTGACTGATGAATGAAGCTTTAGTGTTTTTATGCTAATACTTCTCACTGATAACCAGCAAATCAACTTATTGAAAAATGGAAACCATCTTTACTGCTTGTTGCGGCCCATGACTTTTGTATAATAACAATTAATGTTACAGCCGTGACATGGCTCTGAGCACTATGGTACATAACTTGTGAGGTCATCAGTCCCCTAGAACGTAGAAGTATACTACAGGCCATTAAAATTGCTGCTCCACGAAGATGACGTGCTACAGATGTGAAATTTAACCGACAAGAAGAAGATGCTGTGATATGCAACTGATTAGCTTTTCAGAGCATTCACACAAGGTTGGCGCCGGTGGCGACACCTACAAAGTGCTGACATGCGGAAAGTTTCCAACCGATTTCTCATACACAAACAGCAGTTGACCGGCGTTGCCTGGTGAAACGTTGTTGTGATGCCTCGTGTAAGGAGCAGAATGCGTACCATCACGTTTCCCCTTTTGATAAAGGTCGGATTGTAGCCTATCGCGATTGCGGTTTATCGTGTCGCGAAATTGCTGCTCGCGTTGGTCGAGATCCAATGACTGTTAGCAGAATATGGAATCGGTGGGTTCAGGAGGGTAATACGGAACGCCGTGCTGGATCCCAACGGCCCCGTATCACTAGCAGTCAAGATGACAGGCATCTTATCCGCATGGCTGTAACGGATCGTGCAGCCACGTCTCGATCCCTGAGTCAACAGATGGGGACGTTTCCAAGACAACAACCTTCTGCAACAACAGTTCGACGACGTTGCCGCAGCATGGACTATCAGCTCGGAGACCATGGCTGCGGTTACCCTTGACGCTGCATCACAGACTGGAGCGCCTGCGATGGTATACTCAACGACGAACCTGGGAGCACGAATGGCAAAACGTAATTTTTTCGAATGAATCCAGATTCTGTTTACAGCATCATGATAGTCGCATCCGTGTTTGGCGACATCGCGGTGAACGCACATTGGAAACGTGTATTCGTCATCGCCATACTGGCGTATCACCCGGCATGATGGTATGGGGTGCCATTGGTTACACGTCTCGGTCACCTCTTGTTCGCATTGACGGCACTTTGGACAGTGGACGTTATATTTCAGATGTGTATGCCCCGTGGCTCTACCCTTCATTCGATCCCTGCGAAGCCCTACATTTCAGCAGAATAATGCCCGACCGCATGTTACAGGTCCTGTAGGGGCCTTTCTGGATACAGAAAATGTTCGACTGCTGCCCTGTCCAGGACATTCTCCAGATCTCTCACCAATTGAGAACGTCTAGTCAATGGTGGCCGAGCAACTGGCTCGTCACAATGCGCCAGTCAATACTCTTGATGAACTGTGGTATCGTGTTGAAGCTGCATGGGCAGCTGTACCTGTACACGCCATCCAAGCTCTGTTTGACTCAATGCTCATGCGTATCAAGGCCGTTATTACGGTCAGAGGTGGTTGTTCTGGGAACTGATTTCTCAGGATCTATGGACCCAAACTGCGTGAAAATGGAATCACATCTCAGTTGTAGTATAGTATATTTGTCCAATAAATAGCCGTTTATCACCTCCATTTCTTCTTGGCGTAGCAATTTTAATGGCCAGTAGTGTACTTAAATCTAACTAACCTAAAGACTTCACGCACATCCATGACCGAGACAGAATTCGAACCTGCGACCGTAGCAGTCACCCCTGACATTGCTCGGCAATCAATAACAATTTGCGTTACTTAATTTCTCTGTACACACTTCCCCCCTCCCCCTCTCGTAGACTAACTAATATACCGAAAGAATGAACATGTGTAAACCTGAGTGAACTTCGAATAAATCTAACTGAGATGAAAATAGCAAATGCAATGGAGGTTCCAACCACGGCGTAAGCATGCACATGGCAACATACTAAAGGCACAAAATTTTTGTTTCCGGTAGTGCTAGTACCGTAAACTCTTACATTGATCATAGTTACAAGGCATTGAAAAACACGCTGAGAGAAATCATAATAAAATACAAAGAATATACGTGAAAAGCAAAAAGTCCCTGTGGGCTAAAAGACGTTTCAAATTATCAGCGGTTTTTATACACGTTAAGATTACAGAAATCTGACTAATAGAAGTTCAAATAATGGTTCAAATGGCTCTGAGCAGTTGTGGTTCACAGTTACGTAAAATTTTGTAAGTGACGTCGTGGCAGGAAGCAACTCCATTCAAAGCGGTATTACGTACTCACTCCGTGTCAAGATGTAATAAAGCTGAATACCAGTTCCGTCAAAATTTTTCCTTTAAATACGAAAACGTACGAATATCGGATGTAAGCGAAAATAAAGTACAACACAGTCAAATCGACAGATCACACACAGTTTCTTAAGTAGGAACAAATGTACGTGAGTCTACAGAACACTATGTAAAGAAACCTTCCATTTTACAGGAAACTTAAACAAATAATGAATCACTTACCACACGTTTTATTATGGATGCGAGCAAAAATCAAGCAGAATGCGAACAGCATGTTTATGATGCAATTCAAAGAGTGCAACACGAACAAAGAGTCGCAATTAGGAACACCATGTTATGAAACCATCTTCTGCTTACAACGAAACAAAACAAATATGGAAGACGTTAATTCACTCAATAAGAAAATGACATGAGAAAGGATTGATAACTTTCCAGCGCTCCAAGTGGCCTGGCAGCGAACCAAGATCTTACAGGAAGTCCCTACATGAATTTCACCCCCTTGGTCATTAGGTAAGAGTCCGCACACACAAAGTGATACACCTGCGTTACTACGTAAGCGGAATTAATCGTTACATTCTCTGACCAATTCGAAGAATAAAAAATAACCATGAAGGTATAATAAGGGGAACTGTCATGACTTGAAAGCGACATCCGCCATGTCATTTGTCCTAAACATTTGCTTCTAGTGGATGTGTTTTGATCAAGACAACCAACCTGATGATTCTGATTATAGCCAAAAGAGCAAAGGAATTACGTTTCATTCGTTATTGACTCGTTCAAACGATATTTTCTTTCACATACACGAATTTTGGTTGTGGTGATCACTTTTACGTAGTGGTCGTATTTCAGTCGTTGGACCTTAGATTTCCTATCAGTCCAACTCCAAAAGCTCTCCACTCCAATGCAATGAGAAGGAAAGATTTTAAACAGACCAAATATCGTAAAATATGTTCACAATGTCTTCGGGAAGAGAACAGGGCTTAGTCCATATTGAGGACAATAGTGAATTACGAACAACCTTGTTATATTACATACTTCTCTTGTTGTTTACATTTACGACGCTAAATCAATCGTCTAACTAGACCAAATATGCCTTTAAGACCAGAGAAACGTCTAAAAATACCCTCCTGACACTGTGCTGTTCGTATCCACGAAATCACTGTAACACTTACTTTTTAAAACATCCGCTGAGTGCACACGACAGAAATTAACAACAAGAAGCAATCGCAATCAGTAGTCTGTTAGTGTCTTGGGGCCTCAAATACGGCACGCTGGCACAAAAGACTTACATTATATGTTGCTTTGAAGCCATTTGATCGAGTGTTATCCTTAGGTATGTTAGTGTTTTGTAAGGAAAATTGGTAGATGAAGGCCTTGGGGGCAGAATTCAAGGGTTATTTGTTGCTGTAATTGTTGCCAGAGTATGTTGAAGGGGTTATCTAGAGAAACCATTGGTTATGCTAGGAGATAAACTCGTGAGAGGAAGATGGTGGGACTCTCGGGGTGAGTAAAAGGTGTAACTGATGGCAGAACAGAAGGCGACGCCAGGGTACTGGAGTAGTTACACGAGATAAGGGAGGAGGGAGACTTGGGACGTCACCTGTGTGTAAGAGATGAGGTAGTGGTGTTAGATGTGTCCTTGGAACACACGTGTGCTTGATGGTAAAATGTTAGCACATTTGTACTACACGTAATTACAATAATCAGCATCGTGACCATTAATAGCCGTTGGACATGCACTACTAGATAAATGTCACGCACAAATTTCTCCAACAGTTGCATTTCCAGCCATATGAGTTCGTACTGCTACTGTTTGATTTCTAATACGCTCCCATTTTTCAATAAGTCAGCGTCTAGATCTTTACCTGTCTTAAGAGATCCAACAACGAACTTAACTCTACCTTCCATTCACCTAGCTTCATTTCTCATTCAAATGGATTACAACACTTTCTCAAGATAAGACGGGAGGTCATTTACGTAAAATACTTAGTAAGATTACAATAAACAGTTCTTAGTTTAGGTGTTTAAATTAAGTTGACTTGTCGTCAGTATATAGTGGTTGCAAGGTATGGTACCAAAAACGAGCAACGTTCCGTATCCATTTACGTTCAGTAGCCTCACGTAGCTTCTAGGAAGTTCGAAGTGTATCTAGACGAGATCATGCACTAACCTGTGCAGCTAGTTCAAAATTTGTCACAATCGTCCAGCGCAGCTTCTAGTCAGCTAGAGAGAAATGTAATAGACCTCTCTTGAGGTGTACTGTTGACGACGTATATTTGAGGGTGCACGAGGGCAGAGTCTTTCATGACCGTTGATAACTATTTTGAGGTACATATGTTTGGTTTACGTTACTGTTATTACATAGAAGCTTGAACTAAAGCACCCAACACTGTCGGTGAGAACAGGTAAGCGAGGAAATCACTGAAATAAGCAAGAAGACTCTTATCAGACAACGAATTTATGAACTAACCGCCCAGAAACACATTAGTACCACGATCCGTTCTCCTTCTAACAGCATTGTATTGAACCTCGCTGGAGCAACGAAGCGATCCATTGCGAATAGATGAAGCCCATTCCTGTTTTCAAGAAGAGCAGTCGGACAGATGTGTTACAGGACTATACCGCTGATTTTAGTAATGAAACATTTGGCCTATGAAGGCCGTAAATCCCCACTGTTAATAGCACCATATATGAGCAGTGATCGAGTGAAACTAAGTTCTGCTCGTCCATGAGATCCAAAAGGAAATTTATCACAGTGTCCAAATTGAAGGTGTGTTCGTTGACTATGGGAAGGCATTTGGTAAAATTCTGCGCTGTTGCTTATTGAAAAAATACTAATTTATGGAATATCGCATCAGGTTTGTAAGTGGATTCAGGACTCCTTAGTACTTTCAAACAATCACGTCGATCTAAAAATGCAAATCTTCAGATGTGTAAGTAACTTCAGGCGTACCCAAGTGAGGGTTACAGGGCCATTGCTGCTCACTAGAGCACACTCCTAGCTTTTCAGTTACATTACAGGTGATTTTTTTGATGCAGCAGGCATCAGTATGTATGCGATCCTGCCCAAACGTGTCTTATAGGGTGGCTAGGAAGCTGTTCTCGGATAGGTAGACAACATACAAACAAATCACAACAATGGTTTTTATTACGATGAAGTACACTACTGGACATTAAAATTGCTACACCACGAAGATGACGTGTTACAGACTCGAAATTTAACCGACAGGAAGAAGATGCTGTGATATGCAAATGATTAGCTTTTCAGAGCATTCGCAAAAGGTTGGCGCCGGTGGTGACACCTACAACGTGCTGACATGAGGAAAGTTTCCAACCAATTTCTCATACACAAACAGCAGTTGACCGGTGTTGCCTGGTGAAACGTTATTGGGATGCATCGTGCAAGGAGGAGAAATGCGTACCATCAGTTTCCGACTTTCATAAAGATTGGATTGTAGACTATTCCGATTGCGGTTTATCGTATCGCGACATTGCTGCTCGCGTTGGTCGAGATCCAATGACTGTTAGCAGAATATGGAATCGGTGGCTTCAGGAGGGTAATACGGAACGCCGTGCTGGATCCCAACGGCCTCGTATCACTAACAGTCGAGATGACAGGCATGGCTGTAACGGCTCGTGCAGCCACGTCTCGATCCCTGAGTCAACACACGGGGACGTTTGCAAGACAACAACCATCTACCCCAACAGTTCGACGACGTTTGTAGGAGCACGGACTATCAGCTCGGAGACCATGGTTGCGGTTACCCTTGACGCTGCATCACAGACAGGAGCGCCTGCGATGGTGTACTCAACAATGAACCTGGGAGCACGAATGGCAAAACGTCATTTTTTCGTATGAATCCAGATTCTGTTTACAGCATCATGATGATCTCATCCGCGTTTGGCGACATCGTGGTGAACGTACATTGGAAGCGTGTTTTCGTCATCGTCATACTAGCGTATCACCCGGCATGATGGTATGGGGTGTCATTGGTTACACGTCTCGGTCATCTCTTGTTCGCATTGACGGCACTTTGGACAGTGGACGTTATATTTCAGATGTGTATGCCCCGTGGCTCTACCCTTCATTCGATCCCTGCGAAGCCCTACATTTCAGCAGAATAATGCCCGACCGCATGTTACAGGTCCTGTAGGGGCCTTTCTGGATACAGAAAATGTTCGACTGCTGCCCTGTCCAGGACATTCTCCAGATCTCTCACCAATTGAGAACGTCTAGTCAATGGTGGCCGAGCAACTGGCTCGTCACAATGCGCCAGTCAATACTGTTGACAAACTGTGGTATCGTGTTGAAGCTGCATGAGCAGCTGTACCTGTACACGCCATCCAAGCTCTGTTTAACTCAATGCCCAGGCGTATCAAAGGCGTTATTACGGCCAGAGGTGTTTGTTCTGGGTACTGATTTCTTAGGATCTATGCAACCAAATTGTGTGAAAATGTAATCACATGTCAGTTGTAGTATAATATATTTGTCCAATGAATACCCGTTTATCATCTGCATTTCTTTTTGGTGTAGCAATTCTAATGGCCAGTAGTGTAGATTGACAATACTTAACTTTGGGTCGCAAGCAACTGGCGACATGCATATAATCAATGTTCTTCGTTGTATACAATGTCTATGCGAGTAACTCACACGAGATCATATGGATCACTAATCATGGCCCTTCTGGTGCGCGGTTTCTAGTTCAGGTCTGCTGGTGCCCCCGGTAGTGTGCGCCTTCCACTGTCCGGCCGAGCCTGGCAGGAACGGCGCTTATATTCTCTTCGGATAGGGGCCGCTCCTGTCGTGGTGAGGTCCTACCAGCCTTCTATTGGCTGATGTCGTCTCACAGCCTTCTCTGCGGTTACGTTCTTGATCTTCGTGTCGGCGGTTGTCGTTACACCGGAACAGTATGTGCTTGCGATATGCATGAGGCTGCTAAAACAGCAGCCCACTTTGGAAATATGTTCACTGGTTTGCCTGCCTGCGGGTGTTGACTTCTGTAATTCAGTTCGACAATACGGAGAGGATTAGGGGAATGTCTGCATATTGTGACGCGCCTGCTTCTCTGCATCTGCATCTATGGCATGGTGTTTGTGAAGAATCAAAACATTCGAGATGCTCTGTCCTGTGATATGTGTTATTTTCTGTAGGTCTGGCAGTTTTGACACTTTTATCTTCTAAAAGCATAGAAGTACTTATGAATGATACTGTCTATATAAATCTTTTGGTGGTAAATGTCGGAGGCTCTGTGTAGCTGATCGTCGTTGATACCACTGTATACAGGAAACAAGTGACTACTTTCCGTAGAAGCTAAATAACATGTGTCAATAAAAGCGCCTTTTTAATGCTTCTGAAGAATGTTTTTAATCACCGAAATGTGTTTCGCCTTAATTAAAAAGGCATCTTCAGTGCGTGTTTTGAAATGTTACCTGGTGTTGGTTTACACTTATTGATTTGGATCTAAAACACTTCACATAAAAGATTGAAAGTGAAACGTAAAAGTACTTACAGTTAAAAATTTGTCTCGTTTCTTGAGGACTGTACTGCATTCATTAGTGGGGTAGGAGATTGAACGTCGAATTGTTTTTGTTATTTTGTATATTATTAACATGTTCAAGAAATGAGACACACTTTAAACAGTAGCTACATTGTCTAGTACCGTTGTAGCTTAACCTAGAGCTACACATTGGACATTTCTACATCTACATCTACATCCATACTCCGCAAGCCACCTGACGGTGTGTGTCGGAGGGTACCTTGAGTACCAATATCGGTTCTCCCTTCTGTTCCAGTCTTGTATTGTTCATGGAAAGAAGGATTCTCGGTATGCCTCTGTGTGGGCTGTAATCTCTCTGATTTTATCCTCATGGTCTTTTCGCGAGATATACGTAGGAGGGAGCAATTTACTGCTTGACTCCTCGGTGAAGGTATGTTCTCGAAACTTCAACAAAAGCCCGTACCGAACTACCGAGCGTCTCTCCTGCAGAGTCTTCCACTGGAGTTCATCTATCATTTCCAAAATGCTTTCGCAATTACCAAATGATCCTCTAATGAAGCGCGCTGCTCTCCGTTGGATCTTCTCTATCTATTCTATCAACCCTATCTGGTACGGATCTCACAGTGCTGAGCAGTATTCAAGCAGTGGGCGAACAAGCGTACTGTAACCTACTTCCTTTGTTTTCGGATTGCATTTCCTTAGGATTCTTCCAATGAATCTCAGTCTGGCATCCGCTTTACCGACGATCAACTTTATATGATCATTCCATTTTAAATCACTCCTAATGCGTACTCCCAGATAATTTATGGAATTAACTGCTTCCATTTGCTGACCTGCTGTATTGAAGCTAAATGATAAGTGATCTTTCCTTCTATGTATTCGCAGCGCATTACACTTGTCTACATTGAGATTCGATTGCCATTCCATGCAAATTGCTCTCATGTTAATTCATTAGTATCGCAAGATGGGGAATTCGGTTAGTGAAGTTGCCATATTTAGGAAGCAACGTGTCAACAAAAATGAATAATAAAAGAACCATTTGAGTAACAAGAAAAGCGTAAAGTTATGCAATTAACTTAATAATAAGTTAATTTTTCCTGATCCACAAAACCTTTCACCTTAACAAAACTGATTATACAGAGTGTATCATAATTAAGGGCGTCAACGCGTACAGTTGAAAGTCACAATACTACAAGTAAAAAAGTATGAGCAAAAGTGGACTCTTAACAAGTGTACCTTAAGAGCTATGAACACTTCTTCATCTTCGACACTATGAATCAAATCTCTTCTGCTGCAAACTCTCGGCTTTCCATATTTTCAGAGGTGGCAGTGTGGAGCTGAACAATGAAATAGACGTCAGGTAAGCATAGGCTCTAAATTGCTTACCTTAAGAGCTATGAGGACGCTCTTAAGGTATGCGATTGAGAGCCCTTGTTTATCGAGACTTTTTATTTATTTATTTATTTTTGCTTCTGGTACAGCGTACTTTCAACTGTATGCGATTAAGCCATTGATTAGGATACATCCCCTGTATATAACTGAACAAAAACTAAACAGACAATTTACTTCACTGTCTATTACTTAAATTGAACAAAGACAATCAATTATAACGAAAAGTGAAGCTGTTGTTGACAATTTTCAAGTGTAGTTAGCTTAACTGGGCGCATTAATCCATTTAACCTTGAAGATGAGACCTCTGTCATTATATCAGGACCTTGACATAGCATTCTATGACAACTTGTCGTGACAAATCCATAATCAGTAACAAACACTGCTATAAAGTAGACCAATAAGTTCCCCAAAAAGCTAATCGTACGCTGCGTAGTCATATTACGCACACACGTTTTAGGTGAGAACGGTGTCTGATACATCGTGGTCCAATTTTCTCATAGTTGCATTCTTTTATTTTTTACTTCCTATGGCTTTAAATGCAGCGTCAGATTACATCAGTAATACAGCATCAGATTACATCTGGCGCATTTTAAGATAGATGATATATATATAAAATATATGATATATATATGTATAATATATATATATATATATATATATAATAAAGATTATAAGATAAAATACTGATAACGACAAATGTATACAATATCAAGTCATATAGAATAAAATAATAGATGATGTATTAATTCCATACAGTAAAGTATGGAATTAATACATCATCTACTGTTTTATTCTGTATGACTTGATATTGTATGCATTTGTCGATATCAGTATTTTATGGACAATAAATAGTTTAGACAAGAAGAGAATAGAAGCTTTCGAAATGTGGTGCTACAGAAGAATGCTGAAGATTAGATGGGTAGATCACATAACTAATGAGGAGGTATTGAATAGAATTGCGGAGAAGAGGAGTTTGTGGCACAACTTGACTAGGAGAATGAATCGGTTGATAGGACATGTTCTGAGGTATCAAGGGTTCACCAATTTAGTACTGGAGGGCAGGGTGGAGGCTAAAAATCGTAGAGGCAGACCAAGAGATGAATACACTAAGCAGGTGCAGAAGGATGTAGGCTGCAGTAGGTACTGGGAGATAAAGAATCTTGCACAGGATAGAGTAGCATGGAGAGCTGCATCAACCAGTCACTGGACTGAAGACCACAACAACAACAACTTGAAAATATCCATCCATCTTTTTCAGGTCGTTTTCAAGAGTAATTCCTGAAGTCTCGAAGTCGACAGACTGGCTAATTAAACATATGTGGTCGGCGTAAATGAACTTTTAGGGTTGAAGTTTGGTAGGTCAGATACGTACACATTGAAGAGCACAGGAGAAAGAACTGATCCCTGGGAAAGGCCGTCGTTCAGTTGGTAATTGCGGCTTTTCTTGCCATTGAGGTGTACTTCGATGTGTCTATTTGCCAGCATGTTGTTAAGTAGTGTGGCCAGTTTTTTACGAGGTATGATGCATAAGAATTTCAGTAGCATTCCTTGTCTCCATACTGTGTCATACCCAGACGATAGATCAATAAATACAGCTGTGGATTTTTTCTTTTCTTCAAAGCCCCTTTCGATACGTGTGGTTGCTGCTAGTACCTGGTCGCTGCAGCTCCTCTTATATCTAAAGCCAGCCTGTTGAACTGGTATCTTCTCCTCAACAGTGGGTTTTATTCTTTTGAGAATGAGCCTCTCGAGCAATTTATAGCAGACGCTCAGGGGAACTATGGGTCTGTAGTCTTCAATTTAGCGCCCCACAAACCAAACGTCATCATCGTGTGTAGAGTTCAGGGTGCTTTCCTGTCTTTCCCGGTTTTAGGATTGCTATGATTTTGGTTTTCTTAAAAGGGACTGGCAGTCTTCCAGTCTGTAACATGTCGTTGAAGAATTCTGTCATCCATCGTTGAGCAGTGGGGCCGCTACGCTTAAGAAATTCTGGGTATACGCTGTCGATGTCTGCAACTCTCCCTGTTTTTCTGTACTTAATGGCCTTGGAGATCTCGGGTGTCCCAAAATTCTTTGAGGTATCAGTGCCACGTGTTCTTCCTTTGACGCAGTTCAGTTCTGCTATGATTTCTCTGGTTTTCTTTTTCTCTGTCTCTGGCGTTCTACTCGTAAGTTTCGAAATTCTGTTGGTAACATCATTGGGTCTTATATAGTCAGTATTGTGTAATGTTTTCATTGAAGTCGCACCCAGTCTTGACAGTAAGTGCCACGCCTTTCTACTGGAATGTTCGGAACTCATTTCATTCAATAATTTGTGCTATTTCTCTTGGCGAGCTGAGTCCAAACATTGCGAAAGCTCGTCAGCGACATCAGGGTCGGCATTCTCCAGGTATTCGTTATACAGGTCAGTGCATTCCCGGCTCCATCCAGGAATGTATATTTTCCGATAGCCCCTGGGGACGTACTTTCCGGCGATGAATATAAGCAAGCCCACAAATCACCCCCAAATTTTCTGCTTTTGGAGGAATCTATTGAATGTTAAACTCTAGCTCAGAAGTATAGTTCTCCCAGTTAGATTTACCAAAATTCAATCGGGGTTTAGGAATCGATCTGATGACAGGAATTTGTGTCCCCACGTTGAGCAGAACAAGCCTATGTTGGCTGCGAGGGAAATTCTTGTTGCAGAGTAAAGGTGCATTTTGTACATCTTTTGTGACTAAGCACAAATCTGGGCAGTAGTCTCCACCCCATCTAGCAGAGTGAAATGTGCTCCTGTCTTTGGGATCATATATTAGAAAAGTATTCTGTGTCTCCGCCCATCTGGATACTTCTTCGCCACCTTGTTTGGTATAGTTGTATCCCCATTGAGTGCTGCGATAGTTGTCTCCCATGATGACTGCAGGGTGTTGGATATCTCGGACTGTGTTGTCATTTCAAGCTTGGGCTGGAGGCTTAAAGAGGTTTATAATTTCCATACTGGAAATTTTAAAGTGGATACGATGTTATTCACTGCCTCGATGCAAAGTACACTAGCCTCCACGTGGTGCACCCCGGGCACCGTGACTTGTAACGGCTGAATAGTCTACAATACCAACTGCTGGATCTAAACGGGATTTCCCAGCTTTCTACAAACACAGCATAGTGAATAAATTTGCCTTGATTAAATAATACTGAGACACTGGATGCTCTACTCTCAGCGAAAGTCTCCTACCGCACTACCCTCACCCAAGTTGCCAAGCTGCGTCAAGCTTTCACCTGTGTTGTGCGTATCTCGCAGGCCTTGCACCCTGACCGAGATAAAGCTTTCCCGTTGGTTGGCAGTCCTTCTCATATCTGTGAGTGCTTTTGAATTTATCCTTAAGTTCTAGATTTACCGTCACTTAAATTAAGTACATACAATTGCGAAGACTTCTCATTTACGTATTTTACAACACTTTTCTTAATCATGTGTTTACTCTGTCTGTTCAACTGTCAACGCATCCTTTCGTTGTCTGAATTATTTACTCTTCCAGCTGAATATTTTGACCCTTCAGAAGGGAGTCTTGCTTTTGATCTCCGTCTTCTCTTCACTGACACAGCCCACATTCGTCATATTAGATAATATCGTGGGTTCCGTATTTTTGCGCTGTCTGAGTATGAGACAGACAATTTGTTTCGCTAGTAGCAGCTGCGTAAACTTTAAATGACGACAAGGCCCTTTGTCAAGCTACATGAGTGGTGCTTCATTAGCGGTAGTGACGAGAATAAGGTAGCGACTGTCAGATGCCAACTTCCACCATTTCAGCTTGTCTCTCAGTTACAGCCAACTATTTTCTCAATAATTAATGCCTTGGATGAACTACGAACTGCTAGACTAGCGCGAACTACAAACTGTTCAACTCTGCGTTGCCTCACAGTCCGCTTTAATCCCATACCAGTTTGTTTGATTCATTAGATTCGCAGATGAATGGATAATTTGCAGACTGCTATAAAATGCTGCAAGTTGGTATGAGTTCAGAGCTACCGTATGTTGCGATAAGCACCAAGTAATTAGTTGTTTGGTTTCAGGCGGGGACAGGCGGAGTCGATACCAACTTCCTCTAACGTTCTGCCAAACCCTGGTGTCTCCCGCGAAGCTGAGGAGTACTTCATGGGCAACCGGGAGCGCGGTGTAGCCCTCATCTTCAGCCACGAGGTATTTGACGTTCGTCGGTGTGCAGATGGGAACCACCAACCAAAAGATAGGCTTGGCACAAAAGTCGACAGAGACGCTCTTCGTGGTATGTTCAGAAGTCTTGGCTTCGAAGTACTCTGTTTCGACGATCTATACCTCTACCAAATAAGGAATGAGCTGAGACGGGGTAAGTAATAGTCAAGGGGAGAGGAGAAATAACTGCAGTTCGATTTAAAATTGTTTCTACTGTTTGCAAGCACATTTAATTCAACATACAGATGGCTAAGTACGAGGGCAGTCTATTACGTGTTTACGGAACCAGCAAAAAACGCTTCCTTAGTACAAATCGTTTTACTGTTTCCAAAAATATTCACCACTAAAATTAATACCCTTTTGCATGCGTGAGAACAAATAACGGAAAAGTATTTTCTTTTCTAAGAATGGTAACTCATAAACAAATGTACTCAAAGTATTGAAATGGTGATGAGAATCCACACAACGGTGGATCAATGACGTCATCAGACAGCTGTCAAACATTGGCGCTGCAGTCTGGAGCCGAGCGACCGCTACGGTCGCAGGTTCGAATCCTGCCTCGGGCATGGATGTGTGTGATGTCTTTAGGTTAGTTAGGTTTAATTCGTTCTAAGTTCTAGGCGACTGATGACCTCAGCAGTTAAGTCGCATAGTGCTCAGAGCCATTTGAGCCAGAGAAACAAATCTTGGTGTTCCCTAGTTTCTCTGCGTAATCTGCTAATACCATTTTATCCATGTTGCAAAGACGACAGTTGTTCATCTCCTATATACCCTTAACCGTATGTGCAAAGGGCTTTTTATACTTACACTGTAGCAAGCGCCGAGCGTAGGTCCCCTGTAATGTTCAAAAATATACGCGCGCTTTTCATATTGGTTTAAACACTGCGTCAATATCGTGTCTTCTGGACACGCTGCTGAAGCGATCTGTAACTGTTTTGACGAATGGGAAGTAAACTTCCGCCTTAGTTGTTTCGTTTACATTAGAAGCACCAGAACTTTTATGGCGTAGTGTCCTGCTTATCTCTTTGTCCGGGTAGCCGTTTCTTCTGAAGGCAATTTTTAAATGATCGAGCACCAAGTACTGTGGTTCGCATATCCTTTCAGTTCGGTCCGTCAACGTTTTTACCACTCCTTGTCCTGCTCGCCATTGTGACTGAAATTTCTCTGAAGGTATCTGTCCGTATGAGTGGGCGTTCTGTAAACTTTCCACCCTGAAGTTCGTTGAGTTCTTTAACTACCTGTACAACCAAAAATGAAATTTGACCTCCTTTCTCTTTGTCTATCGCGAAATTTATATTAGAATTAATAGTTTGTGATTAAATTTATGTCTTTTGACGTGAAATAATTAACTGACTATTGCCTGACAGCTGGAACTGTCATAATGAAGATTGATGCGACGTTTTCGGTAGGTTCTCCTGATATAGTTGATACTTGTGGCAAACAAATTATTCTACATCATAAGCATTCAACTGTTTCTCTATTCTCTGATTTCTAAGGTAATGGTTGTGACATGTCTAGTGGAATCAAATGAACAAGCGATCATTTTCTTGGAAGTGCTTCACAAAATAACCACTTTCGTAGGATTTCCTTTTTGTCTTGCAACACCGAAACTATTGAGTGCTGTTTGGTTTTGTGAGTGGATAGATGCAGTTAGCTGGTCTCAAGCCAACAGGTCATGGCAATCAGCCACCAGGAAACTGCTAAATACGAATGGCTTGTAGCCAAACCACCGAAAGGAGAACCTCAGAGAACTGTCATAAACTGTATAGAGAAAATAATTGACGATGCTAAATTATCTGTACTTGGAAAGGGACTAAATTTCGCACCGATGCCGACAACAACAATATCAACAGCGCAATTCAATAACGCAGTGGAACTGACCTCTCTTGCACTTCCACGTGATGCTTCAGAGGAAATACGACGGAAAACATGCTGTGCACTTACTAGAGCGACCCCCCCCCCCCCCCCCCCCCCGAAGCCAAACATTTCAAAGGGAGAGAGAAAAGCACTGAAACGGCACCGTGAAGATGTCGAGAATGTCATCCTTCATCCTCCCAGCAACAAAGGGAAATTGAACAGTCCTGCTACCACGTAACTTATATAAGCAAAAACTGACGACCCATTGGAAGGCGACGCCTATAGGAGAACTGAGGTCGAGCCTACCAACAGAGTGAAAAGGAAGACAATTGAGCTTCTCCAGCACAACTTTCCAGATAAGAATAGGAGGAAGAATCTTCGTCCACGAGCAGCTACCCCTTCCAGACTTTACTAACTACCTGAAGTCAACATGGAACGAATGCATCTCCGCCCTGCCATCCTGATTTAGGTTTTCTGTGATTTCCCTAAATCGCTCCAGGCAAATGCCTCTGAAAGGGCACGACCGACTTCCTTCCCCGTCCTTCCCTAATCCGATGAGACCGATGAGCTCGCTGTTTGCTCCCTTCCCCCAAAACAACACCCCGAGAGCAACAATGGAGCACCAACATATGAATTAGCAAAACACCTGCCGTTAATGCTCAGCCCGTTTGCGGGCGAATGTCTGCAGCACATAAGAAATTCGGCGAACTTCGTCCAGCAGGGGCAAAACATCCGTTTGGGCTACGACGAGCTCATCTTAAGCTTCGACGTGGTAGCCCACTTTACTAGAGTATCCCTGAGAGACTCGTTAAGCCGCACAGGAGAAATGTTCGGACCAACGCTAACGAAAGTGTTCGAATTCGTGCTTACGTCAACGTACTTCCTGTTCAATGGGAACCACTACGACCGTATGGTGCAGTAGCGATGGGCTGCCCACTGTCACCAATAGCGGCCAATATTTTTATGGAGGCTTTTGAAGAAGAAGCCCTGCAGTCGGCAGTCTCCAAACCCATTTGATTTTTTCGACATGTAGACGATGAATTCGTAATGGACGGCATCACCTACAAGGCTTCCTGCAGCACATGAAATCGCTGCCACCTGAATACCAAGTTTACGATGGAGGTTGAAAAATCCACCTGATCCCATTTCTGGAAGTGCTCATCAAGCGAAGACCACATGGATCACTAGGACACAGTATGTATCGCAAACTGACACATGCGGGTTGGTACCTGCATGCCTCCAGCGGTCATGTTTCTTCCCAGCGAGAAGATGCCCGGGCACACGGGTGCACAGAGCTCGCGAATTCTCGGACCATGACAGCTTAGCAGATGAAATGCAGCACTTACAGGCCGTGTTCCGCACGAACGTTACAAGAACCTCCACATAAAACGTGCACTGAGACCGAAGAAGCCGAGATCGCCGTCTGCCGAGGACGAAGACAGATCGGCTGCGACACCGATTTTACTGTCCGTCCGGAACACGTCGGCAAAGATCGGCAGAATGATCCGAAACTACAATATCAAGTGCTTATTTCGCCCTCCATGCAATACGAAAACCTTATTAGGATCAGCAAAGACGAGTTAGGACTCCGAAAAAGCGTACACAACTGGCCATTAAAATTGCTACACCATGAAGAAATGCAGATGATTAAGGAGTATTCATTGGACAAATATATTATACTACCACTGACATGTGATTACATTTTCATGCAATTTGGGTGCATAGATCCTGAGAAATCAGTACCCAGAACAACCACCTCTGGGCGTAATAACGGCCTTGATACGCCTGGGTATTGAGTCAAACAGAGCTTGGATGGCGTGTACGGGTACAGCTGCCCATGCAGCTTCAACACGATACCACAGTTCATCAAGAGTAGTGACTGGCGTATTGTGACGAGCCAGTTGCTCGGCCAACATTGACCAGACGTTTTCAATTGCTGAGAGATCTGGAGAATGTGTTGGCCAGGGCAGCAGTCGAACGTTTTCTGTATCCAGAAAGGTCCGTACAAGACCTGCAACATGCGGTCGTGCATTGTCCTGCTGAAATGTAGTGTTTCGCAGGGATCGAATGAAGGGTAGAGCCGCGGGTCGTAACACATTTGAAATGTAACGTCGACTGTTCAAAATGCGGTCAATGCGAACAAGAGGTGACCGAGACGTGTAACGAATGGCACCCCATACCATCACGCCGGGTTATACGTCAGTATGACGATGACGAATACGCGCTTCCAATGTGCGTCCACCCCGATGTCTCCAAACACGGATGCGACCATCATGATGTCTTGCAAATTGACTCAGGGATCGAGACGTGGCTGCACGATCCGTTACAGCCATGCGGAGGAGAGGCCTGTCATGTCGACTGCTAGTGATACGAGGCCGTTGGTATCCAGCAAGGCGTTCCGTATTACCGTCCAGAACCCATCGATTCCATATCCTGCTAACAGTCATTGGATATCGACCACCGGGAGCAGCAATGTCGTGATACGATAAACCGCAATCGCGATAGGCTACAATCCGACCTATATCAAAGTCGGAAGCGCGATGGCACGCATTTCTCCTCCTTACACGAGGCATCACAACAACGTTTCACCAGGCAACGCCTGTCAATTGCTGTTAGTGTATGAGAAATCGGTTGGAAACGTTCCCCATGTCAGCATGTTGTAGGTGTCGCCACCGGCGCCAGCCTTGTGTGAATGCACTGAAAAGCTAATCATTTGCATATCGCAGCATCTTCTTCCTGTCGCTCAAATTTCGCGTCTGTAGCACCTCATCTTCGTGGTGTAGCAGTTTTAATGGCCAGTAGTGTAGTTTACCCCATGCCTTGCCAGTGTGGGGAAATGTATTAGGTGGACCAGACCATTCGGACGTTACAGGAGAGACGCACTGAATTTAAACTTCACACAGACAACGTACAGCCAACAAAGTGCGTCTTGGCAGAGCACTGCATCTCCAACTGGCATGACATGAACTACGATGGCACAAAGGTGTTGCAGCAATCGAACACCTTCTGGGATTGATGCAGTGGAGATCCGACTACTTGTAGAGATAACAAGTAAGGACAGCGGCTTTCAGTTTAGGAAGGCCCGGTATGCAGCCATGAGTATCATCAAATTATATCTGCAGTCTACAACGGAATCCGCTCCGGTCAGGACATCTGGAGAAGAAGAAGAAGAAGACGAGTTTTCTCCACAGGGACTGAAATATGCATGTGGCCACGACCGCGGAAGGACTGCGGTTCTTATTATGTCGATGCGCGTCGCGCTTCCCCCACCATCCTGCGCCGAGCTTCCCCCACCACCTTCCGCGTACTGCGCTATGGCACCGTGATGGAGGGTGCAGAAGAGGAATAAACACTATACAGAGTCGGCATCCGTCAGTCAGTCTCCAGGAACGCCAGAAGTGTCACGCCTTTTGAACGACACCACCCGCTGAATACCCGAGAACTATTCAAGATTTCCCGACGCCGGGATAATCTAAAATCACACAGGGAATATTGACACCGCTAATGATAGAACACGGATGAAACAAAATATCTAAAGCTGAATGTTAAAAATTCCTGGGTATGAATACTGATCAAAATTTTAATTGGAAATTACATACTGCTTACATTTTCAAACAGTTATGTTCAGTAGCATTTGCTTTACGTCTAATTGCTTATTTTGGCCATGAAAGCTTTAGAAAGCTATTTTACATTCTTCCAACATTAATGGCGTAAGAGTAATATCTGGTGTCCATCTGCAAGCGTTACATAGTCACTTTATAAAGAACAGCAACACAGCGGAATAGCTCTGTTATGAAGTTTGTTATGAACAGCCAGTCACAATTTGGAAACAACTGCAGCATTGATAAACATATCATTTACTAAAATCTAATACATAAATATTTTGAATATTCTATTTATTGTTACACCTGTAATATCGTTTATTATCATGCTTGCATCATTAGCAAAGCGTTATGTTTCTGCTTATGGAGGAAGAGAGGTCTTTTGTATACAGAAAGAATAAGAACACTCCCACTATTCGACCTTGCGGAGCACCAGTAGGAAATTTTTTCCCCATTCAGAAAAAAACTCAGCATGAAAACTTACTGAATACTATTAATTAAATAGCAGCTGGAACACTGACTGTTCCTACCTTGCAAGTAATAAATTTAAAGCCTGTTCAAAACAATGTTGTGATTTTCACAGTTGAATGCCGCATAGTGATAAAGAAAACCAGGGTCTGGTAGGTGAAATTTTGTCATTTGGCTTTTTTTGACACATGGTAAGTGACATGCTTTGAGGCATGATCGGCGGAGAAGCCCTTTTGGAAACTGAATAAGACAGACTCAAAATTTGCAATTTATAATTACACTAAAAAATTCATGGAGTGTCTCACCCCTGGAATGAAACCTTCTTCACATCTTTTGAGGAAGAAGTTAACCCTTTCATAATTGATGGGACACAAATAACCCAATAAATTAATGTGCCATTTCGAGACAGCGATACCTGGATCCTGTATTTATCTACTTCTACCATGTAGTGAGAAGCTTTCGGAACTTGGAGAAAAGTACTATGTGTCATGGGGTGAGTAGAGGGGCAAGAAAGATTCTGAACCATCTTAAGGGGTGGCCTACATCAGGGGCAGGTATGCACTCAGGAGCAAACCTAATGTTCACCTTTGATTGACAAGTACTTAACCTATTGTTCTGTTAAGTGCTTTTCCATATCACCCCCATTTCCTTCTCATTGACAGGCACTTAACCTATTGTTCCCCCACCCCCGCCCCCTCCTCCAATCCCCTCCCCCCTCGCTGCTACAGGTACACTTTCAGGTCTGAGTTCTTGGAATAGGTCCCCTTCTCACTCTTATCAATTTCATTGACTATTTAATTAAATTGATCAATTAGTTAACCTCTCTGGTTGGAAAGTGCCACGCCCCCCTGCCATGTCCCCCTGGTGGGAAGTTCAAATTCCATTAGGACAATGCAACCTCTACTAATCTTAGAAAGTGGTGGGAATAAAGGGCACCTCCACTAACCTAAGTCATCCAACCGCCACCTCTTCCTAGGAATTGGTGGAAAAAAGACTCAGTTGATCGATCATTTGGAGGGTATTCGGTTGTAGTGTATGGAATATTGTTTAAACAATTTAGACATTGTATGGAATATTGTTTATTTAAACGATTTAGGGGATTCAAGGCATTTTGTGAGATATATGGAAATTGGTGGATGGGAAGGATCTCATAACAGGAAATTCAAGGTTATATTGTTTATTTATAAAAAATTCAGTTTTGGGGGGATAGGATTTATCTTGCTCATCATTCTCTGCTTTTTCAGACATGTAGGTCTTTCAAAAAGCAATGACATGGGGCAAACATGCTGCATAACCTAAGGTTCAGTACTGTACTCTGTGTGTCTTAACTTAATGTTTGGGCCTTTGTCGGCACTTAACCTATTGTTCCATTAACTGGTTTCCATGACACCCCCATTTCCTTGAACTATTGTGCCGCCTTTGATACCAAATTAAGTAATCAGTTATGTCCTCTCACCATTTTCTAGTATACTTCTCGAACTTCACAAGCTTTTCAACGCCATTTCTGGGGCATTCTTCTTTTTCACCCACCCCCTTAAACTATTGTACTGCGTTTCACATAAAAATTATGCAAATTAACGTTGTGTTCTGCATATAACCTGCTATTCTGCCCTATGTTACCCACTCACGCACTCCCACCTTTAACTACTGTACCACTAACACCGCATTGACATAAAAAAATTATGCAAATTAATTAAATCGGTATTCTTCACATGTATGGGGCAGTTTTTCTTAATTCGCAGCATCCTATTGGTTGGTTATACAGAACTCCAAGGCGTGCTCATGCTGGTCTCATATGTGATGACGCATAGCTGTGGTATGGTCCAGCACCAAGAGAGATGTTTCAATGCTTTCCAGAGTAGCACAGAGTGCATTGTTCCTAGCGTTCCTTTCGCCATTGTTTTCTGCAGACGGCACTTTCAGCGGTAAAATTATTTTGCACAGATCGCTGGATTGTACTGGCAATTAAACACAGCAAAAGTTGTCTACAGATCATCAAATACATACAAGACTCACAAGAATATTGGAAGCCAGGATCATATTTACCAGTGTAACTGCAATTGAATATTACTATTGCTGCTACAATCTGACACTGATCGATGTACAGGTAATGTCTCTTGACAGCTGTGGTTCTGGAACGAATCTCAGTATCACTAGCGAACTCTTGCAGATTGCATAGTGTTCCAGAAATACTTAACGTGCACTTTTGTAAGAGTTTCCATGATGTCTCGGCTTGTATGCACGGAAATTCTTGCCCCAACAGAACCTGTTTATGAAAATAGCGCAGAATAACGTGTTACCCTTCCTGCTTTCAACATAAGCAAACGTTCTCACCGCTAAAAGCCTGTGCACGCTCGCGAGAACACCGTTAATCATAAAAGCATTCTAGTTGTTTGGAAAGAGAGCACTCTCTAAGCACAAACGGGGAAATCAGAACAGTTACACAAACAGAATTCGAAACACTGTCAAACAGAAGAGAAAAAAATGGCCGGTATTTTCGGTATCCTACAGCTACAGGTCTGGAGATGTCCTAATGCCACAGTGGCGGATGAGTGACGGCATCCTCGCCAGAGATGGATGGTCTGCTTCATCTTGTCTTTGAAAGCTTGCTTTCTCTGAACTTTCTGTACATACCTTGTCTTCATCTTGTTCGAATCAGTTTGTAGATGTTCCTATGTCCCGGCACAATGGATGTCTTGTGAATGAATAGAGCATTATGATTGTATTTTGTTCAGATCACCATATTGCATCGACAATTAAACCCTGCAATGTGCCCTACATATCGTAAAATACAGGAAGACTCCTACTCAATTACACTGCTCTCCCACTGAGGGCAGGAGCTTGAATATTAGAATGCAAAACAGATCTCCAACCTAGCAATATATCACCACATACTGTGTCGATGTAGTAAACATACATTTCCTATCCTGTGCCATACAAAATCATCTCTTTTACATCATTCGTGCATATACCACGAAGACAGACAGCACCATATATACTCCTCGCAGCACTGGATATTTCCATGCAAGGGCAGCTGACATCAACCCCAGACAGATGACCAGAGCGCACTCAGCAGACCGAAGTCACTCTCAGAACTGTTCTACAACTTCAGACTCCTTTCCCCTCGGCACAAACAAGTTACTGTTTCTAATCCAGACCTGCTTGCTTGCTCGCTTTTCTACACCCATCTCCAGTCTTGGGGATTACAAGAACACATGTATTTTTGCATGGGTTGCCATAATATTATACTGTTTTTGCGGTACTTCTCGATATCAAGCACACAGCAGTATCCTATCGATCGCACGCACAACATAATTCCGAAGACACAAACTGGAAATTATTTCTCTACAAAACACGAAACTAGGTGGGGTGTGCTGTAAACAGCTGACTAACTAGAAACTTATGCAGAAACTCGAGAAAAATAGAGAAAACTGATATTTCACTCACACATACCGGTGCCGGTGATGTAGCAGATCCCAAATCATCCCTACAATTTACAAGGTCAACTAAGGTGTTTCTCATGTCTAGAGATCCAGTAAACGTCTCTTCCACATGCTAGATGCACACACCACAACCGATTTTCTGTCAACTAAATACAGGCGCGAAATGTGCAGAAGCAGTCAACCGAACAATTTACTTGGGAGGGAATAACGGTCCAGCACAAACACACCTCCATATTCAGTCTCAAATTTCCATACTATCACGAAAGCTATCCAACACATACAAAGTATTGATTCACTCCATTAATACCCACCTAGCATAACACAAAAGGAACTGTAATCAGCTGTAGTGGAAATAATTTTAATAGAAAAGAAGAAGGATTAAAACTAGACAAGATATAGCGGTCGACTTTGTACCAACAAAGTGACAATCGATTACCTGTAATCGAGAGAGATGACACACATTTTTACCTAAATCATCCAATGTATCATGTGTAAAGTACTGCAGCTGCATATGACTAGAATGCAGGCTATATCACATGACTAAAGCATCCAAATGGAATACTGGAAAAAAATCGACCTTCAGCAATTTGTCCTTCTCTACAATTAATGTGCCCAACTACGTTGCGTATAAATATCACTCCGTTCTTGTTCTTCTTAACTGTATGCTATTAAATTAAGGCACTTTGAGATCTGTTGCTATAGATCGATATGGTGGGTTAAGCTCCAATACTTGGTTACATCTCGAGAAATGTGGTTCACTTGGAGGGGGTAGGACTAGGAAGCTCTATTCAGTCAAGAGAGGTGAAGAATAGCTATATTTGTCTGCTCGGTTGAGGATTAATTGGGTAGCGATGTTGCGGGGTAGGCTGGTCAATGACGAGGTGAGGACGGTCTTTTAAAGTAGGAGGGCGAGATTGCTCTGTGACCGCCATAAGCAGAGAGATTGATCAAGTACTATGCGTGAGGTCTCAGAAATATGTATAGCGTGGTCTGGTATACTTGGATCGTTTTTATGTGTTCGAGAATTAAGTGTGAATGGATGTACTGAGCAGTCACCTACCAATGCTCGCAATGATACTTGCAAAGTAGACAAGGTATGGTTTAGCTATGATACTGAAATTAGGAAAACATGCTGTCACATGATTGGCCAGTGTTGGACTTGCTGTAAAATTTTTCACGATATCAGTTGTGATGGTTAATATTACAGTAGATCCGTGGTGTATTATCCACACCGGCCATGCATTGGGTACCACATAATGATTGCGTGACAATGCTTGTATGAGTTGGGGAACAAATTTTGGTTGATGTACCGCAACTTCTGGGGTTGCTAGCACGGAAAACGGTGATCCCGTACTTGTGTGCAAAATGAACAATCACTTGGGATGGAAGGCAGAGTTATCAACTATTGGGTCATTGCGACATATGAGTTTAAATGAAGAGGCCGTCAATCACTTTTGGGGGGGCCTGAGCTCCCAGTTGGTGCACATCGACAGCGCAGAAAGATATGTATATAGCTTCTTTTCTGTGTTCACTCTGTAGATTCTTACTTAAATTACGTGTGAGTTTCGTATAGGAGGTGTAATTTCCAGTTTTAGTTACTGTAATCGTAAATTCTGGCAGATTGTAGCGCAGTCGTTAGGCATTTGTACAGGTTAGTTCATACATTCTTTGCGTGTTTCCTTTGCATTATCTAGGCAAGGACTCATGTTTCAGTAACTTTTGTTCAACATCGATTAGAATGGACAGGGACTGTGATTGCTGTGTTCGGATGAGGGCTGAGTTGGCATCCCTTTGCTCACAGCTGCAGGCGGCGCTGACTTCGGTCGCACAGCTTGAGGCTGTTGCCAATGGGCACCACTTTGGGGAGCCGGACTTGGATATCACGGGGATGTCAACCTCGTCCCGTCTGTCCCCAGATCGGTCTGCCGCTGTGGTTGCCCCGGTTGCTGCCTGCAGTGGGGCTGAGCCCTCGCCTGTGGTTGATTGGGAGGTCGTTGCAAGGTGTGGCAGGCAGCGAAAGACGTCCCCGGAGGCTGATCAGAAAGCCTCCCCAGTGCGTCTGACAAACAGGTTTCAGGTACTGTCTCTGGCTGAGCCAGATGCAGCTGCCTGCCCTGTTTCAGAGGATGATTCTCAGCCTTCAAGGTGCGGGCAATTGCAAAGGGTGGGCTTATTGATAGTTGGGAGCTCCAATGTTAGGCACGTAATGGGGCCCCTTAGGGATATGGCGGCTAAGGAGGGGAAGAAATCCAGTGTGCACTCTGTGTGCATTCCGGGTGGAGTCATCCCTGATGTGGAAAGGGTCCTTCCGGATGCCATGAAGAGCACAGAGTGCAGCCAGCTGCAGGTGGTGGCATATGTCAGCACTAATGACATGTGTCGCTTTGGATCTGAGAAAATTCTCTCTGGATTCCAGCAGCTATCTGATTTGGTGAAGGCTGCCGGTCTTGCTTACGAGATGAAGGCAGAGCTCACCATCTGCAGCATCGTTGACAGAACTGACTGTGGACCTTTGGTGCAGAGCCGGGTGGAGGGTCCGAATCAGAGGCTCAGACGGTTTTGCGACCGTGTTGGCTGCAGATTCCTTGACTTGCGCCATAGGGTGGTGGGGTTTCGGGTTCCGCTGAATAGGTCAGGAGTTCACTACACTCAGCTGGCGGCTACACCGGTGGCGGTGGCTGTGTGGTGTGGACTGGGCGGTTTTTTAGGTTAGAAGGCCTTGGGAAAGTACGGGGTGGGCTGCAGTCTTAAAGGGTGCATGGCAAATACAGGACGTGCTTGGATCAAGGAACAGTCGGAATTGTAGTTGTAAATTGTTGTAGTTGTGCTGGGAAAGTCCCTGAGCTTCAAGCGCTAATAGAAAGCACAGAAGCTGAAATCGTTATAGGTACAGAAAGCTGGCTAAAGCCTGAAATAAGTTATGCAGAAATTTTTACGAAGTCTCAGACGGTGTTAAGGAAAGATAGATTAGGCAGAATTGGTGGTGGAGTGTTTGTGTCTGTAAGTAGTGATTTATCTTGTAGTGAAGTCGAAGTAGATACTCTGTGCGAATTGGTATGGGTGGAGGTTATACTTAACAGCCGAACTAAGTTAATAATTGGCTCCTTCTACCGACCCCCAGACTCCGATGATATAGTTGCTGAACGGTTCAGAGAAAATTTGAGTCTCGTAACAAATAAATACCCCACTCATACGGTTTTGGTTGGTGGGGACTTCAACCTTCCCTCGATATGTTGGCAAAAATACTTGTTCAAAACCGGTGGTAGGCAAAAAACATCTTCCTAGATTGTCCTAAATGCTTTCTCCGAAAATTATTTCGAGCAGTTGGTCCACGAACCCACGCGAATTGTAAATGGTTGTGAAAACACACTTGACCTCTAAGCCACAAACAATCCAGAGCTAATAGAGTGCATCATGACTGATACAGGGATTAGTGATCACAAGGTCGTTGTAGCTAGGCTCAATACCGTTTCTTCCAAATCCACCAGAAACAAACGCAAAATAATTTTATTTAAAAAAGCGGATAAAGGGTCACTAGAAGCCTTCCTAAAAGACAATCTCCATTCCTTCCCAACTGACTGTGCAAATGTAGACGAGATGTGGCTCAAATTCAAAGATATAGTACCAACAGCAATTGAGAGATGGAACTGATCCCCCATGGCACTCAAAACAGGTCCGAACGCTGTTGCAGAGGCAACGGAAAAAGCATGCAAAGTTCAGAGAACGCGAAATCCCGAAGATTGGCTAAGATTTACAGACGCGCGAAATTTGGTACGGACTTCAATGCGAGATGCCTTTAATAGGTTTCACAGCGAAACATTGTCTCGAAATTTGGTAGAAAATCCGAAGAAATTCTGGTCGTATGTAAAGTACACAAGCGGCAAGACGCAGTTAATACCTTCGCTGCGCAGTGCCGATGGTACTGTTACCGACGACTGTGCCGCTAAAGCGGAGTTATTGAACGCAGTTTTCCGAAATTCCTTCACCAGGGAAGACGAATGGAATATTCCAGAATTTGAAACACGAACAGCTGCTAGCATGAGTTTCTTAGAGGTAGATACCTTAGGGGTTGCGAAGCAACTCAAATCGCTTGATACTTGCAAGTCTTCAGGTCCAGATTGTATACTGATTAGGTTCCTTTCAGATTACGCTGATACAATAGCTCCCTACTTAGCAATCATATACAACCGCTCGCTCACCGATAGATCTGTACCTACAGATTGGAAAATTGCGCAGGTCGCACCAGTGTTTAAGAAGGGTAGTAGGAGTTATCCATCGAACTACAGGCCTATATCATTGACGTCGGTTTGCAGCAGGGTTTTGGGGCATATACTGTATTCAAACATTATGAATCAACTCGAAGGGAACGATCTATTGATACGTAATCAGCATGGTTTCAGAAAACATCGTTCTTGTGCAACGCAGCTAGCTCTTTATTCGCACGAAGTAAAGGCCGCTATCGACAGGCGATCTCAAGTTGATTCCGTATTTCTAGATTTCCGGAAAGCTTTTGACACCGTTCCTCACAAGCAACTTCTAATCAAGCTGCGGGCCTATGGGGTATCGTCTCAGTTGTACGACTGGAGTCGTGATTTCCTGCCAGGAAGGTCACAGTTCGTAGTAATAGACGGCAAATCATCGAGTAAAACTGAAGTGATATCAAGTGTTCCCCAGGGAAGCGTCCTGGGACCTCTGCTGTTCCTGATGTATATAAATTACCTGGGTGACAATCTGAGCAGTTCTCTTAGGTTGTTCGCAGATGATGCTGTAATTTACCGTCTAGTAAGGTCATCCGAAGACCAGTATCAGTTGCAAAGCGATTTAGAAAAGATTGCTGTATGGTGTGGCAGGTGGCAGTTGACGCTAAATAACGAAAAGTGTGAGGTGATCCACATGAGTTCCAAAAGAAATCCGTTGGAATTCGATTACTAGATAAATAGTAAAATTCACAAGGCTGTCAATTCAACTAAGTACCTGGGTGTTAAAATTACGAACAACTTCAGTTGTAAAGACCACATAGATAATATTGTGAGGAAGGCGAGCCAAAGGGTTGCGTTTCATTGGCAGGACACTTAGGAGATGCAACAAGTCCACTAAAGAGACAGCTTACACTACATTCGTTCGTCCTGTGTTAGAATATTGCTGCGCGGTATGGGATCCTTACCAGGTGGGATTGACGGAGGATATCGAAAGGGTGCTAAAAAGGGCAGCTCGTTTTGTATTATCACGTAATAGAGGAGAGAGTGTGGCAGATATGATACGCGAGTTGGGATGGAAGTCATTAAAGCAAAGACGTTTTTCGTCGCGGCGAGATCTATTTACGAAATTTCAGTCGCCAACTTTCTCTTCCGAATGCGAAAAATTTTGTTGAGCCCAACCTAAATACGTAGGAATGATCATTAAAATAAAATAAGAGAAATCAGAGCTCGAACAGAAAGGTTTAGGTGTTAGTTTTTCCCGCGCGCTGTTCGGGAGTGGAATGGTAGAGAGATAGTATGATTGTGGTTCGATTAACCCTCTGCCAAGCACTTAAATGTGCAGTGCAGAGTAATCATGTAGATGTAGATAGGGGTAGTTTGGAAAGTCGCCACAACGCCACCAGGCTCCTCTGGTTTCTTTGTGTTGTGGCTGTCCTTTATTTTAAATCATTCAGTGTTAGGCCCTATCCTCGGTGAGAGAGGTGTGTATGTAGGTAAAAGTATTTGCTTATTTGACTACATGTATGCGTAATTTAGTACGTTTAATTGTTCACTGATTATCAATATCTGTGGGAAAAGGAATTACTATGTTCTATTGAGCTGGGTTGTATGTGGGGGGCGTAAATGCTTGTACAAAATTATTGTGTTGGAGGAACTACAGGCACAATTTTCTAAGCGTTTTCAGGACACTGCCAGTCTGACCTCTGTTTTTGAACTATTTTCTAGACCCTTTGCCGTTTCAGTTGAAAGTACTCCAGTGCATTTGCAAATTGAATTGATCGATCTGCAGAGTAATTCCCGTTCAAAGGACAAATTTTTTTTACGTAGGAATTTTCGAAGCTATTCCTCGGGAAGAGTTTCCCCGTCTCCACAATGAAGCTGCAAAAGTTATATCAGTGTTTGGATCGACACACGTGTGCGAAAGGTTTATTTCGATTTTGCCGCGTTCTTGGCCGTCCCTGATATAGACAGAAATATGAAAGTGTTGGATAGGGCGTCGAAGGTACAGTTAATGAACCTGCTCGAAGAAACGGAGTTTTATGTGCACAGAAAACAACAACCGGAATTACTGCTGAATGAACAGAACTAGTTTGACCTGAATGCTTACTTTGATATATTCAGAGACCTACTAGTTTGAATAGCGTGGAGCACCCCAGGGGATTAGCGTGTGCCGGCCGCCGGCGACGAGGACACTGTGCCGTACTCCGCTAGCTCAGCCACAGGAAAACAAGGAAGTCATGCAGAGAAGCCCTGACATATTCGTTATTGATACGGCACTCTAATGTTATATCGATTATAGATTTTCTATTTTTAATTAGGTCACTAATTTATTAATTGTATTATGATCACGTTCACTGTTAACTGATCTCTTAGGATAGAAGTTTTTTTTTTTTATACTGGCATTGATAAAAGGTTGTATGTTACCTAACCAGGCTAAGGGCTGTATTGTATAGTATTTGCGCTTTTTATGGATTTCAAGTATGAGTCCTAATTTCACATATTGTATATCAGCATATGTTTTTAATGTCAGACGCTCGTTTAGCCAAAAGAAAATTTTTAACTGGGGACGTTGCATACTGCATTTTAATCTTTATAATTTTTGTAGCTTCGATGGATGACGTTTCTTAACACGGGGTTCCAATGTAAAACTTGATCTACTAAGCCTCTCGACAACTCTAGATGCGTGTAATATGAGTTGTGAAACACCCTGTATATACAGCGTGAATCACCTAAAACCTGCAACTCAAATATTGCGGAAATGGAAAGTGCCATTGATGTGCGGTTTTCACAGAGTGGGTTGGTATTCAGGGGCTCGAATTGGTAGCCAATCAACAGATTGTAATAATACTTATAAAGTATATTTTTTGTGCAAACGTACACATTTTGAATGGAACGATGCCTGTTGACGTTAACAGTCGAAAAGTAGGGTAAATTAGAACGTCAGCGGTGTTTGTTGCAGTACCGAGATATCGCATTTTGAAAAGTTCTCACAGTGACACTTGTAAATTACCTGTGGCAGTGCGCACTAAAGAACACCACAAGTGCATGTACTGATTATGTGGACTCTGATCAAAAACAAGACAACTGGACACCACAGGTTGTGTTCAAAATGACCACCGGCAGCGGCAATATACGCCTTCAGTCTGCTATGGAACGACTGCTGCACACGTGCTAGCATTTCAGCGGAGATGTCCGAGCAGGCTGTAGCTATATGTCGTTCCATGTCATCAGACATAGCGTCTTTCAACTTTGCCCACAGAAAAAAGTCTACAGGCGTCAAATCCGGGGAACAGGCCCGCCAAGGTACCAGTACTCGGAAACAAACCGACGCTTTGAATTGACACCGGGCGTCGCCTGAAAGACGTGTCTAGCAGTAATTATTTGGGCTGGCTGCCACTAGACAGTGCAGAAATGAAATTAAAAACATCTGCCGAAAACACCAGAAAAGATACGCCTGACGAACCTTAGGAGAGAAACGTGATATTCCGTTGTTAAAATAGGTGGGGCCATAATTCGGCACGCATAAAAGTTTGAAATTACTTGCGTAGGTGGGAAAATTCGCCACATATCTACTATTACTCAGATATATTTAATCGTTCTGGATATATTTTCAGTAGTCTCTCTTAGTTGCCTGCGCCGGCCGGGGTGGCCGAGCGGTTCTAGGTGCTACAGTCCGGAACCGCGCGACCGCTACGGTCGCAGGTTCGTATCTGCCTCGGGCATGGATGTGTGTGATGTCCTTAGGTTAGTTAGGTTTAAGTAGTTCTAAGTTCTAGGGGACTGATGACCTCAGAAGTTGAGTCCCATAGTGCTCAGAGCCATTTGAATCATTTTTAGTTGCCTGCGCTGTGTGAGAAGCGAATGCAGACCTGGACCTATGCCAAAAATTAATATGTTTCCACGGTCTGCGACTTTCACGGCTGCACCAACTTACACATTGTCACTTTCCAACTTGACGTAGACCTCGGACTACATTTCCGAACAGGCGTCACGACAACCAAGATTTCGAAACGTGTTCAGTCACATTCTAACCAGGCTTTGTAGCTCAATTATTCAATGTTATTTCGAAGTTCGCTTTTCATTGTCTATGCCTGTACCAAGTGGCGTATGACTCGTTAAATCTGAATTTCTATTTTCGACCGCGAAGTAGACAATTTGGTTAAATGTGTTTTATATGAATAAATTAGTAATTCGATTTTTCAGATGATTCCTTAACATTCTATTTTTTGGAAATACACTGAAGCGCCAAAAACAGTTGTATAGGCATGCGCATTCAAATACAGATATACGTAAACAGGCAGAATACGGCGCTGCGTTCGGCAACGGCTATATAAGACAACACCTGTCGCGCAGTTGTTAGATCGGTTACTGCTGCTACAATGACAGGTTATCAAGGTTTAAGTGAGTTTGAACGTGGTGTTATAGTCGGCGCACGAGCGATTGGACACAGCAACTCCGAGGTATGCGATGAAGTGAGGATTTTACCGTACGACCATTTCAAGAGTGTACCGTGAATATCAGGAATCCAGTAAAATGTGAAATCTCCGATTTCGCTGCGGCCGGAAGAAGATCGTGCAAGAACGGGACCAACGACGATTGAAGAGAATCGTTCAACGTGACAGAGAAGTCCAACCCTTCTGCAAATTGTTGCAGATTTCAATGCTGGGCCATCAGCAAGTGTCACTGTGCGAACCATTCAACGAAACATCATCGATATGGGCTTTTGGATACTCGTGTACCCTTGGTGACTGCACTACACAAAGCTTTAGGCCTCGCCTGGGCCCGTCAACACCGACATTGGACTGTTGATGACTGGAAACATATTGCCTGGTCGGACGAGTCTCGTTTCAAATTGTATCGAGCGGATGGACGTGTTCGGGTATGGAGACAACATTATGAATCCATGGACCATTCCTGTCAGCAGGGGACTGTTCAAGCTTGTGGAGGCTCTGTGGTGGTGTGGGGCGTGTGCGCTTAGAGTGATATGGGACCCCTGGTATTTCTAGATACGACTCTGACAGGTTACAAGTACGTCAGCCGCCTGTCTCGTCACCTGCATACATTCATGTCCATTGCGCATTTCGACGGACTTGGCCAATTCCAGTAGGACAATGTGACACCCCACACGTCCGGAACTGCTGCAGAGTGGCTCCGGGATCAGTCTTCTGATTTTAAACACTTCCGCTGGCCACGAGGCTCTGCAGACATGAACATTATTGAGCATATTTGGGTTGCCTTGTAACGTGCTGTTCACTCCTCTCGTACTCTTACGGATTTATGGCCAGCCCTGCAGGATTCATGGTGTCAATTCCCTCCAGCGCTACTTCAGATATTCGTCGAGTCCACGCCAAGTCGTGCTGCGGCACTTCTGCGTGCTCGCGGGGGCCCTACACGATATTAGACAGGTGTACCAGTTTCTTTGGCTCATCAGTGTATCATGGTACAAAAATAAATAAATTAAATTCGCAAGGACAGTGACAGATTCTTCGGAATTCAAGCATGTGAAAGTCGCGAGCTCTGTCTTCTTATCTTGTGTTTTCTACTGAAAATCTCGTGCTTGTACTCTTGTTAACTTTACTATTACAGAGTTCGCCTGAACTTTATTTTTTTTTTAATTGGTCCTGTGCGCAACAAATAACTTACTTGGTCTTTCTGCCGCCACTGCTTGATCTGCTGCATTCCATTAGTTAACAAAAACGTAAAAAACCTAGTGGTTCATGGTGTGGGTTCCTGTAGTCATGTCCTAGTTCATGAACCACGGGCAACGTATGAGTGGCCAAGTAAGTGGTCCCGACAGTCGGAATACCAGTTACTTTGGAATAAGGCTGGGCATCTCGGACATATTCTGAGTCGTGGTCACCTTTGTGCTCATACGGCAAAGACTACCAAATCCACCGGTTAGACCCTCAGCCGTTAGGGGTAAAACCCAATGGGACTCGGGGCAAGTAAGGCTAGCAACCTGCTTCCCTGGTACTTTAAATATGATGCTGGCAACAATCAGAGCAAAATGCCTCGGACCTTTGGAGGTGACGGAGTCCCACCTCTAACTGACAAACCAGGGACTCCTAAGATACGACGTGGCAAACAAATGGTAATGAGATGGGGAGCTATTAATATCAATGGGGGCTACTCTGGGAAGAAGGTAGAGCTGGCAGAGGCTGCAAGTAAGATGGGGCTGGACGTTTTAGCTGTTAGTGACATTCGCGTAAGGGGTGAGAAAGAAGAGGAAGTGGGAGAATACAAGGTCTACCTGTCAGGAGTCAAAGCAGGAATAGCACAATGGGGTGTAGGGCTTTACATCAGGAAAGAAATGGAACCCATCGTAGTTGCAATAAGGTATGTAAACGAACGACTGATGTGGATAGATTTGACAGTGTCTAGCAAGAAAATTAGGATTGTGTCAGTATATTCGCATTGTGAAGGGACAGATCAAGATAAGATGGATAGTTTTTATGAGGCGCTCAGTGATGTAGTGGTTAGATTAAAGGACAAGGACAGTGTTCTGCTCATGGGTGATTTTAACGCCAGGATTGGAAATCGAACAGAAGGGTATGAAAAGGTTATGGGTAAATTTGGAGAGGATATGGAGGCCAACAGGAACGGGAAACAACTCTTGGATTTCTGTGCCAGTATGGGCTTAGTAATCACAAACTCCTTTTTTAAACATAAGAACATTCACCGGTATACTTGGGAAGGCAGGGGAACCAGATCTGTCATAGACTATATAATAACAGATCAGGAATTCAGGAAGGCTGTGAAGGACAAACGTGTATTCAGGGGATTCTTTGATGACACTGATCATTATTTAATCTGCAGTGAAATTGGGATTGTGAGGCCGAAAGTGCAGGAGGTCAGGTCCATATGTAGGAGGATAAGAGTGGAGAAACTTCAGGATAAGGAAATCAGGCACAAGTACATAACAGCGATCTCAGAAAGGTACCAGTTAGTTGAATGTAGTCAATTACAGTCATTGCAAAAGGAATGGACAAGATACAGGGACACAGTACTAGAAGTGGCCAAAGAATGTCTTGGAACAGTAGTGTGTAAAAGTAGGATGAAGCAAACAGCTTGGTGGAATGATACAGTCAAGGCAGCCTGTAAAAGGAAAAAGAAGGCGTATCAAAAATGGCTACATACCAGAACTCAGGTAGACAGAGAAAGTTACGTTGAAGAAAGAAACAAACCAAACAGATAATTGCAGCATCCAAGAAGAAATCGTGGGAAGACTTTGGAAACAGGTTGGAGACTATGGGTCAAGCTGCTGGAAAACCATTCTGGAGTGTAATTAGCAGTCTTCGAAAGGGAGGTAAGAAGGAAATGACAAGTATTTTGGACAGGTCAGGAAAACTGCTGGTGAATCCTCCGGATGCCTTGGGCAGATGGAGGGAATATCTTGAAGAGTTGCTCAATGTAGGTGAAAATGCGATCAGTAATGTTTCAGATTTCGAGGTAGAATGGGATAGGAATGATGATGGAAATAGGATCACATTTGAGGAAGTGGAAAAAATGGTCAATAGATTGCAGTGCAATAAAGCGGCTGGGGTGGATGAAATTAAGTCGGAACTCATCAAATACAGTGGAATGTCAGGTCTTAAATGGCTTCTTCTTCTTCTTCGGTTATCAACCCACAGGTTGGTTGGCAGCAGCACGCCATTCCGTTCTTTTGTCAACTTTCTTCTTCATATCTGCATAGGTCTGGCACCCGATGTCATTTATTACTTGTTGAATGTAGCTTAATCTAGGTCGTCCTCGGCGAGTTCTTCCTTCAATGATTCCTTCTAATATTCTCTTAATGAAGTTGTTATGCCGTAAAATGTGACCTATGAAGGTTATTCTTCTTTTCTGTATATTTCGCCAAAGAGATCTGTTTTCTTTCACTCTTCTGAGGACATCTTCGTTTGTAGCCTTGTCTCGCCAGCTGATTTTTTCCATTCTCCGGTAGCACCACATTTCGAATGCCTCTAATCTTCTCTTTTCTTCTTTTCCACTAGTCCAAGTTTCACATCCGTAAAGGGCTGTACTCCACACATAGGTTTTCATGACTCTCTTTCTTACGTCTAAACTAACATTTCTACTCGTCAGTAAGTTTCTTTTTCCATTGAATGCTATTTTGGCAAGTTGTATTCTGTTTTTAATGTCACTTTTGCTCCTTCCATCTGCTGTTATTTTGCTACCTAAGTAGTTAAATTCTGTAACCTGCCCTAGTTTCTCTCCCTTTATTGTTATTCGTATGGGTTCATTGTAGTTCAGGGCGCCACTCACCATCACTTTAGTCTTTTTCTTATTTATTTTCATTCCATACTGTTCTTTTAAGGTGTTTTCCATTTCATTGAGTGCGGCTTCTAAATCTTCTTTCCTTTCTGTAATTATGGCGATATCATCTGCATATCGCAACATATCTATTTTCATTCCGTTAAGTTTTATTCCTACTTCAATATTCTCTCTTATTTTGTCTATTGCTTCTTGGATATATGCGTTGAAAATTACTGGAGATAGTGGGCATCCCTGTCTCACTCCTTTCCTTATTCTTGCTGTTTCTTCTTTGTTTTCCTTCTTAACTAAGGCTGTTTCATTTTGGTATATTTTAAAGATTATCCTTCTATCATTATATTTCAGACCAGCCTTCTTCAGAATTCTAAACATTTCTGGCCATACAACATTGTCAAATGCCTTTTCGAGGTCTACGAAGGCTATAAATACTTGTTTGTTTTTGGAAATTTGTTTCTCAATTATTAGTCTTAAAGATAAGATTGCTTCCCTCGTCCCTACACCGCTTCTAAAACCGAATTGGTCTTCACTTAGAGTGCTATTCAATTGGTTTTCAACTCTTTTCAAAATTATTCTTATTAGAATTTTTGATGCGTGTGAAAGAAGACTGAGTGTTCGATGGTTTTCACAGTCCATAGTAGATGCTTTCTTAGGTATGGGGAATATGATGCATTTCTGATAGTCTTCAGGAACTTCACCTGTTTTGTATATTTTCTGTATGAGTTGCAGTAATGTAGCTTTCATTTTGTCTCCTGATTTCTTAATTAGTTCAGAAGGTATATCATCAACACCTGCCGCTTTCTTATCTGGTAGTTCTTTTAGTGCTTTTTCAAATTCATCTTTCAGAATTGTGTCCCCTAGTTCTTCTTTCTCTACTTCTTCGCTTAATTCTATCATATTATCTGTTAGAGGGTCTCCTTGATATAGCTCTTCAATGTATTCTTGCCATCTCTTCAGCGTGTCATATCCAAATAGTACCTTGCCCTCTTTGTTCTTTATAGTTCCTGAAGATTTTACTTTCCGTTTAGCAAAGTTTTGTTTTATTGTTCTGTAGGCCAAGTCAGTTTTTCCTTTAACCATGTTTTCCTCCACCTCTTTACAAATGCTGTTGAGGTAATTTTCTTTTGCTTTCCTAGATTCTCTGTTTATTTGGTTTCTAAGCTTTCTATATTTGTTTTCGCTTTGCTCGTCAGAGGCTACACAGGATAATTGAAATGGTCTGGGAGTTGGGACAGGTTCCATCAGACTGGACAAAAGCAGTAATCACACCAATCTTTAAACATGGAAACAGAAAAGATTGTAACAACTACAGAGGTATCTCTTTAATCAGCGTTGTGGGTAAAATCTTCTCAGGTATTGTTGAAAGGAAAGTGCGAGTATTAGTTGAGGACCAATTGGATGAAAATCAGTGTGGGTTTAGGCCTCTTAGAGGTTGTCAGGACCAGATCTTTAGCTTACGGCAAATAATGGAGAAGTGTTATGAGTGGAACAGGGAATTGTATCTATGCTTTATAGATTTAGAAAAGGCATATGACCGGGTTCCTAGGAGGAAGTTATTGTCTGTTCTACAAGATTATGGAATAGGAGGCAAACTTTTGCAAGCAATTAAAGGTCTTTACATGGATAGTCAGGCAGCAGTTAGAGTTGACGGTAAATTGAGTTCATGGTTCAGAGTAGTTTCAGGGGTAAGACAAGGCTGCAACCTGTCTCCACTGTTGTTCATATTATTTATGGATCATATGTTGAAAACAATAGACTGGCTGGGTGAGATTAAGATATGTGAACACAAAATAAGCAGTCTTGCATATGCGGATGACTCAGTTGTGATGGCAGATTCGATTGAAAGTTTGCAAAGTAATATTTCAGAGCTAGATCAGAAATGTAAGGACTATGGTATGAAGATTAGCATCTCCAAAACGAAAGTAATGTCAGTGGGAAATAAATATAAACGGATTGAGTGCCAAATAGGAGGAACAAAGTTAGAACAGGTGGACGGTTTCAAGTACTTAGGATGCATATTCTCACAGGATGGCAACATAGTGAAAGTACTGGAAGCGAGGTGTAGCAAAGCTAATGCAGTGAGCGCTCAGCTACAATCTACTCTCTTCTGCAAGAAGGAAGTCAGTACCAAGACTAAGTTATCTGTGCACCGTTCAATCTTTCGACCAACTTTGTGGTATGGGAGCGAAAGCTGGGTGGATTCAGGTTACCTTATCAACAAGGTTGAGGTTACGGATATGAAAGTAGCTAGGATGATTGCAGGTACTAGTAGATGGGAACAATGGCAGGAGGGTGTCCACAATGAGGAAATCAAAGAAAAACTGGGAATGAACTTTATAGATGTAGCAGTCAGGGCGAACAGGCTTAGATGGTGGGGTCATGTTACACGCATGGGAGAAGCAAGGTTACCCAAGAGACTCATGAATTCAGCAGTAGAGGGTAGGAGGAGTCAGGGCAGACCGAGGAGAAGGTACCTGGATTCGGTTAAGAATGATTTTGAAGTAATAGCTTTAACATCAGAAGAGGCACCCATGTTAGCACTGAATAGGGGATCATGGAGGAACTGTATAAGGGGGGCTACGCTCCAGACTGAACGCTGAAAGGCATAATCAGTCTTAAATGATGATGATGATGATAAAAAACCTATCATTCATGCTGAGTGCAATACATGTTCTGTATGGGGGTTCCTGCTGTTGCTGCTTCCTGCTGCTGCTTACTGCAACTACATATAATTCAAGAGAAAGGGTTTGGTCAAATCTAAACTCGATAAATGATAACCCAAACAAGTAATTCCTTTTTTCAAAAACTATATTCTGAAAGCGATTCCTTCTCATTTAATTAACAAAACGCTAGAAGCTCTTTGAACAATCGCTTCGTATGTAGATCTGCCTCCAGTGGCATTAAAGCAATATTACAAATTAATCAAACTCTTGAGACAGACTGAAATATCTCATTTAAATAATAGTGAAACAATTCCCTGACAACTAAAAAAGAAATCAATGACAGAAATCAATACTTAATCTATTCGCCTAACAATGGTTTCGCTTAAGAATTCAACTCCTATCATTATTAAAATTACCGTCTGCTGCTACGCACATACACAAACCCTTTTGTTTAAATAGATAAGCACGCTGCAAATTATAAAAATTATCGACTCAATACCAAATCCTGTGTCGCTGCTGGCGGACACGGCAGTACGGCAGCTCGGCGACGACCCCTCGCCCGACACACGTGCGCACCACAGCAGGCGGGCTCCTACACTGGCTTCCAAACTGCCACTAAATTAATCCGTGCGCTGCGAAGACCGACAACAATATCTTAGATTCCAGAGCTTGTGTTTGCGCGCTGTAGCCAACCTTTAAATCCTAAGACAGTATTGCCAGCTCTTACGTGTAACCTGTGTTTTCAGTGGCCGATCAGAAGCACAGCAACCGTGACTGCGTCGCAGTGGCGGTGCTCACGCACGGTGAGAGGAACGGCCAGCTGGACGCCAGGGACCGCGAGTACAACGTCAGCGAGCTGTGGGAACCGTTCACAGCCAGGCTGTGCCCCACTCTCGCCGGGAAACCCAAGCTCTTCTTCATACAGGTACGCAGCCCCAAGGGGTCGAAACAGATTCCGGCGATTTTTTTTCCTATTTCTGTTTTCAGTAAGCTTTTTGGTCAGCGCTGTGATATCACTTTGAATCATAACAGCTTGTTCCACAAATTGAGATATAACACAACTGTTCTTGCAGTCTGCAATGTAGGGATAGCTGTATTGAACTTGCAATCAATTTAAGTGTCACAGATTTTATTTAGGGGAAGATGGGGTAAAGTAGCCACTCTAAGTGAAATCGCATTTTCATGAAGTCATGGCTCTTAATAGAACCTTGTGGCATACACTACTCGAATCTACACTACTGGCCATTAAAATTGCTACACGACGAAGATGACGTGCTACAGACGCGAAATTTAACCGACAGGAAGAAGATTCTGTGATATGCAAATGATTAGCTTTTCAGAGCATTCACTCAAGGCTGGCGCCGGTGGCGACACCTACAACGTGCTGACATGAGGAAAGTTTCCAACCGATTTCTCATACACAAACAGTGTAGTTGACCGGCGTTGCCTGGTGAAACGTTGTTGGGATGTCTCGTGTAAGGAGGAGAAATGCGTACCATCACGTTTCCGATTTTGATAAAGGTCAGGTTGTAGACTATCGCGATTGCAGTTTATCGTATCGCGACATTGCTGCTTGCGTTGGTCGAGATCCAATGACTGTTAGCAGAATATGGAATCGGTGGGTTCAGGAGGCGAATACGGAACGCCGTGCTGGATCCCAACTAGCAGTCGAGATGACAGGCATCTTATCCGCATGGCTGTAACGGATCGTGCAGCCACGTCTCGATCCCTGAGTCAACAGATGCGGACATTTGCAAGACAACAGCCATCTGCAGGAACAGTACTACGGAGTTTGCAGCAGCATGGACTATCAGCTTGGAGACCATGGCTGTGGTTACCCTTCACACTGCATCACAGAAAGGAGCGCCTCTGATGGTGCACTCAACGACGAACCTGGGTGCACGAATGGCAAAAAGTCATTTTTTCGGATGAATCCAGGTTCTGTTTACAGCATAACGATGGTCGCATCCGTGTTTGGCGACATCGCGGTGAACGCACATTGGAAGCGTGTATTCGTCATCGCCGTACTGGCGTATCACCCGGTATGATGGTATGAGGTGCCATTGGTTACTCTTCTCGGTCACCTCTTGTTCGCATTGACGGCACTTTGAACAGTGGACGTTACATTTCAGATGTGTTACGACCCGTGGCTCTACCCTTCATTCGATCCCTGCGAAACACTACATTTCAGCGGGATAAAGCGCGACCGCATGTTGCAGGTCCTGTACGGGCCTTTCTGGATACAGAAAATGTTCGACTGCTGCCCTGGCCGGGACATTCTCCAGATCTCTGACCAATTGACAACGTCTGGTCAGTTGTGGCCGAGCAACTGGCTCGTCACAATACGCCAGTCACTACTCTTGATGAACTGTGGTATCGTGTTGAAGCTGCATGGGCAGCTGTACCTGTACGCGCCATCCAAGCTCTTTGACTCAATGACCAGGCTTGTCGAGGCCGTTATTACTGCCAGAGGTGGTTGTTCTGGGTACTGATTTCTCAGGATCTATGCACCCAAATTGCGTGAAAATGTAATCACATGTCAGTTCTAGTTCAATGAATACCCGTTTATCATCTGCATTTCTTCTTGGTGTAGCAAATTTAAAGGCCAGTAGTGGAAAAACTTCAGGTATGATACCAAATATTTATAGCTAAGGTAAAAGTATATTTTATGTGACATATAAACGTTTTTCTGAATGCTTATACACGATGATTCACGAAGATGTGCGCATGCTTAATATATACAAAAAGGTTCATATAAACATAGGTCCGCAAAGGTTTACTTACGGAGTTACTGCTAATAAAAGATTTTGTCTGAAATTTAGCGACTTCGGTGATATGAAGCCATCGCAAAACTGTACAATGTTCAAGTAAAGCACGATTTCCATTTATTTTGTTGTTGTTGTTCTGGTGAATCTAATAAAACGTGTGCCAGACGCGTATCTGCAGTAGTTTTCCAAAATTAAGTTTTCAGCACAAGTTTTGGAGAGTTAAATTTTGAAAAAATAATGGTAATTACGTTAACTGAAGCTGTATGAATGTGTCAGATAATCTCCTTTTATTAATACCGTAGCGGACGTGAATTCATGTTAAACCGAAGAAAACAAAGCTCAGTGTTAAGGAAGTTGTACAATGTATAAACAATTTCACAATAAATTCAAAATAAATGTTCAAAAATTCCTCTACCGAGTCCAATGCATTTAGCTGCACTTGTTGCTTGTTTCAGCTTCGTATGATTGTTCTTAATTTCGCCTACTGCATTCATAATGCGAGCACGTGATACCTCACGTGTATTGATCGTTCATTTCTGGGGAAAATGTTCATTTAAATGTGTTGTAACGGCGTTGGTGAAATGTGGAGGCGCGCCGCCATATTGAAAATACTTTTGCAATCGCGTAGCAAGTGGATCATATTCGAGCAAGCGGGGCATTTTTTATAGAAGGAATTGTAAGTACGTCTCGCCAGTTAGACGTGCTGGGAAAATGAATGGTCCAATAAATTGTGTGTTGATTATACCACACCACACATTTATGCTAAATCGCTGCTGGAAATTGCGTTGCACTGTTGCATGTGGGTTTGCTTCAGACCATACGTGCTCGTTATGTAAATCGTTTATACCATCTCGAGTAAACTGTGCCTCATCAGTAAATAAAATGTATTTCTGTAACTGCCGATCAGTATTTAACCAGTTGCACTACTTCAAGCGAAGGGCAGGATCTCCCGGATGGAAATGATGCACTTATTATTTATGGTAAGGATACAGATTATTGTACTCCAGTGTACGCCAGTGTGAAATGCTTAATCGTTGACAGACACGTCGTGTACTGGTACACGGGCTACGTTGAACAGCATCCATAATATTCTCATCATCGGCCTCACGTATCGATCGCTCCTACTAATTATGAACGCTAGGTAGATACCCTATCTGGCATAACATTCGAAATAATTCACTAATGGTTCGTGCCTTCGGAATCCTGAGAATTGGATAACGTACGCGATATTTGTTAAATGCAGCCATAGCATTATTATCACATTTGCCTTAAATAAAAATTCATATCGGCGTATTCCTCTGTCGTAAATTTGAAAGGCATCCCTATTTCATAAATAACCTACAAACTACAACAGTTATTATGTGGTTTCCCTTAAGTACACTGTTGTTATTATGTTCTTTCACTGAAAAATACAGAAAACAAACTCGATTGAAAGTTAGGAAACGACTGAAACTCACTAACGGTTGCCAACAATGACATAAACGTTTCTACATTCTCAGTGCAGAGTAAACAAATTTACTTGTATAATAATCTTTGCTTCTCTGGATGTTCTGGAAAACTGATGCAGATACACATGTGGGACATGTCTTATTAGATTAACCAGATCAATAACAACAATGCAGTTTTCCGAAGTTCCTTCACCAGGGAAGACGAATGGAATATTCCAGAATTTGAAACACGAACAGCTGCTAGCATGAGTTTCTTAGAAGTAGATATCTTAGGGGTTGCGAAGCAACTCAAATCGTTTGATACGGGCAAGTCTTCAGGTCCAGATTGCATACCGATTAGGTTCCTTTCAGATCACGCTGATACAATAGCTCCCTGCTTAGCAATCATATACAACCGCTCGCTCACCGATAGATCTGTACCTACAGATTGGAAAATTGCGCAGGTCGCACCAGTGTTTAAGAAGGGTAGTAGGAGTAATCCATCGAACTACAGGCCTATATCATTGACGTCGGTTTGCAGTAGGGTTTTGGGGCATATACTGTATTCAAACATTATGAATCAACTCGAAGGGAACGATCTATTGATACGTAATCGGCATGGTTTCAGAGTACATCGTTCTTGTGCAACGCAGCTAGCTCTTTATTCCCACGAAGTAATGGGCGCTATCGACAGGGGATCTCAAGTTGATTCCGTATTTCTAGATTTCCGGAAAGCTTTTGACACCGTTCCTCACAAACGATTTTTAATCAAGCTGCGGGTCTATGGGGTATCGTCTCAGTTGTGTGACTGGATTCATGATTTCCTGTCAGGAAGGTCGCAGTTCGTAGTAATAGACGGCAAATCATCGAGTAAAACTTCCCCAGGGAAGCGTCCTGAGACCTCTGCTGTTCCTGATCTATATAAATGACCTGGGTGGCAATCTGAGCAGTTCTCTTAGGTTGTTCGCAGATGATGCTGTAATTTACCGTCTAGTAAGGTCATCCGAAGACCAGTATTAGTTGCAAAGCGATTTAGAAAAGATTGCAGTATGGTGTGGCAGGTGGCAGTTGACACTAAATAACGAAAAGTGTGAGGTGATCCACATGAGTTCCAAAAGAAATCCGTTGGAATTCGGTTACTCGATAAATAGTAAAATTCTCAAGGCTGTCAATTCAACTAAGTACCTGGGTGTTAAAATTACGAACAACTTCAGTTGGAAAGACCACATAGATAATATTGTGGTTATGGCGAGCCAAAGGTTGCGTTTCATTGGCAGGACACTTAGAAGATGCAACAAGTCAACTAAAGAGACAGCTTACATTACATTCGTTCGTCCTCTGTTAGAATATTGCTGCGCGGTGTGGGATCCTTACCAGGTGGGATTGACGGAGGACATCTAAAGGGTGCAAAAAAAGGGCAGCTCGTTTTGTATTAACACGTAGTAGGGGGGAGAGTGTGGCAGATACGATACGCGAGTTGGGATGGAAGTCATTAAAGCAAAGACGTTTTTCATCGCGGCGAGATCTATTTACGAAATTTCAGTCGCCAACTTTCTCTTCCGAATGCGAAAATATTTTGTTGAGCCCAACCTACATAGGTAGGAATGATCATCAAAATAAAATAAGAGAAATCAGAGCTCGAACAGAAAGGTTTAGGTATTCGTTTTTCCCGCGCGCTGTTCGGGAGTGGAATGGTAGGGAGATAGTATGGTTGTGGTTCCATGAACCCTCTGCCAAGGACTTAAATGTGAATTGCAGAGTAATCATGTAGATGTAGATGTAGATGTAGAAATCAATGGAAATCGTGCTTTACTTTAATGTCGTACAGTTTTGCGATGCTTCATATAAGCGAAGTTGCTAATTTATAGGTAAAAACTTTTATTAGCCGTATCTCCATAAATAAACATTTACGTATCTATGTTTATATGAATTTTTTCTTTTGTTTTTCTTGCAGAATAACATATTATAATATTTGCATATCTTCGTGAGTCACCCTGTAAAGTGGCCACTTTTCCCTACCTGATGGTGTAAAGTGGCCAGTCCTTTGCCACCATTCCCAAATAGACTGCTTAGTTAAAAAAATGGTTTGGCTAATAGTTTTTATTTCACCACTGATTATTATTGGGAGAACAATAAATCAAATCAGAAGGAAACTTGTTTCAATACATTGTTGATTCAAAAAGGACAACAAATTAAAAGTATTAATTATTCCTAACGGTGCAAATAAAGAAATCAACAACTAACTATGGGTTACTTTTTCAGTCTAACTCTTTCTCAATTTATCCATTCAGGAACAATATTAAGTCATGTACAAAATTCACACATCTAGTTGTCGTCGTCCTATCATATCCGGTGCGCACTTCATGTGCCCAGCGTTTACACCTCTGACATCTTATGTATTCTTCATTTTCTTTAGATCTAGAAAACGCTTCCTTGCAGTAAAAGCAGTTTGTGTCACTGTCCTCACCAGTGGAATTTTCTTCTTCAGAAAGCTTCTTTTTAGCAGAAACTCTCTTAGTGTTTGCTCCCACTTTTAGCTTCTTACTTTGTTTCTGTGTTGCATTACATTGTTGAATATTGGCCTTATCTGTTGTTTTTCTTCAGAATTCCTTTTTTTTCATTAAAAGCTCTATTTGTTTCTCTCATTTACTTTCAACAAACACATTTTTACAAGAGATTGAAGTGATTATGGTAGGTTTTATTTCTTTACTCCTAATTTGTCTTTGATTCATACTTTGTTTCTTGGGCAGTGTTTTACAGCCTTTGGGCTAATGTGAAACCCACCTATTGGATACTAAGAGGTACGTTCTTCAGTGATCTCACGCTAAGGGGAACCTTCTCTTGGAGAAGTCTTATCAGTTATAATCTGAAGGCAGCCTGCACTTGAGTACAGCTCATAAGTTGAATCTGGAAATAAACCAGTAGACCTACCTGAAGAAGACACAGCAGTACAGCGTCAAAAGGGACCTGTACATGCAGAAGACCCAGCAGTTTCGCAATGAGAAGAACAAATATTTGAACAAGGCACAATGTTACTGTTCCTTTCCAAAGGGATATCAGTAAACACATTAGGGTCTAGAGGAAAAACTGCACACTTTCTAAAGCCATTGATTGCTGACACTAAGACGGCTGTACAAAGGAACGCTTCACTCAAGCATGCACTTAACTGAAACTGCCTAATAATTCTTTGTGGATTATTGCGATAAGAAATTTCACTAGCTTGTGTGTAGATGTTTTAAAAGAAGACATGAATCCCACATCAAAAAGCTGGAGTTTGTGACTAATAGTAGTAGTAGTAGTAGTAGTAGTAGCTTTATCCATCTGTAGATCTCTTTTGTACAAGGATATAAGACATGGAAAAGTATTTACAAGTTTAGACCAATTTAAAATAAGCTAATTCGTATACACATACGTTTACAGATTTCTGGTTAGTGACAATCATTAGATTTACTCCTGGTGTACAATATTTTTTTTTACAAATAACTTATTAAATAATGTACTGCCACACTGTTCACTCATATCTCAGTGTCAGTTACTGCACACACCATACACACATTCTTTCATAACACATCACTCACTACACACACACACGCACACACATACACCCACACACACACACACACACACACACACACACACACACACACACACACACACTCACTGGGTCATTTTCTGTACCACAGCTTCCCATTTGGTATCCTGAAAAACTGAATCAGAATCCCTCTATAATAAGTGAGATGTTGAGCTCAGAAAGAGCAAGAGGTGTTAGTATTGTGCAATGCTTAGCTTGGGGCTAAGTTTTCTAGAAAAAGAAAAAAGAAGGAAAAAAACAGTGTGAAGGTGTCATATGGAATGGAATGTTGGATGTTTTATAATCATTATTATTATTTATTTGTATAACAATTTTTACCAAACCCTTACTCTGTTTTACCTAAGTAATCCTTCAATGTATAAAATGTATCGCATAACAGATACTTTTTAGCTGTCTTTTAAAATAAGTGTATATTTGCAATTTCTTTCATCTCGTTTGATAATTTATTGTACAGTTTTATTCCTTGGTAAAAAATACTGTTTTGAGTTTTATGTTTATTTTTTCTTGGTAAATGTAAGTTGAGTGTAGCTCTTGTTCCATGGTCATGGACAGAGCTGCTTAGCAGTAATTGCCAATGTTATTTTTGATGTGTACAACTGATTGGTAAATGTATTCACACAGTGCAGTTAAAATCCCCTGTGTTTTGAAGAGATCTTAACGATGAGCTCGACTACTATTTTTGGTTATTATTCTTATGGCTCTTTCCTGGATTTTGAAAATTGAGTTCACATTTTGTGCGTTTATTCTGCAAAAAGGAATGCCATATCTATGAACTGAGTGTACATGTGAACAGTATGTAACTAAAAGACACTGCATGTTACACACTGATGATAGGCTTCTAAGGGCATAACATACAGATGGCATTCTGTTTGCAAGTACCTTTGTGTGTTCACACCTCCTCAACTGAGAATCAATATTCGTTCCTAGAAATTTTGCATTTGTTACACAGTCTATAGAGGTCCCATTTACATTTAATTTAAAATTTTCATTTTCCCTCTTCAAGCTGAAATTCGTGGCATTAGTTTTCTTTGTGTTCAATGTCACTTTATTGCTTATTGACCAATCATAAACTTCCTTGAGAGTTTCCTTTGTTTTCTCTGCAAGGAGTGACTTTAACATTGCTGTCATCAGCAGAGAGAATGTTTTCACTATAACACTACTGGGAAAGTCATTTATGTGTATCAGGAATAGTATTGGTCCTAATACACTACCTTGTGGAACCCCTACATTAATGCATTTTGGTTCCACTAAGTGTTTTACTAAATGTTTAGATCTATTTGAAGTTTGTGTCTCTGCTCTTTTTACCCTACCTGCTAGGTATGATCGAAACCAGTCATTAGCTACCCCTCTTATTCCTAATGCTTCTAATTTATTTAATATAATCTTGTGGTCAGCTGTATCAAAGGCCTTAGAAAGTTCTAAAAATATGCCTGTGACACACTCATCTTTGTCAAGAGCATCAACTACACCATATTTTTGCCACTTTGGAAACCAAACTGCGATTCGCTCAAAAGGTTGTATTTATTCAGGTGATTCATTAATCTTTCATAATGGCTTCTATTATTTTTGAGAATGGTGACAGCAGGGAAATGGGCCAGTAATTTTCTATGTCTTCTGTATTAACTTTCTTAAGCAAAGGTATGTACGACTCTTGCCTGTTTTAACTGCTCTGGAAATGTCCCTGATGTGATGGTTACATTTAATATAATTGTTAAGAAGCCCTGTATAATCTCTATGCATTTTTTCAGTACACATATTGCTATTTCATCTAAGCCTACTGACTTTTTATTTTTTAGTCTTTGAACAGTTTGATTGACTTCATCCTCTGTGGTTGGAAGTAACATCATTGTATTTAGTGCAACATTATTTACAGATGTAATATTTGTTTTGAGGAATTTTTGCTGTAACTTCTCTGCAATACTTTAAAAATGCTCATTTACATAGTTTGCTAAGTGTTGTGGATCATTTATTACCTTATCCCTCTCCCTTAACAGAATATTATTCTGTGTTTCTATGCCTCTCTCCGTTTCCTTTTTTGTAACATCCCAGACTGTTTTGCTTTTATTCTCTGCATTATATGTTATTTTGTCATTAAACGCCTTTTTTGCAACAATCAACACCTCCCTATAGATCTTTTTGTACCTGTGATAGAAATTTAAGTATTCTGGATCATTGTGACTGTTTTTGATGGAACTGAGTTATTGAAGTGTTTGGGAGGACTTATTAATACCTCTTGTTATCCATCTGTTTTTGTGAGATGTTGAAACAGACATGCATGCTTCTGGAAATGCGTTTTCAAAGTTCAATTTAAATAATGAGGAGAATTTAGAGAATTTCATATTCACATTGGTTTCCTTATACACTTCATCCCAGCTTTGTTTTGCAAGTTCCTTTGAAAAATCTTTTATTTTGATTTGTGATAAATGTCCTTTGTAGGCTTGTAGTTTAGGGAATGATTTGATGCCTGATTTTACTGTTGTTATTTGACAGAGATGGTCTGATAGTCCGAGACCTTTTACAGATACCTCACATTTTTCCCTGTTCATTTTTGTGGCCACGTGCTCAATAACTGCTGCAGTCATTGTAGTAATCCTTGTTGCACTATTGACAGATAGGGACACACCAAAACTTTGAAGGATATTTATGAGGGTGCTGCTGGATTCTTTTATGATATTAGTATTGATGTTAATGTCCCCACACAGAATTATGTTGACCTTTGTACTTGAGACTTTATCTAGAACTTGTGTTAATTTATTGAAAAAAGTGTTCACACTACCACTGAGAGATGTATACACACATAAAATGATTAATTTCTTTGTGATATCAAGGCCTGTTAATTCAATAGCTGATATTCCAAAGTGTTTGTCTTCACTTACTGTACTGAGGTCATGTCTTCATTTGAACTATGACCTCTTTTCATATAAATGCATGATCCTCCACCCCTTGAAGCAGTTCTGCAGTAAGAGTTTGTCCTATCATAAGATGATAACACTACATATTGGGTTTCTGTCTCTACACTAGTGCTCAGTAACACAAACTACTGTGCAGTCCAAAGACTGGAGCTCAACTTCTAATAGTTGTATTTTATTTTTTATTGATTGCATGTTTTGATGAAGGATTGTTAAGTCTGTGAAATGCCCCATGTTACTCTTTCCAATCGTTCGTTTTTCTTTGTGACATCTGGTGTGAGTAGTATTTGGAGTGTTAAAATGTCTTCTGAGTGATTGTTTCAGTATTTTTTTAAAGTGCTGGAGATATTCTTTAGGTAGGTTGTCTGTATTTATCCTAAAAAAGACTTATTTTTCCTACCCATGACAACAGGTATTTGGCCGGCCGGAGTGGCCGAGCGGTTCTAGGCGCTACAATCTGGAACCTCGGGACCGCTACGGTCGCAGGCTCGAACCCTACCTAGGGAATGGATGTGTGTGATGTCAATAGGTTAGTTAGGTTTAAGTAGTTCTAAGTTCTAGAGGACTGATGACCTCAGAAGTTAAGTCCCATAGTGCTCAGAGCCATTTCAACCATTTGAACAACAGGTATTTGACCATGTGTGTCCCGAGACCTACCCCCTAAACTTTCATGAATCAGCTGTACCAATCTTCCCTTTGCAGTCCTGTTTACGTGTAGACCATTCCTATTGAAACCCCATTTGTTGATAGTCCCAACAGGCACCAGAGAAACATGAGCAACGGTGGCTGCCCTCAGAGCGATCCCTAACGCCACATTCATTCGCATCACAGCTCCGTCAAAGTGTGGCCGATCATGGCCCCGGAACAGCTCAACAAAGGGTACCTTACTGCCATGAGTCAGAGAAGCTATCCTGTGCACGTCACCACCTATGTCATATGCCCCATCCCTGTCCTAGCTGTCTCCTGCCCCACTCACTATCACTACATGGTCCTCTTTTGTGAATTCCTTACATAAAGACCATAGGTCCTCTATCACATGACTTAGCCCTGCATTTGGCTTGAAGCTACTGGTGGCCTGGTACACTGCCCCTAAACTTTCCTGTAACTGAAGGCCTTCACCTCGCCCATGGCTACTACCTACCAGCAGCACTTTCTTCTTCCTAACACTTTGTACACTCCTAAGCTTCTTGGCCTCAGTTGAAATGTGCTGCACATTTTTTGCTCCTCGTTCTACCTGAGGCTCTTCTCCACTAACTCCAGCAGTGGTAGAGACCTGTTTTTGGTGTTGATGACAAAACTCTCAGATCGCATTCTCTTTCTTCCTATCCTCCTACCAGCTGCCAGTTCCCAACGACCCTCCTCTCCCCAATATCCCTGGATCCTTATCAATTTCTTGCTTGCTTCCTCCAAGTGTGCCTGAAGGGCTCTAGTGTGGGGCAAGCATACAACAGTTTTATGATTTTCTCTGGCCTCATCAATGAAACCTATGTTCTTTGTATGGATGGAGTGACCATCTAAGATTAGTAGACCTGGATCTTGAACGGTTGGTTTTGCATCTTTTAAGAAAATGCTCAAACGAATAAAAAAAAAGTTCGCTCTTCGTCCACCTGCTAGTGTGGCACGCAAATTCGGTTCCTGGAGGAGGACCATTTTTAAGTTTAACCTTCATTCTTCGCCTAAGAAAGATTACAAAAGCGGTAATGAAATTTCCTCGTGCAGACGTACACATTACAAACGTCGACAGCTAACCTCTCTCAACTGAAGTAGCGACTCCGACTTGTTTTCCATCTTTGAGTGCAAACTCTTTGCTTTTCTTGGACTGAACTGTCAGAAGACCGCTTTCATCTACGATATAAATACGTTGAGCAGGATGAAATTGTTTATCTTGCAATGTTTTAAGGATATCAAATAACATTGTTAAAAACTTGTGCTCTAGCTATAGAGAGAGATTCTGGCTTCCTAAGACTGATGTTAGGATGCCGTTCTATAAAGCATAACACCCAATCTTTGCCAGCCATTTCAGACTCTTTGTTGGAACCTTGTGTAATTTGTTAGTCTCTGCCAACTGGAATGCTAATCGTCTAAGGTCATTCACTGCAATTCCATAAAATCGCTTTTCCACTTCAAAAATGTAATTAAGGATTTCTTGCTCTTTTTCACTGAACACTGGCCTGAAGATACCCATGACCTTCTTACTACCAACTGCATCTCATTTTCTCCCTAGAAATCTTTTTTAGCGTATTATGTGGAAAAATTAATTGTTTTGCTGTTGCTAAAAAAGCCAGGTTCTCATTCTTCACTGCTTCAGTTGCCGTTTGCATCGCAACAAGATCTTATCTTTGTTGCTATGTTTCCCGAATGTATTTTCTTGGCGACCTCAAGCTCTTGCAAACACTTCCGGAAGAACAGAATAACGTATATTAGTTTTGTGTATAAAATGATTTGTAATGTTTTAGTTGTAATTGTTATACTGTGCATAAATATGGAATTAGCTAATTCTCATTGGGGTAAACAGACTGAAAACGAACTGTCGGGAACAGCGGCTATCCGTCGGACCACTTTTGCCGACGTATAGCGTGGCCATCTTACGCAATCGGACACCATGGCTGTATCAGTGATTCACGCGCGGGACAGTACAACCGAAGGAAACGAGAGAGACTTGTATTTGCAAGCCAAAATGCATTGCGTGAAACGTGATATCGCAACAACCTATAGTTCTACATAAAAGTGAAGCATCTAAAGTAATATGAGTGATTTGCCTTACACCAAGCGATCGAAAAATCTAAACGCCTTCACGGAAAGTTAACGAACAGGCTTCCTTCGCCAACGTCACCGACAACACTAATGGTGTCGATTACACCTAGTCTGGCGAGTTCTCGATAGGAAGCTGCTGAAGACATCAGATAAGTAGTGGCCGCTTTTCCCAGACTAGCCAATTTACCCTTCTTTCTCCTACCCCTACAGAAGATGGTGAAAGGCAATTTATATAAAATTTTAGAATTTAAAAAAAATTCATGATTTTCCGGAGTGTTCGCTACAGTGGACATGGGTTCTTTGTGATATATAACTAGGAAGGAAAAGAAAGTGAAAAATGTGAAGAAAAATGTACTTCATTGGTAGTTTACGTAGCAAAAGACAGTCGTATTTGACATAAATCACATGTATCGTACACTGATAATAAATCTGAAAATAAAGACATTCGGATGATACTCAGAGAAACGATTGTTCTGTGACGTTAGACAGAGAGAAACTTAACGAAGTTGATACTTTATTTTGGTTTCCATCTTGTAGCCAATATTCTTATACCTCATGCTACTCATATTTCTCCACTCAGTCATTTTAGCCAAACGAACTGTAGTAGGTGAGTGATCGTGAGGTCGATAGTCTTCACATTTTGGAGTTCAATCCACATCTTCTTCTTCTTCAGAATGTTGTTCCTCTTAGCAACTAAACAAATGCTCTGCAGTTCTGGGTTTGAAATCAAGATACTGTAGGATATTTTTCTTTGGCTCATCATTCTTCATTCGGTTATTCATGTACTGCATCCAGTGATTTGCAATTCTCAGATCTATGAAGTGAAAAATAGTTCTTACACTACACTTTCTAGTTCTGGTGTAGAGCCTCTAGAAACTCATTCTCCGATCAATTGGGTCTATACTACCAAAACTTTTACAGTAGCAGCTGATTACTGCTGGACACGGTACCTGAATGTGTCACCCATCTTTCCTTGACCATCTTTTACATTGATCAGTAGGCTGCTTCCCAAACTTCGCTGTTGCAGTAATGACTGGCTTTTAGTCACACAGTTTTACAATAGAAATTAGTTTGTCTTCGCTCACGCTCTGGTCAACAGGTCCACGTCCTTGATACTCAAAAATATCGTCTGCTGTCCGGTGGACCACTTTGGGTATTTTTAACTTTCTTGTTGTTCCAGAAAATGGATGTATTAACGTGCTACCTCCTGTTGTAGTGATCTTCAGTCCGAAGATTGGTTTGATGCAGCTCTCCAAGCTACTCTATCCTGTGCAAGCCTCTTCATCTCCGAATAACTACTGCAATTTACATCCTTCTGAATCTGCTTAGCGTATTGATCTCTTGATCTCCCTCTACGATTTTTACCGCCCGCGCTTCCCTATAGTAAATTGATCATCCTTGATGCTCAGAATGTATCCTACCAACCGATCCTTTCTATAAGTCAGGTTAGGCCATAAACTTATTTTCTCCCCAGTTCTGTTCAGTACCTGCTCATTAGTTACGTGATCTGTCCACCTAATCTTCATACTTTTTCTGCAGTACCACTTTTTAAAAGCTTCTATTCTCTTCTTGACTAAACTATTTATCGTCCACGTTTCACTTGCATACATGATTACACACCATACAAATACTTTCAGAAAAGACCTACTGACACCTAAATCTATACTGGATGTTAACAATTTTCTCTTCTTCAGGAAAGCTTTCTCTGCCATTGCCAGTCTACATTTTATATCCTTTCTACTTCGACCAGCATTTGTTATTTTGCTACTCATACAGCAAATCTCATCTAGTACTTTGTCTCGTTTCCTAATCTAATTTCCTCAGCACCACCTGATTTAGTTCGACTAAATTCCATCATCCTTGGTTTTGTTTTGTTGGTGTTCATCTCATGTCCTCCCTTCAAGACTCTCTTCCAAGTCCTTTGCTACCTCTGACAGAATTACAATGTCATCGGCAAACCTCAATGTTTTTATGTCTTCTCTCTGGACAGTAATTCCTACTAAAAACTTTTCTATGGTTTCCTTTACTGCTTGCTCAATATACAGATTGAATAACATCGGGGACAGGCTACATCCATGTCTCTCTCCCCTCTCAACCACTGCTTCCCTTTCATGGCTCTGACCCTTATAACCGACATCTGGTTTCTGTACAAATTGTAAATAGCCTTTTGATCTCTGTATTTTACCCCAGCTGCCTTCAAAATTTCAAAGAGTAGGTTAGAGTCAATGCTGTCAAAAGCTTTCTCTAAGTCTACAAACGCTATGAAGGTAGATTTGCCTTTCCTTAACCTACCTTATAAGAGGAGCTGTGAGGTTAATATTTCCTCGTGTGTTCCTATATTTCTCCGGAATCCAAACTTATCTTCCACAAAGTCGATTTTTACTATCTTTCCCATTCTTCTGTAAAGAGTTCGTGTTATTATTTTGCAACCATGACTTATTAAACTGATAGTTCGGTAGTGTTTTGTGGCCGAGCGGTTCTAGGCGCTTAATCCTGGAACCGCCCTGCTGCTGTGGTCGAAGGTTCGAATCCTGCCTCGGGCATGGATGTATGTGATGTCCTTAGGTTAGTTAGGTTTAAGTAGTTCTAAGTCTAGGGGACTGATGACCCCAGATTTTAAGTCCCACAGTGCTTAGAGATATTTGAACCATTTTGAACTTGTGTGCATCTGCTTTCTTCGGAATCGGAATTATTATATTCTTCTGGAGGTCTGAGGGTATTTCTCCTGTCTCATACATCTTGCAGACAAGATGGAAGAGTACTGTCGTGGCTGGTTCCCCCAAGGCTATCAGTAGTTCTAGTGGAATGTTGTCTACTACCGGGACCTTGTTTCGACTTACGTCTTTCAGTGCTCTGTAAAATTCTTCTCGCAGTACCACGACTCCCATCTCATCTTCATCTATGTCGTCTTCTGTTTCTATAATATTGCCTGCAATTCCATCTCCCTTGTACAGACTCTCTATATACTCCTTTCACCTTACGGTTTTCCCTTCTTTACTTAGGACTGGTTTTTTGTCTGAGCTCTTGATATTCATACAGGTAGTTGTCTTTTCTCTAAAGGTCTCTTTAATTTTCCTGTTGGCAACATTCATCTTGCCCTAGTAATATACGCTTCTCAATCCTTATAGTCCTCTAGCCATTCCTGCTTAGCCATTTTCCACTTTCTGTCAATCGGATATTTTAGACGTTTGTATCCGGTTCGCTTGCTTCATTTAGTGCATTTTTGTATTTTCTTGTTTCATCAATTAAATTTAGTATTTATTGTGTTACCGAAGGATATCTATTGGCCCTCGTCTTCTTACCTACTTGATCCCCTGCTGGGTTCACTATTTCATCTCTGAAAGCTACCCAGTCTCCTTCTACCGTATTCCTTTACCCTGCTCCTGTCAATCGTTGCTTAATACTCCCTCGTAGACCTCTACAACCTTTGGTTCTTTGAGGTTATCCGGGTCCCATCTCCTTTCATTCATAACTTTTTGCAGTTTCTTCAGTGTTAATCTACAGTCCATAACCAATATCGTAAATTGTGGTCAGAGTGTAAATCTGTTCCTGGGAATGACATACAATTTAAAATCTGGTTCCGAAATCTCTGTCATACCACCAGAAACCTTCCGATATCTGTAGGTCTCTTCCACGGATACAACCTTCTCTCATGATTCTTAAACCAAGGGTTAATTATGATAAATTATGCTCTGTGAAAAATTCTACCATGCGGCTTTTTCCTTCATTCCTTTCCCTGAGTCCATATTCGCCTACTATTTTTCCTTTCTCTTCCTTTACCTACTATCGAATTCCAGTCACCCAAAACTACTAAATTTTCGTATTCTTTAACTATCTGATCAATTTCTTTTATCTCATCACACATTTCTTCAATCTCTTCATCATCTGCATGGCAATTTGGCTTATAAACTTATACTGCTGTGGTGGATGTGGCCTCGTGTCTATCTTGGCTACAATAATGTGTTCACTGTGGTATTCATAGTAGCTTGTCCGCGTTCTTATTTTTTATTCATTATTAAAGTTACTCATGCATTACAAGCTATCTGATTTCGAATTTATAAAGTTTTATTCTGCCGACCAGAAGACCTGTTCCACCTGCCAGCGAACTCCACCAACTCGCACTATACCTAACTTATCTATTTCCCTTTCCAAAAGCCGGGCATGTGACCGAGCCGTTCTAGGCGCTTCAGTCTGGAACTGCGCTGCTTCTACTGTCGCAGATTCGAATCCTGCCTCGTGCATGGATGTGTGTGATGTCCTTAGGTCACTTAGGTTTAAGTAGTTCTAGGTCTAGGGGACTGATGACCTCACATGTTAAGTCCCATAGTGCTTAGAGCCATTTGAACCAGTTTAACCTTATCCAAATTTTCTACCTCCATGCCAAATTAAGGGGTCTAACATTCCACGGTCCGATCTGCAGAACGCCAGTTTAGTTTCCCCTGATGACGACATCCTCCTTAGTTGTCACCTTCCGAATATTCGAATGGGGGACTATTTTACCAACAGAATACTTTACCCAAGAGAATGCCATCATCATTTAACCATCCAGTAGAGATGGATGAGAACGGCAAAGATTTCGGCTGTAGCTTCTGCTTGCTTTCTGCCGTTCGCAGTACCAGCACAGCAAGGCTGGTTTGGTTGATGTTACAACACCAGATCAGTCAATCATCCAGACCGTTGGCTCTGCAACTACTGAAAGGCTGCTGCCCCCCCCCTCCTTCAGGAACCACACGTGTGTCTGGCCTCTCAACAGATACCCCTCCGTTCTGTTTGCACCTACGGTACGGCTATCTGTATCGCTGAGGCTCGCAAGCCTCCCCACCAATGGCGAGGTCTATGATTCATGGACGGAAGATACTACCTACTATGGTGAAATAATAATAATAATAATAGTAATAATGTGTCAGATAATGTCATTTGAAAAAAAAGCTGCTAGTTGGTGCCAAGTGATCGTAGGGACCGTCTCTCACACCGGGTCGCTGTACTATGCTGTCCCTTCAAGTGGACGACAGGTATTACGATGGGAAATGCAGAATCTGTGATAGTGGGAGGGAGAAACTCTTATGTCCCTTATAATGGACATCAGGTCTCAGGAGGTTAGACTCTTGTCTCTCGTGGATAGTGCTCTTACCGACTAAGCTGTCCAGTACGGATCTCAACAACCTGCGTTCAGTGCCTGAGTTCTGCCTCAGTTTCCAAACTTCGCAGATGGTCTCTGTCTAGTTCTGCTGGAGTATCTCTTCTGGAAGAAAGGTCATTGTAGAGAAATGGTTTAACCACAACCTGCCTGTAGTTTCATGAATGAAGCTGCCTGTCAGTAAAAGACTGTGGCTAATCCATTCCTCCGAAATATCAAGGAGTATTTGTCCAGCAGGCTATGCATGAAGGGTGCTGTGAAGTTTTGACTGCAGGAGATGGGTACTGGCATAACTGAAATCGAGAAGGTTTGTCACGGATGGAGCTTGTATGGCTCAATCAATAAAAGTATTGGTGATGGAACTAACGAATCTACATCGGAGTCCGGATCTGACACACAGCGTTTCGTGTATTGCAAATAAATTCTAATTATTTGCTCATATATCTGTCGACTTATGGTATTAAGATAGGACGGTTTAGTTGTATACCATGTTAAAAACTTAATCTTAGGAAAGAAATCGCGAAGATGCAGGTTCGAAAAGACGTCGAAAGACACTGTGCGATCAACGTCTCCATTAGTTGCAATGTCAAATAGACATGCAAATATATTACGCATTACAATATTTGTGTAGGAGGCGGAAACGATGACAGAATGTTGGTCTGTAATACACACACTAATTATTGTTGATTTATTATTGTAAATAAGATACATGTAACTGTGCCAGTTCTTCCTCGTACAGACATAAGAATAAGGCATCAAAAGATTATATAATTCTCCTAATGCAGCGACCTAAAAAGGAAGTGCGACATGGACTCTAATTATGCATGCCAGGCACCTCTGGATTGTTACGTTACCAGAACAGATATTACTACTATTTTGGCAGATCACTAACGTCTATCTTGATGATACAACAGATTCATTACATAAGAAAGTTTCAAAATCCGACTTACAAATAGTGTGCCTGCAGGGGGGACTGGAGTTCACAGGTTGTTATCTCCTTTTATAATCCTACCATTACCATTGTAATTTACTAAGCTTTTACCTAAATAACAGAAAACCTGTCTCTATGTTGCCACGTATAACCCTCCTACTAAAATTTGGTTTAGTTTCCATATAAAGTACACTTTGGGAGGATAGTCCTCTTTATAGGACAAGCTAATCAATAGAGTTACCCTTTTTACAGGATTAGACCGTGTGTTGCGGCTAATGGAAAAGTAAATCAGACTATTCACTTCTTTTCCTAAGATCTTACCCAGCGTTTAGATAGAAACGCAGTATGAATAATATTATATTGAAGCTAGGACAACTCAGTTCCAAGTTCGTTTAGCGGTTTAAAACATGTGCTAATGGTCGACAGCCTATCCAGGAAGTGAAACAGTGAATTATTGGAAAAGCGGAACTATGAATTTTGCCTACTTTCTTGCTACTGTTAAATTTGGTTTTTCAAATAAATATTGCTACACTTAAACAATGTTGGACTACACCCTTATAAATTACATTTTTAAAAGAGAAAAAGCCCAGTAGATAACTTCAAGAAAGCTAATAAAGTTTGGCCACGGAGGACCTTTAGAAAAGCATTTTTCCTAATCAGTATACTTAAATACTAAAATACTTAGATACTAAAGCACACACATTTTATACTGAACATTTTATTTAAAAAACTCTTTCTTACTAGAATTTACTTTCAAAAGCTGTTACTCTTTGAAAAAATGTTCAAATGTATGTGAATTCCTAAGGGACCAAACTGCTGAGGTCATCGGTTCCTAGACTTACACTACTTAAACTAACTTAAACTATCTTATGCTAACAAGAACACACACACCTGTGCCCAAGGGAGGACTCTAACCTCCGGCGGGAGGGGCCGTGGAATCCGTGACACGGCGCCTCAAACCACGCGGCCACTCCGCTCAGCTGTTACTCTTGGAACTAACTCTGTATAGTCATTTAACAGATTCTAGGAATTTTGCTTCACTCCGACTGAATTTTACGTAAGCAAACTTTTACTATAACACTTTGCACTAGTTAAGAAAACTTTCTCATTATTTACACAAAACAATTGAAATGGTGCCTTCTTATATTAACTTGGTACTTCATAAGTCTGTAAAAGAGGACACTCGGATTAATCAAGAATGATTATTAAAATCACAGTTTAAATTAATGGTTTACGCTGTGCAAGCGTAAAATACAAATAAATATTATCTGGTTGTTGTAGGTTTGGGTATGGCGAACAGTTATGACGGCTACACTACCCACAGTATGGCCTGCAACTACTTTGTTGTGTGGGCTCAATTTCTCTTCTTGGCGTCGTGCAATTTTATATACAGTAGCCCAACAACACGCAGCTATGCCGTAAGCCGTTTGCAGTCTTCATCCTAGGCATTTTGTGCAAATTTTTCCTGCTCTTGCTCTAGGTAGCGCGCCAATTCGCCCTTACCACCGTTTCCACTCCCCAGAGCCACTTTCGTTTCAAACAATAGCACACTGGCTACATTATTCCTAAGCGTGACTATTTCTTACAATTGTCAAATTTACATCAACATGAACAGTTTATACACACAAAGAAGTGTAAAGCTGTTATCTACCACTTGAGAGAGTAGACAGAAACGATAATTAACGGAAAGATAAAAGTTCACTGTGACTGATGACTGAACCCCAGACCTTGGGTTTTGTAGTGCTGCATTTACCCACAGAACCACTACGGAACAGAGCAGCCAATGTACAGAATTGTTCCATTCAACTCACAGTACAATCTAGATGATACCATAATGGAATGTTCTGCATACTGTCATTTTATTTTAACATATTCGTATCTCTCTAAAAAAAAAAAGTGCATTTCCTGTGGATCTTTAGTGCGCCAGCGGCTAAACACACGATATTTTTTTGCCGTACATAAACTTTATTACAAAAGCACTAAACACGTAGTACAGCGGCAATGACACCTCTGTGGACAGACGTGATTATTAATGAAAGTTACGATTAATGCATAATATGTGACGGTAGAATGTTCCACAGTACTGAATACGTACGGTTCAAATTTAAGTAATTATTTTTACAGACCTACTTAAATATTTATTTTAAATCAATAACTACACATTATTTACAAACAGATATTGGGTTTGCTAATTTTTCTTGTAAATTACTTTACACTCTTTCTCTCTTCACATTTACAACGTGCTTTAAAATTATTTTACTGTAGTCCAAGTCGGTTTTGTTCTAGAAAATCTAGATTTATCCACTTTTCATAGGCATATCTTACTTTCCCTGACTTTCTACCAAATTCCTTAAGACTGTCGTTTTCCTTAAATTTACTGAAAGTCTTAAGCCATCTCCCTTTATTGCCACTGCTGATCATAATGCTTTTTAGCTTCTGCATTTATGCATTGCTTTTAAGGAGACTGTACTATTTCTATTTCTCTTCCAAATTCCTCTGTGATCTATGTTTCTTTAGATTTACTACAAGATCTTAAACCATCTTGCTTTATTTTTTGGTGCTTTTGCTGATATTCGCACCTTAAGTATATTACTTACACATTTCTTGCTCCTGATTTCTTATCAAACCCATTCTTAGTTTTTGCTTTATTTTATTCAAATTTTCATTTTATTAGTTTACAGAGAAATAATTTCATTGTTTATGTTGTAATAAATTTATGCAATACTGGTTTAAACACAATTTCAAATTGAAATCGATCAATTTAATTTAAAAAAAAATAATATTCATATTTAATGAAACTTCTTTGTGAAAGTCGCACCAGAGATCTAAAACAGGGTGTTAAGAAACGTAGCGTGAACCAAAACAAAATAAAAGTACTCTGTAAACATAGATTCTAAAATGCGTGCCTTAAGAGCTATGAGCACTTGTCCACCTTCCCTATCATGAAACGCATCACTTTTACTGCTGGCTCTTTGATATTACGAACATCCTACACACCACACTATGTAAACGAGGACACACTCCTCTGGTATTGTTCATGGATTTAGTATGCAGTAAACTTCTGTTAGTGTTGTTAGTGTGAACTGTATTAACGGTTATGGGTACATGCAGTGCATACACTAATTCTATTGGAACTATTTGGTGTTTGATAAGCTTGTGAAATGAATTCCATTGTAGTTTTATCTTTTTACATACCAGCATAGTGGATACCTTATATTACACACAGAAAACTGCAAACACTATCTTATGGTATGGCAAATGGAACTAACCGTCAAGTCCGTGTCGTGTATGCTGAAAAATACCAGAAAACAGTGCAGTATCTGCACTATTATTCGGCTGTCTTTTCCAGTAACTAGCAGACTCTGGCTCCTTAGCTCCAACAAAAGTGAATCATGGGAGTCCTCGCACCACGTTTACTCCTAATGTGGTTCAAAAATGGTTCAGATGGCTCTGAGCACTATGGGACTTAACATCTGAGGTCATCAGTCCCCTAGAACTTAGAACTACTTAAACCTAACTAACCTAAGGACAGCACACAACAGCCAGTCATCACGAGGCTCCTAATGTGGAAGCGCGAGTACTACAACAAGTACATGTTCCAGGAACTAGTGCACATAGAGCATACAGGATGACGGCATTACCATCAAATCGAATGGAAACTTGACAAAAAACAAGCCGGAAGCCGAAAACATTTTGAATAACCATTTTTGAAATGTTGTAGAGAAAATAGGATCTAAATGTTAAGCAAGGCAGTTAATGGAAGATGCCTTACCCACACAATTTGATACAACTGAAATTCCACCCACCTCTCTTTCCGAAATTAGGAAGATAATAAACTCTCTCAAGAATAAGAGCTCACATGGAATTGATGGCATTTCCAGCAGGATAATAACAGCTTGTTCCCAAGAGATAAGTGGGATTCTTAGAACATATGTAATAGCTCTCTGAAGCAGGGTATTACCCAGATAGACTGAAGTATGCCATTGTTAAACCACTGCATAAAAAAGGGGATATGTCTGATGTCAACAACTACCACCCAATCTCTCTTCAGACTACCTCATCCAAAATTCTTGAAAAAGTAATGTACTGTACAGTAGCTTCACACCATTGTAAAAACAAAATTTTAACAAAATGTCAGTTTGGTTTCCAGAAAGGTTTTTCAACGGAAAATGCTATATATACTTTCACTAATGTAATATTAAATGATCTGAGTAACCGGATGTCACCCGTTGGGTTTTTTTGTGATCTCTCAAAGGCTTTTGATTGAGCAAATCATGAAATACTTCTAGATAAGCTCAAGTATTGTGGTATGAATGGGACAGCGCTCAAATGGTTTAAATCATACGTAACTGGAAGAGTGCAGAAAGTTGAAATAAGCAGTTCACATAATATGTAAAAAACTGGTGATTTCTCAAACTGAGAAACAATCAAGAATGGGGTACCGCAAGGTTCGGTCTTGGGTCCTCTGCTGTTCTTAATATACAGGGTGGTCCATTGATCGTGACTGGGCCAAATATTTCACGGAAAACCTACAAAGAACGAAACTTGTCTAGCTTGAAGGGGGAAACCAGATAGCGCTATGGTTGGCCCGCTAGATGGCGCTGCCATAGGTCAAACGGATATCAACTGCGTTTTTTTTTAAATAGGAACCCCCATTTTTATTTCATATTCGTGTAGTACGTAAAGAAACTTGAATGTTTTAGTTGGACCACATTTTTCGCTTTGTGGTAGATGGCGCTTAATAGTCACAAACATATGTCTCACAATTTTAGACGAACAGTTGGTAACAGGTAGGTTTTCTAAATTAAAATACAGAACGTAGGTGCGTTTGAACATTTTATTTAGGTTGTTCCAATGTGATATATGTACCTTTGTGAACTTATCATTTCTGAGAACGCAAGCTGTTACTGCGTGATTACCTGTAAATACCACATTAGTGCAATAAATGCTCAAAATGATGTCCGTCAACCTCAATGCATTTGGCAGTACGTGTAACGACATATCTCTCAACAGCACAACCATTGACAATGTACTGACGCATGTTGTCAGGCGTTGTCGGAGGATCACGAGAGCAAATATCCTTCAACTTTCCCCACAGAAAGAAATCCGTGGACGTCAGATCCGGTGAACATGCGGGCCTTTGTATGGTGCTTCGACGACCAGTTCACCTGTCCTGAAATATGCTATTCAATACCGCTTCAACGCCACACGAGCTATGTGCCGGACATCCATCATGTTGGAAGTATATCCCCGTACTGTCATGCAGTGAAACATCTTGTAGCAACATCGGTAGAACATTACGAAGGAAATCAGCATACATTGCACCATTTAGATTGCCATCGGTAAAATGGGGGCCAATTATCACTCCCCCCATAATGCCACACCATACATTAACCCACCAACTTCGCTGATGTTCCACTTGTCGCAGCCATCGTGGCTTTTCCGTTACCCAATAGTGCACATTGTGCCGGTTTACGTTATCACTGCTGGTGAATGACGCTTCGTCGCTAAGTCGAACGTGTGCAAAAAATCTGTGATCGTCCCTTAATTTCTCTTGTGCCCAGTGGCATAACTGTACACGACGTTCAAAGTCGTCGCCATGCAATTCCTGGTGCATAGAAATACGGTACGGGTGCAATCGATGTTGATGTAGCATTCTCAATACCGACGTTTTTGAGAGTCCCGATTCTCGCTCAATTTGTCTGCTACTGATGTGCGGATTAGCCGCGACAGCAGCTGAAACACCTTCTTGGGCATCATTATTTGTTGCAGGTCGTGGTTGACGTTTCACATGTGGCTGAACAGTTCGTTTCCTTAAATAACTTAACTTTCCGGCGAACGGTCCGGACACTTGGATGATGTCGTCCAGGATACCGAGCAGCATACATAGCACACGCCCGTTGGGCGTTTTGATCACGATAGCCATACATCAACCCGATATCGACCTTTTCCGCAATTGGTAAACGGTCCATTTAACACGGGAAATGTATCATGAAGCAAATACCGTCCTCACTGGCGGAATGTTTCGTGATACCGCGTACTTATACGTTTGTGACTATTACAACGCAATCTATCACAAAGCGAAAAAAGTGGTCCAACTAAAACATTCGTATTTCTTTACGTGCTACACGAATATGTAATAAAAATGAGGCTTCCTATTTGAAAAAAACGCAGTTGATATCCGTTTGACCTATGGCAGCGCCATCTAGCGGGCCAACCATAGCGCCATCTGGTTTCCCCCTTCAAGCTAGACGAGTTTCGTTCTTTGTAGTTTTTTCGTTTGATGCTTATTTCGTGAGATATTTGTCCCGGTCACTATCAATGGACCACCCTGTATATTAGTGACCTGCCATCTATATTCACGAAGATGCAAAGCTGGTACTTTTTGCCGATGATACAAGTATAGCTATCACACCCAACAGGCAAGAATTAACTGAGGAAATTGTAAACGATGTTTTTCAGAAAATCATTAAGTAGTTCTCTGCAAATGGGCTCTCATTAAACTTTGCCAAAACACAGTATATACTGTTCCACACAGTAAAAGGAATGACACTATTAATAAACATAGACTTCGATCAGAAATCGTTAGTTAAGGTAGACTATTCAAAATTTCTATGTGTATGCATTGATGAGGGGTTGAACTGGAAAAAACACACTGAAGATCTGCTGAAACGTTTGAGTTCAGCTACTTATGCTATTATGGTCATTGCAAATTTTGGCGATATACATCTCAGTAAATTATATATATTCACTTACGAAATTTGTTATTAACAATCCGAACGAACTCAAAAGTAATAGCAGTGTACATGGCTACAACACTACGAGAAAGGATGATCTTCACTACTCAAGGTTAAATCTAACTTTGGCTCAGAAGGGAGTAAATTATGCAACAACAAAGGTCTTTGGTCACTTACCTAATAGCATCAAAAGTCTGACAGCCATATAGCATTTAAAAGGAAATTAAAAGAATTTCTGAATGGCAACTCCTTCTACTCATTAGATGAATTTTTGGATATAGTAAGTGGGTAATTTCCCCACCCCCCACCAAAAAATTAAAAATATTAAGTGTCATGTGATATCTTGTGTAATGTAATATCTTGGATAGACATCTTTTGTTAACCTGACACATTCCACATCATTACGAAGTGTCGTATTCATGATCTATGGAACAAGTAGTAATCTAATCTAACCGCTAATCTAATCAGCATCTATTACCGTTCGTCGTCCTCTGGTCCGGGCTCTTCTGCATCAACAGTTGATTTTTGTGGACTGAACAGCAGAGGTGAAAGACTACATCCCTGTCTTTCACCCTTTTTATCCGAAGTCTTCGTTCTTGATCTTCCATTCTAACTGTTCCCTCCTAGTTATTGAACTCTCATTTTTTTCGGAATTTCGCACGGTTTGCACCATTTTATACTACTGAACGATTTTTGTAGGTCGACGTACCCTATGTACGTGACTTGAGTTTTCTTAAAACTTGCTTCGACTATCAGTAGCAACGTCAGAGCCGACTCTCTGGTCCCCTTACCCATCCGAAAGACAAACAGGTCTCGTCTAAGAGATCCTCTGTTTTCTTTTCCATTCTACTGTATATTATTCTTGCCTGCAGCTTGAGTACCTTATTTGATGCCGGCCGCGGTGGTCTCGCGGTTCTAGGCGCGCAGTCAGGAACCGCGCGACTGCTACGGTCGCAGGTTCGAATCCTGCCTCGGGCATGAATGTGTGTGATGTCCTTAGGTTAGTTAGGTTTAAGTAGTTCTAAGTTATAGGGGACTGATGACCACAGCTGTTAAGTCCCATAGTGCTCAGAGCCATTTGAACCTTATTTGATGGCAAGTATTTCAGAGCTCAGGTTAAGTTTGACTTTAATGCTAGATCCTGAGCTAATAACAAGCATCAAAACGGATACAGGGATTACTGAACACAGGGTTGTCGTAGCGAGACTGAATATTGCAACCACCAAATCCTCCAAAAATAAACAAAAACATACCAATTCGATAAAACAGATAAAAGTTCACTTGATGCCTTCCTGAGAGACAATCCCCACTCCTTACATATTAACAATGTAAGTGTACGCCAGATGTGGCTTGAATTCAAAGAAATAGCATCGGCAGCAATCGAGAGATATATACGAAATAAATTAAAAAACGACGGAGCTGATCCTCGATGGTACACAAAATGGGTCAGAACACTGTTACAGAAACAACGAACAAAATCAATCCAAATTTAGACAGACCCAAAACCCCAAGATTGGCAACCTTTCGCGGAAGCTCTAAATTTAGCGCGGACCTCAATGCTTATAATAGTTTTCACAACGAGATTCCGGCCTTATATAAAATATACCATCGGCGAACTACAATCAGTGCCTTCTCTGCACGATGGCAATCGAAATACTGTCGATGACAGTGCTGCTAAAGCAGAGTTACGAAACACAGCCGTCCGAAATTCCATCACCAAAGAAGACGAAGTAAATATTCCAGAATCCGAATCAAGAGTAGCTGCCAGCATGAGTATCTTAGAAGTAGATATCCTCGTAGTAGTAAACCAATTTAAACCACTTAATAAAAGCAAGGCTTCAGGTCCAAAAAGTATACCAATCAGGTTCCTTTCAGAGCATGCTGATGCAATAGCTCCATGTTGTTGTTGTGGTCTTCAGTCCCGAGACTGGTTTGATGCAGCTCTCCCTGCTACTCTATCCTGTGCAAGCTTCTTCATCTCCCAGTACCTACTGCAACCTACATCCTTCTGAATCTGCTTAGTATATTCATCTCTTGGTCTCCCCCTACGATTTTTACCCTCCACGCTGCCCTCCAATACTAAATTGGTGATCCCTTGATGCCTCAGAACATGCCCTACCAACCGATCCCTTCTTCTGGTCTAGTTGTGCCACAAACTTCTCTTCTCCCCAATCCTATTCAATACTTCCTCATTAGTTATGTGATCTACCCATCTAATCTTCAGCATTCTTCTGTAGCACCGCATTTCGAAAGCTTCTATTCTCTTCTTGTCTAAACTATTTACCGTCCATGTTTCACTTCCATACATGGCTACACTCCATACAAATACTTTCAGAAACGACTTCCTGACACTTAAATCTATACTCGATGTTAACAAATTTCTCTTCTTCAGAAACGCTTTCCTTGCCATTGCCAGTCTACATTTTATATCCTCTCTACTCCGACCATCATCAGTTATTTTGCTCCCCAAATAGCAAAACTCCTTTACTACTTTAAGTGTCTCATTTCCTAATCTAATACCCTCAACATCACCCGACTTAATTCGACTACATTCCGTTATCTTCGTTTTGCTTTTGTTGATGTTCATCTTATATCCTCCCTTCAAGACACCATCCATTCCGTTCAACTGCTCTTCCAAGTCATTTGCTGACTCTGACAGAATTACAATGTCATCGGCGAGCCTCAAAGTTTTTATTTCTTCTCCATGGATTTTAATACCTACTCCGAATTTTTCTTTTGTTTCCTTTACTGCTTGCTCAATATACAGATTGAATAACATCGGGGAGAGGCTACAACCTTGTCTTACTCCCTTCCCAACCACTGCTTCCCTTTCATGTCCCTCGACTCTTATAACTGCCATCTGGTTTCTGTACAAATTGTAAATAGTCTTTCGCTCCCAGTATTTTTCCCCTGCCACCTTCAAAATTTAAACGAGAGTATTCCAGTCAACATTGTCAAAAGCTTTCTCTAAGTCTACAAATGCTAGAAACGTAGGTTTGCCTTTCCTTAATCTTTCTCCTAAGATAAGTCGTAAGGTCATTATTGCCTCACGTGTTCCAGTATTTCTACGGAATCCAAACTGATCTTCCCCGAGGTCGGCTTCTACTAGTTTTTCCATTCGTCTGTAAGGAATTCGTGTTAGTATTTTGCAGCTGTGGCTTATTAAACTGATTGTTCGGTAATTTTCACATCTGTCAACACCTGCTTTCTTTGGGACTGGAATTATTATATTCTTCTTGAAGTCTGAGGGTATTTCGCCTGTTTCATACATCTTGCTCATCAGATGGTAGAGTTTTGTCAGGACTGGCTCTCCCTAGGCCGTCAGTAGTTCCAATGGAATGATTTTAATTTCCTTGGTGATTAGTTTCAGTTTTTCATGCGCCGGAACCGTCCTTCGGACGACTATATCTTTCTCGATTTTTTCAAAGTTTTTCTGTAGTCATTTTTTCCTTGACTTCCCTGTACTTATTTATTTCATTCATAAGCAACTTACATTGTAATGTTCCTGTTCTTTCCTGAACAGTTTTGTACTTCTTTGTTTCGACGGTTAAATGGAATTTTTACCCCGTTACGCGAGGTTTGTTCGCAAATGACATCCTCGTACCTGTATTTGTCTGGTCAACTTCAGTTATTATCGCCTTTAGAGATGACCACCCTCTTCAACTGAACTACGTATTGTAGTATTCATTATTGTCGGATTTTCCATCGTTAGAGGACTTCAAAAGCACTTCATCATTCCAGTTCTTCCCACATCGATTCTTCCGGACTCGTGTGTTAACCTAAAGCCTATTTTTCATCATTACTAAATTGTGATATCTACTCCAGAGAGCGCCTTACAATCCAACATCTAACTTCAGAATCTCTACCTTACCATGGTGTAACGTATTTGGAATCTCCCCATGTGTCCAGGCTATTTGCAAGTATACATCCTCCTCTTGTCATTTTTTAACCGCATATTCACTGTTACTTGTTGAAATTTATAGCTGAACTGACTTAGTCTCTTTCTTCCGTCATTCCGACTACCGGTAGCCTATTGTCCTGTACGTCTGCATCCGCCCCCCCCCCCTCCACCCCCTCGCCCTCCCGGACCTGCTACAGCGTTCGCCGGCCCGAGTGCCCAAGCGGTTCTAGGCGCTACAGTCTGGAACAGCGCGACCGCTATGGTAACAGTATGAAACGTCCCCTTTGAACAATTCTACATGAGACTTGTGCTTAACCTGACACACAATACTTTGTTAGCGCAACGCAATCTGACTTTCAAAATTCCCTACAAAAGAATGGCCCTGACTAACATTAAACTATACCTTTCACAAATCACTTACCTCACAAAAATCTTCGCTGCTCAAGCTACTGCAATACAGCAAGCGCCACTACTGCCAGCTAAATAAAAGATTCAAACTACTAAAGGCACTAACTACTGATAGGGATAGTTAGCAAATGAAAGATATTAATAGAGAACAAACAATGTATTTACCTTAATATCATCACAAGTCATAATATATATATCAGTTCATGACAAATTGCAAAGTTCCGCCATCTCTCTCCCCACATCCACCACTGCTGGCGGCTCACCTCCAACTGCGCAACGCTACACGCTGTTCACAGCCAGCTGCCTAACACTACAATGGCGAGTATTACAACAATGCAAAGCAGCCACAGACTGCCCACAGCACAGCCTAGAGGTGGCGTTACTAATAAAAAACCTAAACAGCCTACTTACATAGAGAAAACATAAACAGCCTACTTACATAGCCCCCATGCTCCCCACAAAAAATTTTTACAAATGGTGTTGGGCACTGGCCAATACAGATTTGACAAAAATTTTTCACAATTACAGTAACAAAGATATAAAATGCACACACTTATTGATACAATGTTGGTCAAAAGCTAAAATTGTCTCACAGTCCATAAAGACAGTCCTAATCGTACATAACAGGAGAATAGCAGTGTTTTTCTCAAAGTCTGAGCAGTAAAAGAAAATGCACATGGAAGTAGTGGATTTCCATGCAGTCTTGAAGAAGTAGTGTTGTCCTTCCAACGGAAAGACAGTGCTGACTCTCGACATGCTGACAGGTAATGGGCCACAACAGAGCAAACCCACTGCAGAGTCAGTCGAAGTTTTGATGAAAATTGGTAGGTAGGTCACAGAGCAGACCCACTGTAGTCCTGGTAGAGAGTATGGTATTGGTGGGCCACCAGAGGTGCAGACCCACTGCAGTCCTTGTAGAAATAATGGTATTGGTGGGCCATCAAAGATGTAGACCCACTGTAGTCCTTGCAGAGATAATGTGTATTTACCTTAATATCATCACAAGTCATAATATATATATCAGTTCATGACAAATTGCAAAGTTCCGCCATCTCTCTCCCCACATCCACCACTGCTGGCGGCTCACCTCCAACTGCGCAACGCTACACGCTGTTCACAGCCAGCTGCCTAACACTACAATGGCGAGTATTACAACAATGCAAAGCAGCCACAGACTGCCCACAGCACAGCCTAGAGGTGGCGTTACTAATAAAAAACCTAAACAGCCTACTTACATAGAGAAAACATAAACAGCCTACTTACAACAGGTTCGAATCCTGCCTCGGGCATGGATGTGTGTGATGCCTTTAGGTTAGTAAGGTTTAAGTAGTTCTAAGTTCTAGGGACTGATGACCTCAGAAGTTAAGTCCCATAATGCTCAGAGCAACCATTTGCTACAGCGTTCAAATAACCCACAATTGTGATTTTCATATCCCTTTACTTATTGAATACTCTTTCAATATCCTAACACATCATCTCTGCCTTTTCATCTTCATCTTGTGACTTACCTGAAATGTTGTTGTTGGTTTGCTGCTGAATCTGATGAAAATAATCTTATCCCCGAAATGTTAACAGTAACCTACTCTATGGCCTACTTCCTTATTCTTTATGAAGCCTACTCACGCAACACTATTTGCTGCTACTGTTGATATTATCTTATATTCGTCTGATCATAAATCATCATCTTCATTCCATTTCATTTCATGGTACTGCACTATATATGGACGGAACTATTGTATTTCCCTTTTCAAATTTTATTTCTTCCGTGCCACATACAGATTTCCGACATTTCACACTCTATTCTGATCATTATTTTGTAGAGTAGAATTAAACACTCCACCACAAAAAACAGCAGGGCCGTGCAAAAACACCTGTCCATTAACACTATTGACATTAATATCAATGTTGTCTACAGCTTTATAAACTGTGTGGCGTGATCGCCTCCTCCTCATGTTATAACGCGGTATCTCTGTGGCTCCATGCTGTTGCTCGTGCGGCTGCTGGACGACTGACGCCATCTTGCGACAAACTCTGTTTTGTTATTCAGTCTTTTTCTTATAGACATCGCTCACTTTGCACTTCCTTCCCAAAGATCCGATTGCTTTTCTAGTCGGGAACGGTTACATAGTGGAGAGATTATCATGCAACTTCTCACTCACAGGCCGTATGTCTTGTAGATACGCGCAGTGATTTGTGTTGCCTTCTACATTCTCATGCCGTCGGTCATTGCTGATTCTTGCACCTTTTAGGGACAATTACCCCTTCCAAGGTCAAAAGTTGTCTGAATCTCTCTCAGCTGCTCCGTCCTTTTTGACCACACTGTAGAAATAACGAGGGTGACCGTAGCGGTCGCGCGGTTCCAGACTGAAGCGCCTAGAACCGCTCGGCCACACCGGCCGGCGTAAACACCTTTTACTGTTCTCGGTTGACAAAGAGCGATTGGCACAGACACACCTCTTCTTTAACAGACATTGTGTCACTTGTGTGAGCGGTGCAGGATCATGTCTCCCGGTACCCATTTTGCAGTATACAGGGTGTTACAAAAAGGTACGGCCAAACTTTCAGGAAACATTCCTCACTCACAAAGAAAGAAAATATGTTATGTGGACATGTGTCCGCAAACGCTTACTTTCCATGTTACAGCTCATTTTATTACTTCTCTTCAAATCACATTAATCATGGAATGGAAACACACAGCAACAGAACGTACCAGCGTGACTTCAAACACTTTGTTACAGGAGATGTTCAAAATGTCCTCCGTTAGCGAGGATACATGCATCCACCCTCCGTCGCATGGAATCGCTGATGCGCTGATGCAGCCCTGGAGAATGGCGTATTGTATCACAGCCGTCCACAGTATGAGCACGAAGAGTCTCTACGTTTGGTACCGGGTTTGCGTAGACAAGAGCTTTCAAATGCCCCCATAAATGAAATTCAAGAGGGTTGATGTTAGGAGAGCGTGGAGGCCACGGAATTGGTACGCCTCTACCAATCCATCGGTCTCCGAATCTGTTGTTGAGAAGCGTACGAACACTTCGACTGAAATAAGCAGGAGTTCCATCGTGCATGAACCACATGTTGTGTCGTACTTGTAAAGGCACATGTTCTAGCAGCACAGGTAGAGTATCCCGTATGAAATCATGATAACGTGCTCCACTGAGCGTAGGTGGAAGAACATGTGGCCCAATCAAGGCATCACCAACAATGCCTGCCCAAACATTCACAGAAAATCTGTGTTGATGACGTGATTGCGCAATTGCGTGCGGATTCTCGTCAGCCCACACATGTTGGTTGTGAAAATTTACAGTTTGATCGCGTTGGAATGAAGCCTCATCCGTAAAGAGAACATTTGCACTGAAATGAGGATTGACACATTGTTGGATGAACCATTCGCAGAAGTGTGCCCGTGCAGGCCAATCAGCTGCTGATAGTGCCTGCACACGCTGTACATGGTACGGAAACAACTGGTTCTCCCGTAGCACTCTCCATACAGTGACGTGGTCAACGTTACCTTGCACAGCAGCGACTTCTCTGACGCTGACATTAGGGTTATGGTCAACTGCACGAAGAATTGCCTCGTCCATTGCAGGTGCCTGCGTCGTTCTAGGTCTTCCCCAGTCGCGAGTCATAGGCTGGAATGTTCCGTGCTCCCTAAGACGCCGATCAATTGCTTCGAACGTCTTCCTGTCGGGACACCTTCGTTCTGGAAGTCTGTCTCAATACAAACGTACCGCGCCACGGCTAATCCATACATCAAATGGGCATCTGCCAACTCCGCATTTGTAAACATTGCACTGCCTGCAAAACCACGTTCGTGATGAACACTAACCTGCTGATGCTACGTACTGATGTGCTTGATGCTAGTACTGTAGAGCAATGAGTCACATGTCAACAGAAGCACCGAAGCCAACATTACCTCATTTAATTGGGCCAACTGGCGGTGAATCGAGGAAGTACAGTACATACGGACGAAACTAAAATGAGCTCTAACATGGAAATTAATCGTTTCCGGACACATGTCCACATAACATCTTTTCTTTATTTGTATGTGAGGAATGTTTCCTGAAAGTTTCGCCGTACCTTTTTGTAACTCCCTGTATACAACGCTACACAGCCACTAGTGTAGTATTTGCAGGCAGTGGTAAATACGTGTTCCACTGAGCTTACTTCTTACAGCCACACAAAATTGTAAATCAATTCTCTGTTGCAGTGGATCATGATGCAAGGGGCTCCAGTAACCCACCGACCTGGATGAAACTTCACTACCACCCTCATGTGTTTCTGTTATGAATCCCGGCTGGAGCGCTCTCTTTGTGTTGTAGGCGTGTAGGGGAACAGGTACCGATGCCGGCGTGACGGTGAGCGACCTCACTACAGACGCGCCCGACAATGGCCGCGCCGAGGAGCTCACTTACCCAGTGCCTTCTTACGCCGACATCATCGTTTCATACTCGACATTCGAAGGTACTGCCTCGACAATTTCCATATGTTTGACTTAAAGGTTGCCTACGTTTCAAAGTCTTTCCTTATTCTGAGAGACGCTGCGGGCAAAAATGTTTGTGTATTGTAACTGCTAACAAAAAATTTAGAAAATTTACCAAAGTTTTCTGCATCTACCCATTAATCATATAACAAATTTATATAAACGTGACACCCACACACACACACACACACACACACACACACACACACATTATCATCAGTTATCTGCTATATTAGCAGGTCCTTTGCCTCTCCATTTTGTGCGATCCATTGCTTCCTTCTTAAGGCTGCTGTATGTTGTACTGTCCATCATGTCATCCAGTATCTGGAATCTCTTCCTTCCTCGCTTCCTTTTCCCTTCTACATAACCTTCTAAAACTGTTTTGATCAGTCCGTCATTCTTTCTTAATATATGCCCAATCCAGTTTCTTTTTCTTCTCTTTATTACATCTAGTAACTGTCTTTCCTCTCCCACTCCTCTCATATTTTTTACTCTGTCCGTCCAACTTATTCTTTCCATCCTCCGCCATGTCCAGATCTCAAAAGCCTCCAGCCTTTCTCTGTCTTTCTTCCTCATAGTCCATGTTTCAGCGCCATATCGAAGAACACTCCACACAAGACATTTTATGAGTCTCTTCCTGAGTTCTCTGTCCAGACCGCTGCAGAAAATTCTCCTTTTCTTATAAAACGCCTCTTTTGCCATTGCTATCCTTGTTTTAATTTCTGTGGTGCACCTCCAGTCGGCGTTTATCCTGCTTCCAAGATACTTAAAATTTTGCACCTGTTCTAGTATTTCTCCATTCAGAATAATTTTTATTTCCTTATTTCCTCCTAGTGCCAATATTTTTGTTTTATTTGTGTTAATTTTCGTTCCATATTTTTTCCGTTAGTTTCAATGGTGTCCACAAAATCCTGTAATTCTTTTTCCTCTGTGGCTAGAAGGACCATGTCATCAGCAAACCTCAAACACCCTACTCTTCTTCCTCCAATTTCTACGCCTTTGTCATCTAATGAGCATTGGTCAATCATATTTTCCAAGTAGAGGTTGAAAAGAGTAGGTGATAGACAGCATTCTTGTCTTACTCCTTTTCCTAGTCCGATCCAGTTTGTACTTTCTTCTCTCACTTTAATTGAAACTTTTTGATTAAGATATAATGAATTTACAAGTCTTCTGGTTTTCCAGTCCACTCTCTTTTCCACACACACACACACACACACACACACACACACACACACACACACACACACACTAATATGTCAATTGCGACTGTACCTAGCGGCTACTGCTGAGTAGTTTCTCTTCCTAAACAGCATCCCATACGTGCAAACCAGTTGCTTCTTTACCTCCGATTACTCGTACTTGTTTACTTGGGCTATGCACGGCTCTGTTAAAAAAATAATATCTAGATGTAGTCATAGGGTCAAACCGAGCACGTCTGCTTTCATGCCCCTCAGGTAATTCGTTGCAAAAAATAAACTCTAGCAGTGATCTTAAAGTCAAATAGTCTATGCATTGGATAGAATTGCGAGTTAATAAAATACACAGAATACAAAGTAAAACTTAAACCGAATAATCTAACAACAAGATTTCTATTATAACGTATGTAGTTGATGTAGGCGACAGAGGATTATGCTGAATAAGGTTTATTCATGAAAGGGCATCTCGAATAAACGAGGAATGATCCTACGATATTCTGTTAAAATACAGACATAATACGCTTATCAAATGCAGTAAAGTTACGGCGAGAGCGTTACGAGAATGGTAGAAATGTCCCCAAACTAAACAGTCACCAAGGACTCGGGAAAGCTAACAAGGGGAGGCCACGACGTTTGGAACGCAGATTTACTGCAAACTTCGTACACTCGTAGTACTCCATGAGGACAACAGAATGTGTAAGCAGCAGCGCGTACTTCCCGAGCGTTATTGAGAAAATCGCAAGATGATTTCGGTCATCAAATATGTTCCTGTGCGTGGACATTTTTACCACGAAGCGGCAGCAGCCGAGGATATCGGCACTGTAGCTCAGCGTGTTCGGCCAGAGAGCTGTTTGGTCTCTGTAATAAAAAAACACTGAATGGAAGGATCACCAAACGAATTTGAACGGATGTCATGTGGCGTCCGCAACACCCAAACACAACGATGAAAAACGAACAAAATGAAAAAAGAAAAGTGGTTAGCGTTCAAGCCCCGTAGTCGCTGAATCGAGTCCTGTTTGTCAGTTTTCTTTTTAATTTTCAACAGTCATTTCCTTTACTACGAGGGTCAGTCAAAAAGTAATGCCCCCCATTTTTTTTCTACTTAAAGAAATTAAGTTAAGTGAAAAATTTGAATTTGGCGCCATTCCTCAAACCTTCTTCTGCAATCCACTGCAGTAGTAACTTTCTGTGTCAACAGGTGGCAGCACAGCAGAAGTTTGTAAGATGGCCGACATCGATGTTCGTTTGAGACAGCGTTGTGTGATTGAATTCTTGAATGCAGAAGGTGAAACGCCCATACGCATTCATGAAAGACTGAAGAAGGTGTATGGTGTTGTGACAGTGGATGTCAGCACTGTTAGACGATGGGTTCGTCGTTGTAAGGAAGCTGAAGGGCAAACACCGTTGACTGACGAAAAGCGGAGCGGCAGGCCGGTGAGTGCAGTGACTCCACACAACATTCAGCAAGTTGATGACATCATTCGTGGTGACCGTCGGGTGACTGCAGATGAAGTGTGTCGCATTATTTCTCTTAGTAAAGGCAGCGTGATCACGATTATTAAACAATTGGGGTACTCAAAAGTTTGTGCATGGTGGGTTCCAAGAATGTTAACCGATCAGAATAAAGAGGCAAGGAAAACAATAGCCTCCCAACACTTGCAGCGCTTCCGTTTGGAGGGAGATGAGTTTCTGAAAAAAATTGTGACCGGGGACGAAACATGGGTGCATTTTTTTGAACCCGAATCAAAGAGGCAGTCAATGGAGTGGCGTCACACAAGCTCGCCGAGGAAGAAAAAATTCAAAACTGTGCGATCGGCAGGGAAAGTTATGGCAACAGTTTTCTGGGATACAGAGGGTGTGATTCTGGTTGATTTTTTGGAGCAGGGATGCACAATAAATTCTGTTCAATACGTCACAACCCTCAACAAACTTAAAGCACGTCTTCAGCGAGTTCGCCCAACAAAATCAATGGCAGATGTTCTTCTTTTGCATGACAATGCAAGACCACACACCAGTCGCCACACCTCTGACGAGATTGTCAAAATTGGATGGGAAGTTTTGCCTCATCCCCCATACAGCCCTGACCTGGCACCATCAGACTTCCATCTGTTCGGGCCACTAAAAGAAGCTCATCGTGGGATTCATTTTGAAGATGAGGAGGCCGTCAAAACATCCGTGCGTCAATGGCTTAGGAAGCAGAGCTGTGATTTTTACCGTGCTGGGATACATGCCCTTGTTCAAAGATGGACCAAAACTGTAGAGATGGGCGGAGATTACATTGAAAAATGACAAAATGATCCTCAATGTTGTGGTTTTCAACCTATGTAATTGCATTTAAATTTCCTGACAATTAAACGTAGAAAAAAAAATAGGAGGCATTACTTTTTGACTGACCCTCGTATATATATTACAATTGATATAATGGGAAAATACGTGTAATCGGATGAAATTTTATTAAATTTACCATGTTATTTGGCAGTCTACAAATTTTTACTATCGCAAATAATATAATATTCATAACTATCGACTAGTAAACGACCAATTGCATAAAGTGATACTGAAAATGTGTGCTTGTCCGTGTCTTCAAAATTGTTCGTATTTAATCGAATGAGAATGAGAAAGTTCTTCTCGTGAAGACCCTATTAAAATACACTCGAAACTGCATGACCAATTATCAGCGCCGGTATTTAAGGAAGCACTGCGTTATGCATGGTTTGCTTCCAAATTATCAGCTGACAGAGAGGTTTTTGAAAATGTTAACGAGGTTTGTTTTTCCACAGAAAAACTCAAAAGACGTTGCGTATGCGGAAACATAGCATTTATTCAATGCAGTTGGTGCCGTTTATCTTTGTTTCCCATGTTTTTACGAAAAATACCATCCTGCAACTTGTACTCGTAATGTCGAAACCGACGATTAATTGTACATCTTTCGAAAGCCGTCTGTGCCTGTCAAAACTTGCAGATAACAAGTAGTTTCGGGCTCCATCTAGGTATAAGGGATTTCTCAAATCACGGACGAGCATACATTTTCAGTATCACTTTATGCGGTTGGTCGTTTACTAGTCAATAATTATGAATATTATATTATTTGTAATAATAAAAATTTGTAGACTGTCAAATAACATTGTAAATTTAATAAAATTTCATCCGGTTGGTTGGTTGGTTTGGGGAAAGGAGACCAGACAGCGAGGTCATCGGTCTCATCGGATTAGGGAAGGACGGGGAAGGAAGACGGCCGTGCCCTTTGAAAGGAACCATCCCGGCATTTGCCTGGAGCGATTTAGGGAAATCACGGAAAACCTAAATCTGGATGGCCGGACGCGGGATTGAACCGTCTTCCTCCCGAATGCGAGTCCAGTGTCTAACCACTGCGCCACCTCGCTCGGTAAATTTCATCCGATTACACGTATTTTCCCATTATATCAATTGTAATATATATAATAAAGGAAATGACTGTTGAAAATTAAAAAGAAAACTGACAAACACGACTCGATTCAGCGACTACGGGGCTTGAACGCTAACCACTTTTTTTTTCTTTTTTCATTTTGTTCGTTATTCATCGTTGTGTTTGGGTGTTGCGGACGCCACATGACATCCGTTCAAATTCGTTTGGTGATCCTTCCATTCAGTGTTTTTTTTATTACAGAGACCAAACAGCTCTCTGGCCGAACACGCTGAGCTACAGTGCCGATATCCTCGGCTGCTGCCGCTTCGTGGTAAAAATGTCCACGCACAGGAACATATTTGATGACCGAAATCATCTTGCGATTTTCTCAATAACGCTTGAGAAGTACGCGCTGCTGCTTACACATTTTGTTGTCCTCATGGAGTACTACGAGTGTACGAAGTTTGCAGTAAATCTGCGTTCCAAACGCCGTGGCCTCCCCTTGGAAGTCCATTTCGTGATCACAGCATATAAAGTATTCATCAGCTCAAAACAGTTCAGAATTTAACAGGATGATTCACAAATTAACATGAGCCATACCGAGAATAATAACCCACACTCTATCTGTCAACAGTTCCGTGATATAAGCGTAGCACGCTTGGATCTCTCGTTAGTTAGAGTCCCTTCAAAAGTTGGGTATTGTAGCGGCAGTTCCGTCTAGAATCATACATCACTGAATCACGCACATTACCATATCAGTCTCCTTCTTCCAGCACTCCCGTAAAAGGGTCTCAGAAAGTTATAGTCTCATAACGGCTGTTCACCGCCAAGAATCTACCACCTATACGTCAGAATCACGCACGCTTCCACAAGAAGCTCTATCTTCTTCCAGCTCCCTTGAGCTCTTCACTCGGGAAGTCCCAGTTTCCACTTGACTCCAGCAGTATTCCACCACAGTCCAACTTTCATTGGCTGAAGGCCATCCCCAGCAAGAATACATCGTTTTCAAGCTCTACAGACATAATTTGACTCACTTAACCACTTTCCCACACTAAACTAATATATTATAACAGTATTTAAATACAGAAGTCTTATAAACATTCTGCAAATCTCAGATAATTTACAATAATTATCAATCAAGGTTTTTCCGTAAATAAATAAGCTAGTATTCTTGCGCAGGTGCGCTCACGATAAATGACAAAAGGTTCTCGCTGTACACTGAAGAGCCAAAGAAACTGGAACACCTGCCTAATATAGTGTAGGGCCCCTGCGAGCAAGCAGAAGTGACGCAAGACGACGTGGCATGGACTCGACTAATGTCTGAAGTAGTGTTGGAGGTTATGGACACCATGAATCCTGCAGCGTTGTCCATAAATCCGTAAGAGTACGAGGGGTGTAGAGCTCTTCTGAACAGCACGTTGCAAGGCATCCGAGATATGTTCAATAATGTTCATGTCTGGGGAGTTTGGTGGCTAGTGGAAGTGTTTAAACTCCTAAGAGTGTTTCTGGAGCCACTATTTAACAATTTTGGACCTGTGGGGTGTCGTATTGTCCTGCTGAAATTGCCGAAGTCCGTCGGAATGCACAATGGACAAGAATGGATGCAGGTGATGAGGCAGGATGCTTACGCACATGTCACTTGTCAGAGTCGTATCTAGATGTATCAGGGGTTCCTTACAACTCCACCTGCACACGTCCCACGCCATTACAGAGCCTCCACAACCTTGAATAGTCCCTGCTGACGTGCATGGTCCATGGATTCATGAGGTTGTCTCCCTACCCGTACACGTCCATCCGCTCGATACAATTTGAAACGACAGTAGTCCGACCAGCCAACATGTTTCGAGTTATCAACAGTCCAATGTCGGTGTTTACGGGCCCAGGCGAGGCTTAAAATTTTGTGTCGTGCAGTCATCAAGGGTACACGAGTGGGCCTGCGGCTCTGAAAGTCCATATCGATGATGTTTAGCCGGCCGCGGTGGTCTAGCGGTTCTAGGCGCTCAGTCCAGAACCGCGCGACTGCTGCGGTCGCAGGTTCGAATCCTGCCTCGGGCATGGATGTGTATGATGTCCTTAGGTTAGTTAGGTTTAAGTAGTTCTAAGTTCTAGGGGACTGATGACCTCTGATGTTAAGTCCCATAGTGCTCAGAGCCATTTGAACCATTTTTTCGATGATGTTTAGTTGATTGGTTCGCACGCTGACACTTTTTGATGGCTCAGCACTGAAATTTGCAGCAATTTGCGGAAGGGTTGCACTTCTGTCACGTTGAACGATTCTCTTCAGTCGTCTTAGATCCAGTTCTTGCAAGGATCTTTTCCCGGCCTCAGCTATATCAGAGATTTGATATTTTATGGGATTCCTGATACTCACGCTACCCTCGTGAAATGGTCGTACGGGAAAATCGCCACTTCATCACTACCTCGGAGGTGTTGTGTCCCATCGCTCGTGCACCGACTGTAACACCACGTACAAAGTCACTTAAAATTTGGTAACCTGCCACTGTAGCAGCAGTATCCGATCTAACACCTGCGCCAGACACTTGTTGTCTTATATAGGCGTTGCCGACCGTAGCACCGTATACTATCTGTTTACGTATCTGTATACAGTATTTGAATACGCATGCCTGTACCAGTTTCTTTGGCGCTTCAGTGAATATTAAGAATTATTTCGATCTGCTTGTCCCAAGCGTCTTTTGACATTATTTTACATAGGTGGTGTCCGCTAACACTTGCGGTTGACCACTTTTAAATTAGCACCAATTTTTAATGGCAATTATAGTTACTGGCAAACTAGTAAACTATTCAGTCAAAAACCACACGTATAACAAAATATGAGGTATTCAAGCTGAATTCAACTGCTGCCTTAATGTGGAGAATACGATGTTGTGACAAACACTTGCATAATGAAAATGATGTAAAAAAAACGTCGTAAATCAATGAGTAAAATAGATACAAATACGTAGCTTTCAGCGATGATAGCTGTAGTGTAATGCTGTCATCTGAGGTATCGGTCGTTGAAATCGCATGAAGCGATTAAAAGTTGTTAATTCAGATGTTCACTGTGTAAAAGTTTATTCACGTTAAATATTCACTTCTGCAGTGTTATAGCTGTTGAGGTATTGTTATGTCTTTGCATGTGCTCACTTTCCTGAGATCGCAAACGAATTCAGATTTGCATTGATATTTGATGTGATTTATTGTCGAATCTCAGAGAGCTATAACTTGGCCATCTTTAAAGTTGTGTGACAATCCGCCATCTCTTGGAGTATCTTCTGCATAAAGGCCGTGCGAGTGACAGCTTCCCAGCTTAGGGGTTTTCCCCCGTATCTGGTCGTTTTCCAACGCACCTGGGTTGCCTAGAGCGGCTGTGTGGCCCTGCTGGCCATTGAGTACTATCCCCCTGGGGCCGCACAACTTCGCAGACAAATTCACCTCACCTTGTCCGTATTCTGGCGGCCGACTAGCTCGCCTACATACGTGTAACGAGGCTGTTAGGGGCACTAGGGCACATATTTCTACTGGTGACTGAGGATAGTGTGCTGAACAACATTACATCTTTATTTACTTCATTTCCAGGCTAATAATTGTAGCTATTGTGAGTAGTATGTTTTTAGGTGTGCTAGAATGTTCAAGTACAAAAGGCACAGGAGGGCCACAAATGTTTATTTTCCCCTGGGCAGCGGGTCACATACTGAAGTGTGCTCTCTGCCTCGTGATGACTGGGTGTTGTGTGTTGTCCTTAGGTTAGTTAGGTTTAAGTAGTTCTAAGTTCTAGGAGACTGATGACCATAGATGTTAAGTCCCATAATGCTCAGAGCCATTTGAACCATTTTGAACTGAAGTGTGGATGCATAGACGCCAAACAAGAAGTTCTATACTGGTAACTGTAATCTGTTCACAGTTGAATTGAAACTGCAGAAATCATCAGTTAGTAAATTATGTGATGTGTCTGCTGACAGACTATTAGATGCAGGGAAACACCAACTAACGGAGTGAAGTGGGTACATATTAAAGTATCAGGTATGAAAATACTTATACCTGCACCACCAACACCATATGCAGGGTGTTACAAAAAGGTACGGCCAAGCTTTCAGGAAACATTCCTCACTCACAAAGAAAGAAAATATGTTATGTGGACATGCGTCCGGAAACGTTTACTTTCCATGTTAGAGCTCATTTTATTACTTCTCTTCAAATCACATTAATCATGGAATGGAAACACGCAGCAACAGAACGTACCATCGTGACTTCAAACACTTTGTTACAGGAAATGTTCAAAATGTCCTCCGTTAGCGAGGATACATGCATCCACCCTCCGTCGCATGGAATCCCTGATGCGCTGATGCAGCCCTGGAGAATGGCGTATTGTATCACAGCCGTCCACAATAAGAGCACGAAGAGTCTCTACATTTGGTATTGGGGTTGCGTAGACAAGAGCTTTCAAATGCCCCCCTAAATGAAAGTCAAGAGGGTTGAGGACAGGAGAGCGTGGAGGCCATGGAATTGGTCCGTCTCTACCAATCCATCGGTCACCGAATCTGTTGTTGAGAAGCCTACGAACACTTCTACTGAAATGTGCAGGAGCTCCATCGTGCATGAACCACATGGTGTGTCGTACTTGTAAATGTACATGTTCTAGCAGCACAGGTAGAGTATCCCGTATGAAATCATGATAACATGCTCCATTGAGCGTAGGTGGAAGAACATGGGGCCCAATCAAGACATCACCAACAATGCCTTCGCAAACGTTCACAGAATATCTGTGTTGATGACGTGATTACACAATTGCGTGCGGATTCTCGTCAGCTCACACATGTTGATTGTGAAAATTTACAATTTGATCACGTTAGAATGAAGCCTCATCCGTAACGAAAAAATTTGCACTGAAATGAGGATTGACACATTGTTGGATGAACCATTCGCAGAAGTGTACCGGTGGAGGCCAATCAGCTGCTGATAGTGCCTGCACACGCTGTACATGGTACGGAAACAACTGGTTCTCCCGAAGCACTCTCCATACAGTGACGTGGTCAACGTTACCTTGTACAGCAGCGACTTCTCTGACGCTGACATTAGGGTTACGGTCAATTGCATGAAGGATTGCCTCGTCCATTGCAGGTGTCCTCGTCGTTCTAGGTCTTCCCCAGTCGCGAGTCATAGACTGGAATGTTCCGTGCTCCCTAAGACGCCGACAATTGCTTCGAGCGTCTTCCTGTCGGGACACCTTCGTTCTGGAAATCTGTCTCGATACAAACTACGGCGCCACGGCTATTGCCCCGTGCTAATCCATACATCAAATGGGCATCTGCCAACTCCGCATTTGTGAACATTGCACCGACCGCAAAACCACGTTCGTGATGAACACTAAGCTGTTGATGCTACGTACTGATGTGCTTGATGCTAGTACTGTAGAGCAATGAATCTCATGTCAACACAAGCACCGAAGTCAACATTACCTTCCTTTAATTTGGCCAACTGGCGGTGAATCGAGGAAGTACAGCACGTACTGACGAAACGTTTTGAGCTCTAACGTGGAAATTAAGCGTTCCCGGACACATGTCCACATAACCTCTTTTCTTTATTTGTGTGTGAGGAATGTTTCCTGAAAGTTTGGCAGTACCTTTTAGTACGTCCAAAGAAACTGGTCCAGGTATTCAAATACACAGGTATTCAAACACACAGACATGTAAACAGGCAGAATACGCCTATACAAGACAACAAGTGTCTGGCGCTGTTGTTGGATCGGTTACTGCTGCTACAGTGGCAGGTTACCAAAATTAAGTGACTTTGAACGTGGTGTTGTAGTCGGCGCACGAGCGATGGGATACAACATCTCCGCGGTAGCGATGAAGTGGCGATTTTTCCGTACGACCATTTCACGAGAGTAGCGTGGATATCAGGAATCCCATAAAATATCAATTCTCTGACATTCTTGAGGGCGAGAAAATATCCTGCAAGAACGGGAACAACGACGACTGAAGAGGATCGTTCAATGTGACAGAAGTGCAACCGTTCCGCAAATTGCTGCAAATTTCAGTGCTGAGCCATCAAAAAGTGTCGAACGTGCGAACCATTCAACGAAACATCATCTATATGGGCTTTAAGTGTCGCAGACTCACTCGCGTACCCTTGATGACTGCACGACTCAAAATTTTACGCCTCGCCTGGGCCCGCCAACACCGACATTGGACTGTTGATAACTGGAAATATGTTGGCTGGTCGGGCGAGTCTCGTTACAAATTGTATCTAGCGGATGGACATGTACGGGTAGGGAGACAGCCTCATGAATCCATGGACCCTGCATGTAAGCAGGGGACTGTACAAGGTTGTGGAGGCTCTGTAATGGTGTGGGACATGTGCAGTTGGAGTGATATGGGATCCCTGATACGTCTAGATACGTCTCTGACAGGTGACACGTACGTAAGCATCCTGTCCGATCTCCTGCATCCATTCATGTCCATTGTGAATTCCTTCGGAATTTGGCAATTCCAACAGGACAATGCCACATCCTACACGTCCAAAATTGCCAAAGAGTGGCTCCAGAAACACTCTTCGGAGTTTAAACACTTCCGATGAGCCCCAAACGTCCCAGACATGAACATTATTAAGTAGAAGAGATCTCCACTCCCTCGTACTCTTACGAATTTATGGACAGATCTGCAGGATTGGTGGTGTGAGTTCCCGCCAGCACTGCTTCAGAGAAGAGTCGAGTCCGTGCCACGTCGTGTTGCGACGCTTCTGCGTGCTCCCGGGGGTCTTGCACGATATTAGGCAGGTGTACCGGTTTCTTTGGCTCTTGAGTGTATATCACAAGTGGTGCGCACAGTACTATGTGCGACACACCGTAAGGTGACTTGCGAAGTAAAGATAGATAGCGGGCTACTACCCTAAGGAGGAGGAGTATTCAAGACCTCATTACTTGAGATATGCATGACTGTAAGTAGTACACTAATGTCCTTGAAAATTTCAACTCCGGAAGAACATGGCCAAATGAAGTTTGAAGGTCCCCATTTCTTTGACAGCACATGGAAACACACACGTTGTTACGATTACAGATCCGTTCATTACCTGTGACCTTGGGCACTAGGTATTGTCCAGAGTGCCGCGGTGACCATGTATAAACTTTATGGCATGCATTCAAGAAGGATTGGACTGTTTCTACGGGGATTTTCTCCCTTCCCGACGGGTATACGAGTCTACAAAACATCAGCAGCGAATGATCACCGTTAGTATATGGCAAACTAACCCCGTTCTAAATAATAAATGGAAAATATGACAGGTGAACGGTCAGTTTAGAGTATTAGTGGTACTAGACATTCTTCAGGGAAGGCTTGCATATTCCCAGACACATGAATCAGGTGAAATATGATATACTGTTGCGTAAGAACAAAGCTTAGGGCTCTAGAGAGACCTTAGAGTAGCCAGCATTATTAAGATCCAGGTAATCTTAACTATCCAATGCGTACATTGAACCTCCTGATGTTGTTCTGGTGTCAGAATCTTCATCAGACGGTGGAAATCCACTCTTTTTTTCTTTGTGTGAGGCTAATTGATTGTGAGCGCCCGTTTCCAGAACGCGTATCATAGGGAAATTTAGTTAAACTGTGTTCAATTACTGTTTTATTTTGTTCGTTATTGTGGGCAGCCGAACCTGGGAAAATGCTTTATAGTGTCGCACCCCGCCGAGCAGTTGAGATAGGACGTCAAAAATTTAAAAAAATAGATTTTTCCAAAATATATGCATCTTGTAACACATCTTTCTGAAGTGTATGATATGTAAAACATATATTTCCAGGAAGGTCTTAAATGCGCCACAGTACAGCGCCACACATCTTCACACAGCATTCTTCTATCGCATGTCATTGTATTTCGCTCTGAGGAATTCAAACGTGTGTATTTTGTAATGATAGCCATCAAACCCATAGTCAGGACCATGGAAACTGAAATGTCCTGTGGTGTTTCTCCTGCTGTCAGTCGCCTGGTTTGACATCCTACCCTCGCCCGCCTTACAAAAAACCCAGTTAATACTTAGTGGGATTATTCGTAATTGGGACAATGAGAACTATTCAGTAAATTTGCACGCTTTGTTGCCTATTAGCTAATAATTTTCTCTTTTGTGTAACATAAAATTAAATATAGGAAACTTAAAACCGGTAAAGGCAAGAGACAAGCAAGACAGTGTCTGCCCCTGCTAGCTGAGTAGTGTCCGCTTGCTTGGCTGCGTGGTCACGTGCTTGCCTCCCATGCAGCAGGCCCAGGTTCGATTCCTGGCTGGGATGGATATGTGCGCCGGCATGGTAACTCAGCATGTTCGGTCAGAGGGTTAGCCGTCCTCTGTAATAAAAAAAACTGAGTTAATGGATCAACGACGAACTGAAACGGGTGTCTTACGACGTCCGCCACGAGCAGATGCAATGAACGAAAACGAACAAAATGAGATTAAAATTTAAAAAAAAGTGATCAGCGCGTCAGAATGTTAATCCTAAGGGCCCGGGTTCAATTCCCGGCTGGGTCGGAGATTTTCACCGCTCAGGGACTAGGTGTTGCGTTGTACTAATCATCATTATTTCATCCCCATCGAAGCGCAAGTCGCCGAAATGGTGTCAAACCGAAAGACTTGCACCTGACGAACGGTCTACCTGACGGGAGGCCCTAGTCACGTGATATTTTCATTTTTAGTAGGACAGTACTCATTTCTTCAGTCATTAGGCCCCAGCATTTTTTTCTCTATAATCTTGCTACAGCTTTACGGCGTGCTTTACTTTCTGCGGGAAAAATCTATTACGCCATCAGAGTTCGTTAATCGTTTTGCTACATGAAAAATCAAAATGTCGTTGTCTTATACTGAAAAAGCTGTTAATATGAAACGTACCCAAATGTGTGGTTTCTCGATTTGATTACGTCTATTTTGCCACTCTCTATAGGTAAAACGGAATAGGCCTTTTTAATATTGCAGCAATTGTAACACACTCCAAATAAGCGAGACTATTATCGCACAAATGGTCATTTTTATGTAACTAATTTACATAAATAACACGCAGAATGTAATTCACGATGTACCAATATCAAATGCCTATTATGTCTACTATAAGCTAACAGTTTCATGTTTGGAAATACATTCACATGCTTCAGTTTCTCAAGCAAGAGACTGAAAAGTGGTAGTACGAAATTTTTATATAAATTTGGAATCGTCATATTCTTCCATATAATCTATATGATGTCACCGTTTCTTCTCCTTCCTCGTTCTAACAAATCTTGTCATCACAAATTCTGTAACTATTCCTACCATTGTCAAATCCTGTTCTCCGGTTAACTTCACTAACCCTGCCGGAATCACCAGTTTCGTTTGCCTCGTTTATTCTACGGTTAGACGTTATTACGTGCTCGTACAACGTATTTTGCGCGCAATTCCGAGAATGAAACTTACAGGCTTCTAACTGGTGGCTGTAGAACTGGCCCTTAGTTCTGTAGGCATATGGCAAAAATTTTCCGTCAAAATTTCATTTTCTTGGACACACCGAGAAGATTAATATGTAATCTTTCTTACGTGTTATTCCTGTAAGTCATTTATTTCCACTCTGGTAGTCGGAGTATATGAATTTCGCTAATAATTATAACAACGCTGATCATTCACACACCCAATCAACCACACAAACAAACAGCGATTGGCATTCATCCGTTCGGGTTTATTCGGCTCAGCTCGTATAGCCCTATCCCCTTTTGTCTACGAGAAAATTTTTTGTTTCTAGATGAGACGGGGATTTCCCTGGCAGAGATATCACGCACATTATGTACAGATTCTAAAATCGACTTATTATTCGTTCAGAGATCAACTTAGAAAGTGTTCAAAAATGTTCAAAAGCCAACAGTGATGCGTTTCAAAATCATACGAATAATCGACAGACCAACGTGTCCTGGATGATAGGCGCTTTGTGAAATTAGTTTTTTTTTTGAAGAATGTGAATTTGGAATTTGGTATCTCCTGCAATTGACGCTGGGGCAGATACCCCGGTTCCCCCCCCCCCCCCCCCCCCCCCCGTGCGGCTTGTCCCGGCGGAGGTTCGCGTCCTCCCTCGGGCATGGGTGTGTGTGTTTGTCCTTAGGATAATTTAGGTTAAGTTGTGTGGTAGCTTAGAGACTAATGGCCTTAGCAGTCAAGTCCCATAAGATTTCACACATATTTCATATTTGATTTGCCCTCCCCCCCTCCTAGATCCGGGCTGGCTGTGGGTGTTACCTTCACAAGAACACTCAAAGCCTGATTTGCATCAAACGATTAGAGCGCTGTATTGCGAAATCGGATCGGACGTTTCCATCGGATCTACATCTTCCATGGAGTTTGTCACTAACTTAACAAAGTGATAAGGATGCATTGCGTGTCTGTTGGTGTTTTCATCAAACCTGCTCCCAACTTCTATTCTCCCAGACCACTTCTCCAACGTTACGTTTAATGGCTGACGCAAGTGCATTGAATTAGGTGGCAGAAAAACAGATTCTGTGTTTCTTTGCGATATCTGATAACGTCAATATTCAAGTTTCATGATAAGTTATCTCCTATGGGAGCTTGCCTTCACATTCTTTGAAAAAAGAAATGTAAAGTACCTGAAACCAATCTACAAATCTTGCAGCACCCATCCCGATGAGATCCTATCAAACCAAGTCCCTTTTGCAGCAGTTTTCACTAACACATCCCGAAAGTGGCACTTGTTGTTCTACTGTCCTTCCTCAACATGAAGAAGTCGAGATCGCTCGTTGCATCTCATGTCACACAAGAAATTAGATTAGATTAGATGTACTTTTTGTTCCACAGATTCTTAATGAGGAGATCCTCAAGGATGAACACCATATCAGAAAGTCAAAAAATCTTAAATACATATATTTTTGTTTCTCAGATAATTACAAACTTCTGACGAAATCTGTATTGTAGAACACTCTAACGATATAAGGCTTAGGTTACTGTAGCCACGTATTATCGAACAGAAAATCAGCTTAAAACATTTACTTACATTCATCTGATTCGTGCAATGACGATATCAGGCAGTCATATTTGACACAATGAATTTGATATTATTAATAATAGTTGTGCATCAGTCGGTAATACTAATAAATTCGTTAGTGGAGTAGGCCATAGCCAACTATAAATCCTTTAGGATCGTCTTAAACCTAACATTATTAAAAAGTAAACTTTGCACGATTGCTGGCAAGTTATTGACAATGTGTGTTGCTGAAAATAGACACTTTTTACAAACGATGCAAGTGACATTAAATCTTTGTGCAGACTATTTTTATTTACAGTTTTTTTCCATGAACTGAACTGTTGCTTTGAAAAAGAGATATATTATTTATGACAAATTTCGTTAGGAATAAATATATTTGTGATGCAGTTGTTAGTACCCTCAGCTCCTCGACAAGGCTTCTGGCGGACGTTCTTTAGTTCACACCGAAAATAATTCCTGTTACACGGTTTTGCACTTGGAAAACTTTAGCTTGGCTAGACGAATTGTTCCAAAAAATGATGCCATGTCACATTTTGGTGTGAAAGTAAGTGAATTATGCCACTTTTTTTACTTTCACACCTCTTATGTCTGACAATATACGCATTGCGAGTAAAGACTTATTTAGATGCTTCAACAGTCCTGTGAACCAGGCGAGTTGATTATCAAGATGTAATCCCAAGAATTTAACACTGTCAACCTGTTCTCCAGAAATCTCTTACCGATTCTGAACTGCACGTAGTGTGCGTTTTTTCTTTTTTTTCTTTTTTTGAAGGATTAGTGACAAAGAATTGTCTAGGAAACATTTGTTGGTGCCCACAAAAATTTCATTAACTGACCTTTTTAAAATTATACTTGCTTTGCTGTTTATTCCAATGTTTGTATCATCTGCAAGTATGAGGTGCATTCAAGTTCTAAGGCCTCCGATTTTTTTTCTCCGGACTGGAAAGAGGTAGAAACATGCGCATTGTTTTAAAATGAGGCCGCATTCATTGTCAATACATCCCAGAGATGACAGCACCGTACGGCAGATGGAATTTTACCGCCAGCGGCAAGAATGAGAACTGTTTTAAATACTTAAAGTGGCAACGTTTTCCTCACTTGAACAGCGTGCTATCATTCGTTTTCTGAATTTGCGTGGTGTGAAACCAACTGAAATTCATCGACAGTTGAAGGAGACATGTGGTGATGGAGTTATGGATGTGTCGAAAGTGCGTTCGTGGGTGCGACAGTTTAATGAAGGCAGAACATCGTCTGACAACAAACCGAAACAACCTTGAGCTCGCACAAGCCGGTCTGACGACATGGTCGAGAAAGTGGAGAGAATTGTTTTGGGGGATCGCCGAATGACTGTTGAACAGATCGCCTCCAGAGTTGGCATTTCTGTGGGTTCTGTGCATACAATCGTGCATGACGACCTGAAAATGCGAAAAGTGTCATCCAGGTGGGTGCCACGAATGCTGACGGACGACCACACGGCTGCCTGTGTGGCATGTTGCCAAGCAATGTTGACGCACAATGACAGCATGAATGGGACTTTCTTCATCGGTTGTGACAATGGATGAGACGTGGATGCCATTTTTCAATCCAGAAACAAAGCGCCAGTCAGCTCAATGGAAGCACACAGATTCACCGCCACCAAAAAAATTTCAGGTAACCGCCAGTGCTGAAAAAATGATGGTGTCCATGTTCTGGCACAACGAGGGCGTAATCCCTACCCATTGCGTTCCAAAGGGCACTACGGTAACAGGTGCATCCTACGAAAATGTTTTGAAGAACAAATTCCTTCCTGCACTGCAACAAAAACGCCCGGGAAGGGCTGTGCGTGTGCTGTTTCACCAAGACAACGCACCCGCACATCGACCTAACGTTATGCAACAGTTTCTTCGTGATAACAATTTTGAAGTGATTCCTCATGCTCCCTACTCACCTGACCTGGCTCGTAGTGACTTTGGCTTTTTCCAACAATGAAAGACACTCTCCGTGGCCGCACATTCACCAGCTGTGCTGCTATTGCCTCAGCGATTTTCCAGTGGTCAAAACAGACTCCTAAAGAAGCCTTCGCCGCTGCCATGGAATCATGGCGTCAGCGTTGAGAAAAATGTGAACGTCTTCAGGGCGATTACGTCGAGAAGTAACGCCAGTTTCATCGATTTCGGGTGAGTAGTTAATTAGAAAAAAATCGGAGGCCTTAGAACTTGAATGCACCTCGTACAACAAATACGTAATCCAGTAATGTTATTGATGAAAGGTCATTGACATACACATGAAGATTAACGGCCCTAAGATGAAAACTTGTGGAATGCCACATGTTTTCAGTTCCCAGTTGGATGAAACCCAGTAGCTTATCACAAAATTTCTTTCCTATTGAAGCCATTTATTTCCTGTCAGAGAGATTTGATTTGAACTATTTTGCAAAATTCTCTGTTACACCATAACATTTTACTTAAATGGTGTTATGATTTACACAGTTAAATGCCTTTGGCGGATCAGAAAATGTAGCAGTAGCCGTTAGTTTATTGTTCAAGGAACAAGTTCATTCTCGCTATATGTGTCAATAACCTTCTCTGTTTCAGAACCCTCTCAAAATATGAACTGTGAGATTGGCAATATATTAATTGTATTCACATGATTAAGAAGTTATCAGTATATTTCCTTTCATAAAATTTTCCTGTGTGATGATAAAAGTGAAATTAGACGGAAATTTTATGGTATTTCCTTATCTCCTGTCTCATAAATGTCTTCAATTTAACATATTTCAACAATTCTGGGTATTTTCCATTGATAAATGACTGGCTATGCAAAGTAATATTTTACTAAACTCCGTAGAAAATTCTTTAATAAAATTTTTTGCCTTTTTAGCGTAACTATTAGACTTTTTCGATTTTATGCCGAACAGTGCTTCTACTCTTTTAGTGAAGGTCGTACTAAAAATGTTGCTGAAGTAAATTGTAATGGCTGGTCTGAGATACTCCAGGGCAGCTTCTATTGAGTCTGACAACCTTTCCAGTAACAGTTATGAAATGTTTGCTAAAAGCTTTTATCAGTTATTCTTAACGCTGTCACCTCCTCTTTTCTGCTTCAACCAGTCTCCTACTTCATTGTCTCACATTGTCTTTATTTTGTTACTTTACATGAAATTTTTTTCTCGTAATGAATTTTACCTTCAATGTTTTGCAATTTGTCTTCTAATAGGCTATGGCGTCAACATCAGAGCTTCTTGCGGCCGACAGATACAGTTTCTTTTTTGTCACCTTTGTCGTCTGTTCACTACATAGCTCAAAAATGCAGACTGGCCGATTGTGCTCACCACGGTAGCATTCCCTCGCCATTGCGCGCTGTGTTGAGTCGAGTCACGTGCACAAATACTGTATATTACCACTCAACAAATCTCCAATGTCGAGGACGTACTCTTACATTAAGAGCTGTTGTGGTTTCTGGACAATGAAAGCCGGTTCAATGAATTAAGTGTAAAAAACCCAAACCATACCAGATGGTGTCAAACACTCCTCGCAGGCTGGTCCAGGTGCTCTGTAGTTCTCCAAAATAGAATCGTCACTGCGAAATTCAGTCTTTAGGCCTTGCGACCACTGTCATGCTCTTCATGTGTTGTGACAATCTCTTGTGGTCCATACACTCATCAAAGTGTATGGCACCTATCAATACATTGATTTCACAGTACCATTCAATATCCCGTCCTACATGTTATGCCATGACAAATTACTTCCGATAAAATCATTTCTATCCTATTAGCACTCATTCAGATGCTTACATTGAGCTCCTTGACATCGCCACAGCATCATTGCATTTGTTTCCAAGTTTGTACCCGTTTAGCGGGCAAAGGGTGTGTGAGGCATTGCGACTCTCCAGTCGCAAAAGGAAAGGCATTTCTGAACCAATGCGTATAGCGCTACCACCTTTCTGCAAACGAAATAATTATAGCGTGGATTTTCATGCACTATCAAACCGCAAAACACGCATGCATTCATGAAGTATCGTATCATTGCAACATGCACAATGAGGCAGCAAAACAAAACAAACAAAGACTAAGAAAATGTGCTGTAGTAATATTCAGTTCCGTATATATTTCTGTTTCCTTCTAAAATAGTACAAAACAAACAATTTTTTCAAATTTTCCTTACTTGAACTTGTCAGATAGATCTTTTTGTACAGAAAAAATTATCTTTCTATGTCAAAAGCGTGAAAGCGAAGAAATTTCGCGCAAAGTCAGACCCTGTTGAAAGTATTTTACATTTTTACCACAAAATATATTCTAATAACTTCGTAAACTTAAAATAAGTGTTTTAACTGATGGTTTTATTTATCTTAAAAGGTACAGAACCAATTTCTCTATAGGATGATTGAAAATGTTTTTCACCCTCTCGAATAACTGTCGGAGCTTCCACCAGTTACATGTGGCTTCCTAGTTGATAGTTGATTTAATGTATATCAGGTTTTGCTTCAAATCTGTTACTTTCAATGTCATTTCCACAATCTAAAAATGAAAAAAAGAAAACGCAATTATGAGGCTTTTGAATCGAGTGAAGTAAATAGGTGTTAATTTCAATAAATTTGCGGGCATTTATGGTCTGTTACCGACTTGTCTTCATGAAAATTAGCAAAGGAAAGGATGGCAGCGTTTATCCAGACACCTCATCTGGTTAAAATAAGCTATGACGACAAAGCTAAGTCTGGCAGGATGCCTCTAAATGCGGCTGCATGGAAAGGTGCTTTCAAGAATACGTCCAATGTAAAAATAGTCGGGATATGATTTAATTAATGCTGTCAGAATTATCAAACCCTTGTATTTTGTATGACTATTTACCTTGTTTGTGGAGGATATCAGCGTATTCACATTGTCAGATTTTAGGTGTACTCGTTCAGCTGCATGATGCAGCGCATAGGCTAAACCTGTGAAGTGCTTGGGTTAGGATAAAATATTGTAATTGCTTTCCCTGCCTTCATTGTACAGGGGACAGCATCGTTTAATACCAAAAGGACCCTTTTTATATAAATTTATTGTCACAAGAAATATTAACTTCTGCCGACAGCTACGGGGACTAGCTAGGATGACTGAGCTTGCAATATAGTTTACAGACTAACGACATTCGTCAAGTTTCTCACGTTCTCCACTATTAGCGGAATTCGTATGAAAAAAAGTTAATATATCCAATATATGGTTGTTGTTGTGGTGGTCTTCAGTGCTGAGACTGGTTTGATGCAGCTAGCCATGCTACCCTATCCTGTGCAAGATTCTTCATCTACCAGTACCTACTGCAGCCTACATCCTTCTGAATCTGCTTAGCGTATTCATCTCTTGGTCTCCCTCTACGATTTTTACCCTCCACGCTGACCTCCAGTACTAAATTGGTGATCCCTTGATGCCTCAAAACATGTCCTACCAACCGATCCCCTCTTCTAGTCAAGTTGTGCCACAAACACCTCTTCTCCCAAATTCTATTCAATACCTCCTCATTAGTTATGTGATCTACCCATCTAGTCTTCAGCATTCTTCTGTAGCACCACATTTCGAAAGCTTCTATTCTCTTCTTGTCTAAACTATTTATCGTCCATGTTTCACTTCCATACATGGCTACACTCCATACAAATACTTTCAGAAAAGACTTCCTGACACTTAAATCTATACTCGATGTTAACAAATTTCTCTTCTTCAGAAACGCTTTCCTTGCCATTGCCAGTCTACATTTTATATCCTTCGGCCATCATCAGTTATTTTGCTCCCCAAATAGCAAAACTCCTTTACTACTTTAAGTGTCTCATTTCCTAATCTAATTCCCTCAGCATCATCCGACTTAATTCGACTACATTCCATTATCCTCGTTTTGCTTTTGTTGATGTTCATCTTATACCCTCCTTTCAAGACACTGTCCATTCCGTTCATAGTTCCACACAATTTCTTCCTGTTTTCTCGATTAATCTGTGTACAGTTTTTCAAGGCCTATCCACTGTGCCACCTTATAACTAAATCTGAGGGGGGTGCGTTGGGGAGGTTCCCTTGTGAGTACAAATGACAGCTCCACCAATCCACTGCCTTTTCACACTGATCAGCCGGAACATTATGACCACCTACCTAATAGCCCATATGCCCACCTTTGGCACAGATAACAGTGGCGACACGTCATGGCACGGGAGGAATGAGGTCTTGGTAGGCCACTGGGGGGAGTTGGCATGACATCTGGTCACAAGTCACCTTAATCTAGTAAATTTCTGGAAAGGGGGCAATGAGCTCTGACGCCATGTTCAATCAAATCCCAAGTGTATTCGATCAGATTTAGATCATGCGAGTGGGAGGGGGGTGGGGGGCAGCACAATAACTGGAACTTGCCACTGTGTTCCTCGAACCATCCCATCACACTCCTGGCCTTGTGACATGGCGCATTATCTTATTGAAAAATGCCACTGCCATTGGGGAAGATGCTCGTCGTGAAGGGGTGTACGAGGTTTGCAATCAGTGTCGATACACCTTGGCCGGCATAGTGCCTTGCACGAGCTCCTCTGGACCAAGGATGCCCACGTGAATGTTCCCTAGAGCATAAGGGAGCCCCCGCCAACTTCTTTCTGTCCCGCAGTACAGATGTCAAGGAGCTGTTCCCGTGGAAGGCGCTGGATTCGCGTCCTCTCATCGGCATTATGAAGAAGTTGTCGGGATTCATCATAACGTGCCACCCTCTGCCGCTACGCCAACCTCCAGTGCCGCTGGTCACGTGCCCATTTCAATAGTAGTTGCTGATATCGTGGTGGTAATACAGGGACACGCATAGGTCCTCGCCTGCGGAGGCCCATCGTTATGAGCGTCGGTGCATTGCGTCTTCAGTACGCTTGTACTCTGCCCAGCATTGAAGTCTGGTCTTAGTTCCCCCACAGTTCGCCGCCTGTCCTGTTTTACCAGTGTGCACAGCCAACGACGTCCGACATCTGTAATGAGGAGTGGCTGCCCAATCCCAGGACGTCTGGTCGTAGTTTCACCTTGGTTTCGCCACGTGTTAAAGACACTTCTCGAACACCCGACAAGTCGTGTAGTTTTCGAAATCCTCGTGCCGAGCCTCGGTCAGGCTCAGATAGATCGCGCGCCTTCCACATTCTACACATAGACAGCACGTTCACTGATACTACACCCATCGCCCTTGTGTCTGAGTAACACTCATTCCTCGTCAGGTGATGCTGATATCGCCCGGACCGGTTAATATCGATCGTAGATCGGTGGTCATAATGCTCGGACTGATCAGTGAATACCTTGTGTGGCCTGCCCGGTTGGCCGTGCAGTCTAACGTACGGCTTTCCGGGCAGGAAAGAGCACCTGGTCCCCGGCACGAATCCGCCCGGTGAATTTGTGTTGAGGTCCGGTGAACCGGTCAATGTGGGCTGGTTCACCTTATTCCGCCTCAGTTACACTATGTCGGCGATTGCTACGCAAACAAGTCCTCCACGTACGCGTACACCACCATTACTCTACCACGCAAACATAGGGGTTACACTCGTCTGGTGTGAGAAGTTCCCTGGGGGGTCCACCGGAGGCCGAACCGCACAATAACCCTGGGTTCGGTGTGGGGCGACGGAGGCGTGAAGTGGACTGCGGTAGCCATCGTGGGGTTGTGGACCACTGCGGCTGCGACGGTGACGGAGCCTCTCTGTCGTTTCTAGGTCCCTGGTTAACATACAGTGCAATACAATACAATACCTTGTGTATGCGATGCTACCGCCATCTGTGCCTGTGCATATCGCTGTCCCATGGCTTTTGTCACCTTAGTGTAAATGTCTAAATTAGAGCAGTTATATCTACGAAATCTTCGAAATATGAATTTACTCTCGGGATGGACAAAGGATGTGAGCACGAATGCAACAGTCATTTGCAAGAATCTCTGTGCTGTAGTAGTAAACTACTATTAATTCACAGTTTTACATGTACTCCATGTTTGAAATTATTGAGACTGTTCTTTCAGAGCTTTGCTATTTACCCTGAATGACTGTGCATTTTTCACAACTTGTCTTGCAACCACCTTTCTTATATTTTTGGAGTAACTATTTCTTCCATGGACAGAGCCTTACTTGGACAAACTGTGCTTCTGTCATTCCTGGGAGTTTTCTGTGATGTTGCAGGTCTATACTCCTTCCGCAATCCAAGAAACGGCTCGTGGTACGTTGAGACACTGTGTTCTCAACTTGAAGTCCACGGCAGATCCAAGGACCTGGTGTCGCTGCTCACTGACGTGAATCGCATCGTCGGTCAGAGATATCGCTCAGAAAACAAGAGCCTGCCAAACCTGCATGGCAAGGTGCAGGCGCCGTGCTTCACCTCATCCTTGACACGGAGTCTATGCTTCGGTCATAATGGCCATGGCCACCCTCAATGTTCCTCGCATGATGTCTGCCGCAAAAAACCTCATTTCACCCATATTAATGTAGAAAATAGTTCCTAAGAGTTCCTATCTTTCCACCAAAGCACCTGAAACCCCAGCTGCTGAATGTAATCTGCTGTACCGCCCAGAGTCATGATTCATTTTGTCTTTATTCAGTACTATGGATTGTCTGTTTATAAGTGACATTATGTCTGGTTTATCAATAATTAGTAAAATATGACGTGGTGGCATGCCCAGATTTAGTTCATAGACCACTTAATATATTTAATAAAAACTAATTATAAACAGTTCTACAGTAAGGTCAACTTAATTGAACAAACACAAAGGTTCGCAAGTAGGAAATGTATTTATATCGGATGAGTGCATTTAATGGGTCCTAGATGGTGTTCATATCAGAGAAATCAACAAATAGCATGTTCGTCAACTACACATGAAGGTATCCATTTCGTATTCCGAATTCTGAACATGTTCATTTCGTCTGAAATATTACTTTTCATTCCATAAATAATGGCTGAGTAATGAGTGAGAATTTGGTTTGGATCCCTTCAATCGGAAATCGGCACATTGTATTCAGAAATAAGATTTGTTCATGAAATACAAGTAAAAAAACGGAGATTCTTTGTTTCCTTAAACATCCAAAGGGGATATCGGAGCACCATCTTTCCTTCATTATTGACGTTTTTTTGAAAATATACAAAAATCGAGGAGAATATTTCTACCTACAGACGTTTTCAGAAAAAGTGATGTGAATTCTGCACTTAGTGTAACAATGTTCTGCACGCATATTACAGGTCAAACAAATGTATATATGAGCTTCATTCTCATGCAGGTATCTAGTGCATGGCCACTTGCATGTTACTGTTGATGATTTTCCTTGCAACATTTGATATGATTAAGGTAAGATTAATTTTCGCGATTGATTTCATCATCATCACCTTCATTTCAAGCATTAGGCCCTTTATTGGTTCCCCTATTACAGTACCCATCGTTCCTTCCATCTTCCTTGATTTCTTCTCCAAAATTGCTTAAATCTTCTGATCTGGAGAGGTAATCTTTCTCAACTCATCCTTTCTGGGCCTTCATTCGAGTTTCTCCTACTTTTTGCATTTTATATGTTCAGTTCATCCTTAATTTCTGAATTTCTAAATCTGTCAGTTCTTGTGCATCATTTTACTTTTCTTAGAAACCACATCTCTGCTGCTTGTATGTGACTTTCTTCACGTTTACTTATAACCCTGAGATAATTTCAGCCTTGTTCCTTTCCTCACTTCATTTTCTAGATATCTGTTTATTGCTCCACATATATTCCCAAGCTTTGCTAATTTCTTTTCTACGTCTTCCTCATAATCATATGTTGCGCCATGCCCTAAATAGCTAATATTCAATGTGTTGTTTTGTTCTGTTTTTGTCTCTAAAGGATGTTTCGCTTTGAACGTCATTGATTTTGTTTCTTTTCTGAAATAGTCAAATGGTTTTCTTCACCATTATTACTAATAATTTTATTCGCCTTTCTAGATCATCTTCATTCTCAACTAGCAGTGTGGCATCGTTTGCACATAAAACACAATTCAAGCAGGAATATCTGTTAACATCAATCCTCCCTTTAAAAAATCTCCTTCCATTTCCCAAATGCACCAACAAAATAAATCTTAAAATGTGTATTAAAATGTGTGGGTGAAATGCTGCACCTTTATCTAACACTTTCGTTTTCAGCTATAGTCTGTACCATTTATATCTGAAATTACAGCTGTGTTTTTGTGCAGATTTTCAAAACGTTATAGTTGTTGTGGATATATTCTTTTCGTCATAATTGCCCACAGTTTCTTCCTGCCAACATAATCGTATGCCTTAATAAAATCAATAAATACTAAGTTGGTTTCCCTGCCATACTCCACGTGTTCTTCGATTATTTGTTCAGTTGTAAATGCTGAATCTGTTGTCGAGCTGCCCTCTGAAATCCCATTTGTTCTTCGCCCAATGAATTCTTAGCTATAATCTTCAACTTCTTGTTCACTATTCTTCCATAAACTTTGTATGCGGGTCCAGTAAACTGGTTCCTCTAAAGTTCTCGCAGTTGTAATGATCTCCCTTTTTGAACAGTGATATCATCTTTGTCCATGCAAGTGCTTCTGGAATAACTCTATTTCTCCAGCATATAAATGTAGTAATCTCTTTTGCACTCGCATGCATCCATATCTTATCAATTCGGCGTACTAGTAACTTTTCTATTCTTTGTGGAATTGACAACTTCTTTTAATTCGTCCACATGTAAATTGTCTTCACATTTTATTTCAGTTTTATCCTCTTTATTCTCTGTGGTGCATATTTCTTCATACACCAAGTTCTCACAATGTTCTATCCATTTTGCTTGTTGGATGTTATTTGTTTGAGTAACTTTTTTTCTGTTTGGCTGAGCATTTTCATTGTCTTGTAACCTGTCATTTGCTTATAAACTCGTCACAAGATATTTGATGAGCTTGTTTCACTTCTCAATTTGCTGCATTTCTCTCTTCTTCGTAAATTTGATGATTCTTCTCTATTGTTTGATTCAGATATTTAAACATATTGTTTTTTTTTCTCTTTATAACTTTATCTAATTCTGGTTTCCAAATTTTTACTCCTATGTTCCTTATTACTTTTTTCTTTCTTCCTAAGATGAGTAAATTAATGTGAAAATATGTTATTGTTCAATTTATGCTCATCATGTTTTTCGAATCTGTTACTTCTTTCGGATTTTTATCAAAAAAATATGTACCACATGAAAAAAAGCACATCTCCTCCATTGTAACCAAGCAGGGTGTTGCAGTTGTTGAGACACTATATTGACATTTGTGAAGAGTGGATTAAAATTCTTATTTAGCTACACAGATTTATGTTATGTTATGTTAATGAACTACACATGAATATTTAAGGCGAATATTTCTTCTAAATGAACATGACCCATTCCCTACCTCAGCTATGTCCAAATGCAGCCTATGCTCCATCACTAACAACAGCATCATCACCAGGACAATAAACCATAATCTATTTTCATTAATTGCAAAAAATTATGTTAAAAACAATTTCAACAATAATGGTTATCAATGTAATAACATTATTCAAACAGAACATTTCCCTCTTATACTGGTAGTGATTTGATGAAAAGTATTGCCCCATAACAGAGAAATGTGTATTTAAACTTTTGTAGTTATTTATTTCAAATGTTAGTTTTATATATTCCTAAGAATTGAATGCATATGTTTTTTTTATGCAGACCAGAATATATAAAAATATGTGCCAGCAGTATTTTTATAAGGTATTTTTTCATCATTTGTTTCTTCTCTGTTCATTTTTATGAGCATTTTATTGTATGTAACAATTTCTGTATTTGAAACTGTACATCGATCTTTATTTTGTCAGATAATAGTTTAACAATTTGTTGTTTTGTTTGAATTTGGAAAGAATGTCAGTTACATTACATTTTCTAATTTTTGTAAATAATTAAAGTTAAATATAAAATAATTATTGGTTTCTTCTACCATGAATTTCATTGTAATATATATCGATAAGACATGTCTAGAAGTTACATGAATAACTTGTCTGGTAACAAGGGGAAGTTAGTGCAAATTATAATTGTTCAGAGAGACCAAGGCTTGACTTCAATAGAGGTGTTCATGTTGGTGTAGGTCTTAGCAGTTACCCAGAGAAGAACAAAATTACAGAGAACAGACTTGGATAAAGAGCTTCATCAATCATACTTTGCAGTGGAGATCACAATGAAGACATGTTGTGTGTACATTGTCTCCATTTCTTCACAACTTGTGTTAATGCTTTCCCAGGGATAACAAAAAAAATCATTCCAAAGCACCTCTCAGCTGCCAGTAATTTTTTTCCTTTATAAACTTCTTAGTATATGTTCATAATTTACATTCCTTAAATTTTTATGTGGAAGTATTGCAAATAAATTTCCTTTCTGCATTTGTAGATCTTAATAATTAAAGGGGGTTCCTGATCTACAGTTTTTTGTTAATTCTCACAACAAAACTCACTCATTTGTGCATAACATTTATGTATAAAAATATACGCCTAAGGCCATTGCCAGTTTGAGAGAGTATAGTTCTTGATGATTTCTTGATCATTGGTATACTTCTCTCTTCCTACAGAATCATAAGTAATATAGAACAACATATTGAGAAAAGTCGATCTTAACTGCCTCTGCTATTCACAGAGAAGAAGTTAAAGTTGAAAAATATTAGTAATAGGAGATACATATTGATGGATAGAAATTTAAAGCTTACAGACTGCTTGTTGTTATGTAAGGTGTACATTCTCAGATGAAGAAAACTGAGATAGCATTTCTAAATGAACTGTCCAGACATTTAGCAGAAGTGGCTTACAGAAACAACAGAACATCAGTACAAGTTTGTTTGCGTCGCCATACTCCACAGAAAGTACAGAAATACTTGTTTTGGCATTCGTTATAACTATTTCTTCAGGCACTGCTTTTAATAACGTTAAACGAACAATAGTACACAACAAAAAAGAAGGAGAAACGTGGTAATCAGTGTGAAAAAGGTTGGAATTCAAAGTTGTGCTTATGTGTCTTAAATAAAGTGGTAGTGTGACCTCTAAACCAGATGAGAGGAAATGCAGATCACAGCAAATCATCCTGATGATGACGCCTTAGAACAAGGAAAAGAAGAAACCTGCTTGGGAAAAATAAATTAAGTGGCAGCAGGAAAAGCCGGTTTAATTTACAAAACAAGAACATCAGTACAATGACATACCATTACCAGAGCACTACTCCAGTTATTTGACGTTAAGATAACGTATTACGCAGGCCTACTGATAATATGAAATTCCACACAACGGAATAATCAGCTAGGAGACTGAGTTTTAGAATTAAATTTTTATTCACTGAATGATATAAACGTTCTTGGAATGAGTAAAGTGATATTAGCTGTTTCTTTTGTTGTTGTTGAGGTCTTCAGTCCTGAGACTGGTTTGATGCAGCTCTCCGTCTACTCTATCCTGTGCAAGCTTTTTCATCTCCCAGTATGTACTGCAGCCTACATCCCTCTGAATCTGCTTAGTGTATTCATCTCTTGGTCTCACTCTACCATTTTTACCCTCCACGCTGCCCTCCAATACTAAATTGGTGATCCCTTGATGCCTCAGAACATGTCCTACCAAACGATCCCTTCTTCTGTTTCTTATGTGGTCGCTAAATTATAGTACTTTAGTTTCCCTCAAACACAGAATGTACCCCTGTATAGTACATCTAACAACTAGTGAGCTTACATAATTATGTTGTAGGTCACTACAGATTTTCTGTTAGTTCTAAAAGTTGAAGAAAAAAATTGCAGTCAAATATATATAATACAAATAATAATAATATTTAAAAAGCTTCTAACAGTTATACTACCACTACTTCTCTTGATAATATATCAATTACCTTAATGAATATTTAGCTGTACCTGATCAAGGCACTCTGAAAGAGTTCATGTGATTTGTGACTTGTAATTTTATTTATCTTGTAGATCATACTTTGTGTGCAGAGATGCACATGATGACATAGAACAAGTCAAAAATGAAGGTGAGATGATACATAATTAAAATGATTATGACAGTGATATTATAATGATACAAATGTCTATATGATATGTATGTAATGCCAAGAAACAGAAAAATATATAGGTGGATATCTTGTGAAAAATTCAGAATTGCCTAATATTTCTAAGTTTGCATTATTAAGGGAAAGAAATATATAAGCAAATAAAATAGAAGTGCAAAAGTAGCATATACATTTAAAAATTCGTTACTAAAGCAAAACAGTGAAGTTGTCGCACTTCTGTATTAAAGCATTTGGGTTTACATACAAAGTAAAGAACATGGACAGAACAAATAATATGGGAATTTAAAAGCGTATATTAAAAATACATTACAAAGGACAAACTCACTTCTGTATTGCAAATTCATAACAATTTAAAGAGAGTTACGTTGTATATAAGAAGAAGAAACTAGAATTTTGTGTCAAGAAATACAGTAATGGAGTAAAAACCGTATTTAAAAAAATATGTTTCAGTTTTATTCTCAGGTCGTTCAGATTATTAATATTCTTGACCTCTGATGGAAGATGGTTGTAAATTTTTATTGAAACCCATCTGTGTGTTACAATTATTAACCGAGATTTGTTTCTAGTGTTATGTGTGTGGCAGTCTGTATTTATGTGTCGATTTCCTAAATAGTAAGTTACAAAACAAACCAGTATCATTATATGAGGGCATGGCATTGTCAGGATTCTCAATGCTTTAAACATTGGTTTACAGTGTTCCCTACTGTTTTCTGATGCCATTATTCTGATCACTTGCTTGCTTTTATAATGTGAAAATGATATTGGATTCAGAACTATTTCACCAGAAAATTAGACCAAAACTCATATTTAGTATGGTACATCAGCTTCGAAATGTCAGTGTTGGCTGCATCTATTATTGTAGGTAGCACATTTTGCTGAGCTTCTTTATAATTATCTCTGCATGCAGTTTAAAAAAAATGGCTCTGAGCACTATGGGACTTAACATCTGAGGTCATCAGTCCCCTAGAACATAGAACTACTTAAACCTAACTAACCTAAGGACATCACAAACATCCATACCCAACGCTAGATTCGAACCTGCGACCATAGTGGTCGCGTGGTTCCAAACTGAAGCGCCTAAAACTGCTTGTCCACACCAGCCAACCATGCAATTTCCAGTTTAGTATACCACTGCCAGTTAGTCCAAGGAATTTGGTGTCCTGCACACTGAAAGTTCCATATTTCCTAATATGTATATCTGCACTGAAGCTGGTAATGTTCTGCCTTGTGTGTAAGTTCACACTTACAGTTTTCTAACTGTTTATTAGCGGTTTGTTTGCCTCAAACCAAGGTTTTATGTGTCTGGTAGTTTCAGTGACTGTTTCTTGAAGCGCTTCTTCTCCATTGGAAATTAAAATGTTTGTGTCATAAGCATACAAAAAAGAATTAGCATTAGGGGTGTTTTCTAGGAGGTCAATGATAAACAAAGTGAAAATGACTGGGCTAAGAACAGACCCCTGTGGGACATCTCAAGATACATTTATTATATGTGATTCCTATATATTTTATCTTTTCACTTACATAACTACTGAACCAACTGTGGGTTGTACCTCTGATTCCAAATTTCTCATATTTTTCAATGAGCAGCTTATGGTTGATAATATTAAAAGATTTGGATTGGTTAAGTAATATACTGAGAACAGGCTGTTTATGATTGATTAGACCTGAGCACGTTTTTAAAATTCATACAGTGCATTTATGGTTGACCTGTTTTTGTGAAAAACGTATTGAGAAGATATTATAATGCTGTTGGAGTTCACAAAGCTTTCTAATCTTATGGAAACATAGTATTAGGAAATTTTTGAAAATGCAGATAATATTGGAATAGTCAGTTTTCTCTCGTTTCTCATACAATGGTATAATTTGAGAAAATTTTAACTGATATTAGACAGAGGCCCACAGATGAAACTGGAACACTTTTTAAGTCAAAAGCAAGGTACTATTTCATGGCTAACAGACCATATTTTATTCTTTCACCTCTGTTGCACAAGGTGTTGTTAGAGACAGGAAAAGGCATTCAAGAGAATGTATGACCTTCATTAGAAGTATATTCAATTATGAAAGTCTGTACTCATTCTGTGCTTTGACTTTAGTGGTGCACTTTAATATATGGCTGTTGTTAATCTGGACAAGGTTTTGAATAGGATGAAAATCTATGGAGCAGTGATAGGTACAACAGGTGCATTCACCCAAAGCCTAGGGAAGTTAAGCCAATTGCAGCTCCAGGACCTCCTGTTAACTGCCATGTGTGAACTGCAGATTTGTGATTACAGACAAGCAACATTAAAAGTAAGTACCACAAAGACGTTGTGTTGACAAGACAAATTCATTGCACCTTCGAATTCGCCTGTACAACAAAATTTGTGGGAAGCGGATTTTGTTTATGATTCTTAAAATTACGCTAAAACAGATGTAAAACGCAGGTACGTGCAATTACTCACATCTAAGAACAATATCTAGCTCGTGATTGGCGAAATACAGCTGCTGCAATGGCTGGTAAAAGTCACGTATTTGCATTCTTATTTTATTATATTTCAACTGTTTTTAGACAGATACCCTTCGCCCAGATTCATTTATGCCTCATAATGATACAAACAGGACATTAGTCGGACTTCATTACAGAATGTAACACATAAATTCAACCACATTTGCACTTGGAGTCATATCTTGGAGTCATTACAAATCTTGGGGAGACACAAACCAGTAAGGCCATGTATTTTTCATATCTTCAGTGACTAATATAACATGGAAAAATGTTCTCGGCTAACTCATCTTTAAGAAAGAATGTTTTCAAAGCTCAAAAATGTGCTGTAAAAAGAATATGTGGTGCTCACACATAATCATCTTATAGGCATCTGTTTAGGACTAGGGCATTCTGACTACTGCTTCACTGTATATTTATACCCTCATGAAATTTGTTGTAAATAATCAGATGCAGTTCAAAAGGAAGAACGATAAGCATAGTTACAATACCAGAAGGAAAAATGACAATCATTACTCCACATTAAGTTTGTTTTTAGCACAAAAAGTGGTGCACAATGTCACTACAAAAATTTTTTGTAACTTATCCAGTGACATAAAATGTCTGACCGGCAGCGAAGTAAAATTTGAAAATAAACCAGAAAAGGTTTTCCTTGACAGTTCTTTCCATCTCATAGAAGAAGTTCTACTAATGTAACATGTAAGACAAAGTAAATAGAAATTACTATTTCTCATTCATATATTCCAAAAAATTAATGAAAATGAAATATTAAAGGTCTTATTTATGTTCCATGTGTAGTTATATTTAGAAAGTAATTTGTGATGTGAATGCAAAATGACTGGTTCTGTATCTTAACTAACAAGCTGATTAATTGAATGAAATAAATAGTCAATGAGGTACATTATTTTAACTGCACCATGATAACAAAAATAACGAAATTTTAAGGTAAAATTTGAAACATAAGAAAACATTCTCATATTTTGATAGTTTCTATGTGGAAACCAGTTTAGCTAACACAGAATCAATTGATCGAGCTAGAACACAAATGTACGGGATTTAAAAAGAAGCTGATCTGTAAGGACGTATACCTAAGCCTCATTTTCGTATATTCAAATCATAGATCTAAGTAAATATTGTCAATGAAATTAATAATTAACAAAAGGATCAAGAACAAAATTATTTGTTTTCAAACTTCCAGTCACTCGAAATAAATGTGATAGCGAGAATGGATGCAGCTTAAAACATGGAAGAGCAATATTTATTTAAATTTCATATATGGTCAGTTGATTTGGTTGTGATGTGCCTTGGCTTATGTGACAGAGAACTAACAACCTGTTAATATCACACTTCTTGTAATGTGGGTTACACACCCTTATATCTTTTATTGTTTGCATATCCTTTTTAAAGAATATTTATTATTAGCATTCAGAAAGTTGAACGACGACATAAGAGAATAAGATCGGAATTTGGCGTTTATTTTTCGTTGCTATTACATAACTGTTCGTGATCTAGAATGATTTTTAATACGTTTTACCACTGACATCTCTTTTGAAGCAAAAGAGGGGTGAGAGGGAATGAAAGTAACGCCATTGTAGTGTGTGGGTTACTTTTATACTTTTATTGTAAATTACCTATGCTCCGTTCCCCCACCCCTCCCACTTCCCTATATAAATACTGTATAGCTTGTCATAGCTGCATAGGACTGTAATGTTAACTGTAATGTTTACTGCATTAAAAAGAATTCACAAGACGAACCCTGTAAGCCTCTTTTTAACTTTTGCAGATCTAGTAATAACTACTGCATAGGACTGTAATGTTAACTGTAATGTTTACTGCATTAAAAAACTCACAGGACGAACCCAAGAAGCCTCTTCTTAACTTTTGCAGATCTAGTAATAACTAAATCAATCTAAAATCAATATTACAGTGAATATACAATAAAGCTAGACCAGAGAGTCATTCGTCACCCGCAGCTATTGTAAGCCAATTCCTCGGACGACAAGGGGTCGAGAACTACTCTCAGATGTTGCTACACTAACTGGTGGAGTGGCTGACATTTTTATAATCATGCAAATGAAAGGATACAATTAATCTGTCGTACATCTCGATTATATCAAGAAGAGATCGCGGAATTTTAAAACCAGTCTCCACGTAGCGCTTTCACCTAGCCACCCATAATTTCAGCTCTTGTACTACAAATGAAACAGAAGTACCCAGAAGGTACTTCCACATCTCCTTTGGTTCTTTCACAATTACAGTGTCTTCTTCACTGTATCATGTACATGACACAGATTCATCACACCTGGGTAGTGTCTCTCCTTCTGATCCGATATAATGTTCTCTAACAACGCGATGTACAAGGGTCTTCGAAAGAATTCTTCAGAGGACCTGTCAGGAAACAATACGTGGTGCTTTCATATCCACATCCAAGCGCTCAGCGACTTCTTGAGCTTCAAAGAAGAAACTGACGGTAAACTGAACCCACATCTTGGTAGCCTTCGCTTATCGATTGCTCTCTTTACATGTACAGTAATTGAAGAAGGAATCTGCTGAGCGTTACAGTTATCCCTGCAAATGAATCAGAAAACAAACGTGAAGAACTTAAGAAAATAACAAAGATAATAATTTGAGTTCTAATAAGTGAGAGAACGAAAAGTTAAAAACACTAGTATATTTCACAACTTACGTAATACTCGCAAATTGCCCAAGCAGACAGCTGCGAGAATAAACTGACGACTTCGTAAATCCTGCCGAAGATATTGAGCTTCGAAAGGGATTGCACCGTCGCGCCACCGTTAAATCTTGTAGGGGGCGTCGTCGCGTATTTTAGCAAATCGTCACCTTGAAACTACATACGTCCGTCAGGCCTCTCCACTCAACGCGTCTTGCGGATTTCGTGCCCTGTGAATCCGCCAAGCGCTTTTTTAAAGACATTATGTCTCTTCGCAGAGGCATTATCAAATGCTACTATCTTCTTCATTGCTGCTGATGCGTTCGGACAAATAGTGACCTCGGAAGAATTTTCGAGACAGTTGTTCAGTAAAAGATTGCTACAAGTGCAGTATTTTGCATTGATGGATGTTTGTGAGCTCCTGAATGGTACCTTTTAATTCAGAAACCATAACTGAAAAGCTGTCAGTGATAACTCTCAATAAACATTTTCTTATTAACATTAAATTACTTGGGAAGATCTTTAACTATTTCGCCAAGAGCGAATCCAGTTAGACTGTAACTCTTCATTTGCATTTTATAGACGATTATTCTCATAAGATCACAAAATTTAATAAAATCCTCCCTTCGATTTCTTTCGTGAAGGTAACAGACAGATAAACTGAGCTGTTTAAAGTGAGAAGTGTCGGAGGTTTCGCCAAGCATACTGGAAAAAAAATTTGCTTCTCCAACTCTGGATAAAATTTCGTCTTTAATTCTTCTATGTATATGTCAATGAGTTTGTTTTCTGTGGTTTTGCTTATATGTGAGGCACTGGAAGAGTTCCAGATTTCAGTCTGCAGCAGAGTGTGTGCTGATACGAAACTTCCTGGTAAATTAAAACCGCGTTCCTAACCGAGACTCGAAATCGAGACCTTTGCATTTCGTAGACCAGTGTTCTGTCAACTGAGGTACCAAAATACAGCTCACAAATCGATGCAACTCTTCTCGGTTCTCTTTAACCTCAGTGTGTCTTTATGAGCTAAGCTGGTTAGCGGCTCTCGTTCAAGATGATGAAAATGAAGAAGAAAGTGCTTGGCAGCCTCCAGAGTCTGTTGATGATATTAGTTCCGTTGATGGGCCATAAGGTTTCCTCTTTCTCCAAGCAAATCATCGAAAGTCTTCAAAGGTCTCTGACCCGTTGCTTTAGAGGAACATTCGTCTGAAAACCACGGAATAATGTAGATAGAGAGGTAAAAATTGACACGCATGCTTGGAATGACATGGGGTTTTATTAGAACAAAAAAAAAAAAAAAAAAAAAAAACACACCCCATATTGCTAGACGCGTGAAAGATCTCTTGCGCGCGTCGTTTGGTGATGATCGTGTGCTCAGCGGTCACTTTCATCATGCTTGGCCTCCCAGGCCCCCAGACAGTCCATGCTATTATTGGCTTTGGAGTTACCTGAAGTCGCAAGTGTATCGTGATCGACCGACATCTCTAGGGATGCTAAAAGACAACATCCGACGCCAATGCGTCAGCATAACTCCGGACATGCTTTACAATGCTGTTCACAACATTATTCCGTGACTACAGCTATTGTTGAGGAATGATGGTGGACATATTGAGCATTTCCTGTAAAGAACATCATCTTTGCTTTGTCTTACTTTGTTATGATAATTATTGATATTCTGATCAGATGAAGCGCCATCTGTCGGACATTTTTGAACGCTTGTATTTATATAAAACCCCATGTCATTCCAAGACTGTGTGTCAATTTGTATCTCTCTATCTACATTATTCCGCGATTTATTCAGTTTTCAAATTTATACTGACTTTTTGATCACCCTGTATATTGTGACAAACTGTAGTATAACTATTCCATTGTTGAGAGGGCTGTCGCGGAACGTTCGGGAAAACCAGTAAAATTAAAAAGAAAAGGTCTGTTCGAGAATCCGAGAATATTCAAGAGCTGGATCGAATTAGGGACTTTCCAAACTGCAGAACTACATTCACTCACAGTCCCTAAAGATTCTTGTCTTCCCAGGCTATTCAATCAGATTGTTATGTTGACGTGGAGTACATCTGCTCCTTTTGCCTTATTCACCTTTCGAAACAGATATATAACCCAACATCTTTCATCTGAATCTCAGCAGGGACCACCACTGCAGTGTGACAATGAGTTTAGCTGTAGAGAATGGCAATGCTTTAATGATAACACTACTCTGCACTTAGGTTAAGAGAATAACACCAATAGTGAAGTAAAGCAGAAGCAGGTGCAGTCAGCATTGTTGCCTAATTTATTCAAGAAGGCAGACTCAGCCAACATCCCACCCCCTGGCCCTACTACCCCCAGTATAGATGTGGTAATGTCACACTGATAACATCAAACTTTTAATATCAAAATAACTAATTAATTAATTAGTTAATTAAATTAATCCACTCCACCTCTAAGAAATCCTCAGCCTCACCCCGCTGCTGTCCCTGGTGTAGATGTGGCAGTGTCTCACTAAAGACATCACTGGATGATCACACTGAAAACATCAAACTTTTGATATCAAATTAATTAATTAACTAATTAGTTAATTATATTAATACACTCCACCTCTAAGAAATCCTAAGCCTCACCCCACTGCTGTTCCTGTTGTAGATGTGGCAGTGTCTCACTAAAGACATCACTGGATGATCACACTGATAACATCAAACTTTTGATATCAAAGTAATTAATTAATTAATTAGTTAATTAAATTAATCCACTCCATGTCGAAGAAATCCTCAGCCTCACCCCACTGCTGTCCCTGGTGTAGATGTGGCAGTGTCTCACTAAAGAAATCACTGGATTATCACACTGATAACATCAAACTTTTGATATCAAATTAATTAATTAATTAGTTAGTTAATTGTATTAATACACTCCACCTCTAAGAAATCCTCAGCCTCACCCCACTGCTGTCCCTGGTGTAGATGTGGCAGTGTCTCACTAGAGACACCACTGGATGATCACACTGATAACATCAAACTTTTGATATCAAAAATAATTAATTATTTAATTAGTTAATTAAATTAATACACTCTACCTCTAAGAAATCCTCAGCCTCACCCCACTGCTGTTCCTGGTGTAGATGTGGCAGTGTCTCACTAAAGACATCACTGGATGATCACACTGATAACATCAAACTTTTGATATCAAATTAATTAATTAATTAATTAGTTAATTAAATTAATACACTCCACCTCCAAGAAATCCTCAGCCTCACCCCACTGCTGTCCCTGGTGTAGATGTGGCAGTGTCCCACTAAAGACATCACTGGATGATCGCACTGATAACATCAAACTTTTGATATCAAATTAATTAATTAATTAATTAGTTAATTATATTAATACACTCCACCTCCAAGAAATCCTAAGCCTCACCCCACTGCTGTTCCTGTTGTAGATGTGGCAGTGTCTCACTAAAGACATCACTGGATGATCACACTGATAACATCAAACTTTTGATATCAAAGTAATTAATTAATTAATTAGTTAATTAAATTAATCCACTCCATGTCGAAGAAATCCTCAGCCTCACCCCACTGCTGTCCCTGGTGTAGATGTGGCAGTGTCTCACTAAAGAAATCACTGGATGATCACACTGATAACATCTAACTTTAGATATCAAATTAATTAATTAATTAATTAGTTAATTATATTAATACGTTCCACCTCTAAGAAATCCTCAGCCTCACCCCACTGCTGTCCCTGGTGTAGATGTGGCAGTGTCTCACTAAAGACATCACTGGATGATCACACAGATAACATCAAACTTTTGATATCAAAATAATTATTTAATTAATTAGTTAATTATATTAATACACTCCACCTCTAAGAAATCCTCAGCCTCACCCCACTGCTGTCCCTGATGTAGATGTGGCAGTGTCTCACTAGAGACACCACTGGATGATCACACTGATAACATCAAACTTTTGATATCAAATTAATTAATTAATTAATTAGTTAACTAAATTAATCCATTCCACCTCTAAGAAATCCTCAGCCTCACCCCACTGCTGTTCCTTGTAAATTGATGGAAAAGTTCACTAAGTATGTCCTGAGCTGTTGATGTGGAAGCAAAAAGTGTAGTTTATTTTGTTTATTTTGGGTGTTACCCTGGTGGATAATTTTCCTTACTTCATCATTTCCAGGGCTAAAATTGCTGGTAAATTAAAAATTTTGGTTAGAAATGGAATTGGTAGTTAGTCTGCAGCCTACATGTGTGACCTAGTTCGTAATACCGCACTAAATTCAAATTTTTGGCGGGAAACACTCATCTATGCCCTAATTACACATAATCAATCATATAATTCAGTACACAGTATCACAAGTGTTGTTATCTCAACGGAAAGTGTTTCGAAACTGTTGGGGAGCTGTCCTGCTCTAATTACACAAAAAAGTTTATGATAAGCCACATATATCGCCAAAAACGGCAGCACAGGTACATAAAACATCCACTGCGCATAATTACACAGCTGCAGATTGCAATTATGCCCTGCCCTAATTACACTACTACAGATTGCGGGAATAACATATCGCAAAAAGCCGTGTCTGTAAAGATCTAAAATGTCACTAACGAAGATCTAAGAATGCTACCTAAGAAGCACTGCAAATGGAGTATAATGATACCTGCACCGTCGACTAACACCTCCAAGCATATGTACAGTGCTAGAAAACACGGCCACTGCTCTGCACTGAACGCTACGACCGCTGACTGCTCTGAGCAGAAACACCATTACTGCACTATCTCGGGATCACTGACCGGTTATTGCAAAGATACTCGCTGCATGCAGCAACCGCGAGGGCTCTGGTGGCTCAAGAGGCAACTGCCGCTTATCGCCAGCCGCTGTGGCTGAGCGGTTCCAGGTGCTTCAGTGCGGAGCCGCAGTGCTGCTATAGTCGCAGGATCGTATACAAAATCGGGCATGGATATGTGTGATGTCCTTGGGTTAGTTAGGTTTCAGTAGTTATAAGTCTAGGGGACTGCTGACCTCAGATGTTAAATCCCATAATGCTTAGAGCCATTTGAACCAACTATTTGGGCCACATATCCAGCAGGTAGGTAATATTACTCTTACACCGAAGAGCCGAAGAAACTGGTACACCAGCCTAATAATGTGTACGGCCCCTGTGAGCATGCAGATCTCTTCTGAACAGCACATTGCAAGACATCCCAGATATGCTCAATAATGGGGAGTTTGGTGGCCAGCGAAAGTGTTTAAACTGAGAAGAGTGTTCCTGGAGCCACTCTGCAGCAATTCTGAGGTCAGGTGTCACATATTCCTGCTGGAATTGCCCTAGTCCGTCGGAATGCACAATGGACATGAATGGATGCTTGTGACCAGACAGGATGCTTATGTACGTGTCACCTGTCAGAATCGTATGTAGACGTATCAGGGGTCCCATATCAATCCAACTGCACGCACTTCACACCATTACAGAGCCTCTACAAGCTTGGACAGTCTCCTGATGACATGCAGGATCTATGGGTCATAAGGTTGTCTTCATACCTCTACATGTCCATCCACTCGATATAATTTGAAACGAGACTCGTCCAACGAGGCAACATGTTTCCAGTCATCAACAGTCCAATTTCAGTGTTGATGGGTACAAGCAAAGCGTAAAGCTTGTTTCGTGCTGTCATCAAGGATACACAAGTGGGCCTTCAACTCCAAAAGCCCATACCGATGATGTTTCATTGAATGGATTGCACGCTGACGCTTCTTGATGGCCCAGCACTGAAATCTGCAGCAATTTGCGGAAGGGTTGTACATCTGTCACGTTGAACGATTCTCTTCAGTCGTCATTGGTCCCGTTCTTGCAGGATCTTCTTCCAGCCACAGCGACATTGGAGATTTGATGTTTTACTGGTTTCCTGATATTCACAGTATGCTTGTGAAATAGTGGCATGGAAAAATACCCACTTTATCGCTACCTTGGAGATGCTGTGTCCCATCGCTCGTGCGCTCACTATAACAATATGTTCAAACTCGCTTAAATCTCGATAACCTGCCATTGTAGTGGTAGTAACCGATCTAAAAACTGCGCCAGACACTCGACTTATTTAGGCGTTGCTGACCGCAGCGCCATATTCTGCCTATTTTCATATATGCATATTTGAATACACATACCTTTAACCAGTTTCTTTGGCACATCAGTGTAGATTCTACAGTGGGTGGTGGACAGCACGCGATCGTACTAATACGCTGAACTAATAATGGTTCTTCCTGCAGGCAAGCACACACGTTTCCAACGATATGTCCTCTTCCAAGAACGTAGACTGACAGACCTAGTTCACAATACTGTCATCACAAGGTTCTCGAAATTGAGACATCATGGATTCCTCCCACCCATCCCCACCCCCCTCAGCTCGCTTCCCCCACCTGGTAATTGATGGGAAAAGCTCAGTTGTACTGATATGACAGCGTGGAAGAACATAGGTTGGCATTTTCTTTATTTCATAATTTCTGGGGAAGGGTAGTTGTAAGATGGCAGAATAAATGAAGGACAATTTCGCACCTTACATGAGAGTTTTTGTACATCGTAACAGAAAGGTGAATATGACACCTGACATACTTCAGCGAAAAAGAGCAGATTTGCCTATAAAAATGTACAGTGTGCAATGCAAAGGGATGACACTCAATTGATGATATTAACCCACCGACCCTATATACTGCATGTCAATGAGCAGAAGGTGAAACAAACAGCTAGAGGAAGCGTTTCGTTTAGAAGCAGTTGAGAGCAGGCGAGAAAGGCGCGCCAGGGGCAGTACAATGGAAAGCTCTAAGGGGCGTCCCACGGCGAAAGTCAACGAACGGGCCAGGTGACTCATGCAGGAAGGCAACTAGCTGGCCACCAGCGTGGGACAGAAAGTAGCCTTAGAAAACTGCGTTTCGAAATGTCCAAATGGATACGAACAAACTAGTGACGCAGTTGATCATGTGAGCAGCGTGTGGTACGCTCATGACGTAGGCATGTAACTTTTAGGCATCTGGAGCGGGCACAAAATGTCCGATTGGCGGAAACGAACTGGGAAGGAGTAAAGTGCTGAGATTTCGATGCAGTTTGATGGTTGGGCCTTTGCGATTGGCAGAGGGAGTTTCCACAAATTAAGAGGAATGCTCCTATTGGTCAGAAAAAACCATGATGTGAAGCACGAAAGGACTCAGGTGGGGGACAGTTTTGCTACAAGAAAGACAAGACCGAAAATTTCGGTACACTCTTCTATGAACTAGCGTCAAGTGCAGAATGGGGCGCATAATGCTCTGTACGACACGGAGTAGAAATTTGTGTGAACACTGTGTTCACTGTGGCTGAAATCCAGATATTAGCTGTAGCGTCGTTGAGCTCCAACTGTGGTGAAACGAAGTAGCCACTTAGTTAATTGTTCTTCTGAGAACTGAGAGGGCATTCTAACATGCACGCTGTTCCAGCCATGCGCGTGCATATCGCCATATTTCAAGACTAGGGATGAGGGCATGTTTGCTCGCCTAACGAGAATCATTGGAGAGTTTCTGCTGATAAAATTCAGCAAAGGTTTTGATTAGGTTTTATAGGAATTTCAGAGGACGAGAGCAGCCATGCAGACAACAACGGATTGTAGCTAAGGTAAACATCGCGAACAGTGATGTGATTGTTGGTTCACCAGCTTTCGACCACTGTGAACTCGAGTAACTTTAGATAATCTTTTGCTCATCTTGTCACAAAATCTCTGTAGACTTGATTGTCATCATAAATAGTACCAAACTTAGAATCAGAACTAGATGATTTATCGAAATATTGGCCAACTTCATGATGTAGTAGTAAGAATAATTTTGTAAAGAAACTTCTGTGTAAAATTTGTTATTGTCATGTTTAGAGTTATTTCGATTACTCAGGACGAGATGTGTTATCTTGACAACTGTCCTAACATTGCAAACTGTTTAAATTCGTGTATTTCTTTGATAAAAATTTCATTATTAAAACCAATTTGTTTACAGCTTAAACGCCGTTATGCTCTTTCATAGAATAAGGGTCCACCCCTTACACCAGTCATTTATTCTATAGATGTTGCACTCAAAGAGTGTTTCTGCTGACTTCTGGCGAAAGAGAAAAGGAGTGAAGTGTCAGAGAATAGTGACCCTGCCAGGATGGCAATTGCCGGCCGGAGTGGCCGTGCGATTCTAGGCGCTACAGTCTTGAGCCGCGTGACCGCTACGGTCGCAGGTTCGAATCCTGCCTCGGGCATGGATGTGTGTGATGTCCTTAGGTTGGTTAGGTTTAAGTAGTTCTAAGTTCTATGGGACTGATGACCTTAGAAGTTAAGTCCCATAGTGCTCAGAGCCATTTTTTGTAACTCAGTGTTCAGAATAGGTGAAACTGTTATCATACTACACGGAATTGAACCACTGCGAAGCAGTCCCTGAGCACTCATGGGACAAAGCAAGAAAACGATGGAAGGCTGTCCAATCTATCTGGATGAACAACCTGATACAATAAAGAATACACAACAGTTTGAAAGGAGACACCATGAGAACGGATTAAACGATAACGAGGTTAAGCAGTTCTTCAATCAAAATTCCTGGTCCAGAGGAGAACGAAAACACAAGTGAGAAGACAGCAAGGTGCAACAAGACCAAAAGATGCAACACAGAAGATATGGAAGAAATAAGAGCCTGGACCAGAAGAGATCAACAAAACTTTCCAAATCCCGTCCCATATAAGACCATTATTGTATTTGCCGTAGCGCAAATATCAGATATTCCTTACGCCAAATAGCAACACTTTCGGAAGTCACACCGAGAGATGGGAGATGCCTACACGTATGGAAACTTGGAGACGCATTGACCAACGATGGACTGGCATAAAGATTCGATGAATGAAGAAGATAACTTTTTATGTTGCCAAGAATAGATCTGCAATACAATGTCGCCATGGGCACATGCGAAATGGAACAAAGGCAACCAAGCATTGGAGACATGCTCAGACCTTCAACAACCTTTCTCTCCGCCGACTGTCATTCCATGCTCAGCGGAAACACAGTGAGGCGCATGGTGACAGTCATTTCATTTTCGGCAGAGGCACGACGAGACGCAGGAAAAGGAGAGTGTCGACTTCAGTGAACCAAGTTGAAAATATAGGAGAAAGAACTGTCTGTGACAGACTAGTATCCGAGTAAACTGACAAAAAAAATATAACTTTTATGATTGTGTTTAAAAATATTTAATTTTCGAAGGAGCAGCAACAGATCTTCATTAACAATGCTTTTAAAATTTTAAGCTTGTCATATCAATAATATCACCTTCTATTTCATATTCTGCAACATGTCTAAGTTAAGAAAACCAAATGTTAACACTTTCTTGGGAGATTAAGATTCTAATATGTGATGTGTTTGTTAAAAATATAGGGTATATAAATATGAATGGGTTTAGCTATTCCATCAAATCAATTTAATGTTTGCAAAGTCATTAGTAGGATTAGAAATTTAATATATTTCTAAAAGTTATATTCAAAAATTTTTGTAATGTTATAGCGTATAAATTTAAGATTTTTGGGGGTTATAAATATGTTTATGAATAGGTTTATGCCTCTAAAGTCATGAGAATGATGCGATTAAGTTAAACATAGATAAAAAATTATTGTAAGAAATGAAACTTTCTTATATTATAATTGATATAAAAGGTTAAGAAAACGCGAAAAATATTGAAAAAGGAGAGGATAATGTTAAATGAAGATTTTCTCATCTTCAGTACATACCCATCATCATTTAACATTAGTCGTATAGTCAAAAACAGATCAGTCTGAAAAAATAAATTTAGGAATGATACAAATTTGTAGAAAAGGTCTGATTTGTTTGAATTTAAATTAAAAATTAAAACGTAGACAACCACAAAGAAAGAAAAAGACCATAAAATAACTTAAATAATTGTATTAAATCAAAAAATTAGAATGAACATCTCAAATTTTGGAAGAATATTACTTTAATGTTTAAATCTGTAAACATGAGATCAATTACAACGTAAAAGAACGATAAGGAGGCTAGACCAAACGATTGTTTATTTATGCAAAATATTAAAGGAAGAGGTTGGTCAGTAATTATGTCAATTGCTACAGTCAGCAACTACAAATAGTTTTGCACTGAATTCAATCAGTTTCCCAACCATTGATTGACCCAGCACAAAATTTAAAACAGAAGGAGGAGGATATGTAAGGCGAATGAAGGACAATTTCGCACCTTACATGACAGCTTTTGTACATTGTAACAGAAAGGTGAATAAGATATCAGACTTACTTCGGCGAAAAAGAGCAGTTTTGCCTATACAGACGTACGGTATGCAATGCAAAGGGATGACACTCAATCGACGGTATTAACCCACCGATCCTGTATACTGCGTGTAAATGAGCAAAAGGATAAAAAACAGCTAGAGGAAGCGTTTCGTTTAGAAGCGGGCGAGAGCAGGCTAGAAAGGCACGCCAGGGGCAGTACAATGGAAAGCCCTAAGGGGCGTCCCATGGCGAAAGTCAACGAACGGCCCAGGTGACTCATGCAAGGAAGGCAACTAGCTGACCACCAGAGTGGGACAGAAACTAGCCTTAGAAAAATGCGTTTCGAAATTTCCAAATGAATACGAACAAACCAGTGATGCAGTTGATCATGTGAACAGCGTATGGTACGCACACGATGTAGGCATGTAACTTTTAGTCATATGAAGTGGGCACAAAATGTCCGAAAGCGGAAACGAACTGGGAATGAGTAAAGTGCTGAGATTTCGATGCAGTTTAGTGGTGGGGCCTTTGCGATTGGCAGAGAGAGTTTCCACAAAAAAGAGGAATGAACCTATTGGTTGGAAAAAGCCATGACGTGGAGCACAAGAGGACTCAGATGAGGACAGTTTTGCTACAAGAAAGACAAGACCGAAAATTTCGGGATACTCTCCTCTGAACTGACAGCAAGTGCAGAACGGGACGCATAACGCTCTGTACGATGCAGAGGACAAAATCTGTATGAACACTGCGTTCACTGTGGCTGACATCCAGCTAGATATTAGCTCTAACATCGTTGAGCTCCAACTGTGGTGAAACGAAGTAGCCACTTAGTTAATTGTTCTTGTGGGAACTGAGAGGGCATTCTAACATGCACACTGTTCGAGCCATGCGCGTGCATATCGCCATATTTCAAGACTAGGGATGAGGGCATGTTTTCTCGCCTAACGAGAAACATAGGAGGGTTCCTGCTGATAAAATTAGCAAAGGTTTTGATTAGGTTTTATAGGAATTTCAGAGGGCGAGAGCAGCCATACAGACAAAAGCTCATTGCAGCTAAGGTAAATACCGCGAACAGTGGTGTAACTTGTTGGTTCACCACCTTGCAACCACTGTGAACTCGAGCAACCTTTGGTAATCGTTTGCTCAGCTTGTCACAAAAACTAACCATTCTCTGTAGACTTGATTGTCACCCTAAATAGTACCAAACTTAGAACCAGAATTGGATGATTTATCGTAATATTGGCCAATTTCATTAATAATGTTGTAAAGAAACTTCTGGGTAAAATTTGATATTGTTGTGTTTCGAGTTATTTCGATTACTCAGGACGAGATGCATTATCTTGACAACCGTCCTAACATTGTGACGTTGCAAACTGCTTAAATTCGTGTATTTCTTTTATAAAAATTTCAGGATTAAAACTAATTTGTTTACAGCTTAAATGCCATTGTGCTCTGTCATAGAAATAAGGGTACACTCCCTACCCCAATCATTTATTCTATAGACGTTAATGTACTCAAAGTGTGTTCCTGCTGACTTCTGACAAAAGCGAAAAGGAGTGAAGTGTCAGACAGTTTGTGTCCTATAGGAAGAAAAATTCACAATATTACCACTTGCTCCGACTTTCCACCGTCCACCCGCCCTCACGTTTCTTTCTTGTCGCAAGTACCCGCCTTGACATGCGGGGCTGACTGTCCTGTTCACATTGACGTCAGTACCAGGACCAGAAATTGTGACGTAATATGTTCCCCCTCTCACCCTGCCTGACAAAGGTCAGCTGTCACTTCCAACCTGCAGGGCTAATTATGTAATAGTGTGAAATTCTGGCTGAGACCTGAATTGTAGTCGACCGGCCTCATTCACAATACTACTCCCTATACCCATTTTCCATCGCTCCCTTTGGAAATTGGACGGAATTGCTCATTCTGTGCTGTGGGAGGGCATGGAATAGCTCATTTTCGGAAGGTGCCAGTGTTATCTTGTTGGAAGAATAATTCACAATCCCGCCACTTCCTCCCATTTTCTTGGTACCACTTGTGTGTGTGTGTGTGTGTGTGTGTGTGTGTGTGTGTGTTTGTGTGTGTGTGTTTCTGGATGTGGAAGGACCTCTCTTTCACAATACTGGCACCAGAGGGTGCTCAAACCTGTGGCAACAGGGAGTTCATGCACCCTTGCAAACTAGCAGAAAAAGCTTAGCTGTTGGTGTGGAAGGTGCAACTGTTATCCTCGGGGGGATGCCTTTATTATATACTGACCATAAAAAGAAAATCATAGACCGACCAGTGTAGCCGAGAGCGCTAATGCTCTGCTTCCAAGACTGGGGGAGGCGCGTCAGCCCCAGATCGAATCCACCTGGCAGATTAACGAGGGCCAGTATGACGGCCAGCCTGGACGTGGTTCTGCCTCAGTTACACTCACAGACATGTGAACACGTTCAAACTATCTCATGGCTCACATTAGGCGCAGACAGCTAGGGTACACTAATTTCGTCCCAGAGAGTTTGGCCGGCCGGGGTGGCCAAGCGGTTAAAGGCTCTACAGTCTGGAACCGCGTGACCACTACGGTCGCAGGTTCGAATCCTGCCTCGGGCATGGATGCTTGTGATGTCCTTAGGTTAGTTAGGTTTAAGTAGTTCTAAGTTCTAGGGGACTGATGACCTTATAAGTTAAGTCCCACAGTGCTCAGAGTCATTTGAACCATTTGAACCAGAGAGCTTGGGGTGGTGGCAGGAAGGGCATCCGGCCACCCTCTGCAACTAACACTGACAAATCCGTAATAAGAATACCGACCCAACGTTGAAGCGGGATGAAGCCCCAAAGAAAGAAAGAAGGAAAGAAAATAAAAATAAGATCATAACCATCTATATGCACAGTTCGTGATGCAAATATATTGCAGATGTGAAAACCTTGTCTAAACTTCACCTAGAGATCATAAACACATATCCTGCATACCACAAATGGTGCTCTGCAGGGCGTTTGGCTCGGAGCTGTTCTTGAAGTTACCGATTTGTAACAGTTTGCTATGTCAGGTAGTTACATGGCTGCTGTGTCGACAGAAGTGTCATTGTAGGCTGCTCCACGATCTCGTGGCAGGGGGGGTTGGGCAGACACCGTCCGCTACCAGCCCCAAGCAGAAACACTGTTACTACACTGCACCGGAGCTGTTGACAGGTTAACGCAGGTTGCAAACACGCAGTGAAAATATATCTCGGAATACACACACGTAACTACACTGCCACTGATCTTCCATATAAACATCTGTTGTGAAGTGGTACATTTAACGTCACTGCAAAGTACCTTTAAATTTATCCAGTTTATTCTTTTCGATGCTGATGGATTGTCGTGTGATAAGTCTAAATGTGCTGTATTGTATTGTTTTCCGACGTATTTCGCTCGCTCGCTGGCCGTGGCTGCCAGTTCCGCGGCGTGAGCTGCAGTAATAATTATGCCAGATAGTGTTCAACCTTCCTGACTCCGCCAGGTTAGCCGAGAGCGCTAATGCGCTGCTTCCTGGACTCGGGTAGGTGCGCCGGCCCCGGATCGAATCCGCCCGCCGGATTAACGACGAGGGTCGGTGTGCCGGCCAGCCTGGATGTGGTTTTTAGGCGGTTTTCCACATTCCTCTAGGTGAATACCGGGCTGGTCCCCACGTCCCGCCTCCGTTACATGACTCACAGACATTTGAAACACATCCGCACTTCCACTAGATGCAGACAGATGGAGTACTTTGATTCCATCCCAGGGGATACGGGGTGGCGGCAAGAAGGGCGTCCGGCCACCCCTTCAAATTAACATGCCAAATCTGATTTAACCCGCCAACCCCGCGGAAAATGCGGGACAAAGGCGCAAGCGATAGATAGATAGATAGTAGCCTAAATTATCCTAAGGACAACCACACACAACCATGCCCGAGGGAGGACTCGAACCTACGCCGGGACCAGCCGCACAGTCTATGACTGCAGCGCCTCAGATCGCTCGGCTAATCCCGGGCAGCCCTTCGTACTTTGACCATAAATATAATAGACTGGCCCTGACGTCATTTTCGTGGCTCCAACATCTCTGGTCTGATGTCACGTGAATGTTGGCAAAACATGGTTGTTTCGTGTTGTGCTTATGGGTGTACTCAGCGTTTTGTCGGGGGAAATGGCATTACATTTCACGTGTAAGTGTTTCTATGATAGTGCAGATGCGATTATTGAAATCTGCTGAAGTGACTTTTATATGTTTTTTACACTTGAAATAGAGTATCACGTTAATTAAAGTGTTGAAAGTGATGCCTGTAAAGTCAGACTCATATTACATTTTGGAAAGTATCTGTGATAATTCGGTTACAGAAATAAGTATAACTGTTTCTCGTTCCTACTCATAGGTTCCCTAAGGATGAAAACCGAAGGCAGCTTTGGATACAGGCCCTGAAACGGAAAAGCTTTTAAGCCATCTGCACATACGCGCCTTTGCTCGAAGCACTTCAAATGACTTGGCAAATGGCTCAAATGGCTCTGAGCACTATGGGACTTAACATCTGTGGTCATCAGTCCCCTAGAACTTAGAACTACTTAAACCTAACTAACCTAAGGACATCATACACATCCATGCCCGAGGCAGGATTCGAACCTGCGACCGCAGCAGTCGCGCGGTTCCGGACTGAGCGCCTAGAACCGCTAGACCACCGCGGCCGGCTCGAAGCACTTCGAGGAGAAGTGTTTTGATAGGTTAGTTATTATTTACAATGTATATTTATAATTTATATTTACAGTGTCTGTCATTTTTAAACCTGATGTTTGTATAGGGCTAAGACTGGAGGGAATTGGCTAAGTAGTAATGCTATCCCGACATTTTTTGATTTTCAGGAGCATATGAAATCGAAGATGCCTAAGCTCCGTAAATCACACACTAGAAGGTGTTCGTTAGATGATGCCTCGTCTTCTGAATTCTGTGCTTTCAGTGCCTGTAAGTCTGAATGTTGTTAGGATGTGTGTGATAACTGCGAGTTAGTAAAATATTGTATTAGAATAGAACTGTAGCACGTTACGTGAAGTGCCATTTCGGACAGGCTTCGCCCACAAATTATACCTCAAAACATGCATTTTTGTTTTGTTTACAGTGACGTTATGCGATATGGAAACGAACACCCCGAAAAACGAAAAAATGGTTCAAATGACTCTGAGCACTATGGGACTTCTGAGATCATCAGCCCCCTAGAACTGAGAATTACTTAAACCTAACTAACCTAAGGACATCACACACATCCTTGCCCGAGGCAGGATTCGAACCTGCGACCGTTGCGGTCACGCGGTTCCAGACTATAGCGCCTAGAACCGCAAGGCCACTCCGGCCGGCAAAAAACAAAAGTTTCAAGTATATTGGGGACTTTTCTAAGAGCGATTTGTGTACTCTTCGCATTGCAGAAAAAGTGGTAGATGTGGCAAGACGGCAGATTAGCATCAAAGCCAGAAAGTTAAAGAACTTGCAGTGGTCATGTCGTGGGATGAAGAAGAAAGTCTTATCTTTGAAATCTTTGATAAATAATCTTGAAAATAATCGTGTTACAAATGAATCCCTGGCTAATTTACTAGAGGCAAGTATATTTACAATGCCTGTCATTTTTAAAACGTATGACTGATTGCAGGTTGGAATATTTGTGCTTAAATGATTGTGGCTTTTTGCTATCAGATACTGCCACCTGGTACTTCAGAGTTGCTCCAACGTGTCAGTAAAGGTAAAGAAGCAAATATACATTCAGCAGCTCTTCAGACCTTTGCTATAACACTAAATTTTTACAGTAGAAAGGCATATAGCTATGTAAGGAAAAATTTTAAAACATCACTGCCACATCCACGAACATTAAGAAAGTGGTACAGTGTTGTTGATGGGGATTCTGGTTTCAGTAAAGAAGCAGCAATAGCGCTTAGAATAAAGAGTCAGGAACTCATTAGCAAAGGTAAGAAATTGCTTTGTGCCCTGTCATTTGATGAGATTGCCATAAGGAAGCATTTTGAATTTCGTGAAACATGTTTATTGGTTACATAGATTATGGTACAGATCTTGACAATGACAATCTGCCTGTTGCAAATGAGGCATTAACATTCATGTTGACTGCTGTTAATGGTTCATGGAAAATTCCAGTTGGATACTTTTTAGTCAATGGCCTAGGTGCTGTTGAAAAATCAAACCTACTTAAGGAGGCATTGAAATTTACATATGATGCTGGAGTAGAAGTAATTTCTGTTACTTTTGATGGTGCTCACGTAAACACTACAATGGTAGCCTGTCTTTCAACGGACAGAATGAAATCTTTTTTTTAATCACCCTCTACGTAAGGATGATGTTTGCATATTCCTTGATCCATGTCACATGTTCAAGTTGATACTCAATACATTAGCTGGTAAAGGTGTCATTTTTGATGGAAATAGAAATCAAATAAAATGTGATTATGTATTAAAATTACATGAGCTGCAAAAAGTGGAGAAACTTCTGGCTGCTACAAAAGTAAGAACAAAACATGTTGAGTGGTATCGTCATAAAATGAATGTAAGGATTGCTGTGCAAACATTTAGTGGTAGTGCAGCTAGTGCTCTAGAATTCTTTGCAAAGATTTGCAGCTAGTTGACTTTAAAGGCTGTGAACATACAACTAAATTTATAAGGACAATGAACAACCCTTTTGATTGTTTCAATAGTAGAAATCTCCTGTCCAAATGGTATAAATCACCTCTGTCAATGAAGACAGCTGGCCATATTTTACCATTTCTTGATTAAGTGGAAAAATATATTCAGGAGCTGAGACTTGAGGCTAATGGGCTATCTATTTTGTATAATAACAGAAAGACTGGTTACCTTGGCTTTCTTGTATGTATACAGAGCCTAAGAAAATTATATGTTTCTCTCATAAACAGCTCTCAACCAAAACCAAATATCTTACTTACATATAAATTGCTACAGGACCACATAGAGACATTTTTCAGCTCAGTCAGAAGATATTAGTGGTGATAACAACAATCCCACAGCAGCTCAATTCAAAGCAGCCTACAAACGATTGCTTATCCATCAGCAGGTAAGAAGGTCAGAATTTGGATCTACTTTGGATACTGCAGATGGTTCCATTCCTGGTGTATCTTCTGGACTGGATGTGACGCAATCTAATTCGTTTACATCAGTTATCAATTGTAATTCAGTAAAGTTAGGCCTAGATGTTGCATCAGTCTCTCATGATCACTGATACAGCATTCCTGCTGTCTCATTTGATCAGCTGTCAAATTATGTACGGAATGTTGTTGCATACATAGCAGGATTCATTGTGCGTAAATTGACTAAGTCAGTACATTGTGTATAAAGTGCAAATTCCTTATGTGGGGCAGTGGACAGTGACATTAGACTAATCAGAAGAAAGAATGTGGGAGGTTTAGTTACGCCTTCTGCCGACGTTATTAAAATTTGCAAAGCAGCAGAGCAAGCTTATCAGTTGCAACAGGCGAAGGGAATGTAGCCAAAGAAAAATGTTATGCTTGTTCTTGTTTCATGTGCTATGGCAGATGTTGATTGTAGTGTTTTTCAATCCATCAACGAACATATTATGGACTTTGAGTCCACAGAAAATCACAGAAATCCTCTAATTAAATCAATTTTATTTGAGGATTTTAAAATTAGAAATCACCATTTTGGGAATACTGTGACAGAAACATTCCAGAAAGGTTGTGTGAGGAGTTTATACACAAAAAATGTGTTGTTTAAGGGACATTAAATATTCTATGCCTGATCCCTATTACATTAGATATAATAATTGCCAAGGTGATATTTGAACCTTGATGTCTACACAAAGTACAGACAGAGGTATCTGGAGTTCTTAGCCTTTCTAAGTGCCCATACAGCATCCACAAAGCCTTTTTCAATATATATTTGGACTTTACTTCTGTTTTCAGACCAATTGGATCCATTTGTTTTATGTAAACCTAGATATTCTTTTTCTCTTAACAGAATATATATTTATGTACTGTCTTTTTTATTTTTTGTTTCATCTAAGTCTGTATGCTGTGTTGTTTATTTGTTTGGGCCCTTATATTTTTACTAGATTTATTCTCTTGTCAGTGTCTTCTATATCTTTTTATCTGTTAAACATTGTCTGCCCTCTTAGAATATGGGCTTAAGAAATAAATCTGTTGGAAAATATTGTGTTGTAAGAAAGAAAATGTGAAATAAAATTTTGTAAGAAATAAAATAATGTTGTGAAATAAAGTATTGAGTTAATTTTTTTCTGAATATCTATTTTTTCCCAAGAGATGTTAGTTTTCTTTGAATACTTGCAGCAACTGAGAAAAAAGTGTAATAAATTTAAAATGAGAAAAGCACATGAAAGAATCAACATGTATTTCTTTGCTTGTTATCTATAGAAAATGAAACCCCCAAAAGTTGTTTCACATAAAAGTTTAAACCAGTTTCTTGATTCCTAGTCAACTGTAGTTGGTACAATGAATAGTGTTCTCTTTGGTAAAATGTGTCTGCTATAAATACCTAATAGCCACCAGGTAGTAAGGATTTGTCAGATGAGATTGTAATACAAAATTCAGTAGGCTATGAGTGAAGCATGTACAGGTACTTGTATTTCATTCATATGCAAAAGCTTTCAAAATTTGCGACAGAACTTAGTCAAAATGTGAGATTGTGCATGGTGTTGGCAGTGCATGTTTGTAAATATCATTGGAGTGTCAAGCGCAAAAGTATTTCTATTACCTCAGTTGTTACTGCAATGGATAGTGTTCACCTCTGATAAAATACATCCACTACAGACACCAGGTACTAAGGATTTGTCACATGAGCTTGCAATAAAAAAGTCAGAATGCTGTTTGAGTGAAGCAAGTACAGGTATGTATATTTCATTCATATGCAACAGTTCCCAAAATTTGGTACAAAACTTAATGAAAATGTGACATTGTGCATGGCATTGGCAGTTTATGAACTCTGCAGAAAACAAGCCTCACTTTTCAGTGTAAGAACAACTTTTTCTATCTTTAAAGGTTACTCCTAAGGTAAGCCTAAAATTTCTGTTAAAAAAGTGAGTTTTTAAGCTCTAGGTTGACTAATTGTCTTCTGCTGCATTTGTAGTAAGCTATTCAAATTGTTCACAAACTGCAATGATAAACATTAATATGTAATTAAAGGGGATTTTAATTTAATTTATGCTCACATGATTATTATGGAGAGGCAAGGAAAAATTTCCTCATGATCCTACACAGTGTCAGAACAAAAGCTGATCACTATACAGGCACTATTTTTCTAAAATAAGAGCCACTATTCTTATTGTACTGAGAGACTGCCAAAAGTAAGCAGACCGTTCTGGTTTTGGCAGATGAGCTCTGACCTGTTTGTGTCCTGGAAAATAGCTCTTAATCTGGAAGAGGGTCAGTACAGTTTTCCAATATTAGGAGTGGAAAGTGTCCCTTAGATAGTTTTCTTAAAAAATTATGTACTGTCACAGTTCATTCTGGGAATTATTTTGCAGTTTGTTTCCCCACAGAATGACTATCTTAAGACAGAAGTTGACAACAGTGTTTTAACCTTGAAAAGAGTTTTCCTTGAGATTGTTTACATCAACTATGAATAAATACCTTTTAAAAATTAAAATCATTGCATAGCCTCTTGGAACTTATAATTTATGCCCTGCCCTGGTTAAAGTGAGAGCTGTAATGACTGTTTCAGTTGAAATTTTATAGGTGTTTCTTGAGTCATAATTGACAGCTTTTACTACGGTGCACAATATTCACTTTGGTACATGCATTATTCATTTTGAGGCACTTAATAGCCCACAGGTACCAAGGATTTGTATATACAAGTGAGATTATAATAAGGTAAGAGCGCCTATAGTTGACACATGAAGAGAATTTTTTTCTACCTTCTAATACTATTAAATAAATGTAAGCTCCAAAATTATTTTCTGAAACTTCAAAGCCTCACCTTTCATCTAAAATATCATTTTTTTTAAGCTGATAGTTTAAACTTTTGTAAAAACAGTGGGAAATGAACATTTGAAGTGCACATAAAATTGATACTCTAAAATGGATCTGCTCGTAAAGTCGACAGTTTTGGCACCTATAGTTGACATGATTCCCATATCCCATTTTCTTTTGTAAGTAACTAGAGCTCAAAACGCGGCGAATCCAATATTTAAAGTTTTGACACGAGCCCACTCTTACTGTTCAAAACAATTTTAATGACATTTTACTTTAATTGATAGATTATAGTAATTTCGTCCCACTGCCCACCAGAGTGGCGTTCGATGTATTTGTTGGATTTTATAAATAGTACTGTGAACAAATCCAGGTCAAATGTAGTTCTGGCATAATTTTTCGCAAATAAAAAATTAATTTTTGTTGGAAGTGTTTGGCAGTCAATTGAGAAATGTGGGGAAAATACGAGACAAACATAAAATGGCAGACCGCTGATTTGAAATCCCACCACGTTTTGCCAACAGCCACGTGGTTTATGTTAGAGCCACACCAGCCCTATAGCTTTTGCACAGCAAGGCCAGTCTACTAGTGTCTATGGTCGAAGTCTTCGTAACTCTTCAACAGTTGGCAACATTGGTGTGCGGCAGGTACTGGCTTGTTCCGTAGCCTCTTCTCTATAGCTCCATTTGGCGAGAAGCCTTAGCAGCGAACAGTTGTGTTGTTACAGTGTAAAGTAACAGACGGTCGGTCAATGCGATTTAAGCAACGTGCAGCCATTGAATTCTTGACAGCAGAAGGTGTCGCCCCAAAAAAGATTAATCAGAGAATGAAAGCAGTTTATGGTGATTGTGTTGATGTGAGTACTGTGCGTCGTTGGGCGTGTAAGTTTAAAGATGCTGAGGCGGGAACATCTGACCTGCGTCACAAACAAAGAGTTGGACGTCCTGTGACAGCAACCACCGAGTTTCACAAGTAAAATGTTGACAGATTGATTCTGGATGGCAGATAAGAAGGATCCGAAAGGAAAAGGGAAATGTGTTCCTGCAGCTTGACAATGCCAAACCATACACTTTAGGTGCTACCAAAGCAGAACTTCAGAGATTGAGTCTCACCACGGTATGGCATCCTCCATACAGTCCAGATTTAGCACCGTCTGACTTCCATCTGTTCCCGATAGTGAAAGACGATCTGTGGGGACATCATTATGTTTCTGATGAAGATGTTGAGAGAACTGTGAGACTGTGGTTGCGGAAACAGAGCGTCGACTTCTTCCGTGGTGACTTCAGAAAACGTGTTCGTTGTTGGCAGAAGTGTAGCCAACTGGCTGGTGATTATGTGGAAAAGTGAACGCTGGTAATTAAAGATCACATTATATGGATTATTTCTGTGTTTGATTTATCAAAACATTCCCATCCAAACCCAGTTAACGAAGGTGGGGGCATTACTTTTCATTCAACCCTCGTACATTTCCTAAGCCACAGAGCACACCAGAAAGTCATTGGCGATGTCTGAGTTTGAGCCAGGGTGTCACCAACATACGCCTGCGCCACACCGCCGAGCTGGAGTTGTTCACCAGATCTTGCACATTTCCACTCGTATGCCTATCGTCAAGTGTGGTCATATTTAATGCAAGTGACAATGACCATCACTGCACACTGGCCATCATACTTTAAACAATTCTTGCTCTAAGTTATGAAACCCTGAATTTACAGACGGAGATGCCGGAGTGGTTGAAGGTGATCTCTGACGACTTCAGGGATATCATTGGTTTTATCGTGGAGGCAGAATGATATCGGTAATTTACATACTCATCCTGCTTGTTCTTTATTATTTGTATTAGTACATATAATCACTATACTTTATTTGCAGCAGGCGAATTAATCAGTGTTTGGAACGGGGCGCTTATTTTCTTTATTCTTCCTCTCTCTCTCTCTCTCTCTCTCTCTCTTACTGCAGCTGGTGAGCTGAAATTCCTGGAGAATATATTATGCACCGGTGAGCTGCTAGCTACAGCCTTACTTTTTAAAAAAATTATGAAGTAGCAAAAAACAGTCCATACTTGTATTCATTACAATAATATCAGCAGATGTTGGACGTTCAGATCCTACCACGAATCCGCCTCTCAAATATCGTTACAGCTCCTACAACATAATGTTATCGATGACAGATTACAAATCAGATAATATCAGAGCCTAATACTTCTGAGAGGAAAGGTTGCAAAGTCTGTCTGCACAATGATATTTTATAAAGTTGATTGTACTAAGAGAAAAATCGTTCTGAGACAGTATCTGAAATCTTCAGTAACTTGGGTTATGTTTGCCGTCGTGGTGGGACTCATTAAAGAAAAGCGTTCTGACAACGTATCTGGCGGTACACTACGATCTATGTATCACAAGACAGACTCACGCACTGTCTCCTACAAAGAAGTAAAAAGAGCTACGATCAAGCATTGGTTTTTTTATAAGGCTGCTGACCAACTTCGTAGCAATGATTCGTTCAAATAATTATTGATTGGAAGACCAATCAAAGCTACCGCCATACTGACATAAGCACTGTGTAGTGGAACTGTGACACATTTGGAAGGACGATGTTACTGTTAACAATAGCAGTGAGAGCATAAGAAAACTACTCTTCCAGTCTTGATTCTGTAGGAAGTGACATGGGCAGATGAGATGATTTCAATCATTCGGCCGAGTATGAATTCCACCATTAATTCGGCTACCGGTATAGATGTTTTGTGTGATCGATTTCTACGTCTACATCTACATCTACATCCATACTCCGCAAGCCACCTGACGGTGTGTCGCAGAGGGTACCTTGAGTACCTCCATCGGTTCTCCCTTCTATTCCAGTCTCGTATTGTTCGTGGAAAGAAAGACGGTCGGTATGCCCCTGTGTGGGCTCTAATCTCTCTGATTTTATCCTCATGGTCTCTTCGCGAGATGTACATAGGAGGGAGTAAAATACTGCTTGTCTCCTTGGTGAAGGTATGTTCTCGAAACTTCAACAAAAGCCCGTACCGAGCTACTGAGCCTCTCTCTTGCAGAGTCTTCCACAGGAGTTTATCTTTCATCTCGCGATAACTAAATGATCCTGTAACGAAGCGCGCTGCTCTCCGTTGGATCTTCTCTATCTCTTCTATCAACCCCATCTGGTACGGATCCCACACTGGTGGGCAGTGTTCAAGCAGTGGTTGAACAAGTGTACTGTAACCTACTTCCTTTGTTTTCGGACTGCATTTCCTTAGGATTCTTCCAATCAATCTCAGTCTGGCATCTGCTTTACCGACGATTAATTTTTTATAGTCATTCCATTTTAAATCACTTCTAATGCCTACTCCCAGATAATACTTCAGAGGAAGGAATTTACGCGTTTCTAGTCACGAATAAAGGCGAAATGAAACTTATTGATGAATGTGTGGATCTAAAACGTTTGTCAGAGTATGAATGTGAGAATGTATGTAAAGTAGGATCGGGGGTTAATCTGGATGAAAAGCGTGTGGAAATGGCAGTGTGTGCTGATTTTTGTCCGATTACAGCGGAATGTAGCAAGTTTAGAAGTCACAAAATTGTACGACATGGTAGCAGCAATTTGCGTAATGTAGCGTCGGTGGATAAAGCTATGTTCGATTCACGTCGACGGAGGAAAGTAAGGTTTCAGATGTGAATTTATGTAATGATTTAAATGTTATATCAAAAGATAACGTTGTTGAGATGAATATTTATGATGAAGAGGGTTTAGCATCGATGTATTATTTCAGGAAGATAAAGTGTTTAACAGTGAATTGATATGTAATTTTGTTGATTGCGCAAGTGTAGATATTTTGGAGGGGAAAAATAGTAAAGTTGTGCATACTGTGGGTAGTGAATCGGCGAAAGGTATGGCAGAAGTAACAGAAAATTTAGAGAGGGCTGAAGTAAACAGTCTGGATGAGGGTAGTTTGTGTAATGACGTTCGTACGAATTGGTATATGAAGAAGGAGTGTGATTTTGTATGACTGATTGGCGTTGGTACGATAGAACGTTACGGTCGTTACTGCCGCATATGTGAAAACGGGAGAAGTTTAAAATTGCTAGAGGTTTAGGAAAGGAAAGGAATGAACTTGGGGCGAAGGTAATATTTAATGAATTATTTTGGGATGAACATGAGATTGAGGGATGGATAGAACAGGATGTGTGTACGCTAGAATTAAAGAGAAGGAACGATTTATTAAGGGAGAAATATTTAGAACGAAAGGAAATGGTAAATTTATAGCCAATTACTGAAATTAAAGTTGGCAAAGAAATGGTAGAGGTACTTGTAGATTCAGGTAGTAATGTTTCAGCAGTGTCGGAGAGTTTTATGAAACTACTAATCTTCCCAGTCACAAGCGTTCAGATTAAAACGGCAGTTAGCGGTATGAGTAAGCCAATAAGGCAACAAATACGTTTAAAATTCAAACGTGGAGAAAACAAATTCGAGATAGAATGCTTTGCAGTGAGTGTTCTAGTAAAGGAGGTAATTGTAGGAGCTGACTTCCTGTGCAAATATAATACTTCGCTTAATTATGTAGGAAAATGCCTGGAATTTGAATTTCAGAATGAAGAAAGGCAAGTAAAATTTAAAGACTTTAATCGGTGAAAATGAGATTGCTCATGCCATAGTTGGTTCAAATGGCTCTGAGCACTATGAGACTTAACATCTGCGGTCATCAGTCCCCTAGAACCTAGAACTAATTAAACCTAACTAACCTAAGGACATCACACACATCCATGCCCGAGGCAGGATTCGAACCTGCGACCGTAGCGGCCGCGCGGTTCCAAACTGAAGCGCCTAGAACCGCTCGGGCACAACGGCCGGCCATGCCATAGTTACTGAGGGTTGGTGTGAGGAAGTCGATATGCATAGCAGAATTAAGGAAGTGATTGATGCAGTCAAGAGTATATCAGAAGGGCAAAAGAAAGTGTTGTGTGGGTTGTTGTACCGCTACGAGGACGTATTCTCGGATCGACCTGGTAAAGTTACCGATTTTGAGAACTCTATGAAAGTGAAACCTCACGAACCAATGAAGTGCAAACCGTATGTAATACCTACAGCTGATGGGGATGCCGTCAGAGTTCGATTAAAATAAATGTTGGATAGTGGTATAGTCGAACAATATAGAAGCGATTACTCCAATCCTATCGTTATTGTTAAAAAACGTGATAACTCGTCAGAATTGTATTAGATGCGAGAAAAATAAATGAATTGTAAGGGACCTAGACCAGCCTGGAAATATGGAGGAAGTGCTGCAGAGTTTTAATAATATCAAGTTAATGTCCAGTGTTGATCTGACCTCGGGATTTTGGCAGATCCCGTTAGCAGAGGAAAGCATGCGGTACACTTCTTTCCTTTTTGAAGGGCGAAGCTACCGGTTTAGGGTAGTGCCATTCGGACTTACAATTTCTCTGGCAGTTTCTGTAAGAGCGCTGAGTCATGTCCTGGGGGAGCAAACTCGTGATATACGTAGATGATATATTGATAGCTACAGAAACGTGGAATGAGCATTGTCGAGTTTGGAGGAGGTACTCATGGCTCTGAGAAGAGGTTGAATAAATTGAAAGCTCGTAAAATGTGAGTTTGTTCGAGCAGAAATTCAGTTCCTGAGGCATATCCTTACTTAGGAAGGAATTTTACCTAGTTCCGAAATATTAAAGACCATTTCCGAATGTAATATACCCAAAAGTAGGGAACAACTGAGGTCATACTTCGACTTGTTCGGTTTCTACAGACAATTCTCGGGGGAGGGAGGAATGAATATTTCAAATTTGTGCAAACTATTGAAGAAAAATGCAGCTTGGAGGTGGACCGAGGAATGTGAAGTGGAATTCCACGGTATAAAGGATAAATTGTAAATAGTAAGATGTTGTACTACCCAGGTATGAATCTCCTTTTTTTTTCGCGTCGGACAGTTTGGACTGTGGAATAGGTAGTGAGCTATTTCAGGAAAAGCTAGTCAATGGAAAAATTGAACACCATAGTGTGGCATTCTCGAGCTGCATGCTAAATAAGTACGAACGGGATACAGCATATCGGAGAAGCACATGCTCGCGATCGTGCACGAATTTAAGAAATTCCGCATGTATTTAAACGGCAGAAAAGTGACTGTGTTGTCGGATCATAAGGCGCTGAGTTACCTGCAGGACTGCAGGATACTGAACGATCACTTTATGCGTCGGGCAATGTTCATGCAGCAATTCGATTACTAAATCCGTTATATCAAGGCACAGAAAATTGTGTTGCCGATGCTCTGCCCAGATTACCAGCGGGGGCGGAAGAAGATTGGAAGGGAGGAGTCGAACGAATTTAAGCAACTGTATATGAAAGGGGTAGTGGGGGAGAAAGAAATTCGTGCGGTGTGCAAAGATATGCGGCGAGCACAAAACGACGATCCTGAGCTGAAACACTTAAGGTGAATTTCGTCACCAAGGCATACGAGAAAGTACCAAAATATGTTAAGATACACATGGGATGGTTAATCCGGCGGAAAGATGAAGAGACGGTCAAATGGAGACTGTGTTTTCCCAATAGTTATGTGGAACAGTTAATTGACTACGTCAATTTAAGTCACGGATATTACGGGGCCGAAAAGTGCACTGAAATAATCGAGGAATACGCCCACGCAAAAAACCTGGCCAGACGGGTCTGCGCGCAGCTGGCGGGGTGTGACTGTTGCCAACGGGAGAAATACGAGTACAGCACGACAGCGCAACAAGGGGAAATGCAAAGCATTATACCTACTAAAGTGGGAGAGTTACTGGCTGTGGACAAGTTTGGCCCACTACCCACAGAACGCGGCGGCTTGAAGTACAGCTTTGTTGTGGTGGACGCGTTCTCTAAGTTCACTAAACTCTATCCGATATGGAAAGCAAAAACTAAAACTTTGATCGCCAAACTGGAGAAGGATTTCTTCAAGAATGTTGTAAAATCAGTAAGACAACGGATCACAGTTTACTTCGAACGACTGGAACACGTTCATGAACAACCAGAGTGTGCAACATATCCATATATCTGTCCACACCCAGTGAGCAACCCATGTGAACGGTATACGTGGGAAGTAGGACGTTTATGTAGGACGTATGCCAGCAATCGTCATTATCAGTGAGTGGTGTACGTAAGCGCGTTTGAGGACATACTCAACAGCGTAAAAGTAAGGCTACAGGGTACTCACCTTTGGAAGTCATGACCGGGGTGAAACCAAAGTTCGAACTCACAGAAACGGTAGAATTCCCGCCTTGAAAAGCTGAATCGGCTGCTGAAAGAGATCAGGCAGAAACGGCCCGAATGGAAAAGTTAGCTGCTGAAAGGAAAAAGCGACGTGATGGGCGATACAGACCGATGAAGTACAAAGTGGGCGACAAATTGCTAGTACGCACCAAAGACGTTCCAACGAAGTAGACGGGGAGATTAAGAAAGTATTCGACTTATACTATGGACCATTTATTGTGGCAGAGTGCCCTCACCCAAATGCATACTGTTTAAGGTACCGATTCTCAGGAAAACCATTTGGTCTAAGAAACGCGACGGAGCTAAGGCTGTATATAGAGAAAGGGGAGAAATGAAAAGCTGTCCTAATTTTTAATTAGTGGTAGTAATTTTGGAGGGATTATGTTATATGTTTTACTTGGGGATTCATTAGTAATTTCTTAGTTTATCGTCGCACTGTACTGGTGCAACGCACTAAGTGTGCGTGGAGGTCAGTAACCTCATGGATTTAAGTAAGATATGTATTTATTTATGATTTTTATAAGGGTGTGGCAAAGAATTTAGTGGTCAATTTGAAGGATATAAAAAATGATAATTATTTTTGGTGCATGGGGATAGAAAGGATTGATTAAAGTCAGTTAAATAGAACCTGGGGGAATTTGAGCTTACTGTGATTCAGTCGTTTGCCTTGTGACTTTGTTCCTAAAGAATCGTTTTCCGCTGGAGGGAATCTTTAGCGACGATCCTGGTTGGATTTGGGAAAAGTTTGTTGACGGATTTCTACTTTATCGTTGTAAACAAAGTTGTCACGATAAACAGGAAAACTCGGAATTCAGAGGCAGACACGATTTCTGCGAGACACTTGGTCGAAAGACTAATGTGAGTTAATACTTCATGCTAAAATCAGTGTGAGGGTGTGTAGTGCGACGGAAAAGTTGGTGCAAGAAGGTGCCTTAGTGCTGAGTGAGTGGCACAAGAAGGGCTTTCAAAATCGCACATAAGTAAAAGTGCACTTAAAAATTTTATTTCTTGTCCACAAAATTATTTATGCATAACTGAAATGCAAGCATTTATTTAATAAGCCGTTACGTTGATACTTTTTGATAGTTTTTGTTTATTTCGAAATTCATGCTGCTCCCACATCACTACAAAAATCTTGTAGACACTATTGGCCTGGCATTTTGAGCATTTAATTCTGTTCTTTGAAATATGTTTTATATGTAGTTGTATGAACTGAAGAGTGCTACTTCTGAACATTCTGGCAAGCCAGAATGTTAATAAGTGGAGGTGTGTGATGCAACGCGCTGGTTGTGGCGCCCTGAAAATCTTCTTCGTTCAGAATTGGCGGCCACTGCTCAGGCCGCTCGGCAAGCCTTGCTCGTTAGCAACCGTGTGATGCCCCACAAATGGCCAGACGGCAACGTTGTGATTACGTGCAAACCGGTGACAAGTGAAATAATAAGTACAGAGGACTTGCAAGATACAACTACTTTTGTTACGTATCAACAGTTTAACCCAAAGGGCACAGAAATTACCCAAAAATTTTGTACAAGTGTCTCTTATACACAAGCCAAAAAAAAAGAAAATACAATACATAAAACCTTTCTGATTGAAATTCTTGCAGACAAGAACTTCTTATAACTTCTACCTTGCTGTAACCACTTCAATAATAAAAGGCAAAATCATTTTCAATTTTCAGTGGCTCTTGAACTATAACGTTGAAATAAGTTTCTTTTGAACAGGATACACAAGTCAAAAACATACATTACACAAAACATTTCTGATTGAATTACTTGCAAACAAGAACTTCTTATAACTTTTATCTTACTGTAGCCACTTCACTGATAAAAGGTAAATATATAAGCAGTATAGCAAACTGAACAGATGCCTTGACATCCCAATGCAGAGGAAACTTAACTTAATGCAAGATCCCCTCTCACTGCAAGCCGTATCGGTTGCCATTTTCCCTGCAGCCAAAAGAACCTCCCATTCCCTCTGGTACTGGTCGGCCAAGGCCTCGTACTCCAGACATCGATTTAGGCATGGACTAGGTGCCCACTGCAGTGCTGCAACAGAAAAGCACAAACACACAGCCACAGTCAAAAGAAGCAATATTAACAGCCCTAGAATATAGTAAGATAAAATTCTGCAAAGATAGATCACATCAAGACAAAGGCAAGTTAAAAATGGTTAAAAGCATTACCTGTAGACTTCAATTTTCAAACTATGTAAAATTGGCACAGCACAAACAGACTAGTTTTAAATGGACAACGATAAAACAAGCCATAATATTATTACACCAGTACGTCGCCATTCCAGTACAATATTGACACTCATAAGAAAAGGTAGAAGCTAGTGATAACATGTGTAGGCCTGATTGCATAACTAGAAAGCTTGAATGTCTACTTCTTCAATAGACTCCACTAGACAAAATGAATAACATATTGCTCACCATCCTGTGTAGAAGGCCATGGCCCAGTCACACCTCAAAAACTTGCAACAACATACACCTAAATCCACGGAAACACAAGTTTCACTCTCTGAGGAGCGACACGTACCGGCCATTGCAAGGCCAAAACCCAGTCTGCCCGCCGGCCCACCGACACCACCACCAGCCAACGAGGCAAAGATACGCAACGCCAGAGGGAAACAATCGATCCAGGTGAATGGAGAAAGCACTGGCGCCGGCGCCTCCCCATGTATCAACCTCCACGTCCCAATTGAGGCCATAGCCTCCTGAGAAGAAATAAAAACCCTCAGTCTCGTCCCCGTCACTTAACTTGGCTTATGTGGGTATGAAATTTCTTACCAGAGGAAAATTCTTTAACCTCTTAATTGACTGGGCTGAGTATCTTGATGATACGACAAGGCCCCCAGCTACACGGCCTTAACTTCCCCTTAATGTCCTGACCAGGACGGGCAGCAAAATTCCTAATGAAGGTAGGCCTCCCTTGCTTATACCTGTCAGCTTGATGCAGATGAGCTATCCTAATGTTACGTCTCGCATGTTCCAATTCTCTCTGAGAGTGGCCGGGGTAATTGATGCAGGAAGAAGATCATTAATACTCCATAAAATAGACAACGGAGAATTAATGTTATAGGCAAACATGAGTGATGCGTTGTGAGGTCCCAGTTGATTCAGGCTGGGCCATATTAAATGCGTGATTGATCCAATGTAAACCCATACCCAGCATGATAAATACTGATAGCCACCTTAAGATTTCTATTAACCCTTTCGGTGAAGGATGCCTTCGAGAAATAAGGAGTAGTGGTAATATGCTCGATTCCCTGGTTGAAACAAAAACCTTTGAAACTACTAGAAAGGAAGGCTGGAGCGTTATCACTCGCCAGGGACTTGAGCTTAATTGTTTCCATTTAATGGAAACGATTTCCACTTGGTGTAAATGAATTGTTATGTAATAAATAGAAATGCACCACAAACTACGTCAGATCTGTTTCAGCAAAATATGAAAAAAATGTGAAATACTAGAACTATGCCATTTTATTACTGAAGGAAGAAAAAACAAAAAACGGTTTTGGGGAAATAGAAGACAAACTTTAAGAATTAACTAATGAAACAACATTAAACAATATTAAATCCATTCTAAATTTTGAAAAAAGGGAAATGATAATTATCTGCATTGTGGTAAAACTGTCTGTAATGTAGTTGAATATTCTCTAAATTAAGCAAAATTAAGTGAATCAAAAATTTACAATATGGTATATTTATAAATTTTTAAGGTACACGTTTTTTATGTATACAAACAACACATCGTTATGCACTAGCTTCTGGCAATTTCAAGTCATTTAATTTTCTTTCACTATGTACTTCTTTCATTTAATTGTTTTTCTTAATTACAATAGTTTTCAGTAAAGATATGGGATAAGCAAATAATGAATAGTAGTGATAACATACATCAACAATACAAAAACTTCATTGCTACATCAATCGATCAAGCAGCACCAAATTATTTGTTATATGTAAAATTTAATTGAACTATAAAAAGATATTCTATATAATAAAGTATTGCATTAAATAGAGGTAGATCTCATCAGCAACAAGTTTGCATACAATGTTAAGCAGCTTGTAGTGATAACTGATGAAAATAACAACCCTTAGTTTAAAGCAAAAGATGTTGCAGAGACACGGGATTATGAATATACTAGAAAGGTTATTACAAAAAAATGTAGATGAGGATGATACTAAAATATGACAAAATGTAGACAGCATTTCTGAGGCACCTTCGAGAAGGTATGAAAAATCATATTTATTTATCACTGAAGTTTGTTTATGTTCATTAATTTTAAGATGTTTACCATATCGGTTGCACAGGAAGTTTTATCATCAATTTCTGAACATGAAGAGTATAAAATGAAGGACAGTGTAAAGCAACACTATGAAGGTTTGATAGATAATATAGAAAAAAGGAATGAAATTCTCTAAAGGATCTGAATGAAATTTAGAAACATTTTACGCAAAAATCAAGTGAAAGGTTTGACAGAGCTATAGAACTGTTAACAAAAAGAAATAATATAATCCAAAAAAGTATGTCCATATATTTTGCCTCAAACAACTAATCAAAATTTATGACCAACTTTCATTCTTTTAAAATTATTTGATGATAATTGTGAATATAAATATAATATTATTACAACACTAAAAATAAACTCACAAAAGCAGTTTAGTAATGTTAGAGGTGAAGAACTGATAAGATCCTAATTTGGTTAATTTATACTGGAGAATGAGAGAAAATTTAGACGTTGTTTGCTTTCGCAATTATTTAAGTATTTTGCTGATTACACACAAGAGCAATTGATTAGTGATGCAATGAATCTTCATCTCACTGAGCCATTATAATAATATACAGTTGGTATTAGATTTGATGAGCATCCCAGCTGAAAATATTGAAAAAGAACGTGTCAATCAATAATTTTATTGTGGGAATCAAAGATTTCACACTTGCAAATTTTATGTTTTATACAATATGGTGTTTCAGAGGTGCTGAACATAATCTCTGATAACCTCTGAAAATATGAAACAAATCAAGAGATATGAATACTGGGTGTACCACTGTAGACCTGAAAAAAATTAAAATTTGGTGTACTCTGTATGCAATTCCCCAAAACAAATATTAGTACACTGGAAAATGTAAATTGTTAATGATGGGCAAGATGAGCACCCCATCTACAAATTTATGGAACTACAGCTGTCGTGAGCTGCGATGTTAAATCAGGTTCTTCCCACAAAAGCAGACTGATGACCACAGATGTTAAGTCCCATGGTGCTCAGAGCCATTTGAACCATTTGAACCCTCAAAAGCAATGAAAATAATAAAATCAAGAAACATTATGTGGTCATTCAAGGTTCTTGAATTAAATTCTGTAAAATTATAGAGGAAACATGTTACACCCTGAAGATTACCAGGTCCTAAAATCTTTGACAGCTTGCTACAGCATTAAAATATCTGCTTCAATAAATTACTCAAGTTTTCATTTTCAGATCTGACTCCACAGCCCCTGATGTACCACACATATTTAGCTGACAATATTAGAGGAAAAGTTTTAAGGAATTCAAAAGTAGATATTCATTACACTTACATCCTCACACAAACTTTATAAATGATTGATGTCTATATATGTTAGTTTTGAAATTAAAATTGTAAGAAGCTCAAAAATTTTCAGATAGGATTTGAAGAGTAGCAAATCGCTACCCTTACTGGACAGATACTGGAGACTAAAGATGCTAAAAGTAGAAAAAATGGTGATGTACATGAGACAAAGCTATTACAAAATATCAAGGACTACTGGCAGCCTCCTAACCATAGTTAAAAAATAACACAGTATTTATCAATGAATAAGGTTATCTAAAAAGTAAATAAAACTTTGAAACATACTAAGTAGGATACAAAATTTTTTAGAAAATGTAAACTCCTTTTATTTGGAGCCACTTAAAGGAAATGAAGGATCAACTATTTTCATCAATGAAGAATACATTCAACGATTACAAACAACAAGAAGAGATTATTGATAAAATAGGTTTTCACCAGATTGAATTAATATAAAAACCAGATTATTTTTCAGTGAAAGTCTAATTCAGTTACTGCCAACAGATATCCCTAGGTTTTGATATCCGCTGTTTCGACGATCTGTATCATTACCAAATAACTAGCGAATCAGATAGCATAAATAAAAATCTCTTTGCCCCACGGAGCAAGGAATCTGCTTCTAATGTATATCTATGATCAGCCCATGTAGTGTATGGTAGTATAGTGTGGATGTCATGTTGGTTGTTGACTTGCCATGAAATTCTAGATAGTTGTAACTTAATAAAAATCTTTATAGAAGGACCAACGTATTTGTTTTAGCATTTTCTGAGGGACTTGGGTAGTTCACCATTATCTTCTCATTAACCATGGTCACAATTCATAGTTGTGAAAACTCGATATGATGAGGAATTTGTCAGTAGGTTCACAAAAATATTGATTTTTGACAACATACTAGCCATGGGAAAGGAAGAAATGATCAAATAATAGGAGAAAAAGAAGTGGGTAAAAAGAATCAAGGAGAAAGCCTCCTGACCGAATTTCGCATACAGTACTGTTTAGTTATTGCTAACACTTCGTTAAAGTATCATGAAAAGAAGTTGTATACTCGGAAGAGATTTGGAAATACTGGAAATTTAAAGTTATTTACAGAACAGTAACACAGATACGTTTAAACCGGATTTTAAACTGCAAAATATATCCAGGTGAACTTGTGAACTGCTATCATAATTTATTAGTTACAAACTAAAGATTAAAACTAAAGAAACTGCAGGAATTTAGGAAATTATGAGATGGGACATGGATAAATTGAAATATAAACCTGATTTTGGTGAATGTTTCAAAGAGGAGTACTAGACAACATATCACTGAAACATGGAAACGAATGCAATAGAAGACAAATGCGCAGCTGTGAGACATGGAATATATAAGGCAGTGGAGGATCAAGTGGCCTGAAACTTAGAAGACCGTATAATTCCTTAGGTAAGACTCAAGATACTGAATTTAACCTATGAAAGAGCAAAGAAACATGTAAAAGTAAATGCAGATGCCTAAAATGTGAGACTGTCAGGTGCTTAGTGGTAGAAAAGGAATGGTTGCAGGAGAAGTGAATGCTGTAGAAACATGAACGTTTAGGAAAGACAGCAAGGCAATATTAAGCAAAGAAGGCTACAATTTCGAAGGAATATACAAGGGAAACAACTTGAAGGCAGTATAATAGAACATAAAGAGGAAGTAGATGAAGATGAGATGGGAGCTATGATACTACGAGAAGAATCTGGCACAGCATTGAAAGACCTAGGGTTTAAGGAAGGCTTCTGGAGTAAATGACATTCCTTCTGAATTACTGAGATCCTCTGGGTCAGCTAACCATGTCAAAACTCTTTCACCTTTCGTGCAAGGTGTTTGAGACACGTGAAATACCCTCAGACTTCAAGAAAAATGTAATAAATCAAATTCTAAGGACAGCAACTAGTAACAGGTGTGAACAATACCAAAACATTAATATAATAATTGTGGTAACAATATAATGACATGAAGTATTTACAGAAGAAGGAAGAAATAGATAAAATCGAATATGAAAGAAGATCAGTTTTGATTGTAGAGAAATGTAGGAAAGCTAGAGACAGTACATACCCTACCACTTATCTTAGAAAATGTGTTGAACAAAGTGAACTTTTACAGCATTTTTGGATTTAGAGAAACTTTTTGCAGTGGTTACTGGACTACACTCTTTGAATTTCTGAAGGTTGCAGGAGTAAATTACAGGGAGCATAAGGGTATCTATAGTATCTACAGGAAGCAGACTCCAGTTATAAGAGACAAAGTGCATGAAGGGTGACCAATTACCAATTTTTGAGAAAGAAGAGGACAAGATTGTAGCCTATAGTCCATCTGTACAATGAACAGGCAATATAAGACACAAAGGAGAACAATGGATTCAGAACTGAAGTTCAGAGTGATGACAAACGACTTGGAATTGCAGATGAACAGAATGCATAGTATCTTGAAAAGATGTTGGAAGGCAGGTAGGAGACGAGATACTGGCAGAAGTAAGGCTGTGAGGTCGGGTGTGAGTCGTGCTTGGGTAGCTCAGATGGTAGAGCACTTGCCCACAAAAGGCAAAGGTCCCAAGTTCGAGTCTTGGTCCGGCACACAATTTTGATCTGCAGGAAGTTTCACGTTAGAAGGGTGTTTAATCTGGCCAAATTACATCAGACGTTAGCAAAGGAACCAGATAAGGAAATATGACACTCAAAGTGGTAGGTGAGTTTAACTATTTGTGCAGCAAAGTAACTGCTGACGCCAAAAGTTACTGAATATAAAATGCAGACTTATTATAACACTGAATATAAATTTAAATGATTGCAAGGATCTTCAGAAGGTATTTTACTGGGAATGTAGTGTCTTCTGGAGATGAAGCAAGGGCTTTAAAGAGTTCAGACAAAGGGAGAGCAGCTACAAACGAATGTCGATGATTACATGGTAAAAGTCTGTCTATTATCTGCGTGCTATATAACACTCTAATCCTCCTCCTAGTTGTAGGAGCCTGATGGTAGGATGCCATTCTGCCCAATTCTGATGGTTGAAGATTAACAAATCAACAAATGCGGATCAAAGACTGGTTTTATTTTAGTAGTTTCTTTTTCCACAAAACGTCCCTTGTGACCGATATTGATTTCTTAGAACATCAAGTGGTACTAAGACACTGAGAGCCCTATGTGTAGTACTGTTCATACAAGACAGTGGCTTGAGAATGTAACTGGCGCCTGTGACAAAATATTTTTGCTATTCACATTAGGCGTGAAGTTATTGGTAGAAACCCACTAGCGGTTCAGATCTGAAGTTTCGCAAGAAAAAAATATTGTAATAAGTGTCATAATTCTGAAAAACACCATATAGTTGTCCTAATCATTATGTCGTATCTTGATCGATATGCAAATCGTCAGTGAGTCATCGGACAGAAAGACATGCACCAGGAAGCTGAACAATCCCAGAGGGGTCTTCCTGCAAATAATTCCACCTAATCATTCCATTTCCGGTAGGGTCTTCTAAATCATTATGATTTTTGCTGTTCTGCATTTTACATTTTGAGAGGCAAACTAACGATATTCGTATACAATAAAAATATATTGTTGTTATTAATTTGTCAGATACCATGGTTTAATCATAAGAAAGGTGCAAATTCAGATCGCTAAATGAAAATGATGGCTTTCACATTCATATTAATGATATAAAACTATGTTCATTGCACATATAATGAAATATGCATAGGATTTAGCTGCTTAAGTAACCTGCCTTAAAAACATTGAGTGGATATCTATCACTAGATGAAGATACAATAGGTTTTGTGTTTTTCCTGCCAATTTTTGTCCTTATGGCACGATAGTTTCTCGCTCCTACCATACTAATTACATCATAATGACAATTGTAGAAGCTTACTCTCTCCTCAATGGCATACCATTGGGTATAAATGCAGGGGGGGGGGGAATTTAAAATACTGCATCCCATCATAAGCTATTACAAATCCAAGTTTTTAGCTATTTGCTTTCTAAACCTGTAATTGAAACTATAAAATGAAATTACTTCTCAAAATTCATTAACATTTATTTCAAAACTGTAGTTCTTTACAGGTACCAATAGCGTCATATCAAAACAGGGGAACAGAAAATATTAAACAGTGGGCATTTCAATATATATGTATATATATATTTTCAATTATTTAAAATATTCTGGATTTTGTTCTTGCAACTTGTTCACTTACATAGTTGAAATTTATATTTATTTTTCTTTCACTTGATAAAACTACAAGGTTACTTAATTTGTCTTTGCTAATAGTCGATCTTTGATAGGCCTTTATGTGCTTTAATTTCGAAAAACGTCTTCACAAGTAGGATAGGGAATTTTGCTTGTTCATAGTCGATCTTTGGCAGGTCTAAATTAGCTTCAATTTGGAGAAACTTCTTCACAAGTAGCCTATGAAACAGTGGTTGTTAAAAAATTGTTAGTCTTTACAAAAATGTTTGTTAATTCATTTGAAACTACAATTAATTTTTCAACTTAATAGTTCTAAAGTTATCCACCCAAAAATGTTCTCTTCAAGATGTATCTTTTGAGCAATGATAGTTGAAGCATTCACTTCAGAATGTTTGTCACGGAAATGCTGAATGTTTTGAACAATAATTTAATCTTTTTCTGCGTCCAGTATCATTTGAATTTGAAGGAAATCAAATAGTTATGAAGTATATGCATTTGTAATGTACGTTATTGAGAATTCTGGTGTTAGTTTATCTGCCGCCTCAAGCTATTCCCGTCGAGATTGCTGAATTAAGTTAAAGCCAGAGTCAGTATTTTCTCACCAGAAATTTTCTTTTGTCTTCCGATTTTTTTTTTTCTGTTGAAATATAAGATATACTGCATGTCTCCATGGGTCTCTCAGCTGCTTTCGTGATTGTTCAGCATGCACATGCAGAGATTCTGCTTTTAACTCCATCTTGTGTCACAGGAATGTTTCACATTAATTGGAACATGGTGTTGAAGAAAATCATAACTGTGTGTAGAGCTTGAGCAAAATGTGTGCACATTTGGTAAGGTGCCAAAAAAAGTCTCTGATTCCAACAGTAGCTGCATGTGTTCCAGCAAGACTGGGTGAGTGACTGAATATGAAACAAACTCTGCTTCGAGGTTTACATCCAAAAAACGTCTCCTAACACTACTAATGTTTCCAGCTACTGTCAGAGCATTATCATATCCTTCTCCATAGCAGTACTCCAGGTATAGACCATCTGCTTGCCACTTCTCACAAACAAAACAAAATATCATATTTATGTGATTAAAATGGTGAGTAGAAAAATTGTTGTAGATACACCAAAAACTACCAAAAATTGTGCACTACATTTAATAATATAATACCAAATGATTCTCTTGGTTACATAATCATTTATCGAAAGAAAAATCTAAGCATAGATGATAACTGAAATTTTTGTATTATTTTTCTGTACAGCCGTTTTCGTGTAGATCATGCAGGCTTTTTGAATTTTTGAAAGTAATCAGTATTTGTCTAAGCTACTTCAGTTATGAGTTGCAGAAACACAGCAGTAGCATAGCACCTGCCTGTGTGAACCTTGTTTTCAGACTCAGATAAACGGGAGTGATTGCAGTCAGCAGTGCCGTCCCTCATTATGAAACCAGGCCTTCCAGTGTGGCGACGCCTCTTATTATCAAATCACGCCCTCTGCTTCACACTGCCCCATTATCTCTGTAATTCTTCCGAATTTTTCTGTCTTAGATCAACAGAAAGAGGAGACAGCTGATACGTTCACTCACAGACAGTGTGCTGGGAAGCTCCATTTAGATTAACATGGGAACAAGCTTCTCATTTTACAAGCAAGTTATTCTTTTTTAATGATAAGTTGAGTGTTCACACTCACGTTTACATTCTGTTTACATTTCTTCTCTTCAGAATCACAGTAATGTGAAGAAACTCATGCAGTTGCATAAATATAAATTTATTTGCATAAATATAAATTTGCATAAATATAAGATAATAAACCAAAGAAAATAACACATTTTAGAAAGAGGGTTGCACTTCTGTAACGCAATATATAAGCACTCTGGAAATGATTGCATTTGCTCCCAGTAAGGCACCCATGATAGGAATGGGGTTGGCCGCCCAAGCAAGTATGGATTGCCAATCAGCACCATCAAGACACTGCTAGCTGAGCTCTGCCCCCTAAGTTATAGATGGTGAGTTACATACTGAAGAAGGCAGCTACCATCAAGATGATTGATCAACACAACACCACAGTGTACCTGGACCTCGATTTGTAATTCCAGAAAAACCTCAGAGGCTTAAAGGATGAGAAATAGAAGAGAGGCAGAAGTTGAAAATTCCTTGAGGGTTTCCTTCATGAGGATAATTGAGAATGAAATTTATTACTAAATATATTTTCTATCTAAATTGAATCCCTACTCAAGAAGCTCAATAATGAGGCAATTATAATTTTTTAAAAATATTAGTGAGCTACAAGTAAATTTTTTGTACAGTGTTACTACATGTGATCATCTGACTACCTGACACACAGAACGAATTTGTATGGAGCTCAGTAATAAGTTTAAAATTATTTTGCCAGAGAGATAGTTGAAATTATTACTTTCCTCGTATTTTTAATATTTTGAAAATGGAGAGGTTAAATGGAGACACAAGGGAATGAAGAAAGCTAAAAATAATAATAATGAATTTCATGACAAAGAATTTCTAGTTCGAAAATTTACTTTCTAATTGAAATTTTCCATTTTATTTCATCCAGTTATGAAAAGTTTTGTGAAAAAAAAAAAAAATTATTCAAGTTGTATTTTGGAGCTCTGTGGTACAGATGTTACTACTACCACTATTCACCGCCCACCCATCTCACTTCCGTCGAGCATTTCAAAGCTATTTATCTGTCCCAAATTATTATTCTCGTGAGAATGTGTTAGATATGAATTGCGATTTTGTTGCCCAGTTATTTTCCTGCATTTATGTTGCCCATTCATTTTAGCTATTTTCTAGTGCCGGGGGGGGGGGGGGGGGATCACAAAAAGCAGGCTCATGAGAAACCTCCCAAGTGTATCCACTTTTCCACTTCCTACTTGTTGGAACGTCAGTCTTTTGGCTCGCTCTGAAGATGGCTGAACAATATACAGTCAAACTATTAGCAAAAGAAGCTGAATATATGTGGATGCACATCCGAAATTCAATGGAGCAGTGTGTGTTGATTAACCATGGAGGAAACCTCGGTCGCAGTATGTATGCTGACTGATGCTTCGACGATTGCAACCAATAGAGTAAATATGTGCTAAGCAGCGATATTGTTACACAGGTATAGCGCGTATATTGATACAAAAAAATGATTTATTTTCGTTGTCAGTAATTTGAAACTGTTTGTTTGACCAGACAATGAGACAGACTATGTACAGCAGTGCGAGCAGTTATCTCATCAGTCCACTTTTCCTCGTTTTTTTCCGTTTGTGGTAGGTTCGTTTTTATCTGTTTTCGAAAGGCTTTATCGATAATCTCACAGTACAGATAAATTCCAGTTCAGACTACACTTAAGATAAACCATATCTTAAAACTGTCAAATAATCGATCCTCAAGAGAAAGAAAAATTCCTTTATAATGCTATTTAGTTTATTTCCCCAGAGAAATGACTCCTGCCCGTACCAAAACAATTTGCTGCTTTGGCGATGCCTTTACTGGCGCACTAGTTTCAGGGGAAAAATGAAGCGTTGTCTCACTTGGAACTATGAGTCAGTGGTGATACGTCTCCTAACATAAATATGATTAGCTAATCAGAATTTTTAAAAGATCCTTGATATGTATTTTTGAGCAGTTTTTAGAAAAGACCATAGTAGTCTTACAGGCTGATAGGGGAAGGTTCACTTGTGTCTGGAGAACACTGATCTAAAGATCTACAAATGGGAAAACTTAGAGAAAGGCTGTCAGATGGTATTAATAAAACATAACTACTGTTGAATAATGCTACTGTTATTTAGACAATACCAGTAACATTTGAACCAAAGTCGCGCTGAATTGGCTATCGTTCTTTATTTTTTTTTTTTTTTTGTGACTGTTCCGTTAATGTGAGCAAGATGTCAGTACACTGTTTTCAGGATATTATTTTCTTCAGTACTTTTATTGTAACTATGCTGTACTGAGAAGCAGCAGCGTAATAGTGTGCTGTAAGCCCAAGATAATTATCGCACTTAGATAAATTTAAATTCTATAGTAGTTAGATTCATGTATAATTTTCTAAATTTGGAGTCACGGTTAGGTACATTTTTTCCGTGATCAAGCTATTTTATTAAGTAAGCAAACGGAAGTAAATGATTAGTATGTGACACTACTTCCAACAGCGTAACATTTTATAAACAAAACATTCGACTGAAATACAATAATACATCTGCAAATCTCAACTTTTAGCTAGAACCAAAATATTGTTGCCTACCTACTGTCGTGTATGTAGTAGTTAACCTACCACGAAAGTGGAAACTAAGGTTTCAGATGCGAATTTATGTAATAATTTAAACGGTATATCAACAGATAACGTTGTTGAGATGAATATATATGGTGATGGTGGCTTAGGCATCGATGTATTATTTCAGGAAGATAAAGTGTTTAACAGTGAATTGATATGTAATTTTGTTGAATGCACAGGTGTCGATATTTTGGAGGGGAAAAACTGTAAAGTTGTGCATGCTGTGGGTAGTGAATCGGCGAAAGGTGTGGAAGAACTAACAGAAAATTTAGAGAGGGCTGAAGTAAACAGTCTGGATGAGGGTAGTTTGTGTAATGACGTCGTACGAATTGGTATATGAAGAAGGAGTGTGATTTTGGTGCGACTGATTGGCGTTGGTACGGTAGAACGTTACGGTCGTTACTGCCGCATATGTGAAAACGGGAGAAGTTTAAAATTGCTAGAGGTTTAGGAAAGGGAAGGAATGAACTTGGGGCGAAGGTAATATTTAATGAATTATTTTGGGATGAACATGAGATTGAGGGATGGATAGAACAGGATGTGTGTACGCTAGAATTAAAGAGAAGGAACGAGACGTAAAAAATGATTTATTAAGGGAGAAATATTTAGAACGAAAGGAAATGGTAAATTTATCGCCAATTACTGAAATTAAAGTTGGCAAAGAAATGGTAGAGGTACTTCTAGATTCAGGTTGTAATGTTTCAGCGGTTTCGGAATGTCTTATGAACATGATCAAAAATAGGAAACTAGTAATCTTCCCAGTCACTAGCGTTTAGATTAAGACGGCAGTTAGCGGTATGAGTAAGCCAATAAGACAACAAATACTTTTAAAATTTAAATGTGGAGAAAACAAATTCGAGATAGAATGTTCTGCAGTGAGTGGTCTAGTAAAGGAGGTAATTGTAGGTGCTGACTTCCTGTGCAAATATAACACTTCGCTTAATTGTGTAGGAAAAAGCCTAGAATTTGAATTTCAGAATGAAGAAAGGCATGTAAAATTTAAAGACTTTTATCAGGTGAAAATGAGATTGCTCATGCCATAGTTGGTTCAAATGGCTCTGAGCACTACGGGACTTAACATCTGAGGTCATCAGTCCCCTAGAACTTAGAATTACTTAAACCTAACTAACCTAAGGACATCACACACATCCATGCCCGAGGCCGGATTCGAACCTGCGACCGTAGCGGTCGCACGGTTCCAGACTGTACCGCCTAGAACCGCTCAGCCACAAAGGCCAGCCATGCCATAGTTACTGAGGGTTGGTGTGAGGAAGTTGGTATGCATAACAGAATTAAGGAAATGATTGATGCAGTCAAGGGTATATCAGAAGGGATCGATCTGGTAAAGTTACCGATTTTGAGTACTCCATGAAAGTGAAACCTCACGAACCAATAAAGTGCAAACCGTATGTAATACCTACAGCTGATGGGGATGCGGTCAGAGTTCGATTGAAATAAATGTTGGATTGTGGTATACTCAAACAAAATAGAAGCGATTACTCCAATCCTATCGTTATTGTTGAAAAATGTGATAACTCGTCAGAATTGTATTAGATGCGAGAAAAATAAATAAAGCAATTGTAAGGGAATTAGTCCAGCCTGGCAATATGGAGGAAGTGCTGCAGAGTTTTAATAATATCAAGTTAATGTCCAGTGTTGATCTGACCTCGGGATTTTGGCAGATCCCGTTAGCAGAGGAAAGCATGCGGTACTCTTCTTTCCTTTTTGAAGGGCGAAGCTACCGGTTTAGGGTAGTGCCATTCGGACTTACGATTTCTGTGGCAGTTTTTGTAAGAGTGCTGAGTCATGTCCTGGGGGAGCAAACTCGTGATATACGTAGATGATATATTGATAGCTACAGAAATGTGGAATGAGCATTGTCGAGTTTTGGAGGAGGTACTCATGGCTCTGAGAAGAGGTTGAATAAATTGAAAGCTCGTAAAATGTGAGTTTGTTCGAGCAGAAATTCAGTTCCTGAGGCATATCCTTACTTAGGAAGGAATTTTACCTAGTTCCGAAAAATTAAAGACCATTTCAGAATGTAATATACCCAAAAGTAGGAAACAACTGAAGTCATACTTGGGCTTGTCCGGTTCCTACAGAAAACTCTTGGGGGAGGGAGGAATGAATATTCCGAATTTGTGCAAACTATTGAGGTGGACCGAGGAATGTGAAACGGAATTCCAGGGTATAAAGGATAAATTGTGAATAGTAAGATGTTGTACTACCCAGACATGAATCTCCCTTTTTTTTTAGCGTCGGACAGTTTGGACTGTGGAATAGGTTGTGAGCTATTTCAGGAAAAGCTAGTCGATGCAAAAATTGAACACCATAGTGTGGCATTCTCGAGCTGCATGCTAAATAAGCACGAACGGGATACAGCATATCGGAGAAGCATATGCTCGCGATCGTGCACGAATTTAAGAAATTCCGCATGTATTTAAACGGCAGAAAAGTGACTGTGTTGTCGGATCATAAGGCGCTGAGTTACCTGCAGGACTGCAGGATACTGAACGACCACATAATGCACCGGGCAATGTTCATGCAGCAATTCGATTACGAATTCCGTTACATCAAGGCACAGAAAATTGTGTTGCCGATGCTCTGCCCAGATTACCAGTGGGGGCGGAAGAAGATTGGAAGGGAGGAGTCGAACGAATTTAAGCAACTGTATATGAAAGGGGTAGCGGGGAGAAAGAAATTCGTGCGGTGTGCGAAGATATGCGGCGAGCACAAAACGACGATCCTGAGCTGAAGCACTTAAGGTGAATTTCGTCACCAAGGGATACGAGAAAGTACCAAAATATGTTAAGATACACAAGGGATGGTTATTCCGGCGGAAAGATGAAGAGACGGACAAATGGAGACTGTGTTTTCCCAATAGTTATGTGTAACAGTTAATAGACTACGTCAATGTAAGTCACGGATATTACGGGGCCGAAAAGTGCACTGAAATCATCGAGGAATACGCCCACGCAAAAGACCTGGCCAGACGGGTCCGCGCGCAGCTGGCGGGGTGTGACCATTGCCAACGGGCCAAATACGAGTACAGCACGACCGCGCAACAGGGGAAAATTCAAAGTATTGTACCTACTAAATTGGGCGAGTTACTGGCTGTGGACAAGTTTGGCCCACTACCCACAGAACGCGGCGGCATGAAGTACAGCTTTGTTGTGGTGGACGTGTTCTCTAAGTTCACTAAACTGTATCCGATATGGAAAGCAAAAACTACAAATCTGATCGCCAAACTGGAGAAGGATTTCTTCAAGAATGTTGTAAAATCAGTAAGACAACGGATCACAGTTTACTTCGAACGATTGGAACACGTTCATGAACAACCAGGGTGTGCAACATGTCTGTATATCCGTCTCCCACCCAGCGAGCAACCCATTAAGAACGGTATACGTGGGAAGTAGGACGTTTATGTAGGACATATGCCAGAAATCGTCATTATCAGTGAGCGGAGTACGTAAGCGCGTTTGAGAACGTACTCAACAGCGTAAAAGTAAGGCTACAGGGTACTCACCTTTCGAAGTCATGACCAGGGTGAAACCAAAGTTCGAACTCACAGAAACGGTAGAATTCCCGCCTTGAAAAGCTGAATCGGCTGCTGAAAGAGATCAGGCAGAAACGGCCCGCATGGAAAAGTTAGCTGCTGAAAGGAAAAAGTGACTTGATGGGCGATACAGACCGATGAAGTACAAAGTGGGGGACAAAGTACTTGTACGCACCAAAGACGTTCCAACGAAGTGGACGGGAAGATTAGGAAAGTATTCGACTTATACTATGGACCATTTATTGTGGCAGAGTGCCTGTAATCTCCCCACGGAAAATTACCCTCTACCACGCAATATTTAATAATGGTCAACCAAATCATCCACATGTATTTACGTTTGAAAAGTATCTGATCAGATTTTCTAGTAATATATGCGCCGACAGCTCGTCGACACCAAGGTATTTTTCTAGTACGTTTATTCTTTGGAACAACAGAGGTACAGAAATGTATGCTCCATGGTTATTATTGAGAGAGAGAGGAACAGCTTCGGAAGTATCGGGTGGAAGATTGTCGGATTGCTAAAGGAGATTTATTTACTCTTCTTCGCGCTAAAGCGAGCTAGGAAAGTTTGTGCCGTTAGCGTGATAGATAAAGAGAAAGAAAAACCTGTAAAAGAAAATTACATGAGACTTGGAACCAACAGAAAACGGAACATGTACGGAAATGGATTCAATATACAATTTTCCTCAGAAATAAGTTTTGTGACCATTTTATTCTAGAGTGAATGACGAATGAGTTCTCTGTCTGAACCATTGATGATTGTCTGGGCCCTGTAATTAATTGGGAAGTTTCAGCTGTGACGAAGAGAGCCTGCAACCTCTGAGTTTTTTGAAATCGTCCAAAAAGGCTTCGTCCACATCTGAAATTTTAGATCTGTCGTAAACTGAACGAATTGTTCAAACGATCGATTTTCCCAACTGAATGCAGCGCTTAATAATAATAACAAATGTAAAGATCTTTTCTAGCAAGCCAGCCGCTGAATATTAAGACGAAGGGCTCCACCAGAGATTCTACTAGGCTGATTTCACGTAAATAATATATTTAAACTGTACACAGATAAAGGACAGAGAGAGAGAGAGAGAGAGAGAGAGAGAGAGAGAGAGAGAGAGAGAGAGAGTGAGAGAATCCTCCATTAGCATAATTGTTTCTCTGTCTTATCACGGATCAGCCTAACTAGAAAACACGAAGCCCTGACTTTATTGTACCGATTTATGTGTGAGAGGGAAAGAGCGATAAAGGCGACAGATACACTTCTGTACAGACAAAACATTACACCAAGTTAGCGGCAAGCTGCATTCACATAGACTTTCATCATTTACAAAAGCAGAGTAGAATTCATTATAATGGCCAATCCGTGACAGGACACGTTTTTGGACGTTGTTAAAATAATTTTGTTCTCTGTTTCATGTGAACTACGACGAGACAACTTAACTTGGAAAAGAGAAGAAATACTCGCAGGCCAATTAAGTGGATCTACAAATAAAAGCAGCACGCTGGGCGCAGAAATAAGCATCGACTCCCCTGCCCTGGCGTACGGGATTACAAGTCCCACCGCCACACCTCCAAAGTGAATTGCAGTGACTCACCAACACAGTTAGACCGCAATAGACCGGTGATGCTGTATTGTAACATATCACCCCGGACTACAAGTAAAAAAAAAAAAAAAAAAAAAAAAAAAAATTTTTTATTAAAGCTTGCTAGTATTGAGGAAGTAGACGTAGATTTGACCCTAGTTGCATTTACCTGTATAAGTACTATAAGAAAGTAACAACAGAAGTATTCTTGTGTGGATTGACGTGCCCTAGTTGCATTTACCTGTATAAGTACTATAAGAAAGTAGCCACAGAAGTATTCTTGTGTGAAGGGAGATATATACATATTGACTGTAGAACATTTATATGGTTTTAACTAGGGCAATGTTTAAGATGAGTCAAGCAGAGCAGAGCAACACGCAACAGCCTTCAGCTGTGAGCACGGATAATCGTGATGTAGTAAGAAGTGTCGTAGAACCGATCGCTACAGATAGTGCAATAGAACGCCCGGTAGACACGGCTGGAGATGTAACAGCAAGTATGCAACATGGATTAGATCCATTAGTAATCATCATGAGACAGATGCAGATGATAACCGAGAGCATGAATAATATGAAAACCGACATTAATGCGAAGTTAGCCTCAGTTACCGAGGGGCAAAATGATTTGAATGCGAAATTAGCCTCAGTTACTGAGGGGCAGGAAAATCTGAAAGCTGAGATTAAGCAGCAGTTACATGACAGTTTTTCCGAATTAGAGCAGCGGATAGAGGCGAAGACAAAGGAACTTAAAGATCAGGCCGAAGAGACGGAACGAAAATTAACTGCACAAATAGAATTGGTTAAAGCTCAATGTGAGGAATCTACTCAACGCGTACGTGTAGAAATGAAGGAGTATGTAGCTATTAAGGTAGATACCGTACGGGAACAGGTGGAAATGGTTCCGCAGTTAGTACAAAAGCAAGATGCCATGTCATGTGCAATTGCGCAACTTCCTGAATTGGCACGTACGCAGACGAACCTAAAGGAAAGTGTTGAACATCTGACCGAACGTCAAGACGTTATAGACCACCAAATTAATGTATTAACGGGTAAATTATCCGAAATCACATTAGAAAACAAAAGGCTAATGTGTGAAAACGTTGAGCAAAATGTTAAAGCAGCATTCCAGAGTCTATGCGGCAAACAGGAAGAGAATTTGTTTGCGAAAGGACTTGAGGAAGTGCGACAGCAGTTAGGTGCTGATTTCGAGCATTGGAAACAAACGATAGAAGAGTCGATACGCGTTTCACAACAAGGCTCAGAACAAATGAATACCGGCCAGCAGCAGAAGTTGGCAGCGTCTGTAGAGCCAGTTACTGCACATTCGCACACGATACCGACTTGTGTGAGTAACTCGAATATTAAATTGCCACGAGCTAGTTGTTCGCGTGAAGTTTTATCTGACGGAGATTACGAAAGCCTTTGCCATGCCGAAGAAAAAATGATAAAGCATCGGCAATTCCAGATTTTTAACACTGACAAAAGGGGGGTCCATCCGATTGTTTTTATCCGAAGGTTTAGAGGAGTGCTACCGAGAAATTGGTCGGAGTGGCAGAAAATCAGTTTCGTGACTTGGTATATACAAGGTTCGGGGGCGATCTGGGCCTCGGACATGACTTCTGTTTGCTCGACATATGACGATTTTGAGAAAGCGTTTTTAGCAAAATTCTGGTCAGAAGGGGTACAGGAACGCCTAAGGCAGGAGGTGCTCTACCCAGAGCCTTTCTCTTTTTCAAAAGGAAGCCTTAGGAAGTATTTTGAAAAATATATAAACAAAACTAGATATTGGGACAGACCTATGCCTTTGTCAGACATAATAAACATACTTAAGGCAAGATTACCAACTAACATCCGGAATCAATTAATTTACGGGAACGATAAAGACTTGGAGTCGTTCCTCACGACGTTAGATCATATAGACATTATAGAAGAGAGCAACCAGAAAGCCCGTAACAACAGATTCCAATATAGGGAGATAGAACCTCCGCCAAATGATAGGCAAGGGAACGCACAGAGATCGATAAATAGTGGAGAAACCCCTCAAAATCTCAATAATAATACCGGCAATAGTCTTGCGAGGGGCTATCCAAGGAACAACAGGAATGGGAAACGATACAATCCCGTATCGGGGAACGAAAGGAATTTCAGACCGCAAGCCTGGAACAATAACAGTAATAGAAAGTGGAATCAACCGGGGGGAATAGATTCAAATAACCAACATCAGTGGGGACGGACATCTACGAATCAACCGGTAATTACCGAAGTGACGGACGATGTCAACCACCAGGCGAATCAAAATCCAACAAACTTGTAAGGACCCACTCGTGCCCCGGAGGAGCGGTCAACAATTGGTTGAGGGGCAACAGGATATGTGTACCCATGCTAACGTATAATGATGGACGATTACTGGCAGATGAATTGACCGAGGACTTAGAACTCCAAGATGAGGATAAGGAACAGGTGGCAGTAGCCGAAGTGCAAGTCATTTTGGAGATTGTACCTATAGTGGCGGTTTTGGACACAGCTGCAACCACGAATGTTATTTCGGAGGCTCTATTCAACAAGATCAGAAATATAAGACGAGTACCAATTTTTTCAGTTCAAAATTGCAGAATAATAGGCGCCGTTGGGGCTAGATCGGCTAATGTAAAAGTGCAGTCACTACTTAGTGTAGAAGTCGGAAATGTAGCAATATTAAGCACATTCCTTGTTGTAAAAAATTTGGTGGTAGACTGCATTATAGGAGTCGACAGCCTACGTCAATACGGATGCAGAATAGATTTTAAAACAGGAAAAATTTGGTTAAATGTAAATAAACAAGAAATTGAGTTGGACTTGTTGAAAAAGGAAAGCCTTACCAGAAAATATAATAGTGGGATCAGTGTGCAAGTAATCAGGACTGCACAAAATTCTAAACAGCACGTAAATAATGAGTTCCAAGTCAAAGGAGACTTCGGTCAATTAGTGTATGAGAAGTTAAAGGAATCCGACTGCATTATTGAAGAGCAGAAGAAGCAGCTCAAAGAATTATTATTAGTGTATGAAAACGTGTTTGACGAAAGGCCAGGAGTTATTAAGGGATACATATGCCATCTCTACGTTAAGCCACACGAAACGCATTGTAGAACTTTCTATCCTGTTCCCTGGAGGTTAAAGGCTCAAGTTGAAAAAGAAATAGATCGCATGTTGAAATGGGGTTTGATCGAACCCTCTACAAGCCCATACTGCTCCCCATTGTTGGTCGTGCCAAAAGCAAAATGAACGCTCGTAAAAAACATAACAATAAACTGTGTGTGTAGTGATAGAAACCATTAAATTGAAATAGTTAATCAGTGACATAGAGTATAGAAATAGTGACTAACTATTATTATCGAGTGTTGTAAAGAAGATAGTGGAGATAGGCTTCACCTGTGGTTTGGGTGAACATAGAACTTTAGCATTGCTAATGTCATCAAGAATGATTAAGGATCTAACTGACCTTCAAGAAGAATGAAATGTTTCCCGCAAATGACGCGGAATAATCAAAAGAGGTTCCGAGTGAATATTCATATATAATCTCATGTGAACGCTTACACGTGTAAACGTGTGAAGGGATGTGTTGTGGTAGTGAATCGTGAGTGACGGTTAACGCCGCAAAGATAATTTCTCGCGCAAAACAGTTGACGTCGGCGCGAGAATTAAAATCGATATAGACGATACAGATATGCTTTGTAAGAGACTCGCACCAAACGCGAGGATAAACTGATTCATGTTGAACTCTAAAAGGAATAGGTGTTATAATTAGAAGTTAAGAGTTTTCAATTTATTAATGAATGATTAAAGAAAGTAATATTCATAGATTCAGTAGTAATTTAATGGTTCGTGTTCGTTTGGGAATTTTGTGTGAAAAATCCATTTCCATATATGAGCATGGATGAACACCGTATGAATCAGAGAGTAATTGACAGAAGCGAATCCGCATTCCTCAATGCTAATAACTTTTACATTTCAGCACTCAAGCGAAGAAATATATGTATTTAGAATAAAAAGTTTCGAGTATAGCTAAATTATATGACTTATCAAGGAAATATGGATTATGTCTTGGTATAAAATGAACTACACTTTCCATTATTCGATGATTTGAATCCAAAATCTATAGTAAGTTACATGAATCCTTTAAATTACGAAGAACAAATCAGTGATAGAAAATGTGTTAGAACTTTTGGACTTATAAGCACAAGTGGGGAGGCAAAGTCAAAAGGAGTATTCAAAAGGGAGTAAATCGGATGATGCTTTTGGCAACATCATTAGTTAATGGTTGAATTCCTTGAAGTACGTCGTAACAAAAAGGATCCATGAAGCCACAAGGATTTTGCTTTCAAAAAGGAGAATCTTGGACGGTGCAACCTAATCACTTCTCTTACAGGAAGAGTTTTCCTTTTGGTCATTGCTAATTCTTTTGGAATGAATGTTGCATGTGAATTCGAGTATCCCTGTTCCTTCTACTCTTCCCATTGTGGGCCGCGTAGAAGATCTACTACGGAGGGGGCCGCGTAGAAGACCGACTACAAATGTGGACGTCGGGGACATGCAAGACCAGGGGGAGTTTAGCACCGCAAGATATTGTACCAGGAGCAGGATTGTAAAACGAGAATTCACGTTATTTATTGTAAAACGTTTTTTTTTGCTAGAGGCACAAACCACTCTTCTCCAAATCGTGATACAAATTGATCCCTGTCTTTCTTTTAGAGATCTATTTCAAAATTATATATTTTTTTCTTCTATAGGCTTTCCTATCTTCTATGTACCATAGGCTGGGGGTCTAGGCTTAAGAGGTTTTCCAAGGTTTCCCTGCTTAAGAAAGTTCCCGAATGGGTAGACCCTGACATCAGTTCATGAAAGATCATCTTCCTTGGTTGTGCACAGCAAATATAACACCTAGATGCACGTAAAAGCAATACAGCCGCGGTACCGGTCTCTTCATTTCTTCTGTCTTCAACATTTCTTTTCTTCGTCTGTCTCAAATATAATATTCTTTTTCAGTCGGAGGACTGACAATCATCACTTCCGGGTTATCCACGCTAATAGATAGCTCGCGAAGTGTGTTCGATGAATCAAAATTGAGCTCACAAACTTCGCTCGCTGCGAGAGGCATTGTAATCTCCCCACGGAAAATTACCCTCTACCACGCAATACTTAATAATGGTCAACCAAATCATCCACATGTATTTACGTTTGAAAAGTATCTGATCAGATTTTCTAGTAATATATGCGCTGACAGCTCGTCGACGCCAAGGTATTTTTCTAGTACGTTTATTCTTTGGAACAACAGAGGTACAGAAATGTATGCTCCATGGTTATTATAGAGAGAGAGAGGAACAGCTTCGGAAGTATCGGTTGGAAGATTGTCGGATTGCTAAAGGAGATTTATTTACTCTTCTTCGCGCTAAAGCGAGCTAGGAAAGTTTGTGCCGCTAGCGTGATAGATAAAGAGAAAGAAAAACCTGTAAAAGAAAATTACATGAGACTTGGAACCAACAGAAAACGGAACATGTACGGAAATGGATTCAATATACAATTTTCCTCAGAAATAAGGTTTGTGACCACTTTATTCTAGAGTGAATGACGAATGAGTTCTCTGTCTGAACCATTGATGATTGTCTGGGCCCTGTAATTAATTGGGAAGTTTCAGCTGTGACAAAGAGAGCCTGCAATCTTTGAGTTTTTTGAAATCGTCCAAAAAGGCTTCGTCCACATCTGAAATTTTAGATCTGTCGTAAACTGAACGAATTGTTCAAACGATCGATTTTCCCAACTGAATGCAGCGCTTAATAATGATAACAAATGTAAAGATCTTTTCTAGGAAGCCAGCCGCTGAATATTAAGACGAAGGGCTCCACCAGTGATTCTACTAGGCTGATTTCACGTAAATAATATATCTAAACTGTACACAGATAAAGGACAGAGAGAGAGAGAGAGAGAGAGAGAGAGAGAGAGAGAGAGAGTGAGAGAATCCTCCATTAGCATAATTGTTTCTCTGTCTTATTACGGATCAGCCTAACTAGAAAACACGAAGCCCTGACTTTATTGTACCGATTTATGTGTGAGAGGGAAAGAGCGATAAAGGCGACAGATACACTTCTGTACAGACAAAACATTACACCAAGTTAGCGGCAAGCTGCATTCACATAGACTTTCATCATTTACAAAAGCAGAGTAGAATTCATTATATGCCCTCACCCAAATGCATACCGTTTAAGATACCGAGCCTCAGGAAAACCATTTGGTCTAAGAAACGTGATGGAGTTAAGGCTGTATATTGAGAAAGGGGAGAAATGAAAAGCTGTTCTAATTTGTAATTAGCGGTAGTAATTTTGGAGGGATTATGTTATATGTTTTACTTGGGGATTCATTAGTAATTTGTTAGTTTATTGTCGCAGTGTACAGGTGCAAGGCACTAAGGGTGCATGGAGATCAGTAACCTCATGGATTTAAGTAAGATACGTATTTATTTAAGATTTTTATAAGACTGTGGCAAAGAATTTAGTGGTCAATTTGAAGGATATAAAAAATGATAATTATTTTTGGTGCATGGAGATAGGAAGGATCGATTAAAGTCAGTTAAACAGAACCTGGGGGAATTTGAGCTTACTGTGATTCAGTCGTTTGCCTTGCGACTTTGTTCCTAAAGAATCGTTTTCCGCTGGTATGAATCTTTAGTGATGATCCTGGTTGGATATGGGAAATGTTTGTTGACGGCTTTCTACTTTATCGTCGTAAACAAATTTGTCACGATAAACAGAAAAAGCTCGGAATTCAGAGGCAGACACGATTTCTGCGAGACACTTGGTCAAAAGACTAATGTGAGTTAATACTTCATGCTAAAATCAGTGTGAGCGTGTGTAGTGCGATGGAAAAGTTGGTGCAAGAAGGCGCCTTAGTGCTGAGTGAGTGGCACAAGAAGGGCTTTCAAAATCGCACATAAGTAAAAGTGCGCTTAAAAATTTTATTTCTTGTCCAAAATATTATTTATGCATAACTGAAATGCAAGCATTTATTTAATAAGCCGTTACGTTGATACTTTTTGTTAGTTTTTGTTTATTTCGAAATTCATGCTGCTCCCACACCACTACAAGACTCTTGTAGAGACTATTGGCCTGGCATTTTGATCATTTAATTCTGCTCTTTGAAATATGTTTTATATGTACTTGTATGAACTGAAGAGTGCTACTTCTGAAAGTGGAGGTGTGTGATGCAACGGGCGAGTTGTGGCGCCCTGAAAATCTTCTACGTTCAGAATTGACGGCCACTGCTCAGGCCGGTCGGCAAGCCTCAGCTCATTAGCAACCGTGTGATGCCCCACAAATGGCCAGACGGCAACGTGGTGATTACGTGCAAACCGGTGAAAAGTGAAATAATAGGTTCAGAGGACTTGCAAGATGCAACTGCTTTTGATACGGATCAGCAGTTTAACCCAAAGGGCACAGTAATTACACAAAAATTTTGTACAAGTGTCTCTTATACACAAGTCAAAAAAAAAAGAAAATGCATTACATAAAACATTTCTGATTGAAATTCTTGCAGACAAGAACTTCTTATAACTTCTATCTTACTGTAACCACTTCAATAATAAAAGGTAAAATCATTTTCAATTATCAATGGCTCTTGAATAATTAAGGTGAAATAAGTTTCTTTTGAACAGGATACTCAAGTCAAACAAATCCATTACACAAAACCTTTCTGATTGAATTACTTGCAAACAAGAACTTCTTATAACTTCTATCTTACTGTAGCCACTTCAGTAATAAAAGGTAAATACATAAGCAGTATAGCAAACTGACCAGACGCCTTGGCATCCCAATGCAGAGGAAACTTAACTTAATGCAAGACTCCCTCTCACTGCAACCCGAAGAACTCAGTGACCGCCGTATCGGTTGCCATTTTCCCTGCAGACGAAACAACCTCCCGTTCCCTCTGGTACTGGTCGACCAAGGCCTCGTACTCCAGACATCGATTTTGGCATGGACTAGGTGCCCCCTGCAGTGCTGCAACAGAAAAGCACAAACACATCGCCACAGTCAAAAGAAGCAATATTAACAGCCCTAGAATATAGTAAGATAAAATTCTGCAAAGATAGATCAAATCAAGACAAGGGCAAATTAAAAATGGTTAAAAGCATTACCTGTAGACTTCAATTTTCAAAATACGTAAAATTGCCACAGCACAAACAGACTAGTTTTAAAAGGGCAACGATAACACAAGGCATAATATTATTGCACCAGGACGCCGTGGTTCCAATACAATATTGACACTCATAAGAAAAGCTATAAGCTAGTGATAACACAGGTAGGCCCGATTGCATAACTAGAAAGCTTGAATGTCTACTTCTTCAATAGACTCCACTAGGCAAAACGAATAACACATTGCTCAGCATCCTGTGTAGAAGGCCATGGCCCAGTCAAGCCTCAAGAACTTGCAATAAAATACACCTAACTCCATGCAAACACAAGTTTCACTCTCTGAGGAGTGACACGTACCGGCCATTGCAAGGCCCGCCAGCCCACCGGCACAACCACCAGCCAGCGAGGCAAAGACAAGCAACGCCAGTGGGAAGCAATCGATCCAGGTGAATCGAACGGAGAAAGCACTGGCGCCAGCGCCTCCCCATGTATCAACCTCCACGTCGCAATTGAGGCCATAGCCTCCCGTGAAGAAATAAAAACCCTCATTCTCGTCCCCCACACTTAACTTGGCTTATGTGGGCACGAAAACTCTTACCAGAGGAAAATTCTTTAACCTCTTAATTGACTGGGCTGAGTATCTTGATGATACGACAAGGCCCCCAGTTACACGGCCTTAACTTCCCCTTAATGTCCTGACCACGACGGGCAGCAAAATTCCTAATGAAGGGAGGCCTCCCTTGATTATACCTATCAGCTTGACGCAGATGAACTATCCTAATGTTACGTCTCACGTGTTCCCCATTCTCTCTGAGAGTGGCTAGGGTAATTGATGCAGGAAGAAGATCATTAATACTCCATAAATGAGACAACGGAGAATTAATGTTATAGACAAACATGAGTGACGCGTTGTGAGGCCCCAGTTGATTCATGCTGGGCCATATTAAATGCCTGATTGATCCAAGGTAAACCCATACCCAAACGTGTTGGGCTCCTAGCATGATAAATACTGTTAGCCACCTTAAGATTTCTATTAACCCTCTCGGTGAAGGGAGCCTTCGAGAAACAAGGAGTAGTGCTAATATGCTCGATTCCCTGGTTGAAAAAAAAACCTTTGAAACTACTAGAAAGGAAGGCTGGAGCGTTATCAATCGCCAGGGACTTGAGCTTGTTTCCATTTAATGGAAGCGATTTCCATTTGGTGTAAATGAATTATTATGTCATAAATAGAAATGCACCACAAACTACGTCAGATCTGTTTCAGCACAGTATGAAAAAAATGTGAAATACTAGAATTATGCCTTTTTATTACTGAAGGAAGAAAAAACAAAAAACGGTTTTGGGGAAATAGAAGACACACTTATAATAATTAACTACTGAAACAACATTAAACAATATTAAATCCATTCTAAATTTTGGAAAAAGGAAAATGATAATTATCTGCATTGTGGTAAAACTGTCTGTGATTTAGTTGAATATTCTCTAAATTAAGCAAAATTAAGTGAATCAAAAATTTACAATATGGTCTATCTATAAATTTTTAAGGTACACTTTTTTTTGTATACAAACAACACATCGTTATGCACTAGCTTCAGGTAATTTCAAGTCATTTAATTTTCACAATGTACTTCTTTCATTTAATTGTTTTTCTTCATTATAATAGTTTTCAGTAAAGATGTGGGATAACCATATAATGAATAGTAGTGATAACATACATCAACAATACAACAACTTCATCACTACATGAATCGATCAAGCAGCACCAAATTATTTGTTATTTTTAAAATTTAATTGAACTATAAAAAGATAATCTTTATTATAAAGTATTGCATTAAATGGCAGTAGATTGCATCAACAACAAGTTTGCATACAATGGTAAGCAGCTTTTAGTGATCGTTGATGAAAATAACAACCCTTAGTTTAAAGCTAAAGATGTTGCAGAGACACGGGATTATGACTATACTAGAAAGGTTATTACAAAAAAATGTGGATGGGGATGATACTAAAATATGACAAAATGTAGACAGCATTTCTGAGGCACCTTCGAGAAGGTATAAAAAATCATATTCATTTAGCACTGAAATTTGTTTATGTTCATTAATTTTAAGATGTTTATCACATCAGTTGTACAGGAATATAAAATAAAGGATAATGTAAAGCAACTCTATGAAGGTGTAATAGATGATATAGAAAAAAGGAATGAAATTCAAATGAATTCTCTAAAGGATCTGAATGAAATTTAGAAAAATTTTACACAAAAATCGAGTGCAAGGTTTGACAGAGCTATAGAACTGTTAACAAAAAGAAATAATATAATCCAAAAATGTATGTCCATATATTTTGCCTCAAGCAACTAATCAAAATTTAAAACCAACTTTCATTCTTTTAAAATTATTTGATGATAATTGTGAATATAAATATTATATTATTACAACACTAAAAATAAACCCACAAACGCAGTTCAGTAATGTTAGAGGTGTAGAACTGATAAGACGTAACTATAATCCTAATTTGGTTAATTTATACCTGAGAATGAGAGAAAATTTAGACATTGTTTCCTTTCGCAATTATTTCGGTATTTTGCAAGATTACACACAAGAACAATTGATTAGTGATGCAATGATTCTTCATCTCACTGAGCCATTATAATAATATACAGATGGTATTAGATTTGATGAGCATCCCAGCTGAAAATATTGAAAAAGAACGTGTCAATAAATAATTTTAATGTGGGCATCAAAGATTTCATACTTGCAAATTTTATGTTTTATACAATATGGTGTTGCAGAGGTGCTGAACATAACTTCTGAAAATATGAAACAAATCAAGAGATATGAATGCTGGGTGTACCATTGTAGACCCGTAAATAAATGAAAATTTATTGTAGTCTGTATCCAATTCCCAAAAACAAATATTAGTACAATGGAAAATGTAAATTGTTAAGATGAGCACCCCATCTACAAATTTATGGAACTACAGCTGTCATGATATGTGATGTTATACCAGGTGCTTCCCTCAAAAGCAATGAAAATAATAAAATAAAAAGAATTATGTGGTAATTCAAGGTTCTCGAATTAAATTCTGTAAAATTGTAGAGAAAACATGCTACACCCTGAAGATTACCAGGTCCTAAAATCTTTGACAAATTGCTACAGCTGCTTGAATAAATTACTCAAGTTGTTATTTTCAGATCTGACTCCACAGCCCCTGGTGTACCATACATATTTAGCTGATAATATTAGAGGAAAAGTTTTAAGGAATTTAAAAGTAGTTATTCATTTCACTTACATCCTCACTCAAACTTTATAAATGATTGAAGTCTATATATGTTAGTTTTGAAATTAAAAATGTAAGAAGCTCAAAAATTTTCAGATAGGATTTGAAGAGTAGCAAATCACAACCCTTACTGGACAGATACTGGAGACTAAAGATACTAAAAGGCTAGTAGAAAAAATGGTGATGTACATGAGACAAAGCTATTTAAAAATGTCAAGGACCACTGGCAGCCCCCTAACCATAGTTAAAAAATAACACAGTATATATCAATGAATCAGGTTATCTAAAAAGTAAATAAAACTTTGAAACATACTGAGTAGGATAAGAAAAAAATTTAGATAATATAAACTCCTTTTATTTGGAGCCACTGAAAGGAAATGAACAATCAACTATTTTCATGATTACGCACAACAAGAAGAGATTATTGATAAAATTGGTTTTCACCGGATTGAATTAATATAAAAATCAGATTATTTTTCAATGAAGGTCTAATTCCATTACTGTTTCTTATTGAGCTTTATATAACATTTATAACGACTTTTGTAAAAATCTAATGTACAGAATCCACCTGATTCAAGTAACTCAACTTTAAAATTCTCAAATAATTCTGACCTTATGAAGTTCTTATTAATTTTTGCTATATATCACAATATGCTCTGGCTTCTTTAAATGCACAATCAGAGTATTACTATAATCAGTACAAAACAACTTTAAATTTTCAGTAATGAATTCCATTTATATTAACACAAAAATTTTGTAGATTATTTTTTCTTTACTTACTCAACTACTGTGTGATTTGTCAAAATCAAGCAAACTTCACATGCACCTTATCACCTCTCTTCCTCAAAACTTTTTCAACAGGTTCTGTATCTGGATAATTAGTTTGCTGTAACTCTTGTTCAAAAATTCTGTTTGACCTTTGCTCAATCCAATGCCTTCAACTTGTATGTGATTGGATTAGAAAGGACAGCATGATCGGTCATAATAATTTCTACTGCCCAATTGGCATTATATCCTTTTTCTAAAACCCCTTTCAATTTGCTTATAGTCATTTTATTCCCCATTTTAAATTTTTGTTTGTCGTCATTAGATATAATTTTAGCTGGATGTACATTAAATATCTCTACTTCTTTTGGTTTCATTTCTATTGTAGAATATTTGATATCATTGTATTCCTCAATTTGTTTCTAAACCAGTTTGGTTCTTTTGTAATTTCCTTGAAGAACAATTCTCTTCCACATTTATTCCTTCAATGTTATTTTAAAGCTGTCAGCAACAGATGCTTTACATTCTGCAAATGTTGAGTAATGGTTAATGTACTTCTGTATCAGTTTCTTACGGGTTTCTCAGAGTTCTTGCAACCAAAATTTTTTAATAACCTCTTGAAATCGTTCTTAACTGTTTTGTCTTTAACTGGAATAGCCAAGCAAATTTTTAAAAACTATTGATTACAGTTCATATACATTTTATATTCTTTACATATTTTTGAAATTCCTTACAATTTGGATGAATTAATTTCTACTAAATCTGCTTGCCAAAAATGATCTATACGAAGAGTAACATTTCTGTGTTAAAAATTTTTCTCATTCGTTTTCATACCTTATTAATGATTTCTTCATGAATACTTTCAATTTTTTAACAGAGTTAACCTTTTTAGTTTTGCATACTGTACAAAGTCTTTCAATCTTCAATTTTTTTTCCAATGTTGTTTGAGGATGATGAGTTTCTCTAAATATTTTGCATTTCAAGCATTGGATGTGGTTATCCATTCATATAGATTTAATTTCACCAAATAAAATTATTTTTAAATCTACTGATATAGGCTTTAGAGAATCTTTTAAGTGGATAGAAGCTTTGAAACTGAAAAAGTCTTTTTATTGTGTAATTCATTTATCACAAAAATATCACAAAAGTGCTTGAATTTGAACTATTTACCAAGTTTTTCTATGTCCAGGTTGCTCAATGCCTTAGGGAAAGCATCGATCCTTTTTTAAAATTTTTTTGTTCTGGAACTCTTATATCCCATTACCATATTGGGTCTTGTTTGTTCTTCTTCTTTATTACTGTACTAGCCACAGCAGCAGCTCCTCCAGCCATCGAGCCTGCAACAGCCAAAAATGGTAGTGCAGCCAGTAGTGAAGGAAGACATTCTGCTTCTTATTTTGTTAGTTCAAAGCCTTCTTTCCTTTTTGTTAGATATTCAGTACCTTTTTTCACAACAGGTGTGCCTAGTGTTATGAATAAATTTCCATCAGTTTTATCATATTTCTTTCTTACTTGAGTAGCTGTTAAGAAATTATCAGTGCTCAGTAACTGTTTATTATTTATAAACAGAAGTGCAACATCAAATATCCAAGATTGCTATTGCACAGAATTTATTATAATGCTCAGTTTCAGTGAACTACATTGCCATCATCAGATCTTCTGCAGTATGTTTTGATGAAGCTTGATCAAATGTATATTATACTGTACCATACGATACAGCGATACTTCATGAACATGAGAACAATAGTATATCAGCAAATCAAGTACAAAATAACTGTAACATAAAACTAGGTACATGCTGCACTGATTATACCAGCTCATGTTTGTACATTAGCTGAATAAAGACTCGTACAGTAGTGATCTTAGATGTTTGAAGTTGTACTTCCATTTTTACTTTACTCTAGATCATACCATAGCTTGATAATTTCAAGCATATATAGCTCATTATGTAGTTAGATTTTTACTGACTTAGCTGTAGTTTTGCCAATGCATAGAACAGATTAATCGATGGTGAAATTACTCGTATATATAAAATAAAATTTTTATTATTATGAAAATATTTGTCACCAGCATCTTAACCCATCCACAGTTTTTTGTTTTCTGTACATCATTCCTCTAATTGCTGTTGTTGCAGAAGTATGCATTCTGTCTTTTGCAGCTAGCTGAAGTTGTTTATATCTTATTGCATTTTATTCAAATGTTTATGGTCTATACAGGCAGCACCAAGTTGTTTATAAGCTTCATATAATGGATTAAATTCTTGATCTCCTCTGGCTAGTATTTCGACTAGTTTGGTTCCAGGACCACTAAATCTATAGCCAGATAGATGCATTATGAATGGAAGTGACTTGATTAATATGATTACCTGTTTCATGTTTTCCTCATTCCCTGTGAATGAGGTTAGTAAAATTATTTAAATGTTCCTAATAAAGTTTTATAAATAAAATTGGTGATGGTTGGCTACATCTAAATCATGCTCCATTGTACATGAGTTTTAGGATTATTCAACCTCATGGAAAAGAGTATCCTACATACAGCGAAAAAGTGATCGAAAAACAATTTATAACTACACATTGAAACTATTCAGGTTGTTACCATAAAAAAAGGTAAAAATATTTGATCTAGAATAAAACAATGTGTTATTTCTTCTCCAGTTTGTTAAGTTTAATTTAATCTATTCGTGATAAAATTCGTATGGAAGGACATACACTTAATGGTGGTAAAATAAGGAGTAAGTAAAAGACAGTACTACGTCCACTTAAGATTATAGGCACCTTTTTTTAAAGATTATAAAGAGGAAGGAGCTATAACTGTAATTTTTACTTGGAATTAGAGTTAAAAGGACTGTGTTCTTAGATGGACCAATTACAATGTTGCTGGTGTCAAAATAAAACATACTTTACCAAAAGAGGGTAAAATTGTTGTTGAGAATATGGAAACTGGAGAACTAGTTGTGAAATATGATCCTGTATATGAACCTGTATTAGAACCAGAAAGACTAAAAAATCCTAAAATACCTGTATCTTTCTATGAATTACAAACTATAGAAGTAGATAGACTCGGTAGTTAAAAAAAGGAGTACTAGACACCAATTCACTGAAACATGGAAAGGAATGCAACAGAAGACAAATGCGCAGCTGTGAGAGATGGAATACATAAGGCAATGGAGGATCAAGTAACCCAAAACATAGAAGACCATATAATTCCTTAGGGAACACTCAAGATACTGAAATTAACCTATGAAAGAGCAAAGAAACATGTAAAAGTAAATACAGACGCCTAAAATGTGAGCCTGTCAGGTGCTTAGTTGTAGAAAAGGAATGGTTGCAGGAGAAGTGAATGATGTAGAAACATGAACGATTAGGGAAGACAGCAAGGCAATATTAAGCAAAGAAGGCTAAAATTTTGAAGGAATATACAAGGGAAACAACTTGAAGGCAGTATAATAGAACATAAAGAGGAAGTAGATGAAGTTGAGATGGGAGCTATGATACTACGAGAAGAATCTGGCACAGCATTGAAAGATCTAGGGTTTGAGGAAGGCTCCTGGAGTAAATGACATTCCTTCTGAATTACTGAGATCCTCTGGGTCAGCTAACCATGTCAAAACTCTTTCACTTTTCATGCAAGATGTTTGAGACACGTGAAATACCCTCAGACTTCAAGAAAAATGTAATAAATCCAATTCCAAGGACAGCAACGAGTAACAGGTGTGAATAGTACCAAAACATCAATACAATAATTGTGGTGGTAATATAATGACATGAATTATTTACAGAAGAAGGAAGAAATGGGTAAAATCGAATATCAGAGAAGATCAGTTTTGATTGTGGAGAAATGAAGGAAAGCTCGAGACAGTACATACTCTACCACTTATCTTAGAAGATGTGTTGAACAAAGTGAACTTTTACAGCATTTTTGGATTTAGAGAAGCTTTTTGCAGTGGTTACTGGACTACACTCTTTGAATTTCTGAAGGTTGCAGGAGTAAATTACAGGGAGCATGAGGGTATCTATAATATGTACGGGAAGCAGACTGCAGTTATAAGAGTCGAAGTGCATGAAGGGTGACCAATTTTTGAGAAAGAAGAGGACAAGATTGTAGCCTATAGTCCATTTGTACAACGAACGGGCAATATAGGACACAAAGGAGAGCTGTGGATTCAGAACTGAAGTTCAGAGTGATGACAAGCCTTTTGGAAGTCCAGATGAAAAGATGTTAGAAGGCAGGTAGGAGACGAGATACTGCCAGAGGTAGAGCTGTGAGGTCGGGCATGAGTCGTACTTGGGTAGCTCAGATGGTAGAGCACTTGCCCACTAAAGGCAAAGGTCCCGAGTTCGAGTCTTGGTCCGGCGCACAATTTTTGCCAGGAAGTTTCACGTTGGAAGGTAATGTGCTGCGAATACATAGAAAGATAGTTCCCTTATCATTTAGCTACAAAATAGCAGGTCTGCAACTGGAAGCAGTTGATTCCATAAATTATCTGGGAGTATACATTAGGAGTGATTTAAAATGGAATGATCATATAAAGTTGATCGTCGGTAATGCAGATGCCAGACTGAGATTCATTGGAAGAATCCTAAGGAAATGCAATCCGAAAACAAAGGAAGTAGGTTACAGTACGCTCTTTCGCCCACTGCTTGAATAATGCTCAACAGTGTGGGATCCATACCAGATAGGGTTGATAAAAGAGATAGAGAAGCTCCAACGGAGAGCAGCGCGCTTCGTTACAAGATCATTTAGTAAACGTGAAAGCGTTACGGAGATGATAGATAAACTCCAGTGGAAGACTCTGCAGGAGAGACGCTCAGGAGCTCGGTACGGGCTTTTGTTAAAGTTTCGAGAACATACCTTCACCGAAGAGTCAAGCAGTATATTGTTCTTTCCCACATATGTCTGGCGAAGAGACCATGAGGATGAAATCAGAGAGATTAGAGCCCACTCAGAAGCATACCGACAATCCTTCTTTCCACGAACAATACGAGACTGGAATAGAAGGGAGAACCGATAGAGGTACTCAGGGTACCCTCCGCCACACGCCGTCAGGTGGTTTGTGGAGTATGGATGTAGATGTAGATGTAGATGTAGAGGTGGCCAAATTACGTCAGACGTTGGCAAAGGAACCAGATAAGGAAATATGACACTCAAAGTGGTAGGTGAGTTTAACTATTTGTGGAGCAAAGTAACTGCCGACGCCAAAAGTTACTGAATACAAAATGTATACTCGTAATAACACTGAGTATAAATTTAAATGACTGCAAGGATCTTCAGAAGGTATTTTATTGGGAATGAAGCAAGGGCATCAAACAGTTCAGACAAAGGGAGAGCAGCTACAAACGAATGTCGATGATTACATGGTGAAAGTCTGTCTATTATCTGCGTGCTATATAACATTCTAATCCTGCTCCTAATTGTAGGATCCTGATGGTAGGATGCCGTTCTGCCCAAATCTGATGGTTGAAGATTAACAAATCAACAAATGCGGATCAAAGACTGCTTTTACACTCCTGGAAATGGAAAAAAGAACACATTGACACCGGTGTGTCAGACCCATCATACTTGCTCCGGACACTGCGAGAGGGCTGTACAAGCAATGATCACACGCACGGCACAGCGGACACACCAGGAACCGCGGTGTTGGCCGTCGAATGGCGCTAGCTGCGCAGCATTTGTGCACCACCGCCGTCAGTGTCAGCCAGTTTGCCATGGCATACGGAGCTCCATCGCAGTCTTTAACACTGGTAGCATGCCGCGACAGCGTGGACGTGAACCGTATGTGCAGTTGACGGACTTTGAGCGAGGGCGTATAGTGGGCATGCGGGAGGCCGGGTGGACGTACCGCCGAATTGCTCAACACGTGGGGCGTGAGGTCTCCACAGCACATCGATGTTGTCGCCAGTGGTCGGCGGAAGGTGCACGTGCCCGTCGACCTGGGACCGGACCGCAGCGACGCACGGATGCACGCCAAGACCGTAGGATCCTACGCAGTGCCGTAGGGGACCGCACCGCCACTTCCCAGCAAATTAGGGACACTGTTGCTCCTGGGGTATCGGTGAGGACCATTCGCAACCGTCTCCATGAAGCTGGGCTACGGTCCCGCACACCGTTAGGCCGTCTTCCGCTCACGCCCCAACATTGTGCAGCTCGCCTCCAGTGGTGTCGCGACAGGCGTGAATGGAGGGACGAATGGAGACATGTCGTCTTCAGCGATGAGAGTCGCTTCTGCCTTGGTGCCAATGATGGTCGTATGCGTGTTTGGCGCCGTGCAGGTGAGCGCCACAATCAGGACTGCATACGTCCGAGGCACATAGGGCCAACACCCGGCATCATGGTGTGGGGAGCGATCTCCTACACTGGCTGTACACCACTGGTGATCGTCGAGGGGACACTGAATAGTGCACGGTACATCCAAACCGTCATCGAACCCATCGTTCTACCATTCCTAGACCGGCAAGGGAACTTGCTGTTCCAACAGGACAATGCACGTCCGCATGTATCCCGTGCCACCCAACGTGCTCTAGAAGGTGTAAGTCAACTACCCTGGCCAGCAAGATCTCCGAATCTGTCCCCCATTGAGCATGTTTGGGACTGGATGAAGCGTCGTCTCACGCGGTCTGCACGTCCAGCACGAACGCTGGTCCAACTGAGGCGCCAGGTGGAAATGGCATGGCAAGCCGTTCCACAGGACTACATCCAGCATCTCTACGGTCGTCTCCATGGGAGAATAGCAGCCCGCATTGCTGCGAAAGGTGGATATACACTGTACTAGTGCCGACATTGTGCATGCTCTGTTGCCTGTGTCTATGTGCCTGTGGTTCTGTCAGTGTGATCATGTGATGTATCTGACCCCAGGAATGTGTCAATAAAGTTTCCCCTTCCTGGGACAATGAATTCACGGTGTTCTTATTTCAATTTCCAGGAGTGTATTTTAATAGTTTCTTTTTCCACAAAACGTCCCTTGTGACCGATATTGATTTCTTAGAACATCAAGTGGTACAAAGACACTGAGAGCCCTATGTGTAGTACTGTCCATACAAGACAGTGGCTTGAGAATGTAACTGGCGCCTGTGACAAAATATTTTTGCTATTCACATTAGGCGTGAAGTTATTGGTAGAAACCCACTAGCGGTTCAGATCTGAAGTTTCGCAAGAAAAAAATATTGTAATAAGTGTCATAATGCTGAAAAACACCATATAGTTGTCCTAATCATTATGTCTTATCTTGATCGATACGCAAATCATCAGTGAGTCATCGGACAGAAAGACTTGCACCAGGAAGCTGAACAATCCCAGAGGGGGTCTTTCTGCAAATAATTCCACCTAATCATTCCATTTGTTCTAGGGTCTTCTCAATCCTTCTGATTTTACTGTTCTACATTTTACATTTTTAGAGGCAAACTAACGATATTCGTATACAAATAAAAATATGTTGTTTTTATTAATTTGTTATATACCATGGTTTAATCATAAGACGGGTGTAAATTCAGATCACTACATGAAAATGATGGCTTTCACATTCGTATTAATGATATAAAACTATCCTCATTGCACATATAATGAAATATGCATAGGATTTAGCCGCTTACGTAACCTGCCTTAGTTTAGATTAGATTAGATTAGTACTTGTTCCATAGATCATGAATACAACAATTCGTAATGGTGTGGCATGTGTCAGGTTAATAAAAGGTGTCTATACAAGATATTACATTAGAAAAAATATTACACGACACTCAATATTTTTTTAGGTTGGTAAATTACCCACTTACTATATCCAAAAATTAATTTTATGAGTAGAAGGAGTTGCCATTAAGAAACTCTTTTAATTTCCTTTTAAATGCAATATGGCTATCTGTCAAACTTTTAATGCTATTAGGTTAAAAACATTGAGTGGATATCTATCACTAGATGAAGATACAATAGTTTTTGTGTTTTTCCTGCCAACTTTTGTCCTTATGGCACGATAGTTTCTCACTCCTACCAAATTAATTACACCATAATGAGAATTGTAGAAGCTTTCTCTCTCCTCAATGGCATACCATTAGGTATAAATGCAGGGGGGGGGGGGGTAATTTAAAATACTGCATCCCATCATAAGCTATTACAAATCCATGTTTTAAAGCTATTTGTTTTTTAAACCTACAATTGAAATTATAAAATGAAATTACTTCTTTAAATTCACTAACATTCACTTCAGAACTGTAGCACTTTTCAGGTACCAATAAAGTCATACCAAAACAGGGAAACAGAAAATATTAAACGGTAGGCATTTCAATATATATATATATATATATATATATATATATATATATATATATATATATATATATATATATTTCAATTATTTAAAATATTCTGGATTTTTTCTTGCAAGTTGTTCAATTACATAGTTGAAATTTACATTTATTTTTCTTTCACTTGATAAAACTACAAGGTTACTTAATTTGTCTTTGCTCATAGTCGATCTCTGATAGGCCTTTATTAGCTTTAATTTGGAAAAAGTTCTTGACAAGTAGGATATGAAACTTTCCTTGTTCATAGTCGATCTTTGGCAGGTCTTTATTAGCTTTAATTTGGAGAAACTTCTTCACAAGTAGCATATGAAACAGTGGGTGTTAAAAATTGTTAGTCTTTACTGAAATGTTTGTTAACTCTTTTGCAACTTCTAATTAATTTTTCAACTTAATAGTTCGAAAGTTACCCACCCAAAAATGTTCTCTTCAAGATGTATGTTTTGAGCAATGATATTTGAAGCATTCAATTCAGAATGTTTGTCACATAAATGCTGAATGTTTCGTACAATAAATTAATCTTTTTCAACGTATCATTTGAATTTGAAAGAAATCAAATAGTTATGAAGTATATGCATTTGTAATGTACGTTATTTAAAATTCTGGTGTTAGTTTATCTACCGCCTCAAGCCATTCCCGACGAGATTCCTGAATTAAGTTTAAACCAGAGTCAGTACTTTTCTCACCAGAAATTTTCTTTTGTCTTCTGATTTTTTTTCTGTTGAAATATCAGATATACTGCATATCTCCATGGGTCTCTCAGCTGCTTTCATGTTTGTTCAGCATGCACATGCAGAGATTCTGCTTTTAACTCCATCTTGTATCACAGGAATGCTTCACATTAATTGGAACATGGTGTTTAGGAAAATCGTAACTGTGTGTAGAGCTTGAGAAAAATGTGTGCACATTTGGTAAGGTGCCAAAAAAAGTCTCTGATTCCAACAGTAGCTGCATGTATTCCAGCAAGACTGAGTGAGTGACTGAATATGAAACAAACTTTGCTTAGAGGTTTACACCCAAAATACGTCTCCTAACACTACTAATGTTTCCAGCTACTGTCAGAGCATTATCATATCCTTCTCCATAGCAGTACTCCAGGTTTAGACCATCTGCTTGCAACTTGTCACAAACATAACAAATTATCCTATTTATGTGATTAAAATGGTGTGTAGAAAAATTGTTGTAGGTACACCAAAGACTACCAAACAATTGTGCAATACATTTAATATTATAATACCAAATGATTCTCTTGGTTACATAATTATTTATCGAAAGAAAAATCTAAGCATAGATGATAACTGAAATTTTTGTATTCTTTTTCTGTACAGCCGTTTTCGTGTACATCATGCAGGCTTTTTGAATTTTTGAAAGTAATCTGTATTTGTCTAAGTTACTTCAGTTATGAGTTGCAGGAACACAGCAGTAGCATAGCACCTGCCTGTTTGAACCTTGTTTTCAGACTCAGATAAACGGGAGTGATTGCAGTCAGCAGTGCCGTCCCTCATTATCAAACCAGGCCTTCCAGTGTGGCGACGCCTCTTATTATCAAATCACGCCCTCTCCTTCACACTGCCCCATTATCTCTGTAATTCTTCCGCATTTTTCTGTCTTAGATCAACGCAAAGAGGAGACAGCTGATAGGTTCACTCACAGATAGTGTGCTGGGAAGCTCCACTTAGATTAACATGGGAACAAGCTTCTCATTTTACAAGCAAGTTATTCTATTTTAATGATAAGTTGAGTGTTCACACTCACGTTTACATTCTGTTTACATTTCTTCTGTTTAGAATCACAGTAATTGTGAAGAAACTCATGCAGTTGCATAAATATAAATTTATTTGCATAAATAGAAATTTGCATAAATATAATATAATAAACAAAAGAAAATAACACATTTTAGAAAGAGGGTTGCACTTCTGTAACGCAATATATAAGCACACTGGAAATGATTGCATTTGCTCCCAGTAAGGCACCCACGACAGGAATGAGGTTGGCCGCCCAAGCAAGTATGGATTGCCAATCAGCACCATCAAGACACTGCTAGCTGAGCTCTGCCCCCTAAGTTATAGACGATGAGTTACATACTGAAGAACGCTGCTACCATCAAGATGCTTGATCAATACAACACCACAGTGTACCTGGACCTCGATTTGTAATTCCAGAAAAACCTCAGAGGCTTAAGGGATAAGAAATAGAAGAGAGGCGAAAGTTGATAATTCCTTGAGGATTTGCTTCATCAGGCTAACTGAGAATGAAATTTATTACTAAATATATTTCCTATCTAAACTGAATCCCTACTCAGGAAGCTCAATAGTGCAGGCAATTATAATTTGTTTAAAAAGATTAGTGAGCTACAAGTAAATTTTTTTGTACAGTGTTACTACATATGAACATCTGACTACCAGAAACACAGAACGAATTTGTATGGAGCTCAGTCTAAAATTATTTTGCCAGAGATATATTTGAAATTACTACTTTCCTCGCATTTTTAATATTTTGAAAATGGAGAGGTTAAATGGAGACACAAGGGAATGAAGAAAGTTAAAAATAATAATAATGAATTACATGACAAAGAATTTCTACTTCGAAAATTTACTTTCTAATTGAAATTTTCCCTTTTATTTCATCCAGTTATGAAAGGTTTTGTGAAAAAAAAAAATTATTCAAGTTGTATTTTGAAGCTCTGTGGTACAGATGTTACGACTACCACTATTCAGCATCCACCCATCTCACTTCTGTCGAGGATTTCAATGCTATTCTTCTGTCCCATGAGATTGTGTTAGATATGAATTGCGGTCTTGTTGCCCCGTTATTTTCCTGCATTTCTGTTGCCCATTCATTTTAGCTATTTTCTAGTGGCGGGGGGGGGATCACAAAAAGCAGGCTCATGAGAAACCTCCGAAGTGTATCCACTTTTCCACTTACTACTTGTTGGAACGTCAGTCTTTTGGCTCGCTCTGAAGATGGCTGAACAATATACAGTCAAACTATTAGCAAAAGAAGCTGAATATATGTGGATGCACATCCGAAATTCAATGGAGCAGTGTGTGTTGATTAACCATGGAGAAAACCTCGGTCGCAGTATTTATGCTGACATGCTTCGACGATTGCAACCAACAGAGTAAATATGTGCTAAGCAACGATATTTTTACACATGTATGCAGGTATAGTGCGTGTATTCATACAAAAAAAGATTTATTTTCGTTGTCAGTAATTTGAAACTGTTTGTTTGACCAGACAATGCGAGAGACTATGTACAACAGTGCGAGCAGTTATCTCATCAGTCCACTTTTCCTCGTTTTTTTCCGTTCGTGGTAGGTTCGTTTTTATCTGTTTCCGAAAGGCTTTATCGATAATCTCAAAGTACAGATAAATTCCAGTTCAGACTACACTTAAGATAAACCATATCTTAAAACTGTCAAATAATCGATCCTCAAGAGAAAGAAAAATTCCTTTGTAATGCTATTTAAGTTTATTTCCCCAGAGAAATGAGTCCTGCCTGTAACAAAACAATTTGCTGCTTTGGCGACGCCTTTACTGGCGCACTAGTTTCAGGGGAATAATGAAGCGTTGTCTCACTTGGAACTATGAGTCAGTGGTGATACGTCTCCTAACATAAATATGATTAGCTAAACAGAATTATTAAATGATCCTTGATATATATTTTTGAGCAGTTTTTAGAAAAGACCATAGCAGTCTTACAGGCTGATAGGAGAAGGGTCACTTGTGTATGGGGAACACTGATCTAAAGATCTACAAATGGGAAAACTTAGAGAAAGGCTGTCAGATGGTATTGATAAAACATAACTACTGTTGAATAATGCTAGTGTTATTTAGACAATGCCAGTAACATTTGAACCAGAGTCGCGCTGAATTGGCTATCGTTCTTTATTTTTTTATTTTTTTGTGACTGTTCCATCAATGTCAGCAAGATGCCAGTACACTGTTTTCAGGATATTATTTTCTTCAGTACTTTTATTGTAACTATGCTGTACTGAGAAGCAGCAGCGTAATAGTGTGCTGTAAGCCCAAGATAATTATCGCACTTATATAAATGTAAGTTCTATAGTAGTTAGTTTCATATATAATTTCCTAAATGTGGAATCACGGTTAGGTACATTTTGTCTGTGATCAAGCTATTTTATTAAGAAAGCAAGAGGAAGTCAATGATTAGTATGTGACACTACTTCCAACAGTGGGAAATACAACAATACATCTGCAAATCTGAACTTCTAGCTAGAGCCAAAATATTGTTGCCTACCTACTGTCGTGTAAGTAGTAGTTAACCTACCACTAAAGAGGCGTCTTTGCTTATACAAGGTGAAAAAGTATGAATCCGGAATATAGTGGCAATAATCACATGTCTGTTGTCTAGAACTGGTCAACAATATTTCATTCAAAATACTCTCCATTGCAGTGTCTACAATTCTCCCATCTCTCCGGCAGGCTATGAAATGCAAAAAAAAAGTTCTTCTTTTCAAGCGAACCAGTCAGCGAGACATTTTTGTACATTGTTCAGCGAGAGCGTGCCCTAGTGCTACAAATAGACGACAATCGGATGGAACCAAGTCTGCAGAAGAAGCCGTATGCCCTGGTATTTCCCAACTGAACGCCTCGATCGTTTCCTTGACCCGTTTTGCTGTGTGTGTTGGGAAGTTACCATGGAGCAATATGACCTTGCGTTGTCTTTTACCATATTCCGTTCGTTTTTCACGTACTTCTCGATTTAAATCGATCATTTGCTGTTGGTAGGGATCAGTGTTAACAGTTTCACCAGGTTTTCGCAGTTCATAATAGATCCAAAGCGATTTGGTTTTGCAGTGGATGTCGATGGTTTGCCGTGATTCACCCATGATTTACGGCGCTTCGGATCCATTTTTCATCACCTGTCACTATTCGATAGAGAAAGACTTTCTTTTGTGTATCTGGCGAGCAGCATTTCACAAGTAGTCTTTCGAGTTGTTTCTGTCTTTCATTCAGTTCCTGCGGAACCCATTTTCCACTTTCTGCACATTTCCCACAGCTTTCAACCGAAGAGAAACGGCTTTCTGAGTCACATTCAACTGTTCTGCGAGTTTGACTGTTATCTTAATAAGGTCTGCAGTTCGTTATTTTCGAACTTTTTGGTGATTTCCGCGCTAGTCGTTTCTCACGACAAAGTCTTTATTTTTTCTCTTTATTGTATTTCAATTCCCCATCGGGGCGGGCTGGCAGCAGCACGACAAAGTCGGCACTTTTGAATTTTTTGAACCGCTGGAAACACTGTGTTTCCCCAAGAGCATGTTCGCCGAAAGCTTCGATAAGCATTCGATGCGATTCTCCAGCAGTTTTCTTCAAATGATAACAGAAAACCAATGCTGTCAGCAAATCGTAGTTCGTAGGCGCAAAACTCGATATTTTTACAGGTGTGAAACACATACCGATGTATGGATTGGGATACTGTGTGTTGACATTCGTCGTCAGGAAGTAGTTTGCGCTGCAGACGCGGTCTCACGGGCCCTACACTGGCGGCTGGCGCCATCTATAGGAAAATTCCGATTTCATATTTCTACACCTGGTTCTGTTGCATGCGAGAAAGCAGTAACCTCTGTAATAATTTCTCACTGGCTTTGTCTCTCAACGACCACCGAGATGAACCTCCTATAGTTCAGCCAAATGATAAATCTTTCACTTTGTTCCAGGTTTTAACAGTTAGTAAATCAACAGAATTAACTGACATTGATATTTAAATGTGATGTTCCGACACTAAATGCAGTGAGTTCAGGATGTCCAAAAGTAAACATAAAGTGCAGACGCCTAATCAGAATACACATCCGGATAACTAGCACTGTATGTTCGTCACGTGCGTTAGTACAATGAAATTAGATAAAGATCTATATCAAACAACTTTTGTTTTACTCTCGTTGTGGCAATCAGTATGAAGGTTGGTTTGATGTGGTCCTCCAAACTAGTTTAACTTTGGTAAATCTTTAGATATCTGAATAACGCCGGCAGTTGTGACCGAGAAGTTCTAGGTGTTCAGTCTGGAAGCGCGCGACCGCTGCAGTCACAGGTTCGACTCCTGCCTCGGACATGGATGTGTGTAGTGCTCTTTCGTTAGGTTGACGTAGTTCTAAGTTCTAGGGGACTAATGACCTCAGATGTTAAGTCCCATAGTGCTCAGAGCCATTTGAACCATATCTGAATAACATGCAACGATCTTCTACCTGAACCCATTTACTCTACCCAAGCCTCGGTCTCCCTCCACAAATTTTTAATCCAAACTCTTCTTTCCATTAACTAATCACTGATGTTGCAATACATGTTCTGTTTAATGTAGTTATAAGCATGTTCCACACATCAAAATTTTGATCTCTCGCTATGACGCAGAATGAGTTAATTTTACAAATATATACGCACCTTCAGTGAAAAATATGAGAACATGCTAAGGATTTACGTGAGTGATTTAAGCTAATGTTTTTCTCGTATAGTGTGCAGCCGGAAAACAGCTGATGTGCCAGCTGCAGCAGTGTCGGTTTATTACTATGGATTTAGTTTAATTTCTTTTTTCTCGCGTGCTTCTGAGAAGAATTGTATTGGATTTGGGTATCTTACTGTCTTGATTATTGTACATTAACTTATTTTAAGTTTTTGCGTAAATTTTTGTGCATTTGCATTGTGTCGGCTGGCTCTGGACTACGGTAAAAACCGGAAACAGAGTAGCAACAGAACCTGCACCAAGAGACTGCTTAGGTTAGCAGTATATTATACAGTATGTGGTATAGTGGAAATTGACTGAAGATGGGAACTGTGCCTGTTGTGTGCAGCTGCAGGAGAGATAGGCTACTGTCTGTAAATAGCTGGGAGCTGCATTGGCACGTTCCATAATTTTCATGTTACTACCCTGGGATGTTCTGGCGGTGGGGACCTCATTCGAAAGCTTTGGCACCTCTGGAGCCTTAAGTGTGTCTGGGATCGCTAATGTCGAGAAGCCTTCCAGTGAGTGGTAGACAGTAGTGGTGTCCTGAATCTCTAGGTGGAAGGTGAAAATGGGTACTGGCCACATGGCTGCCCCCTATGTCTCAAACACAGGTTATAGGCTTGGACCACTGCTGAAGGCAAATACGCCTGAGGCCAGCATGGGACGCTTCCTCTACTAGGACTGGAGCCGATCTTCCTGAAAGCTTTGAACAAGTGCAGAAAGTGGTATTGGTTGTGGCAGGGAGTTCCACGTTAGACGGATGATTGAGTCCCTTAGAGAAATAGCAGTCAGGTCTGGAAAGAAGGTCAGTGTCCACTCAGTTGGCTTTCTGGGTATAATGAGGTTACATCCGACAACCTGGAGGAGGCTTTGGCAGCAGTGTTTCAGTCTACTGGTTGCTCCCATGTTGTCACAAATGGCGCCTGCCGCTGGGATTCAGAGGCCATCCTCGGTTCCTAGAGACACAGCGTCTGGCCGCTTTGGTGGAAGCTAGCCGCTCCTGGGTGAAAGCAGAGCTAGCTTTCTGCAGCACCATTTCCAGAGCTTATCGTGGTTCTGCTGGTTCGGAGCAGAGTTGGAAAGTTTAATTCAGAGCCTTAGACGATTCAGTACATGGATTTTTCGACCTCTGCTGTCGGGTGAAGAATCGACCTCCGCTATCAGAGAATTATAGGACGCCATTAATAGGTCAGGAGTGCACAGCAAACAGGAAATGGCTACAAGGATTGCAGAGTACATGTGGGGTGTACATGTTGATTGATTAGGTTTGGTAACTCTCTCCAGAAGACTGACAACATAGGTTCCGATATCAAACAGGGAAGAAGACAATAGCATTCGCCACATCAGACCGGAAAAACAAAACATTAATACTAGAGAGTCTATGAAAACGTCCGAGAACTAATCTCCCTTATAAACGACAACAATCCCCACCGTTTAATAAGGACAGAAAGCTGATTCACATGAGATATTAATGGCAACGAAATTCTAAATTCCAATTTTAATGTAAATCGCGAAGACGAGTTGTACGCCGGTGACCGGTGTGTGTTTATACACGTAAAAAAATACGGTAATGTCTACTGAAGTTAGCGTAGATTCCGGAGGCGAAATAATTTATTTGAAGATACACTATATGATCAAAAGTATCCGGACACCCCCAGAAACATACGTTTTTCATATTAGGAGCATTGTGCTTCCATCCACTGCCAGATACTCCATATCAGCGATCTCAGTAGTCATTAGACATCGTGAGAGAGCAGAATGGGCGCTCCGCGGAACTCATGGACTTCGAACGTGGTCAGGTGACTGGGTGTCACTTGTGTCATACGTCTGTATGCGAGATTTCCACACTCCTAAACATCCCTAGGTCCACTGTTCCCGATGTGATTGTAAAGTGGAATCGTGAAGGGACAGGTACAGCACAAAAGCGTACAGGCCGACCTCGTCTGTTGACTCACAGAGACCGCCGACAGTTGAAGAGGTCACAGTGTTAATAGACAATCTATCGAGACCATCACACAGGAATTCCAAACTGCATCAGGATCCACTGCAAGTACTATGACAGTTAGGTGGGAGGTGAGAAAACTTGGATTTCATGGTCGAGTGGCTGCTCATAAGCCACACATCACGACGGTAAATGCCAAAAGACGCCTCACTTACTGTAAGGAGCGTAAACATTGTACGATTGAACAGTGGAAAAACGTTGTGTAGAGTGACGAATCACGGTAAACAAAGTGGCGATCTGATGGCAGGGTGTGGGTATGGCGAATGCCCAGTGAACGTCATCTGCCAGCGTGTGTAGTGCCAACAGTAAAATTCAGAGGCGGTGGTGTATGGTGTGGTTGTGTTTTTCATGGAAGGCGTTTGCACCCCTTGTTGTTTTGCGTGGCACTATCACAGCACAGATCTATATTGATGCTTTAAGCACCTTCTTGCTTCTCACTGTTGAAGAGCAATTCGGGGACGGCGATTGCATCTTTCAACGCGATCGAACACCTGTTCATAATGCACGGCCTGTGGCGGAGTGGGAGTGGTTACACGACAGTAACATCCCTGTAATGGGCTGGTCTGCACAAGAGTCCTGACCTGAATCCTACAGGACACCTTTGGAATGTTTTGGAACGCCCACTTCGTGCCAGGCCTCACCGACCGGCACCGATACCTCTCCTCAGTGAAGCACTCCGTGAAGAACGGGCCGCCATTCCCCAAGAAAACTTAGCACCTGATCGAACATATGCCTGCGAAGGTGGAAGCTGTCATCAAGGCTAAGGGTGGGCCTACACCATATTGAATTCCAGCATTACCGATAGAGGGTACCACGAACTTGTAAGTCATTTTCAGCCAGGTGTCCGGATAGTTCTGATCACATAGTGTAGGTGTTTAAGATGGATGAAACATTGTGATTAGATGCATTGCTCACCCCCCGCATCAGGAGCAGTAGTGCCGAAACTCTGGATAAGAAGTTTGGAAAATGTTTCGCATAAAATTCCTGGCCATGCTACACACTGTCCAGCTGTATTAATGTGACCACCTGTCGAAACCTTGCAGTGCACACCACTGCGAGATCTGCAGGAAGACAGTCACTTAGTTTCTCGAAGGTACCTACAAGACCGTGTAGGCATGATGACACCAGTGCTGTGGATAGCTGTCCTAGGTTCCTCGATTGAGGATGCATGACACGAGCAGCCCGATGGAGGTGGTTTCTTAGATTCTCGACTGGGTGTAAATCCAGGGAGTCTCGTGGCCATGGGAGTACAGTAAACCCATCCTGGTGCTCTTTGGACCACGCACGTACACTGCGAGCCGTGTGATTCGTTGCATTGTCCTGCTGGCAGATACCATCGTGCCTAAGAAAAACAAACGGCATGGTGGGGTAGACGCGGTCCCCAAGAAATAGATTCATACTTCTGTTAATCCACTGTGCCTTCCACAATGGCCGATCATCCACGGAATACCACGGAAACATATCCCAGACCATAACGCCCTCTCCTCAGGCCTGCACCCTGCCGACGATTGCTGCAGAATGTTTGCTTTCAGACGTTTCGCCCGTACACGCCAATAGTCTGTTCGATGGAGGAAAGAAACGTGACAAATCTGAAAAATCCTCCTGTCGGCACTCCGTGATCGAATTTGCATGTATTTTTCAACTGATTTACTGCGTCTTTCATATCTTTCTCATTATGCAAATGTCCGCCAGAACGTTGTATTGTCCACGTTTAACAGCAACTGAATGTAGCTTGAATACCTAATATTTTGTCATATTTGTGATTTTATTTAATGAATGGTTTACTATTGTGCCAGAGACTTTATTTAAATGTTGGTTGCAAGTCCTATTAAGAGACTGTACTAATTTGTAGATTTGTAAATTCGTGGTAAGATTTTATTGGACCAAACTGCTTAGGTCTTCGGTCCCTAAGCTTACACACTACTTAATCTAACTTAAACTAACTTACGCTATGGACAACGCACACACCCATGCCCGAGGGAGGTCTCGAACCTCCAACGGTGTACTAATCTAAAAGTGGTCAGTCGCATGCGTTAGTAGATACCACAACTGAAAAGAAAGTCAATAGAAGCTTCTGTCAAGAAGGCATAAATAATTGTTTAAAAGATATTTTACGACAATCTACTGTCATTTATTATAAACACACTTGGCAAGAATACCGGCGTATTTATTTATGGACAGACCTTTATTTATAATTATTGTAAATTATGTAGGCTTGGCAAAATGTTTATAACACTTCTTTATTTAAGCGTTGTTGTAGTAGATTAATCCGGAAGTGATCAAGCGAATGAAATCATGCCTGTAGAGTTTGAGAACGATGTATTTCTGGTGCGGATCGTCTGCGGCCAATGAGAGTCGCACGCTGGCGGAACATTGATGGAATCAAGTGGAGATGGGGTCTTTTCGAGGGAAGAGCTCAAGGGAGCGATAGTTTTGAAAGGAGACAGACCGGCTTGTGGTAACGAGCGTGATTCGATCGTAGGGGCGTTTGATTCTGTGCGGTGAACAACCGTTATTATACTTCTGAAGGGACTATATGATTTGAGAGGCCTGAATGTGCTCCAGAGTAGAATTCTACTTTTTCCGTTTGCAGTGCGGAACTGCGCACAGGCAGAGTATGAGGTACTACTCTTTGTTTCGTGTGTGTTAATTTGTGAATCATCGTGTTGAACTCCGAACTATTTTGAACTGGTGAATTTTTCACGGAATGGACTTAGTTTTCGCGAGTCTTTGAAGATTATTCGGTTTCAGGACTTTGCAATCATTCTCGTGTCGCTATCAACGTAACTTTACTGCATTTGATAACGGTATTTTCTGTCTGTATTTTAACTGACTATCGTAGGACCACTTCCCGTTTATTTTAGATGTCCTTTCGTGAATAAACATTATTGAATACAATTCTTTGCCACATACATCAATTACAGGTTTTAGAATAGAACCCTTTTATTAAATTAATCATTTATCTTTTACCTTACAGTCGGCCGCTGTGGTCGAGTGATTCTAGGCGCTTCAGTCCGGAACCACGCGGCTGCTACCGTCGCAGGTTCGAATCCTGCCTCGGGAATGGATGTGTGTGATGCCTTTAAGTTAGTTAGGTTTACGTAATTCTCAGTCTAGGGGACTGATGACCTTAGATGTTAAGTCCCATAGTGCTTAGAGCCATTTGAACCATTTTTTTACCTTATGTTTCTGTGTATTTCAGTTATTTGCAATTCCAGCCTATACATAGACAATTTGACTGCAGGATCACAGCTACGGATTATTATTTGCAGCAAATTAGCCCCAGGGTTTCAAAACAGACGTGCGCGGCTCGACTATACGACTACATACAGAGCAGTGCATGGCGCAAGTACCTAACATACAAACAACGCAACTGCTTTGCTCGTATGGAATGCTGTATGGAAGAACAACTACACTCGGCTGTAACCGTTAGGTACCGTCGCACAACGTAAGGTAAAGTAATGGTTACTCTAATTTTTCATCGCGTGACTGAGTGAGAGAGAGAGACAGAGAGAGACAGAGAAAGAGAGAGAATTTACTATTGCATCCGTGAACGTGCAATTACGACAGAGCTCTTTAAGGTGGTTGGCTGAATAAGGCAGCTTTGGCCAGATGGAAACTTACACCACCTAAGCTTGTCTCCCAATTCCAGTCACCTGATAATTCTTGCTTTTTGAATCAGCTAAGATTGATATCCTAGACTGATATCACCTCTGTGTTCCCTCATAGCCTACTTGATGCCATACTAGGTTGATTGGTTCACTCGATTTGCGGATGAATTGGTAACTAACAGGCTGCTACAGAACACTGGAAGTTGATATGATTTCAAAGCTATTGTATGTTGCCATAAGCACCAAGTAACAGTCATTTGGTTTCAGGCAGACTCCAGTGGAGTCAATAACGACTTCTCCTGACAACGGTCTACTAGACCCTGGTGTGTTCCACGCCGATGAGGAGTACTTCATGGGCAACGAGAGGCGTTGTGCAGCTCTTATCTCCAGCCACGAGGAATTTGACGTCCGTTCATGCAGAGGGAAGTTACCGACCAAGAGGTAGGCTGGGTACAAATGTCGACAGAAATACGCTTTGTGACACGTTCAGAAATCTCGGATTCAACGTATGCTGTTGCGACGATCTAGACTTTTACCAAATAAGGAACAAACTGAGAGTGGGTAAGTAAAACCCAAGGGGAAAGGAGAAATAATTGTAATTTGTTTCAAAGCTATTTCTATTGCCTGCCAGCACCTTCAATTGAACCTTTTACGTTTGTTCAAACAAAAAGAGATTACTTTAGTAGAAATCGTTTTACTACTTCTCTATATAATCGCCTTTAAAATTCATACAATTTTGCATGCGTTCGAAGAAACTTCGGAAAATTTTTTTCTATTCTAAGCTTAGTAGCTGAAAAACATACACTCCTGGAAATTGAAATAAGAACACCGTGAATTCATTGTCCCAGGAAGGGGAAACTTTATTGACACATTCCTGGGGTCAGATACATCACATGATCACACTGACAGAACCACAGGCACATAGACACAGGCAACAGAGCATGCACAATGTCGGCACTAGTTCAGTGTATATCCACCTTTCGCAGCAATGCAGGCTGCTATTCTCCCATGGAGACGATCGTAGAGATGCTGGATGTAGTCCTGTGGAACGGCTTGCCATGCCGTTTCCACCTGGCGCCTCAGTTGGACCAGCGTTCGTGCTGGACGTGCAGACCGCGTGAGACGACGCTTCATCCAGTCCCAAACATGCTCAATGGGGGACAGATCCGGAGATCTTGCTGGCCAGGGTAGTTGACTTACACCTTCTAGAGCACGTTGGGTGTCACGGGATACTTGCGGACGTGCATTGTCCTGTTGGAACAGCAAGTTCCCTTGCCGGTCTAGGAATGGTAGAACGATGGGTTCGATGACGGTTTGGATGTACCGTGCACTATTCAGTGTCCCCTCGACGATCACCAGTGGTGTACGGCCAGTGTAGGAGATCGCTCCCCACACCATGATGCCGGGTGTTGGCCCTGTGTGCCTCGGTCGTATGCAGTCCTGATTGTGGCACTCACCTGCACGGCGCCAAACACGCATACGACCATCATTGGCACCAAGGCAGAAGCGACTCTCATCGCTGAAGACGACACGTCTCCATTCGCCCTCCATTCACGCCTGTCGCGACACCACTGGAGGCGGGCTGCACGATGTTGGGGCGTGAGCGGAAGACGGCCTAACGGTGTGCGGGACCGTAGCCCAGCTTCATGGAGACGGTTGCGAATGGTCCTCGCCGATACCCCAGGAGCAACAGTGTCCCTAATTTGCTGGGAAGTGGCGGTGCGGTCCCCTACGGCGCTGCGTAGGATCCTACGGTCTTGGCGTGCATCCGTGCGTCGCTGCGGTCCGGTCCCGGGTCGACGGGCACGTGCACCTTCCGCCGACCACTGGCGACAAAATCGATGTACTGTGGAGACCTCACGCCCCACGTGTTGAGCAATTCGGCGGTACGTCCACCCGGCCTCCCGCATGCCCACTATACGCCCTCGCTCAAAGTCCGTCAACTGCACATACGGTTCACGTCCACGCTGTCGCGGCATGCTACCAGTGTTAAAGACTGCGATGGAGCTCCGTATGCCACGGCAAACTGGCTGACACTGACGGGGGCGGTGCACAAATGCTGCGCAGCTAGCGCCATTCGACGGCCAACACCGCGGTTCCTGGTGCGTCCGCTGTGCCGTGCGTGTAATCATTGCTTGTACAGCCCTCTCGCAGTGTCCGGAGCAAGTATGGTGGGTCTGACACACCGGTGTCAATGTGTTCTTTTTTCCATTTCCAGGAGTGTAGTTTTGGGAGCATTCTACCGCTTCTTGAAGTAAAGTGAATTGATGTCCTGATAGTTTTCTATTTGATGTAACACACCCAAGACGACATTAGGCGATATACGAGGTGAATATGGACAGTGGGAAATTACTTCGATGCCTTTCGCCGTAAAATAAAAATTTTTTGTTACTTTTCCTAACATCGCTGATAACTTGTGGCAAAGAAATTGTTGTACCAATTGAACACTAACGGTTCTTCTGTCTTACATACAGATAGTTGCTAGGCCTGGCATATGCATAACTGATAATGCTTCAAACCTTGCCTGCAAGAAATGGAAAGATTTCCTACAGAACGGTAACGATTATACACATCTGATATCAAGTTGTCATCCGCAAAATAACCCCAATGATTTACATAACTGGTATCTCAATGAATGATAAAGAAGTTAACGATTGGATAAATCCATTGCAACACCTGCCGAAAGAAGAACTAACGATGGAAGAGAAAGTAAGAAATACGCTGTTTGTACTCACTGAACAGGCTGGAATTCGACAGAATGGCTGTGATAAAGGTGAGGGCGTGAACAGGAATATTCCTTTGGAGAAACTGTTTTGTTAAAATAACATCAAAAATCTTCAGGTCTATAGAAAAAAAAATGGCAACTATTGTGCACAAGGCCATAAAAGATCACACGACTCCCTTATCAAAGGACCTATCTTTCGGCTTTTCCGAAAACCAGCAGAACTGAAGTACTTTACAGTCACTAAAATTTGAAAAAGTATCTGCGTGAGAAGAAACGATGATTGCAATCCTCTGATTTGAGAAAACGTAAAAGTTGTAAATCATTAATTAATAAATTATGTTAAACTCTGCTTTAAGCAATTTCAGATCTGAATAATTTTACCAAGGTACAGCAATTTACGTACAGCAAATGCTACATTGAACTCTGAATTATTTTGGTTGAAATTTGTAAACAAATATTTTTCTATGCAACTAGACGAACCACAAAGAAGGAAACTATATATGTAGATTGTAAGGAAATGTGCTTTGTGTACACTGAGGCATACGAAAGATTAAAGAAGCGCCACAACGAAAACTCTAATAAATATGAAAAGAGACTCTTATTTTCGTTGCTGTAAACAAAGTAAACACATTTTTGAAGTTTAAATAAATAGTTGTAGCTCCGTCATTATTTACAATGAAAAGTATCTATTCTTTTATTTCTTGGTGATGACTAGTTTCGGACACCTGTGTCCATTTTTAAGCCATCCGTGCTGTAAATGTGACAAATACAGGCGATGGCCCATATACCGAAAATGCCCCTGCATACGGTCGACTTAACAACAACAAATTACACCACGTAGGACGGAGTTCTCTAATTTGGAAATTCTGGAAATCTGTGGTACGTTCCTATGCGACCAAACTGCTGAGGTCATCGGTCCCTAGGCTTATACACTACTGAATCTAACTTAACTAACTTACGCTAAGGACAACACACCCACCCTTGTCCGAAGGAGGACCCCGACGGCGGTAGCCACACGAACCGTGGCAGGGTGTCCAAAACCACGCGGCTACCCCGCGCAACATCTCTCATTTGACCACGACAGTAAAGTGTTTATATGAGCTCCCAAGCAGAAAATAAAATAGAAATATTTACCAAATAATTAATGGTTTGGTGTAGTAGTACTATTATGTAGTGTACTGTTACCTGGAATAAGAAAATTCTTGAGCATGAATGAGGAAAATCTCTAGTTCATTAATTGTAAATAGATAAATAGATGTACTTGAGTGATGGACGAATATTTTAGTGTGGAACTTGTACATGTAATAAAATATGATGCTCTTGTGATGGAACATAGCCATAAAATTTCAATTTGATTTGTGTGTATTTTTGCACAGGCACACTGTCATTATTCTGCCTTGAGCAGATTGGACCCCTTTCAAAAATAGGTAACGCTGTGTAGTCCAAACTTTGATACATGATGAATCCGTAGCGTAGTAAATCTTCCATAAGGAATCAGCTCAATGTAATCACCGAAAAAGATGGGTACTTCATCAATGTAAAAACTTTTGTAAACAACGAAGAGAAGGTAATGATAGATTTGGAACTAATTTCCTTCATGTAAGTACCACGAAAAGAATTTTAGTTAGAATAAGACTAACGCGATCTTGGGGATCATTTCAAGCATATCCGTGTAACACACCTGATAAGACGCTGAAGTAAAAACCACTGCCGGAAACAGTGCACGCTTAAAAAAGAAATAAAGGCTTGAGACTGCCATAAGGGAATTATACTGGCTAACGAACGTATCAATTGAATGCACAGTCTGGCATGTGTTGCCTAGTGCAACCAGACAGTTTCACTGATGCCGATGCTGTAAACAGGCGAAAACTTCACTTATCTGGGTTCAAACCAGTGAGTTGCTCGTTGCCGGTGGTTCGGTGCGCATAAGAAGCATGTCCTTGCATTGTCTGACATGGAATCCTACACAAGCACGACACGAACACGGTACCCACCGCACTGTATCGCGAACTACACTACTGGCCACGAAAACTGCTACACCACGAAGATGATGTGCTACGGACGCGAAATTTAACCGACAGGAGGAAGGTGCTGTGATATGCAAATCATTAGCTTTTCAGAGCATTCACACAAGGCTGGCGCCGGTGGCGACACCTACAAAGTGCTGACATGAGGAAAGTTTCCAAGCGATTTCTCATACACAAACAGCAGTTAACCGGCGTTGCCTGGTGAAACTTTGTTGTGATGCCTCGTGTAAGGAGGAGAAATGCGTACCATCACGTTTCCGACTTTGATAAAGGTCGGATTGTAGCCTATCGCGATTGCGGTTTATCGTACCGCGACATTGTTGTTCGCGTTGGTCGAGATCCAATGACTGTTAGCAGAATATGAAATCGGTGGATTCAGGAGCGTAATACGGAACGCCGTGCTGGATCCCAACGGCCTCGTATCACTACCAGTCGAGTGACAGGCATCTTATACGCATGGCTGTAACGGATCGTGCAGCCACGTCTCGATCCCTGAGTCAACAGATGGGGACGTTTGCAAGACAAGAACCGTCTGCACGAACAGTTCGACGACGTTTGCAGCTGCATGTACTATCAGCTCGGAGACCATGGCTGTGGTTACAGTTGACGCTTCATCACAGACAGGAGCGCCTGCGATGGTGTACTCAACGACGAATCTGGGTACACGAATGGCAAAACGTCATTTTTTCGGATGAATCCAGGTTCTGTTTACAGCATCATGATGGTCACGTTGTGTTTGGTGACATCGCGGTGAACGCAAGTTGGAAGCGTGTATTCGTCATCGCCATACTGGCATATCACCCGAAGTGATGGTATGGGGTGCCATTGGTTACACGTCTCGGTCACCTCTCGTTCGCATTGACAGTACTTTGAACAGTGGACGTTACATTTCAGATGTGTTACGACCCATGGCCCTACCCTTCATTCGATCCCTGCGAAACCCTACATTTCAGCAGGATAATGCACGACCACATGTTGCAGGTCTTGTACGGGCCTTTCCGGATCCAGAAAATGTTCGACTGCTGCCCTGGCCAGCACATTCTCCAGATCTCTCACCAATTGAAAACATCTGGTCAATGGTGGCCGAGCAACTGGCTCGTCACAATACGCCAGTCACTACTCTTGATGAACTGTGGTATCGTGTTGAAGCTGAAAGGACAGCTGTGCCTGTACACGCCATCCAAGCTCTGTTTGACTCAATGCCCAGGCGTATCAAGGCCGTTATTACGGCCAGAGGTGGTTGTTCTGGGAACTGATTTCGCAGGATCTATGCACCCAAATTGTGTGAAAATGTAATCATATGTCAGTTCTAGTATAATATATTTGTCCAATGAATATCCGTTTATCACCTGCATTTCTTCTTGGTGTAGCAATTTTAATGGCCAGTGGTGTAGCTGTGAGGCTTAACTGCGCACGTACCTGGTGTCAACACCACGTGCAAGAGGAATACGGTTGTTGGTAACTGTGTTCCGCAGGCGGCACCGTTAAAACATGTTCAAACGACACAAAAGGAATTAATATGAAGGCAGATCCAATGAGGAGGCATATAGTGCCTGTAATGACTCTTAGTGAAATGAAAGACTGATTGAAAACAAAGAGCGGTGCTTAGTAAGTAACTAATAATTCTACAACGAGATAAACGAATGAATAGGCTGTTGTAGAAAATGAACTGTAAAACAATGTCCCCATTACAGTAATAAAGTAACATGCAGATCTCTTAATTTATAGTTTGTAAGGGAAAACTTGTGTTGTGTAATGATAATACTTTGTTTCAGTACAACCGTTATGAATTATGGAAACACATTTCTGACTCCATTGTACGATTTCTCCATGGACTACGGCCCATGCTGTGCAAATGATACCTTCACAAGATACAATCCAGATGGTTCGAGATGCCACATCCTTGCAACTCGTCGCCTCGGTCCACTTCGTCTGATGGGCAACATGCGACAGCCACTGACGCCACCTACCACCTGTCATGTATCCCTCATCACCTGTCATCTGCTCCATGTTCATTTCGACTAGTGTTGACAATGTATCAACTAACCTGTTTTAGATTCTTTGTGACAACAGTTCTCAGTTTTCCTTTAAAAAATTGTAATGTGTGAAATGTGATGTACAGTGAACGATACTGTTATGACTGCAGATGAACTGTGATCTTAATAGAATGTGTAAAATAATGAACTCCTCTACATAAGTGTAGGTGTTGAGTGATGATCGTTGAATGGTGTTGTCAAATCAACTACAACAAACTGTGCCATCGCCATTCAAGGGAAATATATGAAGGAATTGTAGTTGTAAATTGTTGTAGTTGTGCTGGGGAAGTCCCTGAGCTTCAAGCGTTAATAGAAAGCACAGAAGCTGAAATCGTTATAGGTACAAAAAGCTGGCTAAAGCCTGAAATAAGTTCTGCAGAAGCTTTTACGAAGTCTCAGACGGTGTTCAGGAAAGATAGATTAGGCAGAATTGGTTGTGGAGTGTTTGTATCTGTCAGTAGTGGTTTATCTTGTAGTGAAGTCGAAGTAGATACTCCGTGCGAATTGGTAGGGGTGGAGGTTATACTTAACAGACGAACTAAGTTAATAATTGGCTCCTTCTACCGACCCCCAGACTCCGATGATATAGTTGCTGAACAGTTCAGAGAAAATCTGAGTCTCGTAACAAATAAATACTCCACTCATACGGTTATAGTTGGTAGGGACTTCAACCTTCCCTCGATATGTTGGCAAAAATACTTGTTCAAAACCGGTGGTAGGCAGAAAACATCTTCCGAGATTGTCCGAAATGCTTTCTCCGAAAATTATTTCGAGCAGTTAGTCCATGAACCCACGCGAATTGTAAATGGTTGCGAAAACACACTTGACGTCTTAGCCACAAACAATCCAGAGCTAATAGAGAGCATCATGACTGATACAGGGATTAGTGATCACAAGGTCGTTGTAGCTAGACTCAATACCGTTTCTTCCAAATCCACCAGAAACAAATGCAAAATAATTTTGCTTAAAAAAGCGGATAAAGTGTCACTAGAAGCCTTCCTAAGAGACAATCTCCATTCCTTCAGAGCTGACTACGCAAATGTAGACGAGATGTGGCTCAAATTCAAAGATATAGTAGCAGCAGAAATTGAGAGATTCATCCCCCATGGTACACAAAACAGGTCCGAACGCTGTTGCAGAGGTAACGGAAAAAGCATGCGAAGTTCAGAAGAACGCGAAGTCCCGAAGACTGGCTAAAATTTACAGACGCGCGAAATTTGGCACGGACTTCAATGCGAGATGCCTTTAATAGGTTCCACAACGAAACATTGTCTCGAAATTTGGTAGAAAATCTGAAGAAATTCTGGTCGTATGTAAAGTACACAAGCGGCAAGACGCAGTCAATACCTTCGCTGCGCAGTGCCGATGGTACTGTTACCGACGACTGTGCCGCTAAAGCGGAGTTATTGAAGGCAGTTTTCCGAAATTCCTTCACCAGGGAAGACGAATGGAATATTCCAGAATTTGAAACACGAACAGCTGCTAGCATGAGTTTCTTAGAACTAGATACCTTAGGGGTTGCGAAGCAACTCAAATCGCTTGATACGTGCAAGTCTTCAGGTCCAGATTGTATACCGATTAGGTTCCTTTCAGATTACGCTGATACAATAGCTCCCTACTTAGCAATCATATACAACCGCTCGCTCACCGATAGACCTGTACCTACAGATTGGAAAATTGCGCAGGTCGCACCAGTGTTTAAGAAGGGTAGTAGGAGTAATCCATCGAACTACAGACCTACATCATTGACGTCGGTTTGCAGTAGGGTTTTGGAGCATATACTGTATTCAAACATTATGAATCACCTCGAAGGGAACGATCTATTGATACGTAATCGGCATGGTTTCACAGTACATCGTTCTTGTGCAACGCAGCTAGCTCTTTATTCGCACGAAGTAATGGCCGCTATCGACAGGGGATCTCAAGTTCATTCCGTATTTCTAGATTTCCGGAAAGCTTTTGACACCGTTCCCCACAAGCGACTTCGAATCAAGCTGCGGGCCTATGGGGTATCGTCTCAGTTGTGCGACTGGATTCGTGATTTCCTTTCAGGAAGGTCACAGTTCGTAGTAATAGACGGCAAATCATCGACTAAAACTGAAGTGATATCAGGTGTTCCCCAGGGAAGCGTCCTGGGACCTCTGCTGTTCCTGATCTATATAAATGACCTGGGTGACAATCTGAGCAGTTCTCTTGGGTTGTTCGCAGATGATGTAATTTTCGGTCTAGTAAGGTCATCCGAAGACAAGCATCAGTTGCAAAGCGATTTAGAAAAGATTGCTGTATGGTGTGGCAGGTGGCAGTTGACGCTAAATAACGAAAAGTGTGAGGTGATCCACATGAGTTCCAAAAGAAATCCGTTGGAATTCGCTTACTCGACAAATAGTACAATTCTCAAGGCTGTCAATTCAACTATGTACCTGGGTGTTAAAATTACGAACAACTTCAGTTGGAAAGATCACATAGATAATATTGTGGGGAAGGCGAGCCAAAGGTTGTGTTTCATTGGCAGGACATTTAGAAGATGCAATAAGTCCACTAAAGAGACAGCTTACACTACACTCGTTCGTCCTCTGTTAGAATATTGCTGCGCGGTGTGGGATCCTTACCAGGTGGGATTGACAAGGGACATCGAAAGGGTGCAAAAAAGGGCAGCTCGTTTTGTATTATCACGTAATACGGGAGAGAGTGTGGCAGATATGATACGCGAGTTGGGATGGAAGTCATTAAAGCAAAAACGTTTTTCGTCGTGGCGAGATCTATTTACGAAATTTCAGTCACCAACTTTCTCTTCCGAATGCGAAAATATTTTGTTGAGCCCAACTTACATAGGTAGGAATGATCATCAAAATAAAATAAGAGAAATCAGAGCTCGAACAGAAATGTTTAGGTGTTCGTTTTTCCTGCGCGCTGTTCGGGAGTGGAATGGTAGAGAGATAGTATGATTGTGGTTCGATGAACCCTCTGCCAAGCATTTAAATGAATTGCAGAGTAATCATGTAGATGTAGAACACTGAAAACTGAGAAAAATAAATCCACAGCCTCCCGGAGAATCTGATCCTATTGACGTTAAGACATTATATTCTCTGTAACTTTGTCGTTATGTTTTTGTCTGAAAACATTTGATGCTCCCAAATTACTTCTTGTATCACTTGTCTCTTGGCGCGTTACCTGTCTGCGCGATTAGCAGAAGGTGATGCTGTTGTGCTGTTTAGGCTGATTACATTTGATTTTAATATGACGTAACGTGATATAGTGTTATTCATATTTCCTGTCCTAAACTTGGTTTTTGAATATAATTTTTCGGAGCTATAACCGGCAGCGAAAAGACTATGGTGCTACTAATGCAGTGAAGGTATTGATCGTCAGTCATTGCTGCGGCCTTAAATGAATACTGCATGGTCAATAAAAGAACCTGCGTTTTTTTCAGAATTTTGTTTTAGAAGTCTGATCGAATTAAAGATGTTCTGCTACAGTAACACCTGCGTTGAAATACTTACATTACTTTCCAAAGTCATGCATAACTTTATTTGTAACTGACCAAAAGATAGCGATTCTGGTGATTCAAAGAAAATTCGTCCCTGTTATTAAGGTAATTCGATCTTCTCTCCTTTTTGCTAATAATGTTGAAGAAACAAGTAACATTTAATCATTTACTCAGAAAAAGAGGATAAATTATAGCCCTTATAAACCTAGTTGATAATATCATAGCACATTAGTCTATTATTTACAGTCCACGCTTTCCTGCGACCCCCTACGGATCTCAGGTGTTCATAGCTAAACATAGTTAGGAGACATGTTTCTAGAAGAAATGTACAAATCTTTCTTTTTAGCAGTCATAATAGCATACTACGACAAACTTAGACTTATAGTCATTAAATACCTTTCACATGCGACTCTGTTCTGATTTTATGCACTCGTGCACTGTTTAAAAATGACATATTCTATTGACCATGGCAACATTTTATATTTGTAGGACAAACTTCAACGATGGGGTAGAGTGTAAGATCAAATCAATAAATGGAACATGGAAAAGCAAAGTGAAATCAAAGGAAAACCTAGGCTCAAAGCTGAGCAAAATACATACTTACAAGTCGCGAGGAACTAAGAAAACTGGTACTCCCTCAAAACCCCTTTACTAAACTAATATTTGCATGGTTTGAAGAGTGCTAAAACTAAGTCATTCCCTTTAAGTTATCTCTGGGCTGTCCAGATATCCCAGTAAACTTTATTTCGTATGTATCTGGGTATAAGTTTGAACTGAGGATAGAGAAACTGTGATTTTGTTCAGAACCTCTCATTTTATTCATATTTTATGTAAGCTTGTGCTACGCGACAGAGAGAGCGGAGTAACATTCGTTTCACACTACCCGCATATATGATGTTATTTTGACGTCACGCGCAACATCGATGTCAACACACCAGTTATCGACTTTCGTTAGCGGTCGATACCGGCCTCACACAAGATTTCGTACACTTGTACGAAACGTATCATTCTTGGAATGATTCATTATAGTTATTGCTACAATTAAACATCACACAATAACTTATTAACGGATAATGCGTTCATGTAAGAGAGCACTCTCAGGAGCGAAATTGTGGCGACGTGTTGCAGTGACAGTTTTCTAGAGGCGATAGCTGAGACGGCCGCGAAGTTTATCGCCGTTGTTTATTCTTCGTAATTAACTGGTTGTCATGGTTTAGTGTTTCACAGAGTAATAATAAAGATTTGGTTTTTGGATTCGATATGATTCTATTAATCCAGTTATCTCGGCGAATAGTGAGCTGCTGCGTTGGTGATCCAGGACGGAAAAAAAAGTACAGTGCAAGATCAAAGCAGTGTAGCACAACGATGGCAGAGCAACGGGAAGTTATGAGCCTACAGCCGTCTTCGTCACAAATGAGCGATTCCACCACTACAGCAGCCTGAAGTACGACTACAACATTACGTTTTTCGAAATTTTGGATTACATTACCAAAAGAGTGACTTATAACGTCGGAGGCTTTTTCTTCCAACAATATAATGTGAACAGTGACAAACTAAGCTATATTTCCGCGAATATGGACCAAGAGCTAATAAAGACAGCACAAGATCTCGTCATGAAGCCACTTCATGAGCAGTCGTATCAAGTCTTCAAAAAGACGATCGTAAAACGCTTTGTATTGCCCAAGGAACAACGCATGCAGCATGTTTTGTTTGAGGAAGCAATCGGAGATCGTACACCGTCAGAATTACTGCGACATTTATGCAACTTAGTAGGACATAGTCTATTCTTGTACGAAAAATTACGTACTATTTAGCTCAACAGGCTTCCAACAAATATCGCATTAGTACTGGCAGCCCAAGATAACTTATCGCTGTCAAAATTGGCGGAAAAGCGGACGTCATCGCCCCATTCTCACTGGAGACTACAACATCGAGGAAATGTGTCGGAGCTAAGGGGGAATCGGAGGATAGACCTCAAGAGGACAGCACAGGAGAGAGGAAGATGGAAGCTACGTATATATAGGCTAAAACAGATGAAGACGACAAACTGTGTGCTGTCTTGAGAGACCTGCAGCGCCGCTTTACGATATAGGAAGAAGAAATCATAGCTAGTCGGTGTCCAAGGAAGATTATGGTTTTCTCAACAGTACAACCACAGGCCACGTTCGAAAAGGAAAATTTCGGTAGCGTGGTGCTGGAATCTCAGCAGTTTCGGTTTACGTGCTAAGATGTGTGAGCAGGCACCCAATGTCAAGAGCTGCCGATAAACGGGGTTTTTGATCCCAACAATTATTTTATCTACACTCCTGGAAATGGAAAAAGAACACATTGACACCGGTGTGCTCCGGACACTGCGAGAGGGCTGTACAAGCAATGATCACACGCACGGCACAGCGGACACACCAGGAACCGCGGTGTTGGCCGTCGAATTGCGCTAGCTGCGCAGCATTTGTGCACCGCCCCCGTCAGTATCAGCCAGTTTTCCGTGGCATACGGAGCTCCATCGCAGTCTTTAACACTGGTAGCATGCCGCGACAGCGTGGACGTGAACCGTATGTGAAGTTGACGGACTTTGAGCGAGGGCGTATAGTGGGCATGCGGGAGGCCGGGTGGACGTACCGCCGAATTGCTCAACACGTGGGGCGTGAGGTCTCCACAGTACATCGATGTTGTCGCCAGTGGTCGGCGGAAGGTGCACGTGCCCGTCGACCTGGGACCGGACCGCAGCGACGCACGGATGCACGCCAAGACCGTAGGATCCTATGCAGTGCCGTAGGGGACCGCACCGCCACTTCCCAGCAAATTAGGGACACTGTTGCTCCTGGGGTATCGGCGAGGACCATTCGCAACCGTCTCCATGAAGCTGGGCTACTGTCCCGCACACCGTTAGGCCGTCTTCCGCTCACGCCCCAACATCGTGCAGCCCGCCTCCAGTGGTGTCGCGACAGGCGTGAATGGAGGGACGAATGGAGACATGTCGTCTTCAGCGATGAGAGTCGCTTCTGCCTTGGTGCCAATGATGGTCGTATGCGTGTTTGGCGCCGTGCAGGTGAGCGCCACAATCAGGACTGCATACGACCGAGGCACACAGGGCCAACACCCGGCATCACGGTGTGGGGAGCGATCTCCTACACTGGCCGTACACCACTGGTGATCGTCGAGGGGACACTGAATAGTGCACGGTACATCCAAACCGTCATCGAACCCATCGTTCTACCATTCCTAGACCGGCAAGGGAACTTGCTGTTCCAACGTCCGCATGTATCCCGTGACACCCAACGTGCTCTAGAAGGTGTAAGTCAACTACCCTGGCCAGCAAGATCTCCGGATCTGTCCCCCATTGAGCATGTTTGGGACTGGATGAAGCGTCGTCTCACGCGGTCTGCACGTCCAGCACGAACGCTGGTCCAACTGAGGCGCCAGGTGGAAATGGCATGGCAAGCCGTTCCACAGGACTACATCCAGCATCTCTACGATCGTCTCCATGGGAGAATAGCAGCCTGCATTGCTGCGAAAGGTGGATATACACTGTACTAGTGCCGACATTGTGCATGCTCTGTTGCCTGTGTCTATGTGCCTGTGGTTCTGTCAGTGTGATCATGTGATGTATCTGACCCCAGGAATGTGTCAATAAAGTTTCCCCTTCCTGGGACAATGAATTCACGGTGTTCTTATTTCAATTTCCAGGAGTGTAGCAACAAAACTCAACGAGAGACAGGAGCAAGATCGATTGACTGTATAGCGAAGTGCTAATCAACAAATCAGCAATACCAAAGGTAGCCGTATTTTTGTCAAGGACACTTCGAACGGGAAAGAATATCTTGTCGACAGTGGATTAGATATTAGCTTTCTGCCACAACAACCGTGCGGGGTAGCCGTGCGGTCTCGGGCGTCTTGTCACGGTTCGCGCGGCTATCCCCATAGGAGGTTCGAGTGCTCCCTCGGCATGGGTATGTGTGTTGTCCTTAGAGTAAGTTTGTTGAAGTTAGATTAAGTAGTGCGTAAGCCTAGGGACCGATGACCTCAGTAGTTTGATTCCATAGTCCTTACCACAAATTTCCAAATTTTTTGCCACAACAGTGCATTGCCATGGTGCAACCCAGCCAAATGAATGAGACTGAAAGCAGCGAATGAGACAACGATATGGACGTTCGGAACAACTCGAACGTCAGTGACACTACGTCTAGAGATTCAGTGAACATGGAATTTCGTAGTGGCTGCAGTCTCCCATCCCAACTTGGGGACGGACTTCCTAGAAGATTTCAAGTTACTAACTGATATACATAATCAACAACTAATTACTTGCGAGTCCTCAAGCAAAATTAATGCCATCAAAGTGGTGGAATGACGACCAGTTTCAACAGATAATGCACGACTCGTTGGAGTTAGTCACGCCGACGACACGACGGAAGCAAAGTCAACATTCAACGATGCACTACATTCAGAACTGTACCTGGTCCGCCGGACGACGCACGGGCCCGCCGCCTAGCACCAGAGAAGCACGCAGCGGCTAAACAACACATCGATAGAAGGTCAGTAGTTCGGACAGCCCCTGGTCGTCGCCTCTACAAAAATTGTTCAAATGGGTTTGAGCACTATGGAACTTCTGTGGTCATCAGTCCCCTAGAACTTAGAACTACTTAAACCTAACTAACCTAAGGACATCACACACATCCATGCCCGAAGCAGGATTCGAACCTGCGACCGTAGCGGTCACGCGGTTCCAGACTGAAGCGCCTTTAACCGCACGGCCACACCGGCCGGCTTCGCCTCTACACCTGGTGAGTAAGAAAGATGGTACCTAGAGACCTTGTGGTGATTTCAGGGCGTTAAACGCTAGGACAGTGCCAGACCGTTACGCAATCCCAAACATTCGGGACTTCACGGATATGTTACAGGGGGCAGCAGCATACATTTGTGATAAGGTGTACACGCAGATCCAGATGGTTCCCTGTGATATTCCAAAACAGCTGTTATAATAACTTTCCATTTGCACTTTTAAGACGCGAGATGAGTTCACACTCATAGTGCAGCACCACGATAGTAGTAGACTTTTAGCTACCTTTCGGCATTGCCCGGGGTGTACCACTTGTAGGCAGTCTACTTTTACACCCCAGGCCGTATAGCCAATATGTCCAGGGCATATCTTGACAAAGAAACCGCCAGAAACATTAAGAAACTAACGAAAACACAGTGGAGACAAGCTACTGAAAGATCACATCCTGCAGCACCTTTCACGGTGGAAGAACTGAAAACGGCTACCTCGAATATCAAAACTAGGAAGGCAGCTGGGCCAAATGAGTTATACCCAGAATTTATTAAGTATAGTGGGAAAATGTTATCAACTGGCTCGTGAACTTTTATAATAACACCCTTGAAGAAGGCCGAGTGCCTAAGATATTCAAGAGATCTAAAGTATTGCCAATATTAAAACCTGGGAAAACACCAGACAAGCCTGAACATTTTAGACTAATCTCTCTCCTGAACACCTGCTTGAAACTCTTGGAGAGACTCTTGTATAATCGTACTGGGACGACTTTGAATGAAAGAATCCCCATCGAGCAGGCTGGTTTTCGACCACAACGTAACTCTTGCGACCAAGTACTAGCTTTAACAACACATATCGAGAACGGTTATGAACGGAAACTTAAAACAGATGTTGCATTTGTAGATTTAACCGCTGCATACGATACTGTGTGGAGGCGTGGTCTTCTTAGCAAGATACTTGAGATTATCCCTTGCCAGACCTTGTACAAATTATTAAGTGATATGCTCAGCAATAGAACCCTTGAAGTTCATCTAGAAGGAAAGAAGAGTCGAACCATTGTTTCAAACAACGGCTTACCACAAGGTTCTGTACTGGCACCATTACTTTTCAATAAGTACATGAGCGACATACCAACAACAAATGAGCGGAGGTTCTGTTACGCAGATGACATGGCCCTGGCTGTGCAACATGAAAGTTTCGAACAGTGTGAAAACTCTCTTAACCAAGACCTCGGAGTAATGGGTAAATATTTCACATCTTGGAGATTAATTCCTAACCCAATAAAGTCAGAAGTTACAGTGCTTCATTTAAACAACCAACAGGCAACCCGATCCCTTGACGTTACCTTTGCTGGTAGAAAGTTAAAGCATAACCCAAACCCAAAATATCTTGGTATTAAATTGGATAGACCGCTTACATTCAAACCACACCTAATAGATACTGCTGCTAAGATACGTACAAGAAATAATATTATTCAACAGCTCGCCAATACTAGCTGGGGAGCTGATGTACATACTCGCATCCCTGTTTGGCTTAACAGCAGCCACACAGCTAAAGTGGATACTCAACTAAACAATACCATGAGAACCATAACTGGGACCATTAAATCCGCCCCACTACCTTGGCTTCCTGTTCTCTGCAGTACAGCTCCACCACATCTTAGGCGGCAAACCGCCGTAGCTAATTAATGGCGTAAAATCTCCTCCAATACCAACCTTCCAATCCATCAGGACATTGCCCCAAATCTTTCCCGACTAAGATCTAGAAGACCACCACGGAGAACAGCTCAAAACCTTATGGTTGCGTCTTACGATGCTATGGTTTCATGGAAAAATGAATGGTCTCGGACTGGACTATCCAAGAACTGCAATGAAATATCACCTGGTGGAAACGTACCTGGTACAGACCTGCCAAGAAGAGCTTGGGTTATACTCAATAGACTCAGAACTGGTCATGGTCGAAGTGGCGAGATGCTCTGTAGATGGGGCATACGAGATTCACCACAGTGCGACTGTGGACATCCAGAGCAAACGATCCAGCACATCATTCAGGAATGCCCTAAACGTGCGTTTAAAGGATCCATTCGAGAACTTTATGCAGCCTCCCCTGCAGCCGTCGAGTGGATGGAAAACCTAGACATAGAACTTTAAAGAGACTCTATAGATTCCATATATGTGATTGCTGAATGACCTTATAGCAACAACTTCTATATGATTATTTTATCTTATCTGTGACAAGATACCTTATTGTAACAACCTATGTATGCCTACTTTATCCTTAATTGAATGTCCATAAGACGAGACATTATTTATGTGTTATAATGTATGTTGATTTTATCTTTATCTGTCTGTATGTATTTAAACATGAAACCATTTGTACTTGAAAACCACATACGCTAAATAATAATAATACCTTTCGGTCCAGTTTATGCCATTTGGATTACGGATGCTGTGCAAACATGGTAGCGATTTAGAAATGAGGTCTTACGTGGATTAAATTTTTGTTTCACATATGTAGATGATATTTTCGTGTTTTCACAAGACGAGGAAGAACAAAGAGACATTTACGAAAATTGTTCGATTGTTTGCGAACATTTGACGTCCTTTTAAATCCTGATATATGTTCATTAGGAAAAAGGAAGGTCAAATTTCTGGGGTAAGAGGTAACAGTATAGGGTATGAGGTCCCTTCCAGAGCCTCATTTCTTGGGATTGAAAAATGTTTACGGACGTCACTTACCACATGTCGCTGAGATTCAAGAGCCCCTTTATACAGTGCTAGAAGGGAAAACATACCACTGGTAAACGTCAGGTGCCGTGGTCACAGCAGATGACAGGAGCTTTCTCTGAACTCTAGGCTCCTTTGGTGTCGGCTACTCTGTTATGTCATCCCAGTCACACATCAGAGCTGTCTGTAATGGTTGATGCAAGCCGCCTAGCGCCATTGGTGTAGCAATGAAGCAGTGGGTAGTAGGGATATGGCAGCCATTGGCATTTTTTTCAAGAAAGCTTACGCCAGCTCAGACCCTGTGGTCAGCTATTGATAGGGAGTTATTGACAATGTAAGAAGCAGTAAAATATTTCCGTACAGATTTGGAGGCAAGACGCTTCCCTGTTTACCGGTATACAGACCACCACTCACTAGTCAACGCCTTTGAGAGGATCCACCAAGAGAGTTCCCACGTCGCATCAAACATCTGCAAACCATAGGACAATTTACAACGGACATACGTCACATCGGTGGTTACGACAACATTGTAGTGGAGTGTCTGTCAAGAACTGCACAGTTTTCAAGGAATTTCATGGTCAGCTATGGCGTCGGCACAAAAAATTGACGAAGAACAGCAGAGATTAAAGGAAGACAAAAATGCGAGTTATGAACTGAAAGAAATTTACGAAACGGCCTCGCAAACGACGTTGTGGGGCGACACAGCTCGCGGTCAGATTCGCCCCTGCATGCCTCAACGACGGTTCACGACCTTTCACAACAACAAATTCGCGTGTCGGCACACGCAGTTACTCAGCGTTTTACTTGGCCGAAAGCAGACAAGGATTTCTCCAGCTGACAAGAGAATCTTTACAGCGTCAACAGTGCAAAGTCGGGCAGCATATTTCTGCACCCATTGGCAATATCAGCACTTCAGCAACAAGATTTACCCACATACATGTAGACTTCGTGGGATCATTACCCATGGCGGAAGGATACACACGTATGTATCTAGTTACAATGATTGACCGCTCTGCACGTTGGCCAGAAGCTGTACCGATTACGGACATCTTGTTGGCTAAGAACTTTATCAGTGTATGGATCGCCAGATGTGAAGTCGCAACCACGCTGACAACAGACTGGGGACGTCAGTTTGAGTGTGAACTTTTCTTCAGACCTATTCCCATTTGTGGACTCCAAGCTATCATCCTGCCAGCAATGGCAAAGACGCCGTAGAACTCTTAAAGCTGCACTCATGTGTCACCAGGAGACATGGACCGAAGCTTTGCTGGTAGTTGGGTTACGAACAACAATTAAAACAGATATCGACCTAGCACCAAGTCAATTGGTTCTTGCAAGCAGATTCGTATTTCCGCCGATTTAATGGAGCAATGAAATACAATGATACGTTCAGCTAGCGTGCAACACGGCTTCTACCACAGCCATGAGAACAGCAAAGGAGACGGGCACCTCGATCAACAACGGAACAGCGCAGAGAAAGTTTTTCCAGAGCTGGAGGTCGCATTCACCTGACGCGTCCAAAGGTTCCAGGAGCACCAAGTCTCCAGAAGACAATTTTTTACGGTCGAAAAAGAAGAAACAGCAGCCACGATCTTCAGAGAGTCGCCACACAATGGTACCTGCATGCCTCACATTAAAAAAAAAAAAGTGGGAGGGGGGGGGGGGTACTGTGACGACGTACTACAGTGACAGTAGTCCAGAGACGACAGTTAAGAGACGGCTGAGCAGTTCATTGCTGTTATTTATTCTTTGTAGTTTACTCGTTGTCACAGATTAGTGGTTACCATAGTAATAATAAAGATTTGGTTTTTGGGTTCGACACGAATCTATTAACCAAGTTATCTCGGAGAATAGTGAACGGCTACAAGTTGTTATGTCACCATTATCATTAAATCCCAGTTAATAACGCATCAATGATATGAGCCTTCAAGAGATAGCATGAAAAGAAAGAGAAGAGTCAAATGTAACAAAAGCATGTTGGCCTACTGAATAACTTCATAGTACCTGGAGTCGACAAATGTAGGTTCATATTTCCACCGTACCCAGATATTTCTTCTGTCTTCATGTCAGGATTGGCAACACATTCTGGGACTTTATTACGATTTAAATACAAGTAGATTACGTTCTGGTGTATTAAATGTTACTTAGATTTCGTCTGATTAGAGAATCAAGGATGAAATAAATATTTAGAGAATTCCTGGAGTGTGGTTAGTCAAGAACCTACGAGCGCATCTTAATTTTCTGCGACTGAAACGAGCAGCAAAAAATTCATATTCTTCCTTCTCACAAATATTTGTCTCTGTATTTCCGGACATATGGTGATTTCCAAGAACCTAAGAGGACAGTTGTAATTGCTAGTATTGGGGCTAGGCCATTTCTAGCCCAATGTCCCATTATCCAATATGGCGGCGATGACGTCATCCAAGATGGCGGATTTTGACGGGAAGTTTGAATTTTGGCAGGAAACTGCCACACCCCACTCCCCCAGAAAAATGGTGGGAAGTTCAAATTCCAACAGGATAATGCATCACACCAAGGAAAAGGGCGGGAAAAAGGGACTTATCTTTATTATTTAACCAGTTTCAAGCATGTGTGTTCTCCACGAGCTCTAGAGCCCAACTGGCTTAGTTGATATCGTCGTCAGCAGAGAGCGCCACCGTGACGTCATCCAAGATGGCGACTATGACGACAATCAAGATGGCTTTACCCAGTGTACTCAACACGTAGTGTAAGATCGGACAGTTGGCCTACATCCACTGACATAACCGCCTCTCCAATAAAAATCGCATGAAGTTCAAATCCCAACATGATAATGTGGCACACCTACGATAATGGTGCGAAAAACGGACTTGTGTTTATTATTTAACCAATTGCAAGCAGATGTATTCTCCACTGGATCTGGACTCCAACTGGCTTCGTTCATATTGGTGCTGCCAGAGGGCGGTCTACTGACATCAGATCATGATGCAAGTACAGTTATTCAAGATGGCTGCAACCGATGTCTCCACAACGAGCTCCAGAGCTCAAGTGGCTTACTTCATATCATTACCACCAGAAGACGATACCGTGTGCATGCATTATAACCGGACACATGCCACGCCACCAGACAGCGAGCGTCCGACCGCTTACGTCACACACCCTAGACCACCACCTCCACACACGTTCCAGACATTGTCTTCTGTAAATATGCTAATATCCATATTACGCATCTAACCTATCAATTACATGTGTACTTAATTACATTTCAATTTTAATCATGTTTAACAGCTCAATTTACAATTTGATATAGGTATTAAAAGATGTTCAACTGCTTTTCAAGGACCACACCACTACCTCTTCCTAGGAACCGGCGCTGAGTTTGAATTCTGGCAGTAAACAAAGCTCACTTGCGTTTTCGCTACCAACGTAAGAAAATTGCTGCAAACAAAGCTCACCATCGCCACTAACCTAAGTCACCAGACCCCCACCTCTTCCTAGGGGTGGGTGGTAAAAGGACAAACCCCCACTAGGCTGATGGAGAGAAGAAGGAGTATACTTTATTTATTTGGGAGCAATTTATTTATGTTTGGAGTATATCTATCACGGAACACAGGCTCTGACATGCCCAACAGCATACAGACCTGCAAACTACTACTACATAACTCATGTATCAGGCTCTACACTCACTCTTGCTAATTGTAAACCGTCAAAAATAACACATTGCACAACCTTAACACATACGAACCACTCATAAATAATGCAATACATTTACGACCAGATAGTCAAACAACTCTTCAATTCTCAATAATCCAACTAAAACACTCTGCTTGCTGATCGTCAACTGTCTAAATCATACACCAGCATTTATCTAAACAATTAGAGGCAGCACCACCACCAAGTGTATTTGCCACTGAGTCCGTAGCCCAACTGACTTAGTTCATATCGAAGCCACTAAAGGACGCTGTAGTGATGCAAGTACCGTAACCTAAGAAGGCACCACCTAGCGGGTTCACCATGAGCTCCAGACCCCAACTGCCTTAGTACATTTCCTAGCCATCAGAGGACACCTCTGCGACACCACCTGATGACGCAGGTACAGTTATCAAAGATGGCGGCAAACAGTATTTTCTCCACAAGGTGTAGTACCCAGTACCACCGGCAGAGAACGTTGTCGTCTTTTTCGTGACGTAAACCAAGATGATGATGACAGCCTGCTCTGAGTTACTGTGGAGAATAAGGACCTACTGCACTCTATATATTTTCGAACATTTTATTAAGGCATCTATTATATTTATCACACTATCACAAAACACCCACCCAGATGTGCATGGGGTCATGTTGCACAACTCACAGACACGCAAACAACTCCTAATTTCAGTACACAAGAGCAAACTGCTCCTAAACAATGCAGTACACATATCTGCAAACACACTCAGCACCCATAAACTGTCCAAATAACGAATAGAACAGACTATAGGGCCGCTTGCAAGATAACGCCACAGACGCGCGCAAGCACAGTCCACAGCCCCTCTGTACATTGACTACACAGGAGGTAGCGCTAAGTGATGCATCCTTCACATGTTAAACTACGCACAGCCCCTGCTCGGCTTCTGCAAACATTAGGTGGCGGCACCTCTCATTCATACGTAACACCTGAGAAATTCCAATCCAAATACGTGATCACCTACCCACACATGTTGGCGTGATCGGGCGGGAGCGCAACCGCGAGCTGCAGCCGAACGCAGGCCAAAGTAGTGTGTAGGCGCCGTAAGTGACCGGGTGTTTATATTCATAGCGTGCAATACAAGCAGAGACGCGAGCATTTGGCGTTCCTCGCTACCCTTACTCTAACTGCGGTCTGGCGAAGACGTCGCAGAATTCCATTCCACAATAACAGAACCTGCTTTCTCCTTAGCGATTCTAACGGACCCTACGTCACGTTTGACTCACGCTTCACCACGCTTAGCTACAGACTACCGCGACGTGAGGTTCCGCTTCGTCGAACACCGGTGAAAGTTGCATTCCAAGCATCACTCGCACCGGTCTCATATGAGAGGCATCTCCAGGTGCCAGTTGTCTCTACCATTGAAGGCAGGGTGTGTTGACACACACACACATACACACACACACACACACACACACACACACACACAAAATGGTTCAAATGGCTCTGAGCACTATGGGACTTAACATCTATGGTCATCAGTTCCCTAGAACTTAGAACTACTTAAACCTAACTAACCCAAGGACATCACACAACACCCAGTCATCACGAGGCAGAGAATATCCCTGACCCCGCCGGGAATCGATCCCGGGAACCCGGGCATGGGAAGCGAGAACGCTACCGCACGACCACGAGCTGCGGACCACACACACACACACACACACACACACACACACACACACACACACACCGCCTCATCCCGAAATGCCTACGTGACGACTCACCATCTAAAACGTTCCCAACATTATTCTTAGGTCACATCGTTCTTTACAAAAATAACACCCAGGTCAACCTCTCGGAAATTGTATAAAGCCCCATAAATAGTTAACGCTCGCTTTCTAGATGTCTCACGTTGTGTGCACCGATATTCTTCCCATAAGAGAACCTGTTTACGAAAATAACATCGAATCCACTCTTCCCAAAGCCCCTAACGTGATACCCTTCCAGAGTTCAACATACGCAAACGTTCCCGCCTATACCCCACCACAATCAATCGAGCATTCTATTTCGTTCTTATCGAATTTACCCGCCGAATTAGTGATGCAGGCGGTATCGAAGCAAGATCCACTTTTTCTTTCCGAGGCTTTCTGTGCTTATTTTGCACAGATCGCTAAATTCCACTGACAGTTAAAGAAGCAAAATGGCCTATATATGATCAAATAAATGTCAGATTAACAAGAATGTTGGAAGAGAGGAAAACAATTGCCGGTGTAACTAAAATTAAATATTGCCATTGCTGCTATATTCTGACACCGGACAATGTACAGTTAATGTCTCCGCTTGACGACTGCGCTTCAGTATCTATAGCGCATATAATTTTCCACGTAAAAAGTCGCTCACCGTTATCCATGTACTCAATCTATACGCCCCTCACAATAGTACACACAGTCATCTTCTCTAGTCATTACATAACATAAACAATACTAACTTAACAGTGCAATACATACACCGTTCACATAGTGCAAACCACTCTAACTTTAAAATACAATATATGCACATTCTACACCAAAAGTGCAGTTATCTTTTATATCTGTACAGCATCCGAAAAAATTATGGTATGCCCCACTCACACTGCCTATACGTCACGATGCTCCCCCAGTCCTAGGGAAGCATAGTAATCCTGTTTTTTCTTTCTACAGCCGCTACACTGCGTGGTAGCAAACTATTTTACACTGACCATCATTTTGCACCAACAACTAAATATTACAATCTTGTCTACATTTCATCAAATACATACCAGACTCGCAGGAATATTGGAACGTCAAATCGATCTCCGACCAGTGAATATATCACCGAGTACCGTCTCGATCTAGTAAACATGCAATTTGTCATCCTTCAAAATACCGAATCATCCCCTTTACATCAGCAAACCGGAGTCGCTCTCAGAACTGATGTGCACGGAGAAGAGTGCTACCCTGCAGCATAAACGCGTTACGGTTTCTCCTTTCTGGCTCACATTTCTACAGAGATCTCCAGACTCGTCGATTACGAGAACAGCCACATTTCCTCTATAATATTACACCATTTTAGCTGTACTTCTCGATAACAAGCACCAGGCAGCATGCTACCCATGACGCATGCAAGATAATTCTGGACATATGGACTGGGAATTATTTCTTTACAAAAGGAAACTTTAGCTAAGTGGAGTCTGCTCTAGACAGCTCAATAACTAGAAACAAACAGCCAATCCAACCTCGTCATAAAATCGGTCAGTTCTGAAAGTCGTTCGGCTAAGGAATGCGGTATGTGACCGGTATTTGCAAATCCCTCACACCGTTAGATATTTATCCAGTATGTGTAACATACTCTGTCTAGATACCATGTCAGAAGCTTTGTTATATATCCACTCAGTAAAAGGCGATGACTGATTGACAAGGATCACAAAATCGTATACTTACTTGACGTCGTAAGAAATGTACACTAGCTTTTCACACCTCTAGTGTTGCGCTATCCACTAGAAATGATGTCTATGGTTTGGAATCAGGTGCTCCCTTTCAGCCACATACCTGCGCCAGATCACAGCCACAAGTGAATATTATCTCTGGCGCTCTCATATCTCGAAACGAGTCACCTTTCTCAAACCTATCCGCTGCAGTAAAAATCCAACATGGTCTTAGTCAGTCCCTACAAATCTTGCAACTGCTTCCATTTCTACAGCTTTACGCACGTGATCATTTCATTTTAAGTCCGGATTGAGCAGAAGTCAGACAAAGACACATCCACCACCTTCTGCAGCCCGTCTAGATACAGAGCGAACTGAGTTACTGCGACAGGACCGTGTTTTGACCATTCGGCGGAAATGCGCGCATTGTGGTGCGTTCCCAAACTACATACAAATACTACCGATCCACGTCCATTCAAATCTATAAGCCCAACATCCTATCGACGTTATTCTCTACCCCTCCCACGCTCCCCCCCTCCCCCCCTCCCCCAGCAGACAACAATTAACAACTATACAAGCTCAAATAACTTCTTCCGATATAGAACTCACATAGACGCCATTACTTACGCGATGACGCAGAGCTGCGTTGGGAGTCCAGCGCGAAGAGAGAGAGACAGAGACAGGCAGAGAGAGAGAGAGAGATAGAGAGAGAGAGAGAGAGAGAGAGGGAGATTGAGAGAGAGAGAGAGAGAGAGAGAGAGAGAGAGAGAGAGAGGGAGTTCGCAATGCTTCACAGAATAGCACAACGTGCAGCCTCCTCACTGAATTTGCCCGTCAAACAGCAGCTGCTACTGATCCCTGTGTCGAACAAACCTATTAAATACACACTTATTGAAACAATACACAGGGTAGTTTAAAGTTTCATCACCCCTACTCTAGGAGAATGATCGTATCCCACGTACTACACTGTATATCGCAAGAAACGCCCACTGTGACCCTGTTTAGTTCTTTGACACACTATTTTCTAATACGCTTTGTACAATCCCAATCATGTATTTTTTCTGCCACGACTTCGACCTCTATGTCAGATTCTAAACTGGCAGTATGACGCTCTGATCCACGACCTCCAGAAGAGTTCGTCAGCGTCGTGGAGAGTTTCCACACTACCGTGTGAGTGCCTTTCATGACCTCTACATTTAAGTTCATATGTCGCCGTGACAGAACAGATGATGGCACAGAGTTCCATTTCGAGTTAGTCGTAATTTTGCAATCATGTACGTGATCGCTGTTCAGCTGCTAGCAACCGTCAGATGTTGTCTACCACCCACAAAACGTCTCCCTCAACTCAGACAAGATATGTCAACCAATAATTATGTGGTAACCGATGCACGGATGTGATGGAAAAGAGACCTTCGATGTACTGTAATATTAAGCAACAGACTTAATAGTGGGAAGAATTTTACACTAATTTCAGCACCGACCATTGATGTGACAGCATGGCACCCGGTTTCAGTATCACGGCTAAACCGACCCTTTCTCACATGATTGCGAATGTGGGTAGATTACTGTGCAGTACGTGCATTCATTGTTAATTCTCGAAGGCATACATGATAAAAGTACATCAAACAACGCTCTACATATTTGTAACACATCGAGCATAGTGTTTAATTTACGATCTGTCTCTTGGTGTATGGGATTCACAGAGCATTCTCCCCATCTTAGGGTAAAAGACCAACCTCAAACAATCATTGACCACCACACTCTGCAGCACGTCTCATGAATGAATATAGCTCTCCAAGTCCCAACCCATCCAAGTGCAGGAGATTTCTCGAGATGTTACCACGTCGAGGAGCTTAGCACTCCTTATCGATGTATAGTTACAGATTTCAAAGGGCCATAATGTAATAGCATACAGTTAAGAAGAACAAGAAAAGACTGATTTTTATACGCAATGGAGTTCGAGGCGAATGGAGTTGGACACATTTTTACCTAAATAAACGAAGCTGTCAACTCTAAATTATTGTTCTAGACTCTAGGATCTGTACTTGGAAGGTGTTGGTAAGATAGTGAACATAAACACACACTCCTAAGACTACATCGTTCTGCACTTAAAAACTGGCAATAAGGTTAGATCGTAAACCTTTCCACTCTATGAGATGTACATCCTTCTTCACAGTTTCTCTACGCTGAACTATCTTATCGAATGGTAAAACATTTGCTTTGCAATATACGAGCGCAATATAACTTTGCGAAGACGTATAGTGTCCACTGTTCACATCCCATCACGGTTCAGAAATTATACGATGCCTGCATAAGGCCTACTTAAAATGATAGTTACTAGCAGGGGATACATCCTACAAGGAAACAGATAAATGCAAAGCAGCAGCGTCCGACAGGTGAAAATTACGTCACTCCGTCACTAACTCTATAAACAGCACATCAGTCGGGCAAATGCGTACACAGGGATTACAGCACATCACAAACTCTTACCAACAAGTTAGTTATAATCCTGTAGTCTCGATTTTACACCCAAGATGCGACAGGGGTGATCGCTTAAATGAAAGCTCCTTTAGAGGAGTGTGTCAAGTTTCTTCACGTAGGAGATGGAAGTCCTCTGATAACCGATAGGTTTACCGTTAACGATCGCAAATAGACAGTGCTTTAAAACACATACGGAACATATAGCTGTATACGTGTAGAACGCATACTATCTCACGCGACTGATGCATCCGGAATCGCTGGACCCTCAATAGACATACAGTATAACGCAGTCTCAATGGGGAAAATATTGACTGCCTGCCTTATTCCCTTCGTTTCGATGTTTACGTTTTCCGGGATTCCTCCTGTTGCAGCATACTTATTTGGATATACAAACTGTTCGGCGCAAACCAGAAGATAGCAAAGTACTTCCTCAAGTTCACTGTATTAGGCTCTATATTCGGTCGATATATACCTATTCCAGGGTCACTTTTCGCAATTTTATCGACTTGAGGTCAGATCTACAGTGTGGTCCATTGATAGTGAGCGGGTCAAATATCTCACGAGATAAGCATCAAACGAAAAAACTACAAAGAACAATACTCGTCTAGCTAGAAGGGGGAAACCAGATGGCACTATGGTTGGCCCACTAGATGGCGCTGCCATAGGTCAAACGGATATCAGCTGCGTGTTTTTAAATAGGAATCTCCATTTTTATTACACATTCGTGTAGTACTTAAAGGGATATGAATGTTTGAGTTGGACCACTTTTTTCATGTTGTGGTAGATGTCGCTGTAGTAGTCACAAACGTATAATTACGTCGTATCACGTAACATTCCGCCAGTTTGGACGGTATTTGCTTCATGATACATTACCCGTGTTAAAGCGGACCGTTTACCATTTGCGGAAAAGGTCGATATCGTGTTGATGTGTGGTTATTGTGATCAAAATGCCCAACGTGCGTGTGCTATGTAGGCTGCTCGGTACCCTAGACGACATCATCCAAGTGTCCGGACCGTTCGCCGGTTATTTAAGGAAACAGGAAGTGTTCGCCATATATTTAAGGGAACAGGAAGTGTTCATCCACATGTAAACGTCAACCACGACCTGCAACAAATGATGATCCCCAAGAAGGTGTTTTAGCTGCTGGTGTGGCTAATCCGCACATCAGTAGCCGACAAATTGCGCGAGAATCGGGAATCTCAAAAAGTTTGGTGTTAAAAATGCTACATCAACATCGATTGCACCCGTACCATGTTTCTATGCACCAGGAATTGCATGGCGACGACTTTGAATGTCGTGTACAGTTCTGCCACTGGGCACAAGAGAAATTACTGGATGATGACAGATTTTTTGCATACGTCCTATTTAGCGATGAAGCATCATTCACCAACAGCGGTAGCGTAAACCGGCATAATATGCACTATTGGGCAACGGAAAATCCACGATGGCTGCGACAAGTGGAACATCAGCGACCTTGGCGGGTTAATGTATGGTGCGGCATTATGGGAGGAATGATAATTGGCCCCCATTTTATCGATGGCAATCTAAATGGTGCAATATACGCTGATTTCCCACGTAATGTTCAACCGATGTTATTACAAGATGTTTCACTGCATGACAGAATGGCGATGTACCTCCAACATGATGGATGTCCGTCACGTAGCTCGCGTGCGGTTGAAGCAGTATTGAATAGCATATTTAATGACAGGTGGATTGGTCGTCAAAGCACCATACCATGGCCCACATGTACACCAAATCTGACGTCCCCGGATTTCTTTCTGTTGAGAAAGTTGAAGGATATTTGCTATCATTATCTACCAACAACACCTGTCAACATGTGTCAGCGCATTGTCAGTGTATGTGCGGACATATCGAAATATGACTACTCGCTGTTGAGAGGAATGTCGTTACACGTATTGCTAAATGCATTGAGGTTGATGAACATCATTTTGAGCATTTATTGCATTAATGTGGTATTTACAGGTAATCACGCTGTATGAGCATGCATTCTCAGAAATAATAAGTTAACAGAGGTACATGTATCACAATGGAACAAACGAAATAAAATGTTCAAACGTACCTATGTTCTGTATTTTAATTTAGAATCGTAGAGGGAGACTAAGCAGATTCAGAAGGATGTGGGTTCCAGTAAGTACTGGGAGATGAAGAAGCTTGCACAGGATAGGGTAGCATGGACAGCTGCATCAAACCAGTCTCAGGACCGAAGACCACAACAACAACAACCTATTACCAACTGTTCGTCTAAAATTGTAAGCCATATGTTTGTGACTACTGCAGCGCCACCTATCACCAAGCAAAAAAAGTGATCCAACTAAAACATTCATATTTCTTTACGTACTACACGAATATGTAATAAAAATGGGGGTTCCTATCTTAAAAAACGCAATTGATATCCGTTTAACCTACGGCTTCGCCATCTAAGGGCCAGCCATAGTGGCATCTGATTTCCCCTTCAAGCTAGACAAGCTTCGTTCTTTGTAGCTTTTTCGTTTGACGCTTATTTCGTGAGATATTTGGTCAAGTCACGATCAATGGACCACCCTGTACATATGCGATCATGACATAACATCTCGTTCTGTGTTCTAAAATTGATTGTAAATGTAGCACAGATGCCACCACCTAGCCCTAATGCATCGATCGGGACATTTAATACAGCACTGCACTCGACTGTATCCCGTCACCTCCACATTCAGAGAGCATTTGCTCTGCTTTCTGAATGTCTCTGTATATGCACCCTTCGTGGACGATTCCCAGGGCCCTCAGGAGAGTAGAGTTAGCGGTCGACTGTGGATCCACCGCATGTTATATCCAGATCGGTGCTGAGATGCAGATCCACAATATGTCACGCATTGGATAAGGTTCAGAGGAGGATCCGTCATGCGCAATGTACGAAACGTTGTTGGGATGCAAATCACAATCTATCACATCCGAGTTAGCGATTGGGTGTGGATCTGCCGTAGACTATATATACGAAGCTATGTTCGGTGATGGATCCACCATGCGCCACATCTACTATAGGTTTCGAGGGTAGACCAACCACGAGTTTTGTCCAGACATGTATTCTATTTTCGAAGTTTGGTCCACCAGCCGATGGGACTGGGTCCTGAGAGCCGTCCACGAGACGTGCATATACAGAGAGAGCAGAGCAAATGCTTTCTGAATGTGGAGGTGACTGGATACAGACGAGTGCAGTGCTATATTACACATCCCCATCAATGCATTTGGGCTAGGTGGTGGCATCTGTGCTACATTTACAATCAATTTTAGAACACAGAAACAGATATTATGTCATGATCTCATATATAGATCTGACCTCAAATCGACAGAACTGCGAAAAGTGACCAGGGAATAGGTATATATCGACCGAATATAGAGCCTAATACAGTGAACTTGAGGAAGTACTTCGCTATCTTCTGGTTCGCACCAAACAATTTGTATATAGGACCAAGAATGCTGCAACTGGAGGAATCCCGGAAAATGTAAACATCGAAACAAAAGGAACAAGGGAGGCAGTCAATTTTTTTCCCATTAAGACTGCATTATACTGTATGTCTATTAAGGGTCCAGTGATTCTGGATGCATCAGTCGCGTGACATAGTCTGCGTTCTACTCGTATACAGCTACATGTTCCGTATGTGTTTTACAGCACTGTCTATTTGCGATTGTTAATGGTAAACCTGTAGGTCATCAGAGGACTTCCATCTCATGCGTGAAGAAACTTGACACACTCCTCTAAAGGAGCTTTCATTTATGCGATCACCCCTGTCGCATCTTGGGTGTAAAATCGAGACTTCAGGGTTATAAATAACTTGGCGGTAGGTGCTTGTGATGTGCTGCAGTCCCTGTGTATACATTTGACCGACTGATGCACTGTTTACAGAGTTGGTGATGGAATGATTTGTAATTTGCACCTGTCGGATGCTGCTGCTTTGCATTTATCTGTTTCCCTGTAGGATGTATCTCCTGCTAGTAACTATTATTTTATGTAGGCTTTACGCAGGCATCGTATAATTTCTGAACCGTGATCGGATGTGAACAGTAGACACTACACGTCTCCGCAAAGTTGTATTACGCTCGTATATTGCAAAGCAAATGTTTTACCATTCGATAAGATAGTTCAGCGTAGAGAAACTGTGAAGAAGGATGTACATCTCATAGGGTGAAAAGGTTTTCGATCTAACTGTATAGCCAGTTTTTAAGTGCAGAACGTTGTAGTCTTAGGAGTGTGTGTGTTTATGTTCTCTATCTTACCAGTACCTTCCAAGTACAGATCCTAGAGTCTAGACCAATAATTTAGAGTTGACAGCTTCGTATATTTAGGTAAAAATGTGTCCAACTCCATTCGCCTCGAACTCAACTGCGTATAAAAATCAGTCTTTCTTGTTCTTCTTAACTGTATGCTATTACATTATGGCTCTTTGAAATCTGTAACTATACACCGATAAGGAGTGCTAAGCTCCTCGACGTGGTAACATCTCGAGAAATCTCCTGCACTTGGATGGGTCGGGACTTGGAGAGCTATATTCATTCATGAGACGTGCTGCAGAGTGTAGTGGTCAATGATTGTTTGAGATTGGTCTTTTACCCTAAGATAGAGAGAATGGTCTGTGAATCTCATTCACCAAGAGATAGATCGTAAATTGAACACTATGCTAGAAGTGTTACAAATATATAGAGCGTTGTCGGATGTACAGTCATGTTCAAAAGTATCCGGCGACCTGAATTGCATTTCACATGATTCGCATGCAACCCACATAACGCAGCTGTCTAGCAGGTCCTCTAATCGCTCCTGGGTACAGTCGTTTGACTATTGAAAATGGTCCCAACAAGTCACCACTAGAAAACACTGCTCTGTATCGCAATAACTCAAGTTGTAAAGTAATAACACGATAATTCAAGTATCAGGGAACACCTTATCACAGATAAGACTGTCCTTAAGGCTTGTAAGCTCACATTTATTACAATAAATGACATACCTGACACGTTACCACTCTCATTATTACGTCAGATAGGTAATGAACGTAGTAAGTTCGTCGGATTCATGATATCCTCTTCAAAGTAACATACCGTAATTATTATTTAACACAATATGAGAATAAAAATTTAAGTTATTCACGAGCAGCTAGTTGAGGATATGTATGAAGTTCAAATGACACGACGAACCGTCTCGTTCCGCATATGGATTCAAACCCAGGTCATGGAGATGAAGCAAAGATTTCGTGACTTATTAGGCATACAGAGAGTGATTTACCTCGATTTTTGACAGTATCAGTTAGCAAATACCAACTTTAAATTACATAACGGTAACATTTTTAACGGACGCGAATTCCTACCCAGCACCTATTGTCCCCGTTAACGAACTACGAGAGATGTTAAAAATTGCTTCTTAACAAATAACTTACTTGAAACTGCCGTGAGGCAAAGCTTTGTGTTGGACAGGGATTCGAACGCAGAACCTAATCGGATAGATATCGGCGCACAATCAAGTGTGGCATTTCGGATTTTTTCGGCAGTCGCTAGATGTTTTAACTGAAATGACGAGACGAAACATTAATTTTTTTCCTTGCTAGGACTCCAACCCGGCACCTATCGCTGTTATATTCTAAAGAAAACGAACGTTAAAAATGGGTTTGTTGCACCAGCAGCGACATGTGAGCATGTTTGAACTAGAAATAATATGACGAAGAGTTCAGTGCTGACTAGGAATAGAGCTCCACACATATCGTTGTTGACTACGCACAAAGAGACGTCAGCTACCGAATTTTTCTCCAGCTCGGACTAACATCTTGAACTTACAGTGATCTCGTAAATGCTTCTGTGTCTCACTGGGAGTCAAAAACGTCACATATCGTTAGAGTTGACAACGAATGAAAATACATTAAAAATCAAAATTATTATCCACCAACAGATAGGTGTTCTCTTGTTAGAGCTTGATAATACATAATGAAATCTTTAGTGCCAGGCCAGAATTCGAACCCATTCATGCGCAATATGTGGAGATGTTGAGGAATCTGCAGTTTTGAACAAACAACAAATTGTAGCCGAGCTGTATTGTCACGAAGGGATCAAATTCCGCGTCAAGGACGGTCTGATTTGCATTCCCAGTTCAGAACCAAATTTAACGACGTTCAGAAGCTCAGATATAAGACGGAATAAGGGTCCTGTGAGCCTACATAGCGTTTGTTTCGTCACTAGAAATAAATAACTAGTATAAGAAAGATTACTGGTGATAGAGTTTCTATATGTCGCCACTCTAGACTTCATTGTGGTTCAACCTAACGTCTACTTGGTAGAGAAGGAATTTTTAATGTTAATTTCAGACCACAATGCCATTATATCTTCTTCACTTGGTGTAGCCAGAAGAGAATATAATCTGTCTCTCCCTATCTAAAATCACTGTCAGAAGTTGGAGTCGAACCCAGACCACAGATATACAAAAATATCATCGGTCCAACAGACCACCAGTCCCTCTTCTCTGTGGCTCGTTTTTCTATCATAACGCCGTTGCGCCACACTGGATGAGATTCCTGACACACAGGCTCCCTGTAGTAATTTGCAGCATGTTCAGTAAATTCATTTACTTGGTTGACGCGAATCACCATGAACTGGTCGCCTCGGCTACCCAGTGCATACATTCCACTTTATTTTGTAATCACCGAAATAAAATCACGTAATTGCCACCTACACAGAACTGCCAACATTGTAAGATGCAGAAATTGAAACAGGAAATGTTTCTTTCCACTTGAGCTGCTCTATTGCGCTACCTATTTGTTGAAAACGTTGTGCAGTGCAATTGTGGTATTTCATAAATAAAGTTTTGTATTCCTAGAAACCCAAAATTTGCTTGTCAGCGGCGAGAAGAGGAGTTACCTGTTGTGCAGCATTGTAAGTTTTCCATCATTTCACAATGAGCCGAAAGTATTTTCTTGCGATTTCCATATCGATGTTCGATCTGACTGCTTGTAGCTATTTCACAGAAGGGATAAAAACGGTACAGTCAGCGAGACTGGAACTGCGAACCATACCAGACGCTTTTTCACAGGTCAGCACGTTACCACAGAGCCGGCAAAGAAGTACGTGTCTAAGCTTCCTCTTACGATATCAATTGTGCCTAGAACTCGTAAACCGCTATTTAAGGCCGAGATAGGTTGCGATTCCACGTGCAACGACTTTCGTAGGCTGAAAACCGTAAATTTACAATCTTTTTTAACACCTCTAGCGATAATAACTCAGATTATTCCATGGAAATGACAAGTAAAATCAAGTGAACTTTGAAGCTTAATTCCGTGCACACCAGGAAGTAACTCGTCGATCACAGAGATGCCAAACATACGTTGCCTTGTTGCCAAATCTCAGTTACAGTACCAGCAGGAAGAAGACGAACCGATGTGATCCTACAGCGGGCTGGGAAGTGACCACAGCTGGTGTCTGCAAGTCACGGCTGCCACGGCCTGGAATACGTAATGCGTCTGAATCGCATTTGTGTAACTAGGTTTAGGGACTGGAGCGTAGTTAAATCAGTAACTCTCATAGTTGTTTTTAAATTTCTTTCGTAAGTGTACTCAGAACTAAGAAACTCATTCACAGACGTTTTCGTGCCTCGCCGATAGTCGAGCACAACAAACAAATAAAGAAAAAGAATGTGTGTGTGTGTGTGGATGTGATAGAGAGAGAGAGAGAGAGATAAAAATCAAAAAGAATGAGAGAGAGAGAGAGAGAGTAAAAAATTGTTGTAAAGAAAGAGAATCATGGTATGTAAAGAAATCTTTCATTAAAATGACTCGTTTCATATCATTACGAAATATTGTATTCATGATCTATGAAACAAGAATTGATCTAATGTAATGTAAGCTAATCTAATCATATCATATTGATGACTAGCCATGAAGTGTCATGAATTACCGAAACTTTTGCCAATACCAGTAACCAAATCTAAACTTGAAAATAAAAGACGACAATTTTTGTTATAAACCAGGACTCCTATCAAGACCCTTTCGTCCCTATTAACTAACCACGAAAGATGTCTGATGTACCTCTATTCTGAAGTAACAAAGTGTGCATGCATTTAAAGATGAAGTGCATGATGTGAAGTTCTGTGACGGAGATACGAACCCAACACGTTATCGGATTGTTAACTAAGTAAAATCAAATGTTACGTATCTGTTTTTCTTACCAGCTGCTAGGTGTTTGAATCTAAAATAAGGATACAAACTTTTGTGCCTAAGCGACAATCGAACTGCACACCTACCGTGCATCCACGAATATAGCTTAAATATCAGTTGCTTACTCACCAAAGGTAAGATGTGTGCGTGTTTGACCAGAAATAACGACACCTATTGCGATTGTTGGCAACACATGAAGAGACATTGAAAATGCACGTTAATTTTCACTAGCAGCACGGTGCGCACGTGATAGGGCTTGAAATGAAATTATGAATATTTTTGTATTGGATCAGGATTCGGAACCACATACTTACCTTTGGAGGAGACCTACAGAAGATTGCAGTCTTGGGAAAAGGAACGAAATGATTGAACTATACTGTTCCGAGAGATTCAGATCCTCTAAAGAGGAGATACAAATTCGAATCACAGTCCAGCACCAAATTTTTCAACGTCTCTAGTTCAATCAAGAACAAGTAAAATTAGTGCCCTGTTCCTTTAAATGGCTATTGCTTCATCAAATAAAATAAAATTTTCTAATGTAAGTAAGTTTACTGGCGACTGTATTTCTGTTTACCATGACTTCCGCTATGTCATTTCCCGACGTAAACCGGCTCTGCCCAGTTGGTAATGAAGGAACGTGATGTTTAATGCGGATTCTGGATTATAAAGTCTTTGTCTTGAGGTTATCAGAGGTAAAGTAAATCTGTTAGTGCCTCTTAAAAGTAAATGTCTGAACCCACGCATTGCACCTGTGATAGTTCGTTCCACCAGACCATTGTGGCCACATTTCCCAGCCCCAGGAGTGTGTTGTAACGGATGATGTGCTTACCTTACAAAATTAGTCACGGTGGAAAAAACGCGAGTCTATTAAATGGTTAAGTAGAAGGAAGCTTCTGATGCGGAGATTATGCTATTCTCATGTCAGCAGGATGTAAAGACTCTTCTAGGCATCATAGGCTCGATGTGAAGTCATTTTGAAATTTTCAAAAATTCAGCAAATCTCTTAGTTCGAGAAAATCCACTGGGAAGTGTGAAGTTACCGGATAACTCTATTATTACCGTCATTATTACTATAATTTTCTTCATACCGCTGCTGGAACACTGTACTTGAAGATCAGTTGATGCCTTTTGGTCACTATAAAAGTAACTCTTCAGGCTTTCCCGGCGATCTAATGACATCTTGGGTTGTCTGGTGTTCTGCCGGATATCAGCGTCGTACTTGCACGATATTTCGGTCACGTAGCTCGAGACCTTCATCTGCTCCTCGAGTTTTTTTTTTTTTTTTTTTTTACGTTTTCATTCCCACACCTGAGTGGTAGTGGGCGGGCCACTGGAGGACAACTTGCTGTGGACCTGGCCCAGTATTTATGCCTATGGCCTTCCCCCTCCACCAACGGCTGCAGGCGCTTCCTCTGTGGTCCGCGCCCATTCAATGCGACCTGCTGGAGCGTTGCTGCTCCGTTTCCGTCCGCTGCGGTTCTAGGTGTTCCCTCTGCAGTCCGCGCCCACCAAACCCGCTCCTGGGGGTTTCACCTACGGTCTGGGGTACCAAGCGTTCCCCCTGCGGTCCGCGCCCGCTCACCACGACCTGTTGGAGCGTTGCCGCTCCGTTTTTCGTCCGCTGCGGCTCTGGATGTTCCCTCTGCGTTCCGCACCCACCAGTCCCACTTCTGGGTGTTCCATCTTCGGTCTGGTGCGCCTGGCAGTCCGTCAGGGGCTCGTTTACCATCTCTATGTCTCTGGTTCTTCTGTTTGTGTAGTGTTGCAGCTGGCCCCGTTGCTCCTTTAACAATTCCAGAGCCGGATCCCAGGCTCTGCTTAGCTGGTACCCTGTGTCACGATTCATAAGATCGTCAGCCATTTTAATTTCTATCGATTCTCTTATAACACTGTCCCAAAATCTGGGTTTTGTTCTAGAACCTTGGTATCCTCATACTTCATGGCATGCTCTAGTTCCGTCACCTGTCTTAATCTAGTGTGCCTCTGATGTTCTTTGCACCTGATCTCCACAGTTCTTGTCGTCTGGCCTATGTAGGACATGCCACATTGACAAGGTATATTGTAAATCCCTGGTTTTCGTAACCCCAGGTCGTCTTTAACACTCCCCAGTAGTCCCCCGATCTTGTTGGATGGACAGAAAACACACTTGATATTGTGTTTAAGGAGCATCCTATTGATTCTGGCAGAAATAGAGCCAGCATAGGGCAGATATGCCACCTTCTTTGCTTCATCTTGGTCTTCTTCAGGAACCTGTGGTATAGTGGCTGGTTGAGTGCCCTCTCAATTTGTCTGTCTGTGTATCCATTCTGTTTTGAGATGTTCTATCTCTATAGGTAGATTCTCTTGGTCTGACAGGGCATGTGCTCTGTGGACAAAAGTCTTCAGAACCCCATTATTCTGTGCAGGGTGGTGACAACTGCTGGCCTGCAGATATAAATCAGTGTGTGTTGGTTTTCGGTGGAGAGTTTTGAGGAGAGGGCATTGGAGACAGCCACATTTAAACCCACATGCTTCTTTAGGTATGTGGATGACACCTTCGTGATCTGGCCACATGGGATGGACAGGCTCAATGAGTTTCTTGAACATCTTAACTCATGCCACCCTAATATCAAGTTCACCATGGAACTGGAGAAGTATGGCCAGCTGCCATTTCTGAATGTACTAGTCCAGAGGAAAGCAGGTGCATCAATTGGCCACAGTGTGTCCTACATTGGCCAGACGACAAGAACTGTGGAGATCAGGTGCAAAGAACATCAGAGGCACACTAGATTAAGACAGGTGACTAAGTCAGCCATTGCTGAACACTGTCTAGAACTAGATCATGCCATGAAGTATGAGGATACCAAGATTCTAGCACAAACACCCAGATTTTGGGACAGTGTTATAAGAGAATCGATAGAAATTAAAATGGCTGACGATCTTATGACTCGTGACACAGGGTACCAGCTAAGCAGAGCCTGGGATCCGGCTCTGGAATTGTTAAAGGAGTAATGGGGCCAGCTGCAACACTACACAAACAGAAGAACCAGAGACATAGAGATGGTAAACGAGCCCCTGACGGACTGCCAGGCGCATCAGACCGAAGATGGAACACCCAGAAGTGGGACTGGTGGGTGCGGACCGCAGAGGGAACATCTAGAGCCGCAGCGGACGAAAAACGGAGCGGCAACGCTCCAACAGGTCGTGGTGAGCGGGCGCGGACCGCAGGGGGAACGCTTGGTACCCCAGACCGTAGATGAAAACCCCAGGAGCGGGTTTGGTGGGCGCGGACTGCAGAGGGAACACCTAGAACCGCAGCGGACGGAAAACGAAGCAGCAACGCTCCAGCAGGTCGCATTGAACGGGCGCGGACCACAGAGGAAGCGCCTGCAGCCGTTGGTGGAGGGGGAAGGCCATAGGCATAAATACTGGGCCAGGTCCACAGCAAGTACCCGTCACTTTGTTCATTGTCATTCACCATGTTTTATACTCTTGTAAAACGCTATGGCTGAAGAGCGGCGTAGTGTGCCGCTGCCAGCCTACCTGAGTTGTACAGGTTTTAAAATAACAATAAAGTAAAAAAAAAAAACACAGCAAGTTGTCCTCCAGTGGCCTGCCCACTACCACTCAGGTGTGGGAATGAAAAAGTAAAAAAAAAAAAAAAAAATTCGAGGAGCAGTCTCAGGTCGCACCTGATGAAGGTCTCGAGCTATGTGACCGAAATATCGTGCAAGTACGACGCTGATATCCGGCAGAACACCCGAAAACCCAAGACGTCACTATAAAATTAGTTTCCCAAGAACAGGTTCTTTCCCTGTCTATGGAATTCTTTTTATGTTAATATCAAACATCAGCAATTACTCATACATTACATTAAAATTAAAGTAATTGATGGGGACGTTACTTGATAACAAAAACGCGCTGCCTTTCTTCAGTTACTTGCGCCTAGAATGGCTATCGAGTACTGGCAAACCAAAAGGCAGGAGATCTTACTGCCTGCCGATCTACGTCGCGGTCAGTCTTCCATATGATTTGGTCGACGTGACCTGTTTCAAGTTGTGTATGACAGAAAATGTTTTAGAAAATCAATTATTCTCCTTTGCAATAAACAGAAAGATTTTCATTCTAAGCTATCCAAGTACAAAATTTTCGCAATATTAGTACAAATTTAATGTTCGCTTCTATAATGCAGGAAAGTATTTCACAGTTGCAAAACTCGCATCCGACTCCCTGACCTTACACTTAGTCGCTGACGATAAATTCCAGCTCAGAGTGACACCAGTTTAAGTAACCTAATGTAGCGCAGACTGTTTGCCAGTGCTCCTTCTCACCGGAAAATACGCAGTTCACTCATTTGGTTTCATAAGTACACTGTAACAGTAATTTCTGTGTGTATACAATGCATACGGATTGTAGAATTTAGTGGTGCTCTTTCTTCCACTTCTGTATACAATATGACTAACCTAAATGGGCCCTTTACCGTTACAGACCCTGGGCAGTGCTACATCGTACTGACAACAGTAATGTGGTTATACTGACAACCTGACTATTTGTTTTACCTGATTTTCTAATCATTTAAATAAAACAACATGACCTTCCAGTGGGAGACATTTCGTCCCCCTTCTCCTTCTGTGAAATTTGTCAGTAAGCCATTTGCCTTCCAACCAGCAAATTGCGGCAGAGTACAGCCGGTAAACGATTCACAAACCACGATTTAGTTCCGTTAAGACGATTTTTTTTAGCATTGTCGTTGCTGTAGGAGTTTAGCTTCGTCTTAAATCGTCTGAAGGAGCAACGTTCACAGACATCTCAAATACGAAAAAGCTCATTATACAGGTACGAAGATTGTAAAACAAACTTCCCACAGTTTGTGTCAGGTTGATCTTTTCGTCTGATAGCACTACGTAAGTATTTTGTCTAAGAGGTATCACAAGTAGTGTTCCTGTAGCTGTGGGAATCATTGTTTGAAAACGAGTTAACACAAATGGGTACAGTATTGCTAAATATTCAAAAGGATTATCAACCTAAGTCTGAATTCATCCGCAGACTGTGGCGAATTTATAATACTGAAGCTAAACTTTGTATCTTTGTCTTTCTTGAGTGGGCATTGGAAGGCCTTTACACACACGTATACAATACTATGAATACTCCGAACGCTATAGTTAACGTTGTTCTCATGAACTACTTTTGTTTTTTTAATTCTTCTGGGTCTTCAGCGTGCAATATGTATTGTAGATATAGTCTTAGAGCAAAAAATTGACCGCCGCTGAGTCATTCGCATAAGGTGGACAATACAGTCGTGCTCCTCTCAGAATCCTATGTCCGGCAATATGCTCGATCTGGCAACATTGTAGACTCCGGCACTTCCCAGAGGATGTCTTGAGTTCAGTCTTAGTACATTATTCTTGACTAAGACCGTAGTCTTGAGGTAAAACGCGAGGCTAGCTAATATGACGTCTGGAGACCGAAAGCACACATCGACAAAATTTTCATCGCCACTTTCCTCTCGGTGCTGAAGGTATGGGTGTAATTCAAGCGAATCTACAATATATTTCGCTTTCTGTCACACTGGTAATAATAGTTTGCTTCAACAATGTTTTAGCGAAAGATTTCTTTGCCGACCGTCTGCCTCTGAACACAGCATGCGTCTGAGTTCTCTGGGACCCGTTTGCCGCCTACCGGCGGGGTCTAAGGCACTGCATTGTCTCGCCTTCTGCCGACAACGTCTGCTCCACTCCGCACTCTCGACCATATAAAATGCTTTAATATTGTTGAGCAGTGACCCATAAAATCTGTCTACGATTTGTGTTTCACTCTTGATAGCAAAGGAGGCACAAAACCGTTTTTATTTGATGATTATTTTATTACACTAGAATGCAATACATCAATGTGGCAGAGAATTAATTTCATTGTTTCTGATCTAGTGCACTATAATTAAAGTGTCACATTCTGCTCTTTTTCCTTGCACAGGAGATTCTTCAAATAATTTATTATTGTCATGAATTCATACGTGTTAGTCAAGGCACAGAGAGTAAATGCAATGTAATGTGTTTGGTTTCTTTCTTTGATTTTCTATGGTAAATGGATGCAAAAGATTGTGTCAATACCTATCAGAACCTGCTCTATAGCTACTCAGGCAAATTGCTTGTTTTGAGGTCCATACATTAAGCAATGGAGAAGTGAACGCTGTTCACAAGTTATATTTAAAATATTCAATTGGATTTAAGGCGACATAATTGCCCATATTTGAAGCTACCTACCCAGATAAAAAATAAGTTGCTAGAGCCGCTGTTAGCAAATGTCTGCAGGGAGTTGCTGATTGCTACTGTGGAAATTAAGCATAGAACCCCTATAGTAATCAAGAGGTTCATTTCCTTCATACTTATCACCCTGGCATGTGAGTCTTAAGTGAAGAACAATATTGAAATTCGTATCGCTGATGGTCAATTCGAATTTCTTCAGAGACGCTGGTGTTGCGAAGCACCTTGGCAGTCAGAAAGTCAAGATCTATGACCATTAACGCAACTTACTGAGTCGAGCTACCAAGAGGATTTGATTTGTAAAGGTTTTCTTCCGATTTCGAAACAGAATTTTTTCTGGAAATTCGCAGCTCCATAAAAAAAAAACTCGCACACGATGGCCCCTACCATAGTTAGAACTGACGACTGATTGAGCCGTTCTGACACGAGACTCGGGCGGTGCCACCGGGTTACAGACACACTGCTACCTGTACACCACTCCCATCATGGTATTGGTCGCTCAGCCTCATAACGCATCGTGAAAGATAATAAAAGTTGTCACTTATGTGAAGAATAGCATTTCTTTAGCCAAAAAAATGAATCTTCTGCCTCAGTGTCTTAGTTTACATGAGGATTATATAGCACGAGTAATTCAAATTGAAACAGAATATCAAGTGAATTTAGTGAGTCAATTCAGTACCGTAGGCGGAAGTGATTGCACTGTCACAGTGTTGCCTAATGTTTGTGAGGATGTTGTCAATTCTCAGGTGTGCTAGGAACAGCTCTGTAGCGGTAAGCGAGGAGAATCCTGTGCTCGTGTCATAGGAGGACATGGAGAGGAGGCGCGGGGTTTGGTCAATATGCAACGTTTTCTCCTACCACTTGTGTCAAACATTGAGGTGTATAATCTTCCATCACGATTACAGTTTCCTAAGAAAAATATGCGAATAAAACACTTACCTTGATACTTCGTGACAAAAGATTATTTCAGTACGATAAAAGTTTTTGGAAATCAATTATGGCCACCTGTCACAAAAGTAAGATAACAAACACTTTGCACCTCGAAATCGATTGCATCTATGTGCAGTCTTGTGATGTTTAAATAAATCGTCTTAACGGCACTAAATCGTGGTTTGTGAATCGTGTACCGGCCGTACTCTGCCGCATTTCGCTGGTAGGAAGGCAAATAGCTTACTGACAAATTTCACAGAAGGAAAAGGGGGACGAAATGTCTCCCACTGGAAGCTCATGTTGTTTTATTTAAATGATTACAAATTCAGGTAAAACGAACCGTCATGTTGTCAATATAAGAAAATTACTGTTGTCAAAAAAAAAAACCTCTGAGCACTATGGGACTTAAATTCTGAGGTCAACAGTCCCCTAGAATTTAAAACTACTTAAACCTAACTATCGTAAGGACATCACACACATCCATGCCCGAGGCAGGATTCGAACCTTCGACCACAGCGGTCACGCGGTTCCAGACTGTAGCGGTTAGAACCGCTCGGCCACCCAGGCCGCCTACTGTTGTCAGTACGATGTAGCACTGCCCAGGGTCTGTAACGATAAAGGGCCCGTTTAGGTCAGTCATATTGTATACAGAAGTGGAAGAAAGAGCACCACTAAATTCTACAATCCGTATGCATTCCATACACACAGAAATTACTGTTACAGTGTACCTATGGAGCCAAATGAGTGAACTGCGTATTTTCCGGTGAGAAGGAGCACTGGCAAACAATCTTCGCTACATTAGGTTACTTAAACTGGTGTCACTCTGAGCTGGAATTTATGGTCAGCGACTAAGTGTAAGGTCAGTGAGTCGGATGCGAGTTTTGCAACTGCGAAATACTTTCCTACATTATAGAAGCGAATATTAAATTTGTACTAACATTGCGAAAATTTTGTACTTGGATAGCTTAGAATGAAAATCTTTCTGTTTATTGCAAAGGAGAATAATTGATTTTCTAAAACATTTTCTGTCATACACAACTTGAAACAGGTCACGTCGACCAAATCATATGGAAGACTGACCGCGACGTAGATCGGCAGGCAGTAAGATCTCCTGCCTTTTGGTTTGTCAGTACTCGATAGCCATTTCTAGGCGCAAGTAACTGAAGAAAGGCAGCGAGTTTTTGTTATTAAGTAACGTCCCCATCAATTACTTTAGTTTTAATGTAATGTATGAGTAATTGCTGATGTTTGATATTAACATAAAAAGAATTCCGTAGACAGGGAAAGAACCTGTTCTTGGGAAACTACTTTTATAGTGACCAAAAGGCATCAACTGATTTTCAAGTACAGTGTTCCAGCAGCGGTATGAAGAAAATTATAGTTATAATGATGGTAATAATCGAATTATCCGGTAACGTCACACTTCCCAGTGGATTTTCTCGAACTAAGAAATTTGCTGAATTTGTGAAAATTTCAAAATGGCTTCACATCGAGCCTATGATGTCTAGAAGAGTCTTTACATCCATTAATCTCCAAGATCTGAAATATTTACCCATTACTCCGAGGTCTTGGTTAAGGGAGTTTTCACACTGCTCGAAACTTTCACGTTGCACAGCCAGGGCCATGTCATCTGCGTAACAGAACCTCCGCTCATTTGTTGCTGGTATGTCGCTCATGTACTTACTGAAAAGTAATGGTGCCAGTACAGAATCTTGTGGTAAGCCATTGTTGGAAACAATGGTTCGACTATTCTTTCCTTCTAGATGAACTTCAAGGGTTCTATTGCTGAGCATATCACTTAATAATTTGTAGAAAGTCAGGCAAGAGATAATCTCAAGTATCTTGCTAAGAAGACCACGCCTCCACACAGTATCGTATGCAGCGGTTAAATCTACAAATGCAACAGCTGTTTTAAGTTTCCGTTCATAACCGTTCTCGATATGTGCTGTTAAAGCTAGTACTTGGTCGCAACAGTTACGTTGTGGTCGAAAACCAGCCTGCTCGATGGGGATTCTTTCATTCAAAGTCGTCCCAGTACGATTATACAAGAGTCTCTCCAAGAGTTTGAAGCAGGTGTTCAGGAGAGAGATTGGTCTAAAATGTTCAGGCTTGTCTGGTGTTTTCCCAGGTTTTAATATTGGCAATACTTTAGATCTTTTGAATATCTTAAGCACTCGGCCTTCTTCAAGGGTGTTATTATAGAAGTTCACGAGCCAGTTGATAACATTTTCCCACTATACTTAATAAATTCTGGGTATAGCTCATCTGGCCCAGCTGCCTTCCTAGTTTTGATATTCGAGATAGCCGTTTTCAGTTCTTCCACCGTGAAAGGTGCTGCAGGATGTGATCTTTCAGTAGCTTGTCTCCACTGTGTTTTCATTAGTTTCTTAATGTTTCTGGCGGTTTCTTTGTCAAGAGATGCCCTGGACATATTGGCTATACGGCCTGGGGTGTAAAAGTAGACTGCCTACAAGTGGTACACCCCGGGCAATGCTGAAAGGTAGCTAAAAGTCTACTACTATCGTGGTGCTGCACTATGAGTGTGAACTCATCTCGCGTCTTAAAAGTGCAAATGGAAAGTTATTATAACAGCTGTTTTGGAATATCACAGGGAACCATCGGGATCTGCGTGTACACCTTATCACAACCTATGGCACCGTATGCTGCTGCCCCCTGTAACATATCCGTGAAGTCCCGAATGTTTGAGATTGCGTAACGGTCTGGCACTGTCCTGGCGTTTAACGCCATGAAATCACCACAAGGTCTCTAGGTACCATCTTTATTACTCACCAGATGTAGAGGCGAAGACCAGGGGCTGTCCGAACGACTACTGACCTTCTATCGATGTGTCGTTTGGCCGCTGCGTGCTTCTCTGGTGCTAGGTGGCTGGCCCGTGCGTTGTCCGGCGGAGCAGGTACAGTTCTGATGTAGTGCATCGTTGAATGTTGGCTTTGCTTCCGTCGTGTCGTCAGCGTGACTAACTTCTAACTTCGACGAGTCGTGCATTATCTGTCGAAATTGGTCCTCATTCCACCACTTCCATGGCATGAATTTTGCTTGAGAACTCGCAAGTAATTAGTTGTTGCTTATGTATATCAGTTAGAAACTTGAAATCTTCTAGGAAGTCCGTCCCCAAGTTGGGATGGGAGACTGCAGCCACTACGAAATTCCATGTTCACTGAATCTCTAGACCTAGTGTCACTGACGTTCGAGTTGTTCCGAATGTCCATATCGTTGTCTCATTCGCTGCTTTCAGTCTCATTCATTTGCCTGGGTTGCATCATAGCAATGCACTGTTGTGGCAAAAAATTTGGAAATTTGTGGTAAGGACTATGGAGCCAAACTAGTGAGGTCATCGGTCCCTAGGCTTACGCACTACTTAATCTAACTTCAACTAACTTACTCTAAGGACAACACACACACACGTGATCGAGGGAGCAGTCGAACCTGCTATGGGGAGCCGCGCGAACCGTGACAAGACGCCCGAGATCTCACGGCTACACCGCGCGGTTGTGGCGGAAAGCTAATATCTAATCCGCTGTCGACAAGATATTCTTTCCCGTTCGAAGTGTCCTTGACAAAAATACGGCTACCTTTGGTATTGCTGATTTGTTTATTAGCACTTCGCTGTACAGTCAATCGATCTTGCTCCTGTCTCTCGTTGCGTTTTGTTACTAGATAAAGTAATTGTTGGGATCAAAAACGCCATTTATCGGCAGCTCGTGACATTTGGGTGCCTGTTCACACTTCTTAGCACGTAAACCGAAACTGCTGAGATACCAGCACCACGCTACCGAAATTTTCCTTTTCGAACGTGGCCTGTGGTTGTACTGTTGAGAAAACCATAACTCTCTTGGACACTGACTAGCTATGATTTCTTCTTTCTATATCGTAACGCGGCGCTGTAGATCTCTCAAGGCTGCACACAGTTTGTCGTCTTCATTTGTTTTAGCCTATATATACGTAACTTCCATCTTCCTCTCTCCTGTGCTGTCCTCTTGAGGTCTATATTCCGATTCCCCCTTAGCTCCGACACATTTCCTCGATGTTGTAGTCTCCGGCGAGAATTGGGAGATGACGTCCGCTTTTCCGCCATTTTTGATAGCGATACGTTATCTTGGGCTGCCAGTACTAATCCGATATTTGTTGGAAGACTGTTGAGCTAAATAGTACGTAATTTTTCGTACAAGAATAGACTATGTCCCACTAAGTTGCGTAAATGTCGCAGTAATTCTGACGGTGTACGATCTCCGATTGCTTCCTCAAACAAAACATGCTGCATGCGTTGTTCCTTGGGCAATACAAAGCGTTCTACGACGGTCTTTTTGAAGACTTGATATGACTGCTCATGAAGTGGCTTTTTTTCCGTCCTGTGTCACCAACGTAGCAGCTCACTATTCGCCGAGATAACTGGACTAATAGAATCATGTCGAATCCAAAAACCAAATCTTTATTATTACTCAGAGAAACACTAAACCATGACAACCAGTTAATTACGAAGAATAAACAACGGCGATAAATTTCGGGGCCGTCTCAGGTATCGCCTCTAGAAAACTGTCACTGCAACACGTCGTTACAATTTCGCCCCTGAGAGTGCACTCTTATATTGTAAGTAGGCTGTTTATGTTTTCTTATTGGCAACGTTACGTAGCGCTCTGTATGAAAATCACTGGCTGTGCTAGTAGGCTGTTTATGTTTTCTTATTGGCAACGTTACGTTGCGCTCTGTATGAAAATCACTGGCTGTGCTGTGTGCAGTCTGTGGCTAGTTTGCATTGTTGTCTGCCATTGAAGTGTTGGGCAGCTGGATGCGAACAGCGCGTAGCGTTGTGCAGTTGGAGGTGAGCTGCCAGCAGTGGTGGATGTGGGGAGAGAAATGGTGGAATTTTCAGAGCGGATGATCTGGACGTGTATCTATCAGAAACAATACATTTGTAAGAATGGATGTCATGAACTGCCATATATATTATGACTTTTGAACACTTTTAAGGTAAATACATTGTCTGTTCTATATCAAAATCTTTCATTTGCCAACTATGCCTATCAGTAGTTAGTGCCTTCAGTAGTTTGAATCTTTTATTTAGCTAGCAGTATTGGCGCTCGCTGTATTGCAGTAGTTTGAGTAACGAAGATTTTTGTGAGGTAAGTGATTTGTGAAACTTATAGGTTAATTTGGTCAGGGCCTTTCTCTTGTAGGGATTATTGAAAGTCAGATTGCGTTGCGCTAAAAAATATTGTGTGTCAGTTTAAGCACAGTCATGTATAATTTTTCTAAGGGGACGTTTCATATGGCGACCCTGCCAGGATACCTCACTGGAATCTTCTGATATTTTCTTGTAGTTTGTGTAATTAGTGTAGCTTTTGTTTATTGCTAGCACATAATTGTAGAGAGAATCTCCTTTGTAGTTGCAGTCTTTCACCATTGTACAGTAAAACAGTTGTGGCATGCATGTAGATTTGCACCAAGTACTTCGCAGCTGCGCTTGCAATTAACTAGATATTATTTTCAGCGCAATGTTAATGTGTTCTCTTATTTTTGCTCTTCAAATTGTGCTTTTCTGTGTTATCATGTGAAATATTGTGACAATAATGGCGTGTGAAAAACGTAACACTAGGCTCCAAAGTAAACTGAGAAATAATAGTGACGACGAGTGCAGCTTATCGGCACCACTGTGTAATGAATTAACAGACATTCGAAGTAGTAATTTGGTAATTGTGCATAGGGAAATGGAGCAGGCGGCAAACAATGGCGCAGACAGTGAACAATTAGTGAACAGGGAAGCATTATCGATCGATCGGTCGGCAACAGCTCGCCTCAGGAATCCGAAATGACAGGACACAATCTCGCAAATACTGTAGATTCAGGTTTTGGGTCCTCACCGTTTTCTCAAATACGTCAAGACACATTTTCTGCTTGTCAAAAAGTGAATGTTGCCGGTGCAATTTCACTGCCGAAAAGCACTGAGGAACATGTTTCAGACACCAGTGCATAGTTGTTACAATTAATACAACAAATGGGACAAAAGCTTCAAAAGTTAGACACAATGGAACAAAACCTTCAAAAGTTAGACACAATGGAACAAAATGACAAACACAGCAACAGCTTCAAAAGTTAGACTCATTGGAACAAACGCTTGAACAAACACGTGAAGGTTTAACTGCTGAGTTACTTAAAATCGAATCGAAATGTCAAAAAGTCTGTAATGACGTAAAAACACAAATTTGTGAGCACTTTCAACCTATTTTTTCGCGGCATGAAAATCCATTACAGAATCACGAAGCAGCCATAAAAGAACTGCAAACTATTGTTCATGAAAATCATGAGACCTTGCAAGCTAAAATTGACTCAGTTGCATCTACCGATTCGGTTACGCAACTTGCAAAAACTCAGGAAAACTTAAAGGACACAGTAGATACTCTGAAAATTGGTTCAGAAAGACACATGGAGGAAATTAGTTTATTATCAGAGAAAGTAGTTGAACTTTCGGATCAGCTAAATAATTTATCTACGAAGGTAGATGATAATCTGAATGACACAAAACCGGTAGTCTTTAATGACACAGAAGAGTGCGAAAAAATTAGGAAATTCAAACAAAATCAGAATCAAAATAATACGCAACACCAAGGAGAAATCCGGGAAGTACAAGATCAGCTGACACAGGTAATACAAGAATTTCGTATTTCAGAGGACACTCGCACTCCAACATGGGAAGAGGGACTCACAAATACGTAAAAACCGCAAAATAATAACACAGGGCATTTCGGAAATTATGAAAGAAATTGGCAAGGTGCACCGAATTATGAAATGGAACCGCTGAAGCGACGTAACAATGACCGACATGCGACTCGCCGACACGATGATTTTGACTATAAGCTGTTCATTACTACACGTAAATTCAAAACATTTAAGAATTCCGGCAACGACATTCATCCACAATCGTGGCTTCATCAATTCTATCATTGTTTTCCTCCCAACTGGTCATTAGAGCACAGATTAGAATTTATGTGTGGCTATTTAGAGAATGAACCAGCTGTAAGAATGCGATTGGTCCTTCACGTTTGCCACAGTGAAGGAGAATTTTATCATGCCTTCCTCTCAGCATATTGGTCTCAAGCTACACAAGACCGAGTAAAACACAACATCATAATTATGAAACATTTCGAACAATCTGAATTCTCCAGTCTTGTGAAATATTTTGAAGACATGTTGCACAAGAATCAGTACCTGTCAAACCCATACAGCCCTAAGAACTCATCCGCACTTGCTTAATCAAATTACCTGTACATTTACGATATATTATTTTGGCAGGACGTTGCAAAGACGACACTGACAATCGCGGAACGCGAAAACAGGAACACAACAATTAGAGGTCACATCCATCGCAATTCCACGATGAAACAAATAATAACTGAACACGACAAGGCTATTCTCACAGCACAAATTGTGACCAAAACAGACACCACCCATATGACAACCGTTGGCAGAGTAGTAATAATTACAGGGAAAGATCACCTCTCCGTGGTAGTGACTATCACAGAGACAATCAGAGAAACAGACAATTTGGGAACCAAAATAATTATTATGAAGGGAGACAAATAACTTTAGACGCAACGGTCCAGCGCGCAGTTACGATTCAGGGAGAAATTCTCCACCACGTGACCGACAAGAAAGAAACTATGGAATCTACCGATATGACGACAGATGATATGATCGTAACGACAGACCTGAATTGCATCATAACTCGTGGGATTCAAACAGGGCAGGGCCCTCTCGACAAGGTGAGTTTGTAGAAGTTAGGTCTCCAAATCCCAATAACGACGCACGCCATCAAAGAGACAATAGGCAATGACTCATACCACTGGCTGCCACAAAATGTACTTATGAAACTGACGACGCAGCTGCCGTAGCTAGTAATTACGTAAAAATGGAAGACATTAGGGACATCTTACTCCAGGAACACGACGTAAAACATAACAACATTGCATATCCTGTGATTCTCACTACAGCAAATGACGTAAAACTTAGAGCAGTACTTGACTCTGGCAGTCCCATTTCAGTAATTAGTGAAACAGCCTTTAGCAAATGCAACAAATCGAACGATTGCCCCACACTTCCGTTACGTAGGATTAAATTATAAGGTGCAATCTTTGGAAAAAGTGTAGATGTACGCCAGCAAACCAACTTAGAATTCTTTTGTCAAAGCCACAGCTTCTCTATGAACTTTCTTATTGTTCCATTATTGTCGACGGAAATTATACTGGGGTAGACTTTTTGAATGAATACAAAGCAATCTTAAACTTTCATGATGCTGAAATAAGTTTAGAGAAAGAAGGTAAGGCAGTAGCTTTGAAATTTGAAGATTGGCTCTCAAACCATGACGAAGAAATTAATCAGCTTTACCTCCCGTTAGACAACAGTTCAGAATTTTCGACGGAACTTGACACTAACAATCACACTGCAAGTACTGACAGGGATGATATCGATGGCGCATTTGATACTAGTGAGTTAATTCAGAATAAAATTCAAACAATTGAGAATTGTAATGACACTGATAGGCAGGACCTTTTTGAGATTTTAAAAGTACATTCCACAGTTTTTACTCACAAAACAGGAACAATCAAGGGATTTCAATACCAATTTCGTGTTCGTGAGCATACTAAATTTTGTGTTAGACCATACGTAATTCCGGCACATTATAGGGACCGTGTTAGAACAGAAATACAATCTATGCTTGACGAGGGCATTATTGAGCCTGCAGTAAGCTCATACAACAATCCATTACATGTTGTTGAGAAGAAAAATGGATTGATCAGGCTTGTCTTAGATTCGAGACAAATCAATACTATCATAATTCCTGAAACAAACAGACCGCAAACGTTGGAAGAACTTCTTCAAAATTTTAATGGTGTAAAAGTGTTGTGTTCTATTGATCTCAGATCCAGCTTTTATCAGATCGAACTTAATCCAGAGTGTAGAAAATACACAGCTTTCCTTTGTTTCGGCGTTTGTTATCAATTTCGGAAACTTCCTTTTGGTTTGAACATTTCTTCGGCAGCGTTCATTCGCGGGCTAAATTCCATATTACCTGAGTTCTTAAAATGTCACATCACCTTATATGTGGACGATATTCTAATAGCAGAAGCCTCATGGGAACAACATAATCGCATCCTCAACAGCGTGCTACAAATTTTTGCAGAATCTGGAATTACAGTTAACTTGGAAAAGTCTGAGTTCGGTAGGACAAAGGTGAAGTTTTTGGGACATATTACTTCTTCTGAAGGGATTCAGCCAGATCGTGAAAAGTTAGAAGCAATCAGAGCAATTCCAGTTCCATCCACAAAAAAACAAGTCCGCAGTTTTCTAGGTCTCGTAAATTTTTACCGTCTTTTCTGAATATGCAAATTCTATTTACACCAAAACTTTGTTCTCTCACTGGAAAAAATACTATTTGGAACTGGGACGAACTAGCACAGTTGGAATTCAATTCTTTGAAAGAAGCGTTACTTCACGCGCCAATACTAGCTCATCCAGATCTGTCACAAGATTTCTGCCTTAGCACGGATTCTTCTAAAGTCGGTCTTGGTGCCCATTTATTTCAAGAAGCCACAGGAAATGACACTACTGTTCATAAAACCATTGCTTTTGCTAGCCGAGTGCTAACAAAAGCTGAAAAAATTATTCCGTTAATGAATTAGAAGCTTTAGCTATCGTTTGGGCATTTAACAAATTCCGTTTCTTTCTTTCTGGTAAGCACGTAAAAGTATACAGTGATCATCGTGCATTACAATTTCTTATGTCTTCAAAATTAAATCATGACAGGTTAAAACGTTGGGCATTGTTTCTGCAAGAATTCCACTTCACAATAGTCTACATTCCCGGCAAGGAGAACATTATTGCGGACGCACTGTCACGCACACCGGCTGGGCTTGAGAAAAGTAACACAGAAGGCAACCTCGAGAAAAATTTCAGTATTCTTTACATTCAGAAAGTCGCCTTTTAAAACTTCATCACCACTTCTTTAAAGGACATTGCTCATGAACTAGATAAAGATCCGATTTGGAAAGACATCAAACGTAAATGGCATGAAAAGACACACACTCAGATTCGGCATTATTATCTGGTTAGAAACAACACACTCTTCAAACACTGCACTGTTGATGACAAGTTATGGGTACTTTGCATTCCAGATGATTTTGTTAATAAGCTCATTTGGTACATTCATTTCAGCTATGCACATTTTTGTCCACGATAATGTTATCATATTCTTCGAACGACTTGTTATTTTAACAATATGGAAAAGAGAATTCGAAGAGTCTTGTCTATTTGTAAACTTTGTCAAAAGGAGAAACCATCCACTATCTCACATCGTGCTCCGTTGTTTCCTATCATTCCTTCTAAATTAAATAATTTGCTGCTGTTGATCTCTTGGGACCCCTTGTCAGAACATCGAACGGATTTTCGTACGTTCTGGTCGCTGTTGAACTTACTTCAAAATTTGTTTATTTTACTCCGTTTCGTAAAGCCACTGGACAGTCTGTATCCAACACCTTTGTTAAAAATTTCTTACATGAAGTTGGACACGTTAGTAAAGTCATTTCAGATAATGGACCGCAATTCAGATCTGCTGTTTGGTCACGCATGCTTCGGAACCATAAAATCAAACCTGTTTTTATTTCATTGTACTCACCACATTGTAACCCGTCTGAACGGATTATGAAAGAAATCAATAAGCTTTACAGACTTTATTGTCACAGGAAGCATCAGCATTGGGACAGATATTTACACTTATTTCAAAACGTGCTGAATGCAATGCCTCATGTCTCCACTGCTTTACCACCTCCTCTTGTACTGAAGAATGAAGAACCACCGAACAGAATCAGAGAGCTTGTACTTTTCCGGAATACACATAAACTTCGAGACAAAGACATAATTGATTTGGCTATTAAAAATATAAAATCTGCAGCAGACAAAAGGAGAAAACTACACGGTAAAGCAAATGCAAAGAAATTATGTATTGGTCAGAAAGTTCTCATTAAAGCTCATTCATTGTCACATAAGAAGAAACACTTGAGTCCCAAATTATTTCTAGTTTACAATGGACCTTACAGAATCCGACGTATACCTCATGATAATTGCATTGAAGTTAAAATTCTGCGTACTAGGAAGAGTAAAAAGGTTTACACCACATTTCACATGTAAAACCGTTTATTGAAAGATAATCTGCTTTTTAACTTTGTCTTTGCCATAAAACTTTTCACTTCACATTTCTAGTATGCTTTGTCAGACTTAAGAAACTGTTATCATGCAACAATGTTTGAAGTTAAATATCCAGTGAAGAACCAAGAGAACTTATTTAAACAGAAAGAACGAATACATTGTTATAGTGAACAGGCTACACAGTGTTGTTTTTTGTACATTCTTGCTTGTTAGTAGCATGATTACGTAACGACTATCAGGCTTACATACTTAGAACATATACTGCTAATGAGATTTTAATGCAACATTTTGGTACTTGAAAAGATACTCTTTATTTGAAGTACATTCGGTGAGATTAAAGATGACTTAGCATTTGGTTTCTTTGATAGCTACACGATTCTATGACGATGCTACTAATATGTGACACAATTTACATTGTTGCTTTTGCGGTGTATCTGTTTTATATCTGCACAGTTTTTCTGAATTCTTCTGGAAAGTAACTTTTGTGGTATAGCTACAATGAGACAGCCTTTTTCGTAGCACAACAATGCGTTCCATTATAGTACTTTCTTGATCACAGTAAGGTATGTAATAACTGCAATATCTATATGCAAAGCATTTCACTTTCGTTTATGATGAGGTAAGTACATTGACTTCAGCAAAACTTTGCTTACAGAGGACGATAACTACGGCACTTCCACAGAATTATCTTACAGCAAGACGCACATTTAGCGCTACAGGACACGCATTTGAGTGATTAATTTTGTACTTAAACCATTTATTTTTCAAGATTTTTCAATTACAAAGAAAGTTTTCCCTAATACATTTCATTCCATTGCTGTAATCTGTAACACGCGAGGGTATAATTACATTAATCCTCAGGGGGTACATGCTTACTTTGTGTACCATGTGTTTGGCAAGCACAAGGAGCCCTAGCTAATATGGTATTTGCTTATACAACTTTACACATCGGTATCATATTTCTCTAAAACGTAATTACACAGCTATCTGATCATTTAACTGAGAGAGACAAACATTTTTTTTACTACGTCAGTGACAGATGTTTACGTAATTACACAGTTGGATAACTTCACACTTATGACATTGTATTTTGTCTGTACTTTGTGAACTGTTCATATTTTTTCGAAACCATTGTGATACTATGAGGGCCTTCAATGATGTATTTGGTATGGGATCATGATTTTTAAAGTACGTTTGAGGTAGATGACACTATTGAAGTGACAGAGATTGTTTTTAGGTTTTGAAATTATTGGAGGAAGCTACGACGATTTTAAGATTTGGCTGAGGTTTTATGATGTTATGATGACGATGTGTATTATGCTGTTGCGGTATGTTTCTGATCAATAAGCTGATGCTATATGAGGAATTTGATTATGCTATGTATTTATTGTGATGAAATATTGAAGAAGTTTCTACGAATATGTATATGTGTAATAAAGCAAGGAATAATGAGTAGTGGTTAGGGACGCTGGTTTGTGAAAAAGGATGTCGGAAACCGAGAATCGTACTTTAAGAGTTATGAAATGTGTGTGTATGCGTGAATGTGTCACAATACCGACGAAAACTTTTTGAACACTGTTACATTCATAGGATTTTGTTTCTACACATTTGCAACGCAAATTCTCGATCTGTGAAATTTTTTTATATGAGACTGTCACTGTAATGCAAACTGTTGTCGTAGATATTTCAGTAAGAAAGTTAAGTGATCACCTTCACGTAATGAGTGGGGGGCACCCAGCTGCACGACAGTCGCCTGGAAAAAAAGCCATTAAGGTGTGCCTTTCAGAGGCATAGGTAAAAAAAAAAAAGGGGGCCATTATCCTCGCTATTGACATTCCTTTGTAGAAAGCATCACAAATACGACACGCTCAAACTTGAGAACATATGATAAGACTGTGGAGCTCTCAATTTATGATATTTACTGAAATGCCTAATGAAATGACGAGAAATATTCTTATGTCTATACACCTGATTATGACTACTGTATTTCTAGTTGAGAGACTTTTTTTACTACCTTATGAAATGCCATATGGCTAATGAATGATGTTTCATGCCTTCCTTTGTACATATTTGCTCATTTTCTTTAATATCTAGTTTCTAGCTGCACTGGAGCATTGGTTATTATAAAATTTAATAGATGTGCTAATGTCACAATTTTCTGTCTACAGACCCACTAAAGAATACGTTTATGATATACTTTCTTAGAAAAGAGAGCATAAAAAGACATTTCCCTTCACAGGAATTGCATATATAATTTTTGTCAATGACTGGGTAAGTTATTTAGTAGTGTAAGTTAAGGTGATGCATCACCCTAGTGTTAAGATGTGACATAGATATTAAACATGGCCATTTTTAATGTAATATTTTTTCTGCTTGAGCTTTGTCATGTTTAGGTATAAGTTATTTCATTTGCTGCTGCTGATTGCCAGGCATAGTGTTACTGAATTTGACTTTGTATTACTCTGTTAAGCCAGTTTTACTACTGATTTATTTTTATTGTTTGCTGCACATATCCTTATATTAGTTGTAATATTGCAATTGCTCTGCTAATTTGTTTTAGTGCTGCTTGCTTTGCCAATTTCCATTTTTTTTGTCATTGCTGTTTGTGTTAATTGTTTTGTGTTGCTGCATTGCCTCGTCCCTTAGTTTAGCATCTGAGCTCACTAGATTTAAGTTAGCTTAAGAGGGGGTAGACTATATAAGAGAAGAGTTGCGATGAATCGGAAGAAATGCATTGAGAAGTTATACGAAAAAGTACAGAAAGCAGGTATAGATAGGACTTTTTGGGAATAATGATGAACGAGGGGAGATCTCTAAGAAGAAAAACGTTTTTTTTTGCAAAATACTGCAGTACCAAATGTTACACTGGAAACAAACCCTGTCCTTTCCCCGTGTGTTATTCTGCTATGTGTTTGTGTACTGTTGTATATTTGTGTTTTTCCTGTCTTTATGTGTTTAGCTAATAAGATTTATGTTGTAGAATTTTTCAAATACTATGTTATTTTCTTCGTAAAGATGTTTAGACATTATTAATTCTGTTCTGTTTCAATGCTCAAATGTGAAATTAATGTTTCGAAAACTATTCTCATTATTTTATAAATTTACTTATGTCATAATTCCTGTAACACTGATGTATATGTTATTTCGATTCTTTTGTAAAGCCTGTACCACAAATGTTATCTGTATTGTTATGATTTTAATGATGTATTTTGTACCTTTGTTATTGTATTCTTATGTTATAAAATTGTAATTGACACCAGTTCATCATATTATTAACTTGTAAGTTCCATTTCACTGCACACGTTTCTGTTAGTCATAGTATATGGACAATATGTGAGAAGTAGGGACTGATAGCATTTGCACGTGTGTTAATAATTCAGCAAGGGACTGGATATCAGCATTGCTGGTTGTAAGGACATTTCAAACAAATTTTTTGTGAGTGGACAAGTGGTGGTTTATGGACTTGCTACATTCTCCGCAAGACTCTTTGATGGTGATTGTGCACCTGCACAGTCGCAACAGATGGCTGCTGGCCGTCTCTACAAGGACTACAAGGACTACTCTGCAAGGACTGCATCTTTCATGGCCCACCAGTACCATTATTTCTACAAGGACTACAGTGGGTCTGCACGTTTGATGGCCCACCAATACCATTATCTCTACAAGGACTATAGTGGGTCTGCATCATTGATGGCCCACCAATACCGTAATCTCTACCAGGACTACAGTGGGTCTACTCTGTAATGACCTACCTACCAGCATTCTTCAAAACTTCGACTGACTCTTCGGTGGGTTTGCTCTGTTGTGGCGCATTACCTGTCTGCACGTCAAGAGTCAGCACTGCCTTTCCGTTGGAAGGACAACACTACTTTTTCAAGACTGCATGGAAATCCACTACTTCCATGTGCATTTTCTTTTACTGCTCAGACTTTGAGAAAAACACTGCAATTTTACTGTTATGAATGATCAGAAGTCACATGAATGATTAGGACTGTCTTTATGGACTGTGAAAAAATGTTAGCTTTTGACCAACATTGTATCAATAAGTGTGTGCATTTGATATCTTTGTTATTGTAATTATGAAAAATTTTATCAAATCATTATTGGCCACTGCCCAAAACAATTTGTAAATTTTTTTTGTGGGGACCATGGAGGCTATGTAAGTAGGCTGTTTATGTTTTCTTATTGGCAACGTTACGTAGCGCTCTATATGAAAATCACTGGCTGTGCTCTGTGCAGTCTGTGGCTAGTTTGCATTGTTGTCTGCCATTGTAGTGTTGGGCAGCTGGATGCGAACAGTGCGTAGCATTGTGCAGTTGGAGGTGAGCCCCAGCAGTGGTGGATGTGGCGAGAGAAATGGCGGAATTTTCAGAGCGGATGATCTGGACGTGTGTCTATCAGAAACAATACATTTGTAAGAATGGATGTCATGAACTGCTATATATATTATGACTTTTGAACACTTTTAAGGTAAATACATTGTCTGTTCTCTATCAAAATCTTTCATTTGCTAACTATGCCTATCAGTAGTTAGTGCCTTCAGTAGTTTGAATCTTTTATTTAGCTAGCAGTATTGGCGCTCGCTGTATTGCAGTAGTTTGAGTAACGAAGATTTTTGTGAGGTAAGTGATTTGTGAAACGTATAGGTTAATTTGGTCAGGGCCTTTCTCTTGTAGGGATTACTGAAAGTCAGATTGCGTTGCGCTAAAAAATATTGTGTGTCAGTTTAAGCAAAGTCATGTATAATTTTTCTAAGGGGACGTTTCAATATGAACGCATTAACCGTTAATAAGTTATTGTGTGACGTTTAATTATGGCAATAACTATAACAAATCATTCCAAGAATGATGCGTTTCGTACGAGTGTACCAAATCTTGTGTGAGGCCGGTACCGACCGCTAGCGAAAGTCGATAACTGGTGTGTTGTCAGCGATATTGCGCGTGACGTCAAAATGACATCATATACGCTGGAAATGCGAAACGAACGTTACTCCGATCTCTCTGTCGCGTAGCACAAGCGTACATAAAATATGAATAAAATGAGAGGTTCTGAACAAAATCACAGTTTCTCTATCCTCAGTTCAAACTTATACCCAGATACATATGAAATAAAGATTACTGGGATATCTGGACAGCCCAGGGATAACTTAAAGGGAATGACTTAGTTTTAGCACTCTTTACACGATGCAAACATTAGTTTAGTAAAGGGGTTTTGAGGGAGTACAGTTTTCTTAGTTCCTCGCGACTTGTAAGTATGTATTTTGCTCAGTTTTGAGCCTAGGTTTCGCTTTGATTTCATTTTGCTTTTCCATGTTCCATTTATTGATTTGATCTTACACTCAACCCCATCGAAGTTTGCCCTACAAATATAAAATGTTCTCATGGTCGGTAGAATATGTCATTTTTAAACAGTGCACGAGTGCCTAGAATCAGAACAGAGTCGCATGTGAAAGGTATTTAATGACTATAAGTCAACATTTGTGGTAGTATGCTATTATGACTGCTAAAAAGAAAGATTTGTACATTTCTTCTAGAAACATGTCTCCTAACTATGTTTTGCTATGAATACCTGCGATCCGTAGGGGGGCGCAGGAAAGCGTGGACTGTAAATAATAGACTAATGTGCTATGATATTATCAACTAGGTTTCTAAGGGCTATAATTGATCCTCTTTTTCTGAGTAAATGATTAAATTTTACTTGTTTCTTCAACATTATTAGCAAAAAGGAGAGAAGATGGAATCACCTTAATAACAGGAACGAATTTTCTTTGAATCACCAGAATCGCTATTTTTTGGTCAGTTACAAATAAAGTTATGCATGACTGTGGAAAGTAATTTAAGTATTTCAACGCAGGTGTTGGTGTAGAAGAACGATACGTCTTTAATTCGATCACACTTCTAAAACAAAATTATGAAAAAAGCGCAGGTTCTTTTATTGACCATGCAGTATTCATTTAAGGCCGCAGAAATGACTGACGAACAATACCTTCACTGTATTAGTAGCACCAAAGTCTTTTCGCTGCCGGTTATAGCTCCGAAAAATTATATTCAAAAACCAAGTTTAGGACAGGAAATATGAATAACACTATATCACGTTACATCATATTAAAATCAAATGTAATCAGCCTAAACAGCACAACAGCATCACCTTGTGCTATTCCCGCAGACAGGTAACGCGCCAAGAGATACAAGAAGAAGTAAGTTGAGAGCATCAAATGTTTGCAGACAAAAACATAACGAAAAAGTTACAGAGAATATAAAGTCTTAACGTCAATAGGATCTGATTCTCTGGGAGGCTGCGGATTTATTTTTCTCAGTTTTCAATGTTCCTTCATGTATTTCCCTTGAATGGCGATGGCACAGTTTGTTGTAGTTGATTTGACAACACCATTCAACGATCACCACTCAACACCTATACTTATGTAGATGAGTTCATTATTTTACAAACTCTATTAACATCACAGTTCATCTGCAGTCATAACAGTGTCGTTAGCTGTACATCAAATTTCATACATTAAATTTTTTTAAAGGAAAATTGAGAATTGTTGTCACAAAGAATCAGAAACAGTTTAGTTGATACATTGTCAACACTAGTCGAAATGAACATAGAGCAGATGACAGGTGATGAGGGACATGTGACAGGTGGTAGGTGACGTCAGTGGCTGTCTCATATTGCCCATCAGAAGAAGTGGACTGAGGCGACGAGTTGCAAGGATGGATTGGAATGTGGCATCTCGAACCATCTGGATTTTATCTCGTAAAGGCATCATTTGGCAGCATGGGCCACAGTCCATGGAAAAATCGTACATTGGAATCAGAAACGTCCTTCCATAATTCATAACGGTTGTAATGAAACAACGTATTATCATTACACAACACAAGTTTTCCCTTACAAACTATGAATTAAGAGATCTGCGTGTTACTTAATTACTGTAATGGGGACATTGTTTCACAGTTCATTTTCTACAACAGTCTATTCGATTATCTCGTTGTAGAATTATTAGTTATTTACTAAGCACCGCTGATTTTTTCAATCAGTTTCTCATTTCACTAAGAATCATTACAGGCACTGTATGCCTTCTCATTAGATCGGCCTTCATATTAACTCCTTTTGTGTGGTTTGAACATGTTTTAACGGTGCACAGCAAAGGACAGAGAACCAACAACCATATTCCTCTTGCACGTGGTATTGACACCAGGTACGTGTGCAGCAAAGCTACACCACTGGCCATTAAAATTGCTACACCAAGAAGAAATGCAGATGATAAACGGGTATTCATTGGACAAATATACAGGGTGATTCAAAAAGAATACCACAACTTTAGGAATTTAAAACTCTACAACGACAAAAGGCAGAGCTAAGCACTATCTGTCGGCGAATTAAGGGAGCTATAAAGTTTCATTTAGTTGTACATTTGTTCGCTTGAGGCGCTGTTGACTAGGCGTCAGCGTCAGCTGATGCTAAGATGGCGACCGCTCAACAGAAAGCTTTTTGTGTTATTGAGTACGGCAGAAGTGAATCGACGACAGTTGTTCAGCGTGCATTTCGAAGGACGTATGGTGTTAAACCTCCTGATAGGTGGTGTATTAAACGTTGGTATAAACAGTCAACTACCTGAGGCGATGGATCGGCCGCCAGGCAGCCCGTGACAGAGCACTTCATCACTGGCCTCCAAGAAGCCCTGATCTTACCCCCTGCGATTTTTTCTTATTGGGGTATGTTAAGGATATGGTGTTTCGGCCACCTCTCCCAGCCACCATTGATGATTTGAAACGAGAAATAACAGCAGCTATCCAAACTGTTACGCCTGATATGCTACAGAGAGTGTGGAACGAGTTGGAGTATTGGGTTGATGTTGCTCCAGTGTCTTGTTTTTGAGTGAAAAAAAAAAACCTTTTTAAATACTCTTTGTAATGATGTATAACAGAAGGTTATATTATGTGTCTTTCATTTAATACACTTTTTTAAAGTTGTGGTATTCTTTTTGAATCACCCTGTATTATACTAGAACTGGCATTTGATTACGTTTTCAAGCAATTTGGGTGCATAGATCCTGAGAAATCAGTACCCAGAACAACCACCTCTGGCCGTAATAACGGCCTTGATACGCCTGGACATTGAGTCAAACAGAGCTTGGAAGGCGTGTACAGGTACAGCTGCCCAAGCAGCTTCAACACGATACCACAGTTCATCAAGAGTAGTGACAGGCGTATTGTGACGAGCCAGTTGCTCGACCACCATTGACCAGATGTTTTCAGTTGGTGAGAGAACTGGAGAATGTGCTGGCCAGGGCAGCAGTCGAACATTTGCTGTATCCAGAAAGGCCCGTACAGGGCCTGCAACGTGCGGTCGTGCATTGTCCTGCTGAAATGTAGGGTTCCGAAGGGATCGAATAAAGGGTAGAGCCACGAGTCGTAACACATCTGAAATGTAACGTTCACTGTTCAAAGTGCCGTCAATGCGAAAAAGAGGTGACCGAGACGTGTACCCAATGGCATCCTATACCATCATGCCGGGTCATACGCCAGTATGACGATTACGAATACACGCTTCCAACGTGCATTCACCGCGATGTCAGCAAACACGGATGCGACCATCATGATACTGTAAACAGAACCTGGATTCATCCAAAGAAATGACGTTTTGCCATTCTTGCACCCAGGTTCGTCGTTGAGTACACCATCGCAGAAGCTGCTGTCTGTGATGCAGCGTCAAGGGTAACCGCAGGCATCGTCTCAGAGCTGATAGTCCATGCTGCTGCAGACGTCGTCGAACTGCTCGTGCAGATGTCTGTTGTCTTCCAAACGTCCCCATCTGCTGACTCAGGGATCGAGACGTGGCTGTACGATCCGTTACAGCCATTCGGATAAGATACCTGCCATCTCGACTGCTAGCTATACGAGGCCGTTGGGATCCAGCACGGCGTTCCGTATTACCCTCCTGAACCCACCGATTCCATATTCTGCCAACAGTTATTGAATCTCGACCAATGCGATCGGCAATGTCGCGATACGGGAAACCGCAATCGCGATAGGCTCCAATCCGTCCTTTATCAAAGTCGGAAACGTGATGGTACGCATTTCTCCTCCTTACACGAGGCATCACAACAACGTTTCACCAGGCAACGCCGGTCAACTGCTGTTTGTGTATGAGAAATCGGTTGGAAACTTTTCTCACGTCAGCACGTTGTAGGTGTCGCCACCGGCGCCAGCCTTGTGTGAATGCTCTGAAAAGCTAGTCATTTGCATATCACAGCATTTTCTTCCTGTCGGTTAAATTTCGCGTCTGTAGCACGTCATCTTCGTGCTGTAGCAATTTTAATGGCCAGTAGTGTAGTTCGCGATACAGTGCGGTGGGTACCGTGTTCGTGGCGTTCTTGTGTATGATTCCATGTCAGACAATGCAAGGACATGCTTCTTATGCGCACCGAACCACCGGCAACGAGCAACTCACTGGTTTGAACCCAGATAAGTGAAGTTTTCACCTCTTTACAGCATCGGCATTAGTGAAACTGTCTGGTTTCACCACGCAACACATGCCAGACACTGCATTCCTTTGATACATTCGTTAGCCAGTATAGCATCCTTATGGCAGTCCCAAGCCTTTATTTCTTTTTAAGCGTGCACTGTTTCCGGCACTGGTTTTCACTTCAGCGTCTTATCAGATGTGTTACACGGATATGCTTGAAATGAACCCCAAGATCGCGTTAGTCTTATTGTCACTAAAAATATTTTCGTGGTACTTACATGAAGGAAATTAGTTCCAGGTCTATCATTACCTTCTCTTCGTTGTTTACAAAAGTTTTTGCATTGATGAAGTTCCCATCTTTTACGGTGAGCTACCGATTACATTGAGCTAATTACTTTTGAAAGATTTACTACGTTACGGATTCATCACGTGTCAAAGTTTGGACTACACAGCGTCCAATCTGCTCAAGGCAGAATAATGACAGTGTTCCTGTGCAAAAATACACACAAATCAAATTGAAATTTCATGGCTATGTTCAATCAGAAGAGCATCATATTTTATTGCATGTACAAGTTCCACACTAAAATATTCGTCCATCGCTCAAGTACATCTATTTATCTATTTACAGTTAATGAACTAGAGATTTTCCTCATTAATGCCCAAGAATTTTCATATCCCATGTAACTGTACACTACAGAATAGTACTACTGTACCAAACCGTTAATTATATGGTAAATAATTGTATTTTGTTTTCTGCTTGGGAGCTCATATAAACTTCAATCACTTTACTGTCGTGGTCAAATGAGATATGCCGCGCGGGGTAGCCGCGTGGTCTTGGGCGCCTTGCCACGGTTCGTGCGGCTACCGCCGTCGGAGATCCGAGTCCTCCTTCGGGCATGGGTGTGTGTGTTGTGCTTAGCGTAAGTTAGTTTAAGTTACATTAAGTAGTGTGTAAGCCTAGGGAGCAATGACCTCAGCAGTTTGGTGCCGTAGGAACTTACCACAAATTTCCAAAATTTCCAAATTAGAGAACTTCGTCCTATGTGGTGTAATTTGGTGTTGTTAAGTCGACTGTATACCGCTTTCATTACTGCAGGGTCAGGTCAGCACGGATGGTTTGAAAATGGACACATGTGTTCGAAACTACTCACCATCAGGAAATAAAAGAATAGATACTTCTCATTGTCAACTGTGACGGAACTACAACCATTTATTTCAACTTTAAAAATGTGTTTACTTTCTTTACAGCAACGAAAATAAGGGTGTCTTTTCAGATTTATTCAAGTTTTCATTGTGGCGCTTCTTTAATCTTTCATATGCCTCAGTCTACACAAATTCCCTTACAATCTACATATATAGTTTCCTTCTTTTTGGTTTGTCTAGTTACATAGACAAATATTTGTTTACAAGTTTCAACCAAAATAATTCAGAGTTTAATTTAGGATTTGCTGTACGTAAATTGTTATACCTTGGTAAAATTATTCAGATATGAAATTGCTTAAAGCGGAGTTTAACATAATTTATTAATTAATGATTTATAACTTTTACATTTGCTCAACTCAGAGGATTGCAATCGTCGTTACTTCTCACGCAGATACTTTTTCAAATTTTGCTGACTGTAAAATACTTCAATTCTGCTGGTTTTCGGAAAAGCTGAAAGATAGGTCCTTTGATAAGGGAGTCGTGTGATCTTTTATGGTCTTGTGCACAGTAGTTGCCATTTACAACTCTTTTCTGTAGACCTGAAGATTTTGGATGTGATTTTAACAAAACAGTTTCTCCAAGGGAATATTCCTGTACACGCCCTAACCTTTTATCATAGGCATTCTGCCGAATTCCAGCCTGTTCAGTGAGTACGAACAGTGTATTCCTTACTTTCTCTTCCATTGTTAGTTCTTCTTTTGGCAGGTGTTGCAATGGATTTATCCAATCGTTAACTTCTTTTTATTCATTGAGAGGCCAGTTATGTAAATCATTGGGGTTATTTTGCGGATGACATTTTGTTATCAAATGTGTATAATAGTTACCGTTCTGTAGGAAATCTTTCCATTTCTTGCAGGCAAGGTTTGAAGCATTATCTGTTATGGATATGCCAGGCTTAGCAACTATCGGTATGTAATCCCTAAGAATTCTTCCGATGATGGCAGGTACTGCTGTCGTCTTCATTGCTTACAGTTTAGCATATTTAGAGCAAAGATCATAAAGACCTGCAAAGTATTGAACTCCACCTAATGCACAGGGCACTGATCCAGCAACATCGACAAATATGACTTGCAAAGGTTGAGATGGTAATATAGGGTGTAGTTCTAAGTAGTAGAACTTGTTTGTGGGTTTTGTTTCTGAAAAATCTGACAAGTTTTCAACAACTGTGCTACAAGTGTTTGCATATTAGGGAAACTACAACAAAGGTTCACTTCTTAGATGTTTTTACGGGCCATAGAGCCCCCAAACATCATGTGTATGCCAAACTATAGTGTCTCTGCAATCATCATATGTAGGCACATCAGTTATTATTTTGAGTATTACATCTGCAAAACAGTAAGTTATTTTGTATTTTGTAGTGCTGCACAAGTTGTTGTGTGGATCTTGTGTGAGCAGTGTTTTAGCTTCATGCCGTCTATGATCTGCATCCTGTAATATAGCCACGTTAGTACACATATCTAAATAGTATTGCCTATAACGTGTGTCTTTCTTTAAGAGAAATTGGTCATCATTAATTTGTTCTGGTATGTCGGATAGATCTGTCAGACCTTGGGCAGATGCAACAAGGCATCGAGTACCATATTATCCTTATCTCTTAGGTGTTTTATCTCAAGACTGTATTCTTGAAGAAAACTTGTCCATCTGGCGATTGCTTATAGGTCAATAAAAAGCTCAGTGCCTGGTGATCACAAAATTCCTTAACTTGTCTGGCATGAACGTAATAGTTAACTTCTTGGAACACACATTACAACTAAAGAGTCCAGTTTAGTAACAGAATATGGACGCTCGCATTGTAAAGGTGTTCTGCTTGCAAAAGTAATCATGTTTACTTCAGTCTCATTGTTCTCTAGAGGCACTCCAAACAGACAGGCTCCAAGTTCATAACAAGATGCACCTGTGACAGTAAATATGTCCAAAATCATCTTGGGGTGACATTAGACTTCAGAATTTCCCAAGGCATTTCTTTTGTTATCAAAATCTAACATTCGTCTGTGCAACACCATACTGCATTTTTCTTTAGAAAAGTTAACATTGACGGGCTATTGAGCAAGTGATCTGGCGAAAAACGACGAAGAAATGAGGATAAGCCAGTAAAAGCTTTTAGCTGCCACTTTGACTTAGGTGGTGGGATATTCTTTAATGTGCTTATTTTGCTCGGATCAGGTGTTATTCCTAAGGCTGAGATAATACGTGGTAAAAATTAAATTTATTCCATATGAAACTCCTCCTTATGGAGACAAGTTGTCACTCAAGCCTGTGAAAGCCTACATAAGGTCCTATCTGGTAAATCGAGGTGCTCCCCACATCGCAGTATCAATTAGGAAGTCGTCGACAAAAAGATAGATAGTACACGAAAATGGTAGCTTCTACTAGTATGAACAAACGCTATACATTTTCTAGATTCTTTGGACAATAAGATCTGCGAGTGTAAAGATCAGTGCGGATTAAAAACTGCACGCTGTGGAATTTCTGCAACAGTTCATTTAAACTCTTAGGCTGTGTGCAAACAAGCACAATTATTTTGTTACTGGCACATACGTGGAGCACTAAACAAATTAAACAATTAGGTTTATCTACCGCTAACAGTGGACTATGGTACGAAGAGTGATATGGTTCAATGACATTACAACAAAACAATCGTTTTATTCCTCCGGCAACTGCCTGTCGTTTGGCCCATGGGGTGAAGTAGAATTTTCAGCAGAACGTTTCGTGTGGCATCGGTCCGTATGGTACACATACATATTTCCCTTTATATACATGTAAATACTTCAAAAGTACTTTTCTTAACTTTTGTTGTTGTTCTGAATTAGGATAGTTATATTTCGTTCCGTCACTAATGTTGTAAGCTTTGTTACTGTTTTTGTAAAACCGTGTCTCCAGCTTTGTAAAGGCCCGTCACCTCTGCTGTGGAGGCCGAGTTGCCACTGCTGTTACGGTAGGCCGAGGTTGTGAGTTAGTGAAATGGCGTCTGGTGCAGTACACCGCTAAGACAATTTCTCCCTGCCACTGTTACACAGCTATGCCCCAGGATCAGGTAACAGGATAGGAGAACGAAGGTCCTACAACACTATAACAAATTAGTAACATAGTTACGCAAATTAATTAAAATGGTTTACTTATCTTTGTGACTTGTCGAATAATAAAGTCTGCAACACTGCTTGTAATATAACACAAAAAAACCGTCAGTGGTTAAGAGCAAATAATCGCAGGTCAACTTCACAGTACATAGCATATGCAAATTTACAACAACTATCTGTTCACTTCGAAGAGTTCATTAAACGACGTTGCCTGTGTAAGTCAGCCCTGGGCTATGATCTAGAATCAAGTGGGCGGGAGCTGCTCTTCTGTCTTCCGAGTAGCCTTCTGTCCGTCGTCGTCCGGTCGTTGGCGGATTGTACTCGACCGGCAACTGGCCGAGGCGATGTCGATATCTTCATCCTCAGCGCCCCGTGACGCTGGTGGAACTCGCACAGGTGGCGAGCCTCTACAGGGTGTTACAAAGAGGTACGGCCATACTTCCAGGAAACATTCCTCACACACAAATAAAGTTTGGCCGTACCTTTTTGTAACACCATGTATAACACTGGCACCAGCTCGCATCTTTGCGCCCGTGGTGCTTTTGCCCTGGCTGTATCTAGTTCGGACGACACAGGAATTGTTGTTCCTATTATAGATATTTAAAGAATTATTTCCAGGTGTACTCTTCGTTTTCAACAATTGTACCTTAATACCCTGGTAACATCTGTCATTAAATCAACTACGATATCTTTGCCTCTGGTGCACAAAGAAAATTTACCCAAGGAAAAGTATAATTTTACGTCCTTTTCCCGGAAAAACTCCATGGCATATAAAGATTAACTATGAGATTCTGCAAAATTAGGAACAGGCGTAACATAACTCGATTTCCTATCACGACATCTTCTTGCGTCTGCGACTTGACAGGTTTCGATTTTGCACCTAAAGTTCCAGTTATACCACAGTTTTGTAACTGTGCATGTTGTTTATTTTCTTAAACCTGCTACATAAATTCTGCGATATAAAGAGGCATACACGTCTAGCAAAACTGAAGTAGGAATACTCCCAGCCATGGCCTTAATTGAAAATCTGACTAAAACCTGTGGGTTATTAGAATATGTGTCTTGATTCACAGTTATTCATATCTTTTATCAGTTCGTTCATTATACCTTAACAGTTTGATGTGATTCCCTTGACTGTCCCCACCCCACGAAATGACCAACATCGGAGGGTTTAATGAGGTCGGAAGTAGTTTGGCGAAGCTTCGTTATTGTTTTTCGGCAGTGGCTCATTGGTCACTTCGGTGATATTTACCGATGGGCCCCGATTCTGCCAGTTGTTTTCTGGTAGACCATTGTACATCGAATTATTTGGCGGGTGACTATTACTTACATATCCTCGTTCCTGATTCGTAACACGTAATTACAGTAATCATTGCCATTATTTCCACGAAACTGACCGGCCCCGCTACCTTGGTAGCCACGCGATGATACTTATTTTCTTCGTGTTGAAAGGTGCAATCGCCATCCCCGAATTGCTCTTCAACAGTGGAAGCAATAAGGTGCTTAAAACATCAATGTACGCCAGTGCTGTGACGGTGCTACGCAAAACAAGGAGGGGGGCAAGCCCCCTCCATGAAAAACACGACCACACTATATCACCACTGCCTCCGAATTTTACTGTTGGTACTACACATGCTGGCAGATGACGTTCACCGGGCATTCCACACAACGTTTTTTCACTGTTCAGTCGTACAATGTTTACGCTCGTTACACCAAGCGAGGCGTCGTGTGGCATTTACCGGCGTGATGTGTGGCTTATGAGCAGCCGCTCGACCATGAAATACAAGTTTTCTCACCACCCGCCTAACTGTCATAGTACTTGTAGAGGATCCTGATGCACTCGTATGTGATGGTCTGGATAGACGTCTGCTTATTGCACATTACGACCCTCTTCAACTGTCGGCGGTCTCCGTCAGTCAACAGACGTTGTTGTGCTGTATGTGTCCCTTCACGTTTCCACTACACTATCACATCGGAAACAGTGGACCTAGGGATGTTTAGGACTGTGGAAATCTCGCGTACAAACATACGACACAAGTGACACCCAGTCACCGGACCACGTTTGAAGTCCGTGAGTTCCGCGGAGCGCCCCATTCTGCTCTCTCACGATGTCTAATGAATACTGAGGTCGCTGATATAGACTAGGCGCTGCAGTCTGGAACCGCGTGACCGCTACGGTCGCATGCTCGAATCCTGCCTTGGGCATGGGTATGTGCGATGTCCTTAGGTTAGTTAGGTTTAAGTCGTTCCAAGTTCTAGGGGACTGATGACCTCAGAAGTTAAGTCCCATAGTGCTCAGAGCCATTTGAACCATTTGATATAGACTACCTGGCAGTAGTTGGCAGCACAATGCACCTAATACGAAAAACGTATTTTTGTCTTGGTGTCCGGATACTTTTGATCACATAGAGAACATCCCACAGACGGTTGATGTTTTCACCTCCTACACGCACATTTTCTGTCGGCCTACTGGTGCACATATTGAGTGATTAGCAACTGATATATCCCTATCATATTTGTTAACACAACAGTTTCAAATGAGCCTTACTAAACATTGAACTTGCGACCTCATCCTCAAGGGGTTTCTTGTAAGTCCTCATACGATACATGTAATAATTTCTCGCTAATATCTGAAAGCAACTTCGCCTTCAGAATTCTTAACACGTTTCTTTAAGAAATAGGCTACTCCCAATACCGAGTTTTGCGTAAACATTTTTCAAAATATCTACACAGACTACTCTGTTTGTTAAGGAAATGCTGTGGACTGAATACTCGTTTCCAAAGTCTTTGCTGATAGCATATTGACCAGAACTTAGATAAAAATGATATCTTTGAAACTGTTCGTAAGCTTGACCAAGTTCTGCCATGTCCCTAGTCAAAAGAGCCCAAATAACGTTTATGCACCCTGTAGTTAAATGGATGTTTTGTTCTTCAGTCTAGGATTGTGGTAGCACCAGATTGAAAGCCTTTATGAACGCAACAGAGTGCGGTTTGTGTTTATCTGACTAAAAGACTTGAAACTGACTGTGCTTAATTGAACTTTCTTCTAGGAGAACTGGGGATAGTGTAGGCATTGCTCCAAATTTGTATGATACACGGTTTTGCAATAAATCATGGGAATTTATTCGTACCATACTCAGCGTCATATGCTGCAGGACTGTTGTGACTATCACATGCTTAAATGAAGGGGTTCCCTGAACTACGCTCCTAACTGCTATAATTACTGTCGTAATTTGTGCATTTACTTGGTCATGCCATTCTGGCGATCTTTGCTTAAAGTGTTTTTATTTTTGCCAATGTGGACTTTATAGAATCGCCAGAATTGTCTCTGTCAAACACAGTGGCTGCGACCGCTTCACATACAGCTTACTCTAACTCTGAGTTGAATTTTTAGTTAATTTCTGCATTTTTATGTGGAAAGCCACTCTAAAAATTCATCAACAACGTGTTTGCACTCATAATTAAATTGCTTCTGTACTTAAGCTCCCTCTTCTTCCACAAAAGTTTCAATTTTGTTTTCTAACTTTACTACAGTTCCTTCTAGATGTTCGTGTTCCTGAATCAATGTCTGTGCGGCTTCTGGGACATCATGATAAGCCTTCTTTAAGAGTGAAACATCATATGATAAAGTATTGTACCGTACTGACAAACTGTTAAAATTCATATTTAATTTTCCTAACTAATTGGATTTTTTTTCTAATTCACTATATTTTTTGTTAATTGCACTGTTATGTTGCTCTCCATTGCTATACATCTTTGTAAAAACGATACAGTCGGATCAGTTGGGTAATCTGTTACTCGTATATCCATTTCATATGAAATAATGTCCATTTAAATTTTCATCTCACGTGGAGCGTCTTCAAGCTGAACAATTACTTTACACAAAGGATTATCTAGATCAACATCAACTTCACATAAAAGATTATCAATTGAAATACCTGCATCGAGTTCAAAGTGCAATTCCTTACCGAGTTCCAAACTGCGTAAATTTTCAACTCCCACATGAATGAATTTGCTTCATTCAGTGTCAACCTCCATGCTACCAGTTTGTTCCATAGTCATTTTTGTGTCCTCCCTACATTTAACATAAAACGAATTTAAAGCAACAAATGTTTAAAAGAATTTTGAGCAATTATGATTTGAAAAACTGTGTACTGGTAACAGTGCTCAATATTCACTACTTTTATCTAGTTCAACAATGAAGAAATGTGCACATAGCAATGTGGCGTGAGTTCGCAGCTACACCAAACATGTTGAGGGAACAGCTGTCTTGTGCCCAGAAAATTGTTACATTATGGAATTTATCTTTATCTTGCATATAAATAAACATTTTTACTTGTAATGGTCGAACATCTAAATAGCAGAAGCTGTAAACACGATAAAAAATAATTCTGCTGCCCATACCTAAAGTATGCTGTACTTCTTAATCATTATTCCTGTAAGTTTTTTCTTGTAAAGATCCTCTTATTGTCCTTTCATGGAGCAGCTCCTCTCATTTCCATCGTAACAAATTTCACTGGTTCGTTCGCGTATTTGATGTGAAACATGAAGATACAGTCTAAGACATTTACAAGTCGTGTTACGGTGCCGCCATTATAATTTCTCCTCGCTCTTAGATAAATGATTAAATGTTGTGTGTTCCTTATGATTTGCTAAAAGGAGGGAAGATGCAGTTATCTTAATATCAGGAACGAATTTTTCTCGAATCAGCGCAATCAATAATTGTTTGTCCCCTGCTAATAAGGTGTTGTATGAGTGTGAAAATCAGTCTAAGTATAAATTATTTCAATACTGGTATTAGCGTAGAAGTGCGATACTTCTTTAATTGGATCAGACTTCCGAAAACAAATTCTGAAAAAATGTCGGTTCTTTTATTGATCATATAGTATGCATTCAAGACCACAGCAAATAGCTGCCAATAAATAGCATCACTGTATTAGTAACATAACGTCTTTTCGTGCAAAATTACACCTCCGAAAAAATACGTTCAAAAAACAAGCTTAGGACAGGAAATATCATTATCATTGCGCCACGTTATATCATATTAAATACCAGATACCAAGATACCAGAAGAAGTAAGTATGGAGTATCAGATGTGTACAGACAAAAACATGACGAAAAATTTACTGAGAGTATAATGTCTTAACATCAATAGCATCTGGTACTCTGAGAGGCTGTGGATTTATTTTCCTCAATTTTTAATGTTATCTAGTAAGACAATTCTGATGTGTTAATCAAACCCTGACGAGAATGTGGGACAATAATGATCAATATTAAGAACAAATATGGCACAGTCAACTTAGCATTGTGTTGATGCGGACTGCAAAGCTAATCTAGTAACGCAGCTTCATGACCATGTTTGCACTTACTGGGGAGGAACGTAGCAAAAGGCCATCCGCTACTCCTGCAGTGCGGAATAATAGTGACGCTACCCAGGTGTGAGATGCGACGCCAGATCACACACTTCACAAACAATCACGTTAAAGACAAAAGAGGTTCCACGTACAAGAGTCAGCAAGCGAAAGATGTGTTCCAACAGGCTATGTGGCAGAACGCTAGTCCTGATAGTCGTTGCAAACGCTTGGCACACCGTTTTCATTGCACCGAACTATGTGTTTTAAAACAATAAGACTTCCGTAGAAGAGACAATAAAAATGTGTGTGTTATGTCATCCATCACAAACTTCAGTAGTTTAGGCTCTGTTTACTGGACAATGAGTGACTCTTTGTAAATGAGACGTGGAAAGTCCCCCATGCTAAAAACGAATCCATCTAATATGTTAAACATACGTTTTGTTCTTTGTACCTGTATAAAAAACTTAAGCATGATGATTGTAGGTCATATTCAGTGTAGTACTAATTTCATTGTATAACTGTTTCATGTAACCTGTTAATGTCAGACGGTCTCAGGCAACTGTAAGATGCAAGGAGAACTGAGTGGATATATCCACCTACTGCTTCAGTTGATGACTTTCCTGTCGACAACCTCATCATTAAGATGGGTCCTACAATAGCTGTTGACATCGCCTGAAACACATCCTTGGGTCCATCACATGCAGTCATTTTGTACAGCAACATCCAACCTGTTCTACAAGACAGCATCTGATAAACTATGTCGTACATTATTCATGGAACAGAAACTAAATTTTTATTTTTAGTGCTAATTTTGTACATAATACCCCCATAACATTATGTTGTCCACAGGAACAATTAAACTGATAAACGTCCGTATGGATGAAATGTCATATTCAACGTTCGTAAAAGGTAACACGAAACTCAAGAACTAAAAAATTACTAAAGCCAAATGCATTGAGTTTTGTCAAGAATTGAATCGGTGAGTGCAGAAATCACTTCAGTCACAAAAATGCGAAATGCTTAGAAAGGCAGGATATTTGTTGAGTGCAAGAACCACGTTAGTCTGTTGAGTAGATCCGTAGACACAGGCTGTCTTTTTCGAACGCTGAGCGCAGAAATAACATGAGCCACTGACTGACATGGTTTCTGCTCCCACCGATAGACCCCATGACCAGTCTTTCCTCTTTTACCGAGCATGCGCCATGTGTTTAACAGCCTAAACAGCTACTCTTATCGAAGTCTTTGTTTTGTTGATTGTTTTCAACGTGTTCCAAGTTCGTGCTTAACATTTCCCCTTCTATGTTCAATATGTCTGTGAGTACCACAAGCAATGAAAGTGATCATGAAACATCTCCTAAGAAGAGGAGAAGAAAGAAGAAAAACATCGAATAAACGTCATTAGAACCTCTAAAGTTCGTGCGGTTGAACACATCAACTGGAAAGGGCGTCTCGTATCAACTAGAACGACAGGTGTTGCTTGTAACTGTAAATTACGATGCTAAATTTAGTGATGATTAAAAATCTGAATTTATTGCTAATTTTATTTAGTAGACTGGAAAATTGCTCAAGTCACAACAATACCCAAAAAGGGAAGTAGGAGTAACCCTCTGAATTATAGGCCCATATCACAAACGTCGATTTGCAGTAAGGATTTAGAACATATACTGTATTCGAACATCAGGAAGTACTTCGAAGAAAACAATTTATTGTCATGTAGTCAACACAGATTCAGAAAATATCGTTCTTGTGAAACACAACCAGCTCTTTATACTCATGAAGTAATAAGTGCTATCGACAGGGGATGTCAAATTGACTCCATATTTTTAGATTTCCAGAAGGCTTTCGACACCGTTCCTCACAAGCGTCTTCAAATCAAACTGCGTGCCTACGGAGTATCGCCTCAGTTGTGCGACTGGAGTCGTGATTTCCTGTCAGAAAGGTCACAGTTAGTAGTAATAGACGGAAAGTCATCGAGTCAAACAAAAGTAATATCCGGCGTTCCACAAGGAAGTGTTATAGGCCCTCTACTCTTCCTGATCTATATTAACGACATAGGAGACCATCTGAGTAGCCGTCTTAGATTGTTTGCAGATGATGCTGTCATTTACCGTCTTGTAAAATCACCAGACGATCAAAACGACTTGCAAAATGATTTAGATAAGATATCGGTATGGTGCGAAAAGTGTCAATTGACCCTGAATAAAGAAAAGTTCGAACTTATTCGTACGAGTACTAAAAGGAATCAGCTAAATTTCGATTACGCGATGTAGTTGTTGTTCTGGTCTTCAGTCCTGAGGCTGGTTTGATGCAGCTCTCCATGCTACTCTATCCTGTGCAAGCTTCTTCATCTCCCAGTACCTACTGCAATCTATATCCTTCTGAATCTGCTTAGTGTATTCATCTTTTGGTCTACCTCTACGACTTTTACCCTCCACGATGCCCACCAATACTAAATTGGTGATCCCTTGATGCCTCAGAATATGTTCTACCAACCGGTCCCTTCTTCTTCTCAAGTTGTGCCACAATCTCCTCTTCTCCCCAGTTCTGTTCAATACCTCCTCATTAGTTATGTGATCTACCATCTAATCTTTAGCACTCTTCTGTAGCACCACATTTCTAAAGCTTCTATTCTCTTCTTGTCCAAACTATTTATCGTCCATGTTTCGCTTCCATAAATGGCTACACTTCATACAAATACTTTTAGAAACGACTTCCTGACACTTGAATCTATACTCGATGTTAACAAATTTCTCTTCTTCAGAAACGCTTTCCTTGTCAATGCCAGTCTTCGTTTTATATCCTCTCTACTTCGACTATCATCAGTTATTTTGCACCCAAATAGCAAAACTCATTTACTACTTGAAGTGTCTCATTTCCTAATCTAATTCCCTCAGCATTATCCCACTTAATTCGACTACATTCCATTATCCTTTTGTTGATGTTCGTCTTATATTCTCCTTTCAAGACACTGTCCATTCCGCTCAATTGCTCTTCCAAGTCCTTTGCTGTCTCTGGCAGAATTACAATGTCATCGGTGAACCTCAAAGTTTTTATTTCTTCTCCATGGATTTTAATACCTGCTCGGAATTTTTGTTTTGTTTCCTTTACTGCTTGCTCAGTATACAGACTGAACAGCATTGGCGAGAGGCTACAATCCAATCTCACTCCCTTCCCAACCACTGCTTCCCTTTCATGTCCTCCGACTCTTATAACTGCCATCTGGTTTCTGTACAAACTGTAAATAGTCTTTCGCTCCCTGTATTTTACCCCTGTCACTTTCAGAATTTGAAAAAGAGTATTCCAGTCAACATTGTCAAAAGCTTTCTCTAGGTCTACAACGCTATAAGTCACAAAAATCTGAGGGCTATAAATTCAAGTAAGTACTTTGGGACTACAATTACAAATAACCTAAATTGGAAGGATCACATATATACTATTGTGGGTACAGCAAACCAAAGACTCCGATTCATTGGCGGAACACTTAGAAGGTGCAACAGGTCTACCAAAGAGACTGCTTACACTGTTTCGTACTATCGCGAAATATGGGAGATAGTGTCACAGACATGATAAGTGACTTGGAGTGGCAGTTATTGAAACAAAGGCGTTTTTCGTTGCGACGGGATCTTCTCATGAAATTTCGGTCACCCTTTTTCTCCACCGATTGCGAAAACATTCTGTTGGCACCCACCTACACAGGGAGAAATGATCATCACGAGAAAATAAGAGAAATCAGGGGTCGCACAGAAAAATTTAAGAGCTCGTTTTTCCCGCGTGCCTTTTGAGAGTGGAACGGTAGAGAGACAGCATGAAGGTGGTTCATTGAACCCTCTGCTAGGTATTTTATTGTGAATAGCAGAGTAATCACGTAGATGTAGATGAAGATGTACTGTCCACAAAAGACGAGCCAAGAAATTTTACAATGAACTTCAAAGCGTCACTAAGTTATGTGCGGAATGTGAAGACACGTTCGCACTTTAATTTGATTTTATGCAAAATCCCCCCTTCCAGGGATCCCAGTTCAGGATATATTTTACTTGAGGCAACTTTGGGTGAACTGTTTTGGGATAAAAAAATCTACAAACTATGAAATCTGAAATATTCCTGTACCACGAAGGAATAGTCCACAAAAGAGCCAATGAGATATGCAACATGCTACTGAAATACATTGACACTAATATTTCATCAAATATTAAAAATCTAAATTTCTTTTCCGATGACACCTGCAGACAGAATCGGAATCACACCATGATAAGATTCTCGCTTGCTCTTGCAGATACAGGACGTTTTGACCAACTTTTTCATTACTTTCCGATTTCAGGGTATTCACATCTTCCAAACCATCGAGATTTTGGTACTATTAAGAGGATGTTACCTAAAATTGATCGGATATATACACCTGATGAATATGAAGAGTTGTGTGCCCAGTCCAGTAACAACTTTCATGTCGCCAAGCTACTCACCACTGGTATACAAGATTTTGATGGTTAGTGGAAGGAATATTACACAAAAACCCATTAGCCAGAGAATGTCGAGGAAGGAGTGTGGCCGGCCGAAGTGGCCGTGCGGTTAGAGGCGCTGCAGTCTGGAACCGCAAGACCGCTACGGTCGCAGGTTCGAATCCTGCCTCGGGCATGGATGTTTGTGATGTCCTTAGGTTAGTTAGGTTTAACTAGTTCTAAGTTCTAGGGGACTAATGACCTCAGCAGTTGAGTCCCATAGTGCTCAGAGCCATTTGAACCATTTTTTTTTTGAAGGAGTGTGCCAAAAGAAGCCAAATTCAAGTTTGCTCCCACTTGACATACAGAGTTGTGCTATATCTCTAAACAAAAGGGGATAATCGCAGCATACACTTCTACTGATGGATTACAAAAGCACAGCTATCAGCTGCTGAAACCTGCTTCCCGGAACGTAGATATTGATTTTCCTTTAAGTATTGCAGCCTACCCATCAAGGAAAGTTCCAATTAACGTCGAAAAAATGGAAGACACCAAGAAGATGATAATTCATATTCATGAAAACTTCAAAGTTTTTTATGATGAACTGTTTAACCTGGCCAACCACTGCAAATAACAATGATGACAATGATACAATATTCGAGAAGGATGTATTTTAAGAGCATTTTACTTTGTTATGTTCCTGTTTTCTGATAACTTCGGAATACTGTAACTTCAGTTTTGATATAATATGAAAAAATTTGAACTTTTAATGAATGATTACCTTTTCACAAGTTTTCACATTTCTGTACAAATCAGTTGAGTGCAGAAACAGCATAATTTTCCTGAGCTTAATTTATCTGGATATTAGGAAATTTTTGCATGACAGCAACATAAATGCGTGTTATGACAGAGGAAAAAAAAGTTAAATTATTTGATAATTTGGAGGAGTTATGACGTTTTTTCTCTCTCCTGAAAAATTTGCAATTTGTGATTGAAGTGGTTTTTGCACTCACCGATTCAATTGTGATCTGTGTACTACGACGACTAGTAGTTTAAAAATAGAAACTGTAAGTATTAAGCTATTGCTCTTCAAGGTGTAACATGTTCTCTATGAAAATGCTAAACAATATGTAATGATTATCTGTTCAAGCAAGTGTCATGCTGAGAAGAATGATATATGGATTACTTGTCTAATACTATTAAGAAAACATCCCAAACACCTGTTGGTAAAGTAACTTAACATCTGATTGAACGTAACTGTGTAATTACTACTATGTAAGCTATAAAGTAGTTGAAATTTTTTCCAAAATTTATTACAGACAATATGTTAGCGTTTCAAGGGAGGGAGGCATTGTAATAAATTAATATATGTAGTAAGGTCAGCAATCCGATCATTTTGAGGTTCTGCCTAAATCATACCGTTGCACTAAATGCATCTGTGATTGCTTTTCAGTTGTCATTTGTTTTAACACAATGTAAGGGGCACAGCCTCCTTCTTGTCGCTATCTTGTTTTATGTCTTACATAAAGCTGACTGCAGGCACGCCATTTCCTTGATCTCCGTAATTTTGTCATTACTTCTGAAAGAAATTAAGTTGAGAAATGTTTTTATTCGTTAGAAAATGCACCATTATCCTTTAATAATAACATGTAAAGCTTCTTTTCATTTCCCAGTTTTAGTAACGCCGGGGAGCGGTTGGTCTGCTATTTATTAGTCCATGTGTCTCATCCTGTGGATGTGTTCATTCGGTCTCCACATTAATTACTACACCTCACTTGCACATTTCACTGTGCGATGAACGTGTATGTTTACGGTTTCTAGTGTTGTCCAATGTAGCTGTGTGTTTAACTTTGCTCTTTTGTGTGTGTGGATGTGCTGTTTGACATTTGTTCATTTATTTGATTGTGTGTGTGTGTATGTGTGTGTGTGTGTGTGTGTGTGTGTGTGTGTGTGTGTGTGTGAGAGAGAGAGAGAGAGAGAGAGAGAGAGAGAGAGAGAGAGAGAGAGAGAGAGAAGGATGGTTAAATAATTATTTACCATAGTTGTGTTTTACATGTTTATATGTTTAAAAATACAATTAATGAAAAGCGAAAATAAGCAGAGAATACAAACATGACAGAAATTCACAAACAAAACAGTAACACTCATGGCAAGACTAACAAAAGAAGTGGTACACTATTACATACAAACACAAATAAACACATAGAATAATAAATGTACTACAGAAACAAGGATTACTCGCTGCTTAAAGAACAAGAAACACACTCTAGTCAATTTACAAACGACAACAGACAAGCCAGATAAATACGAAGGAGCAAGTACATACCACTTACAATCTGAAGAACATGAATCAGTATATCTGGGAACGACAGGCAGCAATTTCAACTATGTTCAAAGAACATATAAGAAGCTGGATTACCTTTGCTGAACTCCTGAAAAAATATGGACATAAACCATCCAACAATGATGAAAATTATGAGAACGAACGATTACAAAAAATCCCTTACATTATATGAAAGATTTGATATGCAAAGAATCATTACAATGAAAAAGAAACTAATTAATGACCAAATGAATATAACCATTTACTTATTCATCATGTTATCCACTAAAACAGTAACAATTGGCTATGTAAAACATAACCAGACTAAGTAATTACCCCTATCCCTGTCTCCCTTGCTCCCTCCCTCCCTCCCTCCTTCTCTCCTTCTCTCTCTCTCTCTCTCTCTCTCTCTCTCTCTCTCTCTCTCTGTTACACACACACACCGCTCTCTCTCTCTCTCTCTCTCTCTCTCTCTCTCTCTCTCTCTCTCTCTCACACACACACAAAACAATACATAACACAAACGAAAGATGAAAGAAAAACACACAGTGACTGTTGACAACACTAGACACTTTGAACATGCATACACTCAACACACACTAAAAGTGAAAGTGAAGAGTTGTAATAAACTTGCGTGCCAAAGCCGCAAATCGGCCCTTTGGAGCATGGAGCCTGAAAGAACACAATCTCCAGGACAACACATATGGACTAACTAACTCCTCAAAATGGATTTAGTAACTTCTCTACAAAATCATGGTTTATGAATACTGCAATGGAGCGTGATAATTATTAATTTTATTATTTTTCTCAAACATGAATTGTACTTCTATGAAAATCAAAAGATGGATTGTTTGATCTTGATCTAGTACCAGTGACATCTATAATGTCTTTGATGAACGATAAAAAGCGGTTACTGACGATTGTTTCCTTCCCTTCAGTGTATTGAGCTAAGCATGTAATCATCTGCTTTAATCCACTAGTGTAGTTTCATTAGTTGAATAATAATTAATTCATACAATAATCTGTTTTATTTGAAGGAGTTGGACACTGTATCCTACAGATAAATGTTAACGAGAACCTCTTTATAGCTCAACAGAGTTTTGTAGTATCATGCTGACTAGGACATTCGATCAGATACCAACAGCCACAGATCGAATCTTCATGAAGTATACATCTTGTTATAAAAGTAAATTTACTTTGTATTCAGCGGATTATAATCTGTAATAGGATGACTGGAGCAGGTGACGTGGTCGGGGTTGTAGGGTGTGGCTGGGTAGAATAAGGTGGCTGTTTTTAGCAATCTTCCTCTTTATTGTTGGTTCTTCCAATACATTTTCCGATAGCTCAGCCCCACCACTCGTGTCGTGGTGGAGACGTGCTGATGCACGCAGCCTGCGGAACGCGACGCCATGCTCGGTCAGCGGCTGCGCAGGCAGTAGGAGGTTAGCAGCACGAGGCCCAGCCAGGCTCGCCTCTCGCAAGCGTGGCAGCTTGTGACGATGCCGGGAGTCGCCGGTGCAGCAGCGGGCAACACCCTCCACCGGCTGGTCCTTGGGGACAGAGTCACTGATGACGACGAAGTGACAGCGATGGAACGCCCAATCGGTCGAACCGAATGCCGATGCACACCTCTGATATCCTTAAATAGTACAGACTGCTGCTGAATCCGCCGGTTACGTGGCGCTGTGTTTATTAGAATGTTCTCGAGGAGTTGGCTAATGGAACCGCGCCACACGGGGCCCACGCCTGTGTAATTCTGCTAATGCTGCGTTCTGGGTGTTGATGGCTGCCATGCATGTCACACACATACCGACGATCGTTACAAAACTGTGTCACCTGCACAACGCGCTGGCAAGGCTTCGTCCGCTGTCTGCCGTGAGGCTGGCGCATTGCGCACTGAAACACACTAAATCACAATTTCGCACCATATTTCCTAAAAATAACCCCTTGTCCTCTACAATTCCTTCCTTGTACGAAAAGAATTCCTCCCTGAATTCAACCAAAAAGTTAAAACAACTACAGTTCACTTCACAAACACCACAAAATGCGATTGATCCACTATTTACACTGTGTTCATTCACTTCTATCCTCAGTCTTATCTTTGCTCATAAACATTACTCAGTGTTCTGCTGTAGTGCCTCATAACTGCTCAGTGATTTTGTCTGGAGTCTTAGGTTAAAGGTTGGAAGGGGCGGGATTTGGGCTACCTTCCTCTTTAGCTGATAGTACACTAATCCTACGACAGAGATAAAAATACAGGTGGCGGTGGTTGACGATCCAATAACTAATAAGCATTGCTTATGCTCATTACGGTACTCATGCACTCGTTGTAAAAGATGTTCCATAATTATATGTCCATCCTGAGCTGCTAGCATGTGGTCCAAAGAGGCGAGCAAAGTCGGGTCTAATGTGCTATTCAAAAGAGTGAGATTTTCTTTCATGACGAATTGCACCGGTTGGTCGGGTACATAGATCAATGTGTGCGTTATGTTCATGATTGTAGCTCCAGTAATCACGGCTGGTAAATGGAAAGTTGGCCCTGAAATGTCACACTGTGTGTCGTTAATTAACAGTCCCTGCCCCTGCAATTCCATTCTTTGCATACTCCCTTGCTTACCCTGCTCGTAACAAACGCAGATAACGACTGTGTTTTCAATTTTGAAAATAACCAATGCGGACCCACTTGCTGAAAGAACTGCACCGTGCCTGCTATAATTTCCTTAAGCCACTCCGCGACTGGTTATTGAGAGCAGAATAGAGAATCTTCACAAGATTTGGGAACAGTGTGTAACAATTTCGTGGGATGGAAGATAACTGGATCTATTCGAGAACGCAGCAAGTCTTGTGCAGTGAGGAATGCATGAGCTTGTCTGTTAGGTGCCAGTAACAGTATTTCCCGTACGGTTAACTGTACTAATTTCTGCAAAAATTTCCCACTTCACTGGATACGTATGCAAGGCGTAACATTCAAATTTACAATCCTTACATGTTAATGGTATTATGATATGAACTCTCAGCAGGGTACCTATCCGCATACTGGTAACAGTGGCCATTTTTTAGTACAGAGATAAGTGTTTGTTAATGTCGTCAGTTGCTCCAGGGATGCGGGCAATTCCGATTGAACTTTCCGTAATCCTTCCCGAAGTTGTTCCAAAGGTAACAGTACTGGGATTAAGTGTCTGCGCATTGCGTGCAACAAAGTCTCCTGTAGTCCTGTGGCTTCTATGCGTGCTACCGTAATACCATCAGCAAGAAAACTGAGCATCTTAGCGATTATCAGCTGTGAATCGATGTTATCCAACCGGTACTTGATTGTACCCAAGTCGTGATTGGTTGTGTCGGCTGTGGCCTTAATGTGGGACATCAAGGTCGCGGCCAAAGCTCGCAATTGGTGCGTATTATTAACTACATCTTTCTCCAAACTTTCTAATTGGGTTGTGTGAAGATCTAGCATTCCCTGGTTGCTATTCACATTATCCTGCACCTGCCGTAGCGTTTCATTAATACTTTTAATATCTTCTGTGCCAGCGGTCCCAAAGCAGATATTAGGATATGGCCACCTGCATCTAACCATCCTCTTTTCCTACAGATGTGCGGGATTAACCCTGGAGTTTGCAGCAACTGAGCTTGTAAGTGCGCAAAAGCTGATCATAGTAGCTGATATTCCCCCTGTGTGTCATTAAACCTTGACTGATTAGCCACCATGGAATGAAGTTCATTAAATGTATCCTCTAATTTACAGATTTCGTCTTCAAGCGCCCAAATATTACAGTCCACCCTTAAGGTCCATTAATGTCCGCACATAATTACGTCGTTTTGTCGCAAGAACAACACACCACTTGATATAGGACGTACCTTCAAGGCTTCAGTTAAGTTGCAACAGCAAAACAGAATAACTATACCGAGAGGTAATGCACACCCTTCCTCTTCCCTCTTCAGCGCAACCCATGACGCTGGAACTGGTGGTCTTATCAGAACGTCACGCCTTCTGAGAAACCAAAGAAAAACAACTCACATTAGCTCTTCCCTTTTACGCATGGCCTAAGAGCATAATAGGATATGTGATCGCTTCCACAATTACCTTGGTTCTCTTGTTTATCTACTCCTTTCTTGTTCTTTTTCTTAGATTCATCTTTCTCTCCACTAGAAGTTACTGCAGACAACGAAGGAAGTTCCTCAAAATTCCCCTTGAAACGCGTAATTCGGCACACATGCACAATAGTAGGGCGAGTTGGAAGCTGTAATTTTACATTCACCGGCGATGTCATCTCGAGCACCTGGAAAGGATCTTGATAACAGGATACAAATTTTTTCGTTTTGCCTTTTGGCACATACGGATTAGTCATCATCACCCATTGTCCTACATGATATTTGGGTAAAGCCGTCTTTCTATTGTGAACTTTGTCCTGTCTCTCTAACGCTTTAGTGTTAATTTTTTTCATCTGCTGCAAGAGTGTTTTCAACTTTGTGGATAAATCCTTAACAGCCGAAATATCGCTTCCTGGTCGGGTCTTGAGCAATTCAAACAGAGATGACATCTTCTGACCAAATAATACTTCATACGGAGACAACCCTGTACTTTCATGCACTTTTGAGGTATACGTTGCGGGTACAAACGCCAATAGGGTATCTCAATTGTTGTGTTGCGAACTTACATAATAACTTAGCATCTTCGCTACTGTGTGATGAACTCTCTCGGTCCGGCCATTAGCCTGTGGGTGTAATGCGCTCATTCTCAATTTCTTCACATGCAACAACTTGCATAACTGTTTCGTCAAATCGGACATAAAGTTTGTCCCTTGATCTGTAATTATAGTTTCAGGTGTTCGAATTTTAATATCCATTGGTGTACTATGGTGTGAGCCACTGTTTCGGCTCGCTGGTCCGGAATAGCTGTCATAGACACATAGCGCGAAAAAATGATAAAGTATTGTTAAAACATAGGGATTACCCGCCGGTATTTGCACAAACGGTCCCAAGACGTCTACGCCAAGTAATTGGAGAGGTCTATTTGCTTCTGGTAGTCGTTGCAACACAATTTTCTGATGACTCAATTCCGCCTGTTGAGCACACGGAATGCAATCTTTTTTACACACATATCGACACCTTGCCTATGTGTTGACCACCAATAACTCTGTGCTACCCTCCTTTCCGTTGCCTTTCGACCCGAATTACCAGAAAACATTGAATCATGTGCTTGCCTTAAAATTTCACTTCAGAATATTTCTGGTACGAATATGCGTGGACCGTTCCTAGTTTTACGGTGCAATATCCCGTCTTCCAAGACGAACTGTCGCTGCGAGGTAAATCGTTGACAGTCTGTGTCAGAGGTTTGTGCCTCCACCCATTCGTTCTCATTTATTTCTGAGCATTCCATGGCGCATACTTCACGACTCAGATCATCCACGTTTCCGTGCGATTTATGTGGTCGATGAATCACTTCAAAATCGTACTCACTAAGACGCAAAGCCCATTTAGTTAATCTACTCATTGGGTCTTTAAGCTCTAACAACCACTGAAGTGCTGCATGGTCAGTAAAGTTTTACGGTGCAATATCCCGTCTTCCAAGACGAACTGTCGCTGCGAGGTAAATCGTTGACAGTCTGTGTCAGAGGTTTGTGCCTCCACCCATTCGTTCTCATTTATTCCTGAGCATTCCATGGCGCATACTTTACGACTCAGATCATCCGCGTTTCCGTGCGATTTATGTGGTCGATGAATCACTTCAAAATCGTACTCACTAAGACGCAAAGCCCACTTAGTTAATCTACTCATTGGGTCTTTAAGCTCTAACAACCACTGAAGTGCTGCATGGTCAGTAATCACCTTGAAACGTCGTCCATACAAATAACACTGGAAATAGGGTCTTCCAAAAATTAATGCCAATAACTCCTTCTCAGTTGTTGAGTAATTTTTTTCTGCATTGTTTAGCTGTCTGGAAGCATATGCTACCTGGTGTTCCTGCCCATCTATTTCCTGAGATAATAAAATACCCAAAGCAAAATTGTTAGAGTCACAAGATAATATAAATTGTTTACTAAAATCTGAAAAAGCCAAAACCGGACTAGATGTTAACAAATTTCTTAACTTTTGAAAAGCCTCTTCGCATTCTGCTGACCAGTGAAATTTTGCTCCCTTCTTCAACAACTGTGTGACGGGCCTTGCAATTTCCACAAAATTTGGAATACGCCTCCTGTAAAAATTGGCGAGACCGAAATAAGACTGCAACTCTTTTACATTTGTAGGTGTCAGAAAATTCATTACCGCCTCTACAAGTTTTGAATCCGTGCGGACACCCTCCTGTCCTATAATATGACCTAAATAACGGACTTCTTGCAACAAAAAAAGACATTTTTCCATATGAAGGGTTAACTGCGCTGCCTTCAGACGATCGGAAACTTCGCACAGACCGCACACATGTTTTTGCACGTCCTTTGAGAAAACAATTATGTCGTCCAAATATACCATACACTGATTAGGTTTCAGCCCTCGTGACACGCTATCTAGTAACCGTTGGAAGGTTGCCGGAGCATTTTTGAGTCTGAAAGGCATTCGCCGATACTGAAAATGACCTGTAGGTGTTGTAAAAGCTGTCTTCGGTCGGTCTTCCGGGGCGACCTCCAACTGGTGGTACCCGCTTTGAAGATACAACGTCATGAAGTACCGACACTGATCCAAATTATCCAGAGTTTCAGTGATATTAGGCATTGGGTATGCATCTGATACAGTTTTATAATTCAGGAAACGATAATCACAACAAAAACGATATGCCTTGCCCCCATCATGTGATTTTTTACCCACTATTACGACAGGAGCGGACCAGGGACTACTACTGGTTTCTATTATCCCATCCCTAGGCTGTTGATTAATAAATTCTTCCATGACAGGCTGTAAACTTTTTGGAACACGATATGGACGTTTATACACCGGTGCTTCATTCCCAATGGGGATGTAATGCTGAACTAACGGTGTGGTGGGCAGTGGACCATGAGAATTAAATAACTCTTTATATTCTGTCAAAAGATTCTCCATGACTTCTCTGTCTTGGACTTCTAAATGTGCTACTTTACCCCTCAGTGCGGACCAGCTGACAGACTGTGTAATCTGCTGCGAAATCCTTATCTAGTTCATCTTCCCCTATTATCTCCAAATTCGGTATTACGTTGTCCCATGCCAACTGCACCTCTTCAAGACCAAAATTATCTATACTTACAGGCGCAACCTTTTTTCCTTCTATCTCCCGCACGTAGGACACGCTACGGCGCGTAAAACACTTCATTTTATCCAGCGGCTCATTCTCAGACAAAGGTTCAACGACACACAACGAATTTACCGGCACGCTAGCTCCAACATCTGCCCAGATTATTTTCTCTGTACCCTTCAGTATACTATCCCGCGATTTAAACCTAAGGGTCCTTGTACGCAGTTTAGGTGGCCCACCCGACATCTGGGCGGTTCCTTGCGACAGTAATGGTTTCTCGGCTGCAGAACCTAGGCAAAATTGTATTCCATCCAGTTCTACTGTACACCATTCCAGGTTAACTTTTGCGTGATGCGCATCCAGGAAATCCAATCAGAGTATGACATCATAGCTGCTGCCAACAACTGGAAGAACTACCTTCACCTTGAAGTTCCTCATTTCAACTCGGAAGTTTAACACCGCTGATCGGAGTGACTTCACCTGAACCCCCACCCACGCCACTTAACGCCCAGCGTGGTGGTTTTAATTCTACTTTACCGAGTACATTTCTACTCTCCACGGATACCTGAGACCCAGTATCCAATAAAAATTTGCACGGTCTGTCCCTCACCAAGCCGGTCAGAAAAAAGTCTGCCTCTGATTCTGCACTAACATTAATACTTACTGGGGGTGTTGCACAGTGGACACATCACCCCCTGCCCCGTTTAACAGAGGGGGGTGAGGCCCACCTTGCGGTTTCCTATCATGTTTCTGCCAGGACCCACTGCAATTACGCTCCTGACGACCCCAGCATTTCTGCATTTCCTGCACTGCACTTCCTAGCAATCACGTCTAATGTGTCCCATCTAACCACATCTGAAACATTTTATTTCTGCATTAAACACTGCATTCCTGTCCCGCGTCTTTGAGAGTCTTCGGCAGTTCCATCCTAATCTTGCGGGATGTTTCGGGTTGAATTCCCCGCAAAAATGCGTCTAGTGCCTTCTGCTCAGCTTCCTGCAGAATGGCTTCATTAACCCTATCGTTTACCTCATAGGTATTAACATTAATTTTTCGAATTCGATCTACAAAAGCTTCTATTGATTCCCCATTCCTTTGATACATTCTATTCAATTGTTCCCGATAATATCTAGACGTATTTTCCTCCGATACCTTTCCAGCAACCCTTTTTTGAATACTTCAAATGTCCGAGCATCCCTTAATTCTTCATGGCAAGTAACGTACGCTCTGGCATCTCCAGTTACTTTCAACTTAGCCACATGCAAAAGCGTTTCTGCACGTCAATTTCCCATTTTAGCAGCATTGCTAAGATTCTCAAAAAAAAAAAAAAAAAAAAAAAAAAAAAAAAAAAAAAAAAATCTTAACATCCTCCCCAGCTTTTCCCGAGGAAGGGGTGACCAAAGACGCAGCATTAGTGTCAATAATTACTGCATTAACAGGAAACTGTTCCTTGCTCGCTTCTTTAGACTGCGCAAGCTCTATCTCTAATTCCGACACTCGCTCAAGTAGCTGCTGAATAGCCACCTCGGCTGACACAGACTGCTCCATCACTACCACCTATCGAATCAAGGCTACAGTACGGCCAGAAAGAAGAACAGGAAGGGAAGACGGACTATGCTACAGGTTCAGACAAACCATCAAACGAAAAATTGGCGCTTACTTGTCATGTTGCAGGAGTTGCTGATCCACTGTTGCCCTTCTCAGGTGCCACATATCCTCGTCGATTACCAGCCACAATTTGCTCCAAATCCAGGGAGAAGACCACTACTATCACCAATTGTAACAGGAGTGTGTGATGCGCAGGTTGCCCGACTGACACAACTTGTAATAGGATGACCGGAGTGGGTGACGTGGTCGGGGTTGTAGGGCGTGGCTGGGTAGAAGGAGGTGGCTGTTCTTAGCAATCTTCCTCTTTATTGTTAGTTCTTCCAATACATTTTCCGGTAGCTCAGCCCCACTGCTCATGTGGAGTTGTGCTGATGCGCGCAGCCCAGGGAATGCGACGCCATGCTCGATCAGCGGCTGCGCAGGTGGTAGCAGGTTAGCAGCACGAGGCCCGGCCAGGCTCACCTCCTGCAGATGCGGCGGCTCATGACGACGCAGGGATTCGCCGGTGCAGCAGCGGGCAATGCCCTCCGCTGGCCGGTCCTCGGGGACAGCTTCACTGATGACAACGACGTGACAGCGACCGAACGCGCAATCGGTCGAACCGAATGCCGACGCACACCTCTGATGCCCTTAAATAGTGCAGACTGCTGCTGAATCCGCCGGTTACGCGGCGCTGTGTTTATTAGAATGTTCTCGAGGAGTTGGATAACGCAACCGCGCTACATGCAGCCCGCGCCTGCGTAATTCTACTAATGCTGCGTTCTGGCTGCTGATGGCTGCCGCGCACGTACACACATACCGACGCTCGTTACAAAACTGTGTCATCTGCATAACGCGCTGGCCAGCCTTCATCCGCTATCTGCCGTGAGGCTGGCGCATTGCACACTGAAACACACTAAATCACAATTTCGCACCATATTTTCTAAAAATAACCCCTTGCCCTCTACAAATCATATATTTTCTAAATCAATGTTCATTCACCAATGCAGATTAAATTTCCCTTGCATAGTCAATTATTGATGTGCTGCTTAGGATGTATTTTACCCCAGGGTAGGAATAGCTGGATAAATTTGTGCAGGATTTTCATTCTAACTTTCAATGAAAATAATCAATCGAGGAATCAATTTAAAATTTTAGCAGTTCTGTGTCTAACTGAACAAAAATTAGAGCACTTTGAACTTACATAATGGGGCTGCCAATTATAACGTTTCCACTCTCTCATATCTTAAACACAAATTTAAACATTAATAAAAAAATTTTTTTTCCTCATTCTCCTTTTCATGGAAACGTTGTAGGTGGCAACCAGAAAATGGCTCAATTCCAATAGGTAATTTTACGAAATTAAGTATGTATGAAATTTTATCTTGTCTATGTATTAAAACTTGGTACAATTTTTCACGCTTTACAACTGTAACCACAACCAGAGAAACCATTCACAGTCCTTTTGCAAGAATTGAGAGATATTAGGAAGCTGAGCAGCCAGCATAATCTTGACGATATTCTAGAGTTTGTCTCAAATATAAAATTTATTGGGTATAGTGTGAAGGTATGAATAATTTCTAGTCTGCTTTTTTTTTCTTTTTGCTGTGCTTTTTTTTCCCCATCAGAAGACTCTGTTAGGAAAATGATTTGTCAGTGCTCACAATGACAAATTTTTAATATTTCAAAATTTAAATGTTAATTTTCCACAACTTGGCGGAAATAGTAATGTTCTGAAAGTGATCAGAGATGTTCTTGCTTTGTCAAGCCAGAGAGTATATTTCAGTCGTTGATTCTCACGTTAATAGTGGGGTAAGCTTCTGTGAAATTGTTGGCATACTAAACACGTAACCTGAACTGCTAATATTTGCCCATTGGTGTTGTGTTTATGAGTATGGTAAGGAAGTGTAGGTAGTTAACAGCAATGATGTCTCAAGTGTCAAATGCTGATAATCTTGAAGCAACAGATGGCGGATTCACCGAAGGTAGAAACGAAAACGTGAATGCAACCGTAGATGAATGTGAATCACTCGTGAATAGTGATCACATTGGAATAGCAAACACAGATGTTATTTCTGGGTTACCCTAAGATACGTCGAAGACCAAATGGGCTTCTCCTTCTGTGATTCTCATGGAAATGACGAAATAGTAGTCAGACCAGATAACACAGCAGCTGAATCATTTCAGGAATGGAAATAAACAGCATATGAATGATTTCAGGAACGAAAATAAGCAGCAGTTGTATCATTTCAGCAATGAAAGTAAACAGCAGTTGGATCAGTTTCAACCGGAATCTCTGCCGGCCGGTGTGGCTGAGCGCTTCTAGGTGCTTCATTATGGAACCGCGTGACCACTACGGTCACAGGTTCGAATCCTCCCTCGGGCATGGATGTATGTGATGTCCTTAGATTAGTTAGGTTTAAGTAGTTCTAAGTTCTAGGGGACTGATGACCTCAGATGTTAAGTCTCATAGTGCTCAGAGCCATTTGAACCATTTGGACAGGAATCTCTACACGTTTTGATTCTCAGCCGATACAAATAAAAGAAGGGCGAACTGACAATGTAGCTAACCAGGTTACTGAACATTTATGTTCTGAACTTGCTCCGTTAACAGGCACGCCAAGAGATATGGAATCTCAGTTAGCAGAAATTAACAAGGAACAAAAGACTATGCCAGCAAAAATGGGGACGCTACCGTTAGAATAGGTCACGCTCACTTTCAGGTAAGATACAGTAGTAACTGGTATGTGTAATTACCAAATTGCTTACTGTGAACTTCCAGAAACAGGAAACTCCCTCAAGAGGTGCCTCTATACAAACAGAACAACAATCGATTAAAAATAGTATTCAGGAATTTAGTGACGCGTTAGAACGGCATTCTGCTAACCAAGAGTAAAATTTAATGAATTCTTGAAGCAGAAAGAAACACAACTCAACGAGGTAGTTGTTTCAGATGTGAAGGAAGCCATAAGGAAATGACGACATACCCATAGAATAGACAGAAGCACAGAATTCACCTAGGACAGATGTCAATCAGAATAAGGAACCCATAAATAAAGAGATACCGGAATGGAGAGATAGAGTAAACCAACGCAGTTATTCACAAAAGGAATTATCCAGGGTTAGAGGAAAAGGTAATGATAGCCCCAATGCAGCAAATAGAAAGTGGGGTTTAAAAGGTCATGTGATAAGAAGTGACCGTTTCCCTAGAGGAACAGCAAACGATTACAGTCTGGCACCTGCTTATCCGGCATGTAATATGGGGGCAGAGGCAACACTGTCTTCTGTGCTACGGGAGGAAACCCTTTTAAAGAACTGACAGTCACAAATTTTCATTTCTGAAAACGTAATTTACATCCTCCAGTAATCATAGGATCATTTAGATTTTTTTTTTTTTACCAAATTCATGGTCCGAGCGACAGAAAATATAATACATGGAAGGACTCATTCAAGGTGATGGGACTCTCTGAGCATCTGAAGCTAATCAATAATATCAAATGTTTGAACAGTTCGAGCAAACTGTCCTTGCTAACTACTGGTTGCAAGGTATTCAGGAACGACTGAGTTATCAGTTTTTCAATCCTGAGAGGTAGAAGAGCAAGAATGGTAATTTACTGAAATGTATTTTGGAAGTACCTGTATAAAGTGAAGTGTTTGAGTGAAACAATTTCACAACGAGATGTATTGAGGATACTGAAAACTACCTTTTTTACGTCACGGAAAAACTGATCAATGTATCCGTAATCAATGTGGAACATTTTCTTTCTGTGTTTGACTCTCCTGAAGCATGAGAATAGCAAATGTGTTTGAAACTGTGGTTATACTACTGTCAATGGTTCAGGTTATGAAAACGTTCCATGTCCATTAGGTAACAATGAGGATAGGCCACCTTTCCCCATTGTGAACGGTGTGGATAGATTTTTAATCCTGCATGCCACCATTCAGACGCGCTCGATTTCATCCAGGGAATCCTAATAAAATACATAGATTTGACAATAGATTTTAGACAGGATATCATAACAATAAGGGGGGAACCTGGTATAGCAGTAGTAATAACGGTAAATGTAATGAAAACTTTGGTCCTCCTGGAAGAAATTCAGCATGTAACAACAATAGTAACAGTAATGTCCACCCAGTGCATAATCCAGTGATGAGTAACAGCTGCAATCACAACTAGCAACCTTCCAGTGCACTGCTACACATAGCTGAATCTGCCAAGGATTCAACATCCTCAGGTGAGAAATTCGATAAACTAAGGTCATCCATATGTAGCCCTTACTATTTCGCTGAGGAATGGAGCAAGGGCGAAATCTTATAGATGTTATTCTTTTGCCATACAGAGATGATACCAATATGAGATAGGAATTATTGGAAGGATATAATAACTGTATAGACATTTGTCATTCACGATACAGGTGTGGCTATCAGTGTGATTTCCCAGGACTTACTTGACCAGATGCATAATAGTAATGAAGTCTCTAAGTATCTGGTACAGTGCTGTCGAGGTGATGGTGCTTTTGGCAACAGGTAACAAACCGAAAGGTGGCAAGCCTGGATCAATGTAGAATTTGGAAGTGGAGTAACTGAGTACCTGTTCCTTGTAGTATTGAAAGTGAGTATAGGTTGATTTTTTGGGCTTGATTTCTCTAGAGAAAGGAATGTAATATATGGCCTTTATTTGGGTAAATCCAACCCATTTGCTAAGGGCCAAGAAATTATAATAGATCTTATACATACTGAGGCCTTATATGGGAAATATTGTCGAGGAATATGACTTAAATTTGTAAAAATTGAAGTGATATCCCATGGGGATATACCTGAAAGTAGCAACGAGGTAGAGGACTTACAAATTACAATTAAAGAGAAACAATCAGATGCTCTGGGTATTGATCGGACCATATACAATGATCTAGAGCAAGTGTTGTTGAAATATATGCACATGTTTGAGAAAAAATGAGATGTCATCATAACTTATGTTTATCATGTGGATGTAATTCCACACCAGACCTATTGTGAAACATACTACTCCATTCCTTGGACAAGATGTGAAGAAGTAGGTGAAGAAATTAAACAGATCATTGTTGGGGAATTATTGAACCATCTGTGTCGTCTTATTGTAGTCTTTTATTGGTGGTAGCATAACCAGGAGGAAAAATTTGATCTTTTCTGGATACTGTAGACATCAATACAATTATAGTATCTGAGTGTACTAGGCCTCCAAGCTTATGCAGCAGTTGCAGAAGTTTCATGGCATACAATTATTGCCAACTATAGACTGGAGGTCATCCTACTCGTAGATCGCCCTGTAGCCTGAGCAAGGAAGTATACACCCTTGATCTTGTATAGAAGGAGTTACCAATTTTCGCTACTTCCTTTCGGACTAAATGACACTGGGAGTTTTCATCACTGCATTAGATATTATTTTAGACCCTGAATCGTTAGGCAAAGTAACCATTTATGTGGATGATTTATTGATGCACACACAGACTTGAGAAGAACATCTGGCGTTGCTGACAAGAACTTAGTGAACTTTTCACAAACAGGAGTGATGGCTCACTTAAAGAAATCCAAGTCTGGCAAGGATAAAATCGAATTTCTGGTTCATATCATTTTCCCTGACTATATTACACATTAATCTAACAAAATGAAAGTTATTAAAATTTGTATGAGCCAAACCACTAAAATCAATTGAAAGTTTTCTTAGGCTTAGCTTCCTTTCTTAGAAGATTTTTATTTTTCCATATACTAAATAGCACTGCAGTGTTGAACATGTTAAAGAAAAAATTGTTGGGTATGGAGTGGGTATGGAGTTGTAAAGGATGAGCCAGACAATAAGGGATTTTACTTTATTATATGAGCCTCCAACCGGTAACTTCATTTTTCCATCGCGCCCAAGCCACGGCCGGCAGTGTTAGCTGCCTGTAAATTCTTTCGTCCCACGGTCTAGTAACAGGAAGTCAGCACCGACGAAGGGCACCTTGATCACGCGCCTCTGTCATGTGCTTACGAGGTAACGCCGTCCCAGGCGTCGCTTAGCAGGCAACGCTCTGGAAAGTTCCATGCCGCCCGCACGGTTTTCTCGGTCCTGACCAATCAGGGCGGAGGAAGGCGCATGGCGCGTCGAATATATCCGGCCGCCCGTCGCCGGGCTCGCTCTCTTGTATTCTTGCTCACCCGCGAGTCGGATGCGCGCCCTGTAGCATTGAACATCTCCCGCTTCTCCCGGTGCTGCGGCACTGTGGACTTAGTTTTGGCACACAACCACTTTCGGTAGCTTCGCGAACAATGTTCGCCAAATTGTAAGCTCTGGCTCACCCTCACCTCCCTAGGCCTATGTAGCCCCTTTCAACATGCTTTAGCCAATAAATAGTCTTTCTCTAAAAATTAGCCTATTATTCCACAACGCCCACCGCCTGCCCATACCCGCCATCCTGTACAATTGGTGTCAGAAGTTTGGATCCGTTCCCGTAGAGACTTTGTCGCTACACTAATTTTTTCCCGGCAAGACGCAGTACACTTCGCGCATGGAATGCGCCAACCGTCCGCCACGGTTGCTCCACGTGGGCCGTGGCTGCTCCACTAAACACGCACAGGGCGCGCGCTGCAGCGAGGCAGCCCACGCTAGTCAGCCACGTGAGCCGGACGCCGCCGCGCTGCCCGCTGCCTGAGTTCGAGGGGCCTGCGCTGCGCGACCGGCCGGGCCGCCGTCGTCCGCCGGCGCGCCAGCCGCCGCCGCCGCCGCCGCCGCCCACCGCCGCCCACCGCTGTCACCAACGCGCCAGGGGCCTACCGCCATCGCCGACCGGCCGAGCCAGCGCCGGCCGCCGCTCGAGGGTCCGGACGCCGCCGCCGCCGCCGCCGCCCGCTGCCGCCCGCCGACCACCGCCGCCGCAGCCACTGCACCACGCCGTCGCCGCTACCACTGCGTCGCACCGCCTCCGTCGCCATGTAAGTCGCCGCGATGCTTTCAACTATAGCTTCGACGATCTTCCGCCGCTGGGTTAGGAATATTTGTGGCCGTCCTTTTCTTGTAACAATTATTACCTTTTTTTGGTCACTAGCGTCCCATAAATTTGTAAACATGCCGATGGGAACACGAGCGACGGAACGGGATACCCCCGCAGAGGCACCTGCCTCGCAAGACCCGCTCGAGGCCATAAATGCACAAATGCGCCAGTTACTCGCTCAAAATCGGGAGCTACTTGAGCAAAACCGCGTCTTGAAACAGACGCTGGAAGCTAGTGCGCGAACTTCCGTACTTGTGGCTAGCTCCGCCCCTGTAACAAATGCTCAAACATAGGCAACTAACTTTAATTCTGTCTCTAATACAAACGCAACAATTTCAGCTAACATGGCGACTGTAAGCAATTTTCCTGCGGCTGATTTCATCCCCACGTTTTCTGGGAAGTCCCACGAAAATGTGGCTATGTTTTTACAAAATATTCGTGATGTGGGTCGCACGTGTGCCTGGCCGGATGATCTATTGGTCAATGTAGCCAGACTGAAGTTGACAGGGGAAGCCCGAATGTTTATAGAAACGGTGGACCAATTGCGTGACACGCACGATTTTGAAGTATTGGCCCGCGGATTGACTACGCGTTATTCCGATGCCAGAGGTACCGCATATTACAGAGATCAATTATCAACCCTTAAGCAGAAGCCTAATGAGGATTTTGATGCCTTTACAGATCGCATACGAACAGTATCTTGTCGCTAGGTGAAAATGCCAGTGAAAACAGAATTTTGCGCTCAGAAGTCGAAGCGCGTGCAATTGATGAATTTGTTCGCGGTATTGACCCCCGCATCGGAGGAGAAGTCAAAGCGGCCTCCCCCACTTCTCTGTTTGAAGCTGTTCGTTTGGCAATGGTGCGTGAAGAGGTATTGCGTTTTTGCGCTGCCGTACCGCGCCCGCCGGACCCAGTGCCGGTCCCGGCAAAAGAAATATTTTGTCAGCGTTGTGGGAAGCCCAACCATACGGCAATGCGCTGTCGCGCGCCGTATTGCACTATTTGCCAGACAGTAGGTCATGCTAATAATGTTTGCCCCACAAAGTCACCATTCTCTAATCAGATGCGCGGCCACCGCCGCAACGCAGGGTCGAATCAGGGAAACGCTTGGGGGATCAGGTTCCGCCACCCACCCGCGCCCCCGACAAAAATAATACACCCGGTTAGGACCGAAAAATGTAAAGAGGTGGACCACGTTAGTCTAGTTGGAGTACTCGGGAACAAATTAGTTAGAATTTTAGTTGATACTGGTGCTCAAGTTAGTGTACTGTTTGTGGAGAAAAATGATCGAAGGCCGTTACAGCCACCCCGGTACCATATCAGTGGCCTTGGAGAGGAAGTAATTGTCCCTGCAGGTTCGTGTGTAGTGAATCTGCAAATAGACGATGGTAAATACAGTCAGAGGATGGAAGTAGTAAGGCTAAAGAAGGGCGAATTTGACGTCATACTAGGGAATGACTTCCTGCACCGTTATCAGGGGATAGTGGATTATCGAACGCGAACTGTGCAGTTCGGCGAAGCAGTTCACCGATTTGGCAGTGCGCAGCCCCGTCAAACGCGAGGGAGCTGCGAAAGGCGCCGTTCACAGTCTCCCATAAAACCACAGATGTGGGCGATAAAAACCACTGACCCTGTGTGGGGATAAAAGGCGGAAGTGGAAAGATTCTCTGGATAGATGTCAAAAATCAAGAGCAGCCTAAGACAGACATTCTGGTTGACCCGCTCACCCAGAATGATGTTTTAAATCGTCACTCAGTACATATAAAGAGAAGTATCTGCCGACCGGAGAGGAGACAGAAGGGTTTTGCGATACCAGTAAGTGTAGATAATTTTGGCGTAGAAGATGTTGTGATACCGAAGGGTACTATTGTTGCCAGTGGACAGGAAATTTTTGAGGAAATAAGAGGAGCTGAGAAGCAGCGAGATAAAGATGAGAAAGGAAGGAGAAGAAAGAAATGTTCAGTTACAGAAGTGCGATATGTCGCGTCGACGTTAAAGAGTCAGTTATCAGAGAAGTTAGGTCATTTAAACAGTGAGGAGAAAAGGATGTTGCAGCCAGTATTAGAGGAATTTTCGTGGTTATTTGAAGAGAGGCAGTTTCTACCAGCTACGGATTTGGTTCAGCACGAAATTCCGACCGGAGAAGCTCGGCCTATTACGCCAGTAGTTCCACTCAAAAAAGCAAGGAAAAAGGTAATACAACCGCCTAGACAGCAACGTAGATATGCTCTAAGGTCAAACCACTATGATTTGCGTTCCAGAAAGTAGGTCCGAAATGATATGTAAACAGTTAGAAAAGTCCTGCATGCAGCAAGAGAATCAATTGACGGAAAACACCGTCGTTACTATACATTTAATTAAGTTGTGCATGTTAGTTATAAGTAGACATAAGAATTGGCTATCATTGGTAACTGGTAATAGAATTTATGATGTCACATGTTAATGGAAGTGATTGTAGTTATGTAATCATTTTGTCTTGTCATTTAACGTCTCCAGTAATGTTATCGTAGCAGTCGAGAATTAAAAACACAAGCATTCTTTAATCATGGAATTAAGGGGATAGTTGTCCTTGTCAAAAGAACACGTAGAGAAAGAATCAATTAATCTTGTATATATCAAAGGGATTCACATTTTACCTGTTAATTTAGTGGATATTTTCACGAACACAGCTATTAAAGCTTTACTATAGAAACATGATAGTAACACGCTTTCGTAACTGCCAGTAGATTAATGACTACATTGCTGCCGTCTACCTGTCCTTTGAAATACTCCCTATTACATGTATGTTTTGCTAAATGATCACACAACGATAATAACATGAATAAATACGTCCAAGTTAAACAACAAATAGGTTACTCTAAAGTAAAAGGAATCTTCCTCAAGTGCTATTTTATTGTTTCCATGATGCAATGTTGAACAGACAACAAGGTAAGTTTTTTGGTACCACGTATTTCTGTATATTAAATGCCACGGAGGCAGTCGCGTAAATACCGCCAGTGTTGTCTACAGCAGTTCACATACGCCGAGCCCCGCCCCTCTCTGTCAGCTGGCGATGCGGTCCCCTTCTCTTCCCTTTCCTTCCCTCCCCATCCTACAGCCTGCAGAGAGAGAGCGGCCATTGCAGTTCCCCCTTCCCCACCCACCGCCTCTGTCTTTGGTGCGTGCAGCATCTGCACCTCTCCCCTCGCCCCTCCACAACCATCCTACCATCGCCCTGCAGGCCACGTGCCTCAGCCACTCTACAGATTCGTACATTCGTACGTTGCAGTTTAAACAGCAAATCTAAAGGGATGGTTATAGAAATAAAATCACCAGCTTAATATTGCCCTACAGATTTTATTAGTCTTATCTAAAGACGGGAATCTATGTGTATTGTCTATTTGAATTTTCAGTATGGAACAAAAATCGTGAGAGAGAACTTTTCCTGGTACGCATTCTCTAAACCACCAGGATTAGTAAACGTTGGAATTTCAGATCGATCACCGGCTATGTTGTATCACCACCACGGTTAATAAACGGATCTATGTGGCGTCAAGAAAGCCGGAACTTGCCGCTATATCTGTCTTGTGAACGACCGCTGTGTGGGAAACGCCTTAGCCAAGGAGTTGGGTTTGGAATGCCATCGCAAAATACAGTTTATCTAGAAGCCTAACACCTGCCAGTTACCTAAATTTTAGAAGAAATGTTTAAGTAAAATAATTGGAACCCGATAGTTTTGGACCTCTAGCGATTGAAGTTATTAGAGTCCCTTAGAAAAGAACATCCTCCATGCTTAACTGTCGTGAACAACATAAGATAACTCTGGAAGGAAGCTTTGTGACCGTACCGAGAGACTAAACTCCACGCGTAGCAAGAGGACGGACCCAGCGAGAACGCCAGTTATGCTGCCGAGCCAGTGAAACCGGACGCAGCCGTACTGTCAGCTGTGCTGTCAGCAACTTACAGTCTCACGAGCGCGACGCGTGTCGCACCTTAGCACCTCAAGCTGCACTGAATCTCAACACAGAAATACTTAACCATTATATAACGAACCCTTTGAATAACTTTATGCACATTGTCAATAGTAAGGAACTTACTTTGCTCCCTACACACTTTTTATATGACAAATGAACTCTAATTTTATTAAAAACCAAAGCACCGACAGGTAAGTCATATCGACGTCTTCCGAGATGCAACTAACTTCGTCGAGCCGCCAATATTGATTATATGGAAGCAGGTAGGTGAGAGAATTAACAAAAGGAACAACAATCATATCCTTGAACGATTGACTGGGTGACTGATAATCACAAATATTTGCAATAACAAATCAACACAGGAAACGGTTTATCACACATTTAATAATCATTGCTGTCCATTGAAGGAGACATAAAATCATTTTTCATCAGAATCTTCTTAAAGGAAGTATTAACGTGACATTACACTACTCCACAGCATTACACACAACATTGCCATTACTTAATGACAGTTTTCTTGTGGGTAGAAGTACCAAAGATCGGTTGGAATGAAAATACACTCCTGGAAATGGAAAAAAGAACACATTGACACCGGTGTGTCAGACCCACGATACTTGCTCCGGACACTGCGAGAGGGCTGTACAAGCAATGATCACACGCACGGCACAGCGGACACACCAGGAACCGCGGTGTTGGCCGTCGAATGGCGCTAGCTGCGCAGCATTTGTGCACCGCCGCCGTCAGTGTCAGCAAGTTTGCCGTGGCATACGGAGCTCCATCGCAGTCTTTAACACTGGTAGCATGCCGCGACAGCATGGACGTGAACCGTATGTGCAGTTGACGGACTTTGAGCGAGGGCGTATAGTGGGCATGCGGGAGGCCGGGTGGACGTACCGCCGAATTGCTCAACACGTGGGGCGTGAGGTCTCCACAGTACATCGATGTTGTCGCCAGTTGTCGGCGGAAGGTGCACGTGCCCGTCGACCTGGGACCGGACCGCAGCGACGCACGGATGCACGCCAAGACCGTAGGATCCTACGCAGTGCCGTAGGGGACCGCACCGCCACTTCCCAGCAAATTAGGGACACTGTTGCTCCTGAGGTATCGGCGAGGACCATTCGCAACCGTCTCCATGAAGCTGGGCTACGGTCCCGCACACCGTTAGGCCGTCTTCCGCTCACGCCCCAACATCGTGCAGCCCGCCTCCAGTGGTGTCGCGACAGGCGTGAATGGAGGGACGAATGGAGACGTGTCGTCTTCAGCGATGAGAGTCGCTTCTGCCTTGGTGCCAATGATGGTCGTATGCGTGTTTGGCGCCGTGCAGGTGAGCGCCACAATCAGGACTGCATACGACCGAGGCACACAGGGCCAACACCCGGCATCATGGTGTGGGGAGCGATGTCCTACACTGGCCGTACACCACTGGTGATCGTCGAGGGGACACTGAATAGTGCACGGTACATCCAAACCGTCATCGAACACATCGTTCTACCATTCCTAGAACGGCAAGGGAACTTGCTGTTCCAACAGCACAATGCACGTCCGCATGTATCCCGTGCCACCCAACGTGCTCTAGAAGGTGTAAGTGAACTACCCTGGCCAGCAAGATCTCCGGATCTGTCCCCCATTGAGCATGTTTGGGACTGGATGAAGCGTCGTCTCACGCGGTCTGCACGTCCAGCACGAACGCTGGTCCAACTGAGGCGCCAGGTGGAAATGGCATGGCAAGCCGTTCCACAGGACTACATCCAGCATCTCTACGATCGTCTCCATGGGAGAATAGCAGCCTGCATTGCTGCGAAAGGTGGATATACACTGTACTAGTGCCGACATTGTGCATGCTCTGTTGCCTGTGTCTATGTGCCTGTGGTTCTGTCAGTGTGATCATGTGATGTATCTGACCCCAGGAATGTGTCAATAAAGTTTCCCCTTCCTGGGACAATGAATTCACGGTGTTCTTATTTCAATTTCCAGGAGTGTACAAACGAGAGCATAAAGGAATACCAGGGGATGCTTACATTCATTTTAGTACGAAATGTAACTCGAGGATAAAGAAGTTGTGTATAAAGGAAATAATATCTTGAACTTTTGCTTTTGTTGCGGTTTTGCAACCGCTCGTATCACTATGATGAGTTGCCAATTACTTATGTCAAATTGCTTGTGTCTAATTGATTATGTCCAATTGCTTATGTCCAATTACTTACATCCAATTAGTTATGTCTAATTACTAATTCGATGTATTATTTTTACTATTGTTCATTTTGTCCAGGTCTTATTTATGCTATTATCAAATGTTTAGACAGTTTTAGCTAGAGTTTGCCAGCACCAGTAATTTAGTATTTGTATCAGCCTAGTGTTTCCATGTGTCAGTGTGCTACTAGATTGACGAGGATAATCATTTTGTAGGATTTAAAGGATGCTAGAGTAAGTCCCCAAGTACTGCCAATTATTTGTTTATTAATAATGATGTCTTAGGTAAGAAATGGTTTTGGAAGGATAATTTAGGATGTAACAATGCTTTATTTTCATTTGTATTTGAATGTTTATCTGGAGGGATACTACATGCCTACCCCCGTGATAGATAACATAAACAGAGTGAATCACGCCCACAGAACGAGTAAGCTTTGTCTATATACTTACCTTAGGTGACGCGGTTGGCACCCGCGCGGACCCTTAGCTGTCTGTGTCGTTTCTTCACTTTTCCATTTCGCGACATAGTCCGTCCTATCCACTTTCATCTGACAACTTTCAACCGCACAACGCCTTTTGCAGTCTATTACCCGGGCGTGTCCTAGCACAAAACTATTCAGCCCAGACTTTGATCTTCCTCCTCGAAGAAAAGTTCACGAGAACAGTGTTCCGTGCTCTCTGACGACAGCTGATCAGGCAACGTCAGACGCGAACCGCGTCTAGCCCGCAGCTAAACGCCAGTAAGTGGAAATCTCTGTTCAAAACCTTGAGCCTTCTTTGTTTTCCCATTGTATTTTCCGAAGGAATACCGACTATTGAAGTAGTAGCATTTAACTGTATGACGTGTCCCAGGACACTGCGATATAACCAAGGATAGACGGAGTTTTAAGCAACCAGCTGGGCCCGAGGAGGCCAGCACCATGGAGTTAGGCTAGGCGCAAATTGAGAAGCGTATAGCACGTGTGACGTGACACTAGACTACAGCGCGACACGCACGTGCCGCACGGGTCGCGCGGGTCCACCGCATATTGCGACGCGTACACCATACTTCGCACGCGCCCCGACTGGCGACGCTCTGCGCTGACTGAACCGAAGCGCGCGAAACCTCTTATCTTTCTCAAACGATTTTACAGAAACTATTCTCTGAAAATATATGATTTTTGCCTTACTTGTAGCGTTTATATGTCAGTTTCGTGACGAAGTGCCCATCACCTCGCTAATGACCATTCTTATTGTGATGTACACATTTTAGTGAGACACTACGCAAAACTCAAAAAGTTTGCAACGAAAATTAGGGGTCGCTATGATTTTGCGTTTGGGGCGTGTTACACCATATGTTGCTGCGTATGAAATTCAGCTAACATGCTGAATTTTTGTTTAGACTTGGGAGGAGATCTCTATCTGCCTCCTATCTCGAGAAAATGGATCCCATGTAGCGCGCTCACTTCTAATCTCACGCCCGCGAGAATGAAATACTCGCAACATCTCTCGTATCTCCTAAACCGCTCGAGACATCGAAACGAAAGTTTGGCGAATGATAGCACACAAGGAGGAGAGTGTTTTGCCAATTATTAAACACACGGAACTTTATCTATGGCGATATATCACTACTTATACTTCTTTTTTATTTATTTCACTCCAGTGACTGTAATTTTTTAAGAGTTATCGACAGCTAGCGAAACAAGAGCTTCCTAGTATGAATATAAACATGAAATTTCTTCTTTTATTTAACTGCAAAGCGATACTACGAGGTTTTTCGTAAGCTATTGAGCTCTGTGATTGCCAATTACTTGTTTAATGAGGCCCTCCGTTTCGGAATTCTGTCTCAATAGCTGATGTGAGATGAGTTTGGCGAATTACACTGTGACAAAGGAAGTACAATTAAACCAGTCACCAAGAGAAATGTGGCCTTTACTCATAAATGGTGATGCTTCTTCGAATGAGAAAAGGTTAACAACTCACACAAAAACAGATTGGCAATTCTGTTGGAATTTTGGTGGAATCCCCGTAACTCATCGTATTTTTAGCACTGAGCGACTGGAATGGAAACTTACCAAGGGATTTTATTCCTTCTCTTGATCTGAGCAGTATTAAAATAATGACGAGCGTTCCTTCAGGCGGAATGATAGGCACATGCCAGATACTGTTGACTCACCTAGGGCGTGCCAAACTGACAATGCGTGATCGCGAATAAAATAGTTGTTATTGAGAAAAATAAACAACTGATCTGTCGCACAACCCAATGGTCAGTATATGTTCAGCAGCGGAGGATAATGCGCGCGACAGGAATGCACAAGCTAGCCATGTGTGCCTTGTGAGTTGGAGTTCGAAAAACATTGTCATGACAGTAGATCTGCCTTTGTCAGCAGCACATTTCAACAAATTAAATATATCTAATCATAACAGTCTTTTAGGATATTCCTACTTTCGTAATAATACCGACCATTTTCTTCATTTGTATAGCCTGTTGTTGTATAATTACTTTATTAATGCTGATAATGTCCATGCAACAATTGAAATGCCTTTTCTCATCACGGTGAGCCAATTAAAACATTGTTATTTGTGACTGCTTTTCGACTGTTTCTAGCTTGCAATGGAAATATGTTGCTCACATGCATGTAGTACAGTGTGTCGTATTACATTATTACATCCATATGAGAGTAATCACAGTGAAACTTCTATACTTCAGATCTTGGACGCTTTTTACCAGGTGCACAAAGGGATCACACCTGTGGAGATTACGCCTTTCTAAATTTTTGTAACAGATCGTACAGATACGCTAGCTTACTAGGCAGCGAGAAGATAACCTTGCTTTACTTTCCTACCTTGATTCTTAATCACATGATTTTATAATATTCCTTGCTTTCTTATTCACTACCCTCTGTCCCTTCTTGCGATCTGAAAACATCGCGGAGGCACATGGTGCAATTCCAGTGGCCAATGGCTCATCAGTTACTGAAGTATACATTTTTCTTGACAGAAGAAAAACAAAACAAAACTATGCACATACAAGTAACAGAAAAGTATAACGTGCTAACGAAGAAAGCTGGAGCGTTTAAATGGCGAAAAACGAAATACTACCCAAAGGCAATAAAATTCAGTACACAGTAAGGCAAAGTTTATCGTATGGGCAATATTACCACTGCTCATATGCGCTGTTCCGATGTGAGCATATGGCCGTGCTACTTTTCCGCTCCCCGCCTCACATTTCCCACGGTGCTAGCGAGGCAAGCGCGACGCGCGGCGCGAGAAACTGTGCCTCAACCACAACGCCGCGCGACCTGGCGCAGGCGCGTGTCGCGTCCCAGTCGCGTCGCGTCGCAGTTTCCGCGGTCCCATTTGACCCTGTGATGTTACAAAAACACGCGCTGCGCTGCGTCGCGCCACACGCGCTATACGCGTCTCAATTTGCGCCTAGCCTTATAGAGACGGCGAGTTTAGTCGCAAAATGTTGAGAGGATGAAGACGGCGAATTTGGTCGCAAAGTAAAGTTAGTCGCAAAATGTTGAGAGGATAAAGACGTCGAATTTGGTCGCACAACGAAGTTTTTTTTTGTGAGAAATGTCGAGTTTTTGGAAGAAATACGTAGGAACTATCTTGGAGTCGCAGAATTGTCATTTACACAGTTAAGTAGGCGACACCGTCGTGTCAACGATGCGCCGTGCACTATACCTTCCTAAAGGAAAAGTCCATCAGAAATTACGCTCAAATTAGTCTTTTCTAATTCAAGTCCTTACAGTTTCTTTTTCCATTCTGGAAATCTCTAGAGTCTCGTCGAGTTTTGTTCTTTTCGCCTCATTAGCAACAGCGTTGACATCCAACGACACAATGTACGCCCTACCTGCACAAAACTGGTGTCACTTTTCTTTGTCAATTTCACTTGATATGTTCGGCAAAAATGTTGATGCATGAGGAACTTTTTCTCACACTTAGAGGGTCAGCCCAAAGAGGCACTTAACTTTCTTTGTTTACTGATATGGAATATGCAGTAAATTTAATATGATATTTGTTACTTCATTTTTATATTTTCATGTTTATGTAAGAATTATGTTTGGGCTCAAATGGATTTCATAGGAACTTGGTTACGAACCAACTTACTAATGCATAATGTAATTTTAAACAGAACCCACTGTAACAACTCATCTAGCTTTGTCACGCGTAATCCCACTTCTGTTTTGTTGATCATTGCTGAAAAAAAAAAAAACATATCGATTACGCATATCTATTCCCCTTTATTCAGTAATGCTATACCCCTTTTTGTGACATTTGTATTCATCACGTCTCACTTCGAAGCAGATAAATACGCTCATCGGGCGCAGGAGCCCAAGAACATGTGGACGTTGTTTAAAATACAGACAGCGCAGTGAACAGCGTCGGTAAACTTCGTCTCTCTCTCTCTCTCGCTCTTAAACCTGAGGCCTCCTTCCTGCGCCGCGCACGTGCTCGCTGCGTGTGACATTTGACAGTTGTAGCCGCCTAGGCTTCGCTTATCAGCTGCCGCGTGCAGCTCTGACGCGGCGCTGGCCTCGGAAGTTATCTGCAGCGTGCGATTCTTACGTAGCGCGAAGATTCGGCCTTGCGGACACCTGCCACTCTGACGTAGCCTCCGCGCAGGTCTTTGGCAAACGGTTCCTGTTGGAACACCACTTATAACCTTTCATGCCACTACGGCTTACTCACGTAGTATTCGCGCCCCTTTAATTATGTTTTTTATACCTGGGAGCTTATCCGTGATTCCCTGCTTCATCTAATAAATCAAATCATCACCTCCTATCGTCAAATGATGACTTGCTAAACATGAAAAAGGGCAAATTTCTTACGTTCGCCTGTTGGCACACTTAAATGAATGGCAAACAGCCACAAACTAAACTCAACAAAAATGAGAAGGACCTATCAGGCATGTGCCCTCCCTTAGTTTTAAGAGTGAAACTGAGATATCAACTAATGCGGAAAAACTAGTGTAGTGTAGTGAAGTGTTCCCTTAGTGATAACTCCCTTTTCAACTGTGTTTTGAAACATGTGGACCTCCCCTCATACCCCCCCCCCCCCCTGCGCTGAGTTCCAGTGCACGGACCTGGCCACGGCCACGCCCCCTTCCCGCCGGCAGCCTGCGCGCTGCCCGCTGAGGACAACACACCACGCCGCCTCGTGCCACTCGCCCTCGCCGTGACTCATCAGTGGTGATATGTTTACATTTTCAACTTATTCTAACAAAAGAAAAAAAAAGACATTTTTACTTCAACTTAGTAACAAGAACACTTGACATGTCTACCTAACACACACTGTCATGTTTTGTTCTAATTTTATTTTGATATTTTATGATGCTTTGATGTTTTATGATTGTTTGATGTTTTATGATGATTCTTGTATGCACACAACATTGTTGACATGTGTAAGTCCCTTTGCGACCCCTAGGAGGTCTATAGAGCCTCTATATCCTCCCATAGGTTAAGACCCCTGCCGTCTTCCGTGAGGGCCATTCTTAATCAAGTAGTGTTTACTTTGTTTTGCAAGCTAAATTTGTTTACATTTAAATGCTAATTGCATTGAGCGAATTCACATACGTTCTCCGCTCCCACGGAAGGGGGAGGAATGTAAAGGATGAGCCAGACAATAAGGGATTTTACTTTATTATATGAGCCTCCAACCGGTAACTTCATTTTTCCATCGCGCCCAAGCCACGGCCGGCAGTGTTAGCTGCCTGTAAATTCTTTCGTCCCACGGTCTAGTAACAGGAAGTCAGCACCGAGGAAGGGCACCTTGTTCACGCGCCTCTCTCATGTGCTTACGAGGTAACGCCGTCCCAGGCGTCGTTTAGCAGGCAACGCTCTGGAAAGTTCCATGCCGCCCGCACGGTTTTCTCGGTCCTGACCAATCAGGGCGGAGGAAGGCCCGTGGTGCGTCGAATATATCCGGCCGCCCGTCGCCGTGCCCTCTCTCTTGTATTCTTGCTCTCCCGCGAGTCGGATGCGCGCCCTGTAGCATTGAACATCTCCCGCTTCTCCCGGTGCTGCGGCACTGTGGACTTAGTTTTGGCAGACAACCACTTTCGGTAGCTTCGCGAACAATGTTCGCCAAATTGCAAGCTCTGGCTCACCCTCACCTCCCTAGGCCTTTGTAGCCCCTTTTCATCATGCTTTAGCCAATAAATGGCCTTTCTCTAAAAATTACACTATTATTCCATAACGCCCACCGTCTGCCCATACCCGCCATCCTGTACAGAGTGTTATAACAGCTTAAAGAATCCTTTGGCAAATTCTCCAATACTCTATCACCTTGATATGTCACAAGAATTTTGCATTGCCTCTGATGCTTCGCCCACAGTGTTGGGGTCTTGTTTGTCCCACTGGTACCAAATTAACAAGGGCACTAAGGAAATCCCTAAGTTTTCCAAGTAGAACACTGTCAGAATGTGAAAGAGCTTACTCGGTCACAGAGTTAGAAACGTTAACTATAGTTTGGGACTTTGAGAAATTTGATTATTATGTACACTGAAGAGCAACAGAAATTGGTACACCTGCCTAATATCTTGTAGGGCCCACACGAGCATGCAGAAGTGCCGCAACACGACGTGGCATGGACTCATCTAATGTCTCAGTCGGTCTTGACGGAACTGACACCACAAATCCTACAAGACTATCCATAAATCTGTAAGAGTATGAGGGGATGGAGGTCTATTCTGAACAGCACATCGCAAGGCACCCCAGATATGCTCAATGGTCTTCATGTCCAGGGAATTTAATGACCAGTGCAAGTGCTTAAACGCAGAAGAGTGTTCATGGAGCCAGTCTGTAGCAATTCTGGACACGTGGGATGTCGCATTGTCCTTCTGGAATTGCCCAAGTACGTCAGAATGCACAATGGACATGAATGGATGCAGGTGATCAGACTGGATGCTTACGTACGTGTCATGTGTCAGAGTCGTCTCTAGATGTATCATGGTCCCATATAATTCCAATTGCACATGTCCCACACCATTACAGAGCCTCCACCAGCTGGAACAGTACCCTGCTGATGCGCAGGGTCTATGGCTTCATGAGGTTTTCTCCATACCCATACCATACACGTCCACCCACTCGATACACTTTAAAATGAGGCTTGTCCGACCAGGCAACATGTTTCCACTCATCAATGTCCAATGTCAATGTTGACAGGGCCAAGCAAAATGTAAGGTTTCGGTTTGTGCAGTCATCAAGGTTTACACTAGTGGGTCTTTGGCTCCGAAAGCCCATATCGATGATGTTTCGTTGATCGCCTAGTCTTGAAATCTACAGCAATTTGCGGAATGCTTGCACTTCAGTCACATTGAACGATTCTCTTCAGTCATCATTGGTCCCACTGTTACAGGATCTCTTTCTGGCCGCAGTGATGTCGGAAATTTGATGTTTTCCTGATTCCTCATATTTACAGTACACTCATGAAATGATCGTATGGGAAAATCCTCACTTCATAACTACTTTAGCGATGTTGTATCCAATTGCTCATGCCTCGACTATAACACTACGCTAAGACTCCCTTGATAACTTGCCATTGTAGCAGCAGTAAACCGTGGATTTACTTTCAAAATCTTTTCTTAAAGAATTTACTTTATTGACCAGCGATTCATCAAGAACATTAACACATTTAAACACACTATGTGAGCTTGGAAGTAGTTGCCAGTGGGTAACTGATGAAAACAAATTTCTTTCAACAAATAGAAAATTTATTCCTAAAAACCCTTTCTTTTTAAAAAAAAATCGATTTAAAAATTATAATCAGGAAGCACCCTCTAAATATCAAGTTACAATTCATTCAGAGGCAGAAATAACAATTTTCTTTTTTTTTTGACGGTATGAGCTTTCAGGCTGAGAACCTTACCGCTCCTTTTAACGACCGCTCACAACAACCTCTGAAAGACTACACTGGTGCAAATCTGGAACACACCAGATTACTTTAAACTAAAAGTTTAACAACTCACAGAAACACATAAACTATGCACCCCGTAGGAGGGATGGAGATGGTACAAACACTCACATTTAAAAAATTGCTTGCCACCGAAAGTGCAACTTGTTTATAAAGAAAACTCTTACGGTGGAAGGGTGGTAACCTTATATACAAAAATGACCATTTATATAAAAACCCATGAAATACAGTCTCACATAAAATGTACAAACATGCTCTACATCACACATATAGCGCCTCTCAAGATGATAGGCAAGATAAAAATATATTTCAGGAATTCGGCCTTTACACCTTAAGCAATAAATTCGTTAACACCGAATCTGACAAACATGACAGAGGCAGCTATTAACGTACGGCAGACCGACAGACAGACAGACAGACACTAACTGCCTAACAAATGCGGACAGGAGTCAGACAAGCAAGCTGGGGACGAGAGACTGACCAAGAAAACAAGTAGAATTTAACAAGTAAATGAAACAACATACCACGAATCACTTAACTTATAATAAACTGCGATGTCTGGCGAAGACCTGGCGCAGCACCCCCAAAACGCTCTCCCGAACCGTCCGCTGCCAGCCGCTTCAACGGACGCAGGAAGGCGCGCCGATCTCCTGTCTCACGGCGTCGCAGCTTGCGCCGGCCAGACCGATGTCGTGGGTTGACTCCTGTTGCTCTCGTGTCAGCAGCGAAGCCACTACCCCTCTCTATACGGCGCGGACCACTGGACTGACGTGGCGACCTCACATGTGCCGACGCTCAAGACGGACAAGTCATCTTGTGTCCCAGTGCGCGACCGACCAACCTATCGATCCAACTGGCAATGACCATTGCCTGTACAAACTCGAGCAGACTGGCGGCATAACACATACTAGCACTCTGGACGACAGACAGACACTGACTGCCCCACACTGACCCGACTGACCAACTGACCAGAATCACCGCCTAGCGAGCTCATAACGCCCCATAAATGCACGTGAACAGGCAACCTTTCACCTTTCCCACCAGAGAGAGACACCAAAGCTGCGATTGCCACAGCGGCGCCATCGCCAGAAACGGAGGGCTACTGCTTCATAGTATGCGCTGTGGCGCCCTCTTCAAAACAGCAAATTTACCACAGCACAAGTAATAACTGATCTAACAACTGCGCCAGACACTTGTTGTCTTATATAGGCGTTTCCGACTGCAGTGCCGTGTTCTGCCTGTTTGGGTATCTCTGTATTTGAATATGCATGGTTATACCAGTTTCTTTGGCGCTTGTGTGTATACGGAAATCACGTTAAATAATATTGTGATTGTCAGGTCTTTGGTTTCCTGGCATTTTGTAAGTTTTTACACCAATGGCTTGCTCAGTGGTCCTTACTACTTCAAGAATGCGATTATGGAATCACATATTTTAATGCGAAAGACAACAAGGTGGCAGATGCTCTATCCCATCTACCTCAAAGCCTTCCTGAATTTCCTATATTGTTTATGTCAGATACCAGGAATAGGCAGCATTTTCTTGACAGGCGTCGCAATATACCTGAGATACAGGGTGCTGACAGTAAGTGGAGTAAGTTAAAATTCAGGTTAACTCAGGAACCATATGGTAAAATTGTAAACCTCTTTTCAATACATCATGGTGTTTTATTCTATAGATGTAACATTCTTTCTTCCAGGTGTTGTGTATGTAAATAGAGGTCTGTAAAGGCAAGTTGTTTTGCATATTCATTTTGTTTGGGGCCATTATTGCGAACAAGTGTACAAATAAAATGAGCCTAGATTTAATCTTTTTATTACAACTTAAGCAGCCAGTCAACAGGCAGAATAGGTTAACTACCTTGGACTTTTTGAAGAAATAGTAATAAAACTCCCGATTAGCTCAACTACATAGACTCCAACCAAAATCACAGAAAAAGTAAAAGAGAGTATTCAGTGTGTACACCCACTGCTGAAGCTTTCTACGTATGTCATACCTTCGAAGACACAGCAAGGCAAATTCTAGTTGCGCTTACGCATGCAGCAAAGTTGTGTTAGGAATATCATAATAACCATCTTGGCCAAACTCCTAAATATGCCATAGGTGACCTTGTAATCTTAAAGACACGTTTTAAGTTTTCATAGGCATTGGAAAAACAAGAAAACCAAGAAAATAAAAGTACTTTACCCTTTCAGAGTCTTAAGAGTTATTATCATAATAGAGTGTTAAGTAATCAAGGCTTATTAATCTTATATATTACATGTGTATTTTTCCAGTGGTTTCCATTATTCCATGTGAACAATTTACTTAATCTCGTAAGGAAAACACATGTGCCTTAATATGTAAAGATTCCTTCCACAATAGGGTTTTCTTGTTGTGCATATAACAGCATTCTATTTAGTTTTAAGATATTTTTTTGTAGTAGTAGAGGAAGAATCAGGGATATCATGGTCCTCACTCGATGCTAATAATTTCAAGAGGAAATCATAGATTCGACCACAACTTTAACTATGTCATGGGAATCAATGTTCAATGAAAAGTAGGAAATAGTAGGTTGTTGTATATGCTTGGACTTGACTCTTAGGAATTCACTAAAACACAGACACATGACATGGTGAAACAACGCTCTGGTGGGCGGTTTGTGGGTTTAAATCACCTCGGGGTATGACCATATGATGCATTTGACTTGCGGTCGTCGCATGGTGGCACTGACAGCTGTCCACATATGCAGAGATGTGTTGGTGCATGTCAGAGTACGGTGCAGCAAGTACGTGTGCAGACGTTTTCAAACATGCTAATTGAGAATGTGTATTGAAAATGGCTCAAAGAACACATATTGATGACGTTATGATGGGTAGAACACTAGGGCGACTAGAGACTGGTTATAAACAGCAGGTCGCAACACAGACCCTCCGTGTGCCATAAACTGTGATCTCAAGACTATGGCAACTATTCCAGCAGACAGGAAGTGTGTCCAGGCGCTACAGTACGGGACGTCCACGTGTACATCACAACAAGAAGAACGATATGTCACCATCAGTACCCGCAGACGGCCACGGAGTACTGCAGGTAACCTTGCTCGAGACCTTACTGCAGCCACTGGAACAGTTGTCTCCAGACACACAGTCTACAGACGACTTAACAGACATGGTTTATTCGCCTGGAGACCTGCAAGGTGCATTCCACTGACCCATGGTCACAGGAGAGCTCGTGGTCTGGTGTCAAGAACACAGTACATGGTCATTGGAACAGTGGGTCCAGGCTATGTTCACGGACGAGTCCAGGTATAGTCTGAACAGTGATTCTCACCGGGTTTTCATCTGGCATGAACCAGGAACCAGATACCAAAGCCTTAATGTCCTTGAAAGGGACCTGTATGGAGATCGTGTTTTGCTGGTGTGTGGTGGGATTATGATTGGTGCACGTACACCCCTGTATGTCTTTGACAGAGGAACTGTAACAGATCATGTGTATCGGGACGTCATTTTGCACCAGAATGTCCACCTTTTCAGGGGTTCAGTGGGTCCCACCTTCCTACTCATGGTTGAAAATACACGGCCTCACTTTGCTGCCAAGGTAGAGGAGTACTTTGAAACAGAAGATATCAGGAGAATGGAGTGGGTTGTCTGCTTGTGTCTGTGTGTGTGCGGATGGATATGTGTGTGTGTGCGGGTGTATACCTGTCCTTTTTTCCCCCTAAGGTAACTCTTTCCGCTTCCGGGATTGGAATGACTCCTTACCCTCTCCCTTAAAACCACATCCTTTCGTCTTTCCCTCTCCTTCCCCCTTTCCTGATGAAGCAACTGTTTGTTGTGAAAGCTTGAATTTTGTGTGTATGTTTGTGTTTGTTTGTGTGTCTATCAATCTGCCAGCGCTTTTGTTTGGTAAGTCTCATCATCTTTGTTTTTAGATATATATATATATATATATATATATATATATATATATATATATATATATATATATATATAGTATTTTCTTTGGTTCTTAAATTAATGTGAGGTAGATGAAGAGATGTATCTTGTTCCAAAGAAGTCCCCCATAATGGTGTGTGGAGACATTTATAGTTATTTCCCATAGTTAAAACTGACAGAGGGAACAGCGTTATGGGCACATATGGATTGAGCCATCAGCAGTTCATGCCTAGCATAAGTGTGATAAGAAGAATTACTTTATGTCATAGTGCCTTTGCTCGTGGCAGGCAGTTTCTGTTTGGAAGTAAATATCTGAGGCTAAAGGAGCCACAGGCGAATGGATACATACACTTGGTATACTAAATTACTCTTCCAGTCCACCAGGCAGCCCATGATTAATACTGCATAAATTGTATGTAAACCTGGCGTAAAATATAGCAATTAAACTTATGAGTCTGATGATCATTAATGTAGTCTGTGATGCAGATGTAATAGAGAAAAATGAATAAGCACTGATCGCTGTATGTAGTGCGAAACTATATGTAAATGTTGTAAATACTATTAATATGTTGGATTTTATTTACTGCTTGGCCACAAGCATATACACAGTGAACTAGAAAGATTCTGAACAGTAAACGATCTGGACCACTATATAAGGGTGAGTGAAGTGGGACACTGTAAATGTGCTATACAGAAAGTAATAGATAAGTAGTGGACACACATTGTTAGTCCAGCTCAGGATAAAGTTATTACTCTGGATGCGAGAATTTCCAGAATGATATTTTACATCCTGATGTATGAATGAGTGTCTTACCTGTAGTGGTGATTATGGTGCACTACATTTTTACCTACCCTGTGATAGTCAGAAGCAAAAGGTGGCGAAGTGCAGTGTAGTTCAATTAAAGTGATTATTGGCAGACTGTTTTCAGAGAGCACCAACAAGAATAATTCAAACTTCTCAGTCAGCCCACTGGGGACTGACACAGAATATATCATATCACCTAACTTGAGGATGTGCTTTGATAAGCATTCATGTTAGCATTAAACGAACTTTTCTTATGCGTAATTATATTTGTGATCCAATCTAAAATATAGGTAAGTAAAATCCTGACATTAGTATGGACTATGCTAGGAATTACATAAATGAATGATGTCATGTGTTGTGCCTTTTGACTTAATGTGATAACACATGTTCTCTTTGAGCCCAATATATGTTGTAAAATGCTGTACATATACAATATTAATGCCCTTGTATATTCTTTCAAATACTCTATGGCTGATCGCGAGTGTTGACGGTAAATAATCATAATCAGAGTAAATGTGCTGAGATGCGATAAAATCAGTGGGAGGAAAACCATTAATAACCCATGGTACGTGCAGACTGCTGATCCTTTACCATGCACAACTTCTAACACCAATTCCCACAGCTCTAGTTGACCATCCACCTGCCCCAACCACTTGCATGATAAGCCTTCCATCAAGTGGAACCGGTTTCAGAAATGTAAATTGTTAAACTTAATACCTTAAAATTTTGTACTCATGATTGTGTACACTTTAACACAAACTATTAGAGAATCATTATAATCACTCAGATATTGGTGGACACGTTCTGAATACATTATTGTAACATAAATTTTGTCTATTTGCTGCGCAAAAATGTTAAGCATCTATGGTAAATGTGGTCTTGCGTAATCTAGCTATTACAGAAAATTATTTAATATCGAATTTCAGAAATTCTGACCTAAACAGATCAATGAGATAAATTAACATGCCTTTATGTTTACCACACTAAACTGATGACCGTGAAATAGATGAAATTAATACTATCATATATGGAAGAAATTTCATTGCACAATAAAAAATCTGCAAGTTTACATATCTTCATTGGTGAAAGACTAAACCATAAAATATTCCTGAAATGTACAGGCATAATTACTGTGTAAAACCAGGCCAATATTCTCTGATTTCTTTATGTGTTTATTATAAGTGCATTAACTTCCCTTATGTTGGTTGGTTTGGGGAAGGAGGCCAGACTGCGTGGTCATCGGTCTCATCGGATTAGGGAAGGATGGGGAAGGAAGTCGGCCGTGCCCTTTCAGAGGAACCATCCCGGCATTTGCCTGGACTGATTTAGGGAAATCACGGAAAACCCAAATCAGGATGGCCGGACGTGGGATTGAACCGTCGTCCTCCCGAATGCGAGTCCAGTGTCTAACCACTGCGCCACCTCGCTCGGTCTTCCCTTATGTAATCAAATAATTGCTGATCCATAATTTCTTACCTGGAGATAGAAACAAACAGCAAGATAAAACCATTGTGGATAAACAGTTGTGGATAAGAAGATAGTAGCTTAGAACACTGAGTTACAGTTACATTTTCAGTCCTGTGTTACACATGATTTTTAGTCAGTTCTAAGGGACTACACTCCTATATAAAGCTACTTTACTCATATTTGTATACTCTTTTGAGCCATCTAATGGACAAATTAGAGTAACCATCCCTTATAAAAGTGAACTAAGTGTTAAAGAAAGTTTTATGTCTCAAACAATGACAGACCAGTGATGGTAGGTGTAATGGTGTATCCCATTGGTGTTTCAAATGTGATTATGAAGCAGATAGCAAACTGTGACCTGTACAGTGACAAAAATACAACCTCCACAGGTGAATAGCAGCATGAAAGTCACTAAGATCGTTTGTTGCCACTGCAGTTCAGGATGCTATATAACACCTCCACTTGGACTTAGAAATTGCTCTGCAAAATCATGGTTTATGAACACTGCATTGGACAGTGATAATTCTTAGTTTCACCATTTTCCGCAAAGATGAATTGTAGTTCTATGAAAATCAAAGGAAGGGTGTGATTGATCTTGATCTAGGGTCAGTGAGCTCTATAATATTTTTGATGGACGATAAAAGGCGACTACTGACAATAGTTCCCTTCCCTTCAGTATACTGCGCCAAGCATTTTAGCATCTGCTTTAATCCATCAGTGTAATTTCATTACTTGAATAATAATTAATTCAGGTAGTAACTTGTTTATTTCAAAGAATTTGGCATCCTAAGGATAAATGTTAACAAGAAACTCTTTGTACCATTACCCTGAATAGATGCCAACAGCCACAGATCGACTCTTCTTAGAGTATACATCTTATTCCAAAAGTAAATTTACTTTGTGTTCAGCAGATAATAATCAGATTTTTTCTAAGTCAATGTTCATTCAATGTGGCATTTTAAATTTTTCTTTCTAACTTTCAATGAAAATAATCAATTGATGACTCATTTTAAAATTCTAGCAGTTCTGTGTCAATCTGAACACAAAGTAGGTGCTTTGAACTTACATAACAGGACTGCTAATTATAAGGATTCGGCCATCCCATATCTTAAATACAAATTTAAACGTTTATCAAAGAAAAAGTTTTCTTTCCACATTTTCCTGTTTACAGAAACGTTATAACTAGGAACAAGGGAAATCGTAAGTAACACCAAAAGATAATTTAACCTCATGAAACTTGTGATGAAAAAAATTGTGTCTAACATGAAAAAAAGAGAATAAACATAGCAAAATATTTGTAACTACATCATAATGTGTTTATGCTATGTATTATAGGCCACTGAAGTAGCTTCATAAACAAAAGAAGCCAGATGTGTATGGCAAAAAGAAAAAAAACTGCCTTTCGTTTAGTTGCAAAGATCGAGCATATTTCCATGAATTATACTGAAAAGGTATTCCTATTTTAAAACAAAAGTGGGGAAGCGAGGTCTTCCTGTTCTGATGTTCACTTCTTTTGTCTTTCTCTTAGAGAACAGATATATGTGCTACTGCTGTGTGCAAATTGTAATTATTATTGATTAATAATGGTTAATTTCACACTAAATGTGTCTGCAATTATTTTTAGGATCCTTATGGGCTAAACACTTTAACCAGCTTTACGAGCTCTAACATTTCAGGGCTGTGTACCAGGGCACGCTCTTGTTTGAGAGCAAAATGGCCAATAGCTTATCATATCGTTCCATCTTTCTAAATCCCCTAAACTCTGAAACTTTCAAATTTGTTGCTCCTTTCTCCTAACACATTTCAGAAAACAAAAAAGCACAATGTTTGTCACTTTTGCACATTGCATGAACTTCTGCTGTTGTAATATGCATCACTGCAGAACGGTAATGCCTCTGAAGAAGACTGAAAGATTCTGTGAAGAACTAAATACAGAAATGAGTAAATATCTAAAAATAGATTATCTTATATTATCAGGAGATTTGAATACCTGAATTGGTAAATACTGATTGAAGACACTTTGAAAGATAATGGAGAGAAGCTGCAATGCTTTGTAGCATTTAACAAATTAAGGATATCAGTTACTTCCTTTAGAAAAAAGACATCTGTAGGTTTACTTGGTGCAGAAAGGAATATAAATCTCTCATTAACTGTGTCATTATGAACAGAAATTTGTCATTGGAAGTAAAAGATGTATGAGCCTATCGGGGAACCAATATATATCAAAGTATCACGGTTAACTAATGTCAAAAGTCCTTCTGCTAAAAAGGTAGAAGAAAATGGAAAACCACCAATGAGTCATTGAAAAAGTATTTAAAATATACCTACAAGGGCCTGCTGAAAAGTATCAAAAGCAATGTTTGCGAATTTTTTATTCTGTTCTCAACATCGATTGATGTATTACATATCATGCCAATTTCTCAGTCGACTTTCTTGCTTCGCTGATAAAAGTTCCAACCACCTGCTGCTAGAGAACACTGAATAGTGGCATGTAACATGGCGACATGTAATGTAACCAAACGAGTGCATCGGAAAGAGTGTGCTGTAATCTAGTTTTAACCAAAGAGTTGATCCACATATGAAGCATCCTGTTCTTCAGAATTACAATGCAGACTACAAATGAGTACTGTGACATCAGCAACAAATTGACACCTTGATGTCATTGTCATCTATCATCCTCCATATAGTCCTGACTTGGCACCATCCGATTTTAAGCTGTTTCCAGAACTTAAAGAACATACCTGACGGTTTCAGCTTGATAACGATGAAGTGGTGGAATCAGAGATGACTCAATCAACAAACAGTGTCAGTATCAATAAACAATTCACCCGTTGGAAGATATGTGTACTTCGCCATTGGGTCTTTGTTGAGAATTGAATATATAGGTGTAAGGAACAAAGAAGTTGAAACCCATAAAATTTCTTTTATTTAAAAGTTTTAATAGTTTTCACACAAAAATTCATATTACAAAAAGAGAATATAAAAACTTTCTATCAAAGAAGGTTATATGCTCACCTACAAAAATAATAATTCACAAAGTATTAATGATGAGCGCTATAACATTGTACAAGCTTTAAGAACTACAGCTAACAAAGTGCCTAAAACATTTTTCTATTTGTTAGGACATTTTTCCGTAAAATTTCATTGGAATAGTTTTCGGGTTTTCTTTACTACTTCTTTCTTCTGGGTAATTATGCGTCTGCCAACTATTTATTTTCTGTTTTTTTTTATCCTACAGTATGGGCGTGTGACATCATTTGCAAAGAAAACATTGGCTACTGCAATTTACTTTAAGATACTAAGTTCTTGGCGTATTTCATTGTCAGCCAATGGTAATCGAAAGAGTCAGTGGATCATTGAGGTTAAGAAGGCCTTTTCATATCTTGGAGGGTGGCATGAACTGGCATTGATAACAGGATCTGTATGTAGGGCCTCTGAAAATCGAAAATTTATGTCTGTTATTAACTTTCTTAACAGTAAGGTCTAAAAAGTTACTGGAGCTCCCTTATTCTGCTTCTGTAGTAAAAGCTATTTTTGGTGCATGCAGCCTATGGCTTGAGGAAAGGCAGGAATCTTATTCTCGTCACACTCTGACAGTAGCAAGATGTCATGGAAATAACATTTATAATATATAGTCTTATCTTTTAGTTGTGGAGACTTAGCCAAGAACTTACATTCCAAATCGTTCATAAAAATTTATTTATTTATTTATTTATTTATTTAACCTGGCAAGATTAGGGCCATCAGGCCCTCTCTTACATCTAACCAGGCAATCTACTTATTTTACATTCATACGTTTTAGTAGGCATGCGAAATTACATCTAGTACAAAAAGTGAAACAAACAATTAGAAAGGTACACCTGGAAAAATACATACATATAGAGTTTATATTCGTAGATCATAAGTACTGTTATAATTAGACATTATTGAAGAGACAAATTATAGATAGGAGTGCTGGCAGCAGGGAGTATGAGGGAGACTCATGGTGAAGGGAGGAGAAGAATAGAGAGACATGATGAAACATAATTAAGGAAGTATAAAGGAAAAGAAGATTGCGTCGCTAATAGAGATAGATGAAGAGGAAGGCATCTCAGGAACAAGATAGGAGGCGCTAGCTTTGCTATTTGACAGATGAGAGGATTGGCCTGGTACATTAATTTTGTGGAGAACTTTATGAGGATGATAGTAGGAAATGCTTCAACTTCTTCTTAAAAGCAGCAGGAGATTGAATTTTGCGCAAGGTAAGGAGCAGTTTGTTCCAGAGGCGGACAGCGGTAACTGAGAAGGAGTTTGCAAAAGTTTTTGTTTTGTGAGTGGGCACAGTTAGGATACCAAATAAGAGTGACCTCGTGTTTCGATTATGATGGCATGACAGGTTTTTAATCTCTGAAGCAAGGTACTGGGGTGCTTGCGCGACGAGGAGTCTGTGAAGTAGACATAGAGTGCTGGTATTCAGAGGTGCAGAGAAGAATTCATTTAATTCGTTAGCTGACACATGAAAAGTAGTTTCCGATTTTGGCTTTCCGACGTAATTCAGCTGTCAGACATGGAGCAGGAGATTTTCTTACACGGATTGTGCACACAGGTGCATGTTTGTCATAGAGGGCAGTGAGTTTATCACCAAGTTCACTAATTTTGGCGTCGATTGTAGGTTCTCTGATTATTTGATGCCGTGAGATTTCTGAGCAGTCGGCTGTTAGAGCGTCAAGGTCAATACGTTTTATGTTCCTACAACTTATGTAACGTGATTTGATCCTTGGGGGCTGCACAGAGTAGGCCAGGAATATTACATCACGTGCTGACCAACATCTCTTACTTTGTCAGTCTGTCTGGTTGCGATTACGTCTATAAGAGTATGGCTGTGCGCCGTATGGTGTGTAGGTTGTAATGGAAGAATGTTCATGCTATTGCAACTAAACAGTCTTCTTAGGTTTATTGCGGAGGGAGTGTCTCTTAGCAGGTCTATGTTCAGGTCACCCATTACGATGACATGTTCGTATTGACACTAAAGTGAATGTAATTCCGACTGGAAGGAACTCATTGAGTTTATTTTTGGCGGCTTGTTCACGACGCCAGTCTAGAATTTCCGACTTTGTATATTTATTTCAATGAACATGAATTCAGCCTCTTTTTCTTCAGCAGGATTTGACATACATAAGACTTTCGCTTTGAGATCTGTTCGTATATACGCGCCGACCCCGCCACCTCGCTTTTTTGATCTGTCTGCCCTAAGAAATGTGTACCCTGCGAGATGAATAGATGCAGAGGATGTGTGTGGTTTCAACCACGTTTCGGATAAGAGGGATACGTGGTAGTTTAGTTGGTTGAAGAGGAGGCTAAGTTCTTCGTAATGTGCAGGTAAAGACTGGATGTTGCAGTGAGCTGCTAAAAGCTCTGATGCGTTCCGCTGGGCAGCCTGGAGTAGGGTGGCAGACTGGTTTGTCCCTTTGTTGGGCACTACCTGCCGCGAGGGGCACTGGCCGGTGCTTCCGCCAAGTGACATAACACAGGGGTGTCCAAGATTTTGCGCGCCCTGTTTGTGACTCCGCGAGTGCCGAAAGAAAGGCGACTGCAAGAGATTTCCTGGGGTTGCAGGAGTATAGAAAATGGATTAGTGGTATTCGGTGCAAGGAGAATATGACCAAAATAGTGACGGCTGTGTGTCACTGTCTATCCTATGTCGTAAGAGGAGAAATGTAATTAGCATATTTGAAACAGGTTAGGGTGGAAATAAGGGAAAGGGGAGTGATTTAAGAGGCCGATGCTGCCAGCAGAGAGAAGTAAGCTTAATAATTAATAGATTATCGTAGGAAGCTAGAATTAAACTGAAATTTACTAAAGTGATACTGGTAGTGATTATCGTAGGAAGCTACAATTAGATTGAAATTTGCTAAAGTGATACTGATGGTGATTTTTGTTATGAACAATTTAAACCGAAGAGATGGGTGATTACTGAACTAAAGGAGAGAGTAATAATTGCAATAGAACTATTACAGAATGGAAGAGAATAAACTAAGAAAATGAAAAAAGTATTAGCAGTAACTAAAATTAAGTAATGGTTAGAGCTACAGACATAAAAAAATAGTGAAAAGTTAAAACAGTTACAAAAACAATTAGTTGAAGGTACAAAATTGGGTATAATTGAAAAGTTAATACAATTACAAGACTATATCTGAGTATAGGGCTGTTACAATTTGCAAATGGTGCTAAGTTTGCAGTTTTGGCTCGAGTAGCTTCACTTAATACTATTCAGTTCTGTCATGTTTGTGACTGTCTTCTTTCCAGCTGCTGTCTTAATGATTACTCTGCCATCCTGAGTCCACACATTCTGAAGACCGAAATGGGATATGGCACTGTTTAAAATCCTTAGCCGTTCGTGTGTCAGATCTTCCCTTATTGTAAGCCCTGTCCTTGCTAACTTCTTCTTCTGGGTAAAGATCTCTGCCCTTTTTCGGTACGAGAGAAATTTAATTATTATTGGACGAGGTTTGGTAGCACCTGGTAGTTTTCGTCCCACCCGATGGCTCCTGTCAATGCCTGCCTTGGTCACTTCAACACCTAATTTTTCACGCGCAACCTCTATAAGCAGGTTGTCTGTGTCTTCTTCCTTATTTTCTGCTACTCCAAACAGTCGTACACTATTTCGCCTTTGGTACTGTTCTAGCTCGTCTGTTGCGGCAGATAGTTTCACTTCCAACTCTCGTGCCTTTTTCTCGTATTCAGACACAGACTTTTTTAGTGCTGTAATTTCGGCAGTATTGGCCTCAACAGTTTCACGCATTTTGGCCAATACTGCTGCCGTTACAGTATCTGATATAGTGCCTGCTATCAGATCGAGATTGTTTTTATCGCGAAGCGCAGCGTTTACCTCAGAGCGGACCAGCTCCGCTATACCGGGAGCCGCGGCCGCACCTTCCGCCAAGAGCAGACCTGCCGCACCTGCTGCTTCCCCGCTGCTGGACGCGCTGCTGTTGACTCTTCTGTTTACCATTTTCTCGAAGTTATTGTCGGAGCCCAGAAAAAAAATAGCACTACTGCACAGAACACTGTTGTTTACACGATATCCACTTGTACTAGACAACACCACCTGCGAGAACACCTTCGAAATCAACTAAATTTCGCGAGCCGAACTTAACACGTGTTATATTGCAGCCGCCATGAATCATGTCTTCTAACCTATCAGTCAAACTGTTACCCATCCCAAGACCAGTTTTTTGTTAATATATTTTGCAATTGAAGGTAAAAAAGTTATAAGTTGATGCAAATTCCTCTTCTGACACTTTAGCAATATGCGTAACTTTTGTTATGCCTCTTTTCTATTCTTTCAACATTAATCCTTACTGTGTTAGAAATTTCTTGGTCAACAAATTGAAACTGAGTACTAGATAGTTCATTATTTAATTACAAACGTAGATCAAAAGCTTCTTTACTTGCTTTACGATTCGCGTAATTGGGCCCTAATCCAGTTCATCTCACTTTTGGCTTTAACAAAGCGAGGGCTGACTGCTGTTTAATTTTCGCTTTCGGATAGTTCGGTGTGACACCTGTTGCAAGACACTGCTTCTTGAATTTAATATTCATTACCTCAATACTGATTTTAGATTAGATTAATACTACTTCCATGGATCATGAATACAATGTTTCGTAGTGATGTGGAACGAGTCAAATTTTCCAATACATGACATACTTAAGTTAATTTAACAACATAATTACATTAATATAACAACTTTTTTATTTTTTTGGTTTTTTAATTTTTTATACTTTTTTTGATTTTTTTTCTTTTTTTCTTAATTTATATCTAAAAATTCCTGTATGGAGTAGAAGGAGTTGTCATTCAGAAATTCTTTTAATTTCTTCTTAAATACTTGTTGGTTATCTGTCAGACATTTGATACTATTTGGTAAGTGACTAAAGACTTTGGTGGCAGTATAATTCACCCCTTTCTGTGCCAAAGTTAAATTTAATCTTGAATAGTGAAGATCATCCTTTCTCCTAGTATTGTAGTTATGCACACTGCTATTACTTTTGAATTGGGTTCGGTTGTTAATAACAAATTTCGTAAGAGAGTATATATACTGAGAAGCTACTGTGAATATCCCTAGATCCTTGAATAAATGTCTGCAGGATGATCTTGGGTGGACTCCAGCTATTATTCTGATTACACGCTTTTGTGCAATAAATACTTTATTCCTCAGTGATGAATTACCCCAAAATTTGATGCCATATGCAAACAATCAGTGAAAATAGGCGTAGTAAGCTAATTTACTAAGATTTTTATTACCAAAATTTGCAATGACCCTTATTGCATAAGTAGCTGAACTCAAACGTTTCAGCAGATCATCTATGTGTTTCTTCCAATTTAATCTGTCATCAATGGACACACCTAAAAATTTTGAATATTCTACCTTAGCTATATGCTTCTGATTAAGGTCTGTATTTATTAATGGCATCATTGCATTTACTGTATGGAACTGTATGTACTGTGTCTTATCAAACAAAACACACACTTGGCAGTATGTCCACACAGCTCACTGTCGAACTGCTTCAGCTCGTCCTGCCATCTATGATCGCTATGAAGAACTACTAGAAACTGCAGCGGAGTGTATACACTTAGCTACATAACGAATTTGATCGAAAATGTTTCTCCATATGGAATAAATCGAAGAAATGAGGTCTGTAGCTTATCAGCTACAGTATGCATTAAAGTGTTAAGGTTTGTCTCAGTTCTAACCTCTCTTAAAATTTGCTTTCTTTCTGTCATCTCTACCCTAAAAAAGGTCTTTTCTGAACCATATAACTACTGGTATTTTACCACTCATGACAGTGCCTCCCTCCTTTAACTTACCTGTTATTTCCCCAGCCAATTTACTCTTCCCCTTCCTGTTGAGGTGAAGGCCATACCTAGTATAATCCCACCTTTCGCAGTCCGTTGCCCGGGGTGCACCATCTTTGAGGTTATCTACACGTCGCATCTTCTTAAGATACATAAATAAAGGTTTTAAGAGCAAATCAATACGTATATTTAACTAAAATGCAACATACCTGTGTTCGGAAATGGGCTTCCGAGCCGAAACTTATGCCTACTGCGGTACTCAATCCACCAGCAGTTACTGTAGGTGGAGTTAAAAATTAATAGTAATCTCTTCTATGAACTGTAATCGAAATGGGCTTACGAACCGAAACCTATAACTACTGAGGTACTCAATCCACCCAGAAATTACTGTAGGCGGAGTTAAAAATTAATATTAATCTAATAAATGAAAAGCAGACTGGTGCTTTTCATTTATTATAATGTTATTCTACCAAGAACCGACGGAAGATTCTGTTAACGTAATATTAATCTAGTGTATAAACTGTATTCGGAAATGGGCTTACGAGGCGAAACCTGAAAATTTCCATGCTGACGATCTTTCTACGATTATGGTAGGAAATTCAATATTGGTCCTACATGGGGGTTCGAATTTCAAGAAGACCCTCATATGCACGCCATATTTTGTCTGCTACTAAAGTAGCTGCTGACTCTGTGTACTGCCTGCCTGACTTACCGAGTGAACCCACTCGGTAAGTCAGGCAGGCAGTACACAGAGTCAGCAGCTACTTTAGTTTTTTTTTTTTTGGTCATCAGTCTACTGACTGGTTTGATGCGGCCCGCCACGAATTCCTTTCCTGTGCTAACCTCTTCATCTCAGAGTAGCACTTACAACCTACGTCCTCAATTATTTGCTTGACGTATTCCAATCTCTGTCTTCCTCTACAGTTTTTGCCCTCTACAGCTCCCTCTAGTACCATGGAAGTCATTCCCTCATGTCTTAGCAGATGTCCTATCATCCTGCCCCTTCTCCTTATCAGTGTTTTCCACATAATCCCTTCGTCTCCGATTCTGCGTAGAACCTCCTTATTCCTTACCTTATCAGTCCACCTAATTTTCAACATTCGTCTACAGCACCACATCTCAAATGCTTCGGTTCTCTTCTGTTCCGGTTTTCCCACAGTCCATGTTTCACTACCATACAATGTTGTACTCCAGACGTACATCCTCAGAAATTTCTTCCTCAAATTAAGGCCGGTATTTGATATTAGTAGACTTCTCTTGGCCAGAAATGCCTTTTTTGCCATAGCGAGTCTGCTTTTGATGTCCTCCTTGCTCCGTCCGTCATTGGTTATTTTACTTCCTAGGTAGCAGATTGATGGTCACGAAGTCAATGAAGTTAAGGATAACTTCATTGACTTCGTGACCATCAATCCTGATGTTAAGTTTCTCACTGTTCTCATTTCTACTACTTCTCATTACTTTCGTCTTTCTCCGATTTACTCTCATTAGACTGTTCATTCCGTTCAGCAGATCATTTAATTCTTCTTCATTTTCACTCAGGATAGCAATGTCATCAGCGAATCGTATCATTGATATCCTTTCACCTTGTATTTTAATTCCACTCCCGAACCTTTCTTTTATTTCCATCATTGCTTCCTCGATGTACAGATTGAAGAGTATGGGCGAAAGGCTACAGCCTTGTCTTACACCCTTCTTAATACGAGCACTTCGTTCTTGATCGTCCACTCTTATTATTCCCTCTTGGTTGTTGTACACATTGTATATGACCCGTCTCTTCCCATAGCTTACCCCTACTTTATTCAGAATCTCGAACAGCTTGCACCATTTTATATTGTCGAACGCTTTTTCCAGGTCGACAAATCCTATGAAAGTGTCTTGATTTTTCGACATAAAAGTTTTCTGGGTTTGGTACCGCGTCATAGTGTAAAAGCTATTGCTGCTATAGAAAAGCCAACGTTTCGGCCACGATTGCAGCGGCCTTCTTCTGGGTCTTCACCCTCATAGAGGCTTTCAATGTATTCTTTCCACGTATCTGCTCTCTCCTCTGCATTTAACAGTGGAATTCCCGTTGCACTCTTAATGTTACCACCGTTGCTTTTAACGTCACCAAAGGTTGTTTTGACTTTCCTGTGTGCTGAGTCTGTCCTTCCGACTATCATATCTTTTTCGATGTCTTCACATTTTTCCTGCAGCCATTTCGTCTTAGCTTCCCTGCACTTCCTATTTATTTCATTCCTCAGCGACTTGTATTTCTGTATTCCTGATTTTCCCGGAACATGTTTGTACTTCCTCCTTTCATCAATCAACTGAAGTATTTCTTCTGTTACCCATGGTTTCTTCGCAGCTACCTTCTTTGTACCTATGTTTTCCTTCCCAACTTCTATGATGGCCCTTTTTAGAGATGTGCATTCTTCTTCAATTGTACTACCTACTGCGCTATTCCTTATTGCTGTATCTATAGCGTTAGAGAACTTCAAACGTATCTCGTCATTCCTTAGTACTTCCGTATCCCACTTCTTTGCGTATTGATTCTTCCTGACTTTAGTAGCAGACAAAATATGGCGTGCATTCACCACCGGATATCGGAGGTCGAGAAACTCGCATTGAATATCGTTACAACAGCGTTTGAGCTTCCGGTTCAAACGTTCAACGACGATCGATTCTGGATACGATACTACAAACAGCGAGCCATGCTTCCACCCCCTTTATGTTGAATATCTTCACTAATTCAGCCAGTTGCCTAAGGAAACGGAATACTACTTCGGAATCCGTGGAATCCATGAGGCAAGCGCCGTTCATACCGACATGCGCTACTATTTGCAGTCGTTTGCACTTAGTGCTTTTAACAGCTTCTGGGAGGGCTCCCTCCATATCTCGGATGAGACCTCTCGGCAAACATTTTGAGTGCTCGCTGGCTGCTTTTCCCGACCTGCCTGCCATCGCCTTGAGTGTATCCACTACCTACTCAACCACTCGACCCTCCAATGACCAGAATACCATCCCTATGTGTTTCTCCGGACGTTGCGGGAAAATTAATGTTACTACTACTTTCTCGTTGTGCTCTTGATTTTTTTGCTTCTACTATGAGAGTGCTATAACACTTCTTAAAGTCCTCTGAATAATGTTTCCAAGCTGCATACTGTCTTAATGCTGAACTGACTGTTATATGAGTTTTTAATAATTTTTTTCCTGCGTTATCCACGTCTTGGATTCGTTATAACTGTCATTTTCTCTGCAGTTAATACAAGGCACATTTTCGAGCACAACTTTAATTGCTAAGTGGTCTGAAAAACCAGTATCTGTCACCTGAGTACTATAACAAGGATATTTGTTTTTGTCTAGAAATATCTGGTCAATTGTACTTCCATTTTTTTTACCGCATCTTGTGATCTCTTGGACTACTGGTGACAGGTTGTAAGAGGATAACAATTTCGTTAGTGAATCTCTTCTTTTGGTTACAGTTTTGAAGTCTACATTGAAGTCACCTACCAGAATTGTACGTTTTTCTTCACTGTTTAATCCCTCTAAAAGCTCTTCTAGTTTTATTAGAAACGTGCTATAATCACTCTTTGGTGATCTATATAAACATACAATAATAATTTCCGTTTCTATTAGATAACACGTACAGCACTCGAAGACTTTTTCAACGCATTTCGTCTCATAATTTTTAACTCGCGATTGTAAGCCATCTCTAACAAATACACATACCCCTCCGCCTACTACACGTGCACAGGTTTGCCTACGGAATGAACTTATCATTTTAAAGCCCTTTATTGAGCATTCGTCTTTCACCTTCAACCAATGTTCACTGATGCATAGCACCGAGACTCCCTTGTGAGTACTATCTAGGAGGTCTTCAAAGTAATCCACTTTATTTCGTAAACTTCGTGCGTTTTGGTACAGCAGTGTTAAAGACCCTAGGCACTCGTTCGTTCGCCCAGCGCCTTGCATGGTAGTACTTGCATGCGTAGCACTCGAATCTCCTTCCTCTCGTTTGCAGGCTCCTCGATTTCTGCAAAACAAAACAAGACTCCGGTATAATAACATATAGTTAAATGTACATTAAAATATGAACGAAGTCATACATGTGTTTTTGAAGAAATTTCTTGGATTATTTGGCGGCAGAACTTCTGTGCTTACTAAGCCAGTCTACGACAAAATATGCTGCTCTTCTTAGGATGTTCTCTATTTCCTCCATCAGTTTTATCTGGCACCGAATCCACACTGACAAGCTATATTCGAGTATTCGTCGAAAGAGGGTTTGTTGCCTACATCCTTCTTAGGTGAACCACTTGAAGATTCTTCCAATGAAACTGAGCTTGGTATATTCCCAACCTGCGATTAATTTTTACGCCGTCGTTCTAGTTTAAATCGTTCCACACATTTTATGAACGTTTCTGCGTCCACTAGTTGTTCGGTAATCTTGTAATTATAGGAGAATGAGTTTTCTTGTCTGTGTATACGTGATACGTTATCTGTTGTTTCTGTTGAGTGTCAACTGCCAGTCATGGCAGCAAGTGCCGATTTGCTTCATGTCTTCCAGCATTTCACTACAATTTTCTAGCGTTGCGTCCGAAGTTGTATTTAGGTCTGAACATTTTTCTCCATTCAAAATGATATGTTGCGTTATATTTGTTAAGGGTTCTCCAGTGCAATCACAAAGATGTTCTGTTATTCCGTAAGCTCCCATTTTGCTCACTAGACGACAGCGCGGAACTGCATAGAATGCATTCTGGAAGTCAGGGAACATGGCAACAACGAGGACGCAGGTATCTACTATCTTCGGGGGGTCGTGGTCGAACAAAGCGAGTCGGGCTTCACACGATAGATATTTACAGATTCCATGTCGATTTCTACAGAAGAGCTTTTTGGTCTGTATAAATGTCATAATACGAAAGCTTAAAACGTGTTCCAAAATTCAGCAATCTCCTTGAAAACGGAAATGACCCTCGCTTTTTTTCGATTCATTAGGAACGTTTCGCTCCTCCAGCAACCTGCGGGACAGTACTGTTAGACGAGGCTCTACTTCTTTCGCATCGTTTATGTAGAATCGTACTGGTGTCCCGTAAGACACATTGGCCTCTCCTCTGCTCAGCGATTTCAGTTGTTCCTCTGTCCCGTGGTCACATTGCAATTATGACATTCGTGCCATTATTTAAAGAGGCTCACACAGTACGATCTTCCTCAGTGAAATGGTTTTGGGAAAAGATGTTTACTGTCTTGGCCTTCTCTGTTATCCTCCGTTACCGAGCCATTCTCTCCATACAGCGTCTGGACACAAGACTCAGATCCATTTACTGATTTAACTTAAGGCAGAACTCCTTAGGATGTTCGGTCAAGTCCGTAGACAGAATTTTACTTTCGAATTCAAAGAACATCGCAGCCATTGCTCTCCTTACGCAGATTTTAGTTGAATGCAGCTTCTATTTGTCAGTTAGGCTTTGGCTAAGTTTAAATTTACAGTGACGGACTCTGTGCTTCGGAGCCGGTTTCTAACGTGGCTGTCGAACCACGGCGAGTCTTCCGCATTCCTCACAGCTTCTCTCTGCGCATACCTGCAGAAGGCGTATTGTACAATACTGTTGAACTTCGTCCAGTGATGCTCAACAATTTTTCAAGTTGATCGACCGGGTAATATGAAATCTGTTTTTGTCATTGTTTTTAAGCAGAAATCTCTTGAAACTCCCTCGCATATTAAATCAGTAAGCCGGGCTGGCACTCGAACTGGGGACCTTCGCAAGTGCTCTCCCAGCTTCTAATCAGGATCCACCCTTACAGCTTTACTTCCGCCACTATCTCATCTCCTACATTCTCGAAACAGTCACTAGGCTACGCTAAGCCACATCTTCGCAGCATCCTTTGTTCCAGGAGTGCTGTCCCCGAAGTTCGCAGGAGAACTTCTCTGGAGTTTGGAAGGTAGGTGACGGGGTACTGGCGAAAGAAAAGCTGTAAGGGAGGGAGAGGAGGGTGGCGGGTAGCGAGTCGTGCTTTGATAGGTCTGCCGGTAGAGCATTTGACTGCGAAAGGAAACGATCCCAGGTTCGAGTCTCGGTCCGGCACACAGTTTTACTCTTCCACTAAGTTTCAAATCAGCGTACACTCCGCAACAAAGTGACATTTCATTCCGGGAAGAAAAATTTTCCTGCCTTTCTTTACGTTCCTATGTACAGCTATATTTAGTGATGCTGTAACGGCATTGTAATCACTGATTCCCTTTTCCACTCTGAACCGTAAAGTTACTGCCTGTTGGTGGCCAGGATACCTAACATCACGCGTTGGTTTTCTTATGAGCAGCACAAGGAAATTTTCGGATAAGGTATTGAGAAGAATTTTACATGATTCCCTGTCCAAATACCCACCTTCATCACTTGTGTCTCCCACACTACAGCTAGAAAGTTGAAATCTCCACCTACTACTATAATAGGACCAAGAAATTTACACAAATCTTCTCTAAGTTTCCTTTTAAATGTTAAGCCTGTTCTGCTCCTGATGCAGCGGGTCTGTAAAAGCATCTGATGAACATGTTTGATCCATCTTTAAAGCTTATCTTTGCTATAATTATTTCGCAGTCGGAATCAGTACTAAGCTTACTACACATTATCGTATTTGTTTATGGCTATAAACTCGCCTCGACCACCAGCGTTCAATTTATCTTCGGGATACACATTGCAATTGGAATTTAGAATTTAAATGCTGTTGGCATTTTGTTTCATCCAGCTTTCTGTCCTTAGTTGCATATCGATAGTGTTACAGTTTATAAGCGAGAATGGCTCTGAGACCTTCAGTTAACTGATGCTATATTAAACTTTTCTGTCTCTGGTCTTTACAATTAATAAAATTATTTCCACAAATGAAATCCTTTCATATTAATAAAAAACAATAGTAGGCCTGGAAAACGTTTCTGTGGTGTAAATCTGTCTGGTAGTTGAGGGTATTTTCTGGGGCTTTTTTCGATGCTCGAAAAATCTCCTATTCTTCTAAAATATTTAGAACCTCACCCTTTTCCTCCCAGTGAAGTATATGAAGATTGGTGGCAACATCAGAGGCTGTGTGTCCCGTTTCTTGCGAGTGAGCACTCAAAGCTGACCCTGTACTGGAATTAGTAGAGTGCTCCGTAAACCTTACATTAAAAGCTCTCCCCGTTTGGCCTATGTATTTTGATGGGCAGTTGTCACAAGAAATACTGTACACCCCCCCCCCCCCCCCCCATCTCTTTCTGATTCTCCTCTATATCTAAATTTTTGCTCATTATTTTTGGTGATAAAATATAGGCTGGTGTTGTATCCCTTGCAGTCAACTGTTTACCTATTTTCTTGGATATAGCTTTTCTTACACCTTTGTGTACAGTGAAGCACCTGAAGATGCAAATTTAATTTGCGAAACTGGTCGTGTTCTCCAATCAAGAATTCGAACATTTTCAGTGGTCTTGTTTATTCAAATCGAAATACTTCAGCTATGGTTGCCCTACGTATAAAACAATGTGTACAAACTTAAATGCGCGTATCCCCTTTACAGAGCTATTTTAAATATCATTATGGTAATTAAAATCTCTGATTGAATGGACTGCCATGAGCAATTAGAGAAAGAACGATTTGTAATTGTAAAGAAGTAGATGTGTAACCCATTTAAAAGAAGCAGTGGAAGCCATTTCAAGAAAATCTATATATAAAAAAGTATCTGTGGCTATATCATGTGAAGTGGAATGAGCAGAATTTAAAATGAATGTTCTGACGGAAGATCTGCCTGGAATTGTGCAGCAGCTACGCGTTGACGACTAATATCTTTTTGATTTGGAGATAAAGGAAGCCATTGCCGGAATTTTTAATAAACTGGAGATCTGTAACAACTTAATATAAATCATGATATTTACATGGCAAGAAACCGTCAGGGGGGGAAACGAAAAAACCGTTGGAATAGACTAAAGTGGATGACCTCTATCTGTAGTGTAAAGACTAAAATTTATATGTCAAATCTCAAGTGCAGATGTGAATAAATTTATTGGTAACTGTCTTTAATGTGTATTAATGTGACTGAAAAGCATACTACTGCCAAACTGGAGGCTTCAACACACAGCTGTATAGCGGATAGTGTGTATGACCCCATGCAAAACTGTGTGTTTTGAACTCTAATCGAGAGTATTTATAATGAGCTCTTTGTCAATCACATTCATGTCGTGTCAGCTAGCAAATAACCAAAGAACTGTTGTGTCGTTTTTAATAACGTTCTGCAGAAGCAATAAGAATACCTGAAAATTAGCTGGTGTACAAACAAATGTCGCAGACTCTCTCAACACTGGGAAGAACCTATAAAATATGTTCTGTCTGCATACAGTTTTAATTATGGTGTGTCTTAACACTGACTCTGACAAAGACGATGTAACTATCACACAGAAGTGCTATATGAAAGGAGGGCTAGCACATTTCTCTTAATTAAGGAGATTGTTCTCCACAATATCGTCAGATATAGATGTTTCCGAATTTCAATCTCTTCCCATAAATAATGCAAATCACAAAGAAAAAAGAAAAACGTATTGAGCAAACTTAAACCATTCCCCAATATAGAAATTACTCATTTAAATCCTAATAATGCATAACGAAAAGACAACCGAAATTAAAAGTTGCTGAAGCAAAAAAAGAAAAGAAAAAAAAGGAAAAGAGAAATTGGAGTTCATGGCGAAAGGAATTACTGCAAAGGACGAATGTAAACTGCTACTAAAAAACAGAAGAAGTCATTGCAGATGTACAGGCAACGTTAACACACACTATGTATCCGGACACCCCCCAAAACATGTTTTTCATATTAGGCTCATTGTGCTGCCACCTACTGCCAGGTACTCCATATCAGCGGCCTCAGTAGTCATTACTGTCTAAATGTGATTCGACTTGCAATCCAGTTACACTGCTTTGTGTGTCCTGAGGTTGGGATGCAGATAACCGTGGACCAATGCGGCTAGGAGGTGATCAACATACACTCAAGATGGCAGTACTTTCAGTGACATTTTCAAAAAATGTGGCAGTAATCTCTGTACTTTAAGAGTGTGGTGTGACGTGAACACACACACACTAGCGCTGGGGATAGGGTTGATGCGATTTCTTTTTCAGTATGCATGACGTTACCGACATTCCAGAGAGAACATGAGAAAAAAATGGTTAAATGATTTAAGAATTAAACAAACACCAAGAACTAGTATTAGGAACTAATGTAAGTTATGTAAATACGAAACGTTACGCTATCCATGATTTCTCGCGATTTCAATTATAGTAATGTCAATATGCAATCAGTGTGTACTTTTGGCTACCACTTTACATGAAAACCAAACTTTTTTCTCTTTTTTTTTGCAATTCCAAATATTAACTAGCATATAGTCTGTGGAGAATGTGACAGCATTCATGATAAAATAACATTAACTTTTCCTCACACACACATGATACTAATAAGAGTACTACAATTTCGTGTTATCACCATGTCTCTCTAGGTTCAAATGGTTCAAATGGCTCTGACCACTATGGGACTTAATTTCTGAGGTCATCAGTCCCCTAGAACTTAGAACTACTTAAACCTAACTAACCTAAGGACATCACACACATCCATGCCCGAGGCAGGATTCGAACCTGCGACCGTAGCGGTCGCGCGGTTCCAGACTGTAACGCCTAGAACCGCTCGGCCACCTCGGCCGGCATGTCCCTCTAGCTTACACCATTAAATCATACAGTATGTGGCGTTATAGCCTCTCTTACATCTACTTATTATAGTCTCTCAACCGATAACTGCATGTATATAAATAGTAAGACATTCATTTATTATTTTTCCAATAGGTCTATGATGAGCTCTCTTTCTCTCCACCTTTAGCGCTAATCTCTTTCAATATGGAGCCAGATGGTACTGTGATTCTAACAGATCTCTCTCCTCTGTGTAACTTTCTAGAGAGGTATCCAGAAAAAAAGAAGTCTACACTCTAAGTACAGATACTCTGCATAACCACTGTGCACCAGGATTTTACCGATTTTTTGACATTTCCCACATTTATTTTGACATTTTCTATATGTAAATGAACAAATACATGCATGGTCTTATTGCTTTCATAATTCAGCTGTCTCTTGCTATCTTTTACACCATCGAGGTTTGATACAGAGCTAGCATATCTACTTCTGCGTCCAAATGCCAACAGTAAAAGAAACACGCATGTAATCCGTTGTAAATACACACAAGGCACATTTGTGTTGTTTCTTGTGTTAGCTTTTCCTAACCCCCGCCAGTGGCGGTGGAGGTGGCTGCGGTAGCAGCGTCATCAGCATACTGGAGTTGCAACCGAAAGGTGAGTCCATCCACGTTAGCTGTGGGGTGTTGCTAATGGTGGGTCCAAGATGCAGTACAGCTGAACGCTGGTTCTAACAGAGACAAAACGGCGCTCCCTAGACGCCTAACAAGAAATGTCCCAAGCTGTCTGGAAAAGTGTAATTCTTGGTCTTTACAGTGAAGATAGGAATAATATTAATAGTCGAGTAATTAAGCCCTAATTTATTGCTCAGACTTTGGACGATGGTGTAACCCTGTTTATCTCTTGCGAGGTATCACCCTCTGGATTATCAGCCAGTCATCACTCCTCCTGCCCCCCCCCCCTTCCCCCCCTGTCCCCTCACCACAGTTGCAGACATCTGCTGCAGGCTTCCAGCATGTTGCGGGAAACAGAGAAACTCTCCAAGCAAAATGGACTGATTCCTTATCGAGTAATAGGGTATTCAATCAGCAATGTCAGCGTTTGTCCTTGGATATCTGTCGTACACTGCACAGTGGATCGACTGCTGCGATAGATATGATTGCAACAAGCAGGAAGCGATATCAGCCGATTAGCACTTGTTCTGTCCATGTGTGTAGATACGAACTATGACGAAATATAAGAATTATAGACTAGAAGGTGCGTCTGTTCTGATGTGAAGGAGGTAGTCGAGAAAGAAACACCTTTATCCAGATATGTGGCTTTTGGAAACACCTCAGCGTTCTTGGCTTTTTAATTATTCTAATTTTTTGATAACTTGAATGGTTATTTAGTGCTGAGTGTTTCGTTTGTTATTCACAACGTGGCTGAGCTGTGATTGCCCTCCCCAGAAACTTGTTTGTGACCAATTACAACGTAGCACGTTTGAAACGCCAAGGCCGAACTTCTTCCCCATCCTTCCTCTAACTGAGCTTGTGCTCCATCTTTATTGCACTTCAACCTTCCTTCCTTTCCTCCATAAGTAGTAACTGTGAATGAGAGCATTAAGGAATATTATTAGAAGTGTTAGACGTTGACGAAGAGAGGACAGTATTTATGGTGAGGGAAGTATTTATTTAGTGATTGAAAAAACGCATTTTAACCATCAGCTTTTCCTACTTGTACCTTAGAAGCTAACGGTTTCGGTCGTGGACCATCTAAAACAATATATAGACTATTTTCTTTTCTGGCTGAGATATTTGTTTAGACGCTTCAGCAGTTCTGCGGTATGTTCCTAACAGTTGAATTTATCATCAAGCTATAATCCCAAGAGTCGGCCGGATTGGCCGAGCGGTTCTGGGCGCTTCAGTCCGGAACCGCGCTGCTGCTAAGGTCGCAGGTTCGAATCCTGCCTCGGGCATGGATATGTGTGATGTCCTTAGGTTAGTTAGGTTTAAGTAGTTCTAAGTTCTATGGGACTGATGACCTCAGATGTTAAGTCCCATAGTGTTCAGGGCCATTCTATAACCTCAAGAATTTAACACTGTCCACTTCTTCTATCTGATTGTCCTCGTATGTTAGGCATATACTCGTGGGACACCCCTTACAACCTCTGAACTGCATGTAATGTGTTTTTTCAAAGTTTAGTGAGAAAGAATTGGCTAGGAACCAGTGATTAATGTACACAAATATTTTATTAGCTGATCTTTCTAAGACTACACTTGATTTGCTATTTATTACAATGTTTGTATCATCGGCAAACAAAACAAACTTGGCATCTGGTAATGTTACTGATGAAAGGTCATTGATATACACAAGAAAAAGTAAGGGCCCTAAGATGGAAGCTTGTGGGACCCCACATGTAATTAGTTCCCAGTTGGATGATGCCTGATAGCTTAATACATGTCTGTTTTTCCTAATATCGTCCTTTGTTTCCTGCCAGAAATATGAGATTTGAACCATTTTTCAGTATTTCCTGTTACATCATAATATACTAATTTACGTAATGGGATATTGTGTTTTACACAGTGAAATGCCTTTGACAGATCACAAAATATACCAGATGCCTGCAGTTTTTGTCTAATGAATTAAGTACATTTTCATTGTAAATGTACACAGCCTTCTCAATACCAGAACCCTTTAGAAATCCGAACTGCGACATTGACAGTATGTTATTTGTGGTGAGATGGTTATAAAGCCGTTGTACATTACCTTTTGTAAAATTTTTGAGAATGCTGGCAAAAGTGAAATTGGGTGGAAATTTGATGCTATTTCTTTATCTCCCTTCTTGAGCAGTGGCGTCACTTCAGTAAATTTCAACCATTCAGGAAATATTCCCTGATAAACAAGTGGTTACACAGATAGCTTAACAAGTTACTTAACTCAGAATCACATTCTTTAATTAACTTTGTTGATATTTCATCACATCCACTAGATTTTTGATTGATATTTCATCATACCCACTAGATTTTTGATTTTAAAGATTTTATGATGGACGTTACTTCTGTTGGGGTAGTGATGGTCAAATTCATATTAAGGAAGTTACTTGAAATGTCCAGTCTGATATATTCCATAGCATCATCTACAGAGCCTGACAATCCCATCTTTTCAGTAACAGTAATAAAATATTTGTTAAAAAGTTCTGCAACGGTATACACATCTGTCACCAACGTATCATTTACTCGTAATGATATTTGTCCCTCTTCATGTCTGCTTCTACCGGTCTTCTCCTTCACTATATCCCCTATTGCCTGTATTTTGTTATCTGATGTCCGTATTACAGTCTTTAATATTCTGCAGTATTTTTTTGTAATGTGCTATAGCATCAACATCAGAAATGTTTCAGATTGACCGGCAGAGTTTTCTTTTTGTTTTACAAGATACCTCTATTCCTTGAGTAACCCATGGCTTCTTTCTACAGTTTTCTCTAACCTTAGTTAGTTTTGTGGGAAAACAGTGTTCAAATAAGGTAAGTATTTTATTAGCAAAAGTGTTCTATTTTTCATTCATGCCATGAGCGCTGTAAACATCACTCCAGTGCATATCTCTGAGGAGTGTCCCAAAATAATCAATTTTTGGCTTATTGATTACCCTCTTCATTTCAGATTTCACAGATTTATATCCTGTTCAGTATTAACACTTAACAGTAGGAAATACATGTCATGGTCTGAGAGGTCATTGACTATTGGTTTTGTAATATAATTTTGTTCATTGGACGTTTCTATAAAGATATTGTCAATGACTGTTTGAGAGCAACTGGTTACCCTAGTGGGGAATTTTACTGTGGGAATTAAGATGAATGATAGTGGTACTAAGTCAGATAAGTTATTGGTGCCACTACAGCTTCAAGATGGTTTATGAACAGTTTAAAGTTACCTGCAGGTGCTCGATATACACTTAAAATTATGGAGGACTTTTTGTGAAATTCTACTTCTGTTGCACATGCTTCCATATGCTGTTCTAGGCAAAATTTATGAATGTCTATGTTCTTAAATTTATGACAGTTCCTGATGAATGCGGCAACTCTTCCTTTCTCCAGTATCTGCACCAATTCATACATATCTCACCATTGTATACCTACCTAGTGCCATTATGTGGATTTAGGACCGTATAGTCCCATTCCTCTGTATCACAAAGGGGTTGTTTTGCAGATGAGACTGCCTCTGTGTCTTCGTTGACGTCACTGGTCAGCCTCTTCCGTTTTCCCGCCATCAACCACTATGAAGAGAACCTATCTCGGTGTTTCGTTTATTCCACAAGTAAATGAAAATAGAAGATGAACAACCTACGCAGGACAGTAAGTCATCTATGACCTTGTAAACATCAACTGCCAAAAGAAGCTTTCACAGCTCGTATTTGATTAAACTACTAGCTCTAACTCTGTTTCGAGTACCTGGTTTCCAGGCAGAAGAATCCCCAACTGTTGGGCAGTCTTTAGTAGATAATGGGTTCCCCACGATCAAACTTACAATACTTTGTGACTGCAAGTGGAAAAATCAATGGAGCGTTTTAACTAGCCGAAATAAGACACATCTAAATGTCAACAAAATAATGACAGTACCTGCAGTGTTCTCTGGAAGTAAATATTGGACACTAACGAAGCATCATACCAGGGGAGTAGAAACTGCAGGAATGAGATCTCTTGAAGAGATATTTTGTCCTGATGAAGAAATAATAAAATACAGAAAAAATGGAAGGAACATGTGGCAAGTATGGTAGTGATGATGGTTCCTGAAACCAAGCTGCTTAACATATGTGATAAATGAAAGTAAAGGTTCTTTCTAAGCAAGTGCAGCAATCAGTATAATCATTTATCCTAAACCAAAACTCTTCTTGTAAATAACGGCTGTAGTGCCCATTTGCATAGAGTAAATTCATGTCCAAATTTATGAAGCCGATAGTAATCAGTACTGTCTCAAATCATATTTTTTGTTATAGTTAACTAAAATAATAGTAATTAATCTAGTGCCAGTCAGACTTCGTTAGTAGGTTCATATGTCCTTCTGCATTTGTACATTATACTGCGCAGTAGGTTTTGCCAATAAAAAGTGTTATTGTGAGACAATGTATACTGCTGGATTTATTGACCATTCTATATTCTGCGTAAGGGCTAGGCGTTATATTGTTTGCTAGGGCAAGTTGCTGTATAATATAGAAAATAATTGTGTTAGAAGAGATTAGTTAGGATACCGAATGAGGTTAGTTTCCTTAGGTGAAGTTTATGTTTGCTTTGCCATGAAACCTGATACCGCATTGCCTAATTAGGCTGCCGACCGTACAGTTTCTCTTACTTCTAGTTTATGAAATCATAGTCCGATTTCTCGTCATTGGGTAGTCAGGTGAGGCTAAACCCTTCAGAGAAGAAACTTCTCAGGAGAGCTTCTGTAAAGTTTGGAAGGTAGGAGACGAGATACTGGCAGAAGTAAAGCTGTGAGTACCGGGGGTGGCTCGTGCTTCGGTAGCTCAGATGGTAGAGCACTTGCCCGCGTAAGGCAAAGGTCCCGAGTTCGAGTCTCGGTCGGGCACACAGTATTAATCTGCCAGGAAGTTTCATGTCAGCGCACACTCCGCTGCAGAGTGAAAATCTCATTCTGGCCTTCAGAGAAGGTTAGCATTATCGGCTTGCCAATTCGGTAAGGACCGGTAGTGTTACAACCAGAACTTCAAAGGTTTTGCTAAACTGAAAGTTGAAATAGGAGACAGTGCCTTTTAAGTGTGGAATAAATCAAAGTATTTCATATCTACAACTGCATGTACATGGTACTCTGCATTTTGCAATTAGGGCCCTAGGAGGGTGTCATGATGCTGGTAATGATTGTAGTGTGAGTACTGGAAGACAGTATCATGAAATATACCTAGTGCAAAAAGGGCAGATTGAATTTTACAGAGCATTTGTCCTTATTCACTAAGCAGCGTCCACTTCGACTCGAATTTCGACGCTACCGTAAATAGTGGACAAATAAGGGTTCAGTGAGAGCGACTGTAGACTGCACGTACGGTATAGTATGCCAATAATTAACAAAATACTAAGCTTGGCACATACAAACCACAACATAAGACTTAACACAGCGGTATTCCCACACTGATTTCCTTTTTGTTGAAGTAACACTTCGATTGCAGTTCCTTATGGAAAGAGCTAGTGATATGGCAGCTTGCGAAATGCTCTTCATGTGTAGCAAGGAAAAATTGATTACTGCAGATGCGCTGCTTATCAGCATCTGGAAAATACTGCTATAATCTTAAAGCAGACATCCACTACAAAGAGCTGGATCATATCACATTAGCCCTTCATTAACAATTATCTATGCGCCAGAAAACTTGTACACTAGGAATAATTCCCTGTAGAGAAGAAAATATTTACCGAAGGACAAAGGATCACTATGCTATTGAAAAGGGAGAAACTGTTTAGGCATGTTCCGTATGTCATTCGGACTATAAGTCACACTACTTCTAACGAATCAGCTTTCATGATGTTAATATTGTTGCTTACTTTGCCTATTCTAAAATATAAGTTAGCATACAGTCACAGTCAGTGACAATTTGAAGAAAATCACTTGGGAGTTAGGCTGAAAATTCACCAAAACCCCATTCAGACTAAAATCCTTCTGTCAATGCGTTTTATTTAGTATCAGTAACCAAAACAGGCCTATCAATAAAAAACGGATATTCTGAGACAATTAAAACTGGCGTTGGACCCACAGACGGGTAGTACTCACCTTCGTCGTGTCCAGGAGATGTGATCACTAATGGCACCTCACTCTCTGCTACGTGATAAGCGAAATCGTTGTGCAACATGCTGATAATGGAGCTAGCCAATCAGGACTTCACAAGCTTATGCAGGTTGAATCTTGCAGTATGACGTCATACGCCACACTGTAAAATGGAATGTGCAGGTGTATTGTCTTTCTCTAGCTACGGCTGATATATTGATGTAATATTAAAGCAGGCGTCTTCTTATAAACAACACTGTCGTATGACAGCTGCAATATATCTTAACGTATTTTAAATTCGATGTGTACCAGGAATGAAGTATGCTAAGATAAATATTCTGATGGAAACATATGCAAAAGAACAATGGATTTGTTTGTTATTGATAACGTGTAGCATGGGGCTCCGTAGGACTGCTACCGGAGGGGTGGGAAATCTTTCCTCCACTGGTCAGGATGGCATGGCTGCTCCCCACCAAGGTATTCTGGGTTCAATCGGCCATCGATTTGGTGGTGGTTCAGGCACAGAAAGGGGAGGTCGCAGCATCTCACCAGCAATGACAGGATTTATATCGAATTCGTTTATTCGCAGCAAAACATGTCATTCATACCATGTTAGAGATTAATAGGTGACCATGTCCCGCGAACTCAGTCTGGCGGCAAAATCCGTAACATTACGCACTGACGTGGCGGTGATAAATGCAATGCAAGTTACGGGATAGTGCCAGGTATGCTGGCCTCTTACGCAGATGTCGTTAAATGCCAGCTGGAACCGATATAAAGTGCTCAGTCAGAGCAACTCCACGAGGGAGCACAACATTTCCAGTTTCGACCTAGAAGCTTCGGGATAGAACCCCGCCACCGCTTAAATTTAGAATAAAAATGATCAACAATGATGGCCGAAGAATTCCGGCATAAGAAGTTAACCCCCTTTCTGACAAAGGCATTATCAAAGAAGGTGTAGAAGTGCGCAGAATTTCAGGGCACTCTCTGGCCCATGGGGTGGGAAACTGTCCGCCGAAGAATCAGCAATGATCAACGTGATAAAGATGCAGAAGGTAAAGGAAACCACTGCATTAATAAAACGTAATGTGTATCCACAGGACATGTCACCTGTAATTGAAAAAGTCTCATCATGAACTCTCCATTTCCGAAAGATTTCAGTCTAGTCTCCCATTCAGACCTCCAGGAGGGGACTGCAAAGGGGGACGTGACCATGAGTAAAAGACTGAACAACCAACAAAACGATAGCATTCTATGAATAGCGGCGTGGAACTTCCGAAGTTTGAACTAGGTAAGGAAGCTAGAAAATTTGAAGATGTAAATGGTGATGCCTAATCTTGGTATACTGGGAGTCAGTGAAGAGAAATAGAAAGAAGACAAAAGTTTTCTGGTCAGACGAGAATAGGGCAATATCAATAGCAGCAGAAAATGGTGTTACAAGAGTAGGATTCGTCATGAACAGGAGGGTTGAGCAGAAAGTATGTTACTGGGAACAGTACAGTAACAGGTCTGTTTGATCAGAATCGATAGCAAACGCACACGGAAAGTATACATGCCGACGGCACAGGCAAAAGATGAAGAGAGAGAGAAAGTATGAGGATACTGAAAGGGTAACTTAATAGGTAATGGGAGATGAAAATCTAAGAGCCATGGGGGTTTGGAATGCGCTTGTAGAGGAAGGAGCAGAAGAAAGGATTACAGAAGAATATGGGCTTGGCAGTAGGAATGAGAGAGAAGAAAGACTAATTCTGCAATAAATTTCAGTTAATAATAGCGAAACCATGGTTAGGCAGAGATTTCGAAATCAGGTGTTGTATTGTAAGGCGTGTCCAGGAGCTGATATATACTGACAACATAACATAGTAGTGCTGAAGAGCAGGCTTAAGTTTAAGAGACTAGTCAGGAATAATCTATCAGTAAAGAAGTGGGGTACGGAAGTACTAAGGAATGAAGACACACCCTGAAGATCTCTGAGGAACAGTAACTGCGATAATGAACAGCTCGGTAGACAATTCAGTCGAAGACGAATGGGTATGTCTAAAAAGGGCAATCACAGAATTTGGAAAGAGAAACATAGGTACAAGGAAGGTGACTTCCAAGAAACCATGGGTAACAGAAGTTGATGGACGAAAGAAGGAAATACAAAAATGCTCCGGGAACTTCAAGACCACAGAAATACAAAACACTTAAAAATTAAATAAATAGAAAGTGCAGGTAAACTAAGGCAAAATTTCTGCATGAGGAAGGTGAAGCAATCGAAAATGAATGTTTGTCAGTTGGATTGACTCAGCATATAGATAAGTAGATAAAAAAACCTTCGATGAAACTGAAAGCAAGGACCGTAATTTTAAGAAAACAACGGGAATTTCTTTGTTACAAATAGAGGAGAGAGAGCGTATTGCAGAGAGTGTGTTGAAGGTCTCTATGACATAGAGGACTTGTGTGATGACGTGATAGAAGAAGAAACAGGAGTCGATAAGGAAAAGATGGGAGATCCAGTGTTAGAATCAGAATTTAAAAGAGCTTTGGAAGGCTTAAGATATCATGGAAAGACAAGATTCCATTGCAGTTTCTAAAACCATTGGGGGATGTGCCAAAAAAATGAATATTCACTTTGGTATGTAAAAGGTATGAGGCTGGCGATATACCTTCAGAGTTTCGAAAAAACAGCATCCACACAATCCTGAAGATTGCAAGAGCTGACAAATGCGAGAATTACCGCACAATCAGATTAACAGCTCATGCATCCAAGTTATTGACAAGAATAGTATACAGAAAAAGAAAAAAGAAAACTGTGATTGTGTTGGATGACGATCATTAGTATTACAAAAGGTAAAGGCACCAGAGAGACAGTTCTGACGATGCGGTTGGTAGTGGAAGCAAGACTGAAGAAAAATTAAGACATATAAATAGGATTTTTCGACCTAGAAAAATTGTTCTACAACGTAAAATGATGCAACGTGTTCGAAATTCTAGGAAGAATAGGGATAAGCTACAGGGAAAGACGGATGTGTACAAGTGTGGGGCGGCATATATAGGTCAGACATGTCGCACAGTACAAGAACGTTGCGATGAACATCAGCATCATACACGCCTACGCCAACCGGAGATGTCGGCAATTGCACAACACTGCCTGAACACAGGACATCACATGATTTATGAAAAGACGGAAGTTTAATCCCTAGCATCCTCTTTCTGGGATTGCGCCATTAAGGAAGCAATACATATACGTACAGCTGATAACCTTATCAACAGGGATGCGGGATTTCAGTTGAGTACAGCCTGGAACCCTGCATTGGCTGCTGTTAAATCGCGACGAGAAAGCAAAGAGCTTTCGATAATAGACCCGTCATAACTTTGGCAGCATGTTAGTAAACACAGCGTCAGCACACGCGCAGAACGGCCACTCTGTGTCTGCCGGCAGAGGGCGTTTGAGTCTGGCGCTTCGACCATAAATACTGTATAATAGACTGGCCCTGACGTCATTTTCGTGGCTCCAACATCTCTGGGCTAAAGTCACGTGAATGTTGGCAAAACATGGTTGTTTCGTGCTGCGCTTATGGCTGTACTCAGCGTTTTGTCGGGGGAAATGGCATTACATTTCACGTGTGTTTCTATGATAATGCAGATACGTTTATTGAAATCTGCTGAAGTGACCTTTATATGGTTTTTACACTTGAAATAGAGTATCACGTAAATTAAAGGGTTGAAAGTGATGCCTGTAAAGTCAGACTCATATTACATTTTGGAAAGTATCTGTGATAATTCGGTTACAGAAGTAAGTATAAGTGTTTCTCGTTCCTACTCATAGGTTCCCTAAGGACGAAAACCGAAGACAGCTTTGGATACAGGCCCTGAAACGGAAAAACTTTAAGCCATCTGCACATACGCGCCTTTTTGTATATACAAGTGAGATTATAGAAAGGTAAGAGCACCTGTAGTCGACACATGAAGAGCATTTTTTTCTACCTTCAAATACTATTAAATAAATGTAGGTTCCAAAATTATTTTCTGAAACTTGAGAGTGTCACCTTTCATCTAAAATATCATTTTTTTAAAACTGATAGTTTAAACTATTGTAAAGATAGTAGGAACTGAACCTTTGAAGTGCACCTAAAATTGATACTCTAAAACAGACCTGCTCCTAAAGTCGACAATTTTGGGACCTATAGTTGACATAATTCCCAAATCCCATTTTCTTTTATAAGTGACTAGAGCTCAAAACGCGACGAATCCAATATTTAAAGTTTTGACACGAGCCCACTCTTACTGTTTAAAAGAATTTTTACGACATTTTACTTTAACTGATAGTTTATAGTAATTTAGTCCTGCTGCCCACCAGAAGGGGGTTCGATATATTTGTTAGATTTTATAAATGGTACTGTGAACAAATCCAGGTCAAATGTAGTTCTGACTTAATTTTTCACAAATAAAAAAGTAATTTTTGTTGGAAGCGTTTGGCAGTCAATTCAGAAATGTGGGTAAAATACGATACGAACACAGGAGATATTGTGGGATTTGCACATCGTCATCCGGCGGCACACCCGTGAAGACTATTTACGACATATCCGCCGGGAAAGCCTGAAGAGTCACATGTTGGAAGTATATTGCCATTCCGTCACGCAGTGAAACATCTTGTAGTAAAATCGGTAGGACATTACGTAGGAAATCAGCTTACATTGCATCATTTACACTGCCTTCGATAAAATGGGGGCCAATTATCCTTCCTCCCATAATGCCGCACCATATATTAACCCGCCAAGGCAATTCCTGGTGCATAGAAGTATGGTACGAGTGCAATCGATGTTGATGTAGCGTTTTCAACACCGACGTTTTTGAGATTCCCGATTCTCGCACAGTTTGTCTGCTACTGATGTGGGGATTAGCCGCGACAGCAGATAAAACACCTACTTGGGCATCATCATTTGTTGCAGATCGTGATTGACGTTTCACATGTGACTGAACACTTCCTGTTTCCTTAAATAACATAACTATGCGGCGAACGATCCGGACACTTGGATGATGTCGTCCAGGATACCGAGCAGCATACAGAGCGCAAGCCCATTGGGCATTTTAATCACAATAGCCATACATCAACACAGTATCCACCTTTTCCGCAATTGGTAAACGGGTAATGTATCATGAAGCAAATACCGTCCGCACTGGCGGAATGTTACGTGATACCACGTACTTATACGTTTGTGACTATTACAGCGCCATCTGTCACAAAGCGAAAAAAGTGGTCCATCTAAAACATTCATATTTCTTTACGTACAACACGAATATGTAATAAAAATGGGGTTCTTATTTTTTAAAAAACGCAGTTGATAATTGTTTGACCTGTGGCAGCGCCATCTAGCGGGCCAAGCATAGCGCCATCTGGTTTCCCCCTTCAAGCTAGACGAGTATCGTTCTTTGTAGTTTTTTCGTTTGATGCTTATTTCGTGAGATATTTGTCCCTGTCATTATCAATGGACCACCCTGTATACGAGGGTTGGAACTTAAATAGTGGCAACTATTTATTCACAGCCGATACAAAAGTGTTACACATTTTCACCTGTTACTGTCCTTCAAAGTAGTCACCAGGGTTATGCAGCACCCGTTGCCAGCGACGTGGAAGGCGTAGTATACCGTCTGCAGAGCCTGTTCTGTTGATGGTGCGAATGGAGCGGTCTAAAGTTATGGTGATTCTCGTGTACGACTGTGATGGTGTTATCATAACGCATTACGTCCCTCCACGGCAGACCGTCAATGCACAGTATTACTGTTCGTTTTCGGAGCATCATCTGCTATCATCTTTGCGAAAGAAGAGGCGACATTTTCTGCATAACCCACCCATAACTTTGCACGACAATGCGCGGGCGTATACAGCGCAAGCTGTGGCTGTGGTCGATGGGACTGCGAAATACTGTACCATCTACCATACTCCCCGGACTGGTGATTTTGATTTGATTCTGAAGATGAATGAACCACTTCGTGGCATTCGCTTCAGAACTGTTCCAGAGATTCGACAGGGAGTAGACCACTCCATTCGCACCATCGACAGAACAGGCTCTACTAGCGGTTTACTACGCCTTCCGCATCGCTGGCAACGGGTTGTACACAACGCTGGTGACTACTTTGAAGGACAGTAACAGGTGTAAACATGTAACTCTTTTGTATCGGTTGTGAATAAATAGTTGCCACCATTTAAGTTCCAACCCTCGTATGACAAGAATATGAAAATACAAAACAATATATAGAACTAACTAAATGTCAATATCTAGGTTCCTCATCCATATAAGAGTCTTATCTTCAGCTTTCACGACGCCGCTCCAACTCCCTTGGTAGGAACGCAAGGGGCATTCATCTGTAATGTGCTTGATTGTCTAGTTCGGAGCGCCACAGTCACGAACCGGAGATTCTGTAGCACTTTATTTGTAAAGAGAGTCTGCGCATCGTCCATGCCCAGTGCGGCCTCTGTTTAATTTGAGCCATCGTTTCCTGCCGAGTTTTGTGCCAGCAGTACCACAATTATACTTTCGGAAGCGCTCACGCTCTACAGGATTTTCAATAAGTTGACAGCTCTGGTCCCACAGGTCTCTGAACCCGGTATTACTGGCATCTAGTTTTTCCGTTTGCCATAATGGTGGGTTTCTTGAATGGAGTCTGCGGTATGTCTTCCTGTATCTGCAAATACTACTCTGAGGTGAAGAGGTTGGCACATGACAGGAATTCATGGCGAGCAGCATTAAACCAGTCAGAAGGCTGTAAAGGCTGCTGTCACAATGGTCATTCGGTAACCAGGTGCTTGATGAATTGCTGCACATCCGCTGCGTTGTTGGTAGCCGCCAGTGTCATCAGCTATGTGACATCGTCAGCAGTCGCCACAGAAAGTGAACCGCACTGTAACAGAAAGATAAACTCGGTTGTCGATGTTCCATACATCACTCGAAGTGCATGTCATACTATGTCTAACGAATCAGCTCGAAGGCCATTAACAATATTACGAGGAGACTTCAAAAGTTAAGTTACACATTTTTACAGTAGGACAAGTAAAATGAGATGATCGTGTGGCATTGTTGGCCGGGAGACCCCAAGGGGAGAGTTCGGCCGCTGAGCGCAATGCATTTCAGGTGGCGACTTGTTTGGCAGTGACTGTATTCAAACATTATGAATCACCTCGAAGGAAACGATCTATTGATACGTAATCAGCATGGCTTCAGAAAACATTGTTCTTGTGCAACGCAGCTAGCTCTTTATTCGCACGAAGTAATGGCCGCTATCGACAGGCGATCTCAAGTTGATTCCGTATTTCTAGATTTCCGGAAAGCTTTTGACACCGTTCCTCACAAGCGACTTCTAATCAAGCTGCGGGCCTACGGGGTATCGTCTCGGTTGTGCGACTGGATTCGTGATTTCCTGTCATGAAGGTCGCAGTTCGTAGTAATAGACGGCAAATCATCGAGTGAAACTGAAGTGATATCAGGTGTTCCCCAGGGAAGCGTCCTGGGACCTCTGCTGTTCCTGATCCATATAAATGACCTGGGTGACAATCTGAGCAGTTCTGTTAGGTTGTTCACAGATGATGCTGTAATTTACCGTCTAGTAAGGTCATCCGAAGACCAGTATCAGTTGCAAAGCGATTTAGAAAAGATTGCTGTATGGTGTGGGAGGTGGCAGTTGACGCTAAATAACGAAAAGTGTGAGGTGATCCAGATGAGTTCCAAAAGAAATCCGTTGGAATTCGATTACTCGATAAATAGTACAGTTCTCAAGGCTTGTTAATTCAACTAAGTACCTGGGTGTTAAAATTACGAACTACTTCAGTTGGAAAGACCATATAGATAATATTGTGGGGAAGGCGAGCCAAAGGTTGCGTTTCATTGGCAGGACACTTCGAAGATGCAACAAGTCCACTAAAGAGACAGCTCACACTACACTCGTTCGTCCTCTGTTAGAATAATGCTGCGCGGTGTGGGATCCTTACCAGGTGAGATTGACGGAGGACATCGAAAGGGTGCAAAAAAGGGCAGCTCGTTTTGTGTTATCACGTAATAGGGGAGAGAGTGTGGCAGATATGAAACGCGAGTTGGGATGGAAGTCATTAAAGCAAAGACGTTTTTCGTCGCGGTGAGATCTATTTACGAAATTTCAGTCACCAACTTTCTCTTCCGAACGCGAAAATATTTTGTTGAGCCCAGCCTACATAGGTAGGAATGATCATCAGAATAAAATCAGAGCTCGAACAGAAAGGTTTAGGTGTTCGTTTTCCCACGCGCTATTCGGGAGTGGAATGGTAGAGAGATAGTATGATTGTGGTTCGATGAACCCTCTGCCTAGCTCTTAAATGTGAATTGCAGAGTAATCATGTAGATGTAGATGTAGATGTAGACGGTGAGAACAATATTACACCCACTACACGAGGAGAGAAAATTTCCAACCCGGCGGGGAATCGAACGCCAGCCCGCTGCGTGGTAGGCAAACACATTACTACACAGCTACGCAGGCCATCTATCAGAACAAGCAAATTTTATTTAATACTCTGCTACCTTTCTGAGGGACACACATACGAGGCACAGTTTCATCATAGCTACCTAGGCTCTGTAGACAACGATCGAAACATTCTACAAATCGTTTATTTCTTCGATGATAAAGAAAGCACCTTGTTCACGGAGTTATTCGAGAACCGCTGGATGAAAATCCTTGTAGCTCTAAATCTTCTTTCTCTCAGATGCTTCAGCTTGCCCCGAACATGGAAATTACATGGTGCAAGATCAGAACCGTCCGGTCATCACCACTGACGACTTTGTGATCTTGGTTAATTGTTTGTATCATTTCAGTAAGGCTGGACGCTATATTGCACTCAGTCCATATACCACAGAACTTAAAGGTGAATCTGTTTGCAGTTTTTAGGTTTTGCACATGAGAATCTTGCTGTCCCACATCCTTCAAATTTGGAGGGTGTTTCCAGCTGCTGCAACATTGCGCTCAACAATTTTTCTGTTGTTATTATATGCTTTACTATTCCATTTTCTACCAAACTTTACTTATATGGATATTCATATAAAAAGAACATTCACAGTAATTAATTTCTAATGTAACGTTACTTGCTGAGCGGAAATATACTGAACTTCTTATAGATGTTTCATGCGATATTTATTCTTTGCCATTATTCTATGGTTAGGCAACGGCCTTGCCACAGTGGATACACTGGTTCCCATGAGATCACCGAAGTTAAGCGCTGTCGGGCGTGGCCGGCACTTGGATGGGTGACCATCGAGCCGCCATGCGCTGTTGCCATTTTTCGAGGTGCACTCAGCCTCGTGGTGCCACTTGAGGAGCTACTCGACCGAATAGTAGCGGCTCCGGTCAAAGAAAACCATCCTTACGACCGGGAGAGCGGTGTGCTGACCACACGCCCCTCCTATCCGCATCGTCCTTGAGGATGACACGGCGGTCGGATGGTCCCGATGGGCCACTTGTGTCCTGAATACGGAGTGCTATTATTCTATGGTTAATTCTTGATATATAAATTGTTAGTTTGAGTCAAGATATGTCTGAAAGAATATTGATTTCTGTACTATGTTACTCTTAGAAATGTGAAAATTGTAAGGAGGATGCAAATGAAGAATTATGCCAATGTTGTCTAAGGAATTATTTGGATGCAAGAACTGAATGACCAATAAATTTTCCATTGCTAGTGAGGAGAAATTTCAGTTCTATGCTTATTCATTTCATTAATTAGTAATATAGGTTCCAGATGATGACACAGGCGTGACAGGGAGACACCAGTTCAGCAAACAAGCCAGTGGCACATACCCAGCTGTATTATTCTAAACCGCTACGAGAACGACTAACATATCACATCACACATTACACAGTGTGTAGCCCACTGGCCGAATTAATCTGCGTCTATTTCAGGAACATAAAAAAAGAAACATTCATTTTATTTCGAGACAGGAAGTTGGCTAGTTAACATAAGAGTAGTGTAGGTAGAATATTTTTAATATGGCGACCATGGCACTACTAGTGAGAAATACAACTTTTGTGATTAGTAAATTATATTCTTTCCAATTCTGAAATCTTTAGGATAGTAAATAAATCACTGAATTTCATGTAAAGTTTCCGGTACTGGAAAAACAGGAAGGAGTATTGGAGCGAGATCTGATCGTCATTATCCAGGGCTATGGAGTATTTTGACAATGACCAAGTGTACACACTCTTGGCTGTCTATGCTTTATAGTACCAAGGTTCGTGTTGAGTTGTTCGAGACAGCAACTTATGTATTTTCCTTCAGTAGTTAGAGGTAGTCAGATTTCTTTCTTTACATACGTTGACAGCCTGTGGATATAACTGACAATGCTACATCTCATTTTGGACAAGCTCAAATCAAATGTTTAGGCCATCTTATTTCATCATCCGGAATTCAACCGGACACTGCTAAGCTAAAAGCAATCCATGACATCCAGGTTCCTCACAATAAAAAGCAACTTCACAATTTTCTTGGTATGATAAATTTTTTTCGCAGGTTTATTAACAGCAAAGCCAACTTTGTGTAAATTAACAGGAAAAAATTCTCTCTGGATTTGGGATAATACTTCTCAAAAGGAATTTGAGACATTAAAACAGTCTCTTATAGATGCACCCCTGTTATCTCACCCCGATCTTACTACTGATTTTTGCATCTCAACAGACTCCTCAAACACAGCCCTTAGAATTCATCTCTTTCAAGAGTTCATTGAAGGCGAAACTAAGGTACAAAGAAAAAAAAAACATCGCATTTGCTAGTCGAGTGCTATCTTCTTCAGAAAGAAGAAATTTTCCAAATTTAGACCTATTATTTTTGGTAGACACACCACAGTATACACAGATCATAGAGCACTAAAATTTTTGATGTCAGCTGAACTATCTCAAGGTCGCGTAGCGAGAGGGGCTCTCTTGTTACAAGAATTCTCTTTTCCATTGTGTATGTACCAGGATTTTAAAATGTCGTTGCTGACGCTTTGTCACGCAGTTGAGACACCGGCAATACTGATCCAGCCAACACCTTTTGCCATAACAACTTCAGTTTGTTATTCATGCTCCAGTTCGCATTTGAAAACATTGTTTCCGATACCTTGCGTAACATTGCTTCAGAACAGGATAAGGATTCCATCTGGAAAGACGTGAAACAACAATGGCGCAATGTTAATAACACCACTCTACGACAGAATTACTTAATACATAACAATATTCTGTTCCGCCGTATCAAACCTGATACGACAATTTGGCTTCTTTGTATCCCAGAGGACCTAATTAACAAACTCATTCGGTATGTTCATCTTAGCTACGCGCATTATGGGCCGCGCAAATGTTTTCAGCTGCTCAAACAAACATCTTACATTTCAACAAGGAAAAGCGTATTCGCCAAGTCCTCTCAGAATGCAGACTTTGTCAAAAAGCAAAACCACTCACTGTATCCTTTGCTGCTCAGATATTCTCCATCATCCCTTTACGTCTTCGTCAGGTAGCGGCCGCTGATTTATTTGGCCCAATTCTCACTACAAACAGAGGTTACGCCTACGTTTTTGTCTGAGTGGAATTAACTTCAAAATTTGTCACTTTCACCCCATTATGAAGAGCTACGGCCTGCACTGTTTCACATGCTTTTACTAAATATGTCCTGAAAGAAGTGGGTCATGTAGCATCAGTAATCTCCGGCAATGGGTCGCAGTTCCGTTCGCGCACTTGGCGACGTACTATTCAGACTCACAAAATTTCCCCCATTTATATCTCCAGATATCATGCTTCATCGAATGAATCCCGTATAAAGGTTAATGAAGGAATTGGTGAAATTACTTAAGATCTCTTGTCATTCAAAACACAATGATTGGGACAAATACCTTCACATGTTTCAAGATGTAATAAATTCATTACCAAATACTTCCACACAGTTTTCTCCACATCTTGTTTTAAAGAATCAACATCCGCCTAACAAGATTAAAGAAATTATACCTTTCCCCAAGTCTCGCTGCCTACGGCATCACGAGATTATTCAAATTGCATTACACAATATTAAGCGAGCTGCAGACCAACGGCTGCGCCAATTGAAGTCACCAAAGAGGCATATTTCTTTTCAAGCAGGAGACAAAGTTGTGGTCCGCTCCCACAGGCTATACCATAAAGCTCGCAATCTATGTCAAAAGTTCTTTCTGTTATATAATGGTCCATATCGAGTAAGCCGTATATCACAACCTATTGCACTTGAAATCCAAACATTACGTACACAAAAATCAAATGGTGTACATCATATCACAAACTGCAAACATTTCATTGAACAGACAGTACCGTTTTCGTTGCTAACATTTAGGGTTCACTACATCGGCTTATTATATTAAATCCCAGCTACGTATGTCCAGTTTTTTATTTATATTATTTCTCCCTGTCCCGGGCATGGTTTGCGGACGTGTAGTGCCTCTGCGGCGGTAGCCCGGAACCCTAATAAGGAACTGTGGCACAAATTCCTGTCACAGCTGGCGGTAGGCCACAATGGATACACCTCTGGCGGGACAGACCTTTTCCACTTCGTTAAGCCTGGGTCGCGCGCATTTCTTTTCCAGCGTGCAAACATTCAGAATATTTCCCCGTGTAAAGGCTCCAAATAACACCACCTGTGTACTGTTCTGGCATTTGATAAAGACATGAGTTCGGAGACATCTTTTTCTGGAGACAACTTAGTAGCGTTACCTGCTTTATTTCCGGAGCGTTATAGGTTTCTTACTTACTGTAATAACTTGGAATTATTTCAGTACATTGCTGATGAATTACATTACTGTTTTCTGTGAAACTCTTTTCATACTGGCGTTTGAAGTTGACATTACAGTTGAGAATTTCGGTCATCAGATTGATGTTGATACTTCGTACATTATATCTTTGCTCCTATTTTTTGTTGGATGATCACCTCTGCTACTTTGCGATGACTACATTGAACTATATTTATGTTACATAATAACACTAACTGTAACAAGATTTTGTGGTAACGAAGGCCATTTCGTATGTTGATGTTAAGCTAGTGGTAGCAATTTTCCTGAAGTTTACTTAGAGTTTTCGTGCTAAAGGATGTAATATATTGAAAATGAATATAGGAAGATGAGACTAATTGTTTTGATGGTTGTAAGATACTTGAAGAAAGTGTGTGTTCATACGAGTTTTTAAGATGATATTTGAAACTTATGAGCAGAATGAGATATTGTTAGATGTAAGTTCCTTTTTTTGAGACTTTGGAATCTTGGATACTACAAGTGATGATTAGCAAATACTGTGTGCTGAAGTTACGACCATAGCAGCATGAAGTGTGAGCGATGTTGTTCTACATTTTCCAGAACTGCCGATGGTGATTTTCTGACGAGTTTCATAATTAACTTTAATACTATTTAGCAATTAATTTTCTCTGCAGCTTTTAAGAACAAGTATAAACTATTTTACGATGTACCAAGTAACTTTCATTTCTGACCCTTCCCTTTTTGTAATAAGCAAATACTCTTCTCTGGAAACTTAACATTTTGTCTCCGATTATATACTGTTTATTAATTTTCAACTATTTTTCAGATGACATTAATGAAATAATATGATGACTTGGGATTACTTGTGTCCAATTGGCATTGTTTTCGGACTCATTGTTGAGGATCCACTCAGGACTTTACTGCATGACATACTACAGCATTCTTTAATCGTTTTTTCTCTTATACCTATAGCAGCACAGGTATCACAATTCTTACCTTTTATGATGTCTCTGTGCTACCTTCTACGTTGCTTTTTTCTCTTTTCATGTGTTTTTCAAGTAAAGATATAATCATCTGTTACTATCTCATTGTTTATCACTTGTGCTATGCTTTGCTTTATGTGGCTCTACACTTTTATTTTCTGGTAGTGTTACCTATTTCAGGATTAAGATAATGTTATGTTCTATGCTTTTAGTTAAAATTTTTGTTTTGTGTTGACCTGCTATTATTGCTTTATTATCTGAAGTTGACATGTTACGTTTTGTTACAGTTATTTCCAGACTTTCTCTGGATGATATTGCTTTTTGTTTATGCTAGACTGATTATGTATCTTTTAAACAATGTTTTGCCTTTGTTCTTTGTGACACTAATTATGTTACCACCTACTATACACATATTAGTCTATTTACGCACACTTTTGATTTGTCACACTATTATTTTCCGAGACATGATGGTACCTCTCCTTGGCTGAACTCAGGGTTTGTCCATTCCTAATGCCTGTTCCTTAAGTGTGATAGTATTTTCATTCTACATTAATATAACATTACTGTATTTTTGTTTCTATAGCAATTATGTCTTTGGTGTACCATAACTACCACTATTTTCAGCTACAGTAAATAGTATCCTCTTTATTGTCTCTGTCTATCGTTTATTTAAGTAACTTTGTTTCCTCTTTCTCTCACAAATAATTTCCATTATTGACATTATTTCAACACTTTATAACAGATTATCATTGTGGTCTACGCAAAAACTAATGGGGTAGGGGGTTGGTTACTCTTTAACTGACACACCATGTGGCATTGGTGGCCCATATCCTTGACCTCCGTAGAGTTCATTCTTCCTTTCTGAGTTCTGAGTCTACTCTTCTTTCTGTTCTAAATATTATTCTTATTTTTCTTAGGTATCTGTGTACCTGTCCTCTGATAGGTAAACAACTTTTTTAATAATTGTACTGAAAAGAAATAGGATTGATACTGTGAAGTTAAAATACTTATTCAGACTTTATCAAAACTCTTATTTAAGAAGGTTGTATAAAATTTGTTCCGCCATTACCTGTCAATACTTTATGTAAAGTTAACACTAAAATGACGACTGCGATTGTGCAGGTTATTGTAATCATTAATATTATATATATGACTATGAATCACTTGTAAACAGAGTCTTTATGACAATTTCAATACAGCATTGTTACTGAACATATGAGGTTCTATTCGCCTTAAATACATAGAAACATTTATTTTGTAACAAATGTCCACTGCATAGTGTTAATATTATGGTATACTACCTTTAGTAGGAATTTTGTTGTACATAGATTCTATAAAACTAATTACTGTTACTGCTACACAGTATGTGACATTATTGTTACCTTCAAGATATATAAAAATTTTGCAACAAATGTCCACTTCATACAGTTATTGTACATTACCTTTAATGTTAATTTCTTGCACAATGATAATATCAATGTAACTAAGATTACGTTTCTGTCACTATGACAAATGCATTTTTTAAATGTTTTTAACTGAGCGCCAGACTAAGCTGTCGCCTGACAGGACATACGTTCTGCATCTGCGGGGATCTCATGATTGTGTTTAAGAGTCAGAGTGGACTATCACCTGACATAACGAGTAACCTGAGTCTACGTAAATATAAGTGAAACACCTGACATAACAAGTAGCCTGAAATATAAGTGAAACTCAGACTGAACTGTCACCTGACATAATAACTGGTCTGAGTCTACAAGAATATAAAGAAAGTCAGTGTGAGCTATCTTCTCTTGTAAAAGGTGTCCTATAACAAATTGAATATCAGGACTTTAAGTGTACGAAAGTATGAGCTACCACCTGATGTAACATGTGTTCTATGATTGATAGAATATCATAATTGTAACTGAATGTCAGTGTGTGCTGTCACATGACTTGACATATATTTTACAATTGATTCTACCATGGCTCAGAGTGTTTCATCACCTGAGACCCCTGTTTGTGACATAATATAGACTTTCGTCCTGGCAACCGAAACAGGGTGAGCTACCCCCGGACTTAACAGGTATTCTACATTTACAATAAGGTGGCTCAGTGTGTCCCATCACCTGATGCCCACTCTTCTTCAAGCTTATTGTACTACTGATCACTATTAAAGTCCGTGTGTCCTATCACCTGATGTGACATCTATTGTACAATCGACATTATTTGTGGCTGAGTGTGTTTCATCACCTGAGGCCCCATGTTTTACTACGGTTTACAATTAGAATTCGTGTAAACTGTCACCTGGCGTGACATGCGTTGTACAACTAGTTGTTGCTCAGTGTGTTTCTTCACCTGAGGCCCCATATTTTACTGGAGTTCACAATTACACTCAGTGTAAACCATCACCTAATGTGACATGTCTTCTTAATGTACTATTCTCCATTAAACTCGACATGTACTCTAGGTCTACTACAAGATAATGATTGTAACTGAAAATCAATATATGCTGTCACCTGATGTGGCACATATTTTATATTTAATTCTACTATTACTTTGAGTATCTTATTACATTATTTCACTGGCATTGAGAGTTCTTTCTGAGACATTTGTGCACAATTCCTGTTATATGATTAACTTCTAGCGGATATTTAACTATTTTATGCATTTTACCTCACATTCTACATTTCTGTCTGGTAAAGTTTGATGTTATTTGAGATATTTTACCTCACATATCTATGCTCCTATTTTGTACTTTTAATACTAATTTATACACTTCTCTTAATAATCTAAATGTCTGATGTCTTTGCCCTACATTTATGTGTTTCTGTTTTGTACATTTTGATGCTCTTTGATTCACTGCAATTTGACAATGTAATGATATTATGCATTTTACTTCTCATTCTATGTTTCTATTGGTAAATTTCATTGCCGTGTAATACCATTTTAATTGGAATATTATGTATGTTTTGTATTGTATCTTACATTGCATTTTTTAACAAATTTCGTGAGGAAATCTGTGCTAACTGCACAGATCCCCCCACAAAATTCTGGTCCAGCTGACCAGAGGGTTATGAAAGGTATGTGCTAAGGTCTGATCAGGGTAGATCCAGAAAATGAAGTTGGTAGTTCCCAACTGCAAGGTGGAATGAGTATAATATTTTTGAGTATGACGATCGTTGATGGTTAAGAGAGCCGAGCACATATGGTAAAAAAAAACGTGAGTTGCAGCTAGGTGCCCGGAGGATGCAGATGTGTGGTGACAGCTTTAGGGTAGGAGTTGCACTGGCTGCGCAGTTACGCTGAGGAAACCTTAGCACGAAAATGAGAGAAGATATATAATGATTTCAAAAATGGTTTTTGTTAGATAATATTCAGAGTTAGGATTTGTATGTCCAAAGTTTGACGCAGTAAGCGTTCTGTAAAAAATTTTGTAAGGGTGATTCATGTTACAAAAATGTTGGAAATGTTAGGTTTTGTGTATGACTTAAAATTTTAACAATATTGAGAACAACACTGTGTTTAAATCTAACAGCATGAATCACAATCCACATCCTTTGCTTGTATTGAATATGAAAATGAGTAGTAAAGTTAGCCACCAATGAAATAACGCAAAGAAAATGAGGCCTCTATGCAACATATATATACAGTTCATGGTTTGAAATCGATTTTGGTATAACTAAAGTTATCAGAGCAAAGTTATTTCAAATAACTAGTTTTATGCCATTGCACAACTGGCATTATTCAAGGCAAGATATAGTTTCATTAAGTAAACTTCAGGGCCAAGAGTTAATTTTTCAGTACCATTTTAATGCCATTGCACAAACAGCATTATTCTCTTAAATTTGATTGAGTGAAATGCATGTTTGATTACTGGCAAAGTGGAGGAATGCAAGAAACAAGTTTGCAGACGCACTCAGATGCAGGTTTGTTGAATAATTCACAATCTTATCATTGATACTTTCACTAATTAAAAAGGAAACAATTTTGGTTAGATACTTTCAACACCTCAGTTCAATCAAAAAGAGTTGCAATGATCCAGAATTCTTAAATTTCTAACATATACAGAAAGATTTATTGGAAGGTGCTGATTGATGCAAAAAAGTCATTTAATGACAAAATAATATACAGTACAGAGAATAAAAGCATAGTAGTCTAGGATATAAAAAGGGAAACAGGGAGAGGCAAACAACTGCAGAATAACTTACTGCTGAGGGAGGGGTATAAGGTAATAAATGATCCACAACACTTAGCAGAATATGTAAACGAGTCTTTTCCAAGTGTTGCAGAGACTTTACAGCAAAGATTCCCCAAAAGAAATAGATCACCTGTATTTAATGTTGCACTACATTGATGTTACTTCTAACCACAGAAAATGAAGTCAATAAAACTGTTCAAAAACTACGAAATAAATTGTCAACAGGCTAATATGAAGTACCAATGTGTGTACTGAAACAATTCGTAAAGATTATACAAGGTCCTTGAAGAAATATAGTAAATGATCCTTCACAGCAGGGACATTTCCAGAGCAGTTAAAGCAGGCAAGAGTTGTACCTTTGCTTCACAAAGGTAATGCAGAAGACATAGAACACTACAAGCCCATTTCCCTGCTGTCACCATTTTCAATAAGCAGTTATGAAGGACAGATTAATGAATTACCTGAATAAACAGAATCGTTAAAGCGAATCACAGTTTTGTTTCTGAAGTGGCAAAAGTACGGAGTCAGTCATAGTAGAATTCACAAAAGTTGTACTTAATGCTCTTGACAAAGGTGAGTGTGTCACAGGCATATCTTTGCAACTTTCTGAGGCCTTTGATACAGTCAACCATAAGAACTCTATTAAATAAATTAGAAGTATTAAAAATAAGAAGTGTAGCTAATGACTGGTTTCGAGCATACCTAGCAGACAGGGTAAAAAGAGTAGAGATAACACATACTTCAAAACAAAATACATTAATATAGGAATTATGCAAGGTTGCATATTAGGACCAACACTATTCCTAAAATATATCAATGACCTTCCCAGTAGTGATACTAATAGTGAAAAAATTCTCTTTACTGATGAAAGCAATATTATAGTCATTGAGAAAACAGAGAAGTCCTTGCAGAGAAAAGTAAGGAAACTCTCAAGGATGTTTATAATTAGTCAATAAGCAACGAAGCCAAGAATTTCAGTTTGTAGAGGGAAAATGACAATGTTAAATTACATGTAATGGCTCCTCTATAGACTGTGTCACAAATGCAAAATTTCTAGGAATGAATATTGATTCTCAGTTAAGGTGGTGTGAACTCACAAAGGTACTTGCAAATAGAATGTCATCAGCATGCTATGCCCTTAGAATCCTATCATCAGTGTGTAACATGCAGTGTCTTTTAGTTACATAGCGTTCATATGTCCACTCAGTTCTTAGCTATGCCATTCTTATTTGGGGAATAAACGCATAAAACATGTAAAAAATTTTCAAACTCCAGAAAAGAACCATACGATTAATAACCAAAAATAGTAGTTGAGCTCGTTGTTATGATCTGTTCAAAACACTGGGGATTTTAATTGTTGTTGTTGTTGTGGTCTTCAGTCCTGAGACTGGTTTGATGCAGCTCTCCATGCTACTGTATCCTGTGCAAGCTTCTTCATCTCCCAGTACCTACTGCAGCCTACATACTTCTGAATCTGCTTAGTGTATTCATCTCTTGGTCTCCCTCTACGATTTTTACCTTCCACGCTGCCCTCCAATACTAAATTGGAGATCCCTTGATATCTCAGAACATGTCCTTTTCGATCCCTTCTTCTAGACAAGTTGTGCCACAAGCTCCTCTTCTCCCCAATTCTATTCAATACCTCCTCATTAGTTATGTGATCTACCCATCTAATCTTCAGCATTCTTCTGTAGCACCACATTTCGAAAACTTCTATTCTCTTCTTGTCTAAAATATTTATCGTCCACGTTTCACTTCCATACAAGGCTACACTCCATACAAATACTTTCAGAAACGACTTCCTGACATTTAAATCTATACTCGATGTTAACAAATTTTTCTTCTTCAGAAACTCTTTCCTTGCCATTGCCAGTCTACATTTTATATCCTCTCCACTTCGACCATCGTCAGTTATTTTGCTCCCCAAATAGCAAAACTCCTTTACTACACTAAGTGTCTCATTTCCCAATTTAATTCCCTTAGCATCACCTGACTTTATTCGACTACATTCCATTATCCTCGTTTTGCTTTTGTTGATGTTTATCTTGTACCCTCCTTTCAAGACACTGTCCATTCCGTTCAGCTGCTCTTCCAAGTCCTTTGCCGTCTCTCACAGAATTATACTGTCATCGGCGAACCTCAAAGTTTTTATTTCTTCTCCATGGATTTTAATACCTACTCCGAACTTTTCTTTTGTTTCTTTTATTGCTTGCTCAATATACAGATTGAATAACATCGGGGATAGGCTACAACCCTGTCTCACTCCCTTCCCAACCACTGCTTCTCTTTCATGCCCCTCGACTCTTGTAACTGCCATCTGGTTTCTGTACAAATTGTAAATAGCCTTTCGCTCCCTGTATTTTACTTCTGCCACCTTTAGAATTTGAAAGAGAGTATTCCAGTCAACATTGTCAAAAGCTTTCTCTAAGTCTACAAATGCTAGAAACGTAGGTTTGCCTTTCCTTAATCTATTTTCTAATAGATAACTGACGATGGTCGAAGTGGAGAGGATATAAAATGTAGACTGGCAATGGCAAGGAAAGAGTTTCTGAAGAAGAAAAATTTGTTAACATCGAGTATAGATTTAAATGTCAGGAAGTCGTTTCTGAAAGTATTTGTATGGAGTGTTGCCTCACGTGTTCCAACATATCTACGGAATCCAGACTGATCTTCCCTGAGGTTGGCTTCTACCAGTTTTTCCATTCGTCTGTAAAGAATTCGCGTTAGTATTTTGCAGCTATGACTTATTAAACTGATAGTTCGGTATCTTCAACTTTTATAGTCCTATCTTCCTGAGCTGCGTGTAATATTAATATTAATATTAATATTGTGGAATGGGGAAAAAAACCGCAAATTGGCGTTCATATGAGGAAGAACAACACCAAAAATGCAACAGTAGCGTAATATGTAGGAAATTGTCCACACAACCTGTAAGTAGAGTTCAAAACATTACTACTTAATAGGAAATACCAACCACCAGAACTGTTTATAGCCTGTAGGCACAATGACAAAAATGTAAATAAAATAGCTAACATATGTACATATTCCAGGCCACTGATGATGCCTAGCAGAAAATAAAGGCGAGACGCGTAGGGCACTAAAATTGTGTTTTATTCAGTTGCTGTCAGACGGTCCATAAGTAAAAATTATTAATATACCGTAATGATAGTTCGGTAATTTTCACATCTGTCAATACCTGCTTTCTTTGGGATTGGAATTATTATATTCTTCTTGAAGTCTGAGGGTATTTCGCCTGTTTGATACATCTTGCTCACCAGATGGTAGAGTTTTGTCAGGACTGGCTCCCCCAAGGCCGTCAGTAGTTCCAATGGAATGTTGTCTACTCCCGGGGCCTTGTTTTGACTTAGATCTTTCAGTGCTCTGTCAAACTCTTCACACAGTATCGTATCCCCCATTTCATCTTCATCTACATCCTCTTCCATTTCCATAATATTGTCCTCAAGTACATCGCCCTTGTATAGATCCTCTATATACTCCTTCCACCTTTCTGCTTTCCCTTCTTTGCTAGAACTGGGTTTCCATCTGAGCTCTTGACATTCATTCAAGTGGTTCTCCTTTCTCCAAAGGTCTCTTTAATTTCCCTGTAAGCAGTATCTATCTTACCCCTAGTGAGATAAGCCTCTACGTCCTTACATTTGTCCTCTAGTCACTCCTGCTTAGCTATTTTGCACTTCCTGTCGATCTCCTTTTTGAGACGTTTGTATTCCTTTTTGCCTACTTCATTTACTGAATTTTTATATTTTCTCCTTTCATCAAATAAATTCAATATTTCTTCTGTTATCCAAGGGTTTCTACTAGCCCTTGTTTTTTTACCTATTTGATCCTCTGCTGCCTTCACTATTTCATCCCTCAAAGTTACCCATTCTTCTTCTACTGTATTTCTTTCGCTCATTACTGTCAATTGTTCCCTTATGCTCTCCCTGAAACTCTGTACAACCTCTGGTTCTTTCAGTTTATCCAGGTCCCATCTCCTTAAATTCCCACCTTTTTGCAGTTTCTTCAGTTTTAATCTACAGTTCATAACCAATAGATTGTGGTCAGAGTCTGCATCTGCCCCTGGAAATGTCTTACAATTTAAAACGTGGTTCCTAAATCTCTGTCTTACCATTATATAATCTATCTGATACCTTTTAGTATCTCCAGGGTTCTTCCATGTATACAACCTTCTTTCATGATTCTTGAACCAAGTGTCAGCTATGATTAAGTTATGCTCTGCGCAAAAATCTACCAGGCGGCTTCCTCTTTCATTTCTTAGCCCCAATCCATATTCACCTACTATGTTTCCTTCTCTCCCTTTTCCTACTGACGAATTCCAGTCACCCATGACTATTAAATTTTCGTCTCCCCTCACTACCTGAATAATTTCTTTTATCTCATCATACATTTCATCAATTTCTTCGTCGTCTGCAGAGCTAGTTGGCATATAAACTTGTACTACTGTAGTAGGCGTGGGCTTTGTGTCTATCTTGGCCACAATAATGCGTTCACTATGCTGTTTGTAGTAGCTTACCCGCACTCCTATTTTTTTTTATTCATTATTAAACCTACTCCTGCAATACCCCTATTTGACTTTGTATTTATAACCCTGTATTCGCCTGACAAAAAGTCTTGTTCCTCCTGCCAGCGAACTTCACTAATTCCCACTATATCTAACTGTAACCTATCCATTTCCCTTTTTAAATTTTCTAACCTACCTGCCCGATTGAGGAATCTGACATTCCACGCTCCGATCCGTAGAACGCCAGTTTTCTTCCTCCTGATAAGACGTCCTCTTGAGTAGTCCCCGCCCGGAGATCCAAATGGGGGACTATTTTACCTCTGGAATATTTTACCCAAGAGGACGCCATCATCATTTAACCATACAGTAAAGCTGCATGCCCTCAGGAAAAATTACGGCTGTAGTTCCCCCTTGCTTTCAGCCATTCGCAGTACCAGAACAGCAAGGCCATTTTGGTTAGTGTTACAAGGCCAGATCAGTCAATCATCCAGACTGTTGCCCCTGCAACTACTGAAAAGGCTGCTGCCCCTCTTCAGGAACCACACGTTTGTCAGGCCTCTCAACAGATACCCCTCCGTTGTGGTTGCACGTACGGCATGGCTATCTGTATCGTTGAGGCACACAAGCCTCCCCACCCACAGCAAGGTCCATGCTTCATGCGGGGGGGGATTTTAATTACTCTGTGTGAATATGTTTACCAATCAGTTGTACACATCAAAAATAACATTGGTAATTACTGCACATGCAGCTCTGTCCATGACCACGGAACAAGAGCTGGGCTCAAGTTACATTCACCAAGAAAAAATAAACATAAAACTCAAAACAGCATTTTTTTCCAAGGAATAAAACTATACAATAAATTACCAAATGAGATTAAAGAAATTGGAAAAATACACTTATTTAAAAAGACAGCTAAAAAGTACCTGTTATGCAATACATTTTATACATTCAATGATAACTTAGATAAAACAGAGTAGGGGTTTGGTAAAAAAAGTTATACAAATAAATAACGATTATAAACGATTATAAAACATTCCACATAACACCTTCACACTATGAGTTTTTCTTTCTATTTTACTTTTCTAGAAAAACTTATGCCCAAGCTATGCATAACACAATACGAACACCTATTCCTCTTTCTGAGCTCAACATCTCACTCATTGTACAGGGATGCTGACTCAGGTTTTCACGATAGCAAATGGGAAATTGCGGTACAGATGATGGCCCAGAGATCACCAGTGTGTGTGTGTGTGTGTGTGTGTGTGTGTGTGTGTGTGTGTGTGTGTGTTTTGTGTGTGTAGTGAGTGAAGTGTTATGAAACAATGTGTGTTCAGTGTGTGCAGTGACTGATAGTGAGGTATGAGTGAACAATGAGGTATTACATTATTTAATAAGTTATTTGTAAGAAAAGTATACCAGGAGTAAATCTAATGATTTTCTCTAACTAAAAGACTGTAAATGTATGTGTATACGAATTAGCTTATTTTAAATTGGTCTAAACTTGTAAATACCATGACATGTCCTATATCCTTGTAAAAAGAGATCTAGAGATGAATAAAATAGTGCGATGATACCACATACATGCTTTAGGTCAACTCTACATCAACTTTAAAATGGTACTGATAGCTCTTATGAATACTATTTATTTTGGGAAATTAATATAATGAAACCAAGGCCATGTGAAACTAAGTTACACTGGAGATATTTCTGAATCATTTGATGACAAAATTATTAAGTTCTCTTTGTCTCTCAGATGTTTCCATTTCGATTTTTCTTCTTTAACTGAAAGAAAAATGCTTGGATTCAGCATTGCCCAAACAAATGGGTGGTTGTGGTTATGGACTCCCCTCATGATATCGACTGACAATTTGAAGAGTTTTCTCATTACATGAAGAACTAAAACATGTACCTGAAAAACTTTTATTCATAATGCAGAATAAGTGGCAATACATTTCAGCACCAATACATTTCAGTGTCAGTTGAGGAACATTCAAGACAAAAATTTTGATAAAGCAGTGTAACACAAGAAGAAAACTTGTCTTCAACGATGAACTAAGTTAAAATCCTGGAAAGTCATTGTTTTGAATAGAACTTTCTACTGAACTCACTGTGTGCGGTTGATTATACACAATCCATTGCTTTACAAATCCTACACGCATTTGCCTCTCAAGAGGAAGTGAGTTTATTACACTTGAGACTCACGAGGAAGTGGTAAGTATGTCGTTCTGGGCCATATGTTTGTGTCTTTTCATCAAAGCTAATTTGTCAGTTTCGAACATTAAAAATTCTTTTTCAATATTTTGGCCACTACTTTTCTTCTTGTTTCTTAGTAACATTGCACATTGGTATGCACTGCCATCTGGTGGGAATATTTTTCTCTCTCTCATGTCTGCCATCATGCATAGCATAAATGAATGCATAATGATTTAATTGTGTGTGTGGAGGGGGAGGTGTAGAGGTGCATACCCGTACAGGAAGAGACTGTTATCCATCCATTACCAATACTTGAAGAAGTAGAACTTTTCATTAAAGAAAAATTAAACCTCGCGCCACAAAACAAAGTAGGTCCATTTATAAGAACAAATTGAGCAGTTTTACCTACTCCCCTTACTTCGTTCTTTTTCCCCTTGGTGGAAGATGTCGAAGCACCAAGAGTGCCGTCCACATTTACAAGTGTTTTGTAAACAAGCAATCGCGCATTCACTCTTGTGTGAGTGAATAGCCACTGAGGCACTGCTTCTTACAATGGTTCGTAAACGTTGTTATCGTCGTCGCCGACGATTGCTTGTTTACAAAACACTTGTAAATGTGGACGGCACTCTTGGTGCTTCGACATCTTCCACCAAGGGGAAAAAGAACGAAGTAAGGGGAGTAGGTAAAACTGCTCAATTTGTTCTTATAAATGGACCTACTTTGTTTTGTGGCGCGAGGTTTAATTTTTCTTTAATGAAAAGTTCTACTTCTTCAAGTATTGGTAATGGATGGATAACAGTTGCTTTCGTTGCATGTAACAGTGCAGGGAGAGCAGGTTTGGAATCCTTTGAAACTCGTGAAATTTTGGCTTACCGTACTATACCTGTATCTGAGATTATTATCTCTGGTGAGGGTTCCTACCTTATGCCGCATGGGAGTTTATCTTTGACTTGTCGTAGACGTGTTAAGATAAATTCCGATTGTAATATTCACTTATGGGTGAAGGCTAGTGGTTCATCCTCTTTGGAAGATTGTCGCATTGTGGGTGACTGTACTCTGTATAACCATTGAAAGCAGTCCTCGAAAAAGGCTATGCCAGAACACTACATACAATGGCTCATGTAACATCGGCTGTACTATTGCAGTGTGAACATTAATAAAGCCGACAAACTGCATCGATGGATTCATGACTGGAAATGGAGGAAAAAAGGTCTGATGATCATGTATCTGGAAATGCGTCGTTGCTACAGTAGATGGCACTGAATGATGAAAGTTCCTCTGACCACGCGTCGTGTGTTCCCTGTGTGTTGCAGACTGTCTGAGTGACGCAGCATGCTGTAAGATGCAGAATGGTCTGGTATACATGTCGGGAACAAGCCGAGATGGTATTTCTGTACAGGAGGGCAGATAGAAATGGTCGAGAGGCAGCACGGCTGTACCAAAACAAGTACCCTCACAGACATCAAGCACCAGGCATTTCAAGTCCTTTTTGGGCGTTTAAGCGATCTTGGGTCCTGTCAGACAGACGAACTTGTAGGCCGTAGGCGGACTTTGTGTAGACCAGATTTGGAGGATCAGGCTCTACAGGATATTGAGCCAAACAGTTGTACAAGTTCCAGTCAAATGGCACACCAACATGGTGAAAGACAAAGTACGATTATGTGTATCCTGCAAGACAACCGCAACTATCCCTGTCACCTTCAACGAGTGCAAGGGCTATCAGCATTGGATTTTCTCTACGGGAAGGATTTTGTTGACAGTTGTTGCACCAGATCGTCAACATTTTGAGGTTTCTGTCATCAGTGCTCCTTACTGATGAAGTAACCTTTAGCAGGACTGGCATCATCTGTCTGCATAATCGTCATGTGTGGGCTACAGACAATCCTCGTGGGAATGGTTGAGGTGTCTCATCATCTGCTCAGCATCAGTGTGTGGGTAAAGATTCTTGGTGACCACATACTTGGACTGGTTATTATTTCACAACGCCTCGATCGATGAGCGTACCTAGACTTCCTGCAGAATACTCTGCTTAGGTTGTTTGAGAATGGGCCTTTGGCAATACGACAGATTATATGGCTTCTGGATGACAGAGTACTACTCCACCTCTGCACTGCAGTTCGCCGACACCTCAGCAACATCTTTCCCAGACGTTGGATGGGACACATAGGCCCTGTAGCATGGTCTCCAAGATCACCGGACTTAAAACCCCTGCCTTTTTACTTCCGGGGGCATTTGAAAAGCGTTGTGTGTGCTGAACCAGTTCCTGATGTGCAGACCCTCCAACAGTGTGTTGATGACGCCTCTGACGCTATTCGAAGAGAGGCCGAAACATGCGGAAGAGTGCAGTAATCCATGATGGACGTGTGAACACGTCCACTGCATCCCACTGAGGCCGCTTTGAAGATCTGTCGTGACATGGGTGCGATGCAGCTCCTTACTGTGGTCTGGAACGGTGTGTTGTCACTGATCATATACCGCCTATTTCCAGACTACATATTCATAAGAACTTTTTTCTCCATTTGGAGCAAGGTTTCTGTCCTTACAGTTATTCAGTTTTATCAGTGTTGACCCTTACATTATAACCAGTTCAAGATATCAGAGAAAACTTTTCGGTAAACGATAGCAAACAAAGAAGAGAGAGTATTTTGTTACATAACTAATACTTGTAATTGTTCCGCCACTACCATGTTAAGGAATTTTCCCTTTAAATGAAATGAAATAAACATGAAGTGTTTTCCCTGCCTAACAAAAGTTTTCAGCGAAACAGGTACGGTGATGGAGAGTGATAAATATTTGGGTTGATACTCCCGATGAAAGCAGAGGGGAGACTTCTGATACATTTACTGCAGAGGCCGAGGTGCAGCTCCATCGACTCGTGCCGGAAATTCTGAACATTGTAGATGGTGCCAGCGATTCGTGGCCTGGCAGCCAGAGAAAACACGGCAATGGCAAATGGTGAGTTTGAAATCCACGCCCATCCCGACGTGGCTAGGCGCGACTCAGCTCGGTGTGCAATGCAGACACACCTCCCTAGTAGTACCGCAATGCGGCTCCGTGTCGCGGGAGACAAGTTGCTGAGGTGCCGCGTCTGCTTGGTATTATCCCTTAAGCTGTGTTTTCGTAGCTGTGAGAATTTCTCACAACGTTCTGCGTAAAACACGTGCGAGACCACCCTCTCCACTCGCACAATGTAAACATAACAGACCGTTTTCCTAGGGCGCCGGCAACGCAGTGCTGCTGCGGGCTCTGCCTGCGGAAACGCTTGCGTGGTTCAGGAGGAGAATGTCCCGCACGTCGTAGCGATTCCTTGGTTGAAGGAGTGAGGGAAGTCTAACTGAGCTGCTGCGACTAAGAGGCAACAAAAGCAGCATTTGTTTCTTGTTTGCAGCAAGAGAGTAATAATTCTTCCTGAGCAGATAATTCTTCTCATCTAGCTAATGAAACGTTCACCAGAAATTTCGGCTGACCGCTTCTCTGTCTCACAGGATGAGCAGCTTACCGAGCTGGTACCCGAACAGCGTATTTTGTGGAGCTTGGCCAGACGCTGAGTTGAAAAATTAAATGCAAAAGGAGTTAATCTGGACAGAAATCTGAAGAAATATGAATGAAACGTGTAACAAGAAATGTTTTTCATTACACCCAGTGCAATACATTTGTAAATATATTTGTACTGGACTTTTAACCACACCTACAATGACTTGGATGTTGTTATTATTGTGATTAATAGTGTGAACGGCTATAAAATTCGGCCCGTTGAAGTAATCACAGAATCCGCTCCTAGCAGCGAATCCCTCGGCTTTGGCGTAACTGCCGACACCTACCAACGGTATCATGTTATCGTTGGGCAGTACATTAATTTCTTATATGAATGCGTAATAAGGCAGTGGGAAGTGGCATTCCTCCGCATCGTCGAGCAACTATTTTGTTACTAAAACGTTATACGCTCGTTCTCCTCCACGATGTAAAAATATTTGTATGACTGCTTTGCACTACCTGTGTACTCTTCCCAATAAAATACAGTCAGTCTTTCCTTCCCTAACTTAGATGTACTTTCAGTGTGTGAAAATTAACAGGATTTTAGATCGACCACGGCGCTGCATATTTTGCGTTAGTTGCCTCCACTGCTACTGTGCTGCCATGCCGCACTGCACCGCAGCTGTAATACGAGCACATTATTCCTCACATCGCGCTGGAATGAACCACGCTATACAGCTCTCGTCTAGGGGCAACTGTAGCACCCACCGGTTTCCAACAATTCAAACTTAAAAATTATACATTGTCATGTTGGAAGTCACATCTGGAAGCTGGAGAGATCTGTAGAGATTGAGCAAGAGTCGCTAACCGTTCTTTCCACCAACCTGTCATCTTCTTAAGTTGTGTCCCCAGGCAGAAGACAGCTCGTCGATCGTGGGATCTTATTCGGCAGGGGCTGCTATGCCGTCATCTCGAACCTGAACCGGAGTTTGTGCATCTTTTGGGATACCACTTGCCCAGGTTACTCTCTGTATCTAGAGAGGGCAAGATCTGTCAATACTGACAATGTCAGTAGGTGACACCTCTCATTAAAGCATCCTGTTTGTTTGTGTTTTAAAATATCACTTTTTACACTGTCTTCTACAACACTCGTCATAGCTTTCTTAGTTGTACGAGGTGCATTCAAGTTCTAAGGCCTCCGATTTTTTTTCTCTGGACTGGAAAGAGATAGAAACATGCGCATTGTTTTAAAATGAGGCCGCATTCATTGTCAATACGTCCCAGAGATGGCAACACCATACGGCAGATGGAATTTTACCACCAGGGACGAGAATGAGAACTGTTTTAAATACTTAAAATGGCGACGTTTTCCTTACTTGAACAGCGTGCTATCATTCGTTTTCTGAATTTGCGTGGTGTGAAACCAATTGAAATTCAAATGGTTCAAATGGCTCTGAGCACTATGGGAGTCAACTGCTGAGGTCATTAGTCCCCTAGAACTTAGAACTAGTTAAACCTAACTAACCTAAGGACATCACAAACATCCATGCCCGAGGCAGGATTCTAACCTGCGACCGTAGCGGTCTTGCAATTCCAGACTGCAGCGCCTTTAACCGCACGGCCACTTCGGCCGGCCCAATTGAAATTCATCGACAGTTGAAGGAGACATGTGGTGATGGAGTTATGGATGTGTCGAAAGTGCGTTCGTGGGTGCGACAGTTTAATGAAGGCAGAACATCGTGTGACAAGAAATCGAAACAACCTCGGGCTCGCACAAGCCGGTCTGACGACATGATCGAGAAAGTGGAGAGAATTGTTTTGGGGGATCGCCGAATGACTGTTGAACAGATTGCTTCCAGAGTTGGCATTTCTGTAGGTTCTGTGCACACAATCCTGCATGACGACCTGAAAATGCGAAAAGTGTCATCCAGGTGGGTGCCACGAATGCTGACGGACGACCACACGGCTGCCCGTGTGGCATGTTGCCAAGCAATGTTGACGTGCAACGACAGCATGAATGGGACTTTCTTTTCGTCGGTTGTGACAATGGATGAGACTTGGATGCCAGAAACAAAGCGCCAGTCAGCACAATGGAAGCACACAGATTCACCGCTACCAAAAAAATTTCGGGTAACCGCCAGTGCTGAAAAAATGATGGTGTCCATGTTCTGGGACAGCGAGGGCGTAATCCTTACCTATTGCGTTCCAAAGGGCACTACGGTAACAGGTGCATCCTACGAAAATGTTTTGAAGAACAAATTCCTTCCTGCACTGCAAACAAAAACGTCCTGGAAGGGCTGCGCGTGTGCTGTTTCACCAAGACAACGCACCCGCACATCGAGCTAACGTTACGCAACAGTTTCTTCGTGATAACTTTGAAGTGATTCCTCACGCTCTCTACTCACCTGACCTGGCTCCTAGTGACTTTTGGCTTTTTCCAACAATGAAAGACACTCTCCGTGGCCGCACATTCACCAGCCGTGCTGCTATTGCCTCAGAGATTTTCCAGTGGTCAAAACAGACACCTAAAGAAGCCTTCGCCCCTGCCATGGAATCATGGCGTCAGCGTTGTGAAAAATGTGTACGTCTGCAGGGCGATTACGTCGAGAAGTAACGCCAGTTTCATCGATTTCGGGTGAGTAGTTAATTAGAAAAAAAATCGGAGGCCTTAGAACTTGAATGCACCTCGTACGGTAACTTTTCTGACAACTTCCTATGAAAAGTACTACATGTCTGTCCGAAACAGAGATACACGCCTGGCTCTGAAGAATACCTGAAACAGAGTGACTAGCGCAGCCGAGGTACTTCATCTCCCAGGCACGCCAAAGCGACCCGAAGGTGTCCGAAGCACTTTGGTTGTAATATCATTACCCTCATGTTTCTCAAAACTAGCGAAACTTAAAAAACAAAAACCGTAGACTTATAGGGTAACCATGGGAGACTGTCATACTGAATACTGGGTTAAATGCAGTGAAAAGTATATAAATAATTAATAAGAGAAATTAGGCGCTTTGGCCCCTAGCAACAAAATGTGCCGAGCAATCAGAAGCAAGTTCAGTACAATTGGAGGACTCTCCCATGGGAATAGTACATACTGTATGATCTGCTGCTTGCACCTCACTCCACGTTTGTACCTTATGCTACTTCACGTGTATCAAGCTGCATCAAGGCGAGCTTCTAGCAAGATAAAATACTGGTGGACACAGCCAGAAATATCACACATTCCCTTCCGTCTTCGATTTCCAAAATTGGGCTCTTCTCGAAGACAACTAACAAGTGTGGAAATGAGTAAATTTTTCCCCAAATTAAAAAAAAATTGGAGTTTTCAATCTCTCAGCAGCTCCCCTACTCTTTTATGGAAGTTCTTTAAAAAACTAGGAAATTGTTTTTCCGAAAATATCATCCCAATTAACCAAAACCATTGACTTACTAATGCTAAACATATACTTTCTCATCTAAATTCTATCAAAGAACTTTAGCTAAACACACATTACAATATGAAGTTCTTCTTACTAGAAAGTATCATTTATGATTTTCACCACATAGGTGTCGTTTAAATTTTCTGTAGGCTTGTTATTCAACAGTAAACATCGGCACCTGCCCATTCAATCACCCCATAAACACTCACTACACTTATTGATCTTTATATACAGGGTGTCCCAGCTATCTTGTCCACTCAAAATATCTCTGGAACAATAACAGCTATTGAAAAGCAACTTTCACGGTATCAATGTAGGGCTGGGGCCCATGAATGTACATATTTGAAACATTCTAAAATGAAAGCATATGTGTTTTTTAACACAAACTTATGTTTTCTTAAATGGACCTCCTATATTTTTTCTTCAGCAATCAATAGCATGACAAAGCACATACAGAATGGCGTTGATTGCATCGCAATATTCCCATTACATCCCGAGATATTGAGGCGCGAAGTTGACGCTTGAAACACCCGACATGCGCTGCTAGCGCACGCCCTGAGGCTCAGGCGTGAACCCCATGCTGCCCGTAATTGCGATGTGATTGACATGTGTAATCACACCTCCATACTTATCAAGAGGTCCGAAAATAATAGTACGGTCTGCTGCCATCCTGCATTAACGTCGTACATTCCAGCAGGTATTTATCCCATAGGCTAGGGGTGGTGCGGTTCTGTAACATATCTGTGTACCGCAACGTTAGTCACAAAGTTAACTTCGCTTATCGTTAATCCGTTACTAAGAAGGTAATGCCGTTCAAAGTTAAAACTTTACTTTACTGTAGATCTAGCGCAAGTGACAGTTAATCATTCACTCGTAATAGTAAAATTCATGTTGATGGTTTTAGTGAAACGAGCAAGTGGACTAAAAGTTTTACCGTTATTTAGATAAAAATGTTTTGATTTGAGAAGTTCAGGTAGGACATAGAAGATGAATGTAAACGTGTTTAACCAATTAGTTTTATTATCACATAATTATCAATGTTATGTTTATCTAATGCGTTAAATGACAAATTGTTGCAAACAAATGTTTCTTAACATCACTGGGTAAAATGGCCTTTAGTAGAAACTTCCACTGTGATACCAGCACTACATACTAAACATAGCGTTCACATCTCATGCTCAAAGTGATGCCCATTGGCTTGCATACGTAGGGTCACTCTGCGGATGAAGGATGCCCTACTTCGTGCTACTGTTTCCTCTTTGATGGCTGTACAAGCATCAATAACGCGTTGCTTCATGTCTTCTGGTGTTGTTGGTTCATGTTGGTAAACAGCATCCTTCACTGCTCCCCAAAGAAAATAATCCAGCGGTGTAAGGTCCGGAGATCGGGCAGGCCACCTAACTGGGCCACCTCGTCCAATCCACCTACCAGGGAACTTACGGTTCAGAAGTCGTGCTCGTAAGGCGTTATGCCCAGGGCATCCGTCATGCTGATACCACATGACCATTCTCCGGTTCAGAGGTACGGTGTCCAAGAGAACAGGAAGATTGTGTCGTGTAAATCTGGTGTATTGTCTGCCATTTTGGATGCCATTTATAAAGAAAGGTCCGATAATGGTATCTCCAATAATCCCACACCAAACATTAACTTTCCACGGACGTTGATGCTCTACCTGACGGAGCCATTTTGGATTGTCTGCGGACCAATAATGCATATTCCTCACATTGACAATTCCTTTGTTGGAGAATGATGCCTCGCCGGTAAAGAGAACATCTGCAAAAAAATTTGGATTAGTCAGAAATTTTTTCTGAGCCCACCGACAAAATGTTACCCTATTGCGGAAGTCATTTCCACGAAGATCCTGGTGTAAATGAACATGGTAAGGATGAAATTTATGACGTTTAAGAATACGCTGTGCACTTGATTTCGACACCAACTTCACGTTTAATTTGACGTGTGCTGATTCGAGGATTCACAGCTATGGTAGCGAGCACAGCAACTTCAGCACGTTCATCTGTGCGTGTTCTAGGACGATGTCGAGGTCTTGGATTTAAGCTTCCCGTTTCACGTAGACGAGATGTGAAACGACCAAACATCCGGCGCGAAGGCGATGGCTTGTCAGGGAATCGTCTTCTGTACAGTCGTTCTGCCTGAACAGCATTTCGCCCACCTGCAACAGGGTACAGTACAGGTATGTAGAGTAGGGTAGGAAATAGACATATTAACTTAATAATCATAATGTTCGCTAACAGTACTATCAACAAACAAGCAATCTCATAACGTATTTCCCGTCAACGTACATTCTCCATAGATCAACAGCATTTCTACCATATCTTCATGTGTGTACATTATACTGTACAGTAAAAGTTCCACAACACAACGTTTATTCACAATGTGTACTACCTCCGTGCCGTCACTGGATTACTCTGATGCACGACTACACTGGCAAGCGGTGTACTGCACTCCAAAGCAACAACAAATGGGATGCTCGGAGGGTGGTGGAGTACAGGAGTTTGCATGGGTCGCAAATCATAAACAAGGCGAAGTGGTAACTGTGGCAGTAGCGGGAACTACGTTGGACACTTGACTAGGTAGAGCCAGGCCCTGCGCGACAGGCACAATGGGTCATATAACGCATTAGATAAACCTTATTTAGGGTGTGCAGGATAAATAAGACAACCTGACGGGTGTACACCGATCGGTACTGGTTCATATTGTGTACGTAGATACGTAAAACGTGCAAGAGGGAAACCAGTATGTGCTTATGAGAGTTGATGGCAGCAGACAGTATTATTCGTTTCGGACCTCTTGATAAGTATGGAGGTGTGATTACACATGTCAATCACATCGCGATTACGGGCAGCATGGGGTTCACGCCTGAGCCTCAGAACGTGCGCTAGCAGCGCATGTCGGGTGTTTCAAGCGTCAGCTTCGCGCCTCAATATCTCGGGATGTTATGGGAATATTGCGATGCAATCAACGCCATTCTGTACGTGCTTTGTCATGCTATGGATTGCTGAAGAAAAAATACAGGAGGTCTATTTAAAAAAACATAAGTTTGTGTTAAAAAACACATATGCTTTCGTTTTAGAATGTTTCCAAATATGTACATTCATGGCCCCAGCCCTACATTGATACCGGTGAAAGTCGTTTTCCAATAGCTGTTATTGTTCCAGAGATATTTTGGGTGGACAAGATAGCTGGGACACCCTGTACAACAGGAACTAAGCATTATATGTTGTTGGCGCAATTCTGTCCATCTTTACACAACACACGTTTTTTATCTAATATCAGCGCAGTGCTGTCCACTTTTACTCGATAACACTCACATTTTTATATATAACATCGACGAAGTGCCATCTACTTTTACTTTATAACACTGACTTTTTTTAATAATCTAACATTGGCGCAGTGCCATCCACGGTTACCTAATAACACTCACATTATTTTACTTATGCCAGCACTAGACAGTCCATATATATTGTTTACTATCACATAATTCATAAATACTCTAAATTATATCAGCATATAAGTGTCCTTACATAAAGTCATACATAGATATACATAGTTTTACAATAATAATATTTACAAAATCTTTGTTACTGCTATGGTTGATAACGGCGCTCGACGCACCACTATCTTACGTCTACGTACTGAAAATGGAAATGATATGCGAGTAGCTCTCACTTTATACTCCAGGTTTTGTTTTCATTTCATTCGATAACTTAACTGGGCATTCAAAATGTGATTCACAGACCTTTTGAGAGCAACGAATTACCCTAGATCGTGATAACAGAGAAAAATAGCGAAGCGAATCCTGTTGCTTTAATTCGCTTGTAGCTTATTATGGACTTTGCTGCTCAAACATGTAAACACTGTGAATATAACAAACATTTCTCATGTTTTTTATGCATTTGTATCTCAATACTTATTATTGTCTGTGTACTATGGGAAGTTGATATTTTGTGTTCATTAGCTGTGTAGGTAACATTTCTGCACCATGGTACAATTAATAATAATGCTTCGGCGGAAATAGCTCGCCTACTAATCCTTAAATGGGTGGCTAGCTCTCACATCGCCTATTAGCTTCCTATTCCCTATCATCATAAACGAGTGGTTAACTTCTGTGGTCGATCCAAAACTCTTTCATCATCATTTTAACCGTGGCTAGACTCATCCTAGCCTAAATATATATGTATTGCAGCGGAAACCTTATCACTGATTGTAACCACTCGCAGACCATCTACCAATTGTTGCTAATAAAGATTAACCTAATCGTGTCAGGACCATTGTTCTAATTGTGCCCACTTACTTGGTTTGGCGCCGTCCTCTTCCCATGCGTCAGCTGCAAGCTAGCTAAATAAATAGCTGTACATATGTGTATGTAATTTCTTTGTGTTTCATAACATGTATAAAAAGTTTCTGTACGTAGTTTATAGGGTGTTCTGCTGCCTATTATGGATGATGATTTTGGGTCTTATAGCCTAGGTTCTGTACTTGTTTTGCAAACTTTATGCTGCATATTATCTTTTGTGATACGTAAGTATATTCTAAGATCGGTTGCTTAACTATTCAGTTAGTACATCTTGTTCCAATTGATTCCTTTTTGTCTCTTTTTTTATCTTGAACAGAGAAGAAGGATAGATGATAGATTTTAGTTCAGAATGATGAAGAAGGAAGAACCAACAGTATGAAAAAAAAGGAAATAAACTGTCAGTTAACTCGTTTACCTGGTAGGCGTCAGCTACATAGCAATGCACAAAGTGCTATTGCCCCCTGTAGTTTCTGGACATGCTATTCCTGTCTCAGTCACGGTGGATGCGGCGCTCTGAACGCCACCTATTTTTACGCCAGCCTTCCAGCACTTTTCTGTTGCCTGAAAGCACATCCAGCTGTTCTAATATATGCGGGGCATTATTAAACTCACTTTTGTTGACCTGAATTAAGTTCTATCGTACATACACTAGAAACTTAAGAATTATTATTTCTACTATGCCAGATTCACGTAATGGATCCGTTAAATACTGGTCCGTTTCCCAGTAGTTCTGAAGGAACTCCTTATAATTATTGCAGCCACCGTTTTCATAGCTCATAGCTTCCTATACTTCTGTTTTTATAATGTTTTGTGCACTTTTGGATCAGTATTCGTTTAAGACGGCTCCAATAAATTCTTGGTATGTTTTACATGTGTTACAGGCTCCTGTTACCAATGATATAGCGTCCCCTTCAAAACGTTTGGCTACAAATATGATTTTCTACTGTTCTGACATGTTGTCAGGTATGGTACCCTCAAACTGACGAATGAAAGCAACAGGATGTACGCTATCTTTGCTAGAAAAGTTATGAATTTTTTAAGCATTGGCATTACTGACTACTTCATTAATATGAACAACACCCTTACGTTTTTCCCGTTCAATCCACATTTTGAGTTTCTGTTTTAACCCAACTTCCACATCACCTAGGTTTTTACTCATCGTACTTAGTTTAGGTATGTTTTCTACCTTCTATTCTATTTGTCTCGAACGACCCTGAATCGTATTTGTATTACCATTACAAACAGATTCTTTTCGTAATAATTTAAGGCTAAAGACTGCATTTTCATCCTCTACGTCTAGGACCTGTTTGTTTTGCGTCTCATGTACGTTTTGTTTATTTTACACAGATCATTACTTAATTTAATCACTTCATCCCTAACTGACAATACAAAAGTATCTTGAACTTGCATGAGATCCATTATTTTTGCTACTTCTTCATCAGTCTTGTGATTACCCTCTTGCTTACATTTATCTGATTTTTTACTCCATTCTTTATTCTCATGTTCAATTCTTTTCTCACAAGCCCCTATTCTAGTTTCTTGAGAATCAACTCTAGTCTCTAAATGTTTAAACTTACGATAAATCTTTGATATCTCCTCGTTTTTTACTTTTATTTTATTAGCAAGTAATTTTTGCCCTTTCTTTAATTGATTTGAATTCTTATTTTTATTTCTTTTTGCCCAGATACCAACTCCATTAATAATTCAAACATCCTTTAACTATTATCTTGCAACAACTCACGCTGTTTTACTTGTATTACTAATTTCATCTGGCATGCCCTGTAATTGGCTTGCCTCTTTACTTTCATCACCCTGAGGCTGCACTAACTCTCTACTTCTAAGATTGAAGTGCATTTTGCTTTCCCCCGACATTTTGTTGTTAAGGAAACTATTAAGAAACAATTTAGCAATAATCTTAAAAACCCTTATGGTTTTCTAGCCTCTCGCTAACTGTAAAGTGATTAGCGTACCCGCTGCCGTCTTCTCCGGCACAATGTTGCTGCTCGCCACATTGTCTTTGTCGTGTTGGGTGTCTTCAGCTGCCATAGTCGACCACAGACGCCTGTCCCTGCCATTCGCCGCTCTCTGACGCTGGACTGCAGCTGGGTGGGGGGGCGGGGGGGCGACAGGTGGAGCTTCCAAGTTATTCACCTCACCTGCTGTACGCTGCTCTGCTAACTGCTTCCTGAAGTGCTGTTTCTCATACCAGCGAAATAAAATGTAATCCGTTTGCATCGCGTACACAGTTATAACTCTACACTTCGATTTGCCTTTTCGCGTTTTCACTCTCAGCGACGTGACGTGGATTAAATAGCAGCATTTTACGATTTGGTTGCTTAACAGTTCAGAGAAACTTACAAAAGTTCAAACAGGATATAATTTTACAGTTCACAAAGTGTTGGATTTTATCTTTTTCTCCGTTCAAACACTATTCTTTCGGGTGTTTTATGATAATCATTACAGTTCACTGTTCTCACTATGATTTTCATATCTCACCCTGTTCACAGTTCTCGTTAATGGATAGTAGCCTCTTCTTTAAATACACGTTCCCCACGAGGGATACCATGTATAAATTATACGTTGTCGTGTTGGAAGTCATATCTGGAAGATGGAGATATCTGTAGAGATTGAATAAGACTCCCTAATCGTTCTTTCCACCAACATGTCGTCTTCTAAAGTTGTATACCCGGTGCAGAAGACAGCTCGTCGGTCATGGGATCTTCTTCGGTGGAGGCTGCTATACTGTTATCTCGAACCTGAATCCGTATTTGTGCTTTTCTTGTAGAATGTCACTTGCCCAGGTTAGGCTCTGTATCTAGAGAGGGCAAGATCTGTAGTACTGACAATCAGGATTATTTAATTTTATTTACACGTCAAGTTCCATAGGACCAAATTGAGGAGCAAATCTCCAAGGTCATGGAACGTATCAGTCTATGAAATAACAACATAAAAGTTGTAAGAGATAAAAATAAAATGTTTATGAACTCGAACCAAGTCAATCCGTAAGTTTAAGTAAACGCAATCAACAATACAACAAGAATCAGCTTAATTTTTCAAGGAAGTCCTCGACAGAATAGGAGTGACCCATAAGGAAACTCTTCAATTTTGATTTGAAAGCGCAGAATTACAGATAAGATTTTTGAATTCTAATGGTAGCTTATTCAAAATGGATGCAGCAGTATACTGCACACCTTTCTGCACAAGAGTTAAGGAAGTCCGATCCAAATGCAGGTTTGATTTCAGCCGGGTATTAACTGAGTGAAAGCTGCTTATTCTTGGGAATAAGCTAATATTGTTAACAAGAAATGACAGTAAGGAATACATATATTGAGAGGCTGTGGGGCGGCGGATAAGTTCGTAAGAATAATAAAAAATCTGATTGCTGGATATACACTTGCATGTAGAATCAGTTGCTGGCTTTTAGAATGTTGATAATGCTGTCTTTCGCCGTTCTCAACACTGGCTCTCTATTTACTTTTTTAGCACCCAGAAAGTGATTTAACAAAACATGGAACCAGTAATTAGAGATCCTAGTGCCCTCTTTAGCTGAGAATGTCATTATAGCTGCAGCTTATAGCTCTAAGGAATTAGGAGATTGTCCGGGATTTCTAATCAAAAACGGTTTTCCAAAATAGTTGAGTATATTCTGAAATTCACTGATAAAAAACACAAGTATCCCTACAACCTAACTAACAGAGCAGTTCAGAGTCTAATGCGCTGATGCAACTATAAATGTCCGAATTAAATGTTGAAATGAATGCTCGCCATAATTTGATGACTATACTTCATCAAACGCCACGCTAAATTATTGGTAGAATGTCTGTCCCGCGACGGCACGTGAAAATACGACAATACGCAAACTGAAGCTAGATAATGAAAATCGTCCCAGAATTAACACTTCACAAGAAATGTTTTCATGGTTCCGCGTATCTCTAGTAACTTAATACGGCACCCGAGGCTGTTTGTAGCAGTGACACTGATGCGACGCGACTCCCGACACAGATGGCGTGTCATTCAGCGTCTGGAGAGAACTGGGGCCTTCCTTCCTCGCGCAGCGTTCTTATATATATAGCCGCGGTGCGGACGGCCAAGGGAACGCCTGATCAAATCGTATCTCCCGACTAGCCGCTGGGCTAGTAACGCACCACTTCAAGTTACATAATAATTTATAGCTTCTTTTGCTGATAGCCGACAAAGCTCTTAATTTAAACGTGCATTCAGCACGCAGGTAAGTATTAATAATAAACTTTTGACGTGGCTAAGTTAAATATTTTGGGCGAGAGAATTAATTTAATTACACTGCACGCAGTAGATGAGCTCTGAACTGGCCCTTTTGAGATCCGCTATCGCTATAATTTCATAGGTATTCAAAAGAAACTTTTCACATCTTCATAGTCATAGCGGACCTCCAACCTATTTAAATCTAAACATCCTAGCCTTATTTATTAGCCTACTTAATCTATCTTGCTTCCTTCAGTTTTGAGACAAAAACCAGAAAATCATGAATTTCCACTAAAGTCTTAATTTGTGAAATCCAAAGTACTGTTTTTATTAAATCATTATGAAAGATGAATCTAAATATAAATTTTGAAGTCTCTAGCTCTTTTCTGTTGCGCCAATGATTTCTCCAGAAAAACGCCCAAATTTCGAAAATGGCTGAAGTTATCGAACTGATATTTAACACACATTAATTTAGTATTATTCCTGACATGCTAGAAAAGTTTTAGGTCATTTGCTTGATTTTTAAGGTATTACGCAACATTTATGACGTCAGAGCTAGTTACAGCAGACTGGCTGGCACACAATGGAAACTGATGTGAATTTACTACAGCGTGAGTAGGCTGCTTCCCTACATCACCCTCTACTTAAATTTTTTTTGTTTATGAATGAGAAGAAAAAGAATTTAATTACAAAAAGGGAAGCAAGAGTACAGCTTAACTCCCTATGAAAAATCAAAATTGAAACATAAACATGTAGAAACATTAAAGAAAACTGATTACCTACATTAATTATTTAAATTGTGGGCATGTTCACTGCCTTTTAAACAATGTCATTACTCAAAATTTTAAGCAAAGTGAATGAAATATTTTGGCATACATATTTCCTTAGACAAACAAACACATACAAATAGAAAAATTATGAAAATCTTAGATCCATTAAATACATTTTTACATACACAAATTCAAAGAAAATAACGTGATACATAAACAGATGATTATCTCTTAGCAGTCTTTTCTAAACCTGAAAGAAAATTTCACAAATAATTTTTACACACGTGGTTGTAGCCGCTTTGGCTGGCGTCCTACACTTCCATTCACAAGGGTAGAGGAGGGGAAGTTGCTATGGTGTGCGTCCTTCACTTTCTCTCTAAATTACATGGGGGAAAGGGGAGGGGTCACTGTGAGTTGTGTCCAAGTCACCCCACGCTTTCACGCAGCTACCAGGCTGCCATTATCTGGTTTGTCCTGTAGAACAAACAAAAAGAGTGCCTCAGACTCTGTTCACTTAATATCTATGGGTGGGTCACAATGAAATGGGGATATATACATTTTATCCTTCAATATTTTGCTGGAACAAAGTTAACAGAGCTTTTTCAGTATTACTCTCGCGGTTACTTAACTGTCATAAAATCGTTAAACAAATGGCTCAAAACGCCTTTAGTCATGTATTAGAGAAAATTTATGCTCCTAAGGCATACAATCATAAATCATATTTAATCTGAATTTATTATTTCTGGGCCGGAACACTGAACCAATGCTCGGTACATTCCTGATACATTTGTATTTTAAGCACTTAACTGACTCATCTTTGATTACCTTATTCTTAGAGATAGTATGAGTATGATTAGTGGTTGTTTTCTCAGCTTCTTTGTACATGTGAGTAACTTTTGGTAATATTACAGTTCTGAGTGTTCAAAACACACTACGTTTAGTTGACTACAAAATCCACTTATTGGTCCTCTGCTGTTGTCAGTTCCACATCTGCATTTAGGTACTTACTTACTTTGAAGTGTATTTATGCTGAGCTAAAATAAGGTTTCACGTCTGTCATTATGTTACTTATTTACTTTGCTAGTGTATGAACTTATTTAACACTCACTGTATTAACATTTAAAGCATAGGATAGCACATTTATTTCATATTCATAGTGTATTGCAGCTGATTAGTTTGCTCACGTGGCAATCCATTTCCACTCGATCGGACGCTGAAACCACAGGTAGTCTCTCTCAGACCTACCACTAAAGTGCATCAAGTAATTATGGACGAGCGTAATGCTAAATTCCTTAAACCTATAGGACACCATGAGCTGCTCTGTCTCATCTAACATAAGGGTACCTATGGTCGCATTCACGCCTCCAACTCATAACCTCAATACGTGTAGGTGTATCCTGTCACACACTACACTAAAATAATGGCCAGCTCCAACCTTATAAATACTTCAGGGACGTGTCCTTCACGTCTCAACCACAAACACTACTCAATTCTATTACGCTGCCATTCCTTGCTACACCAGGTGAGTTTAATCTTACAACTTATCTGCATATTTTTCCTAACACTAAGCAATCTCTTTTACTATTTCTTAGTTAGCTCTAACGCATACACTAGGTTTCACTACCACTTCAGATCCTGCTTGAACACGAATTTGTACATTTTTTTAAATATTATTGTGGGATCATTTCCAATAAAACAACACTTTGTAGTTACTACATTACCAGGGTACTATACATAATTGTTACTCAAATACATTTTATATCTTAATTACGTCATACTTCTCTATTGTTTGTCACTATTAGGTTTGTCACATTAGGTATTTTTCTTTGTCACTAATCGCTAGATAGAATGGTTACATAACTCATCGCTTGATAGCCATGACAAAATTTAATGTGTTGGGAAGAAGAGGTCGAAATTTTTGAGGACAGGAAAGAGGAAGAATGAGTGAGACCTGAAAGGGAAAGAAGATCTCACACAGCTGGGACTGCACAGCTGCCACACTGTGTAGAGGTTACAGAACAACCTCCTCCCTACAGCATTCATTCACTACCTATGAATTTCTTTAGGTCGATCACGTTCCTGAGACCTAATAGCTTCTTACTCTTAGGGTACTCTAGCCTATATGCATTGGCATGTGGTTTTCCTATGATCCTGAAAGGTCCTTGGTATACGAACATGAATTTTTTTGTTTCTGCATTTACTTTCTTTGATTTTTCTTTGGTTTTGACAAGGACTAATTGACCTATTTCAAAGCTAGTAGGTACAGCTCTTGCGTCATGACGCTTCTTCCTTTTCAACGCTCTTTTTCTCATATTTGCCCTAGCCTTTAGTTTCTTCTCGTCTGTGGATATTTGCGTCAGAATAGGGAATTCTACCATATCTGCAATCACATTGTGCGGTTCTTGGCCAAACATCAATTCGCAAGGTGCAAAACCAGTTGAATCATGTCTTAAGTTGTTAATTACATTCTCAAAATACTTTATGTGCTCTGCCCAACTTGAGTGTTTCCGAGCACAATAAGTTCTGCAAAGCCTATTCAATTCCCTGATAATACGTTCACTCATATTTCCTTGGGGGAAATACGCAGATATTTTCAGATGTTTCACGCCGGCCTTATCTAGACATTCCTTAAATCTATCAGAAGTAAATTGAGGCCCATTGTCTGACAGCAAATTCTTCGGAACGCCAACGTTAACGAAGAAATCTTTTACCAACTTTTCAACCAATGTTTTTGCATTTGCTCTTTTAATTGGGTATAGCTTAACATATTTACTGAATCCATCCACAATAACAAAAACATGGGTGCAACCACCTCTCGAAACAGGGAGAGGGCCAAACAAATCACAAGCCAGTAATTCTAGGGTTTCAGTTGGCTCTACTGAGTGCATATCCCCTTGTATTCTGGTGTTGGCAGCACGGACTTTCTGGCACACTACACACGATGCTAGACGCTTGGCCACACGGCGGTACATGTTGTCAAACACAACCTTCTCTTGTAGTTTTGCAATGCACTTCTTTGCACCGTAGTGCCCATATCTCAGGTGTACATAGTCGATTAGTAAGTCTACATGTTGCGAGGGAAAGCACAGCTTCCACTCAGAAACACCTACCTTTTTCCTCCTAAACATAATACCTTTATGCAAACAATAGTATTGCGAAACCTTAGGATAGTTCGCATTTCCTAAATAGCTCTTCACTAATTTCAGTTGGTCATCTGCATTCTGTTAACGTCTCAAGTTCTTAATCACTCTCTTTAATGCACCTTCTTCCTTTACTTCGTGCAATGCAAACATTCGAACTTCATCTAGGTCTGTTGCTGTAATTGCCGCGTCACCACAGAGCTCCGCACTTCTAGATAACCAATCAGCTACCAGATTGTCTTTCCCTTGAATATATTTAACCTCAAGGTCAAACTGCTGGAGATACAATGACCATCTTACCAAACGAGCATTCCTCAATTTACAGGTCTTTAAAAAGGTCAATGCCTTATGGTCACTGTAAACTATTATCTTGTGACCTAATAGATACTGCTCAAACTTCTGTACCCCAAATACAATTGCCAACGCTTCTAGTTCTGAGATGCCATAATTTCTCTCTGCTGCCTGTAAAGATCGACTTGCGAAAGCTATAGTCTTGTGCACTTCTTGTTCGTTCTCTATTTCTACTTGGAATATCTCCACAGCTATACCATAGCCACTAGCATCAACAGACATGCAGAATGGTTTTTCAAAATCAGGATGATGTAAAATAGGACTATTAATTAAAGATTGTTTAAGCACCTCAAACGCCTGTTGACATTCTGCTGTCCAAACCCAAGGGGTATTCTTTTTCAGCAGGAGGTGAAGACAGGGAGCATTAAAAGCCTGATCACTAACAAAACGCCTATAGAAGCCGAAAAGACCGAACATTGATCTCAACTGCTTCTTGTTTCTGGGAGCCTCAAATTTTTCAATGACTGCTAGCTTGCCTGGGTCAGGCAGAATACCTTTTCCACTTATCCTATATCCCAAGAAACCTATTTCCTCTTTAACGCACTCTGTCTTTTCAATCTTTAGTTTCGTGCCACCTCTCTCAATAGCCTCTAACACTTCCTCTAATAAAGTTATGTGTTCTTCCCAGGTAGGAGTTGCAATTAACAGATCATCTACGTAAACTGTTATTTTATTGCTTAAAGCTGGTCCTAAAACATGGCACATCACACGTACGAAGGCACAAACAGAGATATTAAGGCCGAAAGGTACCACACGGTATTGGTAACAAACTCCTTCGTACAAGAAAGCTGTGTACTTCCTTGAACTTTCCGCCAGTGGCAAATTCCAATATCCACACGTGATGTCCATAGAAGTTAAGAATTTCACTCCCCGGAATTTTTGCAATAACTCGTCCATGTTCTGCGGTCTATCACTTTCCCTAACCACTATTTCATTCAACCAACGAGCGTCCAAGACCAATCTGACACTCCCGTCTCTTTTTGGTACAACAAGAGGATTATTGTACTCACTGACCGCTTTTTCAATCACACCCCATTCTAGCATTCTCTGTATTTCTTTCGAACTGCCTCCTTCCTAGCTACATGTATTTGGTATGGCTTCCTGAAAAACACTTGGCCAGGTTTCACCTTTAATTGACATTCATAACCTTTGACTATGCCAGGTCGATCTGAAAATACCTTATGATGCCTTTTTAGAACCTGTCTCAGTTCTTCCTTCTGATTGGCTGAAATCTTACCGATTTCCTGCAATTTAGCTTCTATTTTGTCCAAAATAATTGCTTCTTCCTCTTCTGTGTTTAGCTTACTTGTACTAAGATTAACACCATCGTCCCAATATCTCCTGTTTTTCAGAACTCGTATAGGCAGCTCCCAAGTTTCATCATCAGTTACTACATGTTTATCACTAAAAGGGACTGTAATTACTCCAGTTATTGGCAAGACCATTTTTAACTGGCTTCTTTCAAAGTCAACAACACTCTGATATTTTGACAAGAAATCTATGCCAATTAAAACCTCAATACTGAGATTGTTTACAATTAAACATGGATGATCAACTAAATTACCATTAATGCTAAAGGGCAGCAAAGCTTCTTGCTTTACCGTTTTTGACACCTTGCCAGTAGCACCAATTATTCTTAGTCCTGATACCCTCATGACTGTAAGCTTGTCTTTACCAGGTAATGCATCAAAGAAGGACTGAGATATTGCACTCACCTCACTTCCACTGTCTAAGAGGCAACGTACATTGATACCCAATATATTCACTATTATTATAGGGTGGCTTATTCTAGGTTGTACAGGTGGCTCCTCAAATTCATCTAATAGTTCCTTTTGGATTTGTCTCCAACTAAAGTGATCGACATCTGTCTTCATTACATTTAGGTCACAGTGTGTAGGGGTTTCCTGAATTACATTTTCAGCTGCCTTTTCCAGTCGGTCTATTAATTTTAAATCGAAACACCGCACGACTTCATTACATTTAGTTTGCTGAACATGACCCAAATTACTGTAGTCTGAGCGATTCTGCGCCTCCAGACCGCGCATAACATTAGTTACAGCTAAACCACTTTCACCATTATCGTCGGTTTCCTTCTCAAGTGACAACTGGTCACAGCTACTGGGTTCATCGACCCTCAACAGCCTACCCTCTACATTCTCACTTACCTCCTGTCCTAAATCTATTAGTACATTATCAATATCCTGCACAGGCACTTTAGATAAGAGCACATCATCCTCATCGTAAATATAAGCATGAATTTCTTCTGCTTCTTCACCTGACAATTCAGTATTTTGTAGCTCGTCCCTATCGTTACACAGCTGCACCGTCTCTTTCTCTTCCCACTTAGAAAGCGTCTCTAATACGGTATCTATCAAATACTGTGAGTGATCTAATATTTCTGTTGTATCCTTGGATGCTACCGACTCTTCATCCACATGTTCGGTTTGAGTATTCTGATCTGTCTTACCAATTCCCTTAACTACTGGCTTAGGAAAAGTAACCGCCTGGTGAGCGCCAGTGTCCTCATAGACGGGAACTAGTTTTCCTGCCTCGGCCTACTACTGTTTCCTTTATTTTCATTATAGTTGACTGGCACAGCATTACTTTCCGTACTGTTGTTTACATGCATATTTCTGTTTGGAACCAAATTATTATCCCTTGGACGCCATTGTAGGTTCTGATAACTATTTCCCCAATTCCTACCTCTCTTAGGATGGCGAACACCTACTGTTCTGATGTTTACATTGCCATTTTGCTCGTTCCTAAAATTACTATTATTGTTATTGGCAATTCGGTTATTACGTGCTTGCTCCTCATTGGCAGCAACACGTTCTACACGTTCCAAATACTCAATGAAACGATCCAGATTATCTCTAGGGGCTGATATAATTCTCGTTTGCCAATACCATGGCAGTTTGGCTTCAAGACCTAGTATAATCATTTCTGGTTTTAGCTTTTCCGCCAAATGTGACAAACGTGAAATCCATGACCTAGCAAACTCTTTAATTGATTCCTTGCCTGCATTGAAGCGTTTCCCACTCCAAAATTCTCTCAACACTTCATTTTGCTTATTGCTAGACCAATACTCATTAATAAAAGCTGTTTTAAATTCTGCTAATGTTTTACACTTTAACATAACATCAGCTGACCAACGCATGGCGTCACCTGCTAAATGGCTTTTAATAAATGAGATTTTCTCTCGCTCAGACCAAGTTGGTGGAATCACATCTTCAAAATCGTTCCAGAAATCTAGCGGATGGATATTTTTATCTGGATCGAACCGCAAGAACTGCCGACACCCGATAAAAGCGGCGTTTGCAGCTACAACTTGTTGTATACTACCATTACCAGAAGTTACTTAAGCTACTTTACTTACAATGTTAGCAATGTTAGTACTGATATTTTCTACTTTCATTTCAACATTATCTATTCTTTGCACAATATGAGTAGTGTCAGTTTTGATTGCTTCTACTTCTGCTTGACATATGTTTACTTTTATATTAACATCTTTAAATCTATCTGAGCACAGTTCAGATTCCGCCTCGATCTTTTCTGTTAACTTGTGCTCCAGCTTCGCATCTTCCATTTGGAAGTCATTGCGAACCTCAGCAACTTCGGATTTAACTGTTTTATACATTTCAGAAAACTGTTGAGCAACCTTTTTCTTAATATCTTCATGATTGTAATCAATTTTATAATTCAAACTGTCTAGATCCTCTTTCAACTTATTGCAACCAGCCTTGAAGGTATCGTCCATTACCTCCAATCGTTTATTAAAATTTGTTTGGCTGGCCACAATTTCAGGCTTTAATTCAGCATTACTGCTTTTGACCTGTTCACTTATTTCAGACTTTAATTCAGCATTATTGGATTCTAATTTATTGTCCATTGCCTCAAACCGCATATTAAAATTTGTTTGACTGGCAGCTATTGCTTGTAATATAACATTTAGATCAACAGCCCCAGCATCTTTGGGTTGCTCACTGGCTGGCTTTTTATCACACTCAGGTGACAAAAAACTAGCTCCAATACCCGAATCATCAAAATTAAATGAAACTTCTGATTGATTAGTCATCTCTAACTTCTCCTTCTTAAACTCTACCATCTCTGATGACTGTTTCGTTTTTAATTCATCAGAGAAACTATCATCCAATAAATTTACCATTTCTACTTTCCGCTTTACTACAGGGTCTCTATTATTGAATCATTGCCCCTTCGCACACTACTGTCAGGAGACAATACTTCATATTTCACTTTAACCTTACTACTTTCATGCATATTTACACTTGAACCGTTGTCTGGATTTACAGTTCCCTCAACAGACATAGGTTCTGATTTAAGTTTAACCTCAGCTTCTTTTGACGGTTCCATCGCCGACAGTCTTTTAGTGCAGGTTAGTAAAATTTTTAACAGCTTTTCACTTAACTTAGTTCCTTCTGCACGACGTTTGGCGTTGCCGGCGCGGCGTACCAGGATTCCTGATGCGACGTGGCACGTTGAACTGCAGACGGCTCTCTGACGGCTGTTGTGTGTTTGCGTGGCCCGCAATTGCAGGCGCTGCGCCGGCTGCTCCATCGGACGACTGCGGCGCGGCGAGACTGGCTTCTCGCGATGCCGGCAGCACCACTAGACTCAGTGCCAGCTCCGTCAATCCAGTTGCGTTGTTAATCCAATTGCGTCGTCCACATGCACACGTAACACTTTC